>NC_056687.1:64567500-66967500 GCF_018350215.1 Panthera leo
GTATCAATGGACACTTGGGTTGTTTCCATACATTGGCTATTGTAAATGCTGCAATAAAAACAGGGGTGCATATATCTTTTTGAATTAGTGTTTTCATTTTCTTTGGGTAAATACCCAATAGTGGAATTACTGGATCATATGGTATTTCTATTGTTAATTTTTTGAAGAACCCTCATAGTGTCTTCCACAGTGGCTACACCAGTTTTCATGTGCAACAGTGCACAAAGACTTCCTTCTCTCTACATCCTCACCAACATTTGTTACCTCTTGTCTTTTTTTTTATTTTAGCCATTCTGACACGTGTAGATATCTTATTGTAGTTTTGATTTGCATTTATCTGATGAGTAATAATGTTGAGCATCTTTTCATGTGTCTAGCGGCCATTTGCATGTCTTTGGGAAAATGTCTGTTGAGGTCCTCTGCCCATTTCTTACTCAAATTATTTGGGTTGTTTCGTTTGTTTGTTTGTTTTTTTTTTTTTTTTTGGTGTTGTCTCATAAAATCTTTACAGATTTTAGATATTAACCATTTACCAAATACATCATTTGCAAATACCTTCTTCCATCCATTGTCTTGTGGTTTTGTTGATGGTTTCCTTTGCTGTGCAAAAGCTTTTTATTTTGATGTAGTCCCAGTAGTTTGATTTTGCTTTTATTCCCCTCTCCTGAGGAGACATATCTAGAAAAACGTTTCTACAGCCAATGTCAAATAAATTACTGTCTATGTTTTCTTCTAGGAGTTTTATGATTTCAGGTCACACATTTAGGTCTTTAATCCATTTTGAGTTTGCTTTTGCATACAGTGTAAGAAAGTGGTCTGGTTTCTTTCTTTTGCATGTAGCTGCCCGGTTTTCCTAGCAGCATTTGAAATGACTGTCTTTTCCTTATTGCATGTTCTTGCCTCCTCTGCCATAGATTTATTGCCCATATATGCAAGGGTTTATTTCTGAGTTCTCTACTCTGTTCCATTAATCTGTGTCTATTTTGTGCCAGTATCATGTTGTTTTGATTACTACAGCTTTGTAGCATATCTTAAAGTCTGGAATTGTGTTATCTCCGGGCTTGTTCTTCTTTCTCAAGATTGCTTTGGTTATTCAGGGTCTTTTATGTCTCCAAACAAATTTTAGTATTATTTGTTCTAGTCTTGTGAAAAACGTTGTTGGTATTTGGATAGGGACTGTACTGAATCCACAGACTGCTTTGGGTAATATAAACATTTTAACAATATCAGTTCTTCCAATCCATGATCATGAAACATCTTTCCATTGTGTCAATCTTCAATTTCTTTCATCAGTATTTTATAGCTTTTGGAGTACAGGTTTTCACCTACTTGGTTTATTTCTAGGCATTTTATTATATGCCCTTGGGATAATAATCCAAACAAGACTAAAGAGGTGCAATGATATTTGGTTGGATCTACTGAATTCCACAAGATTGGAACCTCATGAGATGGAAACCCGGTTCCCCTAACAGCTATCATATGGAACCTGATATTGAAGCCAACTATTAAGGGAAAGAGAGCTGAGGAATAAAGGACAACCAAATCCAGATGGCACTTTATGAGCCTCTGTATCAAACCACATACGAAGGGAGACCCTCCATCTTTTCAGTTAAGTAAACCAACATGTTTCTTTTTTTTTTTAATTTAAGCTAGTTTAAATTGGGTTTTCTCTCAGGACACCTGGGTGGCTCAATCAGTTAAGTGTCAAGATCTCACATGTGTGAGTTCAAGCCCCACCTCAGGCTCACTGCTGTCAGCGCAAAGCCCGCTTTGGATCCTCTGTCCCCCCCTCTCTCTCTCTCTGCCCCTCTCCCACTCATGCTCTCTCAAAAATAAATACATTAAAAAAATTTTAATTGGGTTTCTCTCATTTATACTAACTGATATATTACCCAATGCCTTGAGAATGTCCCTCCCCAAAATTCCTCAAAACAAAGAGGATAATATTAGAGCCAGATTAGGACATAAAAGGTCACGCTGCCAGAACTTCAATCTAAATATTCTATCACCGGGTACTGAGCTCCTTTTCCTGACACCATGCTGCTTCCCTCTTGCCTCCACTCATACTGTTTCCATGGCCTGAATAATCTCGCTCTTCCTCTCCTACCAGAATGATTCATCCCTACTGACAAACCTAGGCTCACATGTTCTACTTCTTGGAACCCCCCCTAGCTGATCCTGGTACATAGAGTTTTAGTTATTATTCTTATTTATAATTTTAGATACCTTATCTTTCCAAAAGGACTCTAAGATATCATGAAAACATGTTCCTAAGCTACACCTGTATCCCTCACATTGCCCTAAACAATATGTACATGGTACGCATAAATACACAATGTGTTTTACTGAATTGGCAAAAGAAAGTACAAAGTGGGTAGGAGATGACACCACAGCCAGATAGCTAAGTGAAGAAACAATGATAGATTATAAAGTTAATCCCTGTGGTATCCTTAAAAATGGCTTTGTAATTCAATGTAAACTTTAAAAATTTCTCAAGAAAAGCAGAACATGGTTTAAAGGTGCCAATGTATCCCATACTAAGAACTGAGAAACCTATAAAATATAAGAGTCCTAACCCCACAGTAGGCCTTCAACAAATTTTTTTTAAAAAAGCTAATCAAGAGTTGGGCACCAATCCAAGTTATTACTCCATGGAATATTCCCAGAAGTGCTTTCTTAATGATAATAAATAATCCACAACATATTTTCATGGCTTATTTTTTCATGTTTTATTCATGTGTTAAGAATAATAAAAATAGTAACAACCATTTTGTCAAATATCTACTATGTGCAAGACACTGCCAGACACTGAGAGATATTTTGCATATATTATATCCAATCCTTAAGAAAAGCTGCAAAGTATGTATTGACTTTTTAAAAATAAACTAGAGTACCTTAAAGAAGTTAAGTGGGAGTTCTGTTTGGGGAACCAGAAAATCAAACAAATCTCCTGACCAAAAACCACACAGAAAATATGGGCTAAAATAATATAAACATCCGTTAAAGAGCTGGGCATGTAACAAACCAAGTGACAATTCCAAGGACTACAAGCGAAGAGGGATCTGAATGCACAGGAGTAAGTATGCGAGCTGCTGCTGTAGCAGCAGTCTGGGAGGTGGTGAGGATTCCTGCTTTCTGTAAACCAGTCCCTTGGATTTTATGCCCGGATAGCGCCAGGAGATAAAGTAAGGCACAGAGTTGGAATTAAGTCACTTCACATAAAACCTCAATAGAAACCTCAATGGGCTGTAAATTCAGTAAAAGGGTGAACTTAAAAAACCTATCTACTAGCACAGAGAAATAACAAAAAAGCTTTTTCTGTTGTGGCCTGGGCACTGTTAGAAATAAATTAAAGTTTACCCTAATAACTTATAACCAGTTAGGTGTCTCTGTGAGTGTATTGAGTGTAAATTTACCACTCTCATACTCCAGGAACCATAAAATGGTTTCTGAGCTATTAATGCCCCTGGAGCACCTGGAAGGAAAAACAAACGAAAGAGACATGGCTTCCACCCAGGCCAAATAGGATTCAAATAGAAAACACACTGGTGAGGGGTACCTGCCTGGCTCAGTTGGTGAAGCATGTGATTCTTGATCCCAGGGTTGTAAGTTCAAGCCTCGTGTTGGGTGTACAGATTGCTTAAAAATAAAATCTTTAACAAGAAAAAAGAAAATGCACTGCTGAATTAGCTTATAATAAAAAACTTGTAACAATACAAACTACAAAATAATAAAATAAGTAAAGAAAATCTCCTCAGTAAACAAGAGTCAGCATCTAAAACATATAGTAGAATTAGACTCGTAAGATCTTCAAATGATAGAATTGTCAGGTAAATTACAAAATAAATATTTTAAATGGTTAATTTAAACTCAGTTAACAGGTTAAACAGATTAGATACACCTGAAGAAAGAATAATGACCATGAAAGTATCTGTGAGGGAATTACTGAGAATTACATTTGGAGAACCAAAGAGATAAAAAATATAAACCAGTGTTAGGAATATGGATGACAAAACGAGAAGGCCCAACATACATCTAAAGGCAGTTCCCGAAAGAGGAAACAGAGAGAAATGGGAAACATTAGCTGAAAAGAGAACAGAAGAGGATTTCCGAGTATTGGAGAAAGACATACTTCAGGATATAAAATTATTTACGAGCAGAATAAGTAAAAATAAATTCATGCCTAGATATCCATTGTGAAGCTCCACAACAGCAAAGAGGAGATGTTAAAGGCATCTAGAGAGAAATTCAGGTCATCTACAAAAGAACAATTAGACCAACAATACGTTCCTCAATGGCAACAGTAGAAACAGAAAGGCAAAGGAATAATATCATTGAAGTATTGAAAGAAAATAATGCCAACCTTGAATTCTTCATCAATCTAGACCACCATTCAGACTGAAATAAAGACCACTTTAGGCACATTAAGTCAGAAAGCTTTCCACCAACAAATACTTGCTCAAAGAACCAATAATGTACTCTAGTAAAGATTCTCAACCCACAAGGAAGGGCTGAACTACGTGAAAGAATAATGACCAAATAAATTTTAATGCAGTTAATCTAAATAAGCATTAATTATAAAACCAATAATAATATAATTGGTGAATATAAAATCAGACAAATCTTAAAACCGAACAATAAATGTTCAAAAAGAAAAAGGACAATTATATTCCAAGATTCTTTGTTGGTTGGGAAAAGAATAGAGACTTTGTTAAGCCAAACATGCATTTAAAATGTTAAGCATGACCTTTAAAAACTGAAAGCAGAAGGCATGAATTTCAAACAGTATAAAAGGGAAAATGGATAAAAATAACAATCAATATAAGGCAGTAAAAAAAGGGAAAAAACAGGACAAGCACAGTCAAGAAAAAGCATAATATAAGATGGAGAAATAAAATCAATTATTGTATTAATCACAATAAATGTGTTACAATTGTTAGTTAAAAGATTGGTAGGGGCACCTGGGTGGCTCATTCGGTTAAGCATCTGACTTCGGCTCAGGTCATGATCTCACGGCTCGTGAGTTCGAGACCCATGTCGGGCTCTGTACTGACAGCTCAGAGCCTGGAGCCTCTTCAGATTCTGTGTCTTTTTCTCACTCTCTGCCCCTTCCCCGCTCACACTCTGTCTCTCAAAAATAAATAAACATTAAAAAAAAAATTAAAAAAAAAAGATTGGTAGATTACAATTTAAAATGACCCAGTAGCATGTTCTTTTTGTGAACAGATAATGCATAGAAAGCCCAACCAAAAGACATAATAATACACAAAATAGATGTTCAACCTTACTTGTACTTAAGGAATTGAAAGTTAAGACAATAATATTGTCCCATTTCAAAGCTATCACCTTAAAGAGTCTCAGTTACATAGCTGGTAGAAATAAAAATTGGTACAACCACTTTGGAAAGGTATACGGTAAAATCCAATATAGTTAAACATACATGTATCTTCAACCTTACAACACTACTCCTAGGTGAATGTCCTAGAGAAACGGTTACAAAAGTATATAAGAATTTATATTCAGAAATACTTATTATAGCAAAAATTTAATGATAAAAAAACTATAAGCAGCAAATGTATATCATCAGAAACATCACCTTACTCTAAACTAAGGTAAATGGAATGCTATGCAATCAGTAACATGAACAAATATGAGTGAATGAATGAATTATAACTATGTTCATAAAGATAAATTTCAGAAACAATGTTGAGCAACAAAGGCAAGCTGCAGTCAGATATTTATCCTATGATATTACTAGTATAAAGGTTAAAAATATAAATTCTTACAGATTCATGAACATGCATGGGTTCAGCTTTGTCCAGCAAAGCCGAGGATGGCAGAAAGGATTACTCAAGACTCCATGCAAGTCAAGAGAGGAGAGAGGGAGGCTAAGGGAAATCTCCCTGAGCTGTGCTCAAGCTCCTGTATTTACTGAGCATGCATTTAGGGAAACAATGTGCAATACATCAGTGGGCTACGTGCCAGCAAGAACATACTGAAAACGTGCAGAAAAACAAGTTAAGACAGGGTAAAATATTCCATGCGATAACATGGTCTAAGGAATTTATGAGTATAGGCAGGACCTAACCCCTAGATATACATTAACTAGATAAGCGAAGTGAGTGCACCCTAGATATACATTAACTAGATAAGTGAAGTGTGGCTGCTGTTTCAGCAAGGCCAGAAAGCAGTTTTCTGCTTTGCAATGCATTCCCTATAATTTCCTAACCCAGGATATAGCTATTTGATTTCCCATAAACATGAAGTAGAAAAATTTGCAAAAAATGACCATGAAAGGTTCAGGAAAAGAGAGAAGAAATGGGAATAGGGAAATATACACGTTGTACTAAAACTGAACTTGTTATGCTTTTTTTAAATATATGAAGCAAAAATACAAAATGTTAAAATTAGACAAAGTAGATGGTGTGTCCATGGATTCCATTACATCAGTCTTTGTACTTTTACTGGTTGAAAATATCTCATAAATTTGGAAAATACATATAAATATATACAACGTTTCTATAAAAAAAACCTTTTAGGGGTGCCTGGATGGCTCAGTTGGTTAAGTGTCCGACTTTAGCTCAGGTCATGATCTCACAGTTTGTGGGTTTAAGCCCCACATCAGGCTCTGTTCTGACACCTTAGAGCCTGGAGCCTGCTTTGGATTCTGTGTTTCCCTCTCTCTCTGCCCTTCCCATGCTCATGCTCTGTCTCTGTCTGTCTGTCTCTCTCTCTCTCAAAACATAAACATTAAAAAAAAATTTTTTTTAGGGGTGCCTGGGTGGCTCAGTCAGTTAAGCATCTGACTTCAGCTCAGGTAATGAATGATCTCACAGTCTGTGAGTTTGAGCCCCGCATCGGGCTCTGTGCTGACAGCTCAGAGCCTGGAGCCTGCTTCAGATTCTGGGTCTCCCTCTCTCTCTGCCCCTCCCCCAATCACGCTCTGTCTCTCTCTCTCTCAAAAAAAAAATGAGAAAACATTTAAAAAAAATAAATAAAAAATAATTTTTTAATAAAAAATAAAAATAAAAAACTTAAAAATAAAAAATTTTAAGAAAATACTAACATTTGTGCAGTATGCTAGACTAGTGTTTCTCAAACTCTAATGGCAATGAATTACCTGGAAATTTTGTTAAAAGGCAGATTCTGATTATTAGGGTTCAGGCAAAGTCTAAGAACATGAATTTTGCATAACCTCCCAGGTGGTATTGATCAATTGGTTTATAGACCACACTTTCAAAAGCAAATTGGGAGATTATATTATTCCCCAAAATATGTTGCTCATCTCTGACAAGGATTATACTTTCCCAACCCAGTTGATGTCAGGCTTGGTCATGTATGTTGCTTTGGCCATTAAAAGGGCAGAAGTGTGATATTTTCTGGGAGAAACTTAAAGAGCAAGCATTTGACTTTCCACGACTTCTTTTCCTTATGCAATAAAATTAGTAATGATCCAGACAGATGTGTCTCAACCAGCATGGGTCAAGAAATAAAGATTCAAAAACAGGGGAGCCTGAGTGGCTCAGTTGGTTCTGCATCCAACTTCAGGTCAGGTCATGATCCCACAGTTCATGAGTTTGAGCCCCATATTGGGCTCTGTGCTGACAGCTCAGAGCCTGCTTCAGATTCTGTGTTTCTCTCTCTTTCTGCCTTCCCCCACTCATACTCTGCCTCTCCCTCCCTCTCTCTCTCTCTCTCTCTCTCTCTCTGTCTCTCAAAAATAAATAAACATTAAAAAAAAAAAAAGGCTCACAAAACAAACCCAATCCCACTGCCTGAGTAAGGTAGCATGGGTGAAAAATAGAAAACCCTCAGTGATGTAAGCCACTGAGATTAGGGGTTATTTGTTACTGCAATATAACCCAACCTATTCTCTGATTAATACAAGCCATATGGTATGGTATACAAGTATTGCACTGGGTTTAAAGAATCATTTTGGGGCAGCTGGCTGGCTCAGTTGGTAGAGCATGTCAGGGTCATGAGTTCGAGCCCCACACAGGATTTATTAGGTTTACTTTAAAAAAACAAAACAAAACAAAACAAAACAAAATAAAATAAAATAAAATAAAACCATCTTCCACCACTTATTTGATTGGGGACTTTAGCCAAAATAGTTAACTTTCCTTGATCACAGCTACCTCATATGCAAAATGGGAATAAAGTTTGATTGTCTGAAGGTAGGAAAATACATATATACAGTAGCTCAGAAAGAGTGTGCTTGCAAGTGAAGTAGGTTCCAACAACTCCTCCCAAAAAGAAGGAAATGAAGAGGAGAGAAAGAAAGAAAGACGAGGAGAAGGAGGAAAGGAGGGAGAAAGATAAGTCTAAATTACTTTCCAGATCATACAGCTAACAGGTTCCTAGACTGAAATACCAACCCAAGCAGTTTCACTCCAAAACCAACTCCTCTTCTACTCTGCCAGGCTGATGAGGCCAGTGTGAATGAGCAGATGTTATTAATTTGAAGTCTCTTTTAGTTGGAAAGGGCTGACCCTAGTCCTAACCCTCATCTTTTTATGACCATCCCTTCACTCATCCTCAAACCCCCTTTCTTTCCACCTAGCTTCACTCATTCTTCACTCTTCCTAATCCCAGAAATCAGAGCAGGAGCTATGGCTTTGGCAAAAGAGCCAGAATGAGTAACACTATAAATTTTAACAGATGAAGGCAGATTTGACCAACACGGAATGCCCCCTTCTCAGTTTGTATCTGAAAATTTTCCCTGTCTCCCCAGAGGAAATGATCTAATCATGCCTTCAGCTTATTACTTAACAAATTACTAAGTATTTGCCAGGGGCTTTCTCAGAGTCTACCACTGTGCTCACAGTTAGTTGCATGAACCAGGAATGGGAAGACATTAGCCAGCAAGGCTGATAATACTGGATGGGAAAACAGTGCACATGATGAAAACTTAGAAATGGAAAACAACGCCCTAAGGATTTAAATATATAAAGAAAAGACTGAACTTAAAAAAATGGAAACTGTATATAAACTAAAACATCCTCATCTTAGGAAGAATTATTCCAAAGCACAGAAAGTCATTGGGAAAGAAAAACAGGCTGAAAGGGACGAGGGAGTGATAGGTAAGAATGAATGTTGGCGATAAATATAAATAAGATATGAAATCTCAATGTACTATTCCAACAAAAAGGGCCATTGTTGTTTTGTTTTGTTTGATTACATAAGAAAAGGGACTGCATTCCAGAAAAAAACAGATGATCATTTATCTTTAAAAAACCGATTAAACCTAGGATGATACATACACACTGCATTTGTAGCAGCTTAGGAACTATTAATAAATAAGAGGATGAAAGTTGTTCTGAATAGGATGAGTTGAACAGCTAATGGGTAGGCAGGCAACTCAGAGTCAACTAACACTCAGCGCCCACTGTGGGCCCAGCTCTGTCTTGGGTCAAAAGGTACAAAAAGTTTCCAATCCAGTTTGGTTTCAGTCCTGACTAGGACTGATCAAAGGAAAAGAGCATGCATTAACTTTGCTATTTTTACCCCTTGACAAAAGTGAAAAGCTTCCCAAGAAGCACAAATCACATACATTTTTTTCTAATTTACTTTTAATCTCAGGAGTTGGCTAACTCCAGCACACAAGCCGCATCTGTAATAGCGGCCTTCATCTCCACTGCCTCTGTCAAGAGGGCTGAGAAATATAAACCAAGTGATTAGAAAGAGAGCCCCTTTACTGTTAGAATCAACAGTATGGTGTGTTTGGAAGGCAGCCTAACAGCACTTCCCTCAGTCTCTCTGCTGTTGTTAGATTTGCTCTTTCAAATCAAAATGCTCCTCCACCAAGGCCCTGCCTCGTCTCCCTGAATGCTACAGGGAAAGGTAAAAAGTTTCATTATGCCTCTAACCAACAGCACAGTGCCATTTATAGTGGAAATTTTCCTCTTAGCCTTTACCCAAAGTGCAGCATGAGATATTAGCCATTACTATTCTCAATCTAAGACAATGAAGGGAGGTACCTGTCAGAGCCTAATGAAGTCTCCATACAAATAAGAGGATAGTCGTACCTCTGGGAATAAAAAGAGGGAGAAAAAAACTTGCACAGATACAAGATGGAAAAGAAGTGGCTCCGTGTAGGACAAGTGGGAAAGACAGTCTAGAAATCACCATGGATGACAACTGGACCAAGAAACAGCCACATGGCACTAGAGTTTAAATAGCTCTAGAGGACTAGGTCAGCTCTAAGCTTAACAATAAGTAAGAGTTAATGCAGCTAACATTTATTACACAGCACGTACTATTCATGTATTCTTTTGACCACAACCTGATTATCATCATTCCCATTTTAGAGATAAGGAAATGCAGCAGCGAGAGAGAGACAAGGTAGTGGAGGGTCACAGGGCCAGTACTTTGGCAGAAGTGAGATTTGAACCCAGGAAGTCTGAAGAGGAAGACTGTGGAGAAAATTACATCAAGTGGCTTATAGCATTTGGGAGCACAACATGGGGGCCAAAAAGAAGAGTCACAAAGATGAATGAAAGAAGTTTCTAAAGTAAGCATCACAAAGTTAATTTTAAGAAAGTCAGCTTATTTATGCTGGAAAATAATTGGAGGTGTGCTCCCTGGAGGAGGAAGAGAAGGAAAAAGGAATGAGCTGCATTTTTATTCTTCTGAAACCCTTGCATTCCAGCAATTTGCTTGAAACAGGCACATGGGTTTGGACACAATTGCTTGGGCAGTTTAAATGAGTTGTTCCAACTGAAGGATTAACAATTCAAGATAGGCTTGTA
Source organism: Panthera leo (assembly GCF_018350215.1). Lineage (NCBI taxonomy): Eukaryota > Metazoa > Chordata > Mammalia > Carnivora > Felidae > Panthera > Panthera leo. The sequence continues at coordinate 64,578,252 of NC_056687.1, forward strand.
TTTATTTGCATATGTTTAGTGATTGTGAAAAAAAAACAAATTCAGTTTTTCCTACACTGCTTTATGTTTTATAGCAAAAGTATGTATGGCGGGGAGGGGGAAAGGCTGGATATAATGTTGCAAAATGAATAATGCCCCAAAAAAGAGAAGTCTAAATTGATGTACTTCTTGCTTTCATATTATTATCTTTCCTTTTTCTTAATGTATATCCACTTGCCCCCAGCCTGGATCAGAACCTCAACAGACATAGAAGAACTTACCATGTATCAGGTGTCATATAGGATGCTGAAGACGCATGATTCCTCCCCAAATAAGGCCACAATCCGACAGTAAAGGCAAATGTAGAAATAAGAGAAATATAAGGTAGAAATAATAAATTCCAAAGTGAGGGGAAGGAGAACTGACTGTATAAATTTAAAGGATAGAAAGGCTACATGTGATTGAAGCATTCTGAAGAGATTTACGAGAGAAAACTGAAATTGGATTGAATCATAGGTAAGATTTTGAATGGGAAAAGGCACTCCAGGAAAGAGGGTTGGCATAAATGAAGGCTCAGTAGTGGAAAAAGACAATATATATTTGAGAAACACTAAGGGCCATAATTTGGCCAGAATATATATGGTATACTTACATGGTAGAAGTGGCCAATACAGTTGAAAAAGTAAACTGAAGCCATATTGTAGAAGACCTTAAAATGTTAAGTTTTGACAGAGATAGCTATTAAGGTTCTCATGCAGAAAAGTGGCAAGGTCAGAGACAATCTACAACAGAAAAATCACTATGCTAGTGTAGTATGGAGACTGGATGAGGTAAGAAAGACACTTGGAGTAGGAACTGAGAAATCCTCACACCCAAGCTATGAGCTGCACCCTCCGCCACAAACAACCACCATTTCAGAGGCCCGCTTTTGCCCATGGAAGGGACAAGACAAGAAACATGAATCAATCTGTCTGTCCCATGCTTGCAAGAAAAAAACAGGTCCATGTGAAGCACCATATGAAGATGGCTACCACACTTCCAGCCTATGGGACAGTCTCTTCCATCTGTTCTTAAAATTGAAAGCTTCCTCCTCATCCTATAGTTACGTTCCTGGGATCAGAAAACCTCTTCAGAGTCTGCTTCTGACTCTCTGCTCTGTTTCACTACCTGATTGCTATCCAGTTTCCCCTCATTAAGTTTCTATCTCTGCCAAGTGGTACTTTGTTTGGTTATAAACTGATACTTGGGTTGATCAGACTCCTAGACTCCTCATTCCAATGTTGCCCTGGAATTGGTGCTGCCAGATCTATCTTGGCTCCACACTCTGCAGTCAAGGGCCATTCCAGCCCCATCATTATCCAGGCTAGGATCTTAAACCTCTTAGGTCTAGAGCCCCATAGCCCACTCATGAGGAAAGATTAATAGACCATGTTACCTCAGAGAAGCACTCTCCAAGTGTCTCCATTTCCCAGGCTCTCTGGAAAGAACTGAAATCATCCCAGTGACAATAGCCAGAGTCATGAGCTATAAAACACCAAACAAGAAGGGTCTTTGGAGGTCATCTAGACCTCCCTATCTTCCTCATTTTATCTAGAAAAAAAAAGATATGTTAAGTGGCTTATTACTGGTCTTTTATTCTTAGTCTGAACTTCTTCTTCCACTTCTAAACCATTTTATGTTGAAAAAATCTATAGCTGAATATGGTAATTTTTACAGAAATTTTTGAGCAAATGGATTATTAATAAATATTAGCAACTAATCAAATTTACTATGATTACAATTGTATTCCACTTTTCATTCTTTCATTTCACTGATTATTCAGTCACAGAAAGTGGCAACCAGAACTACCATCCCGACTCTCAATCCAGTAGGTGTTTGTTACCAATTAGAATGGATAAAGTGTTATATATATTTATGCAATCAAGACCACAGTAACTGCATAATTTTTATCCACATCTTATATCACTTTATTATATAACCCTGCATTGCTCACTAACTGTTTCATTCAATCATTTCGTCTTCCCAAATGGACTGAAATTCTTGGAGAGCAGGCACTAGATTGTCTTCTTGCATCCCTAGCTACCAGGCATGGTGCTAGACACAAGGCAGACCCCCAACAATTACCTAACGTGTTGGATGATTACAAAGAGGAGATGAATTTTTGCACCCCTTGTATTCAAATACATGATGTAGTATATCACCAGTGTTCTATTAGGAGGGTAAAATTATGAGCAAGTTTTTTACTCTTTTTTAATGTTGATAATTTAGATAATATTAATATTATGCTCTCAGTGAAGTAAATGAGAACTAATATCCTCATCTACAACCAGCAATTAAGGAAACCTAGGGTGATTCCTTTATCTGCAGATGAGAAAACCAGCTACTGAGAAACAAAACCTAATCTTTTATTTAATACACATTTACTTTGCTGAATTAAGCAAGGTGTCTTCCTTTTTATACTCCTTGCCATTCCTTACCTGTAACGAAACTGCAAGTGTAGAAGGAGTTCTTAATCTAGAATCTGGTATCTTGAGCAAAGCAGAAGTTGTTTTCCCTTTAATACTCACAAAATAGCAGCTTCAGTGAGATTTCCCCAAAGTTGGGGAGAACATATGGAAGAAGTGTTCAATTTTGTAAAACCCATCATATGAATCAGGACACTGATGAGTAGTGGTCTGAACATCTTCATCCACTTCTAAACCATTGTATGTTGAAAAATCCTGTAGCTGAAGATAGTAACTTTTACAGAAATTTTGGAGCAAATGGATTATTAATAAGTATTAGCACTAATCGTCATATTTACTACTAACACAATTGCATTGTTTTTCTACAAATTGCTCACAGGACACCTTGACGGTTAAATATAAAAAACAAATAAATGGACAAAAACATCCTAGCACCTCCGACACTTGAAAGTAGATTTTTCTGGGCTGTAAAACCAGTGAGTTATTTGTCATGCAGCTTAATTCTGTCATAAAATGCTAATCAGCCTTTCTGTCACTTTGCTCTTGCCCCATATCTTTTTATGAGCACATTAACATGGTTATTACAGAACAGAGACTCTTATGGCTGCAAACATACTTACCATTTATGTATATTTTTGTCAAAAAAAAAAAAGCATTGCCACCGAGAGCCCCCAACTCCCAATTAACCATAATCCTAGTTTCTGGTATGTAGGGTTTTAGCTAGCTATGCCATCTAGATGGTGGTATCAGGCAACCAGGCCAGGCTTAGCTTCCTCTTGTTCAGACCATCATGTGGAGGTCAAGCTGTGAGCCTTTCTTCCTATCTCACCATAGAGCAACTAAAGCATCCCCTGTAGAGTTGGTGAAACCCACACTGCACTTCTAGTGGTTCTTTTTTAACCACTGTACTTTTAGTGGTTCTTTTGTATTCCCTACAATGGAAATATGGACCCTGGAAGATAATATCCCAAAGGCCTTCAGAGTTGGACTCTCTTCCCAGAAACTGAAGCAGTAAGAACCCCAGAAAGCCTCCTCTTACACATGTGCAATCAACATTCCAAAACAACTCACCAGTGAATGGCTCTAAGATTGGGTATTTCTTCCCAACACTGTGCCTTTACTAGAGCTGCCAGGCATCTCGGATCTCAGTAACTCGTCCTGTGGCCCACACAGCAACTAGTGTCCTGCAAAGACAGTTTATACCATAAAATATGTGCTTTGAACTTGTAAAGTTCTGAATTTGAATCTTGCCTCCATTACTTACTCTATCTGTAGCTCTTGTCAAATCACTTGTCTTTTCTGAGCCTCTGGGTTGTTATCACTGCTGTTCATGAAGTTGTTGTAAAGATTAGAATCATGTCTAAAAACCCCTTGGTACAAAGAAATGGCAACCATTACTGTTATCCTTATTACTACTGCTATTATTATTGGCTTTCCATCAGAGCCAAGGTGGGTGTTCAATTGCATTAACTGCATTCTAGTACAACACCTTTTGTCCTTCATCTAGATTTCTGAGCTCTCTTTATTTATCTATGATTTACCTCTCTTATTTTACATGTTTTAATTTAGGCTGCCTCAGGTTCTCACCGGAAGTAGAGTAGGCATTATACATAACTGTTTTCATTGTCCTGTCCAAAAAAGTAAAGCAAAGGGGGTCTCCAATATTCCTGATGGTTCAATCCCTGCTTTTATATTCTAACCAGAGAGTGTCAGGAAAATAAGTCTTTTGACTGTTTCCTTCTCCCCAGTTAGTCATGAGTCCAGCAAGCTGCATATAAATTCCACTTTGCATAACACCTGGACATGTGAATCAGTAATTCCCAAGTTTATTCATTAAACATGATAGCTCTGAACTTGGATGAAAATGGACAGAATGAAAAAAGATTCACCAGCCATTCTTATGTTTAGTGACCTGCAAGCAAACTACCCTGGTGATTAAAAATATTTTTGCTTTCTATCTGTGTATCTTTGAAATTTTGCAGGCCCATCCTAAAGGATGATGATGAGGACGATGATGATAAACTAATATAGATGTGTCGGGAATTATCAGAATTGCCAAGCTCATCAGAGCAAGAGTCCACAACAGACAGGCCTGTCTCCTTTGTCATAATTCTCTTTTGCTGCCACCTGGGCCCTCATGGGAGCAGTTTAGGGGCATCATAGTGAGGAAAGCCTGAGAGGACTTGGAGAAACTCTGAGCTTCCCCTTGCAGGTGAGCACTCTGAGTGTTCCCTGTCTCTCCTGCTAGTGGCTGTGAGATGTCTAGGCAATCAGAAGTCAATTGTCATCAAGAAGAAAATTCCTGTCAAGAGTCACTTAAATTGTGTCATTCAGGAGGAAAAATCGATACCAACAATCTCACAGACACTACTGATTTAGAAGAGTCTCCTTCCCCATCTCCTCCTACTCACACTAAGTAGTTATGTTACTGAGCTCACATAGATGGTAAAAGAAAGCGGAAAATGCAGTCCCACCACTGAGCAAGCCACATCCTCACCCCAAAGCCTGCTGGCTCATCACTTATTCCCTGACACTCTCTCTAATCAGAAAGAGCAGCAAAGAAACACTTCAGCATGCAAGTCTAAATGAATTTTATAATTTTTTTTAATTTAAGTCAACTCTCTTCTATCCTCTATTCCTATCTCACTCTCCAAATACAAACTGAGTTCCCCTTCTTTGCTTTCTTTTCATGTATTAAGGGCTCACAAAAGGTGATGCCTTGCAGAAAGGAGCTGGTATTCTTGGAGAGCAGGCACTCCGTGTTCAATAGAGAGTAAAAATAATAATAATAATAATAATAATAATAATAATAATAATAATGACACAGATGCAGGCTCCTCAGCACAGGAAGACTGGTAAGTATCTTAGTAAGCAGACCTAATCTAGGAGGAAGAGCTGTTAAACATGCTGCAAAGTCTGTTCTCATAAAGACCTCCTTCCTTTGTTTCTTTTTTTTTGTTTTGTTTTTGTTTTGTTTTGTTTTTCCAATATATGAAATTTACTGTCAAATTGGTTTCCATACAACACCCAGTGCTCATTCCAAAAGGTGCCCTCCTCAATACCCATCACCCACCCTCCCCTCCCTCCCACCCCCCATCAACCCTCAGTTTGTTCTCAGTTTTTAACAGTCTCTTATGCTTTGCCTCTCTCCCACTCTAACCTCTTTTTTTTTTTCCTTCCCCTCCCCCATGGGTTTCTGTTACGTTTCTCAGGATCCACATAAGAGTGAAAACATATGGTATCTGTCTTTCTCTGTATGGCTTATTTCACTTAGCATCACACTCTCCAGTTCCATCCACGTTGCTACAAAAGGCCATATTTCATTTTTTCTCATTGCCACGTAGTATTCCATTGTGTATATAAACCACAATTTCTTTATCCATTCATCAGTTGATGGACATTTAGGCTCTTTCCATAATTTGGCTATTGTTGAGAGTGCTGCTATAAACATTGGGGTACAAGTGCCCCTATGCATCAGTACTCCTGTATCCCTTGGATAAATTCCTAGCAGTGCTATTGCTGGGTCATAGGGTAGGTCTATTTTTAATTTTCTGAGGAACCTCCACACTGCTTTCCAGAGCGGCTGCACCAATTTGCATTCCCACCAACAGTGCAAGAGGGTTCCCGTTTCTCCACATCCTCTCCAGCATCTATAGTCTCCTGATTTCTTCATTTTGGCCACTCTGACTGGCGTGAGGTGATATCTGAGTGTGGTTTTGATTTGTATTTCCCTGATGAGGAGCGATGTTGAACATCTTTTCATGTGCCTGTTGGCCATCCGGATGTCTTCTTTAGAGAAGTGTCTATTCATGTTTTCTGCCCATTTCTTCACTGGGTTATTTGTTTTTCGGGTGTGGAGTTTGATGAGCTCTTTATAGATTTTGGATACTAGCCCTTTGTCCGATATGTCATTTGCAAATATCTTTTCTCATTCCGTTGGTTGCCTTTTAGTTTTGTTGGTTGTTTCCTTTGCTGTGCAGAAGCTTTTTATCTTCCTAAGGTCCCAGTAATTCACTTTTGCTTTTAATTCCTTTGCCTTTGGGGATGTGCCGAGTAAGAGATTGCTACGGCTGAGGTCAGAGAGGTCTTTTCCTGCTTTCTCCTCTAAGGTTTTGATGGTTTCCTGTCTCACATTCGGGTCCTTTATCCATTTTGAGTTTATTTTTGTGAATGGTGTGAGAAAGTGGTCTAGTTTCAACCTTCTGCATGTTGCTGTCCAGTTCTCCCAGCACCATTTGTTAAAGAGACTGTCTTTTTTCCATTGGATGTTCTTTCCTGCTTTGTCAAAGATGAGTTGGCCATACGTTTGTGGGTCTAGTTCTAGGGTTTCTATTCTATTCCATTGGTCTATGTGTCTGTTTTTATGCCAATACCATGCTGTCTTGATGATGACAGCTTTGTAGTAGAGGCTAAAGTCTGGGATTGTGATGCCTCCTGCTTTGGTCTTCTTCTTCAAAATTACTTTGGCTATTCGGGGCCTTTTGTGGTTAAATATGAATTTTAGGATTGCTTGTTCTAGTTTCGAGAAGAATGCTGGTGCAATTTTGATTGGGATTGCATTGAATGTGTAGATAGCTTTGGGTAGTATTGACATTTTGACAATATTTATTCTTCCAATCCATGATTCTCAGTTTTTAAGAGTTTCTTATGCTTTGGCTCTCTCCCACTGTAACCTCTTTTTTTTTTCCTTCCCCTCCCCCATGGGTTTCTGTTACGTTTCTCAGGATCCACATAAGAGTGAAAACATATGGTATCTGTCTTTCTCTGTATGGCTTATTTCACTTAGCATCACACTCTCCAGTTCCATCCACGTTGCTACAAAAGGCCATATTTCATTTTTTCTCATTGCCACGTAGTATTCCATTGTGTATATAAACCACAATTTCTTTATCCATTCATCAGTTGATGGACATTTAGGCTCTTTCCATAATTTGGCTATTGTTGAGAGTGCCGCTATAAACATTGGGGTACAGGTGCCCCTATGCATCAGTACTCCTGTATCCCTTGGGTAAATTCCTAGCAGTGCTATTGCTGGGTCATAGGGTAGGTCTATTTTTAATTTTCTGAGGAACCTCCACACTGCTTTCCAGAGCGGCTGCACCAATTTGCATTCCCACCAACAGTGCAAGAGGGTTCCTGTTTCTCCACATCCTCTCCAGCATCTATAGTCTCCTGATTTCTTCATTTTGGCCACTCTGACTGGCGTGAGGTGATATCTGAGTGTGGTTTTGATTTGTATTTCCCTGATGAGGAGCGACGTTGAGCATCTTTTCATGTGCCTGTTGGCCATCCGGATGTCTTCTTTAGAGAAGTGTCTATTCATGTTTTCTGCCCATTTCTTCACTGGGTTATTTGTTTTTCGAGACCTCCTTCCTTTGTAGGTCAGCGTCTGCAGAACTTGCCCCTCCTCCAACCTTTTCACGGGAACAGAAGGTTGCGTTTTTGTTTTTTAAGTTTTTGATAGTAGCTCTAATGTCTGTGGACTAACTCTGAAAAGGTCCCAAATACATAATATATAATACCTTCCCCTTCAGGTATGGAAGAAAAACAATCTGGAATGGTTGGCCATTCTGGTCAATTGTGGCACCCTGAACTCACATGAAAATGGGCAGAATGAAGCAGGATTCAATAAAGGGAAATGATAATACATTTCATGGCTTGTAAAAGAAGCACCTAGAGTTTAGCTCAGTTCCTATTGAACTCACTGTCAACAGGCACAACAAACCAATGAAAAAATTTTCATACAAATTTTCATGGGAAAAAATTCACTGACAAAATTTTTAAAAACAATTTTACCCAAGTCAAAGAAATCTGAGGCCATGGTGTCCTCTGGCTGGTTGTCCGACACTACACTAGGTTGGAGGAGGAAGAGATTGCAGAGCAACCGAGGAACGGGTAACCATTGAAGTCAGAATAAGACACTGAGTATCAAAAGATATTGAACCTAAAAACATTATCTCTGTAAGCGATTTCAGAAATTATCGATCCAATCTCCTTCATTTTGCAGAAGAGGAAACTGGGTTCCAATTGCTTGAGATTTTGATCTGAGAATACCCACTTTAAGAGCAGAAATGTACAGTAGCAGATCAGAACTCAGGCAGCATGATCTCCATTCCAGGGCCTTCTCATTCTGTGGCACTCATATCAGAGGAACAGAGAAGCAGAAAAGGCAGGGAGGAAAGGAGAGATGGCTCACGATGCCTCGAGAGGCTGAGATCCACAATCAAATCCCTGTAATGCATGGGCAGCCAATGTCTTCTTTCCCAATGGGAAATAGGACCAACCAGCACATGCCTATCCAGAAAGACGTTACCAGGATCTACAAGTCAAAACAAGGACCCATAACAGCAAACAGAGCCTAGAAACTGAGCCTGCAGCATCACTCTGTGCATGACTTTCTCTTATACTTACAGAAATGTCAGCAAATGGTATTTTCTTTACTGTATATCTTTATTAAACTAGTTGATTGTTTATTTTAATGGGTTTACTTATAAGACAGTTCTTAAATTTATTAGTCAATCATTTTGTTTTTGACTTTTTGAACTTCTGAATTAATTTCTTAATTCCTTCTGTTTTACTTAGGAGTATTTACTAATTTTGTTCTTTCTGTAGTTTCACAGATGGCTAATGTTTGTCTTTTTGTTCTTTCCACTTTATCACTATGAATATTTAAAACCACACCTTTTTTGGTAAGCTTAGTTTTAGTTATACTCCTCATGTTCTGATATGTAATGTCTTCATATTCTTCATTTTCTAGATATTTTCTGATTCCAGTCTTGATTTTACTTTTAACCTAAGAACAACTTAAGAAAGAGGCTTCAGTGTACAAGTGGTAGAAATATCTTGTTTTCTAGTTTAGTAATTAATCTTTCATGTTATTATATTGGATTCTGTGAATGTTGTCTGTGGTTTTGAAAGTTTTTGGAATCCTTCTTTAGGACCTAACACAGGCGACTTCTGTAAATGTTCCACAGCACTTGTTCAGAAGGTACTTTCTGTTTTCAGAAATGGTACACTATAGATTGATGTACTTATATTAGGTCTACCTTGTTAATTATGTTTTCTAGATCTTCTACATCTTTAATTACTTGTCTACTTAATTTGTCAATGGACTGGGGAAAAGTTACTAAAGTCTACTTGTACTAATGTGTTTTGGTCTATTTCCCCTTGATAGTTTTTGCTCTATTTATTTTGATGCTGTTATTTGATTGAATGACTATTAAAACTTCATTAACAATAGTGCCTTCATGGGGCACCTGGGTGGCTCAGTCAGTTGAGCATCCAACTTTGGCTCAGGTCATGATCTCATGGTTCCTGAGTTTGAGCCCCACATCAGGCCCGCTGCTGTCAGTGCGTAGGCCTCTTCAGATCCTCTGTTCCCACCTCTCTCTGCCCATCCCTCACTCTCTCTCTCTCAAAAATAAATAAATATTTTTTTAAAATAGTGCCTTCATGACTTTAACATGTCCTATGCATGTTTACACTAACCTGAGGAGTTGAAGGCTGTTTCCATATAAATAAGACAAGGACAGTAGTTGGAAAATTGAGTAACATTAACAGAAAACTGAGCCCAAGTTAGTGCTTGCCTGTATTATAAGCCATCCTCTAACTGGCTGGCCAAAGTGGCCTTCCCTTCCACTGAAACCTCTCTCATGGCTCTTAAAATCCCTGCCTTATGATAGTTTAAGAGCAAGTTTAAAAACTTACTGTAAGGCTGAAAACTCCTTTATCTTCACAGTCCTCCTATATAGTACTTAGTACATTTCATTGCTTTGAATCTAACAGATGTTAAAAAAGAACTGATTAACTGAATTGATTCATCAAAATAATAGTTTCTATAGCCTGTAAACCATGTTCCCTCTCTACAGGGTTCTCCAGAGAAACAGAACCTATAGGAGATGATATAGATATAGATGGTTACAGTTTACTAGTTACTAGTATACAACTTACTACTCCCAAGAGAAGAGACTTATTATAAGGAATTGGCTCACACAATTACGTCAGCAAGCTGGAAACTTAGGAGAGTCGATGGTATAGTTCCAATCCAAATCTGAATTTGAAGGCAGATCACTGTCCTAGCTCAAAGACAGGCAGAAAGAGCAAATTCTTTTCAGTCAGCCTTGTGTTCTATTCAGACCTTCAACAGATTGGATAAGGCTACATTGGGAAAGACAATCTCCTTTACTTAGTCTACCAATGGAAATATTAATTTTATCCAGAAACCTCCTCACAGATATAACCACAATAATGTTTAACCAAATATCTAGGCACAATTTTATGTGTCAACTTGACACATAAAATTAACCATCATACTCCCTAATAATACCAATGAAAACCTAGGTTGATATTTTGTCTATTATGATACTAGATGCTATGACTACTTCCTTAACATCCCTCTTAATGCTTTATTCTCAAACACAGGAGAAAAGGGAAACTCAACCACATAGGTCTAGCTTCACTTTTGACTTGGAGTTCAAAAGCCTTGGAGAACTCATTTATGTGGTATGTATACCATCATGGTAGAGTGGAGACCTTGGTTCTTTCTGGACCTATCAACAATCTGAGCTTTTGAGAATCACAATTGACTGTAATTCTAGTGTTAGGTTCATAACAATGCTTTTCTTAGATCTGGGCCTAATACCTCTTTACTCCCTTCCTCAGTTTTAAAGGACTTTTGGGCTTTTAAAATATTTGAAAACATCTTCGTAGAACTTGGATTAGTAAATTAAGCAAATATCAGCCAAAGAATACACAGGAAGTCTACACTGAGGTCCGAGAAAATGCAGAATGCTATTCTCCAGAAAGGATGAAGGCAACAGTGTCCCTGTTCCCAAAGAGCTTATAAATTTGCCTCACAAATGACTAATTAGAAAATATGACAGAATGAAACAAATGCTAGCCTGAGGTACAAGGAATGTTTACAGAAGCCCCACAGAAGGACAACTCATTCTGCATGGAAGGAAGAGGGAAGGATTTAAGATGGATATAGTATAAAAACACTGACAGGAAAGAATAAAAGATAAGACTTTGCAGGTTGAGGGATGAATCTGAGCAAAGGCCTCAAATGTGAAGGTGTAAGGTACATATAAATTATCTCTGGGATACAAGACACAGAGATATCTGGTGGGAAACAAAACTGGAAAGGCCATTTGAGGTGAGAACAAGGAGAGTACAGTCCAGTCCCTGAAGAGTCTGTATTTCTTCTGTAGGGATTGAGGAGTTTATGAAAATTTTTGGGATAGGAAATAATATGAGTTGGTTATTCAGAGTCTCTATACGTGGTAGGAAGGAAAGTCTTTGGGATGGATAGGAAATGGAAGGGAAATAAGAGAGAAGAAATTAAGAACACTAATTAGAATGTGTGGTAGCTTTCTATGGTCATGAAACAAATTACCACAGCCTAACAGCTTGCATTGACACTCATTTATTATTTCAGTTTTTCTGGGTCAGGAGTCCAGACTCAGATGGGTCCTCTACATAGGGTCTAATTAACCTATAAGCAAGGTGTTGTCAGGGATATGATATTATCTGAGGCTTGATGGGTGAAGGAGAATATGCTTCCAAGCTCACCCAGGTTGTTGGCAGAATTCAGTTCTTTGTGATTATAGAGTTGAGGGCTTCAGTTTCTTGATGGCTGTTGCCTAGAGGCCATTTTCAGCCTCTGAGGCTGCCTACAATTCTTTGACACACGTGGTTTCCCAACACAGCCAGCAGAGGAGAGAGACTCATCTATGTAATGTAATCACATACATCCCATCATGATTCTGTATTCTACTGGTTAGAGGAAGTCCCAAGTCCTGTCCACAAACAAGATGGATGCTTAGAAGCAAGAATCATGGGGTCGAAGGGTCTGTCTGCCAAATAATGCTACTGCAAGATTGTGGCCAACAGATGATGAGGATTGAAATTAGCCAGAGGCAATGTAAATTAATGATGACTAAGAGAAGCATATGACTACAGAGTCTACGGGCAGAGTCTAGGACACAGGTCTAAGACATACAGAAGTTGCCCAACATGGACACACTGAAAAGATGAAGGTCAGTGGTTTATTGAGCGTAAGAATCCTGAGATGCTTGTTAAAGATGAAGATTCTCAGTAATCCTAAATTTTGATTCTATGAAGACCAAGGAATCTGTCTTTAAGTAAGCATTCCCACTGGCCTTGCATTTGAAAATGCCAATGTGCTGGAAAGATGGAAGAGAGAAGCTCATTTGAATTCAGTTCAACAAATATTCATTGATATGTGATAAGATACTGTAGAATCAAAGATGAAAACACAAATCTGCTTTGGGTAAATTCAAAGTCTAGTGGGAGAGACAGACACATGGCAGAACATTAAAAGGAAGAATAGAGCAATGTGGTAGTCCAGGAGGATCAATGAGCTCAGTTTTAGAGGGAAGGAAACAATGCCAAGTTTACCCATTAGAAAGGTTTCTTAAGAGTAAGAATAGCTAATATTTATTGGGCCCCTAATATCTATTAGTTTAGAAGAATTATCCCACTTAACCCTTATAATAATCCCCATTAGGTAGGTACTATTATCTTTCCTTTTTATTGTTAAGTAAATGGAGACACAGGGAAGCTAAGTACAGTAATTTACACATGTCACTGAGCTAGTAAATGTGGGAACTTGATAAATCCGAGTTCTTAATTACACTATACAACCTAAGGAGTGTCTTGGAAGGATCAGGAGAAATTTCCCAAGTAAATATGATAAAAGGGAGGGAAGGAAGGAAAACAGATATGGCAAGTAAGGAAATTACACTATAAAAAAAAATTTTAAGAGCATTTTGAGTCTACTTGAAACTATTTAAGTTACTCTGTCAGGAAAATTTATAGATATTACATAACAAACGACTTTGTCAGGTATTGTTAGAAACTTAAAGAATGTTAAAGGATTACTGGAGACAAAGAAAGGAAAGAACTCTGATAGGAATGCTCAGTTTAAATCAAGTGTAGTTTTATTTTAACTAAGGAGACATTGTTACAGTTTGTTTCTCTTTAGTGGAAGAAGGACAAAATAGAAAATTGACCTGTAAAAACAATGACTGCTAAAAGGGCATCTTACCCCTTTGCTTTGATAAAGAAAAACAGCTAAAGGAAAGCCTATGGCAAAAAAAAAAAAAAAAAAAAAGCTTATTTTGTTAACTCCAAAAAAACACCAACCCTGACAGCCCAAAAAGGCCTCTTACTCTCTCTGGTAGTGAGGCCAGTGAGGCCACAGTCAAAGGTCATGTTCTGATCAATACCACAGCTAGAGAGAATATGCTGATCTATGTCTAATATCTACAGTTTATTTAAAACTTGCTTCAAATTATATTTTCATGAAGGTGAGGAATAGGCAATCCATATATGTCCACATCTAGAAAGTTTTTAATATAGCATCATATTTTGTATGCAGAATAATGACAAGTGAATTATAAACTTTAACCATTCTTGGGGCACTTGGGTGGCTCAGTCGGTTGAGCGGCCGACTTTGGCTCAGGTCATGATCTCACGGTCCATGAGTTCGAGCCCTGAGTCAGGCTCTGTGCTGACAGAGCCTGGAGCCTGTTTCAGAATCTGTGTCTCCCTCTCTCTGACCCTCCCCCATTCATGCTCTGTCTCTCTCTGTCTCAAAAATAAATAAACGTTAAAAAAATTTTTTTTTAAACTTAAACCATTCTCAACCAGCTGAACTGGGAACTCTTGGTGTCTAGGTCAGTGTTCTAAGATCTTACATACACAGTGGCAGGTGCTGAAATCCCAAGTATAGCTTCCAGATAAAAATAACTAGTTTTTATAATAGTATATCTCAGTATATCTGTGGTTATAGGCCACATATGGGATATGTGGCTCTGGGTCGTTTTTTCTTGTTTTTGTTTGTTTTTGATGTTCAGCCCTCTACAAGCCAGTATGTGGTCCTACTGCACATGATCAGTATGTTATCTTGAAGCAAATACAACTCACTATGGGTGTAACACACCTGAACTGGTTTCTAGACCCTGATATTCAGTAAGATGATGTCACTGATCATCTGCTTGGGTTTCACGGTAATGTCAAATTACTGTAATATGTCTAAATGTTCTCAATTTCTATCCTTATCTCATCGTTTACATACTGGTCCTGCTCTGTGGATGTCTCTTTGGGAAGTACTATATAAGATGTGCCTTAACAGCCCAAATTATCTGCAGTGACCATGAATATGCCATGAGGTAAGACTAAGGAATAAAGGAGGCCAATGAGTGGAGACAGAGCAAAGGTCCTCTGTAAGAGAGGAAATGATGGCTGAATCAATACTTTCTGTCAGCACAGCCAAGCATAATGCCAGCTCTGTGAGAGGAGGGCCCCTCTCCCAGGCCTCCCTTAAGCAAACGCCGGTTCCAGCCTACAGCAAACACATTCCAAGTGTCTGCAAACATAGGGACCATGACCAAAATCCATGAGGAACTCAAACATATGGGACATGATTTTAGGCTCACTGCCTTTTTCCCCAAGCTGGGCTGGCCTGCCCCCAAAAGGGAATCAGAAACTACTCAGCTGTAGTGATGGGTTTAAAAGTACCTCAGGAAAACCCTCCATCCTTCCCACCAAAGCTCTCTGAGGGCTTTAGAAGAAAACTATAAATTTAATCTTTAAAACAGTTTTTCCTACATTTTATCATTTCTGAAATTGGTATGCATATTAAAAACAATGTGTATACTTAGTATAGCAGTGTTCCTTTTTTTGTCCCCCAATGTGTTTAAGTTTATATTTTACAGTTGATGATATTTTATTTATTTTTTTAATTTAAATTCATGTTAGTTACATATAGTGTAGTATTGGTTTCAGAAGTAGAATTTCGTAATTCAATACTTACATATAACACCCAGTGCTCATCCCAGCAAGTGCCCTCCTTAATGCCTGTCACCCATTTAGCCCATCCCCTCATCCACCTCCCCTCTAGGAACCCTCAGTTTGTTCTTTATAGTTAAGAGTCTCTTATGGTTTGCCTCCCTCTCTGTTTTTATTTTCCCTTCCCTTCCCCTATGGTCATCTACTTTGTTTCTGAAATTCCACATGAGTGAAATCATATGATACTTTTCTTTCTCTACTTGAGTTATTTCACTTAGCATAATAATTCTAGCTTCATCCACATTGTTGGAAATGGCAATATTTCATTCTTTTTGAGCACCAAGTAATATCCCATTGTGTGCATGTATTTAGGTATGTATGTATGCATATATGTGTGTGTATGTACCTACATATACATATATACTACATATGCTTTATCCATTCATCAGCAGATGGAAATTTGGGCTCTTTCCATAATTCAGCCAATGCTATAAGCATTGGGGTATATGTGCCCTTTCAAATCAGCATTTTTGTATCTTTTGGATAAATACCTACTAGTGCAATTGCTAGGTCACAGGGTAGTTCTATTTTTAATTATTTTAGGAACCTCCATACTGGTTTCCAGAGTGGCTGCACCAGTCATTTTAGCCATTGTGACAGGTGTGAGATGGTATCTCATCATGGTTTTGATCTGTATTTCCCTAATGATGAACGATGCTGAGCATCTTTTCATGTGTCTGTTAGCCACTATTGCTAACATTTTAGAAATGGAGGAAATCAGATAAATAATTCCATTGTAAGTCAAAAGTTTATAATATTTTACTTCTCTCAGGCAGCCTAGTTTTGGGGAAGAACACATCAAGAAAATGGATGAGGGCACCAAGCTCATACAGCTAGGAAGTGCTGAAGGCAGCCAAGGTGCAAACAAATGTTGACTGCTGACTTCCTGATAAAACCACCTAATCAACTTGTTGATAAAGCAAAGTTGAAGTTCATTGCTTACTGCAGGAAGGAAGAATACGCTCTTGACAGAGATTTACCTTCTAGGAAGGATATTTATGAGATTTGGGGTTCTGGTTTAAGGCAGGTATTTCAATGCAAGGGACTGATGTCATTGGGCCAACTTCCTGACATAGTTTAGGATTAGTTGAAACAGCAAGGAGAGGGTTGCAAGACAGTCTTACAGAGTAAACAGTGGTGGGAACCTGGGTGGCTCAGTTAGTTAAGCATCCAATTCTTGATTTCCACTCAGGTCATGATCTCATGGTTCCTGGGACTGGGCTCTGTACTGACAGCATGGAGCCTGCTTGGGATGCTCTCTCTCCCTCTCTCTCTCTCCCCCTCCCTGCTTGTGCTCTCCCTCTCAAAACAAATAAACATTTTTTTAAAAGAATAAACAGTGGTTTGATGAGTCTGCTAAAGTAATGTATCGTCCTGATACATGGGGTTATCTACTCTAATGAGAGATTAGTTGAATAATCTTTTAATCAGATAAATGGATTTTCAGGAAGTTCCTTAACCAAATAATAATTATTTGTAACATTACATTCCTGAGCAAGAGATTCTTGGAATAAGGTTATTTTAATGCAGACAGTGAGCTGTGTAGCTGCAGATGGTTTGTGTTCTCACCAGGTGGCTGCCATCTGGTATGGACTGAATTATGTCTCCCCCAAATCCTTATGTTGAAGCCCTAACCATCACTGTGACTGTATTTGGCAGCAAGGCCTTTAGGAGGTAATTAAGGTTAAATGAGGTCACATGGATGGGGTCCTAATCAGATAAGATTGGTGGCCTTATAAGAAAAGGAAAAGAAAGATATCTCTCTCTACCTTTCCCTCTCCCTCCCCCTGACTCCCCTCCCTCTCACTGTCCTGTCTCTCTTACCCCCTGTCCTTGACTCCCTCCCTCCCTCTTTCTCCATCACACAGACAGAAAGCAGCCATCTGCAAGCCAGGAAGACAAACCTCCCCCCACTATGCTGGCACCCTGATTTCTGACTTCTAGCCTCCAGAACTATGAGAACATAAAATTCTGTTGTTTAAGTGATACAGTCTATGGTAGTTTGTTATGGCTGCCCAAGCTAACACACCATCCATACTCAAACATTCACTTACACAGGCTCAGTCTCCCTTACTGAACGGCTACAAGAATTCAATGAAATCATGTATGTCAACATGCTTGGTTGTATGAATGTTAGCCGATAGCTCTGTTAATAGTAGTGGTCCCTGTGGTTCCTGACTCCTTAAAGGCTCACTATTTGGGCCAGAACTTAACAACACGGTTCGGTAAAGCAACTGAGCCTAAGCAGCTGAGGCAAGACTCACCTTGAGTTAATCAGAAAGGAAGCTTGGCAAAGGGACGGAAGAACAATTTGGCACCAGGAAAATCCACATTCTCGGCATTCCTGAGAAAGTGAACACCCAGCTGTGAATTTATTGACTCTCCCTTAAGAAGTTCTAATGGAATAAATTATGCCTTCTTGGTGCCTGCTAATTAGACAATTATTTAACTCTGTTTCTTTTTTTAATGACTCTCTGCTGTTGTTTGAAGACTTCTGTCTATTATTTGTAATAAAAACCTCTGTCACATTTTTGCCTCATTATCTTTAACAAATAGTGCATTCCCCAGCCCCAAACCCTAGTTCCCTTGGTTCTCCCTCCCCCAGCACCTCCCTGGTCTAGAGCTCCCAGAGTTTTAAAGACCAGCTGTTATCATTTTGTTGACTGAGAGATTTTTAGAAACTTCTATCACAGGCACAAGGCTCCATGGGGGGCTGTTGAATTAAATATCAGCTCTTCAAACAGGAATTAGCTCAGAGAACAAAAGCAGCAGGAAAACAAGGGACAAATACAGGCAAGTGCTGCATTCCTCCCACCAGTGACTGGGAAACTGGCCTCCTCTCCCTTCCCTGGAACCCTTAGACTAGCCTTCCTAGGCCTGCTGCCACAACTGGCCATGGCAAGTCACATATATCTTCCTACGGCTGGAGACCAAGCCAAGCCCAACCCCGCCAAGGATCACTCATTCTTTCACCAGAAGAGGAGTATGCCGACAGCAAATGATCATTTTCACTATCTCCTACAGTGATTCTGCCTCATTTGATCATCCCAAAGGTTTTTTGAAGGTCTGCTGAACTGCTATTTCTTCAGAAGGGAGAAGTGAGGAAACAAAGTCAAAGAATTCTTTGGTGAGCCCTACCATACGCCGTATCTGCCAGCCACGGAGATCCTACTTGCCTATCCTCTTATAGTAACACATAGAGGATAGTAGTATGGAGACTAGATCCCTGTAGCCAAAGTTCATGAGTAGGCTACCATGCAGTCTCCACATAGGACCCTTCATTCGGAATGGCCATACTTGGTTTAATGCTCTGCTATGTTAAGATTCTTAATTTTATCTTTCAACTTGTGTTTTCTAAATGGAACTGAATGGGATATGGATTTTTCTAACCTTTGCTTGACGCCCCCTTTGCAAATGGCACTTGTGATGCCCATAAGCACTGAATTCCAGTAGGCCCATGAGGTGAGGGAGTTCAACAAGAGTCAAAGCAAGTACAACATAAGCATGTTAAGTCCATGAGTCAGCAAGTGAGAATGCTGGCAGCACCAAGAAACCACACTGTCCTTTCATATCAGAATTTGCTTTGAACACAGAAAGAAAGAAATAGCACTCTAAGAAACACAAACTACCAAGAAACCCTTTCATATCTTTTCTTACTCCCATCACGTCCCTGTGTTAGCCAGCCGGTTACGCTGAAAATACGGAGATGGAAGGAAAAGACAAGATAGGAGATAGGGCAACCATAATTCCTTTTTCTTCTTCCTTTTTCTTTCTTACTCATCAATAACTGGAAGGTAGAAAATGTTCTAGATCGTGAACGCCTCACAAAGTAAAATAACAACAGCTGAGTTAGGTTTGTGCAGCAGAATTCCAGTAAGGATGAAATGCGTATGGACTCGTAAGCAATGAAATATGAATTGTGTAATTTTGGTGATTCCACACACAAGTTAAATGCTTTAATATTTGCATTTAAAAGTGACACTGTATAATTTAAAGATAAATCATGAGTTTCATGCTAAGAATTTAAAACTCTAGTTTTTCTTTACTTAGTACTACATTAAATAACATACACCATGAAAGTGAGCCCACCGAAGCAAGGAAAAAACTTTACATTTCAGTACCTTTAAGAACTTTCTTGGGGCGCCTGGGTGGCTCAGTCGGTTGGGCGGCCGACTTCGGCTCAGGTCATGATCTCGCGGTCCATGAGTTCGAGCCCCACATCGGGCTCTGTGCTGACAGCTCAGAGCCTGGAGCCTGTTTCAGATTCTGTGTCTCTCTCTCTCTGACCCTCCGCCGCTCATGCTCTGTCTCTCTCTGTCTCAAAAAAATAAATAAACGTTAAAAAAAAAAAAAAGAACTTTCTTCCTGCTTTTTACAATTTCTCTTAAAGTTTTATTTATTTATTTATTTTGAGATAGAGAGAGCATGCACATGAGCAGGGGAGGGGTAGAGAGAGAATCCCAAGCAGGCTCCACGATGTCAACACACAAACCAACACGGGACTTGATTTCACACCCTTGAGATCATGACCTGAGCTGAAATCAAGAGTCAGATGCTTAACCAACTGAGCCACCCAGGTGGCCCTCTACCTGCTTTTTGAACAAAGGATGCACATTTTCACTGTGCACTGTCCTACAGTGTCCACCCCGCCTGCAGCATACATATGACCTGGAAAGTGGTTAGAGATGCAGAATCCCAGGCTCCTCAGATCTGCGTCTGAACACTCCCCACGTGTGCACACTAAAGTTTGAGAAACCCAGGATCAGAGAATCTGCTCAGTGATGCACCGGTGTCCAGTGGAGGAGCTGGAATCCAAACTCCAGCAGCCTGGCTCCAGAGTGAGGTGAGGAACGACTACATTCCACTGCGGGGCTGTGAAGTCAGTGTCTGTTATCCCCCGCTTACAGGTGTCGAAACAGCCTAGAAAGGTTAATGGACTTAGCAAAGGTAGTAAGTTACCTACTAATAAGCAGTAAAAAAGAAATTAACAGCAAATCTGTGTCATTCCAAATCTAAGCGGTTTTCATTTATACCAGTAGTTTGCAAATAAGTGTAAGCATCAGAAACAACTGGGAAGTTTTTCAAATGCATATCCCTGGACCCCACCCCAGACACACCAAATAAAAATTTCTTGGTTGAGGCTCCAAAGTCAGTATGTTTAAAACCAAATCTGCCTTCACAATAGCACTACCTGGAGAGTTTTTTTTAGAAATCCTACCAACCAGGCCATGCCACAGTTCAATTCAATCTGAATCTCTGAGGGTGCTGGCACTCAGTCATCAAAATTTCAAATCCATTGAGAACCACTGTTTTGAAAATAGTTCCAGGTGATCCTGATGTGCACCCAGGTTTGGGAAGCCTGTTCACCCCTGATTGTCTCCTGTTCACAAGACTTGTCATTGGGTTCCTGGGCACAAAAATTAGGGAAAAGCTACTAATGAGCAAACAAAAAAAAAACGTGGGATTTCAGAAAACTAATTTTATTCCTAGAGCCAACCTAATCAACCAGCTCCATATGTGAACAAATGCAATTAGTACTCAGGATCACTGGTGTATATTTTGTTAATAAAACTCTAAAACTTATCAAAGAATCATTAGCAGCCAAAGCAAGAACTCTGTACTAAATATTTACATCTGTTTCTAAATCAACATTTTTATCTTCAGGTATAATGACATTCACCAGTCATTTTTCTGGTGTCCTGGTCAGATGCTCATATTAAAAGAGACGGGAGCCTTTACAAACTGTTGGCAGAGAATCTCAGAAGCTCTAGGTTAAAAGGTGCCTAGAGGTCAGGAATTCAAACCCTCATCCAAAACCTGACCCTGCGTACAGAACAGCATCTGGCCTGACACAAGTTTCTCAAAGCTTATCTGCATATGAGTCACCTGGGTACTTGCTTCAAATACAGCAACTTCTAAGCCTAGCTCAAACCTCCCATATTTCAACACCTGGGAATGTTGCCTTTTTAAAAACAAGTTTCCCACATGATTTGTATGCACATTAATGTTGAAAAACAGCTGTTCTGATAGTTCCATCAGATACTTCTATCCTAGTATCAGACACCGGCAAATCCACCAAGCCAAAGTCACCCTGGGGATGTTCTGGTTATTAACTAGCTACCTCTCCAACCTTGAACACCACGTGTATCTTCAAACCACTACTTTTTTATTTACCGCGGAGTTAATGGAGATTGTTCTCAAGTCCTAGAAGGTAAAATATGAGCCATGAAAAGGGCCCTGCACATTGTATAACCAAATATGCCCAATACAGGGTCACTTCCACATAAGTCAAATAGATCCAGCTGGCTTACTTAGTAAGCTTGCACTGGCACACAAAAGGTTCTTGGTATTGAACCAAAACCTACTCCCCTGACTACTGAACAAATGGTCCCATGTCTGCCCTCAAGAGCTACCCAGAACAAATCTTCCCTCTTCCACAGGAGTCTTGAAATACCTACAAATGTACACCACATCTCTCTCGAACATTTTGTTTTACAAGCTAAATCATCCCAAGTCCTTTAGTTTATTCTTATTAAACTCCCTTAAAATTATGTTTGCATATGTCCTGACATCATATGTGAACAGAACTGTGTAATATCTCATTCTGTTCCTTATTTTTTCATCAAATGTGAGGCTTTTAAGAACTATGTGTGTTGCTACATATACCTTTTAGTGTTTTTTTCTGACTCCGGTCTCTTCATAAACTCTCCCCACCTCTCCAGCACCCCCAAGTCTTCCTGGTTTCCATTGTTCTACAGGTACTTCTCTTTATCCACCAACCCTTTAAATCAGGCACCCAGAACTGAACATTATCTCACCTATTATAAACACACAGTCTCCTGCAGAATCTCTCTGAAGGGATGCATGATTCTAGATTCTCACAGCAATCACTAGAGTCTTTAGCTGCAATGACAATACCTCATTTACCCTGGATGGTCATCTCCCTCCTTCTTAGGCAGAATAAGCCAATGACAAGGGAAATATTGTCTCCTAAAAAGACTAACTCTGCATTGTTTTCATGTGCTTTTTTGCTCACAGAAATGCATGTTATGTTGTTAGAAGAAACTCTGAACGTTCAAAATAAACCTTAGAGATCATCCAGCATGAGGCTGCCTGAAGGACATGGTGGTAAACTCCAAACATTTTATGAAGGAGGAAACTGAGGTCCAGAGGTATTCAGCGACTTGCCCAGGAACACAAGCTAATTACAGCCCCAGAGCTGAGTCAGAAGACCCAGGTGTCCCAATGCCCAGGCCAGCTTTTTCCAGCGCCCATGCGGGCCATGTTCCCTGCAGCACAGCAGGGGGCTGTGAGTTGGCGCCTACAGCTGCCTTTCCCTCCCCCTCCCTCCGATTCTCTGAAAGCAGAGTACACAGACCCAGTCTGTATCAGAGCTTCAGAGCTACAAAGCCTGCATTATTTAACACTGGCTTTAGCTATCTGGGATGGAGAATAAATAGCACTATAATAAAATCCATAAAATATACCAAATTGGATTTTTTTTCAGGGATGGCTCCAAGCACAAGTTGGTAATCAAAAGGTTTTCAGAGAGACTGGAAATAGTGTTTGCTGTGTTGAAATTTCCCAGAATCTTAAGAGCATCCCTGTTGCCCATAACCCACTAGCTGAATACTTGAGGCAGAGATGCGTGTTACTCTAAGTCATGAGAAAGGAGGACATTTTCAAAAGGCCTGATAAAGAATGTTTTTCCTCAGGTCTTTAAGAGCCAACCTACCTTAGAGCATGAAGGTCTTTAGCCTTGTGGTTTCCTAATCCTCCCCAGGCAACAGCCAGAAGGGAAGAAGAGATGGTGGATGCCCTTGCCAGGAGGTGAGGAAGCTGTTGGCAACAGTGAGTGGTGACGATGTTTGCTATCCACTGACACATATTTGGGTTGGCAGAGCTACTAATAATGAAACCTCCTAATTGACCACAATTTGTGGTCTCTCTCAAACCTTAGGAGTCAGAAGAGCCCTGTGTCCCATCGGTGTGGTCAAGTGATGGGCAACAACAAGCACTGTGATTTTCATATTACTATGGTACTTTCCAGAGAAAACCTCCAGCTCAAGAAGGTTTCATGAGCATACCATATTACCCCCTCCCAACCCAAGTTCCCAGTGAAATAACTAAAATGATATTGTTTAAAGAATGAAATCCTAACAGGGATAGCACATAAGAGAGCAATCAGAGAGGATATCAGGAAGTTTGAGAAATTCCAGAATATAACCAGAGGTAAGGGATGAGGTAAGAGATGGTAAGAGACGTTATACCCAGGAAAAGCTGGAGACAAACCAAGCAACTTGGCGTCAACAAATGACAAAGGATAGGAATAGGCTCTGGGGGCATCAGATGAGCTAACTGGAGAACTCTTTTTAGATTAACTGACTGCTAACTCCTTTCCCAGGTATACAAACCACAAATGGCAGAACCTCTGCCTGCTGGAATGAAGTTTTCAAACTACTCCCCAACACAAAAGGGCAATTATCTGTAAAAGAGTCAATGTGTGGGTATTTGGGGCAGAGAGAAAAGGAAAATGGTTTCACACATTTCTGTACTCCACATCAGACCTTGAAGGAAAGGAGGAGGAGGAGGAGGAGAAAAAAGAAAAGGAGGATGGGAGAAGAAGGAAGAGAGAGCTCTCCAGAATGTCTTTCTCTGGAGAAAGCCCCTTCTAGCTTCAGCTGCTGTGGCAGCCACAGACCCCATGCCTGCTTCACCTCAACGTGCCTGCCCATGACCTACCCACTCACTGCCCTCCCATGAGAGGAGGTCCTGGTGACAGACACCAGCACAACTGTAAAGGTAACTATATCAGGAACATATCCTAATTAATCTAATTAGCCAAACCCTTGTTCAAGTTTCTTAATGAATAACCAGGACCCACTAGACGTTTGAGTGAAACCTAGAGAGAAAGAAGCTCCACCACAGTGACTAAACCAAATAATTGACGCGGTAAGAAACAGGTATAACAGGAAGCACTCGTGAACCTTAAAAAATCTAATCATCATGCTCTGAGACATGACTTCTCTGTGTTGATCCAAAAGATGAAACAAAGGGATCAAGAAAGGGAAAACATGGTGGGAAAAGTTAAAGTGATATGGAGGACAACAGCCATTTAATTAAAAAAAAATCTCTAAGTATAAAACAGAGACAATGGATGTGAGTAAATAAAATATAATGAAACAAAATCTCCCAAAGCTTGAGACAGTCAAGAATCTTCAGATCAAAAATTTCTGTCAAGTGCCAAGTAGGATTAGCAACACAGAATAATGAAATTTCAGAATTCCAAGGATAAAGAAAAAAAAATCCTAAAAGTTTGCAGAGAGTAAATAATCACTTATAAAAGAAAGATCAGACAGCATTTTCAGTGTTCTGTTAATCAACCACTTACATAACACATATTATATGCCAGGCCCTTTTCTGGGCACTTTAAAAAGAATAACTCACTGAGTGTGTTAAAGTATCACATTCCCTCTCATCAACAAGCCTGATTACTAGAACACAATCAAATAATATCTTCAAAGCTATAAGAAAAATTACTTTTAATCCCAGAATCCCATACATATTCAAACCATCAATCACATGTGGGGGCAAAATAAAGGCATTTTTTTTAACATTTAGGAATCAAAAATTCACATGCCCCATGTGAAAAAAAAAATACTCTAGAAGCTGTTCCAACAAATTAAAAAGAGATAAAAAGAGAGAGAGAGGGGACATAAGACATAAGAAGCTGTGGTAGCTGAATACGACCTAGAGAAAATGAAGAGAGTTAGAAAGAAATTAAACAATTATCCAGTGGACCCTGACGCTTAAGATACTCTCTTTTGAGCATCGGTGATTTAGTGACACAGGTTGATAGTGCCTTCTCTGTGGCCAGGCACTAAACCCGGTGTGACAATAGAAAATCTATGCATAATCATAACCTTGCAAATGCTATTTAGGGGCTTAATTTTTGTAATAAACCTATAGTCAAAGCAAGAAAAAATGTCATTACAAAATGAAATGCAAATTCAAATGAAAAAATACTAATGTAATAAAAACTGAGGGGAGAAAAAGGGGAAAAGAGACTGGGAGAAAAAATAAGTGATATAATACCTCATCCTTCACGTCAGGGAATCAACAAATATAATCTAGCATTAATAAATCAAGAAAAGGAAGTATTAGTGATAATTTGAGGTTATAATAATAAGCACCACAACAACTAAAAATCAAACTTCAAAAAGGCAGTTACAAGGTGTTTACGGAAACTGTACTTTGTGCTCAATTTTTCTGTAAACCTAAAACTTCCCTTAAAAATAGCCTAATAATTAAGAAAAAAAAGTAGTTACCTGTGTGGAGTAGGTTGGTGGTCTTTCTGCATGGTTTGAACATTTCCATTATGATTAATATGTTTAACCTCAGAGTAAGTATTAAATAACCTACTCAAACAGGATGGAGAGTTCTTGACAAGTATATTTGATCTTTATTAAGGTTATTTATATATTAAGCTTACCCCCATAAGCTCTTTGAAAGCTTATCTGTGTATTTCCTTTAGTAATTAAGAGTACTTTTGTTCTTAAGTTCAATTAAAAAGGTTATTTGTAAAAAATAAATAAATAAATAAATGCAAGTACTTAGGCACAATTATTGATGTTTCTTACCAATTTTTAACGTTCATCCATCACTTCATGTGTGCAATATCTAGTTGGAACAGATACTGGCTAGGAATCAAGGTCATCTTTGTGCCATCTGCTGCCTGTCTGGCCCTCCTTTGCCCATGGTTCCCTGGCTCTTGACTGCTTTCTTAAATTTGTAGCCCCGCCTGACAAAAGCTGCGTCCTTCCGCACATCTGACTTCCCACTGCTTGTTCTGAAGTATGATGGCTTTGCGTTGTCTGCTGTCCAAACAACCTTCCTTGCTACTAACAGACCAGCCATCCTACCTCCTCGTTCCCACAAACCTCAGAAGTATCTCAAAGGTACTTTCTGCCTTTCTTGGTTCTGGAGTCCTGTCACTGATGCCTGATCCCTTCCAAACCTGAGATGGAACAAAGAACTGGAAATAAAAAGGTAGAGAGTTAGAAATGGGAAGAGTATTTTTCAAGAGTGATGTTATCAAGAATTTCTACCTCAGGTGGGGTGATGCCACCTCCTCACATCAGGCCAAGAGAAAAGAGCCTAAACTGAACCCCTCAGAGAGTTTAATGTGTTCTCTCTGCATTTTGGTGGGCACAGTTGTGGTGAATAACCCATGGCTGTTAAATCAAAAAGATAACTGAAGTTACGGCTGGTCTCTCATAACATGAGAACAAAGATTCTTAGCTGGAGGCAACCAGCACTCTCAGTATTTGTAAGGAAAATGCATGTATGAGTGTGCTCTGTGAGCCTGATGTCCGCTACTCCTGAGCCAGCAAGGAATTCTCACAGATCCTGAACCAGAGAGCCCCCTACCAGGGCAAGGGACCTCAGACAAGAGTGGCTGGACAGGTGGACAGCTAGAGGTCAGGGGACAGAGTAGCATTGTAAGCTACAGCTGGAATACAAGTGCATTCAGATGTGTCAGGAAAACCTCAGGTGAAAGAACCCCTATGACGAAGGGGCAGGGAAGTGAATTGGGACATCACCAAAGAATCTATCAGGATGGCTAATGGAAAAGAGTCAGCTGCAAACCTTTGTCAACTTGAAAAAGCACTGATGCCAGCCCACAGCAATATTTATCAAATAGAAATTTTCTCCCCACCTGTAGTAGGCAGATTACTTAGACGGCCCCCCTGATTCCTGGCCTCCACTACCCATACCTTTTTGTAATCCCCTTTCTTTGAGTGTAGGCATCACTGTACCTTGCTTCCAACAAAGAGAATATGGCAAAGACTTTTGTAAATGTGATTAAAGTTCCTAATCAGTTAACTTTAAGTTAATTAAAAGGGAGATCCTCCTGAGTTGACCTAATCTAATCAGGTGAGCCTTTAAGACTCTCTGTCCTACTGCCCTTGATGAACAAGCCATATGAATTGTACAGGTGCAATGAAATGAGTTCTTCCCATAACCACATGAGCTTGGAATAGCACCTCAAGTCTCAGGTAAGACAGCTAGATTGGGTCCACCCAGCCCAGCAGACAGCTAGACTGGGTCCGTGGTGCAACTACAGCTAAGTGTCCTAGCCCAAGAGAAGAGAGTCATGGATACTGAGGGTTTTAAAGGGCCTAACTCCAGAGCAGACCTACAGTGTGACCGTTGGTCGGTAACAATGCACCATAGTATGAATGCAGACCCACTTCCTACTGCTGTAGCTGAAAAATCAGAGGAACTGGACAGCAATATCCATCAATCACTAAACCTAAATTTTAACTATGAGAGGGTAGGGATCTTATCCTTCTGTTAACCACTGTATCCCCACACATAGAACAGTGCAGCATTTGGTTCATGTTCCATAAAGGCTCACCATATGAACGAATGAGTGAGTAGTTAATTCCACCTAGCCCCATATTAGTTCCAAGATGGCAGTGAAAGTGTAGGGCTTCGCCTAACAAATGGGACACACCCTTAGCCCCATGCTCTCTCCTTTTGCCTCTCCCTTTCCCTCTGCCTTTTTCTTCTGCCTCAGTTTTGTTTGCCTCTGTATCAATGGAGAGTCCCACACCTCTCTCTGCCCCTCATCTCTCTTGCTGACCTCTCTACTCCTACTCTCTGATTTCTTCTATCATTCCCTGTTATCTTTCTTTGTATTTTCTTTCTCCTTTGTGTACCCCTTCCTCCCACCACCTCACCACACATGCCCATCCATTTTCGTCTGTCCCTCTCCCTATCACTTACCCAGCTATAATACTAGTTTGAAGTACATTTTATTTGTTATGTCTATTGATTAAAGTTTTATGTTCCCTGGTCTTAATTAACTTATTCATCCTGCTCCCATATATTGCTGTGGCATATTTCAAACAATAGATATATTGCTGATAAAGCTATTTGTAAATCAATGTTCTGTAAACTGAATCCTATTTCAAATGTACTGGAAGAATCTGTTAGATAAAGGAATCCTATGATGAAAAATTAAACAATTTCCAATAATGCATATTTTGTAAATCTCAAGTTTCAGGCAGTGGCCATGTAAAATGAACCCATCTTAATACCACCTACCACCATCAAACTGCCCCAGCTTTGGTTGATTTCTTCAAGAAAGTTATTAGATCTCAAAAAAGTCTGTAGAAGGAACTAAATAATTCCCCTGGGAGGCTCTTCTTTATGAAAATGGAAGTGTTGGAAGATGAAAGATGAATGAGAACATGCTCAAAGTCTGTAAATGTATAAAAGGGAAAAATATGAGGAGCATTCATTCATTATACATATGCATGTTTAGTTACTATGATATTCCAGGCACTCCGGTAGGTACTGAGGATAAGAATTTGATTAAGACATAGTGCTTGCCCTCAAGGACTCACAGTCTAATAGGGGACAGAAACACATAAATAAGTAATTTCAAAACAATGTACAAATATTATAAATAATTAGTAGCATGGACTTAAGAAAACAAAGGCTCAGCAGTGGCACCAAGTAGGGAAAGCTTCACAAGAGCAGAAACTGGGCCTGTTTTGTTTGCTGTTTTATCACCAGTGCCTAGCACGGAGCCCCACTTTGCTTAGATGCACAGTGAATATTTGTTGCTAAAATGCTGATCCAGTCTGCTGTGGCGGGAATTGGAAGGGGCAAACCAATAAAGGCTTCAATGAGAAGATACATGAACCAGACCTTCAAGGAGAATAAAGGCTCTGTAGTAAGACAAGGATGGAATCTGCACCATGACTAGAAATAGCCTTGAGTTTAAGGTACAGAGCTAAGGGAGAGAACACTGCACATTCAAGAACTAAATTTCAAGCAAGCACCTGCCATTCACAAAGACTCTCTCATATTAACGGAGGAAAGAGAAATTTAATTTCTTTCATGTGTAGTTCACTGGTTTTTTTCTCTTTATGACTTTCTTTTCTTACCAATGAGTTGTTTCCTGTCTCCCTTATGCCTCTTTGCCCTAATTGGTCCCTCGAGGGCCTCTCTAATTCTTCCAACTGCCAGCTCCCTCCCTTATATACTCCAAAGCAACTGTCTTATCACAACTGTTTGAGGTAGTTCCCTACCATTGAACGTTAGGGCAAAAATGTGCTACCCATTCTAAATATACACGTGGTTGCCCCTGTAGGACCAGTTAGATATGGTATACTTACTATGTGGGTTTCCACAAGCAGCAGAAACTTTCATCCAGAATTTTCCAAGACCATTTGTATTTCAAACACTCTCTCCTGTTCCCTAAACCTCCAAAGTCCCTGAAGTTTATATATTTCACCTCCTATCTATGTCTCCCAGTCTTATCACACAGCATGAAGCAGTACAAAATTCTCTTGTTAGACCACGTGTCACACGATTTTTATTTCAAAAAATCTGAAGACTAGATTCTTGGGTCTTGTCTCCTAATGTATATCCTAACATTTGCTACAACTTCCCTACTCCAAGGCTACTCTAAGAAGAGCTACCGTGTTTATAAGGATTGTGAAGTATACTGGCTAAAAACTGAAGGTCATCAGCAATGCCCTCGGGAAGGGCAGCAGAGGTAAATAGAGGCATTTCTAAGGAGGTATACAGCACATGGGCTTTGCAGCCAAACAGGCCTAAATTCAAACCCCATCTCTACCACTTACTAATTATGTAACTACATTCAGCTGGCCTCAGCCCATCTAAGTGTTCTTCCTCCTCCATCTAGAGATGAAACGGAGACAGGTCCTCTTCTAGCAGTTGGAATTTGTCACCCAATAGTACCTACCGCAGTAATAAAATAGGTGCCTTTGGCTTTTCCCACCACAAGGGCTCCTTTTGCCAACAATCACGTGTGTTCCCATATCACCTTCATCTGGAAGCATGGCCCACACTCTAACCCGTGTCTCCTCTGATTAGTCTCCTATTGATTACTCTCCTTGCTCCAGGGTCTCCAAGCAATAATACCCTAAAGTGTAATTCTGACATGCACAGCCCCTGCAGCATGATCAGGAGTCCCTACCTGGGATTCAACAGCTAGAGAGGGGCTCTTTGGAAACCTTAGATTTGCATTCTGGTTTCCCACCTCTCATGTCTCTTACCCCTCAGGATAACAACATTATGTAAGTTTGTCCTGCACAGATGTGCCCAGCCCAGGTGTACTCTTCTACAGCCACAGAACTGCAAGGGGAACTTTCCTAAATCACACAGACAGTGGACATGCCAGCAGCAGCCCTTCTCCCTACCAAGGAAATGCCCTCCAGACGGCTACCTACATACTACCCCTGTCACCTGCTCAGTCCCCCTTCTCTTTCCCTTGTTTGTCCTCCTCTACAATCCCCACTGTCCTCGTGCTTGTCTTCCTCTTCATTTAAACTTCTCTCCACTCTCCCTTCTTTCCTCTCACGTGTCTTGGTCATGTCATGGGAATATAAAGGCCATACATTTCACCTCGAGTTATACACCTCTTAATTCTGACTCCCAGTGACTTCAAAGCAGCCGTCTGAAGCCAAAGCACAGGAAGGACAGCACAGCAATGTGTGGGCAGTCACTTTTTAAGAGCTAAAATACACACCCAATTTACATGACTATTTGCATTTGTATATAAATTATACATCAATATGTATCCTCCCAAGACAGTGAGTTACTAAAATAATTTTGCTACTTTCAAACTTGTCATTGCTCAATTTTTCCTCTCTCCCCCTTGCAACAACACCCACACACATCTTTTCATTCCTTAGGAGACAGAGAGTGAAGAAAAAGAGAAGGAAGAGAGAGAGAGAATAGGACAAGAATGAAGTAAAAAAGAAAATCGAACAAAAGAATGAATAAAGGTGAGATAAGGAAAATGTCAACAAAATAACAAGCATTTTTGAGTTATCAAATAAAGAATACCACTATAATCAGTTTATAATGATGATTAAAACAATCTAATCCATGCCCAAAGACAACAAAATAAATATAAAATCATATATATGCAACATCTCTAAAATTTCCTGCTTCTTTCAAATAAAAATGTGTAGGGCTTAAATTCTACAGAAAGTTTCTTTAATAGGTTACTCTGGCACACATATATATAGAATTGCCTTTTAACAGTAAGTGAATGTCATAATATACTTCAACTACAAATGTGCCCATATGATGTGGCATTGAAAAAGGATCGATCAAGACAAAGTGTATGGTAGACAATACTCGTCCTAAAAATTCATTTCACTGAGAATTTCTCTCCCTCACTCTTCCCATCCCACCCCAATTCAGGTCTCTAGGCAGCCATGTACTCACTGCAGGACTCCTACACTCCAGCCCAATCACCTATCTATTTCTCCTAGCTAACCTGACTGGGGGTTCAGAATGCTGGGTAATTTGAGCTCTTCATTTGAACTCAGGAACTGAGCTTGCTCTTAGGAGATAGCTGACTTCAACTGGGCAGAAAGAAGCAGAACAAGCTGCAGTGAGAGAAATGGAAGGAGAAGGAGCTCCTGAGGTTTAAAATGTGACTCTGCCTAGGTTCTGATGGGTTCCTAGCTCCAGGTTGTGGTCCCATTCTCTGCCCTCGGGAATTCTGAGACACCTATGTGTCCTTATAATAAACTCCCTTTCCTGCTCCAACCAGTTTGGGTAAGTTTCCATTATTTGCACCAAAAGAACTCTAAGACTATTTAATCCAATTAATACAGAAGCATTTCTAATATAATTTTTCTACTAATTTTTTAATGTATTTCAAGTGTTTTATGGCTGATAGGATATTTTTCTTTTTCTGTTAAATAAATTTGAACATTTTATGAGGCAGTCAGTTTGTTTAAGAAAACTTTCTTCAACAGTGTTGTATTTTCAGCCATAAAAATATCAGATACTGTAGGGGTATGTATCACTCTGTGTTGCACAACAGATCATGACTTTGTGAATTACACATCTTGGAAAATAAAATACATTGAAGTTCAATGAAATTCTCACCCATGGGTCTCACTTCTTCATTTCTGCCGCCGAAATACCAATACCTCATTAAATGTGAACAAATATTGAAAATGTGCTAATTCAGTTAATAAATGCATAGAAGGAGCTAAGGCACAAATAATGAAAAAGTATCAAGAAGGAGGCAATAATAATAAAAAGGAATAAGTTTGATAAATTCTGCAGGGCAGGCTTGATAAGTAATTTATCACAGTAGGAAAGAAAGTGGAAAATGGCAGAACAGCAACAGAACCTAGAAGAGGAACCTGTGCAAGCCAGAACAGGGCCTGTTCTGTCAGCCATACTTGTGTGGAGCACTCAGAATTTAATATCAGAACCCCACTGTGTATTCTTTCTGTTGGTTAGGTAATCGTGGCCCAGAGCTAATGTATGATTAAATGCACATCCTTCTCAATGCACAATGTAGAATTGGTCATTCTCAACTAACCGTTTTATGTTTCAACAAAGAAATATACTGCAAGCTCATCCTAGTAACTTACATGATAATTCATGCAATATTTATCCCTAGCGTAGGCAAAGACTGAGAGCTACACATAAAAGACACAAGCCCTTCCTTTAGTAGATTTAGGTCTTAGCTGAGTCCTATGTCCATGCCTTACTTTCTCCACTCACTGCTACCAATGTAACTAAAGTTGAATTGGAAAACACAGAATCATGATTATCATTATTAATATTCAATATCTACTCTATGCCAAGGACTTTATTATGCTTTCTCTATATAACACACATCATTCTCTTTATAACTCTACAAAGTAGGTTCACTCTACCTATTTTACAGATAGGCAAATTGAGATTCTAAGAAATTAAGTAGTTTTGCCCCAATCACACAGTAAGTAGACAAGGGAGCCAGGACTGAGCCCCAGTCTCTCTTACTCCAGGGTCTATATATTTCTATTTCATCTGGACTCAACATAAACTACACTAAACTCTCTGAAAAATGAAAAGAAAGGCATTCAATCTTAGTTGCTTATTCATTAATTTTTATTTTTTATTGAGTACCTACCATCATGTTACACAACTTCAGGGGATGCTACCCACAATGTATTCCACATAAATCTCTTTCCTGCCAGCACAACAATGTGACTGGTGTGCTGGAATTTCAAGACTTACAGACTATGTCCTACCATTGGACATCGCATTCTAAATGTTAGCAACATAAGGAAGACAGTTTTCCATAAGGAAGAAGCTTATTATCCACTGCAGGGAGAAAGAAAATTCTCTTTAACCTGAAAACTCTTAAGAAAATAGAATAAAAACATAATAATGCCTCAGGAAATGTAAAAATACAGTGGACATTCCAGAGCAAGCATCCAATTTCCTAAAGGACTGCTTGAGGAGATTAATAAAGGAGCCCTTTAAATACCATGAGCAATTTGCTGACTGCACAGGTGGCCTGACATGGCCCACTGCTGCCAAACACATTCAAAGACACCACAAGAAAGCGAGACGAATGGGAAAAGGTTTTTGCATTTTTTAATCTTCTGTGTTGATTTATCTTCCTCTGTGCTATGAGTGGAAGCAAGTCATTCTCCCGCCTCCGCCCAGTTTCACCTCCTTCCCCATTTCAACACACACACACACAATTTAAATTTATAATTCATCTGTGCTCTTCATTCAGGTTTCAGTGACTCAATTTTAGGGAATGCAAATACATGTTCTCTTGCTACCTGCCGTAGTTCAATAATCACTTGTCAGTACACTGACTATAGACGAAATTAAAGGACATTTGAAAAGACCCATGTTTCTAAGAATAGACGTTAGAGAATATTAAAAAGTAATGAATCCATATTTGGACTCCAAGTAAACTTCCCTTCATGTTATTTCTTTGGCTCATGGATATCTGATAATGCACCATGCCTATAAAGTTAAGCATATTAGGTCAGGGATCCAATTTTGATATTTTTTTCACATATCTAACCTGATCTACTGCTACAGTTCCATAAAAATATTAAATTGATGCTAATCACATATATATGTGAATACACACACACACACACACAAAGTCCTCCACCCAGAGATAAACTGCGTCTGTTCTTCATTTCCCTCCTTCCAATAGTATCTAAGTTCTCACTGTTACCGAGGAAGGAAGATATTAATTTTTTGCTCTAGTAGTCAGAAGATTAGAAGCATTAAAACAGATGCACCACAGTCATGTTTATTTGAGATTTTTTTTTTTATCTAAAGACCAAAAGGAAGCAAATCTAATTGACAGATACATGAAACAGGGCTGTATTCTCAAATAGATTATTTTCTTGCTGCTAAGTTTCCTCTCTTGATCTATCCAATACCTCATCTTTGCAAATATAGGGTTTGCTTTATAATGAATCTCAGGAAATCCTCCCTGTCACTCAGCCATCCAGGGAACAGTCCTCTATGGCATGGCACGTCCCTTCACAGGTGGCTATGCTTGCCGAGAAGACATCAGAGATTCCCCAGTGGGAAGAAAAACCACAAAACAGAAGGCTTTAAAGTCAAATAAAGATTTAAGTGTGAAAGGTTGTTTTAGTTAGGGGAGGAAGGAGATTGGGGAAGATATCCTAGAGAAGACAGAGACCAGCCCTGGAAAGTGACTGTCCTCTTCAATACAAAGTGGAATGCAGATAAGTGGTGCCTTAGAGCAAACCAACCTGCCTGATCCTTAGAAATCTGATCTACATAAAATACAGATTCCTGGGTTCCACACCAAAATTGCCCAATCAAAACCTCTTGATACATTTTCAAAGTGCAACACATGACAGAGCTTATTCATGTTTGGAACCATGGCCTTATAAGACACACCAATCCACATGTTTTGTCCTAGAAGAAGCCAGTCTCAGCATAGCTGACACAGATCCTGGGATGGGGACAAGTCACTGGAAGACCCTTGAGACCCTGTTTAAGGTAGGGAACTAAGGAGCAGGAGAATAACAGTTCTCAGTGAACAAACCCTAGCAGGAATGTGGCTATAATTCAGACATGAGTTCATAGCTCTGGAATTACTTATGTGGGAAAAACAGGAGTGGAAAGGAAAATACAGATGCAGAAGGAATTATACAGGAAAATTTAATGGAATGTGTTGCCTAGCTAAATACAAAGTGCATTCATATTCAAGCACAGGTTTGGATTTGTGTCCCATAGCCAGCATTTTCTCTTCATCTCCATAACTACTACCCTTGACCTTCTCTCCACTATTGCAATAGCCTCCAGACCAGTGGCCTTATGTCCATGTTTGCCCATTCCCTGCCAATCTATCCTATCCCCACAGACCACAATAATCTAAAAATACAAATGTGACTGTGTTATTCCCTTATTTAGTATGCTGTTAATAGTTCTTAGGATAAAGACTAAATCTTCAACATGGCCTCAAGGCCCTTCATAAACTGTCTCAGCTCATCTCTTGCACTCTCTCTTCTATGTCATTTTCTATCTACACTGTTTTCTTTGTTGCTTTGACTTCCAGAGTTTCCTCCAACTGCCACACCCACTCCCAAAACTTTCAGGAATACTGGTTTTTATGCCTGGGATGTCTCCTTCCAGCCCTGACTCATGATCCAGGTCTTAAATCAAGCATCACTTCAGAGAAGACTTCCCTTCCTTCCTAGCCTAACTCAGGTCCCTCGTTCTACACTCTCATGGCTCCCTGCACTTTTCCTTTGTCACTCTTCCCATACATGTAGTAAGGTATATTTTTGTGATTACATGATTAATGTCTAACTCTCTCACTGTGATGCTAACTCCAGTAAGGCAGGGACCATATGTTGTTTGTTTGGTTTTTTGTTGTTGTTTTAAATCTTTTAATGTTTATTTATTAATTTTGAGAGGGGAGGGGAGAGAGAGAGAGAGAAAGGGAGAGAGAGAAGGAACAGGGAAGGGGCAGAAACAGAGAGGAAGAGAGAGAATCCCAAGCAGGCTTCATGCTGCCAGCACAGAGCCCAACATGGGGCTCAGTCCCACAAACTGTGAAATCATGACCCAGAGCTGAAATCAAGAGTTGGATTCTTAACCAACTGAGCCACCCAGGCACACCCCAAGGACCATATGTTTTAGTCTATGACCAACCCAGCACCTATAACAGTGTCTGAAATATAGTAGATACTTATATTTTCTAGAAAACAAAGCCAATATGCTTGGATGACTGGGGAAAATAGGAGAAACAGGGATACAAGAAAACAAAAAAATAAATAAAATTTTTGATTTCAAGTACTGCCTATAGTTGACAGCAGCAAATGCCAGTGGATTAATATAAAGATAATAATAAAATTATGACATTTGATTTTAGCAATGACATTGGATTTTAATAGGTAATTGATAATGTATATTGTCATCTAGGCATGAAAGATATAATAATTGGAAGATATAATAATTTAAGTGGTCTTTAAATCCTGAGAAATCCAAATGAAAAAGTGGACACAATATCAGAGAATGAAATACTAAGTCTCAAGGGAGGCTCATGGTTATAGGGTGAGAGGGCCAAGTGAGACAAACATGGATCAAAAGGACATGACCATCTAGAATGGTGCAGTGAAATGGAGAGCACTAGGGAGAGATTTTTTTTTCAGATCTGAATTATCAATGAAGTCAAATGCTGCAGAAAAGATAAAAATGGTGAATATCAAACAGGCAACTGGTACTGGCACAAGTCTGCTCCTTGAAGAGCTGAGTAGTTGAAACTATCACGGAGGATGGGTAAGAGAAGTGGGCAGATGAGAAGAGTCTATTTTCAAACACCTCCCACATGTACATCTGCAAACGTAACCCTAGCATCTTCACTAGGTCATCTGGTTCACACTAAAGAGATATTAAAGAAGGCACCAACAGTGAAGAAGCCTTGCCTAAATCTCCCCCAGATTAGAACCCAAATTGGTTCAAATCTGAACCAGTTATGTCATACATTCTCAATGAGTATTTACTAACCCTGATGGTGATATTTCCATCCACTTTTATTTCAGCAGAGCAGAATATGTTGTGTTATAAATCTCTGTGAAACATTTCATTAAATGTGAATGCAAAAATTCAAATATATAGCAGCATTCCTTCTTGAGATGCTAATTGAGAAACGTAAAGAGTGGTTTGGGGCAAACACTGAAAATTTCAGTTGATGCAGGTTTTGACTGGACCAGAATAACCTGGAAACCCTAACGTATAAAAAAGATGAGTCAGACAAAGATCAGAGGTCACTCACTTAAGAGTTGCCATTAAATCATAAGGTAATATGCTCCACCACCTAGCTTAGATTACATTAATCATGTAATCACAAAAACTCCAGAGGAAAAAAAGACAGCCAAAAAAAAAAAAGACCAGTTTGCATCCAGAAGACCACTAGAAAAGTTTATTTCCTCCAGTATTGATTAGCAGATAGATGAAAATCTGGCTACAGGAAAGAGTTTCACAAAACAGTTGCTCCCTTTTAGGTCCAGTTCACTTGACAAATGTGCCCACCTCTGGGCAAGCCTAGCCATGGCCCTTGGGGACCAGTGACAGAGTGGTCCATTGTCAGAATGTTCACATGACCTTAAAGACCCATGACTAAGCCAGGGGAAAAGGTAGATAAGAGAGAGGGAAGTTAAACTCTTCCACCTCCTTGCTTTGATAGCATCAGCCTTGCCTTACCCTTACCCTCCTATGCACCCAAGGGATAGATACGCTCATTACAAGTAGCCCTAGGTATATGAAGAAGTCCTAATGGCTTTAATGGTCTATAACTTCATAATGAACCAGCAGTGTATCATCTAGAAATCTAAGGAAATAGATGGCAGTCTCTCTCTCTCCTCAGTATATTCAGACCACATCTGACATCTGTAATGCAGCCCAGTAGCCATATTTTATTAGAGATATAGATAACCTGAAGTAAGTTTAAACCTCAGTAGATGGCCTCAGCACAAGGCCTCAAAACAATGTCATTTGCAGACAAGTTCAAGGAATTGAGGATAATTCTGCTTACAGAAGAGTAAGATGGGGTGGAATATAGGGTAGGAAGATGGGAGGATAACCATGCATTGTTTAGCTACACCTATGTCATTAGTTTTTCCATCTTCTCCACTAGATTGTGAGCATGATGAGTACAATGGCCATATTTTGTGTTGGGGACCCAGGGAAGGCCTGGGCCTATTATAGGTACTCAATAAATACTTGGTTATAAAGTGAATTAAAAAAATGATAACTGCCTTCAAATTTTGAAAGAACTACCATGTAGAAAGGTGAGATTTGTTCCTTGTGGTCCCAAATCACAGTATCAGGAATGACCAGTAGAAGGGTAAAAGGAGACAGCTTTATGTCAATGTAACGAAGAATGTCCTATACAGCTCTTCTTTAGACATTCTTCCTTGGAGGAATCCAACAAAAACTAGCCAAGTTTGGGGCAGTGACAATGGTACAGAGGAGATTTAAGCATCAAGTAGGTTTACCTACACCATTGTTCTCAATCCTGGCAACACAGGAAATATCACTCAGGGCTTTATTTTTGTTTTTGTTTTAATACAGATATGTAGGCACAATCCCCAGAAACTTGGTTTCAACTGGCCTAGGGGATCAGTATTTTAAGACACTCTCCAGATGGTTCTAATGTACAACTATAGCTGAGGATCACTAGATGAAACTTTAAGGTTCCTTCCAAACTTAAGATTCTGATTTTACACCTGAAAAAATGGGAGTTTCCATTCAAAATACTCCAATTTTGACTGACTGCCTATTTCATTAGATGCTCTCTAACACTGGTTAAACTAAAGAACCATCTAAGGTAATGTTCCAAACAGAAGCATAAAAAACTGGAACAAGAGGAACAGAGCACATACCTTAATTTGTAGTTTGCAAATTCTAAATAATTGAATTTTCACTTTATCAAAATCTTAGAAAGTCCAAAAATGCAAAGTCCTTCTCCTTAAGTTTCCTGATATGGAACCATCAGCAGCTGAATCACAAGTAGGTATGGATATAATCAAAAACCTCAGAATTCTCAAATCTCAAAATGCTGTTTGAGACCTTTCAGCCTGAGGACTGAAAATATCGAAAGTGAATGGGAGAGTACATATGGTTGTTAGAACACAAGTAGGTGACAATCAGATAATCTCATATGCTGCTTTTTTCTCCTGAACTATTTTGGTAAAAGTCTGCTCTTTGGTAAATGAATAATTCACTTATATTTCAAATGTATTTTAAATGTGTCACATTTGAAAGCAGGATAAGATATATTTAAATAATACGTTATCACTTTTTAATAGGTTGAGGGGTGGTTTGGGGTGTTTCTCTAGATAGAAGAAGCCAATCAGCTGCATGCCCAGAAAACAAAGAAGGGATGGGCACCGAACCCTCTCCTTCAATCCAGTAACTAGAGACAAATTCTACTCAATAGCTTGTATAGTTTCAGGTTTCCCTTTACATGCCTTCTGAGACTCTGACATTGCAGGCTAAGCCTGTTCAGTATTTAGTTGTCACTACCTGTGGCTCCCAGTGATTGAAGACTCAACTGATCTACATTTACATCCTTAGAAGAGATCATAATTTTGGAATAAACATATCATTAAAATATAAAGGTCATGAAAACACACAGAGCAAACCTATTTAATTTCCAACAAAGGAAGTTGGAAGTGGAAAGGCACAATGCCATGTCCACAGTGAGAGCTGATAGATACTAGAATGCAATGACAGTGACAAAAGGTCAATTTTTCAAGCAGAGATTTTCCAGTGAAAGTCTCATGAGGCAGGAATGTAGCTAGACTATTGGAAGCCAGTGTGGTCACTGGCAACACATAGTGAGAATAGAGGAGATTATTAGGACTTAGAAACAGGTATGAAGAACCTTATTAGGAAGTTTTGTAAGGACTCTGGCTATTACTCTAAGCGGAATGTTCATCCAATCAAGGTTTGAAGCAGAAGAGTAACATAATCTGACTTTTTAAAGGATCACTCTGGCTGCTATGTTGGAACTCCACCACAGGGGGCCAAGGCAGAGAAGCAGGGAGATCATCAAGAAGGATATGGCAATAAACCAGGTGGCAGAGGATGGTACCTGGGACCAGGGTGATAGTTGGAGAGGTGATAAGATGTGGTCATATTCTGGATATTCAAGTACTTTGAAGATAAACCAATAAGCTACACTGATGTGTTGAAAGTAGAATATGAGATTAAAAAGATGAATTAAGATGACTTCAAGGGTTTGATAGCACACCACTGAAAGACAGGACTGCTCTTTACTAATAAGGAAGGACTAGGAAAACCATGTCTGGGGGAGAACAGAAGTTCAGGAGACATATTAATTTTTCAACATACCTATTTCAAATTTAAGCGGAAAGCTGAATAAGCAATAACCATACATATTTCAAGTCCATGGATGGGTTTCAGGCCAGAGATAGAAATTTGAGAGTCTTTAGCAAACAGGCAGTATTTAATTCATGAGTTCGGTTGGGCATCAGTGTAGACACAATAGGGAAAACATCTTCAGGACTGAACCCTAGAGAACCCAAAATTTAGAGATCCAGAAAATCAGGATGCACAAACCAAAGGGACTAAGGTGGAGCAGCCTCTGAGCTATGAAGAAACCAGAATAGTGAGATATCCTGGAAGCCAAGGGAAGAAGGTGTTTCAGGTAAAAGAGGACAACCCAGCATGTCATTGCTGTGATAATGCAATGAGAATCAGAGCTCAAAACTGTTTTTAGCAATGATGAGGGCATTGGTGGCCATTAGGAGAGTAGTTTGGTTGCAGCGGAGGAGGTAAAAAGCCTTAGTGGAGTGGATTCAAAACAGGAGAGGAAGTCGAAAGAGCAGGCACAGATAATCCAAGTAGCCATCACTGACTGACTACAGGAGATAATGAAGAACTAAACAGACACATTCCCTGATTTAAGCAATAGAATTCAGCATATAGGAAACAGGTCCAAATTCCTACTCTCAAAGGAAAGAAAGAGCTGTTTACCTCTTAGTAATAAGGTGAGACATTGTTTAACTTCTCATTTCATCAGCCTACCTGGCTTCTGAATCTCAAGCCACAGTGTTCCTGTTCAATTTGACAAACTCAGGTGGCAGGCTTGGATTTTAGCTCCAACCATTTCCATAGGCCATACTACAAATCCACACTCCAAATGCCTCAGGCCTCCACCCAATCAATAAATTGCAGTTAATGCCCTTAGGGAAAATGGTCTTTGATGAGACTCGTGTTAGCAGTCAATCCAAGCCCATTGACTTCCACATCTGGAAATAGGTGAGTAAGGAAAATGAGGCTGATGGCTTCAATTTAGTTCTCATTTATCAGCATCACAATAACTCAACTCAATGACATACAATTCAGGGTGATTGGATGAATTTGCTGAGTAGAGGTCTAAGATAGAAATAATAAAGAGGCTGAAGGTCAGGATCCTGGATTACTGGTAATTTTGAAGGACCAGGTTTAGAGTCAAGGAGCAAGAATAAAGGACACTGTATAAGATGCTCAGATGCCCAAACTCAGAAAAGCTACTGGGCTGAGGTAGCACAGTATCATCTGCCACTCCCCTATAACTTCTGACTTAAAAAATAATAATAGGGGCGCCTGGGTGGCTCAGTCGGTTGGGTGGCCGACTTCAGCTCAGGTCATGATCTCGCGGTCACTGAGTTCAAGCCCCGCGTCGGGCTCTGTGCTGACGGCTCGGAGCCTGGAGCCTGTTTCAGATTCTGTGTCTCCCTCTCTCTGACCCTCCCCCGTTCATGCTCTGTCTCTGTCTCAAAAATAAATAAATGTTAAAAAAAAAATTAAAAAAAAATTTATTAAAAAAAATAATAATAATAATTTTTTTAAAAATATAACAACGGTGATTACAATAAACCTTACATTTCTAGAACTTAATCCTCTCCAAAATGCTTTATTGTCTGTTTTTTTCATGAGTCCCTTAGCAGGTAATAATAGTCTCCATTTCATAGATGGAAAAACTGAGCTTAGAGACGGTGAAGTACACAGAACAGTAAATGCTGATGACCAGTAAAGATCATACTTTGCTTCAGTGAATAACACACTCCCCTAATGAGAGAAAGAATTGGCTATTTGAGTTTAACCAAATTGGAAGAGTATATGTAATGGGATGAAAAATATTTTATCCATTAACGCCAGAATTCTTCTTAAGGAGAAAATTAGGAAAACTTTAATAGTAGATCCTGGTTTGCCCAGCACAATCTCAATTTTTGCCCTTTGTTCTGGAGAAATTATTAATACTGCCAACTTTTGCTTTCAAAGGTATTCCAGTTCTTAGGATGTGGTCCCCCTGTTAAGATATATATACCACATATAATATAAAATTACCTGAGACAAGACAGGTAGGGAGGGAAGTGGACTCCACCAGGAAGTAAGGATTAGCTAGAATGATGCAGCAAAGGGTTGGCTAAACTGTTCAGCATCTGACATGAACAGGAATGGAGAGAAGAGCCAGAAGAGAGAAGAGAAATGAGCAAAGTTAGCAGAAACTAGGCAAATGATGTGTGGTTGGGGAACTGTGTGGGATTAACAGCCAAATCCCCAACTGTAGGGTAACCTTAGGATTTTTAAGAACAAAGATAGCTGATCTGTAATTTGAAATTCTTTTCACTCCTAAAATGTAAAACTTTGTCCTGCCCTCCCTTCCCTTCACTTCAGTCAAGTCTATTATACATGTAAATCCTTTATGTAAGGTATTTTTTTTAATTGAAATTAAGGAAACTTGAGTTTCGCAGCCAGAGCTAAGATACACAGAAAAGAACACATAAAGGAAAAGAGATGAAGCAAAAATGGAAATACAGAGAACTAGAAATTTAGAGCCAGAGGTGGCCAGGAACACATAAGCCCCCAGGAATTCTCAAAGTCCACAGGGCCAAGGACACAGCTTTGGGACAATGTCCTATTATTCCTACAGAGCATGAACACTGAGTTCACAAATGGGTTGCATAAACAGTGAATGCAGTAGGGACTGACAGTTGTTTGGTTAATTAGAAAAATCAGTTAAAATTCCTTAACCATTTTATTAAAATTTGAATCTATAAATATATATGTATTCACCAGCATATTAACATAGTGCCATATTCTACCGTGAGTCTGCTGATTGGAGTTCTCTATTGTCTTTCTTGCATAAAGCACATCCATAATGCAGCATCTAATTTCTTTAGAGGAGACAAAGCAATCTAAATGCAGAATTCTCCTAGACTTCTATGATATTGTCCTAATCTCATGCAGATGTTTTGCCCATCCCTAATTTGATAACAATTCTTCTTAGCAATCTGTTTTATTAAATCTTTCCAAAGAAGCTTACCTTCCATAGAAACACTTTCTTTGCACATTAATGTCCTATCTACTTATGTAATATTTAATAAAATTATATAATTATGATAACAAAAAGACAAATGGCATAAACATGTTTGCAACAAATGCAGCCAAGTCTTGAGAAGTGGAGAAGTTATCTTTGGGAGCAGAAGTGGTTGGTGTATTAGAGAACATTTACTTTGCCATGACTTCAGACAATGTCCCATGTTTTACAGAGGAAAGAGAATGCTCTATTATTCTAAGGAACTTAGTAAAGAGAGGTCAGTTTAAAAAGTTTCTATTGGGGGGGGGCACCTGGGTGGCTCAGTTGGTTAAATGACCGACTTCGATGCAGGTCATGACCTCACGGCTTGTGAGTTCAAGCCCCGTGTCAGGCTCTGACAGCTCAGAGCCTGGAGCCTGCCTCAGATTCGTTCTCTCTCTCTCTCTCTCTCTCTCTCTCACTCTCTGCCTCCCTTGCTTGCTCTCTCTCTCTCAAAAATTAAACAATAAAAAAAATTTTTTTTTAAGTTTCTGTTAGGTTT
Source organism: Panthera leo (assembly GCF_018350215.1). NCBI lineage: Eukaryota > Metazoa > Chordata > Mammalia > Carnivora > Felidae > Panthera > Panthera leo. The sequence continues at coordinate 64,622,296 of NC_056687.1, forward strand.
TTACATAATTTTCCTGAAGAGTTAAATATCTTGCCAATGCAAAGCACACTGAAACTATGGCCATGACCTGCTGTCCTCCAGCGGCTGCATCACTGTCAACGTCCAGACATTTATGTGGCACTACCACGATCTCCCTTTAGTGGGATAGATGTGACCCAGAGGCTAGAGGACCACTTCCCCTCATTGGAAAAAACTCATTCCCACTCCTAACCGAATAATTGTATTGTGTAGTGAGCTCTGACACAGGCTCAGTCTTCAGTGAAGCCCCTCAAAAGAAGCCAAGTTTACCAGGAGCCAGACAGAACAGCTCCAGGAGATTCTCAATGAGAAGTTGTAACATTTAGTGGTAATGACTAAACGCATGTATTCAGTGTAAATTAGAGGACTCTCTTCGGCTGGAAAGGGCAGAGAGCTAAATCTAAGGAAGCAGTCAGAGAAAGCAAATTTCCTCCTAATCAGAAAAGTACAATCATGGTGAAGTGGAGCAGGTAAATGGAGCTAGTGTGTATAATTAGGATCTTTTTTCCTTTTCCTACAAACTGCAAGAAAGGAAAGGTGGGCATCTGAGAAGGAAATTAAAACTGCTAGAAGAGAGGGGCACCTGGGTAGCTCAGTCGGTGAGGCGTCCGCCTCTTGATAGCAGCAGAGGTCATGATTTCACAATCGTGAGATCAAGCCTTGCCTGGCGTCGGGCTCCACACTCAGTGTGGAACCTGCTTGGGATTCTCTCTCCCTCCCTCTCAAAATAAAAAATAAAATAAAAAAATAAAAAAAACTGCTGGAAGAGAACTTCCTTGGTTAACTGAGGAGACAGGGTAAGCCTGATGATGGTCTTGGTAAGGAGCTGAGGACTTCCAAAGCCTGAGGAAGTGTATGAATTTAAAGGGACTTCTGATGTCATTAATTCTAAAGTGATAGCATTTCTTCTTTAAAGTTATAGATTTTTTAAATGATACTGATCACTATACACAGTTAATAAGCAAAATGTCTAAGTACACCTAGGTTTTGTGTTTCTTTAAATTTTACTCTACTTATATATTTTTCATTAATACAAGGTTTAATAAATATACCTCATGATAAATTTAGTACAAAATGCCGTTGTTTTTATAAGAAAGGCAAAATTGAGTAAAAGAAATGCACCATTATCTCTGGGACTCAACCTCACCCCACTGGGCCACCTGGAAACCCACACTTGAGGCAGTTTACTTAATGGGATATCTAGAACTGCAGGGGAACCGAACAGCAAACTGAAAACTATCAGGTACTGGCAACTGGCAGAAGATGGGGGATGGACAAAGTGACCAGCTAAGCTGGATATTTTATTTGTTTTTATAATTAAAAGACATAAAAAGAAGCAAAAAGATTTTTTTAAGTTTATTTATTTTGAGAAAGAGAGTGAGCAGGGGAGGGGCAGAGAGTGAAGGAGAGAGAGAGAATCCCAAGGAGGCTCTGGGCTGTGCAGAGTCCCCAGAAGGGCTCAAACTCATGAACCATGAGATCATGATGGGAGTTGAAATCAAGAGTCAGATGCTTAACCAACTGAGCCACCCAGGTTCCCCAAGAAGCAAAAAGATTAAATGGAAGTTGCTACTGGGAACTGCAGGAACAAATACACAAATTTTGTTTTACCTGTTGCCAACACTGCTGAAGCAGACAGCCTAGGTTCCAGCCTACCTCTTGTGTTTTGAAGTTGGGAGGCAGATATTAGTGGAGTCTCCACACTTCCCTTTTCTCTTATTCTCCCCCAGCTCAAATTTATGGTGAGGAAGCCCAAGCTGAGGCCTCTGCGGGAAACCATGAACAGGAGCTCCTAATGATGGGAAACCTAATGACCTTTCAATGGGACGAGCAAAGCTAAGAGAGTTATGCAGATTATATTTGCAAAAGAAGAAGAAGAAACGATGTTCTAAACCAAAGCCAGAGCGACCAGGCTGGGCACATTTAAGCCGAGTGAAGAAAAAGCTGCACTCTGAGAGAAAAGACATTTATCATGCCCCTGCAGGCCTCCAGCGTGTCACAGCATCCATGGCCACCGTCAAACTTTGAGTGGGAGGAGACAACATTCACAGTGCACAGTGATGCTGCACAGGACACCTGTGTTAAGCACCACGGTGGATACTTTTCTTAATTTGCATTTATGAAACAGTGTTAACCCACAGGAAAGAAAGTGTGGCTGAGTCCCCAATACCTAGGCTAACTCCAGCTGGAACAAAACATGTTGTCAGTCAAATTCAAATATGGCCACTGTTGTGGTTGTACAAGTATTGCTAAGGCCCTAGGAATCACCTGGTTTAACCAAAGTAACCCAGATTCACCTTTAGAGCTTGAAGATTTCCATCCCATCCACTCTGGCAGTATTAACATCCATGAAAACTCTGGAACAATGGTTCTCAAAGTGTAATTCTCAGACCAGCAGCATCAACATCACCTATTAGAAATTCACATTCTCAAGCCCCATCTGAAACCTATTATTAGGAAAAATCCAGGGGTGAAGCCTGCAATGTCTTAACAAGCCTTCCAGGTGATTCTCATAACATGCTCAAGTTTGAGAACCACTGGTCTCTAACACTGGATCTCAAACTTGGCTTCAAGTTAGAAGCTCCTAGGAAACTTTAAGAAACAAAATGCTGAGGCCTGGTTCTTGTATCCCCCCCCCCCCCACTTCCAGAAATTCTGCTTTAATTGTCATCAGGTGCAGCCTAGGTATGTGAAACTCCCCAGGCGATTCCAATGTACAAGAAAGTTTGAAAACCACTAGCACTCAGGAAATGAACACAGACAACTTTTCATACCTGAGGCAAAAAGCATATACATAGTCAATAGGTATTCAGAGCCATCAATTGCAAAGAATAATAAGTAATCTACACTGATTGACTCAACAATGTTTTTCCTTGATCATATTTCAATAAAAAGAAAATAAGCGCGCCTGGGTAGCTTGGTTAAGCATCCAACTTCAGCTCAGGGCATGATCTCATGGTTCGTGAGTCCAAGCCCTGCATCCAGCTCTGTGTCGACAGCTGACAGCCTGGAACCTGCTTCAGATTCTGTGTCTCGCCCTCTCTCTGCCCCTCCCACACTCACACTCTGTCTCTCTCTCTCTCAAAAAATAAACATTAAAAATTTTTTAAAAGGAAAAAAAGAAAAGAAAAAAGAAAAGAAAAGAAAAGAAAAAAGAAAAAGAAAAGAAAAAGGAAAAAAAGAAAAAAAAAAAAGAAAAGAAAATCCCCCCAAAATCTTAGGTTTGATTTATTTAAATGTATATTTGAGATTTCCTGTTTTGTCCTTGCTGCCACGGAACTCAAAAGCTAGTTTTGTCCTCAGAAGTTTTATCTACCTCTTTTACTTTTTTTAAAGGTTCTATTTTCAAGTCATCTCTCCACCCAACATGGGGCTCAAACTCACAACCCCAAGATCAAGAGTCACATGCTCCACCAACTGAGCCAACCAGGCACCCCATCTACTCCTTTTAAAGTGCCTGACTCCTGTTCCTTTATACGTATTTGAAAGTCTTGTTGCTGTGCTTCTCACACTGGAATACATGTAACCCCAAAGGTGGCTCATATGTCTGGAAACTCCAATTTAATCAAAGTTAGGTTATTTTAAACGTCTTAATATTAATACAAACACAGATTTATTATGAATTGGAAGGCACAATTTGATCATTTTGGGTTCTTCCCCAAGCCTCCTGAGATCATAGTGCCCATTTAATCTCCCCTGCCCTTAGGAGCACTTCACTGGGGAAATGTGAAAGGCACTGTATGTATAACCTCACTGAAAACTGCCCAAAATTATTTTGGAAGGGCATAACATAAACAAATAAATGAAGAAACTGCCCCTTGAGATCTTTTCTATGTATGTAAAACATTATTACCTCCAAACACTGTTTATTCTTTGGATTCCATCAGACACCAATACTCAATAAAGAGAAACAAGCTATTCCCATTTGATATGACTGACACATTATGGCAGACATTCAGAATACCTTTGAAATGATAATAGTTAATCCTTTAACTTTTTTTTTTTTTTTTTTTTTTTTTAATGAGAATGGCATTCCAGGTGAGGACTCCTGTCGCCAGGAGGGCTGTGATGGGAGCAAGTCGGAACTTAGCAGTGGAGAAACAAGGGAACGAGGCAGGAAGCAAAAAGGAGATAAGTTATTGAAATTGGAATTCGAGGCAGAAACTTGTAAAAACTTAAAAGGAAAAGGCTATGAAAATAGGGCATTCTCACTGTCTCCCAGAAGAATCAGAGAGAAGAGAGAGGCGAATGAATGACAAAACTCCAAATCAAGACTACAACCTCAAGGAGAAATTGTCAGCATTTTATATAGAATTCTTGTGCCATATTTATGCATTTATCACACCCAAAGGGTAAATCGCTTCGTCTTTCTACAATCCTCTAGGTGAAAAATAGAACTCTGTTCCTCAGAGCTTTTACAGAAAATGGCAATAAAATTCCCCATAGAGTTTGCCCTGTCTCCCAGCTTTTCCTTCTTCCTAACCAAGTTTGAGCTTTTAGAATTGGCACTTTGGGGTGTATTTCATATAACTTTTGCTTTAGGCACCCGCACACTGTACTGCATTTTCAGGGCTTCTCACTCCTGCTATGTTCCATCCAGTACAGATGGCAGGCAGCACAGATAAGTGCAGCGTCCCTTGGTTTTGTCAATATTTTGGAGAAATGCAGCTCCTCTCTTTTTTGTCAGAAAAAAATTAAAATATCAAACTCCTAAGTACCCTTAGCACTAAATGTTCAAAGTAACAAAGTAAGTGTATCTATTTCCCAGAAAGTTGAGGACAGAAGCATCTCCCATTCCACAAGCACTGGATTTGGAGCCACAGCATATTAGAACCTTATTAGCAACCATCTAGTCCATACCCTGGCTCCGCCAATGAGGGAATCAGGACACGAAGACAAAGATGGCCTTTCGGGGCCACAAAGCCAATGAGACCAGAGTCCCAGTCTCCCAGTTGAGTTGAATTTTCCTCCCACTCTACCTTGCCACACCCCTGAGGGCTACTATCTAACAGTGAAGGAAGCAGAATGAAACCTAATGGGATGCAAATAAAGACCTGACACTTTATGTCAGGGGTGGAAAACTGATGTCTACACAGGAGGCAGCAAGCAGACCTGCAGTAAGTCCCTGGTTTATAAGGAAGCAGTGGAGGCAAATCGCAACAACACAAACAGAGAGGTTGGGCAAGACTGCACAGGAAGCTCCAGAGGATGTCCTCAGAGTCTGGCCGAGGGCAGAGACCCTCTTGTTTCTCTCCTAGTTTGATGCTCCTGGACTGGTACAAGGTACCCAGGGAGGTAGAAAGTACAACAGATAGTCTAGAAAACAGATTCTAACTGTTGGGTTCTTGTCTATAAAATAGGTTCATTACACCTGCCCTGAAAAAAGTGAGACATGTGACCTTCTATGTAAATTATAAGGGAAGGTGAGAGGCACTATTACTTCTATCGTCACAATCTCTACCGTCCCAGAGGCAAAAGCTCCTAGGCTTTTCGGGAATTTCTGACATACAGTCCTGAAATATGAAGATGGAGAAACCATGTTGTGAAATGAGAACAAGCTTTGGAAACAGAGCTCAGTTTCCACAGCAGGTGAGCGACCTTAGGCAAATTCCTTCATTTGTCCAAACCTGTTTCCTAACATGTATTAGCAAATTAGCAAACTGTAGTACTGAATGATAATAATAATAATAAGCAAACATGTTAATAAAGCTCTCCCTGAAAAGAAGTCAATTTCAAGGCCAACACAAAATCTTTCTAAATGTTCACTCACTCACCTAGTGTAAATCTAATTCCAGTTGGATATCCCTTTGTCCTGAAAAATTCTCCCTCTGCCCTTGATCGTCCAGGAGCAGAACACCAAACTTCAGTCACAGTTTAATGTTCAAATCAAGAAGAAAAATAAAATAATTAGAACAAAATGAAGAAGAGAGAGAAAGAATATCTTGTCAAAACCATCAGTTTTGAAATCAACTAGCTAACCAGAGAATCAAATATTCTACATAATTTTGGAAAGTTCTTAATAATAACTGGAAATGACTGCCTTTAGTTGGCTTCTTTTTTATATATACAAGACATTAAATCCTTCAGGAAGTGCAAGAAGCTTACATATCTGGAAAACAGCAAAAGGTACAGTGGGTAGAAATGACAGAAACCACAGTTACCCTATCTGGATCAAAAATATTAAACAAAGAAAAAATACTCATTATTCTGTCAGCTTTAAGACATTTTCAGCTTGCTCAAACTGGAACACGTCCCCCTGTGGTCTTGTAAAACTCACTGAATTGGAGTAAAGTAGTGTAAGCAGCAGCTTCATCTTCAAAGATGCCATGTAAAATATACATATTAACAAGCAGGGGTTTTCTTATTTTTATTCCTTCTCTGTTTCTCGGCTCTGTTCCAAGCATTGGCCATGATATCAACTAGGGTTCACATTTGCATGTACCCACCATCGCCCCCCAACCTTGAGGCCTCAGCCACGGCCCGAGAAGCCCTCCTGGGTTCCTCCAGCAGGGACTGAAATTCCTAAGCCAACAAATTTGATGTAAGTACTTACATCTCTTTCCTCTAAGACAATACCTAGTAAATAGTGCCCAGGTTAAACTACTTGTATTTGAAAAAGCAAATAAACCAAAAAGGCATGTTTGTGGGTGTGTGTCCCAGTGCTTTGCTCTGTAAATGCCTCCTGAATAACTGATTAGACCAGGGACAAGCAGAGTCTTAGATCTGAAACAAGAGGAGATGTGTGAATTCAAACTCACAGTTCCCAATGCATCTTCAAAATTGGGAGTTCTGATATATCTTGCTATCTCCCTTTTGCAGAACATTGGGAGTTCCACAGACAAAATTAGGGATTAGTTTTCTCCTGACCCTATGCCATCCTTTGCAATAGGCAGGTGGATGGAGCCATGGAGCAGGACGACCATGAACTGACAGAGAAGGTGATGATTTCACTGCTTTCTTCAGCAATTTGAGTTTTGACTTCCCTCTTCCTTCCCACCTAGGGGCCTTGAGGTCTGTCTCTCTAAAGGTACAGTAGCCATCCAGGAGAGTGTGACTGTTGTATTTAATTCTACACAATACAACTAAGAACACTTTTTGGAGACCCTCCTATAGGCCTAGAACATGCAAAACCCTCATCTCCAGCATCTACCACATGCCTCCTACATAGCAGACACTATGTAGATAAAGTTTGTTGAATGAATGAATACTATACCTAGATTATAAAACAGAAGTTAATGCCAGAATTTTCAATACAATTTCAAAAGTTAGGAAAAAAAGATAGGTTTTGATCCTATCGCCAAAAGAAATACAGCTCATGAGAGATGTAAAAATTACCAAAATCAATCAATAAATAAATAAATAAATAAGTCTAACATGATATGCAAAACAATGCCTGATGGGGAATAAAAAGGAGGCATGATGAGAGAGGCAGGAAGGGCCAGACAACTGAAGGGAACCTGGGAAATGCCCCCAACCAACCCCCCAGAGTGAGGTAGGTGCTCCCTCAAGCTTCCAGAATTTGACCACAGAAGTATAGGCAGGTGGTGTGAGCGTCACAAGTAAAAACTGGGCACAGGCTACCAGCAGGCCGATAAGGGTCAGCCCTGGGAAAGTCCAACCGTGGCTGGAGTCTGCCCCGTGCGTGGGGTCTAGGTTCACAGACACAACTCCGGAACTAAGTGCCCCACTATTCAGGCAGGAGCAGCAGCTCTTATCATACAGCTGCCGCAAGAAAGCCTGGTGTCCTTTAAATCTCCCTTGCCTAGAATCTCCCCAGTCTCAGTGGTGCTTAAAATGAGAAGGGAAGCTGAGCCCACAACAATACCAACGACAAACTCCAATGTGGTGCTCACCATGCTGGACACTGTGAGTATAGTCCCTCATTTAATACTCTCACCAACCTTATGAAGAAGGCACTACTGTTATCCTCTCCACTTTACGGATAAGGGAATTGAGGCACAGAGCACTTCAATGCTTGTCCCAGGTCAGGCAGCTTGTAAGTGGCACAGCAGAGATCTGAACCTGGGCAGCCAGGCACCAAAATCCATGCTCTTAACACTGTATCTGCTGCTTAGTATGGCCCCTGGCTGTGAGACTCCGAGGGAGGTGGTCAGTGAGCTCAACGTTCTTTCTGAGCAGGAACAACAAAACCAATTACCCATGTGGAGATCCGCACTTCGAAATGTGCAGAATTAGAAAGCAGAGCACATAACCAAAGACTCATACACAGGATGGCAAGACCCTGTAAGAATAATTCAGCAAGGCAAAAGCCCCAAAGGGCCTGAGGCTTACTCACGCAGTGAATTAAAATTTACACACTATGACTCAGATGTGCAGAAATGGAGTTTAATTCCACATGCTCTTGAGCCCCCATTTCCATCTGCCTGCCCCTGCAAGGCTTCCAAGCAATCACCTGTGGCTTAACACAGTCTCTTTGGGGTGAATATTCAGTGTATTCAAGATATGCCCCTTTAAAGTCTACCCTCAGGGTGGGCTTACCAACTCCCCTAGCTCTGAAAAAGGGACTCTGGCTGAGGAGTTCTGTCCCACTTACTCCTGGGATGGGCCTCTTTGGCATGTGGCTATTTCCATTAAACAGAATAAAATTAAATATTCGGTTCCTCAGTCACACTAGCCACATTTCAAGTGCTCCACAGCCACATGCGGCTAATGTCTACTGTAACTAGATGGTACAGACATAGATCATTTCCACCACAGAACAGTTTATTGGACAGCACTATATATATATATATATATATATATATATATATATATGTATATATGTATATATATATATATATGTGTGTGTGTGTATAGCACTATATATATATATATGTATGTGTATATATATATGTATGTGTATATATATACATATGTTTACATATATGTTTATATATATAAACAACACACAGACGTATGTGTGTTCTCTCTATAGTTTACTTTCTTCAAAAACAAAATACACATACAGTAACATACATATATAGCAAGAAATTCAAAAATCTAGTCAGAAGCTCCATGCTTTGTAGAACGAAGCTCTGTCAACAGGTGGCAGTGAGATCTCAAATAATTCATTTAACTTGAGCCTCAGTTTCTTTGTCCGTAAAATGGAGATAATAACATCAGTCCTACCATCTTCTCAAGTGATTCTACAATCATGAGATAATGCATGTGGAAGTGCTTTCAAATTTTTAAAGACAACACTCAGATTTGGCTACCGTTATTCCTATTCTAATAAAGTGCTACACACTGAATCTTTTGTGTCCCACCAAAATTCATAGATTGAAATCTAACCTCCAATCTGATGGTATTAGGAGGTGAGGCCTTTGGGAGGTGATTAGGTCATGGGAATGAAACCTTCCTGAATGGGATTAGTGCTCTTATAAAAGAGACACCATGAAACTCCCTTCTGCCATGTGAGGACACAGCAAGAACACAGCCATCTATGAAGTTGGGAACAGACACCAAATCTACTGGCACCTTGATCTTGGACTTCCCAGCCTCCAGAACTGTGAGAAATAAATTTCTGTTATTTAAGCCACTACATCTATAGTATTCTGTTATAGCAGCCCAAACTAAGACAAATCATTACTTTATTTAAAAAAGAAAAAAACATGTAGCACAACCCAGGCTAATTATATCTCAGGTGCTAAGGGAATTTACATCTGTATCTCAGAGCTACTTACTCTATGTTAGCGAGATGAAATCCTGAAGAATAGACAATATATTAGAAGACTGCAGATGGAATAATTCTTGAGTTTTTAAAAGAAGGAAAAAGAATAGTTCCAGGAAACTGCAGACCAACACATTACTTACCAGTTCTTAGAAAATTTAGGACATACTTTGTAACCAAAGATTTTGAAATATTCTTCTTAGAATTGTTTACCAAGCCAAATAACTTTAGGGATATTGCAAACATAGTATGCCTTGACTTTAGCAAAATCTTTAATATTCCCCCAGTATGTCCCTGTGATTAAGATGGTGAAATGGATGTGATTTAGTACATTTGTGACTGTCTGAAAAACCACCCCCAGGTAGTGTTGATTCAGAAAGAGGGATGTGGAGAATATTGTCCTTGGACCCATTCTGTTGCACCATTTCTAACAACGATGGGCGCTCTCAAAGGGAGTCTTTGCATATGACAACAACACGGAGCAATTCACCTAGACTTCAACAGAGAAGGCTTTGAAGGGGTACTCTCCAGAAGGGTGTGGCAGGCAAGTAACTTCAAGTCTGGGCAAGAACACACACACACACACACACGCACGCGCGCGTGCGCGTGCGTGCACACTCATGCACACATTATTACTGAACATTTTATTCCCTTTCCTTTTTTCAAGTTTATTTACTTATTTTTGAGAGAGACAGAGACAGCGCTAGTGAGGTAGAGACAGAGAGACAGGGAGTGAGAGAGAATCCCAAGCAGGCTCCGCACTGTCAGTGCAGAGCCTGCCGTGGGAGTTGATCCCACAAACCATGAGAGCATGACCTAAGCTAAAACCAAGAGTCGATGCTTAACCAACTAAGCCACCCAGGCCCCTGGACATTGTATTCTGCTAAGCTAACCACAATCATGCAAAGACATATTATTAACCCAAGTTTAGAATTAAGGAAACAGAGCATCGGAGTGGTTACATTCATCAGTTAGGGCAGAAGAGACAGCCAACAGTACAGCTGAGATTCCAGCACTGATTTCCCTAACTCCCAAGCTTCTAGTCTTTCCTCTGCCTCACATGTGAATATATAGGTGATAACTGTCTCCACTCCCAACAATGTACAACCCCCTCTTTAACTTTTGTCTGCCCCCTCCTCTTTCTTTCTTTCCACCACCTTCCTTTTCTATGATCTTCCCTATGTTCTATGCCTATTCACATCGAGGCAGGTTTTATTACACTAAGCTTTGTAAGGAGAGGCCAGGGGCTGATCTCTGCTCTAGAAAATGATGTTCATGGTCTCCCAAAGGCAAAATTACTAGACATCCCAAACACAGTTGGGAGTGACCCATATTTTACTGTTTGTTCCATTTTCAACTCCATTAGGACAAATAATTGTCCTATTTTAAACTAGAACTAGGGTGTTGGGGTGTATATATGTGTGTGAATGAGGTAGTGGGGGGGGAGAGGAAGAGAATTTTATAGTTGGAAACTTCTAGGTCAATCATATTTTGTCCAATCAGCATCCCAAAACGATTACCTCTTTCACCCAACACACTCCTGCACCATCAGATACCTAATAACCTTCTATCTTTAATACTGACTTTTGGAACCCCAATATTATCATTCGCATCTTACATGTTCATTTTTACCTTCATAATAAACCTGTCTGATGGGAAGAAAAAATATTACCATTCCCATTTTAAGGAATCATCAAATTGGAGAATGTCAGTCATTACATTTATAAGGAATTATAATTCCAAGAAGTCCCCTGGCTTCCAGGCCAGCTCTCTCTAATCTCACAGGGCCCCCTGACAGCATTGCTAGGAAGAAAACTAGGTCTTCTGTCTTCTTATTCAGGTCTTTTTGCAAAAATGCAAATTCATATCCTAAGAGGGGTGGGGGCAGTTTAAAAGAAAATAATTTATTCTCCCTTTAAGTGAAAAGCAGAAAGAATTAGGAAAAGAAAAGGGATGAAACTTCCTAACATTTCAAATGCAATTATGATCCGCTTAATCATAGAGAAACAGTTATGTATAATCACAAAGAGTCAAGAATCTAAGAGCAGGGCCTATGGGGTATCCAGTCTAACCCCCCAGCCCATGCACAGATACTATGGCATCCTGGATGATGATGATGATGATAATTACTAAGGTTCAGTGAGCGCTAAGTCCCAAGCACTGTGCTTAGGAATTTTGACATGTTTTCTCTCATTTACTTAGTCTAAGAGGTAACTATTACCACCATCCCATTTCACAGATGAGAAAAAACTACATTATCATCCATCTTCAGTCTTCATAACAATCCCAAAGAGATTGTTGTTACTGCATTACCATTTTAGAGATGATAAACTGAGGCGCAGAAAGGTCAGATAACTTGCCAATGGGTCACACAGGTCTCCCAATGTACAACCCAAAGCTCTTTCTACAGAGCAGTATCTCAGCAATACCGAAAATACCTCACACCCTCCTCCCATTTGACCATCCATCATAAAAATTTTAAATCAGAGCCTGACAGTAACACTCTGCAAAGAGGCCCAAGATTGGGCCTTCCTGTATCCCACGGGAGAAAGGCCAGCAATGGCCCCTGAGCAAAGCAAGAGTCAGTAATTCAAGGGGTAGACATGGATTTGTCACAAAAACAAACAACCCTCAAAAAAAAGAAAAGAAGTATACTTCATAAAAAGCGAATTTTTTTTTTTAACTTTTTTTTTTTTTTTTTTTTTAATTTTTTATTTTTGAGACAGAGAGAGACAGAGCATGAACGGGGGAGGGGCAGAGAGACAGGGAGACACAGAATCGGAAACAGGCTCCAGGCTCCAAGCCATCAGCCCAGAGCCTGACGCGGGGCTCGAACTCACGGACCGCGAGATCGTGACCTGGCTGAAGCCGGACGCTTAACCGACTGAGCCACCCAGGCGCCCCAAAAAGCGAATTTTTAAGAGAAACAGAGGATTGATGGCTTGAGAGAGGTAAAGTTATGGCAATGGGTTGTAAATCCTAATCATAAATTAAGGCTGAAACGAAGAGGATTTTTGATTTAGTCCCTGAGTAAACTGTTTTACCGGATACACTAGCACCACCTTGTGGTGAAGAGAAGGAATTTATAAGGTTCTATCCGCTCTCTACTAATAAAAAATTCCTTTTCTATGGGGGTAAAACAATTTTGGATATATACCACAAGCCTCCAGAACTTCACTCACTAAGTGATGATAGCTATTTTTACCAAATATCCTGCTTTGAGGAAATCCGGTTTTATCCAGAGAGGACAAAATACAAAATGAGTTTAGTTCTGGTATCTTCAGTGCATATCACAAGTATCTTTATGGGTGAATGCTGAAAACACAATGTTGAGATCATTCCTCACATTTGTGTAGCACTTTCACGCACATAATTTTTATTTTATTATCAAAACAACACTGTGAGTTAGGCAGACAATACATTTATCCCATTTTACAGATGAGGAAATTGAGGTTCATTTTTGTTACTGGTGAAATTAATTATGAACTTATTTGTAACACTTGCAGAATAGCTAAGAAGTTAGTAAGACCAGGGGGGTCTGGATGGCTCAGTTGGTTAAGTGTCCGACTTCGGCTTAGGTCATGATCTCACAGTTTGTGAGTTAGAGCCCCACATCAGGTTCTGTGCTGACAGCTCAGAGCCTGGAGCCTGCTTCAGATTCTGTGTCTCCCTCTCGCTCTGCCCCTCCCCTGCTTGCACTCTGTCTCTCTCTCCCTCAAAATAAATACAAATTAAAAAATTAAAAAAAAAAAGAAGTTAGTGAGGTCTTCACAGGAACTGAGGGTATTGTAAAGAAGATCATGCTTAAAAGGCCAAAGTAGGAGAGTCAACAGCCAGTCAAGTAAATGTCCCATTCACTTGCAAATAACTTCTTTTTTATGTTTATTTATTTTTGAGAGACAGAGAGAGAGACAGAGAGAGAGCGAGCGCACAAGTGGGGAGGGACAGAGAGAGAGGGAGACACAATCCAAAGCAAATTCTAGGCTCTGAGCTGTCAGCACAGAGCTCAATGTGGGGCTCAAACTCACAAACTGTGAGATCATGACCTCAACTAAAGTCGGGACACTTAACCAACTGAGCCACCCAGGCTCAAATAACTTCTAAAGAGGTGATTTCTCTGCAAAGATGTACCTTCTACAAGTCTGAAAATGAATGCAATCATAGCAACAGATGCTGCCTCAGATAGGCAACCACAACTGACTCAGCCACCAGGCAGCCCTATGCCACACCCATGTGTCCATCACTGAAGTCCTCCAGGGCCAACATGCTGACATAGAAGGACACTTCTGCCAAACTGAAATAAATACATCACCTTAACCAGGCCCATCCCCAACTTGTCTAAAGTTTGTTTGTTCTTCTTTGTCCATAGAACATCAGAGAAATTATTTTCATCCTTCTTTCTGAGCCAAGGAACTTCATTTAGCGGAGAATAGTCCTGTATGCAATCTTCCTACTAGGACTGCGGCCCTGTTCATAACGGGATGGCCTACATTTATCAATTTTTTGGACTATGCTTTTAGTGGAACTTGTGTCGGGGGTGGGGTGCTCATTTGCCCATCTCAGCAGGGGCTTACTTTATTTCTTATTTTTATGTGATGTTATGAGACATTTAGAGTCATATGTTCATTCAGCATTGATCTTATTGATCTCTAATGTCAATTCATCAAATCTATTAATATACTACAAAACATGTGTGTACATTAATCTTTGTCTGCATTTCTAATTATTTCTTATTGAATATTTTTTGACAAGAGAGGTGTAGAACTTAACAAAGTTATTCTACATTCCACTTGGAGAACTATACCTTAAAAGAAGAATGAGGAACTCTCTCTTCAGGGTATTCTATAGTTATTTCCAGTATTTTTCCCAGTTTGTTGTTTGCCTTTTAATTTGATGAGGAGGGTATTTGATGTAGATTGTAAGAACTGAAGAATTTAGGAGAATTTTTGGCCAAAGATCAGAACTCTTTTCTCCTTGGTTGGCCCCAAATTAATTAATAGATTCTTTTCTAATGGCAGTGAGTGAAAGGCCAAGATATCAATCAGACATTTTTTTTCAACAAAGTCCCTTTATTTTCTACTCAAGATAACATTAAGAAATCATCAGATATCACTTCTCCTTGACCCATGTCAAGGCCTGAGCTAAGTTAGAGAAACACATACACACACACATACACACACACACACACACACACACACACACACACACACACGCCCCACATTCACTAGCTTTGGTGCAACCATAGTCAAGTTTCCAGAACATGACCTGGTCCCTCTATCTCTCCCTTGAGTGGTCACAGCTTCCTCTATTATAATCCAAACATTATCAACAGTACCGACTTTCCATCACAAGAGGCGGGCTTCCCATTCTCTAATAAGATATTACAAGGTAGCAAACATACAACATTTTACTGACATAGTACAATATAAAGCTAATGAACATTTTAAGCATTCATTCTCTCTTCCATTGTTATAACTCATATATATTTATATATTTAAGTCGAATCTATTTATTATATAGGACATATATTTATACGATAATGTAATATAAGTTATATAATACAAATGACTTAATAATATATAAATAATATAAATAATATTTATCATTTACACATACACACACACACACACACACACACACACACACACACAAATATATACAGATAAATCTCACGGGAATCACCTAGACCCCCACAATCCACAGATGAAGGCTGCATTTTCACTGGACAGGCTGAGAAACCTGTTGGCATGTGGTGACAGGTTTGCCTAAGGATCCTTGAGAATGCCAGGTCAAACAATATAAAAAATATTAAGAAATAAAATAAATCCAGGGGCGCCTGGGTGGCTCAGTTGCTTAAGTGTCCAACTTCAGCTCAGGTCATGATCTCACGGTCTGTGAGTTCGAGCCCTGCATTGGGCTCTGTGCTGACAGCTCGGAGCCTGGAGCCTGCTTCAGATTCTGTGTCTCCCTCTCTCTCTGCCCCTCCCCCTGTCTCAAAAGTAAATAAATGTTAAAAAAAATTAAGAAGAAAAAAACCTACTTACTGTCCTCTTCCATTGTGAAAACACTAAGACAACATGCACCAGAAGTCTTAAAGTTTTTATAGCTTTTGACCTAGTAATTTCAATTCTAGATAACTACCCTAAGGAAATAATCAGAAATGCAGGCAAATTTATGTGCAAATATGTTTATAATAGCATTATTTACTACAGTAATAAATGGAATCAATAAAAATGCCCAACAGTAGAGAACTGCTTAAATAAATTATAGGCCATCCAAATAAGCATATTGTGGACTGTTACACGGCCATTAAAAATTACATTCACAAGGAATTTTGAATGATATGGGAAAACACTGACAATGCACAAAGTGGGGGGAGAAAGGATATAAAGCTATTTATATAGCACCTGAATTTTTTTAAGTGAGTTTGTCCACAGAGAAAAAACAAAAGCACCAAAACATGAACAATGTGTAACATTATAAGTGGTTTTGATTTTGCTCTTTATAATACTTCTTTATTTTTTACCAAATTTTCCATAGTGAGCATGTATTATTTTAACAATTAGAGAACATATTTGTTGAAAGAACATTCCACAGCATGGTACTCAAGGCCTGAAGGTCTCCACTCTATCTACTCCCTTCTGTCCCTGACTGCTTCCTTAAACATATCAGGCATGTCCACACCTCCCTGCTTTTCTTCTTCAAGTTCTTACTGCTTGGAAGTCCTTACAAGAATTGGAAAGTCAGTTCTTCTAACGTGACATTATCTGAAGACCCCAGTAAGAACTGGCTGTTCCCTCATCTTTGTTTTATATCCCCTTGAAACCTGGTGGTAGTATGCCATTTACTAAATTAATTCTAGTCATTTATGTATCTATGCCCACTCCCCCATATACACACACCCTTGACTTTGAACTTTTCAAAGGCCCTATATCGTAGAAACCTTTACATTTCTAATACCTAGTGACGTGGACAACAAAGGCAAAAGGAAATTGTAGATAACATTAAATTTCCTTCTAACCTGTAGTCACTGGCAAATACTTGAGGCAGGCAGAATATGACACTCCTTCAGTAACTCCCAACTGTCTTAATGCTTTGCTGGAGGGAAAAACCACCTTGGCTTGACAATAGCAAGGTCTCCAGGATCCTGTGAGTCTTTTTTAACATATGAAAATCCTTTTGGAAACTTCTTTTGTCTTTAACTCCCCCAGCTCCAAAATACAGAACCAACTGCTCCTCACAATCCCAGGACAGCTCTTTCTGCCCAGGGGTCCTGTTCCCATGCTGTAATAAAAACACCTTTTTGCACCAAAGACATCTCAAGAAATCTTTCTTGGCCATCTGCTCTGAACCCCAACACTTCAAACCACATCACCTGGTACCATTCCTGGCATGCCATAGATATTAAATATATGGATAAGTGGATGATAAATGGAAGACTGAGTGAATGGATGAATGCAAACCTAGAGGTTTCCAAAGGGCGAAAAAATCTAGAAACTAAGTTGCCTCCGAGGTGCTTCTTGTATTTGCACGTGCACACACTGCAGATGACACACAGGAAGCGCCACATCGAACACCGCAAAGACAAGTTGAACTATAATTAGCTTATAATAGAACTGAAATTTTTCTAGTTGAAACAACAAATCTGTTATTCTGCTTTACAGTAAATGGCTTCCTACAAAGGATACCCACATGCTATTTTATTATTAAAAACCATTCCAATAAAAGATATGCTGAAAAATTATTGCAATTTCTACTAATTAAAAACTAATTAAGTCATTTGCTGAATAATACATGTACTCTACTTGCATTATCTATGAACATGCTCTTCACTTACAAATATTTGTCTCCATTTCATTGAAGTAATTAAACTGCTTCGAGTATGGTTATTTTTACAAGCATTTTATAGCCAGCTCTCAATTTTCCATACCAATGGAGAAGCATAATTGAAATATTTAAAACTGAATACAAGATAATACAGAACCTCCCTGCAGTTCCTCTCCTCCTCCAGTTTAACAAACAACAAAAACAACCAACTTGAGTTTTAGCTCTGCTCCCTTCTCTGACTCCCACTCTAGTAGCCCGAACAGATGATAACCTCACACAAACGGTACGACTGTATTTATGCACGTGTATGTCACCTCCTTCCCTCCCCCACCTCTCAATGCTCTCATTTTAATGTGTGTTAGGGCAAAACGGAGGGATAAGTGAGCTTACTTTCCAGGGAAGAGGGACCATCTCCAAATCAATGACAAAATTAATTGCACTCTGTCTCTCCGACCACACAGCCCATGCTTTGTCCCTGGCAATTAGGACAATTCCTTAAGTTCCTACAGGAAAAAAAAATGCTGCAGAAAGCAAAAACTTTTTTTACACTAAAAATTATAATGGAGATTCTGAGTGAAGGTGTCAGTGTGTGCATGAGTGTAACTGGCTGCAGCTTTGTTTGCTATTTTAAAGTAAGGGGAATTACGTGGAGGAAACTTTCCTTCGCAGAATGGGAGGGAGCATAATTATAAAGGGGCAGAGAGTAAATATAAGTTGGATTCATCTAATTACATACATTGAGAAACGTGACAAGAATACATATATTGGAAACAGTTGACAATCCATTTTCCATAACAGGCACTTTGTCGGGGATAAACAGAATAGAGCTCTTCTAAGCTGAGTGTGGGAGGAGAGGAATGGTACTGCACCTGGAGAGCACCACCCAGGGAGGCAGGAGTCCTGTGGAGGGGACAGCCCAGCCATGAGCAGACTGGAGGAAGGAGGAAGGGGGTCAGAGTGCAGAACGGCTAGAAAGGATTGGCTCCAAGGGCTTGACAGCTGCAGTAATGCTACAAAATAGATGACAGGTAGATGATGAAAATGACTGGTAGGTAGGCAGGTAAGTAGGCAGACAGATGATTGCATGGACAGATACACAAACAGAAAGAACGAACCATATTTGGTACCCACACCTAGCATATAGGAACCTAATAATTGTACTAAAAACTCTGGAGGTCCTCATACACAATATTTGGTTCCTAAGGCTAAAGACACAACACAGGTTGTGTGGTAGGAGGCAGGGGGGAGGGAGCTTTTATTGTTGTTTTTGTTTGTTTGTTAATTTTTTCAATGTTTATTTATTTTTGAGAGAGAGAGAGAGAGAGAGAGAGAGAGAGAGAGAGAGAGGGAGAAACAGCGTGAGTGAGGGAGGGGCAGAGAGAGAGGGAGTCACAGAATCCAAAGCAAGCTCCAGGCTCCACACTGTCAGCACAGAGCCAAACGTGGGACTCAAACTCATGAACTATGACACCATGACCTGAGCCGAAGTCAGACACTTAACCAACTGAGCCACCCAGGCACCCCTGTTTCCTTCTAATACAGGCCTCAGAGGTGGTCTCTAAAATGTGTTCAGAAGGCTTAAAGCAGAATTTCATTCAGACCTTGTGTGTTATAAAGGGACATCTCCTTTATTCTGGACTTTCCCCTGTTTTAAATTTTATTGGATTTTAATCGGAGACCATCTGATGAAATGTTCTGAACCTAGATTAGAATGGAGCATGTACTACAGCTGAATGAGAGGGAGGACAGTGGAATCACATAATGGAATATAAAACAGATTTTAAAAGCAATAAAACTGTAGCAGGCAGGGGGGTTTCCTCAGGGGCAGGGAGAAGCAGGGACATGCAGGAACACATTTACTACCCAGAGAAAGAGAACTGAATAAGTTCTTCCCCAGGCCAAGGATGGGCCCCCAGCCCAGAGCCACACTCACCTTGGGCCAGGATGTGCCCAGTCCTGCCCAGGGCACAGAAGAAAGGAGAGGCCAAGTCTGAGCTGGATTATGTGGAAAACTGAATAAAGTTTTAAAAAAAGAAAGAACCCACCCACACTCTTCCAAAACTCAATCAGGAGGAAATAGAAAGCTTGAACAGACCCATAACCAGCGAAGAAATTGAATCGGTTATCAAAAATCTCCCAACAAATAAGAGTCCAGGACCAGATGGCTTCCCAGGGGAGTTCTACCAGACATTTAAAGCAGAGATAATACCTATCCTTCTCAAGCTATTCCAAGAAATAGAAAGGGAAGGAAAACTTCCAGACTCATTCTATGAAGCCAGTATTACTTTGATTCCTAAACCAGACAGAGACCCAGTAAAAAAAGAGAACTACAGGCCAATATCCCTGATGAATATGGATGCAAAAATTCTTAATAAGATACTAGCAAATCGAATCCAACAGCATATAAAAAGAATTATTCACCATGATCAAGTGGGATTCATTCCTGGGATGCAGGGCTGGTTCAACATTCGCAAATCGATCAACGTGATACATCACATTAACAAAAAAAAAGAGAAGAACCATATGATCCTGTCAATCGATGCAGAAAAGGCCTTTGACAAAATCCAGGACCCTTTCTTAATAAAAACCCTTGAGAAAGTCGGGATAGAAGGAACATACTTAAAGATCATAAAGGCCATTTATGAAAAGCCCACAGCTAACATCATCCTCAACGGGGAAAAACTGAGAGCTTTTTCCCTGAGATCAGGAACACGACAGGGATGCCCACTGTCACCGCTGCTGTTTAATATAGTGCTGGAAGTTCTAGCATCAGCAATCAGACAACAAAAGGAAATCAAAGGCATCAAAATTGGCAAAGATGAAGTCAAGCTTTCGCTTTTTGCAGATGACATGATATTATACATGGAAAATCCGATAGACTCCACCAAAAGTCTGCTAGAACTGATACATGAATTCAGCAAAGTTGCAGGATACAAAATCAATGTGCAGAAATCAGTTGCATTCTTATACACTAACAATGAAGCAACAGAAAGACAAATGAAGAAACTGATCCCATTCACAATTGCACCAAGAAGCATAAAATACCTAGGAATAAATCTAACCAAAGATGTAAAAGATCTGTATGCTGAAAACTATAGAAAGCTTATGCAGGTAATTGAAGAAGATATAAAGAAATGGAAAGACATTCCCTGCTCATGGATTGGAAGAATAAATATTGTCAAAATGTCAATACTACCCAAAGCTATCTACACATTCAATGCAATCCCAATCAAAATTGCACCAGCATTCTTCTCGAAACTAGAACAAGCAATCCTAAAATTCATATGGAACCACAAAAGGCCCCGAATAGCCAAAGTAATTTTGAAGAAGAAGACCAAAGCAGGAGGCATCACAATCCCAGACTTTAGCCTCTACTACAAAGCTGTCATCATCAAGACAGCATGGTATTGGCATAAAAACAGACACATAGACCAATGGAATAGAATAGAAACCCCAGAACTAGACCCACAAACGTATGGCCAACTCATCTTTGACAAAGCAGGAAAGAACATCCAATGGAAAAAAGACAGTCTCTTTAACAAATGGTGCTGGGAGAACTGGACAGCAACATGCAGAAGGTTGAAACTAGACCACTTTCTCACACCATTCACAAAAATAAACTCAAAATGGATAAAGGACCTGAATGTGAGACAGGAAACCATCAAAACCTTAGAGGAGAAAGCAGGAAAAGACCTCTCTGACCTCAGCCGTAGCAATCTCTTACTCGGCACATCCCCAAAGGCAAGGGAATTAAAAGCAAAAGTGAATTACTGGGACCTTATGAAGATAAAAAGCTTCTGCACAGCAAAGGAAACAACCAACAAAACTAAAAGGCAACCAACGGAATGGGAAAAGATATTTGCAAATGACACATCGGACAAGGGGCTAGTATCCAAAATCTATAAAGAGCTCATCAAACTCCACACCCGGAAAACAAATAATCCAGTGAAGAAATGGGCAGAAAACATGAATAGACACTTCTCTAAAGAAGACATCCGGATGGCCAACAGGCACATGAAAAGATGTTCAACGTCGCTCCTCATCAGGGAAATACAAATCAAAACCACACTCAGATATCACCTCACGCCAGTCAGAGTGGCCAAAATGAAGAAATCAGGAGACTATAGATGCTGGAGAGGATGTGGAGAAACGGGAACCCTCTTGCACTGTTGGTGGGAATGCAAATTGGTGCAGCCGCTCTGGAAAGCAGTGTGGAGGTTCCTCAGAAAATTAAAAATAGACCTACCCTATGACCCAGCAATAGCACTGCTAGGAATTTACCCAAGGGATACAGGAGTACTGATGCATAGGGGCACCTGTACCCCAATGTTTATAGCGGCACTCTCAACAATAGCCAAATTATGGAAAGAGCCTAAATGTCCATCAACTGATGAATGGATAAAGAAATTGTGGTTTATATACACAATGGAATACTACGCGTCAATGAGAAAAAATGAAATATGGCCTTTTGTAGCAACATGGATGGAACTGGAGAGTGTGATGCTAAGTGAAATAAGCCATACAGAGAAAGACAGATACCATATGGTTTCACTCTTATGTGGATCCTGAGAAACATAACAGAAAGCCATTGGGGGGGGGAAGGAAAAAAAAAAAAAAAAGAGGTTAGAGTGGGAGAGAGCCAAAGCATAAGAGACTGTTAAAAACTGAGAACAAACTGAGGGTTGATGGGGGGTGGGAGGGAGGGCAGGGTGGGTGATGGGTATTGAGGAGGGCACCTTTTGGGATGAGCACTGGGTGTTGTATGGAAACCAATTTGACAGTAAATTTCATATATTAAAAAAAAAAAAAAAAAAAAAGAAAGAACCAAAGCCCCAAAGGACCTGAGGCAGGCCCCTGACTTCTCCAAAACCCATCATGAGAGACAATGGAGGTCAGTTTTCCTATACCATCTACAGCAGGGCGTCTCTGAACCTTACATGCACCTGAAAAACAGGGGATCTTAGTAAAATGCAGATTATGATTTAGAAGGTCCATGGTGAGCCTGAGAATCCACATTTCTAACCAGCTCCCAAGGATGCTGACGGTTTGTTCCACGGACTGCACTTTGAGTGGCATGGAGGTAAAGCAGTATTTTTCTCATCTGCATCAGCATCATTTAATGTGAAGTGAGAGCTCAGATGCCTGGACCCCACCCACAACCGCAGCCCTAGGGATGGCAACTAGTAATCTGCAGTGCATCAAGCTTCCCGGATGATCTTCTATGCCTACTCTTCTACATGACAAATTACCCATCATTTATTACATGGAGCTCTCTACACAAACGATTATAAGACAGGAAGGTGAGCTACAAGCTGAAAGGCAGAACTGAGGGTGACGTGAGGAGGTTGGGAGTGGCTCCCATTGAGGAGCAATGAGTCTGTGAACAGAAAACCATGCTGGAAACCCTCTCTGTGGAGCCCCAGTGTGTGCTTTAGGGCAGGCACACCTACCTAAGGGCTACATCTCCCTGAACACATTTTTGTTTGTTTTTATTAGAGTTGACACACATGTTGCATTAGTTTCAGGTGTGCAACACAGTGATTTGACAACTCTGTACATTACTGAGCAGCTGTTTTTTAAATAAACCCCATTACAGCGCCCTACTAAATGGAATCTCTTCAGGGGCCATCTTGAACTCTGCACTTTCTCTCACAGCCGTCTGCCCGCTGTTTGCTGAGCCACTGAAACCCTTCCTGCTACCCAGCCCTTCCTCTCCACTTCCACAGCTACTACATCCTAGTCCTGTGTCTTCTCTCACCTGGACCAGAGCAGGTCTCCTAGCTGGTGTTTCACCCGACTACTGTCTTGCTCCTAATATTCATTCTCCATTCCACAGCTAGCCTAGAATTCCTTCGAAAGCCTCCCACTGCATTCAGAATAAATCTTCGCTGAAGCTTGAAATGTCCCACATGGTCTTACTGCTTCATCTCTCTTGAACCTCCTCTTTCTCTCTCTGTGCTCCAGCTGCTCTGGCCACCTATGTGTTTCTTAAATACATCAAGCTCTTCCCCACCTCACAGTCTATGCACATGCTCATTTTTTGCTGAACATGCTTTGCCAGACCCCACTAGACCCCAGTCTTCCATTAGGCCTAGGCATAAATACCACCTTCTCTGAGTGAACTTCCCTGCCCACCTCCCCTTAAATAAATCCTTTCTGGCCCCTTGTCCCTTTATAGCATGTACTATGACTGGCAATTGTTTCACTCATTTTATTCAGGTACTTTTCTCTTCCATTATGCCACTGCTTTTCAAAGTGTGGTGCCTGGAAAAACCACACCACATCACCTGAGAAATTCAGAAGGTTGGGCTCAGATTCTGTTTTAGCAAGCCATCCTTGTGAACTGGTGCATGCTGAAGTTTGGGAACCACAGCACTACAGTAAACATTTGATAATTTTTTTTAAATATGAAATTTATTGTCAAATTGGTTTCCATACAACACCCAGTGTTCATCCCAAAAGGTGCCCTCCTCAATACCCATCACCCACCCTCCCCTCCCTCCCACCCCCCATCAACCCTCAGTTTGTTCTCAGTTTTTAAGAGTCTCTTATGTTTTGGCTCCCTCCCTCTCTAAGGTAAAGTTTTTTGTTTGTTTTTTTTTTTTTTTTTTTTAATGAGTAGATAAATAAGTCCTATAAGGCCAAACAATTTCCATGTCCCAGCCAGTAATCCCTTCTTGAGACATTAGTATGCTTGCAAAAGTGCTATTTGAAAGAGAAATCTTGTAAATTTTGTTTCCAATGAAGAAGTTCTAAGCTGGCTTCAGAGTAGCAAATGGATTTTAAGGAGCAAGACAAGAAGTTGGGATGCCAACTAGGAGACTGTTGCAGTGTCCCGCTGAGAGATGATGATGGCAGGAACCAGGGTGATGGTAGGGGAAATGGAAAGGAGGTGATAAACTGAAGGATAGATCTCAAAGGCTGAACCAACACAACTTGATGACTGGTCATAGATGGCAGAGCATGAGGGAAAATGAGGGGCTGGGAAATGCATAAGAGGGATGTGGGGTGAAAATCGGGTTCACAAGTATACTGAGTTCCAAGGGAAAAATATAGGACAATAAAAGATAATAAGCAGACTGCTTTTGCCTAGTAATGGTCACACTGGGCCCTTTCCTTCTTCTTTAACCCCCTTTCAACCCTCCATCTCCCAGAAAGGACACATGCAAGAAATAGGGATTCTAATAAACCCAGAGGTGGAATGGCATATTCGAAAGACCTCATTTAGTGGCCCCATAACCTCATTATGTGGCTGATAATGCTGCAGCCCATACAAGGAAGTGGCTTTTGCTCAGGTCACATGGCTGCTGGTGGCCCTCAGGATCAAGTCCCAGTCCCCCTCCTCCCAGCCTACTGAGATACTTGCTTTAGTGGGTGCTCTGTGGGATAAAAGGGAAAATTCCAGGGTCTAGCATGATTGGAAATGTTGCAAGCAACATTCTCTCCAGCGAGTTTTAATTCATGTATTAGGGCTGTGCAAAGTCTTCCACTGGAGAAAGTTGTTTAATTCAGCATGTCTCAAACATAGCTGACCACGAGTCCCTCTTCCCATGCAGTTTCATAACATCTGTTAGCATCTCAGACCATACTTACTAGGCATGAGCTACAGGAGAGACAGGGATAGACTAATCCCAATCCAAAGGTTACATCTGAATTGTTCATATCCTCATAGAAGTCTTGGTGCCTTTGTTATGTTTATCCACACAAACCTTTTTAAATGGCTGTCCCAAGCAGCTAGCTGAGCTCACTTTGAAGGCATTTAGCTATCCCCAAGGGAAAATAACAACAGATGCCCTGCTGGGTGATCCTCACTTTAGCTATTCCTTCACACATGGGACATGGAGCTTCCCAGGCACGATCCCTGCATCTGAACTCCTGCACTTCCCATCACCAGGAGATGACTGGTGAACAGAGGTGATCAGGCCTAGGGATGACCAACCACGGCTGCCCAGCAGGAAGAAGAGGGAAAGGGAATGGGGCCAGTGCTTGTGAGTCCCTTACTTAGGGGTGATGGGGACTTGGGCAGGCAGGCTTGAGGCAAAATTCAGGAACCTAGGAAAGGAGATTTCTTGGATTGTAAATTAGGAGGGGTGCACAGGCATAAAGCCTCCCTAATGGGGAAGGGCCTGGACAGGACATTGGGAACTTGACTGAGCTATAGCTGTGCTATCCAGCTGGGAGACAGATAACAGCGGGGAAGAAGGCCGATGCTCTGGAATTCACACACACCGAAGTCCAAATGAGTAAGCTTCTCATGTTTTAGCTGCATGACATTGGACAAATGACTTAATTCTGAGTCTTGGTATCTGCATATATAAAAGAGACACAGTAATGTCTGCCTCCCAGAAGGCTGGGTGGTTTAAATCAGATAGTGAGTATGAAAACACTGACAGATAACAGAAGTGCAACCAAATTATAGGTATGATTGTAATTATTACAGGTGTTTACTGAGCATTTACAATGCGCCAGGCACTGGGTTAAGTCCCTCATAGACATTAGGTTGTCTATGTCTTCTAGGAACTCTTTGAGGGAGAGAATAGTACAGCCTCAATTTTACAGCTGAAGAAACTAAAGCCCAGAAAAACTAATTTGCTTGCCCAGAGGCACACAGACAGAAGGCAGTAAAGCCAACATCTGAACACAGAGTCAGTACAGAAAATATTTCCCAGACACTCATGCAGACACTCATGCAGAAAAGTGGAGAGAGGCAGAGAGGCACGTTAATAGGCAGCTAGCAAAACTCACTGGGAGGGTGGGCTATGAATACTGTGACAGTGAACTGCCCCTCCTGGGGTCAGTTTGACAAGCATAATCCTTTGATTTCAATCTGCAGACTCTGCCTGAGACAGAGTAAGAACAAAAAATCCTGTCAAGGGATCCAGTGGGGATGGCAGAAGAGCCAAGCTGGGTAACAGTGGCCAGTGGGATGGATGCCAGCCAGCACCAGGGATGGCCGTGGTGTGCTCTGTGCTGACGTCCAGGACAGGAACCTCCCTCCAGACCCTCATGCCAGCCCTACCTACAGGGACAGGGAGCACAGTGCATGCAAGACCAGCAGTGGGAGATCCTGGCCTCAGCCTCATCAGGAGATGACTGGTCACAGGCGCCCTCATGAAGCCCATCTAGCCTGGGTGGCACAACAGCCCGTGGCAATCCAGAGGCAAATGCTCCTAGGTGGAAATTAAATCATGGGAAAGAGATGTCCCCAGTTAGAATCTAATGGACAAACCTGGCCAGCCCTGAGTAGTCTCTGAAGAAAGTCAGGGAGTAGGGAGTTAAGGAGCGTGAGCTTCCGAGTATGGTAGGAAGAGATAGGATTCAGTAGGCAGAGAGGGAAAGATTAGGGCCTGAGGTCCCTGGGTGGAGAAAAATTCAGGGAAAAAACCCTGAGTTTTAGAACAACGCTGGGAGTGTCTGACCACAGCAAGCCCCCTCAGGCATAAGGTTCCTCTTAAGAATGTAACAGACCCCACCTACCCCCCCTCAGGTTTGCCTTCTGGAATTTGACAAAAGACCTAAGTGTGGCCATAGACCACCCTTCACACAATGGAAACAAGCCAATCAGGAATGGACAACCCAGCACCTAGAACTATCAAGCCAATAAGGGTAGAACCTAAGAACGAACAAGGGGGAAGGATAAGGGAAGGGCTGACCAGAACCTTATAAAACAAGGACCCTTGCCTACAGTCCTCAGGCATTCACTTTCGAATCTCCCCTCTCTATAAAGAGAGCTTTCCTTCTATTCTTCCTTCCTAATCTTATATTCTGATAAACTTTTGCCTGCTATTCATTTTGTGTCCACCTCTTCATTCTTCAAAGTGGCGAAACAATGAATCCAGGGTATCATGGTAAAAAAAAATCCTGCCACACAAGGAATGAGGTGGAAACAACCTTTACATCACCTGCCTGCACCTGGTCACAGCATGCAGTCCTGATTTTACTGAACCAATGCTCCAGTAAAGAACAGCCGATCCTTAAGTTTCCAGTATTCTGTGCCAGGACAGCTGGGAAAGGAGTTCCAGAAGAGCTTAACATGAACCCCAGAGATGAACTACAGTCTGGGATGAAGCCAAAGGGATGGGGTGGGGGCTGTAAGTGGACTTGAGGGTATAGTGCAATCTCATCGGGGTCAGAAAATATAGGATAGAATAGCTGATCTCATGAGCAAAATTACATGTTAGCCAATAACCTACAGAGCAGATCCTAAAACCAAGCAATGTGGGCTGAGAAGGACAAAATCTATCTTACAGCCCTTGAAGAGGAAGGAAGCGGAAGAGAAGAAAAGAACGGGAAGGGGAAGAAAGGATGATGGGAAAGTGGGAGGAAAGGAGACAGAGGAGGGAGGGAGGGAAGAGACAGGAGTTTCTAAATTAAGGTCAAATATTAGATGAAGAAATATTATATCCAAGGCCGGCCCACAGATGATAGGACAATTTCATTCTATTGCTTAGGATTTGAATAAAATCTATTGTTTTAAAACAATGCTGTCAGATTTGGGGGCAAGTCTGCTCTTCATTGTAGCATTAACGCTTGTAATAAAGGGGAAAAAAAGAGTTTAAAATTAAACATAAATGATAAAAACCTCAAAATTTTCAAGTCAAATTTCATTAACTGATAAAGGTCTACCAGGCGCTCTGGGCAAGGTCAGTGGAAGGGATTTGGTTAATTTGTAAGATTAAAGTCGTTGTGAATAATTGAGGCCACATTAGTGGGAGAGGCTGTAGTCTGAATGGCATTCCAAGGTCAAAAGACTGAAGAGCTAAGAGCCCTTATCCAAAAACACCAAGTTAACCTTTCAGACAGGAAAAATTCAAGCTACTGTGGCCTTGAACTTCAATGACTGATAAACAAGAAACAGACAATATAAATTGGTAATCTACCTGTTTATACATAGATTTATCTTTCCTTTGGCTAAGGAATTTGACCAGTGGAGTCTTGAATATTTTAAGGTGTTCTTTATAAGGTAATGTGTTATCTTGACAGTTTATTAGCAACAAAGTCAAGAAGGTCAAAACTGAAGACTTCTTCTATAATTTTATTTCTACTCTGCTTACATCTTAATAAAAGGTGTCTCTTGCAACAGTAAACAGAAACCAATCTGCATTTGCAGGTGCAAAAAAGATGCTTTCAAATATAGTATAGGCAGAGAATGACATAAGCTTGTTGGGATCAGCATTACTCAATATTTTTTGGACCTAGGCAAGATACAAAATGATCTGTTTCTTCTCTTGGCTGAACAGATAGTGAATAGCTAAGTCCATGGGACATAAAACTAAGCCAATTAATACAGTGGTAGTTTTGTTATTTTTGTTATTATTAGTAATACTGATACCATTATACAGGGCTTTATTGGGTTCTAATATTTTCTCATAATTAAGGGGTCCAAGCTACTTTGGTTGAAAGTGTGTGTGTTGGGGCAGATTGGGGCTGAGTGTCTTGTCCCTCCATTCCCTCACACCCCTCAGAGGTGGCCCTCGAGGCTCAATGGGACACATAATTTGAATAACCACAGCCTGACATAAATTGCCTGATTTTATCCTCAATGTTCCTATTACAGATATTGCAGTAGCTACCCCAACCTCCATACCCCCTTCTCTTGGTAGCTGCCAAGATTTCCATTCTGGAATCCACACTCTATCTGCTGTAGCCCACACACTTTGGCAGAAAGTCATGCCACACCTGGTTCTAGATGTGGGGCATGTAGGAAAACAAGTATTATCCCAGCTCCAGACCTCAGCTTCTGGTTTAAAAGTAGGAATGTGACACAATGTGGGCCAATGAGACTGTACACTGGAGTTTTCTAGGGGTCTGCAAGAAAGAAGCATCATCTCTCTTCCAAAAGATTTCCAGAGTATTCCCATATATACACACTCTAAATGTGGACAAGGAAACATATGGTTCTCCAGTTGTGACAGCAATGGGTATTTATTCTCAGGATGAAGCTGGCACCAGGAAAGACAAAAAAGGACAGAGATGAAAAGAGACATGATTCTTGATAACATCGTCGCTGAATCACACCAATCCTGAAGCCTATCTAATTCTAGACTTCCGATTACATAAGCTAATATAGTTTCTCTATTACATAAGCTGATTTGATTTGAATTTTCTGTTACTTACAGCTGATCTCACCCTAACTCACACGGTACTGTGAGGTGATTTAGTCAGGTGTTAGAAATAAGGATGCCGATGTTCTGAGATCTTATATGACACCGAGCTCACAGCTAATAGGTGATGAGACCAAGTTTCAAGTCCTCTGACTCTAAGTCCAATGCACTGTCACATAACATTTCTACAATGTGGTTCCAGAAAGCCTCTTTTTCAGATTTATAATTTCCACTAAGTTTCAATGTAAATATTCTGACCTTATACAGTTACAAATTTGAGTGCTGGTTCAAACTATTTTTGTCTATTAAAGAGTAGCAGTGGTTTTTGTTGTTGTTGTTGTTTTAATAGCAAGGAGCCACCACCACCCATTTGTGGACCTGGCAGTAAATCCATCAAACAGCTCTATTTATATCACCATCAACAATATCAGGCATAAGGACAGGCTGGCAAAACTAAGTGCGGATGGCTACATACAATGTTCTTATTGGACATACATTAAAACAGAAGCCCTAGGTCAGTTATTTAACACCAATTAACAACACTGGTTAGGCAGTATGGAGTCATAAACAGAGTTTCTGCCTTCCAGGAATGTGTTATCTACTGGGGGAAGAGAGGATGGTGACCCTTACTCCCTCTGCTACTTCTTCCCCCAACTACACCCCTCTCCCATTGCCATGATGTGAGATTAATTCTATTCATGTGTGTGCTAAATAACTTGTGGGCGAGTTGAAAATCCTCCTACGGTCACAGAGGAAAGCACCCAGCTTAGTTTAAAAATCAATCAATTATATGAAAGCAGATCCAGGCAGGGGGGGACAGAGAAAGAGGAGTTAGAAAAAAGAAAAGTGATTTATTCTCTAAAGGGATATCTTGGGTTACCAAAAAGTAAACACAAATAAACCAAAGATGGAAAAGGTCAAACTGCCTAGAGGTAAAACACATATCAATTATTTCAAATTAACATTATTTTTACTAAAATTAATCTCAGACTGGCAGGGAGGAATGGGAACTAGGCAGTTAGAGCCAAAGAAGGGCTTATGGTCTTCTTCCCACTTGGGATATTGACTTCTCACCTATCAACATTTCTGCATAATGAGAAGGTCAAGAATAGTACTTAGGAGTGTTAGTTTCAAGACAGACCTGGATCTAAGGCCCATTCCCAGTATTTACTAACCACTTGGCTGTATGACTGAGTAAATTACTGAACCTATTTTACACTATTTCTTCATTTACAAAATGGGTGGTTGTGAGGATTATGTACGATTATAGATGTCAAGTATTTAAGATACAGTGTTCAATAAAGTGAAGATACTATTATTAGCCATACGCCAATCATCCTTCAAAATTTTGCCCAGATTCCTAATTGTAGACCAGCCTTCCCTGGCTTCCCGTAAACCCTGATAATTTGACTTATGGCAGCTACTACAGCAGCATTACCATAAGTCTCTCCTACACATTCTGGCCACAGACTCCAGAGTTCTACAACATTAACTCTTCCTTTTCCAGGACTCCTTGTCTGGCTTTGCAGACTCTCAGTAGGGCCAAGGATCATGCCTCTACATCACTGCCTTGTTTCCTGGGTGCCTAGGCACTCTTGGCTTAGTCTCCCCTAGAAGAATGTAACTTCTGGTGCCCCAAACAGCATTATGGGGAAGAGGTGGCTCTCAATTAGAACCACTGTATAAGGTAAGATCCAAGTGATCTATTTTCACAGAAGGCCCAGAGAAGTGAGAAAGTAAGAACATTCATGCCTCTTCTTATTTTCTGCAAAGACTGTCTCAAGAGCTCCCATGTGGCATGGACTGAAAATCCACACTACAGTTCCAGATACAAACTCAGATAAGGTCTTACATCAGTTGGAGCATGCAGGAGACCAAAAACACAGATGAAATTGGAATAGAAAGAATTTTAATATAAAGAATTATATAAAGTTATTAATCAGAAAGTTGAAAGTATAAAAGAACATTAAGGTATCATGGTTGCAGCAAGTATAAGAAACAGCCATCATCCCTAGAACCAGAGGAACAAATGTAAGAGTTTGTAATTATTTAAACTCAGAAACAATGAAAAAAACCTACAGGAGGGCTACAGTCTTCAGAGAAGGGAGTGCCAGTAGACTGGGGCTCGGGGTGGGGAGGGGAAGGAGTACAATGAGACTGATTCTCCAAGTGTTGGAAAAACTGCAAATGAATTCGGTTGCTGCTATAGGAAAGAACTGCTGCTGTCAGAGTGAAGAAGCTTTACTGTGTGATACTCAAAGGAACAAAAAGCAGAGAGAAAGGAGTAAACCCCACCTTTTTCCTCTAGCCTTGCAGTTTCCCTCTTAGTGTCCCTTACTGGCAAATCCTAGCAGGAACCAGCTAACAAAGCAAAAATGTGACAGACAACTATCACAAAGTAAAGTACAGAAGGGTATCTTTGGAGGTGAGAGACAACAGCTTAATGACTAGCACAAGGTTCCTATCCTCTCCTTTGACCAGAGATTTCCCACACTGGGAAATCACTGGAGCTTTCAGAATATACACTGTGTTTTTTTCTACTCAAAGGAACCCCAGGCCGTCAGCCCCAAAAGTCCCTGAGCAAGGCAGGATTTCTCAAGGATATGAAAGGCTTAGAGAAACTCCTAAAAAGCTGCCCACACCGTATCTACCTCAGATGGGTCAAAACAGGACATTAAGTTGACCCCAAGGACATATTTTGTATAAGACTAAGGGCATTCCTTATTTAATGACCACATTTTGCAGCCTACATCACTAGAATTCATTAATCAATGAGCACTAGGTAAAAGTCCATTTAATAAAACATTAGCAATATGAAATGTCCCAAACTCTCCACCATCCTCTAAGATGAATGTCTTCCTTTGCTCTCATGGGTAAATTAACATCTGACATGTATACACACATTTTCTTGCCATTTGTTTTGCTTAAAATCCTATTCCCATTTCCCTTACTATTTTTATGCAGAAGCAGCTTAGGTTTCTTACACTTCCACAAGAAGAGGCAGTCTAGAATAAAGGTAACTGGTACAAATCTCCCCTCTCCTCCTAAATTCACATGATCTGTTTTTCCTACCCCCAGTTAACTGCTGGGGCTGACGGGCAGCTAAATGCCAGAGAGATGTTGGGCCCCAATTTATGTCTAATGGGGACAGCGCATGGGAGCCTGAAACCACAAAGAGTTGGGGTAATGATTGGATACCTTGAAGGAGCTCCATCCCCATAGATTTTCACCCCCTAAGAGTAAGGTAATGATTGCCCTTTTGTCTGAGGTCTCACAAGTCCCCAGGAAGCTGAGATACGCTGAACTATGGAACTGAAGTTCCCCTGCCCTTCAGGCAACAAGAATGTATGAGGTGTGGGGAGAACGCAACTTTCTCCAGAGATCCCAGACTGCTGTTTCCACTTCACCACTCCATGAGGTAGAGATGACATTACCTTTTACTAGTATCAGGACTGCTGCTGCTTGGGATACCCCAGATGTGAGTCCCATTGTCACACAAAAGGAGAGAATAACACATCAAATGGTTCCAGAGAAGACAAGACCAAACAAAATGGGCACCTGGCAAAGTGGTGCTTCTTCCATAGCAGGAAGAGGACAACTGACCAAAAGTATATCAAAAGTACTTCATGAAATTCAAGTACAGCTCACTAGCACACACACAAAAATCTTCTAGAACTGAAAACCTTAATTTTCAAACTAACTATCCCAGTAAATTAATTGACACAGAAGTGGTAAACACTGAGACCCAAATTAGTGCCCTGGAACTGTTATTAGAAGAACCATCTAAAAGTATAGAAAAGTAAATTGTGAGGGAAAAGATCAAAGTCTTGGAGGCCAGATGGAGGAGAACTAAGATGTCAGTAATAGGACTTCCAGAAATGACACCAATGGAATATTGTGACAAGAATAAGTAAAATAACCAAATAATAAAAGAACTTTCTTGAGGTGTGGGAAAGTCCAAGTTTTCATATTAAATGTGTACACGAAGTGTACCCTAAGCAAATTTGACTGAAAAAGATATACTCCTGATATAATATACACACCATGTTAAAACTCCTGAAGTCCAACAATAACAAAATAACTATGAGTTTCTAACAGAAAGAATAATTTACTACGAAGTGGTAAAGAAATTTTTATTCATCATATTGAAAGCTAGAAGATTTTGGAGGACATCTTTCTTATGGAGACAAAACGAATGCAACCCAAGAATTCTATATCCAATTGTCAGGAGGAAAAAATTATTTGCATATACTTACGTCACCTGTATCTCATCAGAAGGATTCTATCCAAGCAACTAATGAATCAGAACCAAGAACTCCATGTGTAACTAACGAAAAGGAGAGGAAACAGTGGTGAGCATCAAGCTTTGCAGTGTGTGTGTGTGTGTGTGTGTGTGTGTGTGTGTGTAAGAGAGAAAGAGAACTATAAATGAGCACTAAAAATTATGGGAATGAGTGATGTATTCACTAAAAAAGAATTATTAAAATAGAAGGGATAAATTTCATTGAAAAATTTAACAATACTAAAATATTTCAGCAAAACCAGAGGTTACAGATAGAGAAGAGAAAGAAGTCTTCCAAAAGTTTCATCTGGGTTGGGGCTGAGAGTTTAAGAAATGGGGAAAGTGAAAGTATTCTTAAAGTCTTATTTTATTGGAAGTAATCATCAGGAAAATAGAGAGAAGATACAGGGTCTTAATGGAGGACATAAATAGTAGAGAAATATGTATATGTGTGTGAGCAACAGAAAAATGAATAGGAAAAGTACAGATCTTCCAAATTAACTAGGAGGAAACAAATGAAATGAATATCAGCTCTAACAAATCAGCAAAAACAATGAAAAGGAAGAGTACTCATTTGAATTATTTAAATATTTTTAGTATTCCATTTTATCTATTGGATTTTTGGCTATGTATCTTTTGCTCTGACCTGTTTTTAGTGGTTGCTATAGAGATGACAATATAAACATCTAATCTTACTTTCTCAATGTAATTATAGCTAATTTTGTTTCACTTCATATAAAAGGTAGAAGACTTGCAACCACGTATGTCCTTCCACTGACCTTTAATTGTTGTATGTACAGCTTCTTCATATATTGAAAACCCCGTAAGTTTTTGCTTTTTTCAGTCATACACATTTTTAAAACCTTAAGAGAAAAAAATAATCTTTTCTGTTCACCCAGAGATTTGCATTTCCTGTTGCTCTCCCTTTATTCCTGAAGACCCTTTCATCCTGAACATTTTCACTGCCATTTCTTAAGGAGCATTTCTTATTCCTGCTGCTGAATTCTCCTAGCTTTCCTTTACCTGAGAAAAATACCTTTATTTGGCCATCATTCCTGATTGATATTTTCACTGGACATAGAATCTGGGGCTGATGGTTCATTTTCTTCAGCACTTAAAGTTCTTTTACTCTCTTCAGGCCTCCATGGTTTTTGATGAGAAATCCACTCTTTCTAATCATTGCTTCCTTGGATGTAATGTGTCACTTTTCTCCAGTCACCTTGAAGACTTTATCTTTAGTTTCATCAGTATGACTCTGATGTAGCTAGATTCACCTTTCTTTGAGTGAGTCCTGTTTAAGATTCACTGAGTACGGGTTTATTTTCCCCATGTTTGAGAAGTTTAGCCATTATTTCTTAAAATATGTTTTCTGCCTCAATATCTTTCTCGTCTTGTTCTAGAATTGCCATGACACACATATTAGACTTTTTGATATTGTTCCACAGGTCTCTGAGGCTCTATTAACATTTTCAATCTTTCATTTCTCTGTTTCTCAGATATTATCTTCAAATTCACTGACTTTGTTCCTCTGTCTTCTCTACTATGCTACTGAGTTCATACAGTAAACTTTTCTATTTAGGATATTGTACTTTTTAGTTCTAAAATTTCCATTTGGCTCTTTTTCATAGTTTTTATTTCTCTGCAGGAAATTCTTATTTTTCCATTCAAGTATGCTATGCCTTGACCTCATGAAGCATAGTTAATAATATATGCTTAAAGATTCTGTCTGATAATTCCAACGTCTGGACCACTTCAGGGTTAGCATCTACTTATGGTCTTTTCCCTCGAGAACTGGTCACATTTTCCTGGTTCCTTACATGTCAAGTAATGGGACATTGAGAATATTATGTCATGCAGACTCTGGGTCCTATTATAATCTCTGTGTTGATGAGGATGCAGAACAATTGAAAATCTCGTATACTGCTGTCAGAATATAAAATCATAACCACTTTGGAAAATAGTTTGTAGTGTCGTAGAGTTAAATATACACCTACCATAGAACCCAGCCATTTTACTCCTACATATTTACCCAAAAGAAATGAAAGTATATGTCCATACAAAGACTTCTACATGAATTCTTATAGAAGCTTTCTTCATAAACTCCAAAAACTGGAAACAACTCAAATATTCATCAACAGGTCACCGAATAAACAAATTGTGGCATATCCATGCAGTGGAATATGAAAGAAACGAACTACTGCTATACACACAAAGTAGATGACTCTCAAAATCACTCTGCCATTTGAAAGAATGGCAAAAAAGAATATATCCTCTATGATTCCATTCATATAAAATTCTAAAAGATTCAAATTAATTTATATTACCAAAAGCAGAAGTGCTTTTCTAAAGCCACAGGTGAAAAGAGGGACAGATTACAAACACACACGAGGAAATTTTGCAAGTGACCGGGATGCATGTTATATTGATTGAAGACATGATTTCACAAATGTATACATATATCAAGTATTTCAAAAACTGATCAATAGTACATTTTAAGTATGTTCATTTAGGGTGCCTCAATTATATCTCAGTAAGCCATATAAATAAAAAGAGGACTAAACTATGTAAATGAATACAAAACAAAGCAAAAGAGATGGAACAGTATCAAGAGTGCCTGTCTTTGAACTGTGCACGACTGAATTCTCCCTTTAAAAGCCAAAAGACAATCAGATTTGTTTAACAACAACAATAAAAAATTTAAGCTTACAAGAAATACTTAAAGTGATAATGAAAGGTTGAAAAAAGAAACAGACAAAGAGATCTGGGAGAATATAAACAGAAGGAAAACTGAATGGAGCATTTTAAAAATCAGACAAGTTATAAAAACATCAGAGATGTCTTAGAAATATTGTGCAATAATAAGGACGCACTACTTATAAAGAAGATGCCACAGTCACCAAATAACACAGCAGATAAATATGTAATGCAAACAGAATTTAAGAAATAAATGAACCTAACAAACATACTAATAAGATTCAATATACTTCTTTCAAAAATAGGAGGACATAGCAGACAAACAATAAGCAAACACCTAGAGGAACTAATGCAATCAATAAACTGAATAATAGAAGCAATAAATGTATTAAACATATGAAGAATCATATGGCTCCAAACAGAAAATACATATTTTTGTCTTATGTCCATGATACAATCACAAAAACATTAGTCCTATATTTTGCTAAAATAAAAATATATTCAAGAAAATCATTTACAGACCACATTTTCTGTTCATGATAAATTAGAAACAAAACACAAAAGCGGCTTATTGAAGGAACTGTCAGGACCTTTCTGAGACCGAAATACCACCTGACATTGATCCTGATACCGGCTAAACCTCAAGGAAGAAAATCTGGGATCAAATGCCACACCCGCCACTGACTGTGTGACACTGGGAGGTTACACAACCGCACTAAGATTCCAACTCCTACAAATAGCAGTAATTCTACCCACCCTACATGCTTTCAAAGTTGTTGCTCATGAAAAGGTTGTAAATTACCATCCAAATGTAGGCTTCCTGTGAGATAATACATCTACATAGCAATCAACTTTGAGGGAAAGAAGGAATTAGAAACATGTCTTTCTATATCAGGTTCTACCTTGTACATGTATACAAAGATCTTTTTAAAGAAATCTAGAGAGGATATCCATACCTGGGTAGTAGAATCTATAGCAACTAACAATGATAACGTGTTACTAACTTACAACTAATGAGGAGGAAAAGTCCCTGAGACAGGAGCTACTTAAATATTTGATGACTAATAAATTAAATGTTAATTAAATACTCCAGCAATTTTCTTCCCTGACCAGCATATAATTAACATTTAATTTGTTATAAAATATTTAAAGTTATGAAATATCCTATAGCATCCTAAATGTCTCCATTGTCAAACCATCTTGGGACAATGTGTCAAGGGTATAAGAGGTTAGACTGGCATTTAAACCTCAGAAGACAGAACATAAAAAGTACCTTTTGTGACTTTCTCACATGAAGAAATTGAGAATGAAATAAGGATAATTTCATTTTCCAACTGAATTTAGCCAAAGAATTTATAACTAAGTGTTACTAGGAAAATGATGAAATAGGAATGAGGCACTCTTCCTAATCTAAAACTACAATGTATTTGCAACCACCTCAACAGTAAGTGGAAAACATGATTAAAAGTTGATTGGGGTGCGCCTGGGTGGCTTAGTCGGTTAAGTGTCCGACTCTTGATTTTGGCTCAGGTCATCATCTCACGGTTAGTGAGTATGAGCCTTGAGTCAGGCTCTGCACTGACAGCACTGAGCCTGCTTGGGATTCTCTCTCCTCCCCCTCTCTTTTTGCCCCTCCCCCACTCATGCATGCGTTCTCTCCACATAAATAAATAAACTTTTAAAAAAAATGTTGGTTAGGAAGAAAGAACCATTCACTTTGGCCTCTTTGAACTTGAA
Source organism: Panthera leo (assembly GCF_018350215.1). NCBI lineage: Eukaryota > Metazoa > Chordata > Mammalia > Carnivora > Felidae > Panthera > Panthera leo. The sequence continues at coordinate 64,660,628 of NC_056687.1, forward strand.
ATACATCTGGAAGAATGAGCATAAGGAAGAGGAAGACTGGAAAGAACACTTGTCTAGTAAGACTGGGGTGCCATAAAAGGGGTTCCTGTTCCCTTCCCCTTCTCCCACAAGGCTGTCTGGAAGTTTCAGACAAAAATGCATTTCCCCACTGTTTTGAAGCTGACCTTGGAAAGCACATGAGCCTAGGCTTACAGCAAGGAACACAGGGGCTAGAAGGGCAGAGTGTGCTGTGGCAAGACATCTAGCTAGTAAGGAGAAAGGAATTTGGGAATGAGCATCCACATTGTTAGTCTTCAAACCAAGACTACACAGATGAGTCACCGGACCAAGACAAACTTCTCTTGTGGATCATCAGTAGAGCTAGACAATGAAACAGGCTAAGGCCAGTATCCTAAAAGAAGGCTCCCCTGACACACACCTATAACACTGAAGGGAACACATGGGCTCTGCTCCTAAAGATCATGACTTGGGGATGTAGCCCTTCATTACCCTTCTTGCATGCATGGTCTTCAGAAAAACCACAGTTCAGTGACTAACAGAGCAACATGTATTCTATCAGAAGTGAGGTTAAGTGTGTCATGTACACCAGACACTAGACTTTGGCCTTCACCAGGACTGACTCCAAGAGCTCCCCAAACTGTCTTAACTCTGTTCTAAGAGACATTGATGGTGGCCTACCCAAACTCTTACCTATCCACCCTCTTCTAGCTAGTTTAAAGAGAGTCTAGCTCCAATGCCAGCCCCCCAGCCTCAAGGAATACATTCTGCTCAGCACAAAAGATCCTACCCATGGAAGTCTCATTCTGCTTATCAGTGATTGAGGAATAAACAGGATCCAAGTTCTTGCCAAAGAGTTATGAGGAGAGGTCTACCAGAACCTCTCTATGAAGGAGTACCTGAAAGAGACAACTCTCATGACCTTGTTTGTAGCTGTGTCCGTATGCAACTGTGGGACAACAACAGCCATCTCATCACCATGAGAGGTCAAGCCTGAGGAAAAAGCATCCCGCTGAGGATGGAGATCAGGAAGAATGAAAGAAGCTGGCCACCGGAAGACATTAGTGGGTGACTGAATTAATATAATGCCCCTCCTCTGGATTTCTCATACTGTGTCCTTATTGTGATAGTCTCTCTCCCAACACGCAGCCTTCCTTTTATTGCTGTGTTCAATTGTCTCAACATCTCTGCCCTTTATAACTCATATCGATTCTCTGCTACCCAACTCACACACCCAAGGCTTCCACTAGGACAAACCCCAGCCTGCTCGCACTTTGCCCAGCTCAGTAGAACAAACATACCACGTGTTTGGTGCTAGCCTTTGTGCTAGTAGTAAAGTTAATACCAGTTCCATATAAATGTTTCTAAAGACTAGATTGCAATATGATTGGTGCTCTCCCTCTCAGACAGCAGTCCTCCTGGGTCATCCAATAATTTTGAAGACATCCTATAATCCATAGTGTCTACATCAGGAACTGACTTTCTTTGTGCTCTCTATCTCTACTCCATCATCCACTCTAGCAAGCTACTTCACTCACCTCTCCCTGCAGGTTCAGAAGCAGTGACCTCAGGGAACAGGTGTGACCTCAACGAGAAGCATCTATAAACATCAGGGACTGACGATGGCTTCAGCAAGCAGCCTGATTCTGCAGCTGTTCTTATAATCCTCAGTTTTCTTGTCTGCTTTTCTCTACCTCTCCAGCTTCTATAAAACTACAAGTCCGGGGCGCCTGGGTGGCGCAGTCGGTTAAGCGTCCGACTTCAGCCAGGTCACGATCTCGCGGTCCATGAGTTCGAGCCCCGTGTCAGGCTCTGGGCTGATGGCTCGGAGCCTGGAGCCTGTTTCCGATTCTGTGTCACCCTCTCTCTCTGCCCCTCCCCCGTTCATGCTCTGTCTCTCTCTGTCCCAAAAATAAATAAAAAAAAACGTTGAAAAAAAAATTAAAAAAACAAACAAACAAAAAAAAAAAAAACCACAAGTCCTATCCCTTCCTGTGGAAAGTAGACCACCTGCACTGCTTTGCTTTCCAGGAAATTGTGGCCCCAGGTCTGGTATGCTGGCCTGGTTCCCTACCTGATTTGGGGCCTTGTTCTTACCCATGGCACTAGCCTCCATATCCCACCTTAATCACTGACTTGCCACACAAGAAGAGCTGCTGTCCATACCCCCATGTATCAGACTTAGCCAGAGCTCTAAGAAATACTAGAGAGAGGGAGGGAAATGCTTGCATAATATTGTGGAAGACAGTGCTCTGTGAATATATCCAGGGAAAAGTGACATATATCCAATATATCCACTGGGAAGGTGATAAAATAAATGCATTCATAGCTTTGATATACACAAAATTATAAAAGACTAGATTGTATAATGGTCAACAGAGTAAAACGCTGAGAAAAAAATGAGGTTTGGGAAACATGTGATTTATAATTCCAGAATTCATATTAACCAAGTCAGAATGGGGAGGGTCCTACATTAGAACTCATTTCAGAGGACGAACTCTCCTTTCTGTTACATTTACGTGTCTACAGGTGACTCCATAGGAAAGCTGAGAACACTGCATAAGGCTTTCTGACATCAGCCAGCCACTCCATACGTGAATGGAGTATTACTGCTCTCATCCATCAACGATTACATGAACCTCACATGAGGTTATGCAGCAACGTCAGGTTTAGTGATGGCTAAAACTTTGCTTACAATGTCAGATGTTTTCTTGGTGGAATAGGTTCCCACCATGCCATTTAACTCTCTGATGAGTCCACCACATTGATAAAGCTCTTCATATCCCCAGACTGGCAGGGAACATCAGCGTCACACCTAATTATCATCCTCAGAGAAAAGAGTCCATTAATGATCTGGGCTGAAACCAGGCCTGAATACTAATGAAAGGTGGCCTTCTAGGATATTAATTAGGGGTGACACTTTCAGGGCAAGCTTGACTTTCCTTCCTGGGATTCCAGTCGAGACCATGCATTGGATGTGAGCAAACTGTAGATTAGGAGAAGAAGAAACAATGGAGAATTTAAAAAAAAAAAAAAAAAAAAAAAAAACAGGAAAAGAGATCATGAAAAGCAAATCAGGAAAGATTCGAAGATTTGACCCTAAAACCCAAAAGCCCAAAAACTCAGAAAGTAATTCAAATGCCTGTAACTCCAGTGTCAGCTGCCCTCTGCAATTTAATAAAACTGATTCCATCCTTTTTTCCAGTATTTGGTGGGTACTCTAATACTCTGCCCTAAGACATCTGAGGATCTCTAGGGTTTATGTTCTCAAAGTTTTTCTAAGTTTCTCAATTCACTGAATGTGACAGTTCACCTGTATTTCTAGCCTATGGTTCCCCTGCCTCTCTCCCCAACATTCAAAATGTGATCTTGAAACCAGTGATATTGGTAACATCCAGATGCTTATTCGTAAGGCAGAATATTAAACCCTACCCTAGACCTACTGGATCAAAATCTGCAAGTTTAACAAGATCCCCAGTGATCTGCATGTATATTAAAGTTCCAGAAACTCTGCCATATTCAATTTAGACAACACAGAGGCAGAACTCAGTGGCTCCATGATTTCCCCCAAAAGCATGGTGAGCAAACAGACGTTATTACAGATTTGGATCAATTGGAATTTGGGACAATTTGGAGCATGAAAGCAATACCTATAGCTTGTATTTGATTATTAGCTAATTTGTACTTAAATCTTTTTTTTTTTTTTTTTTAATTTTATTTTTTTTTATTTTTTTTATTTTTTAATATATGAAATTTACTGTCAAATTGGTTTCCATACAACACCCAGTGCTCATCCCAAAAGGTGCCCTCCTCAATACCCATCACCCACCCTGTCCTCCCTCCCACCCTGCCCTCCCTCCCACCCCCCATCAACCCTCAGTTTGTTCTCAGTTTTTAACAGTCTCTAATGCTTTGGCTCTCTCCCACTCTAACCTCTTTTTTTTTTTTTTTCCTTCCCCTCCCCCATGGGTTTCTGTTATGTTTCTCAGGATCCACATAAGAGTGAAACCATATGGTATCTGTCTTTCTCTGTATGGCTTATTTCACTTAGCATCACACTCTCCAGTTCCATCCATGTTGCTACAAAAGGCCATATTTCATTTTTTCTCATTGCCACGTAGTATTCCATTGTGTATATAAACCACAATTTCTTTATCCATTCATCAGTTGATGGACATTTAGGCTCTTTCCATAATTTGGCTATTGTTGAGAGTGCCGCTATAAACATTGGGGTACAGGTGCCCCTATGCATCAGTACTCCTGTATCCCTTGGATAAATTCCTAGCAGTGCTATTGCTGGGTCATAGGGTAGGTCTATTTTTAATTTTCTGAGGAACCTCCACACTGCTTTCCAGAGCGGCTGCACCAATTTGCATTCCCACCAACAGTGCAAGAGGGTTCCCGTTTCTCCACATCCTCTCCAGCATCTATAGTCTCCTGATTTCTTCATTTTGGCCACTCTGACTGGCGTGAGGTGGTATCTGAGTGTGGTTTTGATTTGTATTTCCCTGATAAGGAGCGACGTTGAACATCTTTTCATGTGCCTGTTGGCCATCCGGATGTCTTCTTTAGAGAAGTGTCTATTCATGTTTTCTGCCCATTTCTTCACTGGGTTATTTGTTTTTCGGGTGTGGAGTTTGGTGAGCTCTTTATAGATTTTGGATACTAGCCCTTTGTCCGATGTGTCATTTGCAAATATCTTTTCCCATTCCGTTGGTTGCCTTTTAGTTTTGTTGGTTGTTTCCTTTGCTGTGCAGAAGCTTTTTATCTTCATAAGGTCCCAGTAATTCACTTTTGCTTTTAATTCCCTTGCCTTTGGGGATGTGCCGAGTAAGAGATTGCTACGGCTGAGGTCAGAGAGGTCTTTTCCTGCTTTCTCCTCTAAGGTTTTGATGGTTTCCTGTCTCACATTCAGGTCCTTTATCCATTTTGAGTTTATTTTTGTGAATGGTGTGAGAAAGTGGTCTAGTTTCAACCTTCTGCATGTTGCTGTCCAGTTCTCCCAGCACCATTTGTTAAAGAGACTGTCTTTTTTCCATTGGATGTTCTTTCCTGCTTTGTCAAAGATGAGTTGGCCATACGTTTGTGGGTCTAGTTCTGGGGTTTCTATTCTATTCCATTGGTCTATGTGTCTGTTTTTATGCCAATACCATGCTGTCTTGATGATGACAGCTTTGTAGTAGAGGCTAAAGTCTGGGATTGTGATGCCTCCTGCTTTGGTCTTCTTCTTCAAAATTACTTTGGCTATTCGGGGCCTTTTGTGGTTCCATATGAATTTTAGGATTGCTTGTTCTAGTTTCGAGAAGAATGCTGGTGCAATTTTGATTGGGATTGCATTGAATGTGTAGATAGCTTTGGGTAGTATTGACATTTTGACAATATTTATTCTTCCAATCCATGAGCAGGGAATGTCTTTCCATTTCTTTATATCTTCTTCAATTACCTGCATAAGCTTCCTATAGTTTTCAGCATACAGATCTTTTACATCTTTGGTTAGATTTATTCCTAGGTATTTTATGCTTCTTGGTGCAATTGTGAATGGGATCAGTTTCTTCATTTGTCTTTCTGTTGCTTCATTGTTAGTGTATAAGAATGCAACTGATTTCTGCACATTGATTTTGTATCCTGCAACTTTGCTGAATTCATGTATCAGTTCTAGCAGACTTTTGGTGGAGTCTATCGGATTTTCCATGTATAATATCATGTCATCTGCAAAAAGCGAAAGCTTGACTTCATCTTTGCCAATTTTGATGCCTTTGATTTCCTTTTGTTGTCTGATTGCTGATGCTAGAACTTCCAGCACTATATTAAACAGCAGCGGTGAGAGTGGGCATCCCTGTCGTGTTCCTGATCTCAGGGAAAAAGCTCTCAGTTTTTCCCCGTTGAGGATGATGTTAGCTGTGGGCTTTTCATAAATGGCCTTTATGATCTTTAAGTATGTTCCTTCTATCCCGACTTTCTCAAGGGTTTTTATTAAGAAAGGGTGCTGGATTTTGTCAAAGGCCTTTTCTGCATCGATTGACAGGATCATATGGTTCTTCTCTTTTTTTTTGTTAATGTGATGTATCACGTTGATCGATTTGCGAATGTTGAACCAGCCCTGCATCCCAGGAATGAATCCCACTTGATCATGGTGAATAATTCTTTTTATATGCTGTTGAATTCGATTTGCTAGTATCTTATTAAGAATTTTTGCATCCATATTCATCAGGGATATTGGCCTGTAGTTCTCTTTTTTTACTGGGTCTCTGTCTGGTTTAGGAATCAAAGTAATACTGGCTTCATAGAATGAGTCTGGAAGTTTTCCTTCCCTTTCTATTTCTTGGAATAGCTTGAGAAGGATAGGTATTATCTCTGCTTTAAATGTCTGGTAGAACTCCCCTGGGAAGCCATCTGGTCCTGGACTCTTATTTGTTGGGAGATTTTTGATAACCGATTCAATTTCTTCGCTGGTTATGGGTCTGTTCAAGCTTTCTGTTTCCTCCTGATTGAGTTTTGGAAGAGTGTGGGTGTTTAGAAATTTGTCCATTTCTTCCAGGTTGTCCAATTTGCTGGCATATAATTTTTCATAGTATTCCCTGATAATTGTTTGTATCTCTGAGGGATTGGTTGTAATCATTCCATTTTCATTCATGATTTTATCTATTTGGGTCATCTCCCTTTTCTTTTTGAGAAGCCTGGCTAGAGGTTTGTCAATTTTGTTTATTTTTTCAAAAAACCAACTCTTGGTTTCGTTGATCTGCTCTACAGTTTTTTTAGATTCTATATTGTTTATTTCTGCTCTGATCTTTATGATTTCTCTTCTTCTGCTGGGTTTAGGCTGCCTTTGCTGTTCTGCTTCTATTTCCTTTAGGTGTGCTGTTAGATTTTGTATTTGGGATTTTTCTTGTTTCTTGAGATAGGCCTGGATTGCAATGTATTTTCCTCTCAGGACTGCCTTTGCTGCATCCCAAAGCGTTTGGATTGTTGTATTTTCATTTTCGTTTGTTTCCATATATGTTTTAATTTCTTCTCTAATTGCCTGGTTGACCCACTCATTCTTTAGTAGGGTGTTCTTTAACCTCCATGCTTTTGGAGGTTTTCCAGACTTTTTCCTGTGGTTGATTTCAAGCTTCATAGCATTGTGGTCTGAAAGTATGCATGGTATAATTTCTATTCTTGTAAACTTATGAAGGGCTGTTTTGTGACCCAGTATATGATCTATCTTGGAGAATGTTCCATGTGCACTCGAGAAGAAAGTATATTCTGTTGCTTTGGGATGCAGAGTTCTAAATATATCTGTCAAGTCCATCTGATCCAGTGTATCATTCAGGGCCCTTGTTTCTTTATTGACTGTGTGTCTAGATGATCTATCCATTTCTGTAAGTGGGGTGTTAAAGTCCCCTGCAATGACCACATTCTTATCAATAAGGTTGCTTATGTTTATGAGTAATTGTTTTATATATCTGGGGGCTCGGGTATTTGGCGCATAGACATTTATAATAGTTAGCTCTTCCTGGTGGATAGACCCTGTGATTATTATATAATGCCCTTCTTCATCTCTTGTTACAGCCTTTAATTTAAAGTCTAGTTTGTCTGATATAAGTATGGCTACTCCAGCTTTCTTTTGGCTTCCAGTAGCATGATAAATACTTCTCCATCCCCTCACTCTCAATCTAAAGGTGTCCTCAGATCTAAAATGAGTCTCTTGTAGACAGCAAATAGATGGGTCTTGTTTTTTTATCCATTCTGATACCCTATGTCTTTTAGTTGGCGCATTTAATCCATTTACATTCAGTGTTATTATAGAAAGATATGGGTTTAGAGTCATTGTGATGTCTGTATGTTTTATGCTTGTAGTGATGTCTCTGGTACTTTGTCTCACAGGATCCCCCTTAGGATCTCTTGTAGGGCTGGTTTCGTGGTGACAAATTCCTTCAGTTTTTGTTTGTTTGGGAAGACCTTTATCTCTCCTTCTATTCTAAATGACAGACTTGCTGGATAAAGGATTCTCGGCTGCATATTTTTTCTGTTTAGCACACTGTAGATATCGTGCCACGCCTTTCTGGCCTGCCAAGTTTCAAAGGAGAGATCAGTCACGAGTCTTATAGGTCTCCCTTTATATGTGAGGGCACGTTTATCCCTTGCTGCTTTCAGAATTTTCTCTTTATCCTTGTATTTTGCCAGTTTCACTATGATATGTCGTGCAGAAGATCTATTCAAGTTACGTCTGAAGGGAGTTCTCTGTGCCTCTTGGATTTCAATGCCTTTTTCCTTCCCCAGTTCAGGGAAGTTCTCAGCTATAATTTGTTCAAGTACCCCTTCAGCACCCTTCCCTCTCTCTTCCTCCTCTGGGATACCAATTATGCGTATATTATTTTTTTTTAGTGTATCACTTAGTTCTCTAATTTTCCCCTCATACTCCTGGATTTTTTTATCTCTCTTTCTTTCAGCTTCCTCTTTCTCCATAACTTTATCTTCTAGTTCACCTATTCTCTCCTCTGCCTCTTCAAGCCGAGCCATCGTGGATTCCATTTTGTTTTGCAATTCGTTTAAAGCGTTTTTCAACTCCTCGTGACTGTTCCTTAGTCCCTCGATCTTTGTGGCAAGAGATTCTCTGCTGTCCTGTATACTGTTTTCAAGCCCAGCGATTAATTTTATGACTATTATTCTAAATTCACTTTCTGTTATATTATTTAAATCCTTTTTGATCAGTTCATTAGCTGTTGTTATTTCCTGGAGATTCTTCTGAGGGGAATTCTTCCGTTTGGTCATTTTGGAGAGTCCCTGGCGTGGTGAGGACTTGCAGTGCACTTCCCCTGTGCTGTGGTGTATAACTGGAGTTAGTGGGCGGGGCCGCAGTCCGACCCGATGTCTGCCCCCAGCCCACTGCTGGGGCCACAGTCAGACTGGTGTGTGCCTTCTCTTCCCCTCTCCTAGGGGCGGGATTCACTGTGGGGTGGCGTGGCCCGTCTGGGCTACTTGCACACTGCCAGGCTTGTGTTGCTGGGGATCTGGCGTATTAGCTGGGGTGGGTAGGCAAGGTGCACGGGGGCTGGAGGGGCAGGCTTAGCTCGCTTCTCCTTAGGTGATCCACTTCAGGAGGAGCCCTGTGGCAGCGGGAGGGAGTCAGATCCGCTGCCGGAGGTTTGGCTCCGCAGAAGCACAGAGTTGGGTGTTTGCGCGGAGCGAGCAAGTTCTCTGGCAGGAACTGGTTCCCTTTGGGATTTTGGCTGGGGGATGGGCGGGGGAGATGGCGCTGGCGCCTTTGTTCCCCGCCAAGCTGAGCTCTGCCGTCCGGGGGCTCAGCAGCTCTCCCTCCCTTTGTCCTCCAGCCTTCCCGCTTTCCGAGCAGAGCTGTTAACTTCTGACCTCCCAGACGCTAAGTCGCGCTTGCTGTCGGAACACAGTCCGTCCGGCCCCTCCGCTTTTGCCAGCCAGACTCGGGGGCTCTGCTTGGCCGGCGAGCCGCCCCTCCTCCCCGGCTCCCTCCCGCCAGTCCGTGGAGCGCGCACCGCCTCGCCGCCCTTCCTACCCTCTTCCGTGGGCCTCTAGTCTGGGCTTGACTCCGGAGACTCCCTTCTGCTAATCCTCTGGCGGTTTTCTGGGTTCTTTAGGCAGGTGTAGGTGGAATCTAAGTGATCAGCAGGACGCGCTGTGAGCCCCGCGTCCTCCTACGCCGCCATCTTCCGGAAACCCCTGTACTTAAATCTTCAACCACCTCTACCTGTTGCTTAACTACCTGCTCCCCTCAAATCTCATATTTCAATTCCCCTCATTCTATTATGGAGAGGAATTTAGTTCTCCACTCTAATCTAGCTCTATGCTTACTTTTGCACGCATTAAAAAAAATCACTTATGTCCGTTGACAAAACAATGGGTTATCTCCACCTTTGGTACCCCCAAAACCTGACAGAGACTTTAAAGTTTCATGCTTTCCTTTCTTTCTCCCCTTCTGGCCTCCACGAATAGGAGGAAGTAGTACAGATGTATATTTTTCCTCTGATATGAAATATGTCACCCTACCCACTTGAAAGGCAGAAATTGCTATAGACACTTTGGATTTTTGAAACATTTTTTTTTCATCCTGCAGTGCTCAAATCTCAATTATTCATTGTAAAGCAAGATAAGAATAGCTTAGGTCATTCAACTCCACAGCGTGTAAACACCATATGTGAACCACTACTTTCAAGTGTTTTACCAGAATTACAGGCAAAGAATGAGAATTATTCTGAGTTCTAATTGGTTTCTCTTATTTGATCAGTTTCTTTTGTCAAGATCAGCTCCTATTTCAGACTCCAGAAAGGTGAATGGTGACTTTGGCCAGAGAAACTGTTAACATCTTCACCTGGATCATCGGCTTTACTTGTAGGCCTTGAGGCAATGTATTGCTGGGATTGGCTATGGTCCCTAACAGGATTCTACTAAGAAATTCTTGGCTAAGGTAGGTGTTGTGTCCATCTTAAAATCTTATTTTTGGTGCCTTATGATCAGATGACCAGGAACATGGGGTGCCATCAGACTTACTGAGAGTAGGGAGAACGGAAAGAGACGCACCTGCCTTCATGTGAGGTTGAAAAGAGGATGTTTCAGACATGGAAGACTGGAAGCACAGGCTGGGTAGGTAGACTGCATGATTGATAAAACATCAGTTTAATTTGTTTTATAATGTAGATGGGCAGCAGCTATTGATTGAAATTGACTAATTTGTCAATCAATAAAAGAGATGATAAAAATAGCCTAGAGTTCAATTGAGCGTGACAAACAACAAACATTTTTTAACACCTACTAGTGCCAGGCATTGTGCAAAGCCCTGGGAAAGCACAAATAATTGCAAAATAGTCCCTGCCTTCAAAGAGTACAGTCACATTCCAAAGTTAATTGGAATATAATACGGTAAATCCTAGAAGAGATAGAAGTACAGGGGTCCTATGTAAGCACAGAAGATTTCTTCACCTGTCTTGAGCAATTAAGAAAGGTTTCAGGAGGGGTCACCTGAGAAGAGATTTTCTATTCTAGTATGGTAGAGACTAATGTCCTAGTTTTATTACACCTTTCACCACAAATATGCTTATGTTAGGCTTTTAAACATAATTATCAACATAACTCTCCAGGACGGTTTATAATAATAGAATTGTTAAAAAACCACCAGGCTGCAACGCAAAGGTGGATATCTATGGGAACTTAACATTAGTTAATATGTCATAAGACAATTTGGACAGTGATAACAAGACAACAGTTCAAGGTGGAAATTTACTGTCCAAACTAAGACACTTCTAAGAATGAAAGAGGGACACTAATAATAATTTCTAGTGAATGTAAGACCTGAAACCATAAAACCATAAAACTTCTAGAAAAAAACATAGGTGGTAGGTACCCTGATACTGGTCCTGGCAATGATTTTTTTGATTTGACACCAAGAATAAAGGTAACAAAAGCAAAAATAAATAAGGGGTAACTACATTAAACCAAAAAGCTTCTGCACAGGAAAGGAAACCATCAATAATATGAAAATACAGTCTTTGGAATGGGAGAAAATAGATGCAAATCATATATCAGGTAAGGGATTAATATCCAGAAGTATATAAAGAGCTCCTACAACTCAATAGTGAAAAAGAACCAAATAACTTGATTAAAAAATAGGCAGAGGAGCTGAACATTTTTCCAAAAAAGGACATAAAGATGGCCAATAGGTACATTAAAAGGTGATCAGCATCACTAATCATCAGGGAAATAAATATCAAAACCACAATGAGGGGCGTATGGGTGGCTCAGTCGGTTAAGCACCCAGCTTCAGCTCAGGTGATGAGCTCACAGTTCGTGAGTTCGAGCTCCGTGCTGGGCTCTGTGCTGACAGCTCAGAGACTAGAGCCTGCTTCAGATTCTGTGTCTCCCTTTTTCTGCCCCTTCCCCCCTTGCACTCTGTATCTTGCTCAAAAATAAATAAGCATTAAAAAAAATTTAATAAAAACTTTAAAAAAACACAATGAGATATCACCTCACAACTGTTAGCCTGGAAATTATCAAAAAGACAAGAAACAAGTGTTGGCAAGGATGTTGAGAAAAGGGAATCCTTGAGCATTGTTGGTAGGAATGTAAATTGGTCCAGCCACTATGGAAAAGAGTATGGAGGCTGCTCAAAAGATTAAAACAGAACTACCATACAATCCAGCGATTCCACTTCTGGGTATTTATCTCAAAAAAATCAAAACACTAACTTGAAAAGATATCTGCACCCCCATGTTCACTGCAGCATTATTTCCAATATCTGAGACATGGAAACAACCTGTGTTCATCGATGGATGGATACAGATACACTGGTAAATATATATAATGGAACATTATTCAGCCATTAAAAGGAAGGAAATTTTGGGGCGCCTGGGTGGCTCAGTCGGTTAAGCATCCAACTTCAGCTCAGGTCACGATCTCGCGGTCCGTGAGTTTGAGCCCTGCGTCGGGCTCTGTGCTGATGGCTCAGAGCCTGGAGCCTGTTTCGGATTCTGTGTCTCCCTCTCTCTCTGACCCTCCCCCGTTCATGCTCTGTCTCTCTCTGTCTCAAAAATAAATAAACGTTAAAAAAAAAATTAAAAAAAAAAAAAAAGGAAGGAAATTCTGCCATTTGCAACAACATGGATGGACTTGTTGGCATTATGCTAAGTGAAATAAGTAAGACAGAAAGAAAAATATTGTATAATGTCACTGACACATGAAATCTAAAAACAAACTCATAAATAGAGAATAGATTAGTAGGGGGTGGGCAAAATGGGTGAAAAGTAGTCTAAAGGTATAAACTTGTAGTTATTCAATAAGTAAGTCCTGGGAATGTAATATACAGCATGGTGACTATCATTTAAAATACTATTTTGTGTACCTGAAAATCGCCAAGAGAGAAGATCTTAAAAGTTCTCATCACAAGAAAAAGAATTTGTAACTATGTGTGCTGATGGATATTAACTAGATTTATATGCACAGATCCAATCATTATGTTGTATACCTGAAATTAATTAATGTTACATATCAATTACATCTCAATAAAAAAATAATTCCTAGTATCACAATATAAACTGAGACTAATCTGGATAAATGGGTAATAGGGTCATTCTAGTGTGCAAGGGCACATTTCCAGTTATCTTATATTTTAGTCTGTTCAGGATGCTATGACAAAAATACCATAGACTGAGTGGCTTGCAAACAATAGAAATTTATTTCTCATAGTTCTAGAGTCTGGGAAGTCTAAGATCAAGGTGCTGACAAGTGTCATGTCTGGTGAGGACCCATGTCCTGTTGATAGACACTCATATTTTCATTGCAACCTCACATGGTGGAAGAGGCAAAGGAGCTCTCTGGGCTCTCTTTTACAAGGGCACTAATACCTTACATACACCTTTATAAAGGACCTAATCGCCTCCCAAAGGCCTCACCTCCAACTACCATCACTTTGGGGTTTAGGTTTCAATATATGGATTTTGGAGGAACACACACATTCAGCCTGGTAAATGGTAATTTGCCCTAGTACCATACTTTGTCATCACTATTGGTCTTCCTACATTTATTTCCTTCTGAAACTTGAGACTTTTGGCCTTGAAAATAGACAACTTCTTAATAGTAAGAGTAGGATCCCATCTGAATGGATTATTACTTAAAACGGGATGTGACAGAAAAGGGGCCAGGAGGACACTTGGGCCAGCTATAGGGAACAGACACTGAGGAGGTGACTCAGCTGCAAATGCCAAGAGGGCTTCCTGGTCTATAGCATTCTCCAATCTCAGCCTGTGTAAATACTCACTTGTGACTGGGGAGAGAGGAAGAGAAGGAGGACAAAGCTAAAACTGGAGGCTATCTTAACTGGTAGCAAAGACCACTGAGAGGATAGGTGAAACTCAGTAAGTCAGAGCACAGATACAGTACCTCAGTGGTCCACTGAAAGGTGTTAAAGTCAGTCACAGCCCTGAGTTCATTCAGGTTCTGCCTGGAAAGACCAAAACCACAAATCCAGTTAATGGTACTGAGGCACTAGAGAGACAGTGTTAAATACAATGCTGATTTGATTTTAAAATGTGTTACTTATAACAAGTCTTTTCAAATAATAGTAATAGTAACTAACATTCACCACTGTGCAAAGTGCTTTGTATTCATCGAATCACTGTATTTTCACAATAACCTTAAATGCTGGATACTGTTATAAATCTTCATTTTGCACCTGAGAAACTGAGGTACTGAGATAGGAGCTGTGAAGTCCTGGAGGATACGGGAAGCAGTGCATCCGCCATTTTTGCAGCCCTGCCTCATTAGAGGTAGATCTGAGCCATTCTTTAAATGCAATGTTGCTTACTTAAGAAACACATGAGGAAGAATTTGAGATTACCCTAGAATTTGAGATTACCCTAGAGAGTGTCTCAAGGGTTAATAAAGAAAATTCTTTCAGAAATGGTGAGAATTTTAAAGGCCTGTTCATTAACATGGTGTTGAGCTTGGTGCATTATTCAAACTGCACACCTAATTAATACCACAGCACAATGCAGTTCACCTAGAACTAATGGATGATGGAGGAAGCAAGCTGGCTCCTATTTCTCAGAGGTGTGGGAAGAAAGAGAAGTTGGGGGAAACTTTCTAATAGAAAATCAGCTCTTGTGAGAAAAGCGCACAGCTTCAGAGAAAACCATATTGCTGAGAACCAAGAGCAAATTCAGAGAGGGTCACTGGGCCCTGGGACCCTGAAAAGATATCTAACACCCAGTGACTCAGATTGTAATTTAGATAACCTGCTTCTGAAAAAAATCAGATTATTGTTAAAGCACATTCCAATAAACTAGAGTTCCTATTTGCCTCAGGATGAATGTTTTTAATTTTGAATGCTACTCTGAATTGTTTATCATGAAAATGTTTAATAATGTAATGTGGCTGCAATATAGGAATGCACCATAGAGAGGGGCAGAGGCTGAATAATTGCCTGGGAAAAGCCTCTCAGCTAAAACCCAGCAGGAGCACGCTAGCCAGTAAAGGAAACGCTGTAGTAGGAGAGTGGAAGAAAATAGCCAGAGGAAGACAAGAAGAATCAAAGACAGTGTCACACAGAGAAGAGGAACTGCAGTTCCTTTCTCTTTTAAGTCCCTTATAGAAGGCCATGTGATGTATGCAGTAGGTTTCTGTACTACCCAGGAGTCCAAACAACAACTAAAGATGTGCTTTTGGCAGTATAGTTGGAGGAAAGAGTAGGTTCCAGAAGGACTTGGACGATACCCTTCACTGAGGCCCAGGAAATACACCCCAAAATTTCAGTCACGCAGAGGAGATAAAGAACATCACAGCTGGCAACACAAGATATTTGAGCTTCGATATGAAATTAATACTTATTTTGCGTTGTTTCCAAATTAAGTCTCTGATTAATTCTTTGACAAGAAATCTCCTTAATTTTTAGAATGCTGAAAGAGAAGAAATAAAGCAACATCCATAGTCAAGGAAATAAGTTTCATAAGAATTTTTTATAAAAAAAAGCTCTGAATCAAGTCACAATATATTCATGTTAAGTGATGTGTTGGATATTTCCAGAAAATGTCCTAAGTGGGGCCTAGATTTCCTGGCACCACCATATAGGGGCTTTTCCACCTCACAAAGCTAAACAAAACTCATAGACTATAATCATTATTTATTAAAAAGGTGTGGCAGGGTCTCTATGTGCCCTTTCCAGAAACTGTATATCTGCAATAAGGAAGGAAAGCAGGCACATCTGCAGATTCTTGCTAAGAGCCATATTATATAAAAATTTCCTTTATTCTCTCCTTTGATATGTTGGTTTCTATAAATAAAATGGGAGAAGCTAAGCCTTTTGTAAGTCAAAGAAGACAAAATAAAATTGTGACTGGATGTCATATTAGCCCACAGTTTCAGCCCAGGATAAAGTAATAAAAGGAGTCAGCATCCCTACACCGTTTTGTTAGAATAGTTGTACTTTTTCACCATGCTGCCTGGTAGAGGAGAAGGCAAGGCTAGGAATGGGGATGCTGTCTTTCTAAAAACCCTCTGGAAAGAACATCTCAGCATGACAGTGAGAAACCATGTTGGCTCTCTATGGGAATTAAGCAGCTGCACTGTATGAATCTATAATTGCAGGGAAGTGACAGCCTCATAGCCACAAAGGGTATAAGCTTTAGAGGCAAAGTCACTATTAATCCCTCTGAGGTTTGCAGCAAAGGGTGTGCTGTCAGTAGCAACAACCCCAGGGGCTGCTGGCTTGAATTCTCAGGCCATGCCCACATGAACTGGAGTGTCTTTGTACTCTATAGTGACTCTAGAGACTGGTGATGCTTATTTCTCTCATCCTATTCTGTGAAGAACTGAATCCTGCCTGAGCTGATAGTATACCCAAACACAAGGACTAGGCAAGGGCACAGCTGTGGCATGAAATTTAAGGTTAGGACCTAAATATACAGAGTGAGCTCAGGCCAGGATAGAGTCTCGCAAGAGTTGAGGGTCAACATAGTGACAAGCTCAGAGGCAAATGCAACAAAGTGCCAAAACTCAAAGGCAAAATGTGGTTGTTAAAATGATTTAGAGAGTTGCTATAGAGATAAGAACATATTTATAGTCAACCCCATGGATGAAGATTTCAGAATCCTACAAAATAAAGGAAATAGGATAAGTTTGTTGCTTATTTAATCTACAAAATTTCCTCCTGAACATCATGCCAAAGAATAAGGACTGAAAAAAAAAGGAAAAAAACATAATAACCATACTTTTTCTTCTGACCATGACAGTAACTTATACCAAACTAATATTCTCATAGTATACAACTGTAAAATTGGACAAATCTATGAGGCAAATGTTTTCAGATGTTGGACAATAAGCAGTATATAAAAGAAGGGAAGTAAATGAGATAAATCCTATGATCTCCCTGGCTTTCTGTATGAAAGAAATTGCTGGGGCACAATTCAAGGAGATAAGTTCATGCAGAGCATAATGGATTTATCACCTAAAGAGACAGAGATTGGAGATCAGGGCCTTTAGGGGGGAATCTGTGAAGCCTTGTACTAAAGAAGAAAGAAGGTTCACAGAGAGATAGAGCAAGAAATATGCAAATAGATCTTAACATTTTGAACGAAGATTAAATTTCACATGGATGGAATCTGTAGATGAGGCAAAACAGCTAACAGCTACTGGTGCTAAGATCTGTGCATTGAGTGGAGACTACAGAGGTCATAGGTGTACACAAATACATGGGTGTTCCAACCAGGCAATGTGAAGAAACCTCACTAAACACTTCAAGAACTCAACTGAGACCTCAGAAAATTCAAAAATGAGTTGCCTTATTCTAGCCATAGAGTAAAGCCTACTATAGGTCTATCCTAAGATATTTTAAAAATATGCCTGGAAATCATCAAACTGATCCTCCATTAAATTAATTGCCTGACAGAACAAAACCCAACATCCTTAAGAAAAAGACAACAAAATCCAGGGGTTTTTTAATGCAGCATCTACAATGTCTAGCACACTATCAAAATTACCAGACACAAATGAACTTGGATGTAAAAATTCTCAACAAGATACTAGCAAATCAAATCCAATAGCATATTAAAAGAATTATTCACCACAATCAAGTGGGATTTATTCCTGGGCTGCAGGGATGGTTTAGTATCTGCAAATCAATCACACAATACACCACATTAATAAAAGAAAGGATAATAAATATGATCCTTTCCACAGATGCAGAAAAAGTATTTGGCAAAACATAGCATCCTTTAATAAAAACCCTCAACAAAGGAGGGATAGAAGGAACATACTTCAACACCATAAAGGCCATGTACAAAAGACCGACAACTAATATCATCCTCAATGGGGAAAAACTGAGAGCCCTTCCCCTACAATCAGGAGCAAGACAGAGATGTCCACTCCTACCGCTGTTGTTCAACACAGCACTGGAAGTCCTAGCCTTAAAAATCAGATAACAAAAAGAAATAAAAGGCATTCAAAATGTCAAGGAAGAAGTCAAATTTCCACTCTTTACAGGCTATGCAGAAAATCTAAAAGACTCCAACAAAACACTGCTGTTAGAACTAATACATAAATTCAGCAAAGTCAGAGGATATAAAATCAACGTGCAGATATTTGTTGCTTTTCTACAAACAAAAGAGAAATCAAGGAATCAATCCCATTTACAACTGCACCAAAAACAATAAGATACCTAAGAATAAACCTAACCAAAGAGGTAAGAGATATGTACTCTGAAAACTATAGAACACATATGAAAGAAATTGAAGAAGATACAAAGAAAAGGAAAAGCATTCCATGCTCATGGATTAGAAGAACAAACATTGTTAAAATGTCAATCCTACCCAAAGCAATCTACACATTTACTGCAATCCCTATCAAAATACCACCAGCATTTTTCACAGAGCTAGAACAATCCGAAAATTTGTATGGAACCACAAAAGACCCCAAGTAGCCAAAGCACTCTTGAAAAAGAAAAGCTTATAAATATTCATTAAAGATACTAAAGTACATATGAACAAATGAAAAGATACAGCACATACTTAAACAAGAACACACAATATCATAAAAATGTTAATTCTGAGTTCATAAATTTATTGCACCCCTAACAAAAATATCAAGAGAATCATTTTCTACAGCCAGACATCTTAATTATAAAGTTAATTTGGAATAAGAAAGAAGAAAAAAAACATTGAGAAAAATCCTGATAAAAGAAGAGCAAAGGAGAAAAAATGAAATATGGCCTTTTGTAGCAACATGGATGGAACTGGAGAGTGTGATGCTAAGTGAAATAAGCCATACAGAGAAAGACAGATACCATATGGTTTCACTCTTATGTGGATCCTGAGAAACATAACAGAAACCCATGGGGGAGGGGAAGGAAAAAAAAAAAAAAAAAAAAGAGGTTAGAGTGGGAGAGAGCCAAAGCATAAGAGACTGTTAAAAACTGAGAACAAACTGAGGGTTGATGGGGGGTGGAAGGGAGGGCAGGGTGGGAGGGAGGGCAGGGTGGGTGATGGGTATTGAGGAGGGCACCTTTTGGGATGAGCACTGGGTGTTGTATGGAAACCAATTTGACAGTAAATTTCATATATTAAAAAAATAAAATAAAATAAAATAAAAAAAAAAAAAAAAAAAAAAGAAGAGCAAAGGAGAAGAGGCTACCCTATAAGATATTAAGGTATATCATAATCTTTTAAAATTAAAACAGTATAATATCAACCTATGAGTAGACAGAATAGAAAGTCAAGAAATATACCCAGGTGTATATGATAATTTGATATATGAAAAAATTGCATCTCAAATCATAGAAAAATGACTTTTTAATGCTAAGATAGAACTAGATATAACTAGATAACTAGATACAACTAGATAGTTGTAGTATCTTGGAAAATAAAATAAAATTGAATCCTTCTCACACTACCCACAAAGATAATTTCCAAATTGATTAGACATTTAAATATAAAAAGAAATCATATAAGAAAAATAGGTATATTCTTTTCAACTTGGAAAGAAGGAAAATCTTCTTACATGACTTAAGTTTCAGAAACAAAAAGATAAGACTGCTCTATTTGACTATATAAAACATAAAGAAAAAAGAAAAAAACTTTTACATTAAAAAAATAAAAACTATCACTCATTTTCCCACCCCACCCGCCCCAATCCCATCAACCCTAAGTTTGCTCTCTGTATTTAAGAGTCTCCCCTCAGTTTGTTATCTGTTTCAGATTCTGTCTGTCTGTCTCTCTCTCTCTCTCTCCCTCTGCCCCTCCCCCTGCTCACACTCTCTTCCTTTCTCTCAAAAGTAAATAAACATTAAAAAAAAATTTTTTTTTAAAAGAGTCTCTTATCGTTTGCCTCCCTCTCTGTTTGTAACTATCTTTTTCCTTCCCTTTCCCCATGGTCTTCTGTTAAGTTTCTCAAGTTCCTCATATAAGTGAAAACATACAGTATCTGATGGGCACTGAGGAGGGCACTTGTTGGGACGAGCACTGGGTGTTGCAAGTAGGTGGTGAATCATGGAAACCTACTCCTGAAGCGAAGACTCCACTTATATACTGTATGCTAGCTGACTTGACAATAAATTATATTTTAAAAAAGGGTGAAACAAAAAAGATAAAAACTGAATACTGGGTTAATGAAAATTATATCAAGAAAAATGTCACTGACACTGACGCATTTGCATCCAATGGGAAAGAGGAATTTTCATAATCACTGGTGGAGTCTAATGTGGTATGACTTCTATGGTTGGCAATATTTATCAAAAATAAAAATGTACAACCTACAACTATGTGGTCAGTTAATCTTTGACAAAGCAGGAAAGAATATCCAATGGGAAAAAGATAGTCTCTTTAATAAATGGTATTGGGAAAACTGGACAGCAACATGCAGAAGAATAAAACTGGACTACTTTCTTACACCATATACAAAAATAAATTCAAAATGGATGAAAGATCTAAATGTGAGACTTGAGATCATTAAAATCCTAAAGGAAAATCCAGGCAGTAACCTCTTTGACACTAGCCAAGTCACCTTCTTACTAGATGTGTCTCCTGAGGCAAGGGAAACAAAAGCAAAAATAAACTACTGGGACTTGATCAAAATAAAAAGCTTCTGCACAGTGAAGTTAACGATCAACAAATCTAAAAGGCAAATTATGGAATGGAAGAAGATATTTGCAAATGACATATCTGATAAAGAGTTAGAACTTAAAGAACTTATTATATATATATATATATGTTATATATATATGTTATATATATGTTATATATATATATATAAAGATATATAGATATAGATAGAAAGATATAGATAGAAAGTATATAAATAACCTATAAAACTCAACACCCAAAAAATGAATAATCCAATTAAAAATTGGGCAGAAGACATGAGTAGACATTTTTCCAAAGAAGACACATGAAAAGATACTCAACATACCTCAGCGTCAGGGAAACGCAAATGAAAACTACTATGAGATACCACCTCACACCTGTCAAAATGGCTAAAATCAACATTACAGGAAACAACAGGTGTTGGTGAGGATGTGGCGAAAACAACCCTTCTACAGTGTTGGTGGGAATACAAACTGGTGCAGCTACTCTGGAAAACAGTATGGAGGAACGTTCCTCCAAAAGTTAAAAACAGAAATACCCCACAATTCAGCAACTACACTGCTAGGTATTTACCCAAAGAATAAAAAAATACTAATTCAAAGGGAGACACGCACCTCAATGTTTATACCAGCATTATCTACAACAGCCAAATTATGGAAACAGCCCAAGTGTCCATCGATTGATGAATGAATAAAGAAGATGTGGTATATATATAAATGAAATATAACTCACCCATAAAAACGAATGAAACCTTGCCATTTGCAATAATGTGGATGGAGCTAGAGAGTATCATGCTAAGCAAAATAAGTCAGTCAGAGAAAAACAAATACCATATGATTTCACTCATATGTGAAATTTAAGAAACATAACAAATGGTCATAGGGGCACACAGAGAGAGAGAGAGAAGGGGGGGGGTGGTAAACCAAGAAACACAATCTTAACTACAGAGAACTGATGGTTACCAGAGAAGGGGATGGGTTAAAAAGTGATGGGGATTAAGGACTGCACTTGTTGTGATGAGCACTGGGTATTGTATGTAAGTGTTGAATCACTAAATTGTACACCTGAAACTAATATCACACTGTATGTTTGCTTGGAATTGAAATAAAAAAAACTTTTTTAAAAAATAAGAAAAACTAAAATACAAATGAACACACTTGGGAAAATGCAACTTATATCAAAAAAGAAAAAAGATTACTTCCCATAAGTACCTACGGGCTATTTAAAAAAATTCTAGCAAAAAAGATCAATAACCCAATAAAATAAAGAGCAACAGACACCAACCAATAAATTCACAGATAAGGAAATGTATCATAGGCATATGAAAAGATGCTTACCTCCCTCCTAATAGGAGAAACACAAGTTAAAACAACATTGATATACTATTTTGCACCTATTTGACAGCAAAACCCATGAGTCTAATCATGACCCTTTGATGAGGCTACAGGAAAACATTTTTCTTTTTTTATTAATTTATTTTTTAATGTTTTATTTATTCTTGAGAGAGGGAGACAGAGCGCAAGGGAGGGGTAGAGAGAGAGCAGAACACAGAATCTGAAGCAGACTCCAGGCTCTGAGCTGGCAGCACAGAGCCTGACGCAGGGCTCGAACTCACAAGCAGTGAGATCATGACCTGAGCCGAAGTCAGACGCCCAACCGACTGAGCCACCCAGGTGCCCCCATTTTTCTTAATCTTAGCTAGCAGTAGGCAAAATTACAACCTCTAGTAAAATTACATTTGCATTTATCCAACCTACATTTCTTTAACTTTAGTTAGTGATATCCTGAAATCTATTTTTATGTGGAAACACTTTAGAGACTCCTTTTTAATTAGGGACCATTGGATTGTTCCATCATCCCGGATTTGCTAGGTAGATGTGATAGAATCTTGGTATTTAACTTGTCTTTTGATACACAGAACAATGGAGAGGACACTTAGAACTCTGTTCGGTATAAACAATCAAACACAAAGCAGAACCAGACCTGTACATATAGAGAACTGATGATTGCCACAGGGGTGGGGGGATGAGCAAAATCAATGAAGGGGGAGTATAGATGCAGGTTTCCAGTTATGGCATAAGTAAGTCATGGGAATGAAAGGTATGGCACAGGGAATACAGTCAACCATATTGTAATAGCATTGCATGGTGACAGATGGTAGCTATACTTGTGAGCATAACAAACACAGAAATTGAATCACTATATTGTGCACCTGAAGATAATGTACCATTGTGTATCAACTATACTCAAATTAAAAAAAAAAATTTTTTTTTCTTAAGAACTCTGTTCAGAAACGCTTGCCCTGAAAGGGTTTTCAAATGCCAATTGATCAGGGATATATGCTTGAGCTTATCAAGGGCCAAGATCCCAAAGAAAAGCACCAAAACAAATACCTTGAATTTTCAAGACCCTCCCATCGCTCCTAGTAACTATGCAGTATAGCTTATTCTGGGAGTGGGAAGAGTTTCAGAGGGGAGAAGATTATAAAAATTATTTTATATCAGGGGCAACAAACCAAATCTGGCCTGTGGGCCAAATCTAGCCAGCAGCCGGCCCCCTGTTTTTGTAAAAAGAGTTTTATTAGAATGCAGCCCTGCTCATTCATTTCTGTATCATATGTGGCAGCTTTTATGCTACAATGGCCCAGTTGAGTGGTTGCAATCAAAACTGGCCCACAAAGCCTAAAATATTTACCGTACGGCCCTTTATAGAAAAAGTGTGCCAACCTCTGCCCTAAAGTAAAAAAGGATTTGAACTTTGCAAAATTCTGAGACAGTTTACTTTTGTGAGCAGGTACCAGAAGCACTGCGTCCATGTTCCCTCAGAGTTGGATCTCTGAGGTTGCTGTGGTCACGAGGTAAAAGCAGAGCCGTGTGACCTGCAGCATCCCAGAAAGCAAGTGTCTCACAAGCACTGGCCACCATTCAGAGACCCAACCCTGGCTTCTACTCTCCTAAAAAGTTGTGGCACATAGAGTAGGATCCTGGGGAATTTCAACCTTGGATCTCTGAACACGGCAATAGTTATCTCACTGACCCCTACAATTAATTAGAATAAACCTTGCAAAGAATTACCCTTCTCTCTAAAGTATTGGGCTTCCAGGGGCACCTGGGTGGCTCAGTCAGTTAAGCATCTGACTTCAGCTCAGGTCGTGATCTCACAGTTCATGGGTTCGAGCCCCGTGTCGGCCTCTGGGGTGACAGCTCAGAGCCCAGAGCCTGCTTTGGACTCTGTGTCTGCGTCTCTCTGCCCTGGTTCTCTCTCTCTCTCTCTCTCTCTCTCTCTCTGTCTCTGTCTCTCTCTCTCTCTCTCAAAAATAAAGAAACATTAAAAAAATTTTAAATAATAAAATATGGGGCTTCCAACTCTATGCCAGAAAGAGTAAATAACAAGAAGTACAATAACAAATATAAATATGGGACTTGGGGAACGTGAGAACTCAGAGAAGTAGGTGACCCAGGATGAGGGAGCTGGAGCTTTTTTTCTGAGCTCACTGATTAAGGCAGAAAGGTCTTATTTACTTATTTTCTCCATGTCACACCTTCCTCTGACACACATTCACTCCCCTCCCCGCTCCCACCCCAGGCACCAAGGATTTCCTCCATTTTTTTTCACACAAATCTTTAAACACTGGTCTTTTCTACACGCTGGCCTAGCTTTCCAATGGTTTTCTATCCCCTGGACACAAAGCCCTCACAGAAGAAATGTCCTACTTTGGTCCTTCTGTTGCTAAACATGCTTTGCTTGCATTCTAGCTCATGAGTCTGCACCTGAGGGAGGGAAGAGACGATGAGTTACTTTGCCAGGAAGTGCATGGGCGCTTGTGCCCACTGATGTGCTACACCCCTAAAGACTTCCCGCTGCCTCTTTTCCTATCCTGGCCTCTGATAAAGGGGCTCTGTATACCCACTACAGGCAGTCGCTGCTCTGGAGATACCGACCACTGTGAAATTGGCCCAGCTTGCTAAATGGCTTAAGCAAGACCTTCAAGGTATTTAAACTTAAATGGCAATTTGATTTTCATTAGTACTCAGCCCTTTTGTTGTCTCTCCTTTACCAACTGCAAAAAGGCCCAGCTCTTCTGCATATGAGCTTCTAGTCACTTCCTGCTTCTCTCTTCTAATAGCCCTAACTGATGTGTAAACACGCTGATTATGATTCTATTCCATTACATTCTTCGCTGGCTTAAAGAGAGGCCGGTCACAGGGGGCACTTGGAACTATACTTCTCAAAGTGCATCTGCATATGAGGACACAGCAGGAGGAGCGTTTCCGCTGGCTTTCTGCCAGCTCCACTACAACGGACAGTGCATGCAAAGGAACCCCTGATCTGCACACCAGATCCCAGCCCTTGGTTCAAAGCTGTCCATCTCCGGGGCAGGAGCCAAGAGTCACACTTGTGACTAGGAGTCCGCATCTGTGACCGGGAACACAGCGTTTAGCATTAAGGTCTTTAACAGTAATAAACCAGAAGGCAGATAATAAGGGTTTTCCACTACAGGAAGCACCCACAGGCTTCTTAGTATACCTGGAGCTCATCTGTATGTGGGATTCTCGCTCTCTCTTTCACTCTCCTCGACCAGTCCTCCCATGTCCACCAGCCCATGTCACCTGCTGTCTCCCTCCATACCAGTTTCCTTATGTCTCCAACGTGTCACAAGCCTGAGGAAGGTGTGGGCAATTTTAAAAAAATGAAACAAAGCACCTGCCAGTGAAAACACTAGAACCCAGTTCTGCCGGAACACATCCCTTTTCCTGACAGAGTTCTTGAGTGGGTCATCATAAGTTCACTTTTATGGTCGTAGAGCTAACTTCATCTCTGATCCCCTCAGAGCTATTGTTTTCCTCCTATCTCTGTTACGTGGCAGATGGCAGATGACAAGAGGAACTGCTCAGCACGGATGCAGGCAAGTCTCGTCCCCCTGGCCATTTCTCCCCACCCCGTCATTGTCACATTGCCAAGACCCTCCACCCCTGGTGCCTCACTCCCCTTTCCCACACCTACCACACTGCTGAGGTGGGAGAGAGCTTTCTCACCTCAGATATCCCAACATTCCAACTTGATCCTTGTTATTGACTGAACTGTGTCACTACTGTGTCACTGTAGTCAAAAATGGGGCTTCTAGGAGATAATTTCATTTAAATGAGGTCATAAGAGTGGGTCCTAATTCGTTAAGACTGGTGTCCCTAAAAGAAGAGGAAGTGACATCAGAACTTTCTCTCCCTCTGCCAGGTGAGGACAGTGAGAAGGCAGCTGTTTACAAGCAGGAAAAGAAGTCTTAGAAGAACGAACCACGCTGGCACTTTGATCTTGGACTTCTGGTCTCCAAAACTGTGATAAAAGCAATTTCTGTTGTTTAAGACACCTCAGTATGTTACAGCCCCTTCCACAGGAAGTTGAGAGGTGCCCCTACTTGAGGCTAAGTCTCAGGCATTATAGAGAAACATCCAGTGTTATACCTGAAAATTCTCCACCCCACCCTGCCCACCCAACCTTGTCCAGAGTCTTAGCTGTTAGTTCCCTGATGCCTCCTACCTATTCTCCCCAGAAGACCCATGTAATCACCACCCCAGAGGGTGTCTGTCCTTGATTTGACCTGCTAGGAATCCTTCTTGAGAAGACAGCTTAGGAATCTGAAGAACCCTCATTCCACAGTGATTACTTTTCTCATTTAAAGGTCTCTTTCCCCATGTGTCTCCGTGTTTCTCAATCTTTCCTTATCTCTTCATTTTTAAAATACCCATTTATTATTCTCTCCTTGCCTCATGCCTGAGGTCTGTCTTTGTCTCTTATTCCTAAACATTCCTTTTTCTGCCCCTTTCCTTTCTTCCACCTTTAATACTGAGGTACACTTTTTAAATTATTTTTAACTCCATGAATAAGGTTTGTTCTCTAATATTAATTTGACAAAATAAATGGGTCTACTGCCATGTGCCTCTTCTTGCATAAAAATAAGCAAATGAAACAAAATCAGTATAACTTCTCTAATCCTCGACTATTCGCTTTTATCGGGTGCACAACTAATCACCATTTGTTGGTACCATAGGTGTCAGTTCAACCAAGCAGTTCATTTAACCTGAGCAATTACAGTGTCAGGAGTCAGAGGAGGGGGCCAGTGTCTTTCTACCGGAGAAAGGTAGGGCCAGAGTGCAGCAACTGTTTGTTTCTGTCATCTGGGAAGAGCCATGACAGGCCAAGAGCATGGAGAACGACAACTCAATCAGTTTTCATATCTATGAACTGAGTTTGCACCCAATGAGAGGATCTTAAAAATTCATCCCGGCTCAAAAGTCTGTTTTGTTGAAAATCAAGAAGGAGGGCAGGTTGGTGAGATTAAGAATGACTTCAAATCTTTGATACACAACCAGAAGGACCTGGCGATTTCATTACAAACATGTTGACTTTGTGATAGGGACTGGCCAAAAAGAAATGTCTAGCTGACATTTGTAAACTTGTGCCTAGTGCTCAGGAAAGAAACAGGAAAAGGACGTGATTGGGAAATCAAAGAACCACATACATGGAGGGCTTAATGTCTTATGGTCTCCATCCTGATGATTTATGCAAAACTCTGCTTGGTGCTCCTGTGTATTCCCAACCCCCCAAGCTGGGATCTAATATGTGCCTATCCTAACTCTTTCATTTGCAAGTGACAATTCAAATTAGACTCATTAAAAAAGGGAAGTTACTGGCTACTGTACCTGAACAGTGAACAGAAATGTAATGTGAGACACATACATATTTAAAAATTGTTCATAGATACATTTAAAAAGTTAAAAGATCTTGGTGCAATCAATTTTAATAATACATTTAATTAATCCAATATATCCAAAATCAATCTACTTTCAACATGTAATCAGAATGTCAAAACCATCAATGAGACATCTTTCTTTCTTTTTTTACACACTAAATCTTCAAACTCTGATGTATATTTTACATTTCCAGGACATTTCAGTTTAGACTAGCCATATTTCAACTGCCCAAGAGTCACACGGGCTAGTAGCTACTATATTAGACAACACAGGCTGGAGCTACACCTTCATGTATGACTGTATCTAGAAACTCAAATAGAGTGGTTTGAGCTCTCTCAGTTTTGCTTTTCTTTGCATATTGAGCTCATCTTCTCTAAAAAGAGAGATACCTTCATTTGGCTGGGCAAGATGGCTCACAAGTTAACTCAATTTATATCGTACTTTGTCGGTCAAAGTCACAGAGAAAAAGATACCATTCTGATAGCTTTGATCGGTCTGGCTGATATAATATATTTATCCATGAACCAATCACTGAGGCCAGAGAAATGCAGCCAACTCCAACCTAAACTGTCCTCAACAGTCTGACAAACGAAGCTCTGGTTGCCCAAGTCTGGTGGCATGCTCCCCTCTGGACCTAGGGGTACAGTGAAGGAGCTGGTGTTCCCCACGTGAACCACAGAGAATCAAGGAAGATGGGCCCCCAAAGGAAGGGATGTAGCACAAATCACATATATCCATATATCACATATATCTATATATATGCTTGTGGACTTAAGCTACCCTAGACCCTGCACTCAGTGCCAAGGCAAGGGGATTTAGGAAGGTGGTTATTAAAAGCTGATTTGGGGGTACCTGGGTGGCTCAGCTGGTTAAGCATCTGACTCTTGATATCAGCTCATGTCATGATCCCAGGGTAATAGAATGGATCCCTGCAAGAGCCTCTGAGCTGGGGGCAGAGAATCCCAGCTTGGGATTCTCTCTCTCCCTTTCTCTCTGCCCCTCCCCTACTTGCGCTCTCATGCAAGCTCTCTCTCAAAATAAATAAATGTTTTTTTAGAAAAAGGTAATTTGACTACCCATTCCTCTTCTTTTGCTCAGGCCACAATCATTGCGTCAGAGAAATAAATTCCTACTGGATTCCCACTCCTGATCTGCAGCTCTTTTTAACCAGTTTTTCCATGCCCATGGCTAGATCTCTCCCATGCTAACCTGTGTGGGATTTTTCTAAGAACCTAACCAACCCAGTTCTTCTATTCAGCCTGGGACCTCAGACTTAATTTTGACTGCTTGCCTGTCCTTTCTTCCTTGCCAACTGGTACCCTAGTCCGGAGCTTACATCTGTTCTGATGCTCGGGACCAGTACTCTCAGGGTCAGCTTTTCCATCCAAACCTCACTGCCCCTCAGAGGCAACTTCAGTCCTCCTGGCTCTCTCCTGACCACTGAACTCCAACAACAACAGCAATTAAAATAATAATCAGGAGAGACTGTATGGTGTGGAGAATAACAGCACAGACTCTGAAGCCAAACTAAAGCTGGGATTCAAATCCCAGCTCTGTGCCTTAGTGGCTCTGTGATGCTGAACAAGTTATTTAACCTTTCAATGCCTCTATTTCCTCATCTTCAACACGCAGAAAAAACCAAACCTATTCACCAAGCTTGTGTTGTAAATTAGATATATAAATATATGTGAAATGCTTAGAAAAGTCTTCATGACCATGTATCACGGAGGATTGCATCAGGGAACAAGAACCACTATGACTGACATGGAATAAGGGTTTTATCATAGGGATTAGACCCTACACGATTGTGGGGGGAAATGGGTAAGTAAAAGTGAGCAAGGGGAAAGAGGGAGGATCAGAGGAAATTTTCTAATCAGGAGCCACAAAGGGTTGCTGATAAAGAAGACTATTGCCAAGGATGTAGTCTCTGCATCTGCTGGTGGCCTGAAGTGCCAGGTCAGAAGAGCAGGCAGCTGGGGAAGAAACTCTGGACCAAAGCAAGGGAGACGATCCCATTGACTCTCACCACATTTAACCCACATACTACTGGTGACCCTGTAAAGGGGGTGACCCTGTAAAGGGGGTGGCCCTCCTCGAAGCTGCACAAATGCCTTACCCGAACTTGGAGATCTGGTGGGAGCAGAAGGAGCCCCGCGCCCAGGCGCTGCTCCACTCCGATAACGTCAAAGCAGAAGAGCCACGACAGCGACCCGCCACTGACCCCGCGACCGCAGTCTGGCACCAACTTTCGCGGCTCTCGGGCCGCTGGGTCACGTGCAACTTGCAAATCTCGCGTGAATCTCCCCCGTGGCCTACCCCAACCCAGAGCCGAGCCAGGAGGGATTCCAGGAAGTAACCTACCACATTAGCTAAGGTATGTAAAACCGTAAAGGGTTAGCTAGTGTTGTTACTACTGCTACCAATATTGTGCATGGGTCTTGTGTTATTTATTTCCTGCATTACACTCGGCGAGTGTAAGGTTCCTGAGGATGTGTTAGCATAACCACTTTACACAGTTTGCAAGAGTTGTCGCCTTGTTATTTAAACCACATAACAGTCCACCTGACCCACAGAAAGTTTCCAGAGCTAATAGGTTGCAGGGGACAACTCTGCCAACTGCAGGTCGCCTGATTCCAAGTCCAGGATACCCCGCTACGCCCCATTGCGTGTTACGCCACATGGTGGCAGCACAGTGTGGGCGCTCAACGACTTGTATTAACTCGCTTGTAATTTCCATGTGTACATCAGTTAAACAAGAATGCGGTATTCTGTGAGACGGTGAATCTGGTTTTCAGGGACGTTTTCCGGATCAGTGTCCACACTGGCCGGTCGCGTCTAATACGCCTGCGGAAACCCAAATGTTGAATTTTTAAGAGATGCACTTCCTACAATTTGCAGCAGGTGTCACCCTAGAGCTACTGAACAATCAATTCCTGATCTCTAAAAGCATCAAGAACCAGTGTAATGCGCATCACGTAATGCAGGATAGGGCCTACATTTTAACCTGGGCAAAACAATACAAAACAAAAAGAAGAAACACTATTGCACCATTTCATGTTACATTGTTACATTTTTAGCAGAGTATTTCTTCCCACCCTACTCCACTTAACTATCAATCAGGAAGTGTCTTTAGGACAACAGCTATGTGCTAAGTGCTGGGGAGTAGCAGAATGTCAAAGTCGATTTTTCAAAAGCAATTCTTGTTCTGTTATGTTTTGATATCCCCAAGTCCTTATATTTATCACTCAGAGTTGGGGTCCTCTCTCTGCAACGTTATCGCTAAGAGCACACAGTCCTCTCCCTGCCTTCTTTGCTCTTTTGCAGAATCAAGTCATGATGAACTTGGCTGTCCTTAGGTCTGAACAAACCCTTTTAGGCCCTCATAATATCATGGAAGATAATAATAACTTTATATTGATTTTAATCCTTTTACTTTTCAAAGTATTTTTCATATCTGGAATCTCACTGAAATGTATAACTAACTTGTGCAGTGAGTAGGCAGATAGTATCGTATTCATTTTAGAAAAGTAGAACTAGGCTGAAGAGTCTAAGTCAGTGGTCAGGTTTCCACAGCTGCTCAGCCAAGTATACAATCTCTCAAATCCAAGTCCAGAACACACTCTGCTCTCGTTGTAGAGGAACCAGAGTCTTATTTATGTACATATTAGTATAACTTATGTATGTTCCATCATAGGTAGATTTTTGACTGAAAGGAGAATCACCTTCAAAGATCCCAATAGTCATAAAACCATAATCTCCAGTTTATCTAAACTCTAAAATGATAAAGGATGGAATTTTCTGGTTAATAGGGAGTGCCACACATATCTATAATATGATACTGCTGGGGTGGTTTTCCTAATCCTGATTTATGCTACAATTTGTGGAATGTAAGTCTCTTTGAGGGATGGATAAACTTCATTTTGTTTACTGCTGCATCTCCAGCACCTAGAAGAATCCCTGGCACAGAGGAAATGCTTAATAAATATTTGTTGACAAAAAAAAAATGATGATGAATGAAACCTTGGAAAAAGCAAAAGGGGAAGGGACACAAGTTAAAATGTGTACACTATGCCTTTTAGGTTTTCTCAGTCACTTAATGTATGGAGGTAAATATCTTCCATTTTATATCTTAGTCTGTTCAATAAACAGAACTACAAAACATGAAAATGAGACTTTTAGCAGTAGGCAATACTGCCTTTTCTCTGAGCTCTAGCACTCATAAGTACTATATTCAAATATCAAAGTTGTTCATGATCCTTCTCCAAATCAGAATTTTGTACCCCAGATCAAAGCTCTCACCCTGCAAAGGTATTGACTTACAAGTTTTGTCCATCACAAATGGCTTCCAGAGTTTTTGAGAAGGATGTAGTATGGTTAAAAAAAAAAAAAAAAAAAAGCTTCTCAATGGCCCTGTACTTGGATTGTATTCCATGCCATCATCAAATTGTTCCAGAATGACAGCCAAACCCAGGCCATAAAGAGGTTTAAACCAGTCCATTGGGCCCATGGGACATCTCAGGTAGGTTGTCCAATAATTTCTCCATTTAGAAGCAAGAGAGTTCCATGACATCTGCCTGGCAGATTAGGGTATTCCTATTATCAAGAACTCTCCTCAACCAAACTCGGTCTACATTTCTGTTACTATTTATAAGTTATCTAACCATAAACCCCCAAGCCATCTTATTGTGTGTAAGAAGCATCTCTCAAAGTAGGATCCTCTTTTCTATCCCCACTTTCCAGACTCTAGTTCAGTTTCTTAGTATTTCTTACCTGAATCATTGAAATAGCATCCTAACTGGTTTCTGAAGCTTAGTTTTTCCTCCATTTTGTCTTTCTGTGATATAGGTCTCATCTCATCACTTCACTTCCTGCTTTCAAACCTCACGGTACTCCAGTTCCGAAAGAATAAGACCAAAAACATAGCAAGCCATGTAAAATCCTTGAACCCTGGCCCCACGCTATTTGACTAAAATCTTGCTCTTTTTCAATAACCACCCATGCACAACACTACCTACTATTCTTCAATATTAATAGGCATTTCCAGCACCCCAGCCCAATTCCTTTGATTATTCCACTTTCTCTACCTGGTATGTGCTTTTCTCCCTCATTGGATGGCTGGGGATGATCATTACTCAGAGCCTAGTTCTAAAACATCACCTGAGAATACAATATGTTGTTGCTGGTATTGTAGCTTGCCATAATCTTTCCAGATAATAATTTGGCAAAAGATATCAAGAGGCTATATATTCATATTCTTCAACCCAATTGTTTGCCATATCTATCTTTTCTAGAGAAATAAACTCAAGAAATTATTCATGGAGAAATCCATCACAGTATTATTTATAATGGTAAAAAATATAAATTAATCTAAATGTCCTGCTGTTGGAGAATGCTTAAAACAGGAGTTTTTGAACTTTTTTGACTATTGTATATATATTTACACACCAAAAACACATTTGCATGTATGTGTGTGTGTGTGTGTGTGTGTGTATAGTATATATAGTCTGAAACAAAAGCTTCATGTGACAATACATATATTTACTACATATAATACATCTAATTTTATTTTTTAGTTTATTTTTTAATTAATTAATGTTTTAATTTATATCCAAGTTACGAGCATATAGTGCAACAATGATTTCAGGAGTAGATTTCAATTTTATTTTTTAAAGTGTTGATTAAAACTCATTAAACCTACATATTAATGGGTGATGGATGAGTATAGTTTGAAAAATACAGATTAAAATATGGTAATCATGTAATAGAATATTATTTAGCTACATAAACATTTCTTAAAATAACACTTCATAAGAATATATTAAAATAACATTTAATGATAAAAGCAAGATACCAATTACCTATAGAGTCTGATTTTAGTATTTTTTAAGCATGTGTGCATTGAGATGGTTCTTTGGGGCCATGGTAAAGGGATTGGGTACTTCAGTTTATTTATAATTTGCTTTTATTTATTTATTTATTTATTTATTTATTGCTTCTTTCTTTCGTCCTTTCTTTCTTGAGACAGCGAGTGAGCAAGAGTAGGGGAGGAGCAGAGGAAGAGGGAAAGTATGAATCTTAAGCAGTCTCCATGCCCAGCACAGAACCCCATCTCACAACTGTGAAATCATGACCTGAGCCAAAATCAAGAATCAGATGGTTAATGGAAAGAGTCACCCAGGTGCCCCTAAGTTGCCTAATGTTTCTATGTCATAGTTTCTTACAGAGGGCAGAATAGAAGGGCATGGAATTTAGACAATCCTGGAGTCCTGTGTACTCTGGGTTACCTATAAATATATTCATTTTATTCAATAAACATTTATTAGCCATAATCATTATGTGCTCAGTACTCAAAATGAAAAGTGCTTCAACTCTATCATGGGAAGGCAGACATTTAAACTAATGAATGCACTGATGTTTCAAATGAACATCAGATGTACACTAGGGGCCCGAAAGAGAAAGAGTCCTCATTTCTATTGGGAGGTGATTCCTGAGCTGAGATTTAGGAGGATTTCTCCCCAAAAAAAGTCAAGGAAAAAAAAGAGCATTCCAGATAGAAGGATGAAGCAGTGGAGTGCAGGGACAAGGAAGGTTGAAGCTTCAGGGTGAATGGGGGGGTGTCAGGCATATTAGTATGACTGGAGCACCAGGTCAGGTAGGGATAGGGTGGGAAGTGACGCTGAGCACAGCGAGATCATGGAGGACCTGGTATGCAGAGACGAGGGGCCTGGATGTTCTGTGCCGCTGATTCTTAACAAGGACGCACATTATCATTACCTGGGCAGCTCTACAAACTACAGATGCCAGCTCACCCCCAGTAATGCTGATTACTTGGCCCTCAATAAGATCTACCATTTTTAAATTTTCACTTACCCTCTGTCTGTAGGCAATAGGGGCTATTTAAGGTGGGCAATAAACAGAGCTTTAACATCACGTTTCCAATCAGCAACAGTGTAGAAATTGGACTGGAAGTGGAGACTGAAGGCAGGAAGCTCAGCTAAAGAGAACATCATGACAGGCCAAATAAATGAAGGGGAAAAAACACAGGGTAAAAGGAAAGGCGGATGGGAAGGAGATGAGGAAAGGATATTGAAATGTCAAATCTAGTGGGAGCTGGAATGCTCAGTTGGTTGAGCATCAGACTCCTCATTTCTGCTCAGTTCATGATCCCAGGCTCGTGGGATTGAGCCCCACTTCAGGCTCTGCCCTGGGGAAAAAAAGAAAATGTCAAGTCTATAGCTTGCTCTCCTGTGGAGGTATGGTGGTGGCAATGGCTGGTTGGAGTGCTGGGAGGTTTAGCTTTCCCATAATCTCCTACAGTGCTCCTAAATAAAGTGTAAAATAAAAACATTTGCTATGCTAACAGAAATTACAGGAAAAATCCTCTGCTTTCCCTTCCCCTCCTTATTCACTTTCCAAGAGATTGCCACCTCTAAGCAGCTCCTCTTTCTGAAGCCACAACCAGTGTCTGGGGGCAGAGGAGGGGGACATGGAGGTGGAGAGGAATTAAGAATGACTGTTTTTTTCCAACACATCAGGGAAAATAATACTTACCTCATGAATTTGAAGTGAGAATAAATAAGATAATGTATGGACTGTGTCTGGCACATGGTGGGCTTTAGATAAATCATTTCCTTTTCCTGGATGGGGTGACTAAGACCCAGGCCTCTCCCTGTCTGACCAAAAATTTCTGCCCAGTTCTGTTTTTCTCTGTGAAACATATTTATAAGTTTTCTAGTGCAAGACTAAAATGACAAGTTTTCACTTTCTTTTTCAGACAAGACAGGGGAATTTTTTTTCATCATATGGAATAATTAAAATAAGAGCTAGGTGAAAGATTTTCCCCCCTTTTGGCTGTGTTTCATCAACTGAGAAGAAATTCTCTTTCCTGATAATCCTCCCCAAAAAATAACATTCTTTTCACCCTTGTACTCAATGAAAAAAAAAAAAAAGTGCTAGCAGCAACACATCTGATGATTCCTTGTACCCATCTACAAGTTAATTCCTCTGCAGGGCTTTGCAAGTAACCGAAAACACTACACTTGAAAAAAAAAAAAAAAAAAAAAAAAAGGCTGTAGAAGCCTCTAATAAAGCTGTTCTTTTTATAAAAGTGCAGTCACAAATCAATGCATTGTTAATGAAGAGTTTTCCTCTATAGGCTTCTAGAGTTATGTAGACTCAAGACTTGCTCATGACTTCTTGCTGAGGGGGAGGGGATAGGCTGGGAGTTTACACAATGGGGGTTTTCAGCTCCATTTACTCCAGAAGAACCTAGCAGAAGAAATGAGATGCCAGACCACCCTCTCTTCCCCTCCTTTCCATGTTAAGCCCAGATTGTTAGGAGAATTGGGGAGAGGGGTGTACTAATCTAAATCCACCAATCTTCCTCTTAATTTAAAAACGATCAATAATGCACCTTCTCGTCTTCTTATGGGAGCACATATATCAGAAAACTCTGTGTGGCAATGAAGAGCCAGGTTGCCTACATTTGAATCCTCATCGTAGCTCCGCTGGGGCTGCTTAATTGCTTGTGCCTCATTTCCTCCTCTGTAAAATAGGACAGTAATAGTACCTGCCTCACTGAGTTGTTGTCAGGATTGAAATGAGTTAATGGAAAGTGTATAGAAAAGAAGAGTGCCTGGCACGTACTTTCTGGACACCAGATACTGTTTAACAGAGGAGGTGGATCAACACACGTTGCTGCTAGAAATTAGGTCTTTCCTAGAACAGAGACTGTGGGTACTAGACCACAGGTCAACCAAGGCCCACAGACAGGCATAGTTAACTTGAACAGGGTTCAGCTTTTAGGAAAATTCATTGTCATCATCCACAATTCAGTAGATACTCAAATCTGCATTTCTGACTTCTCTTGAATGTTCAAGAGATCTGACCATCCTGAGCCCTCTTGACAACTCTTGGTGGTCATTGAGTAGCTGCTGAACTCTGGGTCTGGCACTGAAAGGGCTGGGGCTCAGAAAATCACAGCTTCCTCTTACATCGTAATGAAAGAGGGGGTCTGTGACGTTGGAAAGGTGAACACAGCCTTGACTTCTTGACGATCGGGAAAAGGGAAGTGAAGAAGAGGGAGGATGTTGAGCTGGTTGTATATGAGACTCAGATCTTCTGTAGTCTTCCCATTGGAATGTTTTCCCTTCCTTATAAAATTCAAATAAAGCACTTACAAAGCCAAACAACACGGGCTGCAATTTACCCAGAACTATGCCATTTTACACACATTACCTCATCGAATCCTCAAAACTCTGATGTAGGAATTACAATCCTCATTTACAGGGGAAGAAAATGAGGCTCAGAGAGACTCAACAAGTTGCCTTAAGTCATCAGGAAATGGTGGAGCTGGACAGACACGCAAGGGTCCAGGGTAGTGCAGCACATCCAGTGAGCAGCTTCCTCCAGTCACCGGGTGCCTTCAGGAACCTCTTGTTCCTCTCAAAACTTCTCACCTCAGAGACTTCCCTGCACTTCACCCTCCTCTCACAATACCTCTGACTGCGGCAGCTATAGGTGGTGAGGGAACTCGTCCTTTATGCAAACAGCTAATGCCCTAGGAAACCAACGAGAAAAAAGTAGAAGGCTGTGAGACTCCCTAATGTGTAGGAATTCAAAAGGAAGACTTGAAAGCTGTGACTGTGCGGAGAAAATTATTCTAATAATCTAGAAGGTCAGAGATGAAAACTTCCTCCAATTGGTTAAAAAAAAAAAAAAAAAAACACTTGGACAAAGAATGACTAGAAGGAATTAATAGTTCTATCTATGCCGTGCCAAATTGGAGACACTGCCAAGACTTTTCACATGGCTTTTAACATAGCAGTCTATGGCAATACTCTTGGCTCTAAAACTTGCCAGCTTTGTGGCCTACAGCAAATTACTGACCCTATGTAAGCCTCAGTTTCCTCCTCTATAAAATTAGCATGATACTACTAACTTGGAAGTGTATTGTGAGGATTGAATGGGATACGTACAAAGTGATTAGCATGCTGTTTGGCACACAGTAGGTACACCGTAAACCTTGATGTTTCCCACCTTTTTAATTCTCCTCGGTGATTTAAAATTGATGGTAATCAGAACCTAGAGGTGCTATTTTGGAATAAATGTGGGAAAACAGCAAACAAGGGACTATCTGAGCAGATAATTATTACCCAGTATTATTCTTTTTCTTAAACAAAAAGAGTCCCAAAGTACTATTTGAGATGTTGCAGGACCTCCAGCGAAAAGAACTGGAATACTGCGTAAGTATAAATGACTTAACTAAAAATTTAAGTTTCTGAACTACGAATAATGGCTAATATTGAGTGTTTACTATGGCCAGACATAGTGCTATTCACTCTATGTGCATGATTTCATGTAGCCCTCAAAGATAGCTACTGTTATCTTCATTTTGATAGATGAGTTGGAGCCTTCAAGAATTTTATAATTTGTCCAATATAGTGGACAATTGCAGCTTATCCATATCCATATGCATGGTCATATAATCTTGTCCGAGCCCCAAATGCAAAACTGCTGTAAATCTGATGAACTTGGGGTGGGGGTCAATTAATGGATGACACAGAAATGTGGCTTCAACATGAATTATTTTAGGCTAAACTGTCTAATGTAATTATCCAACCTGCCAAAATTAATCCGCTATCGTCTGAACTCACAGTGTTAAATACACAGCAGGCATTTACGCTTACTGCTTTGTTCAAAATTCTGTCTCTATCATTAATGTCTTATGATTAAGTCAGAATGTTGTGCCCTGCCTTTACCTAAAATAGGGCAATAATACCTTACTCACACGGGAGCTGTGAGGAAAAGCTGTAAATAACTACGTCCACACAGAATTCACAAGTCACTTTTCTCTAGGCTGTATTTATCTTCTCAATATTTTTCTGTAAAGTTATTATTTCGCCAAACATAAGTTGGACGACTTGTCCATAAGAGGGTTGTTAGAAAACAAAACAGCAAAGACCCCAGAGCTCTCATCCAGACATTTGGACATTCAGACAGGAGTACCTGCTGAGAAAAGCAATTGGCTGATATGCACTAGTTTGGCCAATTGCTCAAGCACTCTTAGACTCAGTTTCTGGACTTGTAAAATATGAGAACTCTCTTCCACATAGGACTGTGATGAGGTTAAATGAATGAATGCTAAATGCATTTTTATAAGTGTCTGCCTTATAGTAAGTGTTATGCCCAGAATTCGTGATCCCCAAATACCGCCAGGGAGCCGAGTCCGATGTAAAAGCAAAAGAGCCTTTATTCGAGCTAGCTCGAGCTCAGTCCCCTACCTGCACCGACACAGCAGTGAGATACCAGGGAGAGAGAGCGAGTTTCAAAAGGACAAAGGTTTTATTGGGGCCTAGGGGCAGTTGGTGAGGTAATGGCTATGGCCTCAGCCGATTGGCTGGGGAAGGGTCCGAGTCCTGTTAGGCAGGTGAGGGGAGGGTTACTCAAGGGGAGGAGGTGTGGTCAAGGTGAAGGACACAGAACAAGATGGAGTCCGCTGGCGTAGGCCCGCCCTTTCAGTAAGCACAAAACAACAGCTATTATTTTTACGTAAAATACTTCATAGCTACTTACCATGGGATTCTTTCCAATCACTGCATTTTAGTATACCATCTCTAGCTTTTCCAAAGAACCCATCCCAAGGAACTGGGATGCCCTTTGAGTAAATAAGTCTGATTCATTGTTGCTTTGGCAATTTTCTGATATCTGACTGCTACTTTTAAGATTAAGAGACCAATTGACTATTTTCATCAATTTAACACATCCTTTGAGCACTTTGTCTGAGTAGAGCAATGTGCTGTGTTGTGACCACAACTAAGGTATAAAAGATACCGTCCTACCTGCCTAAACTCTATGAACATCCACTTGTATACTTATAATATTAAGTGCAATAATTGGTTTACAGGTCTGTACTCCTGTCATCTGAGCTCCTTGAGGATAGCCATTGTGGCTTTTTTCTGTGTTTATCTCCAAAACCTAGAACAATGTTTAGCACATAGTATTGAATAAAAAATGATTGTAGAATAATTGAATTCAGTGGGGGAGATCAATCATGTATAGAAATACAGGAATGTAGTATAGACCATGACGATTCCCTTACATATGGTAAATGCTATAGCTTGTGAGAAGCTGCAGTCACTTCTCACTAGACAGAAAAAGAAGGCTTAGGACAGAATATTTGGATTAGACTTTGATACAGAAAGATTTGGGTAGAGACAGGTGGAAGGTATAGAAGAAAAAAAGAAAAAAAAAAGTTAGTTTGAGGGAAGGTGAACAGACCTGAAGCAGTTTTCACATAGAGAAGCAGTATTAAGTTGAGAATGGAAAGATAATAGACCATTTGTGGAAGGGACTGAATGAATCCAGTGAAGGAATAAGAATTTTATTTTAATACACAATTGAGAATCCTCCAAATATTAAGAGTACTATAAGATATAACTCATCATTTTTTAAAATAATGTCCCAGGATTTCTGATTCCAGTCAAGATGGGGTAGCCCCATTATAATTCCCACTGTAAGAGAAGTCTTCCCTCTAACAATGGTGAAAATAAACACTGAAACAAAACCTGGACATAACACAACAAACAAGTATAGAAATACTCTGAACGGCGGAAAGAAGCTGGATTTCTAGGAGACGTTGGTACCGCCCCAGTGCGGGGAGCCGAGCCTGCTCTCACACCCAATATTAACAAGGTGTAAAGAAGTGGTTCAAAGCAGCGTAGCGGACACTCCATTTTCTCTTTCCCCTGGTCTCAGCAGGCCAATGGGGAGGTACCTCCCATCAAGGAAGCAGGATAATGCGGCACTCTACCTACCTCCCTCCTTCCCCTCCACTGCTGTCAGCTGGGCAGCATGGAAGTGAGTTTCTACTCCCACCCTGTAGCAACAGTGGTGTGTGTAAGCATGCTTCTTCTTCCCTTCTGGGTCTCAGCAAGGCCCAGCCAAGAGCTGAGTTTATACCCCCCACTTGAAGGCAAGAACATGGTGCGGATTGGTGCCCCACTTTCACCAAAAATGGTTTAAGCAGAGCCAAAGGGGAG
The DNA here is from genome assembly GCF_018350215.1 of Panthera leo. Classification (NCBI taxonomy): domain Eukaryota; kingdom Metazoa; phylum Chordata; class Mammalia; order Carnivora; family Felidae; genus Panthera; species Panthera leo. The sequence goes on from NC_056687.1 coordinate 64,700,990, forward strand.
CTATATTTCTACCCCACCCATCTGCAAAGAGACGGTGTAAACACTCCACTTTTGCTGAGATGCTATCAGTGGTGTCCACCAGGAAACTAAACATATATAAGCACTTGGCTCTTGTGCTATACCTCAGCAAGAGGAAAATCTGCTAAAATAAATGGATATTAAAAAGAGTTTCAGAACCTCATAATATAATTCTAAAATGTCCAGGAGAAAATTAAAAAGTCACTCATCATCCCAAGAACCAGGAAAATCACAACACGAGTGATAAAAGACCATCAATAGATATCTGCATTAAAATGAATAAGATGTTGGAATTATCTAACAAGACTGTTAAGTCAGCGCTAATAGAAATGCTTCAATCAGCAATTATGAATTCTCTTGAAATTGAAAAACTAGAAAGTCTCAGTAAAGAAATAGGAATAAAGCAAAAATACAACTATAACTTGGATGAATCTAAGAAAACGTTATGCTAAGTGAAATCTGGCAGTCCACACACACACACACATACACACACACACCTATTGTATGATACCATTTATATGAAATGTCTAGAGTAGACATCTCTATAGGCAGAAAGCAGATTAGTGATTGCCTGAGTTGAAGGTGGCGTGGTATAAGGAATGACTGTGAATGGGTACAGGTTTCTTTGGGGCTGATGAAAATGTTCTAAAATTAGATTATAGTGATATTTGTGCAACTCCATAAACATACTGAAAACAACTGAATTATACACTTCATATGAGTGAACTTTATGGTAAATAACTTATATCTCAATGTAATGGAACATAAAATTTAAATTAATGATTAAATTTTGTTTTAAAAAGAATCAAATGTAAGTTGCCAAACTATAAAATACAGTGACTGAAACAAAAATCTTGCTGGATGATCTCACTACACAGAGTGGAAACAACAGAAGACAGAAATTAGTAAGCCTGAGGACAGGTCAATAGAATTTATCCTGAATGACAGAGAGAAAACAGATTGAAAAAATGAAGAGAGTCTGGAACCTGTAGGACAATAACAAAAGATCCATCATCAGAGTCGCAGAAAGATGTGAGAAAGAGAGGGAGGCTGAAAGAGTGTTTTAAGAAGTACTTGTGGAACATTTCCCAAATTTTTCAAGTGCTTCAAGAAAAGAACTGTCAACCATGAAAACTACACCCAGTGAGGAATGAAGGGGAAATAGAGACATTCTCAAAAGAAAACTGATCGACTTTGCTCCTAGCAGACCTACCATTACAAATTGGCTAATGGGAGTTCTTCAAACAAAAAGGAAATAAGAAAAGAAGGAATCCTGGACCATCCAAAAGCAAGAAAGAAGCAGCAGAAATATGATGCATATAATGGATTCCTCATCATAAACTTTATAAATCCTATTTGATAATTGAAAAAAATTGTACAACATATTGCAATCAAGAAAAAGATGTTTTAAAGTGCAGAAAGAAAAGAGATATATATGGAAGTAAGTTTTCACACTTCATTTTAAGTGGTAAGATGTTAATATAAGTAGACTGTGATATGTTCTGTATATTTATTGTAATACTTAGAATAAACACTAAAAAAAAAAAAAACTACAAAGTGAGGGGCACCTGCGTGGCTCAGTCGGTTAAGTGTCTGACTCTTGATTTTGGCTCAGGTTATGGGATACAAGCCATGTCAGGCTCTGTACTAACAGCATGGAGCTTGCTTGGGATTCTCTCTCTCCCTCTCTCTCTGCCCCTCCTTTGCTCACATGTGCTCGTTCTCTTGTTCTCTCGTTCTCTCTCTCTCTCTCCAAATAAATAACTATAAAATGATATACTCAAAAACACTATAAATAAATCAAGAAGGAATCCTAAAAATTATTCAAGTAACCCACAAGAAGGAAGAGAAATATATAATTTAAAAGGGGGGAGAAACAAAACAAAAAAAATAAAATAGATTTTAGCCCTAAACATATCAATACTTATCTTAAATGTAAACGGTCTAAACATACCAATTAAAAGACAGATTTTGCAGAGTGGATACAAAAATACAATCCAGGGGCTCCTGGGTGGCTCAGTCAGTTAAGTGTCCAACTTTAGCTCAGGTCATGATCTCATGGTTCCTGGGCTGGAGCCCTGTGTCAGGCTCTGTGCTGACAGTGTGGAACCTGGAGCCTGCTTTGGATTCTGTGTCTCCCTCTCTCTGCCTCTCTCTCTCTCAAAAATAAACATTAAAAAAAATTTTTAATATATGATCCAAAAATATTCTATTGACAAGAAACTCACTTCAAATACTATGACATTGTTGTAAAAGACTGAAAAAGATATCCCATGCAAACAGTAACTTAGAAATGCAGGAGTGGTAAATTAATGCCAGATAAAATAGACTTCAGATAAAAGAAAATAACTAGAGACAAAGAGGGACATTACATAATGATAAAAGGATCAATCAGCCAGGAAGATATGATGATTCTAATTATACATGTACCAGAAAGAAAGCCTCAAAAATACATAATACAAAAATTGATAAACTGAAAGGAGAAATAGACAACTCTACAATTATAGTTGGGGATTTCAACACTTAAGTTTCAGAAACTCATTGCTAGGTAAAAAATCAACAAGGATATAAAACTGACCAACACAATCATCCAACAGGATCTAATTGACATATATGGAACATTCTACCCAACAATAGCAGAATAAACATTTTTTAAGAGCCCACAGAACATGTACCAACAGAGTTCAACAAATTTAAAAGAATTCAAATAATAGATTTTTTATACTTTAAATAATACAGATTTATTTTTCTAACTTCAACCTAAAAATCGTTAACAGAAAAACAATCAGAAAATCTCCAAAAACTTGAAAATTAGCACATTTCTGAATAATCCATGGATAAAGAGGAATTCTCACAGGAAATATAAAAACACATAGAATTCAATGAAAATGAAAATGCATGTCAAAATAGGTGGATGCGGCTAAGGAAGTACTGAGGGAGAATTTACAGCCCCCCCCCCCAAAAAAAAGCTTACATTAAAAAGGAGGAGGAGTTTGAAATCATTGTTCCCACCTCAGAAAACTAGAAAAATGAGCAGGAGGGAGTTAAGATGGTAAAGGAGGAGGGAAACCCTAAGCTTGTTTCATCCCTTGAACACAGCTAGATAGTAATCAAATCATTGTGAACTCCCAAGAAATCAGAGGTCTGAAAGCACAAAAACTGCAAGTCTACAAGTAGAAAAGTGACCACCCTCTAGAAGGTGCTGAGAGTTGACTTGAGGGAGACATAGCTGTGGGTGTGGTGGCAGGGAGGGAGCATGCTTGTGGAGGCTACTGCCAAGTGTTATAAGGAGCAGAGCACAAAATCTGAACTTCTGGAAGTGCGCCACAGTGGGGGATGTGCCTAGCTTACAGGTGCTCAGGTGGTGAAGTGGGGCAGAATCCCAGGAGTGACAGCTTGGTCTGATGATCCCCTTGGTTGCAAAGACAAATGGCACCAACGTGCTGTAGTGCTGTGCTGTTTCCAGTCATAGGAGCAGGGACTCTGGCTGAGGGCAGCAAACAGGGGTGCTGGTTTCTGCTCTGCTTTGACATAAATTCTGAACCGCCGAGCAGTTGTGCAACTGCTTTCCTCCCACAGGCGGACAAAAGCAGGGTGAGACTCTTCCCCAGAGGAACAGAGCAGGTCAGCACCACGAAAGTCCCTAAAACTTGGAATTTTCGAAGTCGCACGCCTGAGATAAAAAAGCTTGGACACGGGCAGGATAAACGCAGGGTTCTGATGGAAATCAAGGACACAAGAGGGGTGATTGATCACTCTTTTGTGAGGGTTCCCTGAAGAGTAGGGGGTGCAATCTGTCAGCTCCAGGAGGAGAGAGCAGGGCACAGCCATATTCATCCAGCCCATGAGCACTGAAAGCCTTCAGGAAGCAAAACAGCTGGCCACCTAGTTGAGGTCTGAGCAGCTTACACCAAGCTCTTCCCCCCACTGAAGCTGGAGAGCCATTTCCACTAAAACAAGTCAGACTGAGAATCAGCGCAGCAGCACCCCCACCCAGAAGACCAGCACAAACAACTCTTGCACCAAGTCTGCTAATCATAGGATGCTACAAAGCTTCAGTTCTAAGGGAAATAGGATCTAGCTTCCTATTTACTTTTATTTTTGTAGTTATTTTTTATTTTGAATTTTTATATATTTTTATATTATTTTTGTTTTATTTTAATTTTTGGACCTAGATTATTTTAACAAGCAAACCAAAACACACCCAGGATCCACAGTTTTTTTGTTTTTTGCTTTCTTCTGCTTTTTTATTTGTTTTGGGGGTTCTTTTTCTTTCTTTACTTTTCTGGACAAAATGACAAGACAGAGAAATTCACCCCAAAAAGAAATAATAGGAAGTAGAACTCACAGCGATTTAATCAATGCAGTTATAAGTAAGATGTCTGAACTGGAATTTAAAACAACGATTTAAGGGTATTAGCTGGGCTTGACAAAAGCATAGAAGATACCAGAGAATCCCTTTCTGCAGAGATAAAAGAATTAAAATCTAGTCAGGCTGAAATTAAAAATGCTATAACTGAGATGCAAACCTAAATGGAGGCCAGGACAGTGAAGATGGACAAGACAGAGGAGGGAATTAGTGATACAGAAGACAAAATTATGGAAAATAATGAAGCTGAAAAGAAGAGGGAGCCAAAGGTCATGGATCACGAAGGCAGACTTAGGGAACTGAACAATTTATTAAAACATAGTAACATTTGTATTAAAAGAGTCCCAGAAAATGAAGAGAGGGTAAAGGGGGAAAAAGGCTTATTCAAACAAATTATAGCTTAAAAATTCCCTAATCTGGGGAAGAACACTTCTATCAAAATCCAAGAAGCACAGAGAACTCCCATTAAATTCAACAAAAGCCAACCATAGTCAAGTTCACAAAATACACAGACAAGGAAAGAATCCTGAAAGCAACAAAGGAAAAAGTCCTTAACCTACAAGGTAAGACAGATCAGGTTCACAGCAGATCTGTCCACAGAAACTTGGCAGGCTAAGAAAGAGTGGCAGGACAGTCAACGTGAATAGGAAAAATATACAGCCAAGAATTCTTTATCCAGCAAGGCTGTCATTCAGAATAGAAGGAGAGATAAAGAGTTTCCTAGACATGGGATGCCTGGGTGGCTCTGTCAGTTAAGCATCTGACTTCAGATCAGGTCATGATCTCATTGTTCATAGGTTCGAGCCCCACGTCGAGCTCTGTGCTGACAGTCCAGAGCCTGGAGCCTGCTTTAGATCCTGTGTCTCCCTTTCACTCTATTTCTCCCCCACTTATGCTCTGTCTCTACCTGTCTCTCAAAAATAAATAAACATTAAACAAATTTTTTTAAAGTTTCCCAGACAAACAAAAACTAAAGGACTCTGTGACCACTAAACCAGCCCTGCAAGAAATATTAAGGAGGACTCTTTGAATGGGGGGGGGGGGGGGGGGGAAAGACCAAAGCAACAAAGACTAAAAAGGACCAATCAGCAACACCAGAAACACCAACTCTACAGGTAACACAATAACACTAAATTCATTATCTTTCAGTAATCAGTCTGAATGTAAATGGACTAAGTGTTCCAATCAAGAGACATAGGGTATCAGAATGGATGAAAAAATAAGTAAGATCCATCTATATGCTGCCTACAAGAGACTCATTTTAGACCTAAAGACAGAAAGTGCAGATTGAAAGTGAGGGGATGGAGAGCCATGTGTCATGCTAATGGATGTCAAAAGAAAGCCGGAATAACCATACCTACATCAGACAAACTAGATTTTAAACCAAAGACTGTAACAAGAGATGAAGAAAGGCATTATATCATAATTAATGAGTCTATCCATCAAGAAGATCTAACAATTTTAAATATTTATGCCCCCAACTTGGAAATACCCACATATATAAATCAATTAATAACAAAGAAACTAATTGATAGGGGCACCTGGGTGGCTCAGTCAGTTAAGCATCCAACTTCAGCTCAGGTCATGATCTCATGGTTCTTGGATTCAAGCCCCATGTCAGGCTCTGTGCTGACAGCTCGGAGCCTGGAGCCTGCTTCAGAATCTGTGTCTCCCTCTCTCTCTGCCCCTCCCCTGCTGGTGCTTTCTCTCTCTCTCTCTCTCTCTCTCTCTCTCTCTCTCTCTCAAAAATAAATAAACATTAAAAAAATTTTTAAAGAAACGCTTTGATAATAATACAATAATAGGAGATTTTAGCACCACACTACAACAATGGACAGACCACTTAAGCAAAAAAATCAACGAGGAAAAAATGGCTTTGAATGACACACTGAACCAGACGGACTTAACAGATATATTCAGAACATTTCACCCTAAAGTACCAGAATACACATTCTTTTCAAGTGCACATGGAACATTCTCCAGAATAGACCACATATTGGGTCAAAAATCAGCCCTCAACAAGAACAAAAAGATCAAGATCATACCATGCATATTTTCAGACCACAACATTATGAAACTTGAAGTCAACCACAAGAAATTTAGAAAGCCCTCAAATACATGGAGGTTAAAGAACATCCTACTAAAGAATGAATGGATTAACTAAGAAATTAAAGAAGAAATAAAAAAAAAATACATTGAAGCAAATGAAAATTAAAACACAACAGTCCAAAACCTTTGGGATCCAGCAAAGGCAGTCCTAAGAGGAAAGTATATTGTAATTCAGGCCTATTTCAAGAAGCAAGAAGGTCCCAAATACACAACCTAATCTTATACCTAAAGGAACTAGAAAAGGAACAGTAAATAAAGCCTAAAGCCAGCAGAAAAAGGAAATAATAAAGAAATTAGAGCAGAAATAAATGATATAGAAACAAACAAACAAAAACCAGTAGAACCAATCAATGAAACTAGGAGCTGGTTCTTTGAAACACTTAACAAAATTGATAAACCCCTAGCCAGACTTCTCAAAAAGAAAAAAGGACCCAAATTGATAAAAATCATAAATGAAAGAGGACAGATCACAACCCACAACTCAGAAATACAAACATTATAAGAGAATATTACGAAAAATTATATGCCAACAAACTGGGAAATCTGGAAGAAATGGACGAATTCCTAGAAACTCACAAACTGCCAAAATGAAACAGGAATAAATAGAAAATTTTAACAGACCCATAACCAGCAAAGAAACTGAATCAGTAATCAAAAATCTCCCAGCAAACAAGAGTCCTGGCCAGATGGCTTCCCAAGGGAATTCTACCAGACATTTAAAGAAGAGTTAATACCTATTCTTCTCAAACTGTTCCAAAAAATAGAAATGGAAGGAAAACTTCCAAACTTATTCTATGAAAGCAGCATTACCTTGATTCTAAAACCAGACAAAGACCCCACTTAAAAAGGAGAATTACAGGCCAGTATCCCTGATGAACAGAGATGCAAAATTTCTGAGTAAACACTAGCAAATCAAATTCAACAACATATTAAAATGATTATTCACCATGATTAAGTGGGATTTATTCCTGGGCTACAGGGCTGGTTCAATATTCACAAATCAATCAACATGATACACCACATTGATAAAAGAAAGGATAGGAAACATATGACCCTGCATCAATAGATGCAGAAAAAGCATTTGACAAAATACAGCATCTTTCTTGATAAATACCCTCAAAAAAGTAGAGATAGAAGGAATATACCTCAACATCATAAAGGCCATATACAAAAGACCCACAACTAATATCATCTTCAATGGGGAAAAACTGAGAGCCCTATGGCCAGGAACAAGACAAGGATGTCCACTCTCACCATTACTATTTAACATAGTACTAGAAGTCTTAGTCTCAGCAATCAAACAACAACAAGAAATAAAAGGCATCCAAATTGGCAAGGAAGAAGTCAAACCTTTACTATTTGCAGAGGACATACTCTATGTAGAAAACTGAAAAGACTCTACCAAAAAATTGAACTGATACATAATAGAACTCATACATGAAATCCGCAAAGTCACAGGATATAAAATCAACATGTAGAAACCTGTTGCATTTCTATATACCAATAATGAAGCAGCAGAAAAAAAAATCAGTGAATCAGTACCATTTGCAATTGCACCAAAAACAATAAGATACCTAGGAATAAACCTAACCAAAGAGGGAAAAGATTTGTACTCTGAAAACTATAGAACACATATGAAAGAAATTGAAGAGGACACAAAGAAGTGGAAAAGTAATCCATGCTCATGGATTAGAAGAACAAATATTGTTAAAATGTCAATACTACCCAAAGCAATCTACACATTAATGCAACCCCTATCAAAATACCACCAGCATTTTTCACAGAGCAAGAACAAACAATCCTAAAATTTGTATGAAATCACAAAAGACCCCAAAGAGCCAGAAAAGAGCTTCTTTTCTGAAAAAGAAAAACAAAACTGACACGATGATTCTGGATTTCAAGTCATAATTACAAAGCTGTAGTGATCAAGACAGTATGGTACTGGCCCAAAAATAGACAATACAGTCAATTAACCTTCAACAAAGCAGGAAAGAATATCCAAGAAGAAAGACAGTCTCTCCAATAAATGTTTTTGGGAAAACTGGACAATGAAATGCAGAAGAATGAAATTGGACCACTTTTTTACACGATACACAAAAATAAATTCAAAATGGATGAAACACCTAAATGTGAGACAGGAAACCATCAAAATCTTAGAAGGGAGCACAGGTAGCAACCTCTTTGACCTCTACCAGAGCAAATTCTTACTAGACATGTCTCCAAAGGTAGGGAAAACAAAAGCAAACATGAACTATTGAGACTTTATCAAGATAAAAAGCTTCTGCACAGTGAAGAAAACAATCAACAAAACTAAAAGGCAGCCTACAAAATGGGAGAAGGTATTTGCAAATGACATATCTGACAAAGTTAGTATCCAAAATCTATAAAGAACTTACCAAACTCAACACACAAAAAAACCAAAACCTAGTTAAGAAATGGGCAGAAGACATGAGTAGACACCTTTCCAAAGAAAACATACAGATGGCTCACAGACACATGAAAAGATGCTCAACATCACTCATCATCAGGGAAAAATCAAAACGACAATGAGATACCACCTCCCCTCCTGTCAGAATGGCTAAAATTAACAACATAAGAAACAACAGATGGCAAGCATGGGGAGAAAGGGGAACCCTCTTGCACTGTTGGTGGGAATGCAAACTGGGCAACCACTCTGGAAAACAGGATGGAGGGTCCTCAAAAAACTAAAAATAGAACTACCCTATGATCCAGCAATTGCACTACTGCGTATTTACCCAAAGGAGACAAAAATACAGATTTGAAGGGGGACATGCACCCCAATGTTTATAGCAGCACTATCAACAACAGCCAAACCACAGAAAGCACCCCAATGTCCATCAACTGATGAATGGGTAAAGAAGATGTGGTATATATATATATTGGAATATTACTAAACCATCAAAAAGAATGAAATCTTGCTATTTGCAATGACATGAATGTAAGTCAATGAGAGAAAGACGAATACCATATGATTTCACTCATATGTGGAATTTAAGAAACAAAACAGATGAACATGTAGGCAGGGGAAGGGGGAGAAAAGAGAGGGAAACAAACTACAACATTCTTGATAGAGAACAGGGTTGAGGGAAGGGGGTGGGTAGGAGATGGGCTAGATAGGTGATGGGTACTAAGGAGGCCACTTGTGATGAGCACTGGGTGTTGTATGTAAGTGATGAATCACTGAATTCTACTCCTGAAACTAGTATTGCCATTAACTAATGAATTTAATTAAGTAAAAAGAAAGAAAACTAGAACAATGAGAGAAAAAAACCCATAGCAAGCTGAAGGGATGTAATTAATAGAACTGAAAAGAGAAAAACAGAAAAAAAACAAACAAAAGCTGTTTCTTTTTTTAAAAATCAATAAAATTGACAAACTTCAGGCAAGATTGATAAAAATAAATAAGATAGAAGACAATGATCAGCAATGTCAGGAATAAGACATCAATACAGATTCCAGCTTCTGTCAGAAAGATAATAAGGGGAAAATATAAACAACTTTACATCCATAAAGCTGACAAGCTAGAAGAGATGGATCAATTCCTTAAACTCAGGAACTACTGAAAATCAAGATGAAATAGAAAACCTGAATAATCCTATAACCATAATCCAATTAAATAAATTGAATTGGTAATTTAAAAACTGAAAAGGAAGTCTCCAGCCACAGATGATTTTACTAGAAAATTCTATGCACTTTTATACACAAAAAAAATCCTCGTCAAAATATTAGCAAATAAAATCAAGCAGTGAGTGTTTTAAAAAATTATACACCATGACCAAATGCAATTTATTCCAGGTATGCAAGATTGATTCAGCATTTGAAAATCAGTCAGTAATCCAGCATAATCAATAGACTAAAGCAAAAAACAAAACCGAACAAAAAAGTATGATTGTACCAACTGATGCAGAAAACATCATTTGACAAAATCCAACACCCATAGATGACAGATATTCTCAGCAAACTCATAACAGAGTAAAATTTCCTCATCTGATGAAGGCACTGACGAAAACTTATAGCTAACATCATACTAAATGGTTAAAATAATGAAATCTTTCCCCCTACAATGGGAATAAGGAAAGCATATCACACTAACCACTTTTATTTAACATAATGCTATGAAAAAGAAAAGGTACACATATTGAAGAGAAAGAAATAAAACTGTCCCTATTTGCAGATGATGTGATTATGTATGTAGAAAATCCCAAGGAATCTATGAGAAAACAAAACACAAAACCAAATAACCAGATCCTGAAGAAGTGAGTTTCAGCAAAGTTACAGAATACAAAATCAAGACAAAAAAAAACTCGATTACATTTCTATTTAAGAAGAACAAACACACAGAAACCAAAATTTAAAACACAGTAACATTTATAATCGCTTCAGAGATAATCAAATACTTAGGGACAAATCCAACAAAACATGTACTGGATTTGTATCCTGAGAATTAAAAATTGCTGATAAAATAAAGAAGGCCTAAATAAATGGAGAAACATTCCATATCCATAGTTTGGAAGACACAAATAGTAAAGGTGCCAGGCCTTCCCAAACTGGTCATAGGTTTAATGTAATTCCAATTACAACAGCCAAGAGTTTCATAGAAATAAACCACCTTATTCTAAAATTTATATCAAAAGGCACTGGGACTGCAATAGTTAAAACAATTTCAAAAAAAGAATGTAAAGTGGGAGAAACCACTCTAAAAGATGTTAAAGCTTATTAAATAGCTAGTGGTCACCATTGCATTGGTGGAAGAACAGACACAAAGATCAGTGGAACAGCTAAGGAACTCAGGAGACCCACACAAATTTGACTAAATGATTTTTTCAAAGATGCAAAAACAACTCAATGGAGGAAGGACAGCCTTTTCAACAAATGGTGATGGAGCAACTGAACTCCCAGGCATTTATCTCAGAGAAATAAAAACTTATGTTCACATAAAAGCTTACAAAAATGCGCACAGCAGTTTTATTTGTAATAGCCAAAAATGGAAACAACTCAAATATCCTTCATACCCTTCAATAGGCAAACAATTAAACATACTGATATATCTGTACCATGGAATACTACTCAGCAATAAAAAGGAATGAACCACTGATACATGCAACAGCTTGGATGGATCTCAGGAGTTATGCTGAGCAATAAAAAGCTAATTCTCAAATGTTACATACTACATTATTCCATTTATATATCATGCTTGAAGAAAACTATAGACATGGGTAACAAATCAGAGATTAGGGAGTTGGGGAGGAGGGAGGTGGCCAAGACTATAAAAGGGTAACACAAGTGGTCCTCTATCTTGATTGTGGTGGCAGTCACATAAATCTACACATGTGATAAAAGTGCAGGTAACTAAATGCATGCGCCACACATACATGAGTGCATGTACAACTGTTGAAATATGAAAAAGGTTGATCGACTGTATCCATGTCAATTTGTGATACTGTATAACAGTTATGCAAGATGTCACCATTTGGAAAAATTAGATGAAGGGTATATTAGGAGTCTCTATTATTTCTTATAACAGCATGTAAATATATAAATGATCTCAAAATAAAAAGTTACAACAAAGGAATGATCCAGTATACATGGAGATCATAACTTTCTGAACTGAAACTTGACAACTTCAGTTTACAAGCCATCATTCATTTATCTACACAATACCTATTATTAGGCACTGTGCTAGGTGACAGAGATTCAGAGTGAAAAAAGCAGTCATGGACCTTGTCTTCATGAACTTCAAACTGGGAAATAGAAAAATAGTGCAATGTATGAAAGGGGCATTGCATTTTCAGTCATACACAGGAGAACTGGACTCAAAGCTCTAATAAGTAAGGTAAAGTAATTTCTAGAGTACTGTATGCTCATTAAAATTATTATGAACACTACTGAACAGAATAGAAAATTCTTGTAAAGAACACTACATATAAGATCATATATTCATTAATGTGTGATAATTAATGACAACTTGTTTTTATATGAATAAACTTTTATTGAATTTTAGATCATTAGAAAGAATAAAGAAATGCAAGATAAATGCTTTCTAAACAACATCTGATAGTACCTTTTCTGTCATGGTATTTTCACTCTTTAGAAAAAGTATAGACATTCATTTATTTAATTTTTTACAAAGTCAAGAACCATCACATGGAGAAAATAAGTAATGCTAATGTAAATTCAGCATTTCATCAATATTGAAATGGCTACAATGGTTAGGTTCTGAGTGTAGCCCTCCCAGAAAACAGTGTGTGCAGCAGCTGCTGGCTTCCATTTCTCCAAGTAGGTCTGAAAATCAGGAAGCCACTCCCTGTGACGACTATGCTGCAGGAAAAGAGGGCAAAAGGCATAGTGCAAAGAGGGAGTGCAAGACAACATTGGGAAAGAAATGATGCTCTTATGGAACCACGAGGTCGGCCTCATAAATAATTCAGAGAACGATTCTCGAACAAATCATTTCTGTGTTGCTTAAAGTGTGATTAAGGCAAGATAGTCCCCGATACAAGTATGCCCAGATCCACACAGCGAAAAACAGTGGGGAGTCTGTAAATTATCTGGTAAACTCCAAGGCCAGCCAAGCCAGGTAATTAATCACAGAAGGAGTCTCTTTACAGTGGTATAAAACGCATTTGGGCAAAACTACAACCCTGAGCTGTGACACATATAGGGCAGACCCTCCCAGGAGCATACCTGAAGGCATCCCTTTTGTCTCAATCTTATCTCTTTTTCAAAAATAATTATTTTGAAAACAACAACAACAGAACAACTCCTGACCTCCCTGTAAAAACCTACTAACCTCGACTTGTCAAACAAGGAGAACATTATCTACCTCGATGCAAAAGGCATCAGGTGCTGCCCTCATTAAGAGTAACCTAGTGTGAAAGCAGGGAACCCTGGACAGCCCTGCTCTGAGCCTGCCAGGGATGTGCAAGTTCCTCGGACACAGCCCAGCTCGCTCTCCCTTGTGAGGGGCCTCCTGAAACTCTCAACAAACCTAATCACTGAATGTGCTATAAACAGTAGTCTTTTCTTTCCTAGCCCTATGCTTCTCATGTCTTTTAAAAAAAATAGTTTTCTTTTAAAAAAATATTCTTCCAGGAAATAATGAACAGTAATTGTCATGGACCTGGAACAGACCCTAGAAAAACAGACAGGCAACAATCTGTCAATACAGCAATATTCCAAATATGAAATTCATGGTTCAGGAAGGGATAAATAAATAAATATGAAGGGGCTTCTCAGAGAAGTTGCTTTTGTTTTCCCCCTTTTCTTACTGAATTTTGTGTAAAAAGCTTTTATTCTATGATACAAGAACCAGCCCTGTTGGGACCAGTATTAACTATTCGTGCCATTAAGCCCTCTAGATAAAGAGGGAATGGTAATGATATCAGGGTTGCTCATTTTTTCTAAAGACAACTATATTTTTAAATAATTTCATCATTTAAACTTCAGCTGGCACCTTAGTCTCTTGAAAAATTATTAGTTAGGCATGAATTAAAGGACAAGCCCATCTGGACTGCAGTTGGGTTTTAAGGGCTATTCTGCTCTTACAACTTTTTCCTTGGCTTGGCACATCTTTGAGATCCAGTTTTTTGGACAGAATCCTAGGACATCTGTGGTGGGGAAACAAGTCTTCAAGATGGAGAATCCCAGTTCATTCCACAAAACTCACTGGCCAGGTAACGGCATTGCCTTTTCCTTGGTGCTTTTTACTAGTATCCTTACAAGGAAAAGTGTTTCTTTCCCAGAACTTGCTCACCCCACCCTCCCCCTGCTTGGGGCATTCCACTGATTCTTTTCTGAATACTTTATCCACTCAGGTCCTATACCAGGGACCCGGCCCGACTCTGGGCTGGCACCATGACAGGGACAGCACCAATTCGCTCCAGTGTTGCTTGGCTGATGGTGTACGAGTGTGTGTGTTGAGGCCGAGGTTTCCTGCTGACTGAGCCGTTGCTCCTGGACACAACCTGTGGGGATGACCCTCTGTTGGCTGTCACTACTAGAGTCTTATGTGGAGCTGGGACCAGGTGGTTCCCATTAGCATAGATGGACGGTATATTGGCATTGCCTGAGTGGAGCAAGTCACTGAAGTGGTTGAATGACTCGGTGTTTCTGTGAACTTTTGGATTGTTGCTCCAGTATCGACTGTTGTATGTATTGGAAGAGGTCAATGTGTTGTTCTCTGAGGAGGATATCTCGGTGTGAAATGCTTTGGCAGAAGAAGAACATTTAGGTGGAAGATCATCCTCTCTGAAAAAGAACAAAAAATAAAGTTGTCATTAGGATTTACTTGAGTTTTACCCTACCCTCCTTCCCAGGACTCTTTCTTCTTATGTTAAGGCCAGTATGTCTGTGAAGTACAAATTCTCAGGACAAACCATACTATCGTGAAAGCAAACACATTAGTCCTGGTGGCCTCAGCTTTGGCATTCATTCCCTTTGAAACAATCCTCAAGAAAAATTTGAGGTTTCTCAATCTCCAAGGGTAGCAAGGTAATGTCAAATATCTCAAAGACTATACTTTCCAATATAACTGAAAAAAGTTGTGTATGTGTGTGCGCGCGCACATCTGCGTATGTATAATTTTTTTTTTTGCTCTAAATGGGAAAATAGTCCATGAAGAAATCCACTGAGCTTATTGCTGTAAAATGTTAGCAAACCAAGCTATGGGTGTGTGGAGTTTCAAAAAATGGTTAGAGTTGGCCTGACTTTATTGCACTTTGGAGTTTGAGAAATCACTGTAGTATGCTGATAAGTGATTTTCCTCAGTGATCTTATGCTGGGATGAAATCTATCCTTGCATACAATCCAAACCTGTAAGAATTGTAAGAGGCTAAGAGAAGTTACTAATTTAACTTAAGATGTTAACTAATTCATTTAACATTTATTGAATACCAGGCATTCTACTAGATGTTTCATGTAAAGAAAAAAAAAATACACAGTTCTATACCCCAGAAGCCTATGACAAAATGGGAGTGACAATCAATGCAAGAACACCTTCAAGTCTGAGACACTGGACAAGGGACTAAAGTAAACGTCTGTGAGGAAGTGATGCCTTGACTAATCTTGAATCCGATCAAAGAATTTACCAGAGAGATGGATGAAAAGGCAAGGAGTATGGTCCAGGAAGAGGGTGGAGGCTTGAGCAATGACCCTGAGGCATGAGAGAATACAGAACAGACTGGAACACCAAGGATCACAGAAGTGGTGAGAGAGGACCAGGGAAGCAGGGGAGGGTCAGGTCCTGAAGGGCTGTGTGTGTCACACTAAGTAGGCTAGCGTCATTAAAGCATTCTCAACTAGGATATGATGTGATGCAATGTGAGACCAAGTTTGTACTCCCATATCCCTACAAAATAGTAGAGCCAAGAGTCACTTTTCTTTAAAGATGATTTTCACATTGTTTTCTGAAGTTATTCATATCCTTGACTGAACTGTCTCCTCACACCAAGCCATATTGCTTTGGCCTCGCTGTGTACACACGGACAGGTATACTCTTGTGGTGTTCCTTCTAGCTTCTATTATAAATGCCAATGTCAAACACATTTTTTTCATGTTTATTTATTTATTTTGAGAGGCAGAGAGAGAGAGTGAGAGAGAGTGCACAAGCAGGGGAGGGGCAGGGAGAGAGGGAGAAACAGAGTCCCAAGCAGGCTCTGCACTTTCAGCTTAGAGCCTGACACGGGGCTCAGTCTCATGAACCATGAGATCATGACCTGGACTCATGGAAATCAAGAATCTGGACTGAGCCACCCAGGTGCCCCTTAAACACATTTTCTAAAGTAACTTTTCTACTGTCACAGCCACCTACCCCTTCCTATCTTAGAGATATAGGAGGTGAGGGAGGTCTAACATGTGCCCTCCTGGTTGGGCACATGTTAGACCCTCTTCCTCTCTCATGATGCAGTAAGAAACTCTGAATAGCATCATGAGGAAAACTGATGTAACATACAAGGAAAAAATATTACTTGGCCATGTTAACTGTCTTGGCCATCACGGTCATTGGATTAGCAAAGAAATCTTAGCTGCCAAAAATTGATACACATTACAGACACTGGCCATGAAGGACAAATTATCTGACAAACAAACCTTATTTCATTAGGAATTTCTTCTTCCTCCTCCTCTTTGTTTTTGCTTCTCCAGTAAAAGAATGCCCCTAAAATTAGTGCAATGCAAAAAATGATAATAACTGCACCAGTGCCAATGGCTCCAGCTATTAGTCCAATGCTCCTGGGCTGGGCTGCAAAATATATTTAAGGCAGATTTAAAGAACAAAAAAAGAGAGAAAGAGAGAGAGAGAAATAGCATATACTCATGCAACTTTATAAACATAAAAGTTTACTACAGAACCTTCTTAAAATGAACAAAACTGCCTAAAGTATTACATCCGTATAAACCTCAGTTAAATTTCTGTGTCCTGGGTGGCTAGAACTAACTGACACATGGTCGGCTCACAAACACTTTCCGAATAAACGAACATCACAGGACTCACCACTTCGGCAGAGCAACTCCTAGAAACTCCTAGAGCAGAACAGGCAACCGATGTTCACCTGCCTGATCTGCCCAAAGGAACCCTAGCAGTCAGCAGGCTCACTGTCACCCCATCCCAACCCCATCACTACATTTTGTAACTGGAATTCAAATAACCCAGAACTCTCATCTAAAGACAACATTTCTGCACCACTTATTTGTGACCTGGCCACCTAACAGTTAAGCAGATGTAAAGGGATTAGGAGAAAATACAAAAAGGTCTTGTCGTGGCCATAAGATCACTGTTAAGTTTTTATAATGTCTACAGCACTATGCAATCACTTGAAGACAAGTGACTGACTTGATTCTCACGACCCAGAGGAGAAAGGCATTCTATTGTAAAGAAGATGTCACCTTGCTGAGGCAGAAAAGTATACTAATACATTTATAAACTACTTTAATAATTAATAAAACCAGAAGAATTTATATTTAATCTTCAAACCACCTAAAAACAATTAAGAGAAACTCTTCATTTCCGGTTTAACAAAGATCTTGGTGTTCCAGATAGAGAGGAGACATCAGAATTTTATGTACTTACGTGAAATAACCTGGAGATCCAAAAGGCAGGTGCTGGTTCCAATGGCATTAGAAGCCACGCACTGGTACAAGCCTGAAGACAGAGCACTGATGTTCCGGATGGTGACTGTCCCCTGGACCTGGTCTGTCACAAATATCATAATCAAGTGAGCAGTTAGGGAAAAAAAAGTAAGAAAACCAAAGAAATCAGCAGAAGACTATAAAAATAAACACTGAAGAGCTATCATAGCCTTTTCTGAAGAGATTTTTTTTTTTCGTTCATGAAAATACTAAAATCACATCACGTTAAAGACCGGAGATATGGAGGACTGTCCTAAATAAGGGTAATCTTACAATTTAATGTGTAGATTGGTATGAGGTCCTAAATGTGAGCAGTCTTCCCTGAGGAAACAGTAGCTAATGCCATCCTAGAGAACTTCTGGTCAGTAACAGCAAATTTTAATTCTGAGGAAATGCAATAACATAAAGAAGGAGTTAAACTCATTGCATTAATGTTCACTTTATACGTGATGGAGAAAATATGCACTCTGTGCTCACGCGTGTAGACTGTGACTTCTAACAACTATTATAAGTGTGTAAGTCCAGCTCCTCCACAAAGCAGACACACAGAGACAAGCCAAAGGTTTAGTGGAAGAAATTCTGGTAAAGGAAATGGAGAGGCAGCTGGAGAAGGTGAGAGAGCCTCACACTGCAATGCAGGTCTGGCCTCTGTGAAGAGGAGAGAGAACGGAGGTCCAAGTGAGGGGCATCTCAGATCGCAGCACAGTGTTTCGGAAATTTCCATCAGGCTGACGGGGAGGCCCTGAGCTAAAGTAACTGTTAAAGGAGTCCCACACCTTGCAGGAAGAGCCCTGCGTTAGCAGGCCCACTGTGTCCAGTTACTGCCTGGGAGCAGCCCGGGCAAAACGTGGTCTGAGTGCAAAGCTGGTGGGTTCTGGAGGAAGGGCTTGGAGCTGTTAAGTCAATTGTGTCCCCACAGCAGGAGATAAGCAGTGCATTTTCAAGACCATCACACTGATATCACCAAGAAAGTTTTCAGTAGTCCACATTTTAGTAATTCATCAACATTAGCATAGATTATGTATTCCTTGTAAATAAAATGTAAATTACTTACAGTAATAATAAAAACTATAATTAATAGTTGTTATTACTATGTGCCAACCATTGGTTAAACTTTTACATGTACTACCTTAATCTTCACAAGGACCCTATGAGGTATTATTATTAATCCCATTGAACAGGTAAGGAGACTGAGGCTTTAAGTGAGTAATAAGATTACTCAGCTAGTCACACAGAATTCGAATTAGATGGGAGGCTGTCTTACATCTAAGCTCTACACTTCACTGCCTCCTTTAAGCAGAATCGAACACATCCAGGAATCTCAACCCCTCAAAATAGCTGCAAATTTAGGAATAAGTAGAAAGCATCCCAATGGCACATTTCTGGCACAAAGTCCGTATATTTCTAGGGCAACACGTGGAGCTACCTCTACCCTGGGCTGTTTTTACATGAAACTCAACATTCTCTTGTTTCTGCTGGCAATCCTCATTTCTATCTAGATCAAAGGCAGAAGCAGAGAAGAGGGATCAGCAAAAGCAGACCTAACCATAGCACACTTGCATTTATTGGTTAAATCATTTAAGAAAAATATTTACTAAGTGCCTTTCTGGAATTAACTTAAAAAAATAAGCAAAGGAAAGGACTCTTTTTATTTTGTTTTTTCATGGGAACTTTTAAAGAGCCAAATCCACATTATACAGATACCTTACTTATGAAGAATCTGGACATTTGAATTGTATTACACACACCAAGTCAATATATTTGGTGGTTACCTGGTTTGCACTTGTGTATTATTTCCTTTTCTTTAAAACAAATAAACAAACAACTCTGAGGGCTACCAATGTGTAAGAGCCCGTCAGTGAATTCACTCAATACTTGGGCCAGTCAGGGAGGAAACTGCTTTCTCCTCCTGTGTTTTCTACTTGATTTCTCAAGCCTTCATTAAATGCCCCTCATATGTGCTCTTCAGCACCATGTGTTCTCTAGTGCTGGCACTTAACCTCATTTGTTGTCACGTCTTGCCTATTTGTCTCTTTTAATTTAAAAACAAAAATTTTTTTAACATTTATTTATTTTCAAGAGACAGAGAGAGACAGTGAGAGGGGGGAGGTGCAGAGAGAGAGGGAGACACAGAATCCAAAGTAGGCTCCAGGCTCTGAGCTGTGAGCGCAGAGCCCAACGCAGGGCTCGAACCCACCAACAGTGAGATCGTGACCTGAGCTGAAGTCAGAAGCTCAACCGACAGAGCCAGCCAGGTGCCCTGGAGCCTATTTGTCTCATTAAAAGAAGGGGCTGGGTTTGTCTTGTTCATAATTGCATCATCATCCTTAGAAATTACTCAGCATGCAAGAAGGTGTTCAGTAAATAAAGGAGCTACCTTCTCTTCAGTGTCCACTGTGTACCATATGCGGGGTACTAAGAGTTTTACATACGTATTACTGAATTGTCTAAATCCTAGATTTTATACAAAGAACAAACTGATGGTTACCTGAGGGGAGATGGGTGGGGGGATGAGTGAAATAGGTGAAGGGGGTAAGAATACACTTATCATGTTGAGAGCACTGAGTAATGTATGAAATTGTTGAATCACCATATTGAACACCTGAAACTAATATATAAAACTGTATGTTAACTATACTGGAAATCAAACAAAAAACTAAAAAAAAAACCCTAGGTTTTATATTCCCTGCTTTTCAAAGACAAAAAGCTCAGAGAAGCTATGCAATGTGCCCAAGATTACACAGTACAGAAGTAGCAGCAATCTATAAGATCAGGTCTATCCATGCCCAAAGCACACAGGCACCATACATATACTTGGTTTTCTAGTAAGACATTTTAAACCACTATGGGGTGCAGCTATAAGATATTTCCTGACAACGCAATGTTCCATTGCTGCTAGTATTAAACTAAGCCATCTGCCTAACTCCACCTTCAATACATTACCAGATGTCACCATGCAAGAAAACCATAATCTCTGGACAACTAGTCCCACAATTCCACACACTGTGGTGCTGTTTTCGTAAGCCCTAAAATTCTAGGAATTTGATCAGTTCACACAAAACCACTAATTTTGTTGACATTTTCATAGAGATAATTTGGGAAACTTTTCACAGCTGCTCTAAGCAGCATTCTGGCATGTAGAAAGAGGTAAACTTTAAAGATTCTTGCTTTACAAGGTTATTTTTAAGAGGTGAAGTCACTGTTCTTCCTTTTATCTCTATAAACACAGACACCAAGAGCAGACTGATAGAAGAAAGTATTCCTAACTGAGGCTGACGTGCCATGCTAGAGCTAACTCAGGATGTAATCAGGGAAGGAGGCACATTGATAAGAGGGGATTAGCCAGAAGTAGGACAGGGCTGTTTGTGCAGTCAAGGCAAAGAGGAGACAGGAGCCCCTCCTCGGCAAGCATCAGGCTACTTCCAGCCACGAGCACAGGGCTCTTTCTCAAGTGAAAAGGACTAATTCCCCAATTCAACCTGTCACTTCCCTTGGCCTGCTCTGGTTCAGAAGTAATTTGTAGAACTGAAGTTAGGAAACAAATGTTCTTATGATCTTTCTTTCACAAATAGGTAAAGTTCAACTGTGTGGAACCACAGTTTGGAAAGCACACATGACATCCCAGCCCACTGTCAGTTCGCAGCCCACACCAGATCCCACACAAACTACACAGCTGGACTAGGGCGCCCAATAGACATGTGTCCGTCTCCACGTCCATCCTTTCTCCTTAGGCTCAGAACCATTTATGTTACTGCCCGGGAGATGACGCACTGGCTAAGTGCATGTGTTCTAAGCTTAGACAGCCTGGGCTGGGATCTGCCCTACCACCTCCGAATTTCATCACGTGTGACATGGAGCTACTAACACACCTCCATCCCAGGGGTTACTGTGAGGACGAAATGAGGTCATGCATGCAACAGGCACAGTATAGTGCCTGGTAATGCTTCCATGGGGGAATTCTGTCCTGGCATTGCGTGGGAAATACGTATTTTTCTGAATCATAAGAAAAATCGGTCAAGAAATTGGGAAAATGTCAGATGTCTCCAAATTCCCAACAGATGTTAAATACTCAGGATTTGAGGTTGAGAGACAGAGATTCCTAATCATGAATTAGTCTATATTTTTATATGATGTATGTACTTTGGAACAATAATGAGTGACCATAATAACAATCATTTCTCATAAACGTTTCAGAAGTATCCCATAAAAAAATAATAATAAATGCATGATTTCTTCTTATTTGAACCAACTATTATGACAAAATTATATATCTCAATAATATGTAAAAATTATCTCAATCTGATACATCTGATAACAAAAAATAGTAAAAAAGGGAGAAATATCACAAAATAAATGAAAAATTGAAATCCACTTACAAACTCAAAGATAATATCACATATACTTCATATTTAAAC
Source organism: Panthera leo (assembly GCF_018350215.1). NCBI lineage: Eukaryota > Metazoa > Chordata > Mammalia > Carnivora > Felidae > Panthera > Panthera leo. The sequence goes on from NC_056687.1 coordinate 64,723,046, forward strand.
TGTCATTTTAAAAGAAAATTTTAAAACACTATGAAGGGGTGCCTGGGTGGCTCGGTTGGTTAGGCATCCAACTTCGGCTCAGGTCATGATCTCACCGTTTGTGAGTTCGAGCCCCACGTCGGGCTCTGTGCTGACAGCTCGGAGCCTGGAGCCTGCTTCCAATTCTGTGTTTCCCTCTCTCTTTGCCCCTCCCATGCTCATGCTCCGTCTCTCTCTGTCTCTCAATAATAAACGTTTAAAAAAAATGTTTAAATAAATAAATAAATAAAACACTATGAAGCCTTAAGTGTCCTATCTGATAATCTCAATTTTTGTTTCATGTCAAATTTTCCAGACATAGAAAATTTTATTTTTGTGTTGATGTTGGTTGAATTAAGGTGTAGATGGAAAAGGAACAGAGAAAGAATCTGTCCCAAATAAGAAAATATCCAAAGTACCTTCAAGGCACACATTAGGATACATGCTGCTTCATATTAGCTCATTTTTTAACTTAACGATGAAAATATTTTGTGTCTGCTCTACTTTGGCTTGTGATTGAAATAGATATTGCTTTTGCCAATTCAGATCTTAAATTCATTCCTGATTTCATGTCCATGTATTTCCACACCAACATTTCCATGTTCTTTTCTTTGCATTTCCATTATTGAAGTATTTACAAAGAACTGTAGTTTACAGAAAATATTCAAACACTGGAAAACAATGATGACTATTACTGGGCAATCTACAAATAATGCAATATTTGGAAACCCCCAGTATTATAGCATTGCATAGAATCACACATCAAAATTACCAAGCTAAGGATTTCTTTTGCTTTTAAAACTTGTTGTTTCCCAGAATACCACTCACACAGCATTTGTATAAAATATACTATGTATATAAACCTACTAATATTTATTTGCAAGAATGACTCACCATTAGCAACAGACTGGGGCATGAACACACAGTTATAATGTGGCAACTGCTACAAGCAAGATGAGTTAGATCGTGACTGCTTCTCTCCTACACACTTCTGTCCAAGTTCCCAGAAATGTTGACTCTGAGTGTTCTTGTTTTTAAGTGGACATCAGTGGATTCTTTTGAACCAATGTCTCTGTGTTGACTGTTAAAATTTAATTCTCAAAGGAGAATGGTACTGATAATGTTACCTGTTAACATTATTTCAGTCCCAGGTCTCAGAGGATTATTAACTCACTCAGCACCTTCCTTAAACAAATCTCCTTAAGTATTCCTTCTCTGAGTTAATACAGTTGTTATTCATTCAATGGGCCTAAGACATAAATCTAAGTAAACTCTGACTCTTCTCCCAAGTCCCATGCCTTAATGATTTTTGTCTTCTTTCTTGAACCCCACTCTCCCTCCATTCCTGCTCCATCCCCATCATGAGGGTCTTAGTTCTGGCCCTCTCTGTATTTTTTTAATGGGGGATGATGGGGGGAGAGACAGAGAGAGTAGGAGAAAGAGAATCCCAAGCAGGCTCTGTGCTATCAGCATGGAGCCCCATATGGGGCTCAATCCCAAGAACCATGAGATCATGACCTGAGATGAAATCAAGAGTTGGATGCTTAACTGACTGGAGTCACCCAGACGCCCTCTTCATTTCTTGATGGAGCTATTCTCAAAGTCTCCCACCTACAACCAGGCTATCAAATTCACACCTTGACTGCTGAAGTTGTTTCTAAAATGCAGATCTGGGGCGCCTGGGTGTTAGTCGTGGGTGCCTGGGTGGCTCAGTCAGTTGGGTGTCCGACTCTTGATTTTGGCACACATTGTCTCACCCTGCATCAGGTTTGGTGCTGAGCATGGAACCTGCTTGGGATTCTTTCTCTCTCCCTCTCTCGGCCCTTCCCCCACTTGTGGGTGTGCACACCCCTTCTCTCTCTAAATAAAATCAACATTTTTTTAAAATTTACATTTATTTATTTTTGAGAGACAGAATGAGACAGAGCATGAGTGGAGGAGGGGCAGAGAGAGGAGACACAGAATCCGAAGCAGGCACCAAGCTCTGAGCAAGCATTCAGCACAGAGCCCGATGCTGGTCTCGAACCCACAAACCGTGAGATCATGACCTGAGCCGAAATCAGACGCTTAACTGACTGAGCCACCCAGGTGCTCCAATAAAATAAACATTTTAAAAAATAAAATAAAATGCAGATCTGGATATCCTCTCTTGCTTTATAAATGCCTGGGAGTACCCACAGTCTCAAAAACAACATCCAAACTCCTTGAATGTTATACAATACCCTGCACAATCTGGAGCTGAACTTTCCAACCTCCTCTCTCACCAAACCCTCATGAATCTTTATGTCAGCTTCACAGCTTTTCTCATTTAAGAGCATCAAAATTTTACACTTGCAAGATTTTACATGCATGGCTCCCTCTATTAATATTTTCCCCTTTTACCTGGTAAAACTTCTACTGAGCCTTTAAGATCCTTTTCTTTTTGGAAAACTCTTTCCCTATAAAGTTCTTCCTAGACTCTTCAGGGAGAATAAATGTGAACAGGAAACTTTTTTATAGCATTCAACATGCACTACTACAATTACCTCTCTAGATCTGTCTTCCCCTTAGACAGTGAGCCCTAGAATAAAGACACATCTCTATGTTTTTATTTCTCTACTTTCCCAAGTATCCCCTGAAGTAGCTGCACAAATAAGGGTTGTGACAGTGTGTGCACACACACACACACACATTTTAAAAACGGGTGAACAACTGTATAAACGAATACAGTTGTGACAATTGCTGGTATTTAATTTTTAAAGAAGAGGATGTACTGAACATTTCACAGAACTTGCTTCTTTATGTCAGAGGGCAAAAAGAAAGAGGAAAGCTTTGCCTTAAGTCAGAATAACAGCATGAAAAAGAAGAAATAAGCACCTATTTATTCAGCAACTGAAGTGGTTAGAAACTTTTCTACTCCCCATGAAATAATTATGGAAACACTCACTGGGAAGGGAATCGGCAGTGGCAATTCAAGGACAATCAAGATTCCTGAGGCTTCAAACGTGGCAAAAGAATGGGAGTGCTTTCTGTTTGGACTTTGGGCAAACCTGGCATCCTCTGGGTGCCTGGTAACATGACAGTGTTGGACTACAGTGATGTTTAAGACACTCTCCTGCTCCATCTATGACCTCCATACTAAGTTCTGCAGAGTTCTCAAGCAAGCAGCACACAGAAGACTTAATCACCTCTTTTCACTGTATTAAATTATGAATGGATGAGGACAACAGAGGATTCCTTAGGAACAATAAAGGAAAAATGCATGATTTATTAAAAAAAACTGAAAAACCCTCACAACACTGAAATAATCAGTAGAAGTTATGGAGAAAGGGTGTAAGAAAAAGCTTGGTCAATAAAAATCATAAAATATTAGAAATTATTCTAACCATATCCATTATCACAATTAATGTAAATGAATTCAATCAATCAAAGAAGAAAGCTCTCAGATTACAGATTGAAAACTGAATTAAATCTAGACATATGCTACTTACAAATAATACACCTAAAACATAAAACATGGAAACCTGAAAGTAAACGAACCATAAAATAGAAACATACCAGCAAGAATTAATCAAAGAAAGCTACAGTAGGGATTTCAATAATAACCAAAGTAAGGCAAAAATGCATATTGGGGCACCTGGATGGCCCAGTCAATTAAGCATCCGACTCCTGATTTCAGCTCAGGTCATGATCTCACAGTTTGTAAATTCAAGCCCTGCATTGGGCTCTGTGCTGATGTTACAGAGCCTGCTTCAGATTCTCTCTCTCTCTCCCTCTCTCTCTGCTCACACACTCTCTCAAAATAAATAAATAAACTTAAAAAAATTAAATTCATATTATAAATAGAAACTCAGTGAGACAGAAAACCCTCTGTAAGTACCTAATTGATACAGGCTGAGGATAGGTTAAAAAAAAATTGGCATAATTGCAAGAACAAATTGAGAAATCCACAACCCTACTCTGTGATTTTTAAACACATCTCTCTCATAAAATAACTGAAACAGATAAGATGTTGGTAAAGATATATAACATTTGAATCAAGTTTCATATTAAATATACAGCCATAACTTGTTTTGTTGTATTTCACAGATACTGCCTGTATGAATTGGTGGTCTGTGGAAACCTTGGGTTGAACAAGCCTATCAGAACCATTCTTCAAGAGCATCTGCTCACTTTGTGTCTCTGTGTCACATTTTGGTAATTCTGACGATATTTCAAACCTTTTCATTATTATTTCATTGGTCATGGTTACCTTTGATGTTATTGTAATTGTTTAGTGTTGCCACGAAGTGCACCCAGATAAGACAGCAAACTTACTGGATAAATGTATGTGTGTGTCGACTGCTCCAATGACTGGCAATTCTCCCATCTCACTCCCTCACCCCAGGTCTCCCTATTCCCTGAGACACAACAATACTGAAATCAGGTTAACCAGTAGCCCTTCAAGTGTTGGCCTCTAAGTGTTCAAGTGAAAGGAAGAGTCACATGTCTCTCCCTGAATCAAAAGCTAGAAATGATTACGTTAGGTAAGGGAGGCATGTTGAAAGCCTAGACAGGTCAAAAGTTAGGCCTCTTGCACCAGTTAGGCAAGCTGTGAGTGAAAGGGAAAACTTCTAAGGGAAGTTAAAAGTGCTACTCCAGTGAACACATGAATCATAAGAAAGCAAAACAGTGTTACTGCTGATACAGAGAATGTCTGAGTGGTCTGGACAGAAGATCAAACCAGCCACAACATTCCCTTAAGCAAAGCCTGATCCAGAGCAAGGCCCTAACTCTCTTCAGTTCTGTGAAGGCTGAGGAAGTGAGGAAGCCACCGAAGAAAAGTTGGAAGCTGGCAGAGGTTGGTTCATAAGGTTTAAGGAAAGAAGCCGTCTCCGTAACATAAAAGTGCAAGATGACGCGGCAATGCTGATGTAGAAGCTACAGCAAGTTATCCGGAAGATCTAGCTAAGATAATTAATAAATGTGGCTATACTAAACAACAGATTTTCAGTGTAGTCAAAATGGCCTTCCAATGGAAGAAGATGCTATCTAAGACTTTCATAACTAGAGAGAACTCAATGCCTGGCTTCAAAGCTTCAAAGAACAGGTTGACCCTCTTATTAGGGGCAAAGCGGCTGATGGTTTTAAGCTGAAGCCAATGCTCATTTACCATTCTGAGAATCCTAGGGCCCTTAGGAATTATGCTATATCTATCCTGCCTGTGCTCTATAAATGAAACAACAAAGCCTGGATGACAGCACATCTGTTTACAACATGGTTTACTGAATATTTTAAGCCCACTGCTGAGACCTACTGCTCAGAAAAAAAGATTCAAGATATCACTGCTCACTGACAACGTGCCTGGTCACCCAAGAGCTCTGATGGAGATGAACAACATGGTTAATGTTGTTTTTGTGTCTGCTAACACAATACCCATTCTGCTGCCCATGGATCAAGTAATCATTTTGACTTTCAAGTCTTATTATTTAAGAAATACATTTCATAAGGCTACTGCTGCCCTTGGTAAACCTTCATCAGTCAGCAGCCATCAACATCGAGCCAATATCTTCTACCAGCAAAAAGACTGTAACTCACTGAGAGCTCAGATGATGGTTAGCCTGTTTTAGAAATAAAGTACTTTTATCTTATTTATTTTTAAAATATAATTTATTCTCAAATTAGCTAACACACAGTGGATACAGTGTGCTCTTGGCTTTGGGAGATAAAGTACTTTTAAATTAAGGCATGTAAGGGGCGCCTGGGTGGCACAGTCGGTTGAGCGTCTGACTTCACCTCAGGTCATGATCTCACAGTCCGTGAGCTCGAGCCCCACGTGGGCTCTGTGTTGACAGCTCAGAGCCTGGACCTGTGCTTCGGATTCTGTGTCTCCCTCTCTCTGCCTCTCCCCCTATTCACACTCTCTCTCAAAAGTAAATAAACACTGAAAAAAAATTTTAAGAAAATTAAGGCACATAACTTTGTTTTTTTAAGACATAATGCTATTGCACACTTGACAGACTGCAGTGTAAACATAAATTTTACATGCACTAGGAAACCAAAAAATTCACTTGACTTGCTTTACTGTGCTAATCACTTTATTGTGGTGGTCTGCAACTACAACCACAATATGTGTGAGGTGTGCCTGTGTCTCCACCCCAGCACCTGTAACTGGGCACCATAGCTCTTAACCATTCTCTGCCTTGTTCGCTCTACTCCAAACATGCTGGCCTCTTTGCTGTTGATCCCAAACACCAGGCACACCCCAGCCTCAGGGCCTTCAGATGGCTGTTCCCTCTGCCTGGAATGCTCTCCAGCACCCATATTCACATAGCTCGTTCCTTCATCACTTTTACATTCTTAGAATATCATCCTCTCAGTGAGCTTACCCTAAGCACTTTATTCAACACTGCAGCTCCTTATGCCCCAACAAATCCATTTTACCCTCATTTATGTTTTCCCCACGGAAGATATCACCTGGTAATAAACTGCAATTTACTGATTTGTTATATTCAATCTCCACCCACTAGAAAGTAAATTCTATCAAGGGAAGAAGCATTTCTGTTCTGTTCTCTGCTATATCTCCAGCACCTAGAACAGTGTCTAGAACCTAGTAGGTACCCAACATGTATTTGTTGAATGAAGTAATGAAGAACAGAAATTATCATCAATATATAGAAGAACAGATAAAACCAAAAGCTTGGTTTAACAAGATTGATCCAAAAATAAAAGATGAAAAGCATTAACAATTAATAATGAAAGGGGGAATATAATAGTTTTTAAATACATAAGAGAATAATAAAACTAATGGTATTATAAACACTAGTATTTATTAAGTGCATATTCATGCCAGATGCTGTTCTAAAAGTTTTACATGTTTTCATTTAATTTTTATTCCATGCCTGTGAGGCAATTACTATTATTCTGCCCATTTTACATGTAAGAAAACTAAGGCACAAGGTCACATAACCAGCCATCCCTGCAGCCAGGATTCCAACCCACATCCTCTGACTCCAGAACCTGTACTCTATTTTCATATAGAGATATTATGACTAATTTAATATGTATAATCTCAGACCAAAAAAAAGATGTTTCCTAGAAAAATAGAGAAGATACAGAAAATCTAAAACTTACACCATTAGAAAAACTGAATCAGGAGTCAAAAATCTACCAACAAGACAGCAGGGCAAAGCTTTTATAGGCTAATTCTACAAAATCATCCAATAATCTCCAATTTATTCATACTATTTCAGAGAATTGAAAAAGAGGGAAAACTGCCTAACTCATTTTATGAGACCCTTATATAATCTGATACTAAAATTGAACCAGGGCAATGGAAAACAGAAAAAAAAAATCACAGACAATTCTCACTTATGATCACAAATGCAAAAATTCTATTAACATGTTAGCATACCAAATGGAGCAATTTATTTAAAATAATCACAATCAGGGGCGCCTGGGTGGCTCAGTCAGTTAAGCATCCAACTTCAGCTCAGGTCATGATCTCATGATTCATAGGTTTGAGCCCCCACATCATGCATCAGGCTCTGTGCTGACAACTCAGAGCCTGGAGCCTGTTTCGGATTCTGTGTCTGTCTATCTGTCTGTCTGTCTCTCTCTCTCTCTCCACCCCCCTCCCCTCCTCACTCTCTGTCTCTCTCTTTCAAAAATAAATGTTAAAAAAGTTTTTTTTTTAAAAAAATCACAATCATATAGACTTTATTCCAGAAATGCAAGGATATTTAACATTAGGAAATATATTAATGTAACTGACTCACTGACATTTGGGGCCAGATAGTTCTTTACTGCAGGGGCTGTTCCTGTGCATTATAGGATGTTTACCAGCATCCCTAGCCTCTACCCACGAGCTGCCAGTAGCACCATCCTATCAGCTCTGACAACCAAAAAAATGTCAACTGAAAATGTCCCAGTTGAGAACCACCAATGCAGGGGCTGGTGAACTGGGACCAGACCCAGACACTTAATGGAACATGGGTCATTTGTACAGACCTCAGAAGCACAGACCAAACTAAGTACTTCATATTTCCTAAATACATTTCATTTCATTCAACAGATTATATATTTATTTTAATGTTCAAACTGTCCAAGATGTGACCAGAAGGAGCTCCTTCAAACTAGCCCCTACACACAAGGACAATTCTAATCCCCAAATATTATGACCCTGTCACTAACTGACTTCTGGAGTACCCTCCCTTGGTGTCAAATATTCTTTTCACAGAGAATACATCTTGAGTTTATATTAAGCAACTGCAAACATATTAATAAAGTGTTTTTAAAATCTAAGTTATTTGGTGGCTGGGTAGCTCAGTCGATTAAGCATCCAACTTCGCCACAGATCACGATCTCACAGTTCATAAGTTCGAGTCCCACATCAGACTGTCAGTGCAGAGCCCACTTCGGATCCTCTGTCTCCTTTTCTCTCTGCCCCTCCCCTGCTCATACTCTCTCTCAAAAATAAATAAGTGTAAAAAGTATCTTTAAAAAAATCTAAGTTATTTGAGGATTATATGCTATTTTGAGATCTATCTTATTAATATCAGTACCAAGAGGCAAATTTAAAAAAATTTTTTTAATGTTTATTTATTTTTGAGAGAGATAGAGACAGAATGTGAGTGGGTTGGGGCAGAGAGACAGGGAGGCACAGAATCCGAAGCAGGCTCCAGGCTCTGAGCTGTCCGCACAGAGCCTGACACGGGGCTTGAACTCATGGACTGTGAGATCATGACCTGAGCCGAAGTCGGATGCTCAACCGACTGAGCCACCCAGGTGCCCCCCAAGAGGCAAATTTAAATAAAAAATCTGACTCACTTAGTGAGCATTAGTGTGATAAATGAAGTTATTCAAACTAATTCTGATAATGAATCCTGAGTTTGGATTACAAAAGATAAACATTTTCATCAATAACATTCAAGATCACTTTCATATAGTACTAAAAAATATTTAAATTATACAGAAGACACCAAAAAAATTTACTAATACACACTTATTCAAAGACAAAGAGGTATGGAAGGTTCTTTCTATAGGTATTTCTCAACTTACATACAAGTAACCACTTTTAGCATTTATCTGTAATTCCAAACTCAACCCAGTATTTCACCAAAATGTTTTAAATATAAATCATAGAACTCTCATGCTGATACAAAGAATCTTGGAAATGACATTGTTTAGTCCCCATATTTAAAAAAAAAAAAAAAAAAAGGCAACACCAGCCCAGAGAGGTAAACTGTCACTGAAATAGTTACTAGGAAATCTGGAATTTAAATATGGTTTTCAGGATTTCAACACAAGAGCTAGATTAAACATGCCACTTACATGTAAATGGAGAGATTAACACTTTAGTCCACCAGAAAAGCTATTCAGCCCACAGTGTGGCTGAAACATTTAGCAATTCAGCAATCCACAGGGAACAACGGTATTGCAGTAATCATTATCAGAGTAACCCAAAAGTTATTACATGCTGTCACTGAGAAGTTTTTTTACATACTACATTTTGGCTAGGTAAGTTAAAAGATGATAGGAAGGTCTGTGAATAGTTCTGTCAGGATTCTCCCAGGCTCTGACAGAGCTGGTAGCCCTGGTGCTTTACCATGCCTAACTTTACCATACAAGTTAGGACTTTCCATCTCCATGACAGCCATATACTACCAATGGGGGCATATTTCAGGCACAATTCAGGTTGTCTGGAGCCTCTTCATTAACTGCCAACTCTTTTAACGTAAGATTTGTATACTTGCCCTGAGAACGCTACAAGAGTATACAGGCTACAAGCCCTGAGTATACAAGAAAAATACTGTTACAGATGATGCAACATTCAAGGCTGCTAACTTTTATTTTCTTGAAATAGAAGATTTTAGATAAAACTCTGTAATTTTCCCTCATTTTATAAGTTCTCCTTAAATTTTCAAGAGTGTTTCCTTTGTTATCAAATTTAAATAGCTGGATTCACGTGTAGAGAATCATCGATGAGACTCATGCTTCCTCCATCTTTACCCGTCTGGTATAATCAACTCCTGGTTCTCCCATGATCTGAGGCCTTTTCCTGTTCTCTTTCCCATCTTCTTCCTCTACTTAGACTTGAGGCTGAAAACAGGATGATTGACCCTCTCATGATCGTGCTGATGTTTCTCATACTAAAATAGTCAGTTGTGCCTCAAGAAGGAAGTGGATTCTCAGTTACAAACTTCAAGGATCATCTTACAGTTAACACTATAAAGAAGCTACCAAGTAGCTATTTTAAATCCTCATTGTAATGGAACAGAATTTCCATAGATAGTAACCACTGGATGAGATACATAACGGCAGCATATGAGAAAGGATATGTTTTCTTCTCTTTAAAGTTGAAAACGCAAAATGATCCAGATAGCTTTTTCAGCAGTTACAGACACAGCGTGTTATTTTTCAAACTCTATTAAAGTTAATTATTTCATTGAGTCTTAGAATTGGAATTTTGCATGGTAACTAATGAAATGGGTAAAGCAACACCGTACATACCCTGAGTGGCTGTTGGAGGTAGTTTGAGGGTATTGTCTAACTTCTCCCAAAGGTAAGTTGGCCGAGGGATGCCTTCCTCTGAGCTACAGAGCAGGATGACATCGCTGCCGATATCCTGGGATCCTTGGATTTGGCAGTGTGGGGCAGAAGGGGGAACTACAATAGGAAGAGTAAGGAATAGAGTACGTATTTACTATCAGCCACCTGATGATGGAGGAGACATCAACATTCAGTGCACTGGAACCTCAGATAACAATGTTTATAGAACACATAACCAGAAGACTACCTCGTGAGTGACGCCAGTGACTAGTCAGGGCCCACAACTTCAACTGGCAGGGGGCAAACATGCAAAAGGGGCTGCATCCTTTCATTATACTTTGAAGGAATCTTATGCTCTTCGTTTTGCATTCCTTCCTCTGAAGAAGAATGCTGAAGGTCCTTCCTGCCCACGCACTGCCTTTAGAAACATGACTGAGCATACCCATGTTCACAGCAGCATTATTCATTATAGCTGAAGGACAGAAACAGCCAAGTATCCATGGATGGATGAATGGATAAACGAAATGTGGTACATACATACTAGGAAATGTTATTCGGCCTTGAAAGGGAAGGGAATTCTGACACGTGCTATAGCATGGATGAGCCTTGAGAACATTATGCTAAGTGAAATAAGCCAGTCATAAAAAGACAAACAATAAATAATTCTACTTATATGAGGCACCTCGAGTAGTCAAATTCATACAAACAGAAAATAGGAAAGTGGTTACCAATGGCCGGGAGGAGAAGGAAATGTTGTTTAATGAGCACAGAGTTTTAGTTTCGTAAGATAAAAAGGGTTCTGGAGAGTGGCTGCGCAGCAGTGTGAATGTACTTATCCCTACAGATCTGTACACTTACACACTGGCTCAGATGGTAAGTTTTATGTCATGTGTATTTTACCACAATTAAATTTTTTCATTACTGCAAGAAGCCACTTTTAGAAAAAATATTTCAAGGAAGAGCAACCACTGACCCTGCCAGCAACTCTCTGGGTAAGACGACCCTGACAAGATTCTTTGTTACTTTACAAACAAAAACCTGACAGACCTACTTTATGCTAAATTCTGCTTTATGGTGGGGGAAGTTAGAGTCAAGGTCAAGTGTGTCTACTACTTGATCATAATGCAGTGGACATTTTATAATCATTAAGACAAATAAGCACATAAAAGACACAAAATTTAAAAATTATGAAAGAAGAACACTAACGGAAGAAGGCGGTGCTTTGTAGTAAGAATGCAAGCAAATAAAAATATCAGCTAACCCCATGGCTTGGAGTCTCATGTTGGGGGATGGAGGAAGTAAAGTCTGAATCCAATGATGGTATACTTGTAATGCTAACGACTTTTCGAGAAATATGTTCAACCTTTCAAAAAGGAATGAACAAATGCATAAAAGGTAAGTGCAATAGACAGAGAAACCAGGAAAGGAAGGGGTGGGGGAGAGAGAACCATAAAAGGGTATTAGGTAGGAAAAGTAAAAAATCTCAGAGAATCCTACTTGCTGTGATGGGGTAAACCAGTCCCCTCAATTACTGCCTTCGACACTGCCACCATGATGCTATAAAGGAAGCCCAAGATAATTCTTTAAAGGTAGCATCAACTATAAAAAACATTAAAGGATTTTTTTCTTCTTTTAAAAATTGAAAAAATTAACTTAGATAATGTGGGAAGACAGTCACCTAATTTGCAGGTATAAACATCAGAAAAACACTGAAACTCCATTAGTGCTCTATATTCGGTACTTGAGTGTTTTTAAATCTCTGTATTTAGTAAAAACCTCTGCATAATTAAAAATTACACAATTCTGAATATACTACAGTGTTTCTAAGATAGAAATCTCCAATCTGGTCCTTAGTCTTCTTACTTTGTTTGAAGACTAGGAAAACAAGGCACCATGGCTATCGCATAGTCTCACCCAAAGAAGGAAAATGGTATCCTCAAGTACCTCAACAATGGAAGGGAAAAGAAAGGGCAAGAATTTGCCAAGGAATAAGGGAGGAGATTCTGAGCCAAACAGGTGAAGGACAATCAAGAGTATCAGCCTTCTCTAACTACCTCCTAGGTCTCCCCCAGTGAACTGAACTTAACTGCATTTAGGAGGCAGTGTTTTATTTTAGAGGCAGCAGAAGTGAGAAACAAAATGTGTTTAGAATGGACTTAATTTAGTATGACGTATTCTAAGTATACTGTATAATAGAAAAAGTGCCTGTGTGAGACAAGACATTGTCTATGCCACCTGTAAAAAGGCCCTAAAACTATACAGTCTCTTAATACAGTATTGAGACCAAATTGATCATATGATTTATCATTCAAAAAGGATGTTTTACTGAAATTATGCCAGGACATGAGGGGTAAGCCGAGAACTGCAGTGAGTCTCCTCAGTCTATGTAGACATGAAGCAGTCATTTTTTCTCACGTGTGCTGAAACTTCTGCTTTGTACAGAAAATAAATGATTCTTGACTTAACTTGCTCTCAATGATAAGTCCTATCCTGTAAACACTGAAGAAAAGTGAGAGGCCACTTGTGATTGTGTTTTTTACCACCTTTCTCCACTTTCAGGACAAATCATTTAAGAAGCTTTAAGGAGCCACCAGAAGTGGCAAAAGGGATGGGAAGACTATGCGTAAAAAGCACAGAGACGCAGAGTCCAGGCAGGGCAGATAGGAGAGGAATCAAGAAAAGGATGCTAGCAGACTGAAAGTGTAGAAGGATGGTCAAAAGTAAGTATGCTCGAGTACAGTCACAGCATAAGGAAAGCCAAGATGCCTGCAACATCCTGCCACTCACCTAAAACTGTGAGACCGGTGACCCCAATGTTTCTGCCCCCTCTATCTGGAAGGTTGTTGACCAAACACTGGTAGGTGCCTGTATCTGACAGCTGAGTGTTATTAATGAAGATAGAGACGTTGGTGGCCGGCATAGTGCCTGTAAATCCTACCCTACCATGGAACCGGGGGGCACCATCGAACATCTGTCCACCCTGGTACAGAATGACCTGGAAAAGAAAGTAAAATAAATAAACTGGCCACTACATTCCCTTCTAGACACATAACACATAGCAGTAACTATCTGGTAGATCGTAGACTGCATCAAACATTGAAAAACTTTCTTACCTTAAACTTGTCCCCAACCCTTTACTACAGCATCAGTGCACAGGCATATTTGGGGATTCTAAATTCTCAGATACCAAATTAAAATAACACTGTTTCCTAACTCACCAGACTCACTGGTGTTAGTTAACACTAACTCATCAGAATATAGAAAATGTCTTTAGTGCAATCTTCCTATCAGCCCATAAATATTTTTATTCAAATAATTCCAAAATAAAAAGTTTAAAAAATTAGCACTGCCATTCTCATGCTTACCAGGTCACAAGAGGACAGATCATGGCTACAACCTGAACATAACTAGTCATGAGAGAGAAGAAGCGTTGCAGATCCCTGATTGCTATTCTTATGTCCGTTTCTATTATCAAAATTAACTATTCAGGGGAGAGGACTCAGAACGCTCCTGCCAAAAGCCTTGTGGGCTGAGAATGAGAAACTTGCTTCTATTTCAGTTCTATCTGTAAATATTTGGGCAACTACACTCAAGTCTTTCTTTGCCTCCTAAAATGATAAGGTTGAACAAAATGATCTCAGAGGCTTAGTCTAATTAATTAGAAAAATTCCATGGTCTAAAGAAATGAAAGAAGCTTCTAAATATACATATTTGAATTCATATCAGAAAATTTAGCTTATCAAGTATTTTTAGGTAGTAATAAGCTCACTGAAGCAGAAAAGCTTCGTAACAGTAATAAATTATCTTTGGGAATAAATGCGTAACCGTGGTTACAATTCATTAATTTTCTGAGCATTATTTTCTACAACAGTTAATATCAATTATGGGTCTTTTACCTGTAATTGGCAGTTTACTAGGTAGTAGCTTCTATTTTTGTGTACCTTAATTTATTTGAGACTCTTTGAGGCTGGCTAGTATGCCTGGCTGTGTTTATTTTAAAAACACTTGTGAAATTAGACAAATAAACCAAGTACTACTATCTAATGTTACTTCCTTAATATTATCACTGTCTCTAAAACATACTCTCATCCATCTGTGTTACTGACAGTCCCTTCCTGTCAAAGCATATGTTACTTTTTCTATCTTGCTTTTTCCTATCAGCAACACCTTTTGGTAAAATTCCAGGTTCCTACGTAAAATTTTCAGAAGGATTCCCCTGACATATGTTAAAACAAGAAAGTCTCTTAAAAAGAGGATAATCTCTTCTGATGGTTGACTAATAACACAGGAGTAGGATTTAAAACAGCATAGGCACACGGAACGTGCCATCTTATCCTACCTAGAAATCAAATATATACTCAGGATGCTTTCCTACCCACCTCTTCTGAAAAAATTAATATTTGAGAGGCAGCATGAAGTGGAAAAGAACTACCTGCTCAGGTTGATTAGCATTGGAGAGAGGAATGACCATCCAAATGACATTGAGGTTAATGAGGGCAGCGCTGGTAGTAAAAGTACAGGGCAGGACTGCCGTCTGGCCCCGGGCCACTTGGATACTCCCAGGGCTCTCAGAGACTTCCAGGGAAGCTGCAACACCTGCAAAGCAGAGAACAGGGAGGTTATGTCCTCACCCTTTCCTGACAGACCAAACCTCTTCAGAAAACGCTTGTGTGTTTTACATTATCAGTACTGTAAACAGACTGACATAATAATCTTACTAAACAACTTCTAACCAGTCATTGACTTGAAATAATAAAAACAGTTACCTTTATCTCTTAGAAACCACAAATGAAAAACATTAGCAGATACTTACTTTATTTTGTAAGACAATATCAGATATTTGGCCAGATTCAAATACATGGGAGAAGTTAACTGATAGGGTTTGAACAAAACTTGCAATGGACGGGGAGCCTGGGTGGCTCAGTCGGTTAAGCGGCCAACTTTGGCTCAGGTCATGATCTCAAGGTGAGTTCAAGCCCCATGTTGGGCTCTGTGCTGACAGCTCAGAGCCTGGAGCCTGCTTCCGATTCTGTGTCTCCCTCTCTCCCTGCCCTTCCCATGCTCATGCTTTATCTCTGTCTCTCAATAATAAACAAACATTTAAAAAAAAAAAACTTGAAATGGTGAGGATGGATGAGAAATAAAATGATTTTTTTTAAAGGCATCAATAATAGCACACTTAAAATTAAATGCTTACATATAAATCTAACAAAATATGTGCAAGATCTAAACACTAATAACTGGGGGCACCTGGGTGGCTCAGTCAGTTGAGCGGCCGACCTCCACTCAGGTCATGATCTCATGGTCCATGAGTTCGAGCCCCGCATAGGGTCTGTGCTGACAGTTCAGAGCCTGGAGCCTGTTTCAGATTCTGTGTCTCCCTCTCTCTGACCCTCCCCCGTTCATGCTCTGTCTCTCCCTGTCTCAAAAATAAATAAACGTTAAAAAAAATTTTTTTAAATAAACACTAATGACTGTAAGACGCTAATGAAGGAAATCAAATAAGCACAAAAATGGATAGATATGCAATGTTCATGGATTAGAAGATTCCATTCTCCCTAAACTGACCTATAGATTCAGAGCAATCCCAATTCAAATCCCTGTAGGCTTTTTGTAGCTACTGAAAAACTAATTCTAGCAGACATGGAAAGGCAAAAAACGAGAATAGCCAAAATAATATTGAAAAATAAGAACAAATGTGCAGAATTCACACTATCTGATTTCAAAACTTGCTATACAGTTATAGTAATCAAGACACTGTGGTACTAGCATAAGGACAGAACACCAGATAAATGGCACAGGATTTAGAGTTCTGAAATAAACATTTATACATATATTTTTTAATATGAAATTTATTGTCAAATTGGTTTCCATACAACACTCAGTGTTCATCCCAACAGGTGCCTTCCTCAATGCCCATCACCGATCTCCCTTCCCTCCCACCCCCTATCAACCCTCAGTTTATTCTCAGTTTTTAAGAATCTCTTATGGTTTGGCTCCCTCCCTAACTTTCTTTTTCTTCCCCTCCCCCATGGTCTTCTGTTTATATTTATAGTAAAATGCTTTCAACAAAGGTATAAGACAATTAAATGGGGGGAAATAGTCTTTTCAATAAACAGTGTTGGAACAATTAGACATTAATATGCAAAAAATTAACTCAGACCCTTACCTCACAGGATACACAAAAATCAACTCAAAGTGTATCACAGACCTAAACATAACAGCTAAAACTATAAAACTTCTAGAAATAAACATAGAAGAAAATCTTTGTGACTGTGGGTTAGTCAAAGAGGTCTTAGATATTCACGAGTACCATAAATCATAAAAGAAAACAATTAAAAAGTTGGATTTTGTTAAAATTTTAAAAACTATTGTACTTCAAAACATTTAATTAGGAAAATAAAAAGCCAAGGTACAGACTGGGAAAAAAATATCTGTAATTCACATATCTGATAAAGGACTCCAATATATAATATATATGATGGAACTATTACAACTCAATAATGAAAAGACAAACAACCTAATATTAAAATGCATAAAATACTTTAATAAACATTTATTTCAAAAAGTAATAAGCACATGGAAAGATGCTCAACATTATTACTCATTAGGAAACTGCATATTAAAACCACTGGAATGGCTATCATCAAGACAAAACCAAGAGCTTACAAGAATGTAGAGAAACTACAATCCTCATTCATTGCTGGTGGGAATGTAACATAGAACAGTCACTTGGGAAAATAGTTTCAGTTTCTTAAAATGTTTACCATAAACTTACCATACAACCCAGCAATTCCACCCCAGTAATCTACCCAAGTGAAAATATATGTCACACAAAGACCATGTATGTTCATGGTAGCATTACTAATATCACATCGCCAAATATCTTATCAACTGATTGGTGGACAAAATGTGGTATATCCATACAATGAAATACTACTCATGAGTAAAAAAAAAAACCATAAGTTACTGACACACCATGGATGAGCTTCTCAAACACATTTTGCTAAGTGGAAGAAGCCATATGCAAAACACTAATATACTGTATGATTCTATTTACATGAAATGTCCAGAAAAGGCAAATCTATAAGGACAAGAAGCCAATCAGTTGTTGTATGGGGCTAGAGAGGAGGGATGAGGGATTGATGCAAATAGGTTATATGCAACTTTCTAGAGTGATGGAAAACTTCCAAAACTGGATTGTTATGACGGTTGTACAACTCTATAAATTTCCAAAAAATAAATGAATTTTATATTTCAAATGTGTGAATTTTGTGGAATACATATTCTATCTCAATAACTGTTAAAATTAAAAGAAGAAAATAGTGATCTATCAGAATCAAATCCTGGGAAGTGAAAATCAACTTTTATCTCTTCTAAAAAGAATGCCTGTGCCCCTGGGACTATAGAACAGTACAGGGCTAACAGGAGATTAAAACAGGCCAGGGAGATCCAAGAGAGAAGCTATTCTAATCACAAAAAATACATTAAGACCATGGCAGTATCTCAAACTGTTTTACTTTGAAGTGATATTATCTCAATTCTCCAAAAAAAGTAACACAATAACATATCGCTATGATTACAAATCATTTTTAAAAAAATAAATCTACATAACACCTTCCTTCTATAGAACTTCATGTTCTTCACATAGATTCTGATGATGTTCTCAGGAGTTAAATTTGCAGGATAAAATGTTTCAAAAAATAAGCCATCTGTGATAGGATACAAAGCAGTTGGTAACATCAGGAAAAGCCTCTAAGTAAAATATTAGGGAAAGTCTCTCCGTTTTAAAAAGGAAAACTGAAAGAAACTCAAGTGTTAAGTGTCAAGGCCAACAAGGAAGGTTGATCATGGAACAGCAATGAACAGGGGAATAAGCTACCTTCTAAGGTAGAAGCGAGTTAGGGCAATATAGTTGTTACATGGTTTTAGAGTAAGTGTAGAAGCCAAACTAGCAACAAAACCTTCATCCTTTCCTTCCCCAGGTAATCCTCCAAGAAATGAAGGGAATGTGTCCCCTTTAAACAATACAGGATAATGTGTACCTTCCACTCTCAATTCATGAATTCCAAGGTGAACTCACACAATCTTTCATACACATTTTAAAAAGAAAAAAAAATGGCCAACATAAACTAAGAATGAAAGAGAAAGGTGTTGACGGAGGAAACTACCAAAATAGGTTAGGAGTTGAGTAAAGGAAGAGTAAATCCATAGGACAGGATGGGAGCTGAGGGGACGGGAGCAGGTCCGCTAGCAGAGACAAGCCGCTGGGTTGGTAGAAGTTATGGAAGACTGACTTCATCTACTTCCCATTTCACAGAAGATTAACTCTGAAATCTCAAGTACAGACACGGCTATAGAAGAAATAAGAGATAAGAGATAAGAAAAGTATGAGTTTGAAGGTGCAGAGATCTAGTTTGAAATCTGGCAATTTCATCTGCTTAGCTGTGTGGCCCCATGTAAATCACTTCGTCTCTGATTCAGTTGCTTCCTCTGAAAAATAGGGCTAAATGTTACCATCACATCCTCATCAAAAGGGTATGACAATAAGGGCAGTAACAGAGGCTGACAGCTGATGATGACAACCATGACTGCTACTACTGCTATTAACATATACTACATACAACACAGACCATATGCCAAGCCCACATTTAGCACTACTTACAAACACATGTGCATGTGCACACACATGCACACTCATTTAATCCACACCCCAATCCTTTACTTAGTAACCTCCTACTCATCCTTCCTATTAGCTCATGTGTTACTTTTCACAAAAGAGCCTTTCCTGACCCCCCAGTCGAGGTCAGGCTGTCACAGAGCAATGTTCCTTTCATTCTGAACACTATCCAAACTTGTGATCACACTTTCATTAGTATTCATACTTATTACTTAAAATATCTTCACCAGTATACTGGAGGTCCACTGAGAACTCCATTACTTTAAGCACATAATTAAGAACTCAATAAATACATGTTACTGAATGGATCTAATTTAATTCCTTCAGTTTCCACGCAAGAGACCACAGTAGGGTCCAAAGAGACAGACTTGCCAAAGGTCTTAAGACTAGGACCTGTGTCTTCTGACTTCCCACAGTATGATGTCTGCTATACCAAACTCTCCCACAGATCACATCTCAGAAAACAAATGATAATGTTATCGCTTGTATTAAGATGAGACTGAAGAGATACTTTCTTACCAATAAAACTGATAACTGAGTGACAGAAACTCAATTTATTTGTAATTATATCTCTTCTACTCTCAGTGTCTTACAGATAGGAACATTTAACATAAAAAGGCTGTTATGCTCTCTAGCTACCAGAATTCTCTATGGAACAGAAAGTCATCCAAGACCATAAAACATCATATATTAAGACACCAGATACCAGAGCAAGTTTTAAGATAAACTATCCTGAAGGACTTACACAAAGAAAATGGCTGAGAACAGGCTACCTAACTTTTACAACTACACAAAGAATAAACGGGTCAGAAGTGAACATCTGTAAAGAGACTCTGAGAGACTTCCTTGTTAGAGGTTGGTGCACTTCAGTCCCATCCCATGCCCACTCAACAACAGGGCCTACATTCCTGGAATGTGTCAGGGCCAAGGACATCTGAGAGTTTCCAATGGATCAGAGGTGAACACACAAAGAGCTGGTGCAGGGTGATCTTGGATTCCGTCCTAGCGGGCTGAGGAGACTTCACCACAACGAAGCTGGGGGTAGACCTCTGACTTCCTAAAGGGGGGATCACCAGCATTCTAGAAACTACACATAGATTTCTGTATATAAATTGACTTTTCTTGTTTTGCTTTATTTCTAAACTCAGAGTGATCAGAAAAAAACTGTGTAACCTGCTTATGTTTTCATGTAGGAAAAGAAGAACTGGATCTTGAATAAATATAAAGAGATCGGGATGATAAAGTTGCCTTGGAACGGTCTCAGAATTCCTACTTAACATACGGACTAAACTGAGTACAACCGAAAATTTCTTAGAAAGAGTAAAAATAAGAAGGAGGGAAATGGGTATTTTTTCACATTTTAAATGATTAATTTTTTTCTATCTTATTAAAAAAACAACTAAAAACCCCATTTCCTTTTAGAGTGTATTTCCATGTTTGAAATTCTAGGCAGGAATTTAAACTTTAATGCTAACTATTAGATTAAAAATTCATTTAAAATACCTTACAATTTGCAATATTTACATGAGAAATGTATAATTTAAGAGCTGTTTTGGCAGCATTTTGCAGGCTTGAATCTTTTCTTAGTACTTTCACCCAAGAAAAATTAAGTCAACTCATGAATTCTGAATGACTCTAAGCAATTAAATAAGAAAGACATAAAGCACATGGCCCCGTTTCCTCTGAGGAGTTGAAATCATAAATAACAGTTGTCTATACTCTTTCTTTAGGCCCCTCTCAAGATGTAAAACCGAGAGAAATGCACATTTCTCTCAGACCAAGAATCACACATTAGAGGAAAAGAAACTGGCAGCAAAAAATCCTTAGAAGTCTTAAGAGGGATCATCCACACCACACAGCAGCCAAGGGATAGACAAAGGATATTTCACAGTGATCTGCAGACTCCAAGAACATGAAACGTCACCTGCAACACCCATCAGAGCCAGAACACCTGAAGTTCAGGAGGAGGACTGGCCAGAACAATCCTACTGAGATTTCAAAACAGAGTATTCACTGATATCTGGGGAGCATGTACGCATATTTCAGGATCAGCCCAAAGGCCAGAACACTTTTCCCTGGGAATAAAGCATCAAAAGGATCAACAAAGCATCAACAAAGGTCAACAAAGCATCAAAAGGATCAGATGGTATTTGGGAGGACTGTGTTGTCCAGTCACCCAAAATATTAATATCAGCAGTCACAAAGTGCTAATTGTGACTTATATGATTCCCCTACAATTCATAAGTGCTGTTTCTTACATTTAAAAAACATAATATAAAATTCATTTAACCTATGCAAATACAGTTCTGTCGTTCCATGAGACTGAAGTAAATTTCAAAAAAAAAATAAAAATTCCATATTCTGTTTTCTGAAGGAAACATTGGAATAGCATAAGTCCCTAATATTGTAGTGGTTTTTAAAACAAATCACTTTCTCCTCATACTGTACCCAAATTTTCATTAAATAATCTACCATTATAATTATTATTATATGATTTTTAAACTGTCATCTGAACTAAAAAAAAAATAATGTTTATATTAGTTGACATTAAATTATATTTTGGCCATCAACACAGTACTAAAATAAATGAAGAATAAATATCTGGTTAGTTTGATCAATGTAGATGGCTTCATTATGCACTGGTCATCTATAATAATAAATCTGTAGGATCACTGGCAAATCTCTACTTCATTTGATGCCATATCAAACAATATACTTTACTGTTGGTACACAAAGGCAAGCTACTGTAAACTCACATATCCTTATCTTCTGGCTAAAGCACTAAATACTCCTACAGAGTCCATGACTCATAGTATTACCGTATTATATTTCTATGGTTTTACGGTTCCCTTCAGGTACTATTACAGTGCCTTGTCATTACCGTCTCCTTTTCAACCACAAACATTCCTTGGGGGCCATACTAAGGGCAAATAGCATGCCAGGAGATCTGGGTATTGAAATGATTTCCTCAGAGCAGACCCAGAGATGAGACAGAGGGAGCCCAAAACCCTGTACTGAACCAATGCTCATGGTCTACACTACCACTCTTCAAATAATCAAAAAGTATATATACATCTGCATATTTGGCCCTTTCATGCCATGCCGTATCTATTAGGTGAGTGACATTTCCTCAACAAGGGCTCCTAACACTTGATCAGAATCCTCTACAGCAAGTCTCCCACTATTATTGCCCTCTCCTGACTTTATATATGGCTTTGGGAATAGGTATCCTATTCCACTAGCAATTCTCTTTACAGGGATGACCACAGCCCAGCAAGGTGACAGACCATTTACATACATATTTGGTTTGGCCTATATTATATGACTCCAAGTTTTTAAATACTTTGAATCACTTACAATTAAATAACACAAAACTCTACATTACCAACTTAGCTTGAAAAACTGTAAAAGTCAGTAACATTGGGCCTGCAATTTCACACAACAATTGATCACTGCTGCCTGTTAGACAAAGCATGAGCTCTCCACATTGTCACAATCCCCATCACCCTTATTACTCTACAATATGACCCACTTTACTCAGTCAGGATACCCACCTGACTCTTGTGGGCATTTGTGTCTGCAATCCTTTCTGTAAAACTAAGTGAGTAATGTGATTATAACTAACTGTTTACAGAAGCAAGCCATAAAAGCAGAACCAGGTTTTGCAATGTTAAGATGGGACATGTTGCTATGACAGCTACCATAGCCACAAATCCCTTCAGGGAAAGCAGAATGAGACAATTCCTTACACACAGGTTACCATGGTTTGTGACACAGGATCTCATTCACATCCTGACGACAAGTGATTGTACCAAAAATGGGCACCTGACCAAAAGAGTCACCTATAGACTGGACAGTTGTTTGTGAGGTAACTGTCATGAGATCCTGTCCAAAGATACTGCCAAACACAATGGTGCCTGGCAAATCAAGGAGGACCTTCCTTCTTGGTGGAGAGCTTGAAAAAGCAGCAGTATGTGAAGAGAGAAGAGCTAGGTCACTGAAGTAGGAATAAAGAGGGACATTAAATAATGATGAAGGCATCAATTCATCAAGGACATAATAGTCCTGTGTATGTACCTAACAACAGGGCTTCAGAGTACATGAAGCAAAAACCGATAGAACTGAAAGGAGAAAAATAATACCAATCATAGTTGAGAGACTGGAACACTCTTCTGTCATTAACAATAACATAGAAGAAATTCATAGAATAGATAAAAATCAGTAAAATACAGAAGACCTAAACAATACTACCAATGAATTTATCATAACTGAGTTTCTTAAGACACTCTACTCAACATCATAGAATACACATTATTTTCTAGCACACATGGAACATCCACCGAGATAGACAATAGTCTGAGCTACAAAATAAATTTTAACAAATTTTAAAGAATTAAAATCATACAAAGAATGTGAATAAAATTAGAATTCAATAAAAACTTAGAAAATAATCAAAGATTCATGAAAACCTACTTCTAATACTTCACTTCAAAGGTGAAATTACAAGGAAAATAAGAAAATATTTTCAATTGCATGAAAATGAACATAGAACATTTCAAAATTTATGAGAAACAAAGTCTACTTAGAGAAAAATTAATAGCATCTAAATGCTCATATAAAAAGAAGGCTTATAATCAATAACTTAACCATTCACCTTAAGAAGTAAAAAGCAAATTAAACTAAAAGCAAGTTAAAAGAAGAAAAGTACAAAGAGCAGAATTCAATGAAAATGATAATAGAGTAAATCAATGAAATCAAAAGGTGGTTCTCTGAGAAGGTCAATAAAATTGATAAATCTCCAACCAAACTGCTCAAGAATGAGAAAGAGAAGAAACAGCTATGAAAGAGGGGACATAGCCACAGATTCTAGAGACAGTAAAAGAATCATAAAGGGATATTATAAATAACTTAATACTAACATGTTTGGTAACGCAGATGAAATTAACAAATTTCTGAAAGGGACAAAGTACCAAAGCTCACGCTAACAGACAGAGACAGCATGAAGAGCCCTTTGACCATTAAAGAAAATTAATTTCATTTGCATTTCAAAATCCTCCCACCAAGATCTCACCAGACCCAAATAGCTTCATTGGTGAACTCTGCCAAACATTTAATGAAAAAATAATGCCAATTCTATCTATAAACTCTTCCAGAAAAAAAAAATTCAGTTTATGAAGCTGGCTAACATTAATTACGCTGATACCAAAATCCAACAAAGACAATACATGCAGAGAAAATTACAGACTAACATCCCTTCTAAACATAGACATAAAAGTCCTTAAAATATTAGCAAATTGAATCCAGCAATATACAGAAAGAATAATTAATCATGACAAAAGTGATGTTTACCCCAGGAACACAAAGTTCACTCAATATTTGAAATCAATATAACTTACCATGTCAATATACTAAAAAAGAAAACTATATAATTTTTTGATAGGTACAGAAAAAGGTGACAAAAGTCAATGTCTATGCATTATAAAATATTCATTACAAAAACTCTCTTCAAACAAGGAATAAAAGGAACTTCCACAAACTGGTAAAAAGTATCTACAAAAAAAACCAAACCAAAACAAAACAGCTAACATCATATTAATGATTTTAAAAAAAACAACTTTTATAAATGGCTAAAGTTGTTTTCTTCTTAAGATCAGAAACAAGATAAGGATGTCTGATCTCGCCAGGTCTGTTCAACACAGAGGTCCTAGCCATTGCACTAAGGCAAGGATAAGGAGAAAAAGGCATATAGATTGGAAAGAAACAATGTAAAATTGTATTTATGTGTAGATAACACAATCATCTACATTAAAAATTCTAATAAATCTACAAAAAAGCAACAAATTTTAAGTAATTAGTTTAACAAGGTTGCAAAAACCAAGGTTGATATACAAATACCAACTACATTTTTAGACAGTAGCAAGGAAATTTTGGAAATTAAAATTGTAAAAATAATACCACTTGTAATAGCATCAAAAAGATAAAACCCTTGCGGATAACTTTAATGAAATATCTGTAAGATCTATACAATGAAAATAACAAAGCTTTGCTGAGAGGAATTAAAGGACCTAAATAAATGAAGAGATAAACCACGGCCATTAATCAAACCTTATACTGCTGTCAAGTCTCCCTGAAGTCATCTACTAATGTAATAAAATTCTAATCAATATTCCAGTAAGCTATTTTGTAGAAAGTGTCAAACTGTTTCTAAAATATACATGTAAAAGCAAAGATCAAAATAGCCAAATTTTGAAAAGGGAAAAAAAGTTTGAGGACTTGCTGTACCTGATTTTAAAACATTCAATAAAGCTAAGGTGATCAAGATAGCGTTGGGTTGTCATAAGGACAGACTTATAGAGAGTCCAGAAATAGAACCACATGTATGTGGCCATTTTATTTCCAACAAAGATGTCAAGTGGGAAAGAATACGCTTTTCAAAATATAGTGCTAGAAAATTGGACTTCCAGATACAAAAATATTAGATTTACCTTTACCTTACACCTTTATATGGTTAACCCGAAATGGATTGAAGAGTTAAATATAAGTGTAAAAACATAAAATTTCTGGAAGGAAACATGAAAGAAAGTCTTAATGACTCTGAATTAGGAAAATACTTCTTTGGATACAAAATGCATGAATTATTAACTATCAAACTCAACACCCAAAAAACAAATAATCCAGTGAAGAAATGGGCAAAAGACATGAATAGACACTTCTCCAGAGAAGACATCCAGATGGCCAACCGACACATGAGAAAATGCTCAACATCACTCATCATCAGGGAAATACAAATCAAAACCACAATGAGATACCACCTTACACCTATCAGAATGACTAACATTAACAACTCAGGCAACAAGAGATGTTGGTAAGGATGTGGATAAAGAGGATCTCTTTTGCATTGTTGGTGGCAATGCAAGCTGGTACAGCCACTCTGGAAAACAGTATGGAGGTTCCTCAAAAAACTAAAAATAGAACTACCCTACGACCCAGCAATTGCACTACTAGGCATTTATCCAAGGGACACAGGTGTGCTGTTTCGAAGGGATACACGCACCCCCATGTTTATAGCAGCACTAACAACAATAGCCAAAGTATGGAAAGAGCCCAAATGTCCATCGATGGATGAATGGATAAAGAAGATGTGGTATATGTGCGCGCGCGCGCGCACACACACACACACACACACACACACACAAAATGGAGTATTACTCGCAATCAAAAAGAATGAAATCTTGCCATTTGCAACTACATGGAAGAACTGGAGGGTATTATGCTAAGTGAAATTAGTCAGAGAAAGACTAACATACGACTCCATTCATATGAGGACTTTAAGAGACAAAACAGATGAACATAATGGAAGGGAAACAAAAATAAAAACAGGGAGGGGGACAAAACAGAAGAGACTCATAAATATGGAGAACTTTGGGTTATGGAGGGGGTTGTGGGAGGGGGGATGGGCTAAATGGGTAAGGGGTACTAAGGAATCTATTCCTGAAATCATTGTTGCACTATATACTAATTTGGATGTAAATTTAAAAAAATAAAACAGGTTAATAAAAATAATAATAAATTAGATTTTCAAAATTAACAATTTCTTGTTTTCAAAAAACATTATTAAAAAATAAAAATACCAGCCATATTTTGGTAGAAATTACTTTCAAAACACATCAAAGACTTGTATTTATAATACAGAAACAGATCTTACCATTCAATAAGAGCCCAATTTTTTAAATGCACCAGAGAAAACATACAAATGGGTAATAACATGAAATGAATTTCAACTTCATTAGTCAACAGGGAAATTAAAATCACAAGGCGGTATCTGTACAATGAGTTAAACTGACTGACAATACCAAGTGTAGACAAGAATGCAGAGTAACTCGAACTTTCGTACCTTTCTGGAGGACTGCAAATTGGTACACATATTTGGGGATATTTTCACAGTTTCTAACAAAGTTAAATATGCACTTAACCATACTATCCAACAATTCCAGTCCTAAGTATTCATCTAAGAGATGCAAAAACACCGAAACACCTATATGCAAAATTTTCACAGCATCTTTATCCACAAGACAAAAAACTGGAAACTCAAATGTCCATCAACTTACAGATGGATAAAAACTTGTGAGAAACAAGAGAACACGCTACTGATGCATGCAATATAAATATCAGAGCCATTATGCTAAGTAAAAGAACCCAGAAACAAAAGACTATATATAATATGTACCCATTTTTTAAAAAATTCTGTATAATGGAAAAGATAAAAGTATAGGAGCAGAACACACCAGTGGTTGCCTGGGGCTAGAGCTAAGGCGGAGAAGGGAAAGGGCATGGAGAATGACCGCACGGGGCATGAACGGACACTTTGAGGGTGACAGAAATTTTCAACATCACAATTGTGCTGGTTATTAGAAGACTGCAAACATTGGTCAAAACTCAACAAACTGTGCACCTAAAAGGGGGGATTTTATTGTATGTAAATTGTACCCCAATCAATCTTCTTTAATTAAAAAAAAAAGAGGATTGTTGGGGAGCTCTCAGAACCACCGAAATGGCTAAAGAAACAAGCTCAAGGATTAAACTTCTAGGAAAATATCCAAAACTGTGCTGTACAACTGGCTTGAGAGAACACTGCTACAGCTGTCCCTGTCACCAACCCTAAATGCCAGGACCCTACTGCAATGACTAATGGTATCAGTTCTCTGTCTGGCACTCCACCCGACAACACTATGGACCACCAAAGCCATCCTCTTCTGCAGTTATCCATGCTCAGCACAGAGGTCGTTTCTCACTCTGCTCTCTCCCAAATCGTGGTCTCATCCATGTGCATCTGACTGGAGAGCCAAAGGCCAAGCTACACAAGAAGCTGGAAATTTGAGTTCACACGTCTAACAGTGGGAAGTGGACTCATAATGTGGGAATTTCTCCAAATACAGAAATACTATTCAAAATAGGATAGCCAGACGTTAACAGGACAAATGTTGACTACGGCAAGCAGCAAGTGGAAATATTAAAAGCTGTTTCATTCCTTCTTCTCCCCTTCCCCTTCTAAGCCTGTCTTTGTCAAGTCCTCTCTAGTTCCTAACTTCACAGCCTTGTGCAAGGTGGAAAGCTGAAACTACTGAAGACAACAGGCTTCCTGTCTCTGTAGTGAAAGCCTGTGCTCACTGAGGAAACTGTCCTGAGGGAGAGGAGCTGGGAGGGCCCCGCTTTGAGCTTGCGAAAGGAGAAGAAGGGCTCCTGGGAAGGGCATGGAAGCTGGCCAAGTTCCTGCAGAAGAGGGGACCCCTGCTCTACTTTCCTCAGAGGCCAAGGGAAATAGTAGTGCTTCAAAGGGGATGGCTGCTCTGGACACTGGGGCCCTGTCATTCCAAGACTCCTTCTGCTCCGTGAGGCAGGGAAGCTGCAGAGCAAGACTTCAAAGGACCCTGCAGGTTCAAACGTGGGGAATGCGGTAGTTACTCCATGGAAGACCAGAGGGGTCCCCCAGTGTTTGGGTTCTGTGGGGAGCCCCAGTAGTAACTGATATTAAATTTCCTGCTACAGGGGTAAAAAGAGACTCTCAGATTTGTATTCAACTCGATTTAAAGAAAACAGATGAACAGACATACTTTGTAAACCTTTGTGGGTCCTAGGAATGAAAAGTATAATTTTAAAATGAATATTAATATAATATTAACCCAAAGGTTATATGAAGGACTTAAAAAAAAATCTCTGGGCTTTCAAATTCCAGAAATCCCTGTTTAGAGACAGGGCAAGGCATGGGGACAGTCTATGAGCTATTTTTTCAGTGTTTCAGGATTGCCTTTTATTACAGGAATAACGCTCTGGCCAAATTTGAACTTGCCAGTGACTAGCTGCTTTCAGAAGGAAAAAAAATCAAAATTCCTTCCTGTTTAGTTTTCTAAAGAACTTCTGAACATCTAGGTTTTAAACCTGGACAATGACTAGGGTAGGAAGAATGTACTTTTCTTCCCGGGCTTAGTTTTGCTTTGTTTTCTAAAGAAATTACAGCGTAATTTAGTTTATATTTTGGTAGGCCTTTTTCACATCATGACACTGTAGCTGAATGCCAGTATCTGTCTGGTTAGCAGACTGAAGATTTATATTGGGAAATACTAACTAGAGTTTCCAGATGGCAAAAGGCCAAATAAATGGCCTTTACTGTTAAATACAGCCATGTACTCTCAACTTCACCACCTGGTTGAACACAGCCCCACTCGGCTCTAATGAGCAAGCGCCAGTTGTTTAATGAAGCATTCATGTGATAAAAGAGGCTAAATCAACAAGTAGAGTTATTTATGAATAAATAAAGCCATCTGAAACCATCAGGAAGGATGTTATATTCCGAAACTAATTAAATTCTTTTTTTAAAAAATGGCTCCACTGAAATATTTTATTCTCATTCGCCAGTAATACTGCCTCCTTCCAAACTAAACACCATTTTTTAAAATTTTCTTGATCTAGTGGATTTGTTTGTGTTAGCACCAGTTTAACTTTTAACAGTTTAAAGCACTGAAATATGTAAATAGGATCAAAAGAATGAAAAGACAACTTCCTGAATGGGAGAAAATATTTGTAAATCATGTAATTGATAAGGGGCTAACATCCAAAATACATAATGAATTCATACTACTCACCAGCAAAAGCACAAACAATCCAATCAAAAATGGGCATAAGATCTGAATAGACATTTTTCCCAAGAAGACATACAGAAGACCAATAGGTACCTGAAAAGATACTCAACATCACTCATACCGGGAAATGCAAATCAAAACTACAATGAGGTATCACCTCACATCTGTTAGAATGACTATCATCAAAAAGGCAAATAATAAGTGTTGGCAAAGATGGAGGGGGGGAAGGAAACCCTTGTGCACTGCTAGTGGGAATGTAAACTGCTGCAGCCACTATGGAAAACAGTAAGAACTTTCCTCAAAAAATTAGAAATGATCCAGCAATTTCATTCCTGGGTATCTACCCAAAGAAAATGAAAACACTAATTTGAAAAGATACATATACCACTCCCGCCATGTTCACAGCAGCATTATTTGTAAGAGCCAAGACATGAAAACAATCTAAATGTCCATAGATGGATGAATGAATGGATAAAGAAAAAGCGGTGGGGCGGGGGGGGGGGGGGAATACTATTTGGCCATAAAAAATGAAATATTGCCCTTTGGAAAACATGGATGGACCCTGAGAGCATTATGCTAAGTGAAATAAGTCAGAGAGGAAAAGATAAATACCATATGAGCTCAGTTATGGAATATAAAAACAAACAAATTGAGCCCATGGATATAAAGAACAGCCTGGTGGTTGCCTGAGGCAGTAGGGGTAAGAGGAGAGTACGTAGGCAAAATGGGTGAAGGGAGGGCAGAAGGTTCAAATTTCCAGTTACAAAATGAATGTCATGTGGATGTCATGTACAGCATGGAGACTATAGTTAATGATATTGGACTGTATATTTGAAACCAGGAGAGGAAATCTGGAAAGTTCTCATCATCTGAAAAAAAATTTTATAACTATATTTGGTGAGAGATGTTCATTGGATTTACCATGGTGATCATTTCACAATATACAAATATCCAACCATTACTTTGTACACCTGAAACTAACATGATGTGATGTCAACTACACGTCAATTTTAAAAAATGTGGAAATAGGGAGTTTATTATCTATCCTGTTAGAAGCTCGTACTAATCTGAGAATGCAGAGAGAGGTAATACGGCCTCATAATTATTCACTGACACAATGCATCCGAGTACTTTTCATGACCTTCCTTGCAGGCTCTGCTTACTCTGGCCTCTGCCTCTCTCTCCAGTCAGTCTTAACAGTACTTCCTCTCACAGTGAACTTTTCTCAGGTCCAGGAATACACTAGGCTCTCCTGGATTGGTATGGTCTATTTCCCTAGCTTGAAACAGTCTCATCTGTGTGTCTGTCTGTCTCTCTCCCTGCCCCCACCCTCTCTCTCTCTCTCTCTCTCTCTCACACACACACACACACACACACACACACACACACACACACACACACCTTTCTAATTCCTACCTATCCATCAGATTTCAAAATTTCTCTCATCCAGAACAGGTTACATTTCTCCTTTAAATGCCTTCACAGCACCATACACTTCCTTTAAACTTCAAGAAGTCTTTCTCAGTACCAGATTCTAAGTAGAAGCTATATGCCCAGGTCCTAGTACACAATGACCATAATACAGTAAATGTCCAATATGTATTTGATAATAGTCATCAAGAATTGATCAAAAATCAAGAATGTGCCAAATACACTTCTAAGCACTTTTATTTTTGCTAGGTAACAAACGTGACTGGAAGGTGATATGATTATTAATCATATTTTATACATAAGGACACCAAGGCCCAGAGGTGTTAAAAATTTTTTTTCCCACATAACGTTGAGATTCAAACCTGTGTCCAGCAGGACTCCATGGCATTCCTAACCTCTATACCATACATCCTCCTAATAATACTGGAAAGGGCACAGGATCTAGAATCCAGGGACCACTACTTACTAGTTGTGTAACCTTGGTCACATTACTTAAACTCTTGGATCCTTAGTATTTTTGCATTTTTATAAAAATTATAAAAACATTTACCACCCAAGATAACTATGAAGAAGCGTACATTAAAGTGCCTGGCAAAAATAAAAAAGTTTTTAATAAAGAGTAATTGAATCTGATCTCAGGGAAATAGCCCTAAGTAGTAAAAAATAAGAAAGAAGAAAGAAAGCAGTTAGTATGTATTCACCTACATTCTTATAATTGTCCCAGTGGCATGAAACTTCTCAAGAAAATTATGGTCACATGCTTATTGTGACGTATACCTACAGTTCCGATTTTTTTTTAGTTACTAAGAGCTACATGGAGTTATTTAAGCACACGTTTAAGTTAAGAGAAAACTTCATTTGGTATGTGGGTTAGTACATACCTATATCCTCCACACCCCCACCGTGTAAAAGGCCAAAAGACTGAACACTTTCCTATGACAAAGCAGGAGTAAAATTTAAAAATGAAATGTGAAGTAAAAATATAAAAGAAATATTAGAAAACAAATAACTGGTAGGAAATGAAAAGATAAATCTAAATGAAACCAAAGATACTACAGGAAGAATTAAGCAAGAAAAGAATGGGAAAGATAATGGGGATAGAAAACCCTGTATTGTTGACAGCATCTGATCTGCCGATTAATGTTATTTCTAAGCAGATTAACCAAATCCCAACTGTTCTACATCAGGTCCTTTCTCTAAGCTTTTCCTCCCTCCTATCAGCAAATAAAGAATAAATACAAATTTTAAACACGTAAATAAAACAGAAGGAAAAAACCCACCCCCTACAAACCAGAAATGTTTTGAGTGGACAATTCACCCAAATACGTCTGTTCTTTCCTTCTATTCTGTGCCCATACTAAAGTGATAAAGTGGAAAAGTGAAAAAAGAGGAGAATTAGCTCCTCTGTAGATGTTTTTTTTTATTTTTTTTTTAACGTTTATTTTTGAGACAGAGAGAGACAGAGAGAGGGAGACACAGAATCTGAAACAGGCTCCAGGCTCCAGGCTCTGAGCTGTCAGCACAGAGCCCGACGCGGGGCCCGAACTCATGGACCGCAAGATCATGACCTGAGCTGAAGTTGGAGGCTTAACTGACTGAGCCACCCAGGCGCCCCTGTAAGATGTTTTAAATAGCGCCTCAAGCCAGCCCCCCTTCAGCATTGGCAGTGCCGTACTGGAGGCCAGCACGTGAAGGGGAGGGCGTAAAGAGATGCTGCCTGGGCTGTTATTTCTGTCCCAGATGCAGAAAGAACTTTTAACCTTCTAATGCTTTTCCTTACCACAGCCTTCTCCATAGCAACCATTGAACTGCAACAGCAAGAAACAGAAAGGAAGATAAAAAATATACATATGTGTGATACATACATTTACATATGTAAATCCAGCAAAACTGCTGGATCCAGTAATGGTTTTATAAAAATCACATATTCCTCTGAAATATTATATTGCTGTGCAGGACTAACCCCTAAAAACCAGAATTAAGCAAGCATAGTGTACTTGGTTTTTTTCCATAGCACTTACATCTGCTAATATATTTATACACTTTACAATAGATTTAATGTCTAAGATGAGCCTATTTTACTCAAAAACAAAACGTTAAAGGCCTAACAGATTTCCAAGTGTTCAATCCAGAAGAATGGACTTCACATCACCTACTATTTCTGAATAACTAAGACTGTTAACAACAACAGTGTTACAAGGTTGCAACTTTGTACCCATTGTACATTATACTTCTGGTGGAAAGTTTAAAACTAGGAAAACTAGAAAGGGTCAT
Source organism: Panthera leo (assembly GCF_018350215.1). Taxonomy (NCBI): domain Eukaryota; kingdom Metazoa; phylum Chordata; class Mammalia; order Carnivora; family Felidae; genus Panthera; species Panthera leo. The sequence goes on from NC_056687.1 coordinate 64,756,595, forward strand.
CCCCACTGACAAGAACTTTTCTGCCAGGTAAAAGTAGCAACAAAGGGCTATGGTCTCTTTTCAGATACTACTTGCCCTAGTTTTTTGTCACTGTTTCCCTGTTTTAGCTTAACTTTGATGTTCAACTACAGGATCAACAAATATGCATAAAATATACATTTCAGCATGAAGAGGTTCTGCAACCAGGCAGGTATGAGGAAGCATGATTCCATCAGGCAAGCACAGCACCTTCACTTTACAGAAAGGAACAACACCCCTTAGGGTAGAGATGACAATGACAACATTAGTTGAATGAGTGTTCCCCTTCAAAACTTGCTCTTTTGAGGGAACAACTATTACAGATCTCATAGTTTCCATTTCTAACCTCTGGGTGCCCAGACACCATCTCCGAAGGTGCTAAACACCTGTGACAAGCCTACACTAGAATCCAGAAGGCCTCCCTAATGGGGGATTTTGAGATGTTCACTGCTGAATTATTTATTACACATTTTAGTGGCCTCGGTTCTTTCACTAAATGGTGAAGTGTTATTATGGGCTGAGCTCATACATTTACAACCAGTAATTTGAAGTCACAGGAAGATACATTTTATGGCTCCCTTTATTAAAATTCCGGGAAAGAAGAGGCCATAAAGGATATGGATACAATGGGCTAAGTGGAGAAGAAATGGGGAGAAAATATTTTGATGACAGATGTATTGCTAATAAGTTAAAGAAGGACGTATTTCTTTTCAGGAGTGGGAAGGAAGTGAGGCCAGAACACTAGTGTGTGTGTGGTAGGCCAGGGGAGGAAGGCTGGGAGGAAATCAGGAGTCAACGGCCGGGGGCTGGGCGGGGCTGGGCTGGGCTGGGCTGGCAGCACCGAGAATCCCACTCTATGCTTCCACCTCGGGCACAGGTTCATTTGTACCAGGCCTACTGAATCTCACATTCATGAATCCAGGCAACAAAACAAATGCCAGGCACTGGTAACAGTGGCAAACATAACTGACAAAGTTTCTACCCTCACGGAACCAAGAATCTAGTGGAAACTTAGCTGTTAATTGATTAAACACAATGGCGATAAACTTTACACAGAAGGTACGCAGTTTTATTTCTCTTTTCTCAGGATGAGGTACTTTTGATTGTGAGGGTTGGTTTTAATTTGGAAGGCCTTTCTCTAATAAATGTGGCAATTTCTAGAACCACCGGCTTGTCAACAGACAGCTGAGTCCTCCTCAGGTCTCAGGAAAAGTAACACAGAGCCAAGGTTAGCTAGTGGTCTGTGACTGACCCACAGGGCTCAGTGGGTGAATGGAGGAGGCCACTCTCCCCGGAGCCCTAGGACTCTGTGATCTGAAGGGGTGGGGGGTCCGTGTGCTCCCACTCCAGCTACCAGTCCTTCAGGGCTGTCTCGGTTCACAGAGGATTTCAGTTGCATTTTGATCAAACTGATGTTCAGAAGCCCAGACAGGCTGGTGGAGGGATGTTTTCTTTGGCACAAGAAAAAATGGTAGTAAACTGAAGACACCAGGCAGTGAAGACAGAAGTTTCCGCACAGCTGCCACTTCTGTGCAAAACTTTAGCAGCTCCCGGCGAGATTCTGGCTGATGGTTTGAGAGTGAAACTTACCTGGCCCCACTCTAGCCACAATGAGAAAAGCTGTATACAATACATCACGGGTTTCCAGCAACTTCTGAGTAAAAGAGCTTTGAAAGGTACAAAGCTCCATCAGATTTAAAACATCTACTTATACAATATCCATAATCCCTTCTTCCTTCCACATGATTTTTAAAATTCTCTCCTTTTCTCCTCTCCCCAAATACCGTCCAACCAGAGACTAGAAGCAGCAGGTGCCCTAGACTCTGACTAGTTTTCTCCGAACAATGCACACATCTTAAGTCCTGATCCCAAGGCCACTTCCCCAGCACCCTATGAACCACAGAGAGAATATTATAATATTCTGATTTAATCCTTTCAGACAATTAATTCCATAGCTCTTCAGAGCTTCTGCGGTTTTGAGATCCAGCAAGAGGAAAAGAGACTGCCAGGTGCAAAATGGTTCGCAACAAATAAACTAACCACTGCAGAGGCGGCCAACAAACATATAACAAACATATGTGCGTACAATCTGGGAATCTGGAGACAAAACCAGCTACCCACACTGAACACCAACAAAAGAACAGCATTATTAGGGGCACCTGGGTGGCTCAGTCAGTCAAGTGTCTGACTCTTGATTTCGGCTCAGGTCATGACCTCACCGCTGAGATGGAGCCCTGCCTCGGGCTTTGTGCTGGGTGTGGAGCCTGCTTGGGATTCTCTCTCTCCCTTCCCTTCAGCCCCTCCCCGCCTCTCTCTCAAAATAATTAAAGAAACATTAAAAAAAGAACATCATTAATAAAGTTTCATGAAAAAAGCAGCTACTGAGCAGAGGACTATGAGAGCAGTTAAGATGACCACATTACCCACAATTTTCAGAGTTAATTTTTTTTTCGTATTTTCAGGGTTTTTTTCCCAAAAAAAAGGCAAGAAGGAGAAATCAGAGGTCACAGGTATGTCTTTTTTGGCCCAGTTTCCTAAAGAAAATATCTTCAAAGTAACCATGTGCTTCTCTCCCCTCCCCTTTTCCCTTGAAGTCGGCCTCCAGTCAGGACACCACCTCACCTTCTACAGAAGTGATCAATAAAGAGGAAGATGACATGGAAGCCAGAGGCTCAAACAACCCACAAGTGGAGTCATGCACTCAACTGTGAGGACTCCCCTCTGGTATTTATGACCATTGTAACACTACATTTCAAGGTGTGCACGTGTGTGCGTACAATGCACAGAAATGACTGAAGATGAGAGTTTGTATCAGACAAGCAGCTCAACTTAAAATTCATTAGTTGTTCTACTTAAAACAATTATTTTCTATTTTTTTGTTAGGAACTGACAGGAATAGCCTTCTCCAGATTCCCACATACGGGTTATCTAATGGCAAGTACTATTAGACAACATTGTATCTCTTCTAGCCCCAGAACTGAGATGGGAGTATGAACTGAACACACACACACACACACACACACACACTTACAATTCAGTACATATCTATGAGTTTTAACAAAAACTAAAGTGACACCATCTATCGAATCCAGTAGTCAAGTGGTGCACCTAGTGAGTTAGTGGTTACCTCCAAATAAAATAGTGGTTTACAACTAGTTTCTCTATTTTATAAATTGAAGCTTTTTTTGGGGGGGGGGGAGCATGTGAACTGTATAGATTGCTTCAATCTTACCGTATTTACTAGCTTTCATTTCCAAGTTGTATTTGGCTTAGGGTACCACCTTGCAATCAGTATTTCTACCCACAGTGAGTTTTCAATTCCTGAGTGTATCAGTTACCCAAACTGCATTCAGAAATCAAGTCAATGACCAGAAGACATTTACCGTAATTGCTCTCTTGTTCTGCTTTCCTTAAACATCTATATGAAAGTATTTATTTTGGATGGTTTTATATGTCACCCTGAAGATTTCCACAGTAATCAGGTGAAAAAAAAAAGGTTATTGTCCCATAGCCATAAATAGGTGAACATTTTGAAGAAAAACTTACAAAACTAACCACAAAAAATACTACTTAACAGCTTACAAATTCTTTCACTTTCCTATAATAATATAGGTTTAGGGTAAATTTTAGATATTAGATATCATTTTAATGTTTTCTTATTTGAAGTCTTTCAGAATGTTAAATGAGTGGAAAGTGACTTTAAATATCATCTAATCTAATCCCCCCTTTTTTTTAATGAAAACAACTTCCCCCTGCAACAGGGAAGTCACTGCTCTGAAACCACAGTTAGTGTCAGTCCTTAATTCCCAGCCGAGTGTTATTTTCACTGTATCAGGTTTGTTGTACAAAGGATAGAAACTCAAATACCCAGGGATAAATCTCTAGTATTTATGAATAGGTAGCCTGAAATTTCTGCTTATCTTTTCCACTGTTATTTATCCCATTATTCATTTAAACACTTACCAAATGATGGAGGATACAGAAAAAGAAAATGACTGAAATCAATCTACTCTAATAATTTCTGGGAGACTTAGTTATTTTAAATTTTTTGGATGAAAAGAGGTTGAAATTATAGAAGTGAAATTGCAACTGGTGATTTAAATAATTTGAATTATTATTCAAATAATTATGTTTTAGGTCTTTCTACCTTTAATATTTTAGGCCATAATCACCATGAAAACTCAATAAATATTCTCTAAATTAGAAAATCAAACATCGGTGCTAATGTTTCTGCGTAAGTTCAAACTAAACTCAAGAGCTTTAAAAACTTACCCTATCATAGGGAAAATGCTTAAAAGATATTTGGCTACAATTATTGCCAGGATGTCCTCTTTGTGATAATTTGATGCACTACATAAAAAATGTAAATATATTTTTCAAGTGAGTGAAATATGGAGAGTTAAATTAGATAAAAAAGTTTAAAGCATAAAATATCTAAATCATGTACCACAGTTATGTACAGTTAAAGCTGATAACATTAAGTATAAGTTCTACAGAAAACCTACAGGTAATTTAACAGCTATTTACAAATTAGAAATAAAGGCATTATCATAGTGAAAACATCATCTGGTCATTATATAAGTGAAGCATAATGCACTGTTAAAATAATGTACCATTGAATAAGGCTGAAGGCATAGATGAATCGATTAGGATAAGAAAGCTGACTGCAAAGGTGGTTCAGTATTCGCACATCAATCAACGTGATACACCACATTAATAAAAGAAAGGATAAGAACCATAGGATCCTCTCAATAGGTGCAGAAAGAGCATTTGACAAATATAACATCAATTCCCATAAAAACCCTCAACAGAGTAGGATGAGAGGGAACATACTCAACATAATAAAGGCCATATATGAAAAACCCACAGCTAATATCATCCTCCATGGGGAAAAACTGAGAGCTTTTCCTCTAAGGATCTGGAACAAGCAGGGATGTCCACTCTCACCACTGTAGTTCAACACAGTACTGGAAGTCCTAGCCTCAGCATTCAGACAACAAAAAGAAATAAAAGGCATCCAAACTGACAAGGAAGAAGGTCAAACTTTCACCATTTGCAGATGATATGATAATCTCTATGGAAAACCCAAAAGACTCCTCCAAAAAATTGCTACAACAGATACATACATGTATACATACATACATAAATTCAGCAAAGTCGCAGGATATAAAATCAGCATACAAAAATCTGTTGCATTTCCATACACTGATAATGAAGCAGCAGAAAGAGAAATCAAGGAATCAATCCCTTTTATAATTGCACCAAAATGCTAAGATACCTAGGAATAAACCTAACCAAAGAGGTAAAGTTCTGTACTCTGAAAACTAGAGAACACTGATGAAAAATACTGAAGAGGAAACAAAGAAATGGAAAGACATTCCATGCTCATGGATTAGAAGAACAAATATTCTTAAAAATGTCTACACTACCCAAAGCAATCACACATTTAATGCAATCCCTATCAAAATACCACCATTTTTTGCAAACGTAGAACAAACAATCCTAAAATTTGTGTGGAACCACAAAAGATCCCAAATAGCCAAACCAACCTTGAAAAAAGAAAAGCAAAGCTGGAAGGCATCACAACTCTTGACTTGAAGTTACATGACGAAGCTGTAGTGATCAAGACAATATGGTACAGGCATGTAGATCAATATAAAAGAATAGAAAACCCAGAAATGAACCCACCACTACATGGTCAATTAATCTTTGACAAAGCAGGAGAGAATACCCAATGAGAAAAGACAGTCTCTTCAACAAATGGTGTTGGAAAAACTGGACAGCAACATGCAAAAGAATGAAACTGGACCACTTTCTTACACCATACACAAAAATAAATTCAAAATGGATTAAAGACCTGAATGTGAGACAGGAAACCATTAAAATCCTAGAGAAGAACACAGGCAGTAACCTCTTTGACATTGGTTGTAGCAACTTCTTACTAGATATGTCTCCTGAGGCAAGGGAAACAAAAGCAAAAACAAACTAATTGGACTTCATCAAGATAAAAAGCTTCTGCACAGTTAAGGGAACAATCAACAAAACTAAAAGGCAACCTATAGAATGGGAGAAGGTATTTGCAAATGACATGAAAAGGCTTAGTATTCAAAATATATAAAGAACTTATCAAACTCAACACCCAAAAAACAAGTAATCCAGTTTAAAAGTGGGCAGAAGACATGAATAGATGAAGACATGAATCTTTCTACAGAAGACATACCAGTGGCCAACAGACACATGAAAAAGATGCTCAACATCACTTATCATCAGAGAAATGCAAATCAAAACTGCAATGAGATATCACCTCACATCAGTCAGAATGGCTAAAATTAACAATACAGGAGGGCTGCCTGGATGGCTCAGGCAGTTAAGCATCTGGCTTTGGCTCAGGTCATGATCTCACAGTTCATGAGTTCAAGCTCCGCGTCAGGGTCTGTGCTAACAGCTCAGAGCCTGGAGCATGCTTCAGATTCTGTGTCTCCCTCTCCTTCTGCCCCTCCCCCACTCAAGCTCTGTCTCTCTCTGTCTCTCTCTCTCTCTCTCTCTCAAAAATACATAAACATTAAAAAAATTTTTTTAAAAATACAGGAAACAACAGGTGTTGGTGAGGATGATGAGAAAAGGGAATACTCTTATACTGTTGGTGGGAATGCAAACTGGTGCAGCCACTCTGGAAAACAATGTGAAGCTTCCTCAAAAAGGTAAAAATAAAACTACCCTATGACTGGGCACATGTACCCCAATGTTTACAGCAGTGCTTTCAACAATAGCCAAATTATGGAAAGAGCTTAAATGGCCATCAACTGATGAATGGATAAAGAAGATGTGGTTTATATACACAATGGAATACTACTTGGCAATGAGAAAGAATGAAATCTCGCCATTTGTAGCAAAATGGATGGAACTGGAGAGTATTAGGCCAAGTGAAATAAGTCAGGCAGAGAAAGATACCATATGTTTTCACTCATATGTGGATCTTGAGAAACTTAACAGAAGATCATAGGGGGAAGGAAGGGGGGAAAAAGTTACAGAGAGGGAGGGAGGCAAACCATAAGAGACTCTCAAATACAGAGAACAAACTGAGGGTTGATGGGGGGTGAGGGAGAGGGGAAAGTGGGTGATGGGCATTGAGGAGGGCACTTGGGATGAGCACTGGGTGTTGTATGGAAGCCAATTTGACAATAATCTATATTTTAAAAAATAAAGTAAAATTTCCTAAGTAAAAAACAAAACAAAACAAACAAAAAAAACCCTACCCTATGACCTAGCAATTGCACTACTAGGTATTTACCCAAAGGATACAAAAATACTCATTCAAAGGGACACATGTACCACTATGTTTATAGCAGCACTGTCAACAATAGCTAAACTATGGAGAGAGCCCAAATGTCCATCGACTGATGGATAAAGAAGGTGTGTGTGTGTGTGTGTGTGTGTGTGTGTGTGTGTGTGTGTGTGTATATAATGGGATATTACTCAGCCATGAAAATGAATGGCAAGAGTGAAATCTTGCCATTTACAATGACATAGATGGAGCTAGAGAGTATTATGCTAAGTGAAATAAGTCAGAGAAAGGCAAATACCACATGATTTCACTCGTATGTAGAATTTAAGAAACAAAACAAATGAACATGGGGAGAAAAAAGAGAGAAAGGCAAACCAAGAAACATTCTCTTAACTTAGAGAACAAACTGTCGGTTACCAGAGGGGAGGTGGGCAGGGGGATGGGTGAAACAGGTGATGGGGATTAAGGAGTGCACTTGTGATGAGTACCAGGTGATGTATGGAAGTGCTGAATCACTAAATTGTCACTCTACTGGCAAACAGAGTGATTCTCAGGAAGGAGATGATTATATCAAAAGTCTATGGACAAACTGTGGTCATTATGGGTGTTCCAGAGATTGGGGAGCATGAGACGAGCTGCTAAAGGGAAAGAATCCTAGGGTGAGAAGAGGGGCACTAGTGAAAGGTCCATTGTATTGAATTTGGGCAGATTTTAGAGCCTTTTATTGTTCGGAGTCCCATTCAAGTAGCAGCATAAACTGAAGCAACATTAATGTAAACTATGTTGTCTCTGAAAGCCAAAAATACCTAAAAGATGTTGAGCCCATTTTAACATTTGTGGATGCCCTTGACATTGGGGATGGAGTTGCCCCCAGACTGCCAAACAATTTTCAGTAATTTAACAAAGGTAACACTGCACTATATGTGGGGCAACGGCTCATGTCCTTTGTGAATATTAGTATGTTTTGAGGGAATTTGTCAAGTGAATCTCCCTGGAGGAGAAGGTCATCAGTGTGATGTCCTCTTGTGCTTCTGGAGAAAGCTGGATATGGTTAAGATCTTGCTAGAAAGACTGTATGCAATAATAGGGCTATTGTATCCCTTGGACAGCTGGGTAGAGGTGTTTTGTGTCCCTTCAAAGATGCAGGCAAGCTGCTGCTGAAAGGGTGGAAATAGGCTCTGAACAGAACATATTAGCCAATATGACTGCAAAGTATTACCCGTTGCTGATTACATGGTGTCAGCAATTTCAATAATATTGGGAAGGATGCTTTAATGGGTAAGATTATTGCATGAAAGTTATGGTAACCAACTCTTAGGCGCTATTCTTTCTTTCCAAGTTTAAGAACAGGTCAAATTGTGCTGTTAAGTGAAGAAAGAGTAGGAATAATTACCCCTTCTCTATAAAGGTCTTATTTAGGATTTTAATTCTTTAAGATTCTATTTCAATTTACATTGGGCAATATTAACTATTTTAATCATGGAGTAGGGAGGAGGTCAAGGGAGTCCCACGTTTCCAAGCCTTTTCTAAGTGCCAAAGATGTAGTTTAATTTCATTTATTACACGTTGGGTCAGAACACCCATGCTGACTATGGGATATTGTAGAGCAACAAATGCTATGAACATGGGAAATTTAAGCAGATAATAGTTCAAATGGTTAAAGTATGGCATTCCTTTTTGTTCTCTGTTTTACATTTTGTAATTCCCTGTTGACTGTAGGTGTATCTTATTAAAATGTAGTAGGACCCCCATGTACATACAGGGTTACCTTGTTTAAATTTATTGGGATCCTCAGGTGTAAGTATAATTTGACCCCAGCATCAATTAAGGCCACAAAAATGCATTTCAGCAGATGTTAAAGTTAATTAAGAACCTATGTAGTAAAAGTGCAAAAGTCAATCGGTGTTTTCTTATCTTTTTGTTACATAAATTCTTTTAGTACAGTTTGGCTTTCCAATGGAGTCAAACTGTAGACTTCTGATTCAGTACTGTTACCTCTCCATATACCCAAGTACTTCTTTGTTGGGAGTTTTTTTGGAGGTTACTACATATACCTCATGGAGATCCTGTCTACCCTGCTTATATTTATAAATGTCTTCCTCCAAAGGGCCTCAAATAAGTATTATCAAGACTAGGAGCCTGTGGCAATGGTGGCTTAATTCAGTCAGCTTTGAATTAACCCCTTGGTTTTGCCACAAAGTGCCATGGGTGTTTTTCTCTATAATCTTGAAGTACTTGGGATGCGCCTAAACTATTGGGATGCTTAAAGAGACATTTATAGCTCTAACTGCTTGCTATTGCTATCACCAGAAACAAAATTAAAGAATAATAAATGTTCTTTAAATTGACAGATTAGCAAGAAAGACTATTTAAGTACCAAAAGTAAATACGTCTAACTCTTGTAAATAAGATGAGCTATAACTTCATATTTTGATGTAAAATTCGTGAAGTATAAAACGTTCACATCTCAGGTACACGTCTTTGTGGACTTCACTTCTGGAGAAGGGATGCATTCATTTTTTATTTCATCAATTAATCTGAAATTAATTTACCACTAAGAGTTTATTGTAATCCTCAAATTCAAGGCTTGAAATAAATTACATTAGGTTAGGGAGGTGAGTGGATAGTTACCAACGCAAAAGCTTAGGAAACAGAGAAAATATAAAGAACTAATCCTATATTTATTGAGTCAGGAATGGAAATACAGATCTGTTCAGAGAAAATAGGTAATCCCCCATGACACATATAATATTTGACGCTACAAACTCTTCCTAAAGAAACCATAGCACATACACACACTCCCACTGTGCTGTATGCTTTCTCTGTCTAAGGAGAAACACATGGGTTCTACGTAGCATAAATGGCAAAGACATATAATACCATTCACTGAGGTAAACAGCTCTAAGGGATTTGATCTGTTCTATCAACCCACCACCATCTCGAGCTTCCTCCAGTTAAGTTTTAACATAGTGAAAATTCTTCAGATCACCATTTGATCAAAAGTGTGGTATTTCCCATTACACATGGTAAAGCAGTACTAGCAATAGCAGGTTTTCATCGCCACCATGAGATACAGTACCATTAGGACACAGTTTAAAAACTTCTATGGCAATACATAGTTTACATATTTAATAAAGAATATATGAAGGTTAAAGTTTCACAGTGATGTACTTTTCGGAGTGGGGGGAAAATATACACATACACACATATATATTCCAACTCAACTTTCTCCATCACCCCTAGAAAGGCACTAATAATGTGTCCTTTAAAGTTTGGGAATGGGGGGGAACCATCCTTATTATTCCCCTACAAAACTTTCTCCTCAAACTGGAGATTCACCTAGCGTCAGAAGCCTAGAGTCACCGAAGAGCTTTTAAAAAAGTACTTCAAAAACAAACTTAAAAGCTACTGCTAGAGAGTAGATTAACAGCTGCAGATCAAGCAGGGAAACAGCTCCACCCAACCCCACACTACCATGCACTACTAGTCTACTGCCTATGGCTCTGCCATTTCTTGCCAAGGTACACATAAGCTTGTAGAGAGCAATAAGTGAATATTTTTATAAGCCATCAGATCAGCTCTATCTGATGTAACTTTCTGTAATAATATCTGCACTATCCAATATGGTAGCCACTAGCCACATTTGGTATTAAGCACCTAAACTGTAGGCTGCAGAAGCAAAAAAATGGAATTTTAATCTTAATTAACTTAAAAGCAAATATCCACACGAGGCTAATGGCCAACATACTGGATAGCACAGTTTTCCATTCTTTATGGAGCTAAATTACTTATCATGAATGTATTCCTCACACCAGGGACTGCAAACTGGTGACAGATGGACCAAACTTGGCTGTCAAATGAGTTTGGTTTGGTGATCAGGGCATTTTTTACTTTTAATGTAAATTAAATACTTTTAGACAGGGTACTCACCAGTTGACTATTATATCTAACATTTCTTGTTCTAAAGGTTTCACATGTATTAGCTCAACCTTTACAACCTTTATGTAAGTACTATTATAACACACTATTTTCCCTAGCCTGCAAATAAGAAAAGTGATAAACAGGGATTAAAAGATTTGCCAACTTACTTCTAATAAATGATAGAACCAAATTTTGAATACAGAAAGTCTGGTTCCACGGTCCATGCATGCTCTTAATCACCAGGCTCTCCACTCCTTGCAGGTTAGCTTTTTTCTTCCAATCACTTTTAACCTCACAAGCAACATATTTCAAACATAATTTCTTCAAAGTAATTACTAGTCTCCACTTCACCCTTGTTTTAAGGGGTGAAAGTAACTTCTACTTTGAATCAACCGCCAACTACTAGCAAAGGTTACAGTGGAAAATGCCCTGTCTACAGGCAGAAAAAAAGAAGACGGCTGGTTTTGTGTCGGATGTGAGCAGGGGGTCAAGTAACCAGCATTCCTTTCTTTAACTCCAAGAAAGGACATCACCCTCTAAATTTTCTTATCCTTCCCACTCTCTCTGGGCTACTGAACCTCTTCCAGGTTTCTACTTTGACTAGGAAGACATTAGCAAAATGATCTAGGTTTACAGCAGCTGTGCACCCCTCCTCTTAAATTCAAAGGTGCTAAAATCCAAAAGTAGAAATTCAGAAGAAAAGGAAATCCTAAACTTAACACTGCTTAGTCTACAATCACTTGCAAATCACCTCTTTTCTTATATTCTTGAAATCACAGACATTGCTGCAATGTTCTCTATAGTATTTCACAGGAAACCTTTAAAAAATTCAAAGTCTCACTAAAGGAAGGGTTAAAGTTCACAATTAACTTTGCCAATAATGAATGCCATTGTTGTTCCTTTATAAAGGAAAAAGAGAAATAAATCAAAGTTGACAAATGTGGCAGTGAACCAGAATCCAGAAACGATAATTACCATCACTGTGACCACCATTCATGCTTTAGAAGGAAACACAAGGGGTTATGTTGGCCTATTTTGTGACTAAATTTGGTAGTTTAATCTCTCCTTTTTCTTACTTTATCACAATGTACTCAGAGATGACTTATATGAGGACTGTGGCCAGGAATTTTCTAGTCATGCATTTCATTCGTCTCCAACTTTCCTTAGTCGTTGGAAAAAAGCAAGAATGAAGTTATAAGCAGCAACATAAAGAAAATCATTACAAAGGGATACATGCAAATTCACTACAGTATCATCAAGAAATATAAACATTTGGTAGTTATGACTGTTTCTGCCACTGGAATGAATTTAAAAAATGAAGAACACTAGATTTAATTGCAGTGAGTAAAAAGCTGAGATTATGACAACTTCAGCCAGTGACCTGAAGGATTAATAAGTATATTTTATAATAGATGTTCTTCAATACATTACCACCATGAAAGGAATTATTATTATAATAAAATAAAACAGAAATGCAGATGAACAGAAAAGAGGTATTTACTAAGGGCAAATTCTGTCCTTAGCACTGAGTCAAGCACTGTGAGGAACACAAATACAGCAAATGAGACTCTCCCCATTAACAGAAGTCATCATCCCATTTCATGCATTCCAAGCACTAACTCCTCTCTTGGTTCCTAGCAATTTCATTTCTGCTGGACGCTATGGACTACAGAGGCACCCGCAAAATATGTGTGGGGGAGACAAGGTCGCCTTACCAATAAATAAAGTTGGACATACCAGATTTCACTGGATGTTAAAGAATGCACTTTGGAGGTATTACCGGGATTAGGCATGGAGTACAAATAGACAACCAGCCCTCCAACAGGTATAGATTGTTCTTTAAACAGAGACCAAATTTTGATGTTCTCTACCATGAGTTGCAGGCCACAGGTCTCTGCTTAGAGGGGACCTAAGCCACTAAGAAAGATTTCTGATTTAGATTACATATGCTGCTGGTTGTGAGAAAAGGACAAGGCTGATATGGCTGAACTCAAAAGGGAAAGACTGGATAGTCTGAGTCATGAGTGAAACCTGAACAGGAAGAAGAATGATCAAACAGCAAGGAGGGAGAACCATACTCCAGACAGAGGAAAGAGTGATGAATTCCTCAGAGAAACATGCCAAGAATTACTCCTAATGGAACAACAGGTAAGTAGTAACATCCCAGGATAATGTGACCCCATCAAAGAAGTTACTACCATGGCCATTTTAGGTGTTTGTCCTTGTTGAATACATAGGAAAGCAACTCCTATGAATAGTGAAAGGTGTCTCCTCAAAGTGAAAAAATAGACAATAGGTGTACAAAATTTTTAGGACAGTAAGGTCAATGAAGTCTTGATAGATAAAACAGGGCTGTGTGTGTGTGTGTGTGTGTGTGTGTGTGTGTGTGTGTGAGAGAGAGAGAGAGAGAGAGAGAGAGAGAGAGAGAGTTTTAATTGTTGCTGTCATTATTAATAACAATGGAGTGGAATGAAAAGGTGATATACAGGTAATGCCATTCAGTCCTTTATCAAGGTTCCCAAAAGATCACTGAAATTAAAACTGCCTAAATATCTGAGATGCCTGGATGGCTCAGTCTGACTCTTGAATTCAGCTCAGGTCATGGTCCCAGGGTAATGGGATCAAGCCCCGTGCCAGGCTTCGTGCTGAGAGTGGAGCATGTTTGGGATTCTCTCTCTCTCTCTCTCTCTCTCTCTCTCTCTCTGCCCCTCCCCACCCCATTTGCACATGGGTGTGCACTCTCTAAAAAAAAACAAACAAACTGTCTAATGCACTTGGAAAATGTTCCTATTATTAGGACCGGTAATATCATTTTAAGGAATCTACCCCATCCCAAGGAAACAATCAAGAATGCAAAGGTTTACAAGAGACAATCTTTGAGGCATTAGTCCACTGTCTTCCTGGGGCTGGCCTCACTAATATCATTCCTCTCAATCTACCACCCCTTGTCTCTCTGCCTTTGGATTTTGCCAGTGGTGAGCGGCCAAACCTAGTTGTGTGGGACCCCAGGAGCCAGGTGCTCTTGCACCCCTGCACACCAGCTACACCAGGATTCAAGTCAGGCCAGTATCATGTGAAGAGCCTGGTCCTGAGTTATAAGAGCTGCGTTTAAGCCCTGGGAGCTCTGTACAAGTCCTCGAACCTCCATGGACCTCGTTTTCTTACCTGTAAGACGTAAGACAGGAGCTGCCTCAAAACTCACAGACTCCTTTCTCAGAAACTCAACTCTGCAGTGATTCAGGACTTCTTCTGAAGAGAACAGCCTCTTAATGAGTGATGAAGAACCACCACCAGACACTTTATTTAGAGGACAAGACCTATGTGATCCAAAGACATCTGATACAAATTTCAAGGGGCTGTTGTCAAAAGGAGTTGTTCAGATGTTCTGTGCCCCATAATCTTCATACTGTTCACTGCTGGCTGCATTCTTTTAGGACCTGTGGCCTGGGTAGATGGCAACCCCAGGAAAGTGGCCTATCCTACAGACAACAAGGGCCACTTTTAAGGCCAGAAGGGCACCCTCAATGAGAATAAGACCATTTTGTTTTACTTTAACTTATTCAGCTGTACCAGCCAGTCCATGGTGGTAAAACTACAGGGCCCTACCACACAGATCTGTGTCTTCAAGTGCCCAGAAAAATTTTTAACCTACATGGAAATACAATTTATATACAGAATACACAAAAACTATTGAATATACCACAGCCAATTCTGCGAGTCCACTTTTAAGCCTGCAAAGACTCTCACACAAGTTTACTGAATGATGATTGTCCAAGAGCGATCTTCCCAAGCAAACCATTTCTCCAGAGAGACTCCCTGACTGCTCTACTAAAAATGGCACTTTGACAGTAGGAAATAAGACAACATTTGAAGATGGGAGTAGAAGGACAAGAAATGCTATAGAACTCCAAGCAGATGCAAATTGTATCAATAAAATCCTGATACAAGGGCAATTGGAATGAAAATATCTGAAGACTGTGCAGCAAGTTGGTATTGGATTCTCATTGGCCTATCACCATGTTTCTTAGGTGGATGTTTGTGATACTCCTGAGGTTCATAGCTGGATTCCTCATCTGGGTCTTCATGGTGGGTGCGAATGGAATTATAGGCTTTGGAATATGGCACTGTTACCAGGAATACAGCAAACTTCAGGGACAGCCAAATTCTCACTTAACTATATATGACATCAGGATTCAGACTGATTTAAGCATGTACATTCAACTGAAACAATCACGGTTCATATTTAGTAAGTGGGTTTTAAAAACCAATTTTATTAAAGTTATAATAATGAAAGAGAATCTTTTTGTCTAAAGGAAATCTTGGGTTCAGGTAACCTGTTAAATACATATATCACTGATATCATTAAAGTAAATGTGTCTATGAGCTTATGGGCTACAGTAAATGGAAAAGTCATTAGGGGAATTTATTATATAATCTAAGAAAATATTACTTTATAATGATCTCATGCTTTTTCCCTTCAACTCAAAACGGTTTGGATGTGGATATTTATAGCCATTAACGTGACATCCAAGAAAGCTGTTTTAAAAGGAAAAAAAAAGTTTCATTTTTCAAACTTATTTTAAAAACACATGAAAAAACTCAGTTTTGGGGGGGGACCTGGGTGGCTCAATCAGTTAAGCATCTGACTTTGGCTCAGGTCATGATCTCATGGTCTGTGAGTTCAAGCCCCACATCTGGCTCTGTGCTGACAGTCAGAACCTGGAGCCTGCTTCAGATTCTGTGTCTCCCTCTCTCTCTGCCACTTCCCCACTCATACTCTGTCTCTCTCTCTCAAAAGTAAATAAACATCAAAAAAAAAAAAAAAAGAAAAACTCATTTTTTCATAGTTAGGACTTTTAAACCATTATAGTAATTGGAATAAGTGACAAAATAAATTTACATTTTTTAAAAAAAATGATGCAAAGATTTACTAATTATGTATATTACAGGATTACTTAAAATAGTGACATTTTTAAAACAACCTAGATGTTCAGTGGTAGAGAAATGATTCATAAACATATTATTTACAGCTATATTTTAAATGCTTTTAAGAACAGCGGGTGTAAAGAGGAAATGGTCATGTTATAGTATCAGGTGGTAAAAAGAAAAATATAAAATTCTATAAAAAGTACTGTATCAAATACTTACATGTAAAATGTATACCATAAGGCTGTGTCATAATGCATAAACATCCAATAAAGAAGTTATTAGTTTTTGCCAGTTGATTAATTTCTATTTTTAATAGCACCTGCTTCTCCTAGCTATAAATCATATTATTTATTTCAGGCAATTTGGGGGGAAAACCATAAAAGCAGAAAATGAAAATAAAAATCACCTGTAAAGTCACTACTCAGAGATGAAGACTGTTGGTGTACATTATTTCTAATCTTTTCCTCATGCATTTATTACATTAATCTTATTGTCACATAGTGAGGTTACAAATCTATTTTTGGCAGGGGTTATTTTTTGTGGTAAAATAATACTAATTTATTTTTGAAACATTAAGTTGGACAAAGGAAATGCAGCTTCTTTTATTTCTATAGCTGATCTAATCACCCTTAGGAGCCCCATCAGCAATCTTTCCATCTCTTCCAAAGTAAACAAAGCTTCAACTTAAATATTTACCTATTCAAAATCTGACCTGCCAAAATTGCTGATTTATTACATGGTCCCCTTTGGAAGACTGAGTATCTTTAGGACAGTCCCTGGGGGCTCTCTGCCACCCAGTTCCTGCCTCATCCAGGAAGAGTAAAGGAGACAATACACGATGAGGCTCATAAGATTCTTCTGACCCAGTGTCTCCTCCTGGATATCACAGCTGTTGTCAGCTCCAGGATGGCTCTCTTCCTTGGACTGGATCCCGCTGAGATGTGACTGGTCCTAGGCTCTGTGGGGAAGGCCTGCTGGCACTCATCCTGGGGCCTGTGGTCTCAGACAGCTGGCTCTGGCCATAAAGCCCTGCACAGAGACTTCTTGACTCCAAGGCTGGGCTTCTGCAAGTCTTTCACACTCCCACACCATTCTCATTTCTCAAAACTCACTGTACTGTATGCTAAATAGTCAAGTTTACTATATATAATTACAGCTCAAAAAAACAAAAAATCAAAGCTGTTATTTAAAGCAGTAAAGGCAAATTTGCCAAAAATGTTCACTTTGGCAAAAAGTCTCCAAAATAATAAACTAACTAAATCATGAAGAAGTCAGAAAAAGAATAACAAAATAAACTCCAAAAACAAAAGAAAAGGAATTTTTAAGTGATTCTAAGGTTTCCAGCTTGAGGGAAATATGTGAATGGCAGGACCCAGTGGTGTAGGAAGGAAGGGTATAGGAGTGACTGACAACACGGGGTGTGCTGTTTACATCATCAATATAAAAATAATAATAAAGTTGGGAGTGCCTGGGTGGCTCAGTAAGTTAAGGATCCAACTTGGGCTCAGGTCATGATCTCGCGGTTCGTGAGTTCGAGCCCTGCGTCAGGCTCTGTGCTGACAGCTACGAGCCTGGAGCCTGTCTCTTCGGATTCTGTCTCTCTTTCTCTCTCTCAGCCCCTCCCCTGTCTCCACTCTGTCTCTCTCTCTCTCTCTCAAAAATAAACATTAAAAACTTTTTTAATAATAATAATAAAGCTAACTAAAATCCAGTTTGCTTCTCCTCGTCACCATGAAACCAACAATTCTAAACAATGTCACTGATAAATTTTTCTCTGAAAAAAAATGTGTTGCTCTAAGTTCAAAACAGGTGCTACAGTTGCTGTTAAGTTTTAGTAATAGATATCACCTCACGCCAGTCAGAGTGGCCAAAATGAACAAATCAGGAGACTATAGATGCTGGAGAGGATGTGGAGAAACGGGAACCCTCTTGCACTGTTGGTGGGAATGCAAACTGGTGCAGTCGCTCTGGAAAATAGTGTGGAGGTTCCTCAAAAAATTAAAAATAGACCTACCCTATGACCCAGCAATAGCACTGCTAGGAATTTACCCAAGGGATACAGGAGTACTGATGCATAGGGGCACTTGTACCCCAATGTTTATAGCAGCACTCTCAACAATAGCCAAATTGTGGAAAAAGCCTAAATGTCCATCAAGTGATGAATGGATAAAGAAATTGTGGTTTATATACACAATGGAGTACTACGTGGCAATGAGAAAGAATGAAATATGGCCCTTTGTAGCAACGTGGATGGAACTGGAGAGTGTGATGCTAAGTGAAATAAGCCATACAGAGAAAGACAGATACCATATGTTTTCACTCTTATGTGGATCCTGAGAAACTTAACAGAAACCCATGGGGGAGGGGAAGAAAAAAAAAAAAAAGAGGTTAGAGTGGGAGAGAACCAAAGCATAAGAGACTGTTAAAAACTGAGAACAAACTGAGGGTTGATGGGGGGTGGGAGGGTGGGGAGGGTGGGTGATGGGTATTGAAGAGGGCACCTTTTGGGATGAGCACCTTTGGGTGCTGTATGGAAACCAATTTGACAATAAACTTCATATATTGAAAAAAAGAGTTTTAGTAATATTATATGTAAACTTTGAGTTGGCACATTTTTATTCCACTGTATTCTCCCTGGGAGTTATTTCACAGAAATCACTGATTATAAGGGATTTACATTTACATAACCTACAGGCTGGCCTCCCATTCATGTTCCTTTAAAAGGACTGGAGCTGGCTTCTGGTGCGGTTCTGTCTCCAACTACACAGTCCTGTGTTTGGACAGCAGATGCTCCATAAAAATGATGCCTGTAGTGATTGTAACAGAAGAAACACACTTGAATAATTGCAACTCTGTCCTTCTACCTTCAAATCATTCTCTGAACCTTGCGGAGTTCACTCTTGGAAGTGCTTCTTCACAAGCTTTCTCTCCTTTTCCCAATTATTACATCCCCTCAATTACATTACTATAAGTTACAAGTTTTCCTTTTTGTATTATAATATTTATTTCTTTTGTTAGTAGTTTGATTATATGTAAGTTTCAGTAAGAAAAATTTATTTTCTGGTCATTACTACTATTTCTTTCATTTCATGATTATTACTGAAAACAGTTTTCTCATACAGGAAAGGGGGGTGTTACTCTGGTTCTCTAGTACTGTCAGTAAGCCACTGGTGGGACCGTTTACTAAAACAGGAAATACAGGTGGAAGAAGTGTCTGGAGGAAAATGATTTGGGCTCAACTTTAGACTCTGAGTTTGAAGATTCTGAGTGGCAAGCAGATAAACATGCCCGGAAGGTAGCCAGAATTACAGGTAAAGAGCAATCTCTAGAAGTCTGAAACAGGTGAGCCAGTGAAATCATGCACTGAACAAAAGATCAGTCAAATAAATAACAAAAATTAAAAGCCAGAACTTCATGGTATAGCCACATTTAGGGGTAGGCAAAGGAAAGGGCACTGGGGAAAGAAGAAGAATGAATGAGTGCAGGGGTAAGACTAGTACCTGGAGAAGAGAAAAATAAGGGAAGAGTAAGTAAGCATAGGCAGAAAAAAACTATAAAATCAAGTTGTATGTTTAAGTCAATTTATTATGAAACCCAAAATCCAACAACATCGGACTTGGCAACCAGGAGGTGTCCCGTGATCTTTATAAAGGCAGTTCCCAAAGGATGGTAGATCTGGCCACTTTGATAAAACATAAATCTGCATAATTAGAATGCCACATTCCCAACCCTAGGTGGACTTCAGTGAGCTATATAAGGAGGTCCCTGAACCACATACCTCAGGATTATTTGAGGCCACTTGTTTAAAAATGCAAATCCAGGGGCACCTGGTTGGCTCAGTTGGTTGAGTGTCTGACTCTCGGTTTCAGCTCAGGTCATGATCTTGTGGCTTCGTGGATTTGCACCCCACATAGCTGGCAGCACAGAGCCTGCTTGGGATTCTCTCTCTCTCCCTCTCTCTGCCCCTCCCCCACTCACTCTGTCTCTCTCTCTCTCTCTCTCTCTCAAAAGAAATAAATAAACTTAAAATATACATATAAGTAAATAAAATAAAATTGCTGATTCAAAGACCATACTCCAAACATTCAAATCAGAATCTCAGGAGGTAAAAACTCAAGACTAGCTGTCTTTTAATAAGTCCCCCAGATAATTCTTATGCATGCTTAAATTTTTATAAAGCTTTTTTCTTTTAATGTTTATTTTGAGAGAGAGACAGAGCATGAGTGGGGGAGGGGCAGAGACAGAGGGAGACACAGAATCCGAAGCAGGCTCCAGGCTCTGAGCTGTCAGCACAGAGCCCAACGCGGGCTTTAACTCCAGAACCATGAGATCATGACCTGAGCCGAAGTCGGACACTTAACGGACTGAGCCACCCAGGCACCCCTGCATGTTTCACTTTGAGGACCACTGGTCTAAATGCTCTTCATGATCCATTCTACCCCTGACATTCTGCAATTCAAAAGTTTTTCTCTCTCTGAAAACAGGATGCTAAGGCAATGGCCACTACAATCCACCCAGAAGTAAGAAATTACCTGATAAACATACAATAACCAGAAGTACTCAGGGCAGAAATAATATTTTTGCTTTTCATGTACATCAATCTATTTTGATTACGTAGTACCACCATCGTGATGATCATTCTGCTGAGGAAGTGTTACAGCCCTGCAGGAGAGCGACCTTCATATGTAGCTAGGAGACCCACAGAGATGGGGATTGTGGATGGGGAAACTTTGTGAAACAAGAATGAAAGAGAAAAAGTTCTTTTTTTTTTGAAATGTTTTATTTATTTCTGAGAGCGCTTGAGCGGAAGAGGGGCAGAGGGAGAGGGCAAGAGGGCAAGAGAGGATCCAAAGCTGGCTCTGTGCTGACAGTAGTGAGACTGATATGGGGCTCGAACTCACAAACCATGAGACCATGCCATGAGCTGAAGTTGGACACTCAGCCAACTGAGTCACCCAGGTGCCCCAAAAGAGAAAAAGTTCTGCTTGGTGGACTGAGGTGCTAAAAAGAAGTCATGCAACCTAAAAGCACTACATTACTGTTATTAGATACCTTCAAAAGAAATTGTTATTAACTTTCTTTTGGTTTGGGGAAAAGAAAGTTGTATTTCTTCTATTCATGTATATATATAAATAGTCCATTTTTTATCCTATATAGAGGCAGAGAATCAATGTTTTTCCCCTTCGGGAGGCTACAATTTTAATTAATATTCCCTAATTGACATTGACTTTAATTGACTGATGCCAGTCTCATGATGGGTGTCTCTGCCAAGCTTCCTGGGCCAGGAGCACACTGCGCTCCATTATACACAGAAACCTTTTGTTTTCAGTGGTCTCTGACGAGGGCAACACTCTTTAGGTCTCAGAATACTGGAGCCAGAAAGATCTGAAGAAGCCATCTAGTTCAGCCTTCCATATACGGTTTTCTAAAATCATTCCAACACTCCCCCAGCCCCCACACAAATATAGGATCTGCTCACTTCACTTGCGTCCTTCCGGTTATTTTCTCTTGACTCATTTGTAGCATCCTATACATTAGATTACCTTGGGAAAGACGGTCTTCAGGTATCATTACATTATATTCTTGGTTACATGTTTATTTTGCAGATTTCTTTTTATTTCTTTCCTTTTTTTTTTTTTTTTTTTTTTTTTTGTAATGAGAGAAAACATGAGCGAGGGAGACAGAATCTCAAGCAGGCTCCATGCTCAGTGTGGAGGCCAACACAGGGCTCAATCCCATGACCCTGGGATCATGACCCAAGCCGAAATCAAGAGTCAGACGTTCAACTGACTGAGCCATCCAGTGCCTCTGCTTTGCAGATTTCTAAATAAATCCGCAAGAAAGTGGAAGAGAAGTTAAAAAGTTAGATGCATTCGGGCACCTGGTTGGCTCAGTCAGTTAAGCATCTGACTTCAGTTCAGGTCATGATCTCACAGTCCATGAGTTCAAGCCCCATGTCAGGCTCTGTGCTGACAGCTCAGAGCCTGGAGCCTGCTTAGGATCCTGTGTCTCCCTCTCTCTCTGCCCCTCCCCCACTTGCACTCTGTCTCTCTCACAAAAATAAACAGTAAAAAAAAAAATGTTTTTAAGTTAGATGCATTAGATATGTGATTGTGTATTAACCAGAGCATTCCATAAACAGTAAACATACACATAGAAAATGGGCAGAGCAAAGGAGGAAACGAAGGAGGCCCGGGTCCACCAGCATGTCACAGGCTGAAAAGTCCCTTTGAAAACACCACCTTACGGTACATATATACACATTAGAGCAAATACACAGATTTCTTGGAGGAAGAAAAGCAGGGCAAGGGGAGGAGGTGCTAATGCAAAGAAGGAAAGACATTTTATACTTTTGACTAGTTATTAGGGTTTTTGTTTTGTTTTGTTTTTGTAGACTTTCAGCATATGGGCTCTTTCATAGGTAATGCAACATATTTTAATTCCAAATAAGATCACTTTTAAACCATCTCACACAAATGAAATTTTTATCCATTTTATAAGGGCTTATAGAAGATTATACAAAAACTCATTATTGTGTTTGAAATTCTTCATAAAAAATGTTTCCTTACAGTATCTATTTGTTACCCAAATCCCACAGCTCACAGCTAGAATACAGTAACAACAGTTTATGTGGTTCAGATTGACAGTAAACCATCCCTTAACTTTTTTCTGACCCTAAACTCAATTTGTCATAAATTTATTTAATTTCTTTTTTTTTTACAATTTCCATGTACTCTGTGCACAAGTAATTTCTCTTCTTTTAAGAAAGGTTATGCGCCTTGTCCAGAGTTGACTAGCCACAATCAGATCTTAGGTTTAAATCTTGAATCTGTTTCCTGGTGACAGAATCATTTGAAAAGCTGATGAAACTCAGGGACCAATTCTCTTCCCAGAAAGGCCCACATGTAAATATACTTCGGCATACAATTTTAGAGGATGTAGATACCCCTACGGCAGGAGCCTCTCATTTAGATGAATCGGTACGTCTTCTAAGGAGCCACACTGAAGTTCTAACTTGCGTCCCACAAAGCACCCCAGAGTTCTACTGGGGTTCCATTCCTTAGATAAATTCATAAGAAAATAAAAAGAAGGGGGTGCCTGGGTGGCTCAGTCAGTTAAGTATCCGTCTTTGGCTCAGGTCATGGTCTCGTGGTTCAGGAGTTCAAGCCCTGTGTCGGGCTCTGTGCTGACAGCTCAGAGCCTGGAGCCTGCTTCAGATTCTGTGTCTCCCTCTCTCTCTGCCTCTCCCCCACTTGCGCTCTGTCTCGGCCTCTCAAAAATAAATAAATTTTTTTTTAATTTCTTAAAAAGAGGGGCGCCTGGGTGGCTCAGTTGGTTGGGCGTCCGACTTCGGCTCAGGTCACGACCTCGCAGTCCATGAATTCGAGCCCCGCGTCGGGCTCTGTGCTGACTGCTCAGAGCCTGGAGCCTGTTTCAGATTCTGTGTCTCCCTCTCTCTCTGACCCTCCCCCGTTCTGTCTCTCTGTGTCTCAAAAATATATAAACGTTAAAAAAAAATTAAAAAAAAATTTCTTAAAAAGAAAAAGAGGAAAAGGTAAGAGAAAAGAGAAAGAAAATGAACTATTTGTTGAACATCTAATATGTGTCATAAATTATAAGTGGAAGAGCTCTTCTCTTGATTCCTACTTCAATTCTTTTTTGGCCCAAAAATGAGCCAAGGTTTGTGTTCATAGTAATCTTACACAAGATGTGTTTAAAAAAAACACACCCACTTTCCTATAGAAGTGACTGTGATTCTTGGAGAGAAATAGTCCCAAATTATCAGAGATCATACATAAATATGTCAGTGTTATTTTCTAAATGTAGAAAATCTATGTGAGTTGCACTGAAAATCCAACTGTTTACCAAATAATGTTTTAAGAGACAGAGAGAATATGCCAAAACTTTTAACAGATGGGACCTCTAGGTGCTAAAGTATGGTGGGTAATTTTAATTTTCTCCTTTATACTATCCTATATCTACTAAAATTCCCCCAAAATAGTGTAGTTTATGTTTTGAATTAAGGAAGCACCTAAGAACACGTTTACTGCATAGCAACAGAAGCACCATTTTAGAGAGATGGAAGAAAGGTGAGGAAAGGCCAACGTGCTTTATGCTCAGCAGCTGAGTTCTCAAGGTGGAAAAGGTCACAGCCTTCCAAAAAGACCAGACCAGGAGATTAAGAAAGGGGAAGAAAAAGGGCACAGAAAGGAGAATAAAAGAGAAAAGTGAGAAGAATTTAGTGGACAGAACTGCAGTAGTGCCAATCAATGAAACTAGTGTGATACAAATACAATCAGAATCCGTTTCACTGCACACAAATACGGTCTCCTTTTGTGTATGAAATGCAGAATACAAAACCAGCATCAGATGCCTCCCCTCTTACTAGATTTTACCTTGCCAGCCCCCCTTCAGAGCCCATCACAGTTTTCGGCAAACAATGTCCGCAGGCTGAGTGGCTGCTGTGTGGCTCTACAGGCTCTCTTCCGCCCAACCCGATGCCGGCGGACTCACCCCCACGTCACCCACCTGGGAAGCAGCCAAACCAGGACAATTCCTGCACTCCCTGATCACGTGTGGTCCCTCAGCGTGGCCATACAGTGAGCTTCCTGTCACGTGGTCCACTGCCTGACGCGGGACCCTGCGAATGACCACCGGTCTGGCCACTGACTCAAAGCATAGTGCGGAAACGACACTGCTGGGGCTTTTCGAACAACAAATGGGGCAACTACGAGGGAGCTGGTCCCCAAACTAGTGAACTGTAAACTGCTCACGGATAGGGACCAGGGCTATCTTACCAGCATACTTAACCTTGCAAACATATGTGAACAATTATTTAATTAAGTTCACGTGAAGGTTAGGGAGCATGAACCACTATGCTGGGCACTTTCACACGTATCATGCTCACAAAGGACCTTAACCAGGCAGGTATTGTTATCTCCATTTCACAGGTGAGGAAACATCTCAGACTAAGTATTCAGTCCAAAATCACCTAGCTCATTTGTGGCAGAGCAAGGGTGTTAAAAGGCCCCTGACTCCACACTGCTTTCCCTATACCACGGCTTCTTTAGACTGAGTTCTTTGGTTTATCTTAATTATATTCTATACCAGTTAAAAATCAGAAATGATTTGGTAAGTCTACCAAAAGACATCTGGCGTTCCTGATTTGTTTCCCCTTTCTTTATCAAGCATCTGACAATGTGCTTACTAGGGAATTTAAAAGGCAACTTTCACCTCCGTAGCATGAATCTCCCATGACGTACATATAAGGATTTCCAGACTCAGGTTAGTACAAAGGCAGCATTAGGACAATATATCAAAGATTATATATTTACACAAATCAAAAGCAGCCAGATTACATGAATAAGGACCAGATTTACATTTAAGACAGTCAAGTGAAAAAGTATGTGCCACTTCCTAGTCATTATCATCCAATTTACCTCTTCATAAACTGCATATCCACCGCTTAGCCACGCCAGCCCAGTACTCCTCTCTCTGACTTCCATTCCCAGGACATCTCTGAATGTACAGGGCTCTGCCTGCACAGGAGGTGGTAACACGGCACCACGTGTAGAAGAGGCAACTGCTCCCACCTACCTACCTCTGTAATTCTACCCAACAGATAAGCTGAGAAAGGGAAAGGAAAACAAAACAAAACAAAACAACAACAACAAAAAGAGTACACTCCAAAGTTAACTCAGGGCCGAAGGAGGGCTCTAACTCAGCCATACTGTTGTATTCTCAGTGAGAGAACATGAATTCTAAAGCTTACTAAAAATATGGGAATGCCAAATAGACTGAGTTTCAAGAATTAATGCCTAATCATCTAACTAAAACACAAAATATATATAAATATGAAACCTGTCAAGTAAATGCCTAGGTATTCCACTCATTATTTGGCAGTAAAAGAGGAACAAGTGTTTAAAAGCCACTGAGCATAGTATGATCTGTGTCACATCTCTCCTCTGGCCTTCCTCTACATTCTCTTTTAAGAGACATGACTTCCTAGGATCTGAGGCCTCAACAAATTGACTACGCAAAACAAAGGATCTCACTTTCCACAGCTATATGTCAAACATGAATGCAAAAATTATCTTTTAAAAATTAAATATAAGCATCTCTGAAGGAAGCTGCCTCCACCTCCCGCCTCCCTTACCCTCAGATGCCATGCTGCACGCCCAGCAGTGCCCAGCCTCCTCACCTCCACTGTCTGCCTCCTACTTAATTTCCAGGTCTCAGCTCAGACATCACTTCCTTAAAGACCCCTCTCAGAAAGGCTTCCTAGGCATTCTGTTTCAGGCACTGGGTGCTTTTTCTCCTCAGCACTTATTGAAACATGTGAAATAAGTAAGTGAATGAATAAGCAAGTGAATAAATCTAGTTGTACCGTTTTTTCTTTGTAGAAGTTTTCTATTTATTTTTTTTATTATGCACTGGCAAGCAGCACCACTGAGTGAGGGAAGGATTCCCCCCAAAGTTAATGCATGTTCTTTCTTGTTATTCTCACAACAAGGACACACTCTCCAATAACCTTACTGTGACAGACTATTACCAAGGTCATTACAGTAGGAAAATGTGTGTGTGCACGTCCACGAGTATAATTTTTTGAGCACTTCTTAATAAAAAAAAAAAAAAAGTACCTCAAATAAGATTGCCTTAGAGTATTACAAAGCTCAAATTACTTGTAAGGGATCATTTCAAGTTAAAAAATATTAGATGTACTGTATGTTTTTATATATGAAAAAGGATACATGTTTTATAGGTAATCCCCAAAGAGGGACATATGACCTCCTTCTGCAAAATGGGTTTTGTGCTCTCCAGTGGGACAGGGGAAAACCAATGCATTGTTGGGGGAGGGGAGGGCGGGGAAACAGGATAGCATCTCTGTGTGCCTGAAGCCTCTCAGGTTTCTGCTCCTTCCTTCCCTGGGTCTTCTGCCTGCCCTGGGCCTTCAGGGAATCATTACAGCCAGGGAAGTGATATGGAAAAAGAAGATCCAGCCTCTCTAACATCTAACACAGGAGGACCTTCTATGAAAAGGCTCCTAACATTGAATAAAAAAGAAAGTACAGAACAGAGCAGGAAAACACCTGAGTTTCTTTTAAGCAAACATGTGAAACCCAGAACTAAAATCTGTGATGAATTTTCTTTTTGGTAGGCTCCAGGCCCAGCGTGGAGCCCAGTGCAGGGCTTGAACTCACAGCCCTGAGATCAAGACCTGAGCTGAGATCAAGAGTCAGACACCTAACTGACTGAGCCACCCAGGCAACCCACAAAATTATTTTTTGAAGTTGTGTCAAAAAGGGACCCTAATTAATGTCAGATAACTCTTCATAATTAAAAAAGTTAAGATGGAGCATTAGCTTTCTTTACCCTTCAATAACTTGGAGCGAGCATGAACTCAAGATGTTAAATCTGCGATGCCTATACTCCAAAGGCCTTTGTGCCCAAGTACACCACTGCACTAGAAATACTCAGAGTGCTTATTTAGCTACCCATTTTTAAGTGACTCTTGAAAAATGAGCACCATCAAGCTTTCTAAAAATAGAGCAAATCAGCTTTGTTTTACTTTTCAGAGACATGCACAGTACATCCACCCACTGCTTGTTTCTTTAATTTAACTACCAGAGTGGTAGAGATATAGAAATATATAAAGAATAAAACAGATAAAAGATAAAATTCATCTCATGCACAATGTAAGCAACAATGCTTTCTATCCTATTAATTAATGAATAATTTTTCACTATCTACTCTATGTTCACCATGTGCTAGCATTCAAGAGAATGCAAGAAAAATATGGTTGCATGCTCCATATTCCTAAGAAGCTTATCATCTAGTTGGATGTTAAAAAAAACAAAACAAAACAAAAACCGAATGGCTATAGAACAAAAATCAAGGAACAAATAATATGTAACTAGGTGCTGAGTGGTATTGTAAATTTTTTGTTTAAACCAACACCATTGTGAATATGAAGATAAAGGCTTTTAAGAGGTAGCATAATCTGGGCTGAACCTTGAAAAGGGGTACGATTTAGACGAGCAAACAAAGAGAAGGGGAGGGGACCACACCTGTCTGAATGTAAGTAAGGAAGAGAAATATAAGCAAAGAAAAAAAGGCTGTGTAGGAAGCTAAGAAGTCATGTGTCAGACTGAGGCTAATGAGGAGACTGGCCTTCCTACAGTCTGAGCTGGAGACCAGCGGGAAACAATGGGGTAGAACCAGAATACAAAGAATCTGGATATCCAGGCCATGTACCACAAACTGCCATGGTAGACTCCTCTACTAAAAGCAACACGATTACAGAGGCAGTCCTGGAAAGGAACTCATATAACAGATACTCATGCAAAGCACAAACAGATGAAATCATAGTTTCATAAACAGATGAAATCATAGTTTATGTCTGTATAGGTAAGCTTCATTTCCCATTTTAAGGCCCCCATTCCACTTAACGGCAAAAACTCAATTTCAGTCAATTCAAGATGATCTCAATTTCTGGTCTCCTCTTTCTCAAGGGTTACATCTAAATTGCAGAGGATTACAAAATGCTAGACTTGGGAGTTGTGGGGACAGGACAGGTGGAGGTCATTTACCCCTGCAAACATCTGAAGCTCTTCCACCAGCAGGTCTACCCAGATCCTTCCTTCCTCGGTGCCCCTAAGTCATCCTTGCCATAGAAACTGGCAAAACTGTCTCAGGTCCAACCAAGCAGGCAGCTCTCATGGCCATCTCTCCTGTTCTCTAATCATGCTGGGCACAGGAGGTCTCCAGGCCACCATTCCAAGCCTGGCTCTTCTGAGGAAGGAAAGAACTGATTTGGAATCCTCCAGACCAATTCCCTCTATGCCTGGGACTCGACTTCTAAAATTCACAAGTCAAGAATTGGACTCTTTGGTGGTGTGTTTATCTTTTTCTTAAAAAATAATTCAGACTGCCAAATTAGACAAAGTGTATGTTTAATAGGAAACAATTGGAAGAGGCACTGGTTAATACCTGAAACGTTATCACATCAAACTAGGCAGGAAGTAAAGAGGACCTGAACCAGGGTATCTTTGGGAATAGAGAATTAATAGGTGAGCTTAGAGACACTAAAAGAATAAACTGTCAGGAATGTTTGACAGAAACAGAGGATACTGAATAAAAAAGGAAATGAAAGCAACCCAGGATTTCCAGCCTTTGAGATTAGGACAATAAATGCATTATCAAAACAGAAGCCAGTGTAGAATGGAAAGGTTCTAAATTTGGTTTGGAATTATATTCACACAGGTTTTTCTAGTTCAAGGTGATGATTTAAAACACCAGCATCAAGCATGCACCCTCGTTCTTGGCTCAGGTCTTGATCTCAGGGTCATGAGTTCAGACCCACACCAAGCATAGAGGCTACTTAAGAAAAATAAAATACCAGCAAAAAAGGCCTCAAGACTTATTCTAAGAGTTGGTACTGTAGGTACTGAGGTATTTCTCAGTAATACATTCACTACTATGGCTTTCAAATACTATCGGATTTCAAATACCTTATGAAAGAGAAAGCACAACTAATCTTTTAAATAAGTATTTAAAATTTCAAACACTAAAATACGCCCTTCCGTTCACAGTTCTCCATTACGTGGTCCCTTCTTAAGTAAGAACAGGTCCCTAGGTTATTTTCTCTTTGAAAAATAACAGTTAGCTGGAAAATAGACTGAGAATATTGCTGTGCTATCTCTGCAGCATTTGGGCTGTTAGAAGCAGAATGGACAACAATAATGCTGACAATAACAAACACTGGTCCCAGATTTACACACCCTCCCAAAGCCTAAGGCGAGTCCTGGTGAGCCTTGGAACTGACAGATGTACCTACTGCTACCTCATTAACTCTGCCCAGCTGATAACTGGAAAAAATACAGGTAAGAGTCAATTAAAGCACGGGAATGACTGAAGTACACCAGAGGCACTTACGGCATGCTATGTTGTTAGGGGCAGAGAGACATTTTTCACATTATAAACTATTAGGTCAGCGTCAGTCAGATTAGCAAACTTCAGGGAGTAAAAATTCAGGAAATAAAGACCCAAAGGAAAACATCTTAGGTTTATGCATGCACATGAAAAACAGAACATCAAAAATCCAGAATTATGTCAGGCCATGTTGTTTGATCTTAATTCTGAGATGTGTTTCCTCATTTCAATAACACTGATTATCTTAAAAAGAAGTGACTGGAAGAATAAAGTAAAATAAAAGACTTGAAAGTATAGTTAGGGGATAAAGGAAATTTACCCTTTCTCCACTCACCACCTTTTTAAGCCTTCCCTGGCAAGTGAACATTTTCATGTATAAATAAAAATTGAAGAATGACATGTTTAAATTAACATGCTCCCCAAATAACATACAAACCATAAGAAATTCTTAAATACTGAGGGTTACTGGAGGGGTGTTGGGTGGGGCGATGGGCTAAATGGGTGATGAGCGTTAAGGAGGTCACTTGTTGGGATGAGCACTGGGTGTTATACGTAAGTGATGAATCACTAAATCTTACTCCTGAAATCATTATTACACTATATTACACTGGAGCTTCTTTACACTAAATTTTGGGTTAGATTAGAGATTTTTCAGTTTGTTCCTATCCTTCTCTCCAGCCCCAAATGGCCAGGACTAAATGGTCAATTATATACCTCTAAGATCTATAAACAAGAATCGAAATGCCTGACACCTCATGGTCCTCTAATCTAAAAACACAGGAAAAGCCACAATCTCTTCAAATTATATTTGTTTCAATATAAGGTTTAAATGTATTCAAACTGAAATACTAAACTATCATCCCGTTCACATATTTTCAAGTCACTCCCTTACCATTCTCTGCTTTTTCTGTTCCCCAACGTATGTATCACCTCCTAACATACTACACATTTGATTTGTTACGTTCAATGTTTATTGTCTGTCTCTCCCTGCTAAAATGAAGGCTCCATGAAGGCAAGAATCTTCACATTTTTTAGATGAGAATACTATTCGATAAATAGTTGTTAAATGAGAGGATTTCATCATCTGTGCAAATCCTGACACTCTATAAATCTGACATTTGGAAGAAACATAGTCCATGTGCCTGAAACATAAAGTATGGGCACAAGGCTGGACAGCTATGTCCTGGTCACTTTGGGCAGATGCCATCACTGAATTTATAAAAGCTATAGCTAAATGCTCGGGGAAGGTGGGGGCGGGTAATTCAAGGACAAATGGAACAGTTTCAGATATGCAGACCATGGTCTCACTGTCATAAACTAAAGGCAAATTAAAGAGTTCGGGAGCCCCTGGAGAACTAAATACATTCTTTAGTAAAGAATTAACACTTTCCTCAAGTAGGGTTGGGATAAGGCATAAGTCATGCCACAATGAAATAAAGACTGAAGCCAGAAGCCTCCAGGTGTTGCTAGGACCTAGGTAAAGGTGCATTACAGTGTGAAAGACATCACAAGCCTGGTCCACTCTAGCCGTTCATACCAGGAGCCCTCTATTGTCAACACCTCCTTTTCTTTCTGCTCCTACGCTCATTCTCAGTCCCTCGTTCCCAGTGTTTTGTTCTTTCTGCTGCTCTCTCCCGCAAGATCTCTCACCCAGGCATATGCTCCACCCCACAGCAGCAGAACTTGTCATATGCAGAGAGGCAAGCAGGCCTCTCCTGCCCACCACCATGTGCCAAGCTCAGCGGTGGCCTGGCACACACAAAATGAGTCCTGGTCTAAATAGAGTAGAGCATGGACAGCCCCTAGAACTAATTGTTCCATGCATACAGCACTGGGCACACACCCAGAAGCTAACCACACTCAACGCATCCGGGATGAATCCCCTCAAAACTGGAAAAAAATGGCTTTCTCTGTCAACCGCGTGAGCATGGTACAATTCAATAATACAAGGACTCTGACAGCAGATTTTAAAAAGAAATGAAATAAAGACCCAACTCATTTCTTTAGGCTGACTTGACTGCCTGAGTTCCCAAAGACCTAGTCCTACCACTACTCGAAATTCAAAACAAGATGGGTCATCTTGATCTCTAAAGTTTCTTCCACTTCTAAAGTTCTATGGTTTAATCACCACCAGCTTTTCTGCATCCACTACATCACAAACAACTATTCTGAGCACCGTGAAGACTATACAAGAGCAAATAGTGGTAGAAAATAATTAGAAAAGTGGAGTACTACGTTAGACCTTAGAGAAACAACGGGGTTTTCAGACAAGACCAACGGCATGAGCAGAGAAGCAACAGCAGAGATGACATAAACATTTTTAAGGCATGGAAGACGCTAGACTAGCTGGAAATAGGATACAAGCAGTTGAGCTGAGGGTGATAATGTGGGTCAGGCTCCCTTCAGGGTACCCTGAATGGCAGGATAAGAAGTCTGGTATTTTGGGCAATACAGAACCTTCATAAAAAGAATCAAAGATGAAGTAATACTTTATAAAAATGTATTTGGTGGCCAAAAGTAGGTTGAATTGGAGTAAAGACTCAAGAAATATCAGTGGGAAAAACAATGCAATAGTTGACTTATTGGGAATGTGTTATTAATAATAATGCTATTAATTCATTATTAATTATTACTAATGTCAATTGCAATGAAGACAAAGAAGGCAGAGAAGGAAACAGAGCAGGAAGAAAGAACTGTCAGCCCGTACAAGAAGCCCCTTCTAAGGGCACCTGGGTGGCTTAGCTGGTTAAGCATGCAACTCTTGATTTCAGCTCAGGTCATGGTCTTATGATTCCTGGGACCGAGCCCCATGTCGGACTCTGCACTGACAGCACAGAGCCTGTTTGGAATTCTCTCCCTCCCTCTCTCTCTCTCTGCCCCTCCCTTGCTCTCCCTCTCTCTCTCTCTCTCTCAAAATGAATAAATTAACATTGAAAAGAAGAAGAAGCCCCTTCCAGGATATAGAATGCATATTAATCCTAGGTCGGTGTGTGAAACAGCACTGCCATCCTATCCAAAGGATCCCTTATTTTTGGTGGTTATGGTTCCTAATCCCCTTGCCCTTCTTCAGTGTTCAAATCACATTCATGTGACTGGCTTCCCAAAAGGGTTTTGCACATCTCTGATTAACACTGCCTCTTTTCATTCCCCTTGCTCCTTTTCTCCATCCCCTCCTTCCACCCAGTTCAACGTCAAAAATCTGGAGAGAGCTTTCCACCATAATCCCCAGACCACAGAGCCCATATCCTCTCTTTCTTCTACAATCTTTTCTTTTCCATCATCTTTTGAGTTAATCTTATTAAAAATTTACTTGTCGGGGGGCACCTGGATGGCTCAGTCGATTGAGCATCTGACTCTTGGTTTCAGGTCAGGTCATGATCTCATGGTTTCGTGGGTTCAAGCCCCATGCTGGGCTCCATGCTGATGGTGCTTGAGATTCTCTGTCTCTCCTTTCTTTCTTCCCCTCCCCTACTCGTGCTGTCTCTGTCCTTCTCAAAATAAATAAATAAGCTTAAATTTTTTTTTAAATTTACTTGTCGAGATAGCTAGTTACCATGGTGATAAGAAGGCAACATTACAGATAATGCCCTTATTCTCTTACTAGCTTAAACACTTTTCAGTTTCCATCAGTTTACCTAAAAGATTAGGTCATTAATCTCCAGTCTTTCAAAATAAGCCTGCAAATAGCTCAACCCTCATTCCAAGACCAATATATAGTGCAAGCTTCATCCTAATTGCTCTAATTACATGAAGAACATAATGAGATACAGCAGCAGATGGCTACAGATTAAATGTGACAGAGAAGAAATGCTCCTCTCTCTCCTATTGAAGGAAGTTTGCCGTGAAAAAAATTATTTTGTTCACAAAGCCAAATCTATGTTTTAAAAATTGTTATCCCACTTTTCTATTTTCGTCAATAGTACCTTTCCTTAAAAACAAAATTTACTCATTTCATGTTGGTTTCTCTTACTATATTTAACAGAGATAAATTTGTACCCCTACTGAACAAAAGAAGATGTGCTCATAAAAAGTTTTTTGTCAGAGTTTATATAATAAATCAGACGCGTCTACAAACCTGCTCTATAATCTGAAAGATGTATTCTATCAAACAGAGAATGGGGTGGGGGTGTCTTTAATTGGGGCCTAACAACAAATGGTGTATGTAAATCACTGTTAGCCCCAGCTAACAGTGTCAAACTTCCAGCCACTGTGTTAATCACTCATCACTTCAAACTCAATGTCCAAAAATAAAGTCAATATTTTGCCCTTAAAAATAAGTTTCTTTTCCCAACTTCTGTCTTCTGGCTTATGGTAATAACGGGCTTAAACCTTGGTGCTATCCTTTCAAACCCATCATGCTATTGCTGGAACTATCAAATAGGGTCCTGTAAACAGGAAATCCCTAAGTCATGACCCCTGAAATCACCAGCATAATTGAACTGCCAGGGCTCTCTGCACCTACCCCCCCACCCCAGTACATCCGAGGAGCATCTACCACTGCTGCCACAATCAGGGGGCTCCAACAAAGTCCCCATACCACGACAGAAACTGAGTGAAAGAAAAAGGAATAAGAGTCCTGCCACTAGTGAAACAAGAGGGAGAGTCAAACTTTTCATTGCCGCCTGAAGACGGAGGGGATTCAGAACACTGGATCTATCTAGGCCACTCCATTCCCCAAAGTGATAAGCCTCTTACTTCATTCCTAATATCACCTCTCGCCAGATTATTAGTGTGTATCAATGTTCCTACTGTCATGACACTCCACAGTGGACCAGGAGAGATAAAAAAATCAAAAATCGTAGGAGGGTCTATGCTTCCCCCCCACACACAATGTAAAACTCCAATGTCAGTATCAGAAAATATTCTCTGTAGAAAAGGATAGTCATTGAATTTTATCAGCTGCTCCAACGCAGCACTGCACAATCTTTTTGTTGTTGTTAAAAAAATTTAGGAAACATCTGTTTGCATGTTCTTACGTTCTCAAAGGCAGACACTAGGGTAATACAATATATATGTGACCACTGATCCAGTAATGCTATGTGTCAAATATTTTTTCACACATCAATTTCCATTAATAAATGAAGTTGTTCTGCTTAGACCTCTAAGGAAGTCACCTCTAAATACTTTGCCTGTATTTTTTTTCTTACACTTTATTCTAGTATTCCTTAGCCCATCTTCATTATGACTTAATCTGAGAAATACATGAAGGATTGATAACTGAAAAGAGGAAAATGATACAGAAATCATTTTGAGAAGCCCTAGTTATTGGTGGCAAGTGTTTAAAGATACTTGAAAACTTGTCCCAAAAACCAAATCCATTTACCATTTTGTGTGTCATGCCAGGGAAGCAGAGAAACTACCAGAACAACGGTTGGCAACACTTTGCCACTGGGCAGGTTTCACCTCAAGGGTCACTTCACCATGTTTATGGATGGCCCATGTTTTATCCCCAGCCTTCATGTAATTCATTCACTAATAAAATTATTAATCACTATTCCAGAATATACCTGCTTTAAGTTTAACAAGATAGATGAAGGTTTTTTAAAAAAAATTTCTATTTTTAAGATATGGGGCAAGAAAAAGAAGGGTAATGAATTGTATCACCCAGACATGAGTTTATATGAAATCCCTTTCAAAAAGAAAAATTAATATCCCTGCCCCAACCCTGTTTGTTTCCTTAATAAAATCCTCTCTTCTCCCCTCCTTAATAATCTTCATTAAAAAGATCTCTGCTAAAACTGACCACTCAACAATTTCTTCCATTTGGTGTTGGTGTTCGTCTCATCAATAATAATAGCCATATTACATTAACCCATACAGGCTAGATTATGTCTTGGCAGCAAATCAACTCTGAAATCTCAGCAGCTTTATACAAAGTCTATTTCGTGTTCACACAATATCCTCTATGGAACTGGAAGCTCTCTTCCAAACAGTGACTCAGGATTTGGTCACATATCATCTTGTGATTCACTCATCTCAACATGTGGGTCTCCACAATCCATCACTCTCACTTACAGTCTACCAGTTAGAACACATGTGGCTCCAACCTAACTGCAAAGAATGCAGGAAAATGAAGCTTCGATCTGGCTCCAAAGAGGAAAACAGGGGGTCTGGGTGGCTGTCTATTAAGCATCCAACTCTCAATTTCAGCTCAGCTCATGATCTCAAGGTTGTGAGATCAAACCCCACATTGGGCTCCATGCCAGACATTGAGCCTGCTTAAGATTCTCCCTCTCCCTCTCTCTCTGCCTTTCCCCCACTCACATCCATGCTATCTCTCTCTCTCAAAAAAAAAAAAAAAAAAAAAACAAGAGGAAAATAAAACACAACCAGATTAACAAGTAGCATGGTCTTTGTCATAGGAACTACTTACTACATGCCTAATTAACTACTATGCACCTAGAAGTCTCTATATATATTAACATCTTTAATATCTACAACTGTCCATAAGATAGTTACTATTATTATTACCCCACTTTTATAAATGAAGAAATCGAGGTCCAAAGAAGTAACTTACCTAAGTTAATAAGTGACCTATCTGGGACTCAGCAGTGTACCCAGAATGCACTATGAGACACTGCTTCTCAATATGCAAGACACAGTGCTAGGCAGTGTTAAGGATATTGGTCTTCAAATACCTGCAGGGCTACCACATGAAAGTATTTACATCTATTCTGTAAGTCATGAGAAGACAAAATAAAAGGCAGTACTAAGAGAAAAATTAAAGTGAAGGAGAGTATTATTGAGGGTTTAGGATAAGCCAATGCACTGGTCTAGACCCATCCAAGCACTCCCACAGGGTGGG
Source organism: Panthera leo (assembly GCF_018350215.1). Lineage (NCBI taxonomy): Eukaryota > Metazoa > Chordata > Mammalia > Carnivora > Felidae > Panthera > Panthera leo. Next base: position 64,793,485 of record NC_056687.1, read on the forward strand.
TGTTGTTATTCCAGTTATACACATGAGAGAAACAGACTCAGAGAAATTAGGTAGCCTGGCTAGGATATTGGCAGAGCCAGGACTGAAACCCATATCAAACTGGCTTCCAAACCTAAGCAATCTTCCACTGTATTCAATACTGCATAGAGACAGTAGATACAATCTCAGTCTACAAATCACATGGTCAAGAAATGTAACTGTTTTTTTAAATTTTTTTCTGTGACTAAACTTTATTTTATTGAAACTATATTTCATTTGTGACCCCCATTTAACTGAGGCAGAAACCTGATCTTTGCACTTCTGCTCTGATGTCTCAGGGAAAAGTCAACGTACCTCTAGAATTCATCAAACCTTCCTAAATGTTTCTTGCAAGCACAATGTCAATACCTACACTCTCTCAACTGACTGTCCTTCCTCAAATAGTCTACAAAATTGTTTTTCCTGACTTTTCCAAATTGTTTTACACACACACACCCAGACTTTGTAATTTTTGAAATTCAAAAACTAGACACTCGCCTCTTCTCTGCATTCTGCTGAGGTGTCTCTTTCTTCCCCTGATAACCAGAAAAAGTAAAACTGTCAGAGGGCAGCAGGAAATACCAGGAACAGAAAGCACGTTGGTTAACATATCACAATATCACCCTGTTACATAAAGGAGGCCTTTTGATAATTAAATAAGCTGTATGAGACAGTGAACTTCCCTGTACAAAAATTATTTAAGGAAAGGGTGGTCAGTCATGTGGCTAGAATAATATAGGAGTTTAGCAGGTATATTCTGGGTGGGTGGGGGGGAGTGTTGTGCTTGGACCTAGAATATTTTTTACCTTAAAGGAGGGAAGGAGGAAAGGAGGAAAGGAGGAAGGGAGGGAGGGATGGAAAAACAAAACAAAAAAAAGACACACTTATAATTTCGAGGAAGCCAGAAAGGAATCAGTGATTTTCTACGTATAGTCAAAGGGAAGAGGTAGGAAGGGACCGATTACCATAAAGCACAATACTGACGTGAGAATAATTGAGGAAAATATGTACAGACCACAAAGGAACAGAATGAGAATATCCAAGAATGTGATTTCCTAAGATCTTCTGAAATAAGATGAAGTCTGTCCTCCTAGCTGAGAAAAGGTAAAGGAATGTTAAGGGGAAAGGTGATGGTGTGGAAGATTATCTAAAGAAATGCGAAGCTGCAAGAACTTTATCTGAATACTGTCACTCAAGTAACACCTTGATTCTAATCTAAACCTGCTGAGCCTCCAGGAGAAAGCAGGCTGTGGCAAGGGAAAAGACAAAAAGCCACTGTGGCTGAGACATTTACATTTCTCCGGTTATAGCCTAGGGAATACATCCTGATTTTTCTAATAATTTTCTCTAAACTTTTGTCTGAGAGCTAATAATAACAATAATAATAATAATAATAATAATAATAATAATAAATTACTTTGAAGCACTCCCAGAGGCATCGGAAGATATGCCGTGCCACATTAAAATGCAGCTAGGAGTCATGTAAAGTATCACATTAAAATGTAAGACCCTTCAAAATTCAATCTTATTTAATTTCAAAGCAGTATTTCAAACCAAAAGGCACTATGGGAATTGAGAGAGAATAAGGAGATAACAGTATTCTATCTCAATTTAGGAAAGAATTGAGATAGAAAGGGAGGTGGTAATCTACCAGGCATTTTTAACGACAGATCCATTTGTGATATATTATAAATTTCTGTCCCTCTGTCACAATGCAAGGACAAAGGGACCATTTTACTTTTTGCTTCCTGTGTAACTATTAACAATTAAGTTTCACATGAAAAGCTACACTGCTGGTGCTGACCTCCTTTAAGCCCTAGACCCATATATTGAATTGCTTACTGGTCTTCTTCCCCTTGGACCACGTTCCTCAAGCAGAACAAATTCAATTTGTCCAAAACTGGATTGATCATCTTCTCCCAAAGTTGGATCTTCTTCCTTTATTCTCCATTCCAATGCATCCAAGAACATAGACATTCACCCAGGACATGTTTAGCATCGTTTAAAACAAGGAAAGTTTACCTCCTACATTGCTTACCCCCTAAATTGGTGGTCTCCTCTTTATCTCTTCTGCCATTTGTTCCTTCTGTTCTGGCCCCTCATCATTTCTCCTCTGAACCCTTGCACCGGCCTCTTTGTATACCTGCCCCTGTTTCACCTTGTCTTCCGCCAGTACATTCTGTGCACCACCAGCCCCAGAGGGCACTTCCAACATGCAAATGTGCTTATACTCCACCCTAGAATAGATCCTTGGGATGAATGGGCCTCACTCTCCCATAAGGGATAAACCAAGTTTCTCAGCAGGACTCAAAGGCCTTCCATGAGCCACCATTCATAGCTTCCCCTTCCACCACCAGCAGGTCACACACACAACTGCTACAATGAAGCACACCTGAGCACCCAGCTGCACTCCCTGTGCCACTTTATGCTTTTTTGTCTTTCTTTGTGCAGTTCTCTCTTCAACAAGCCATAGTTCCAAAACCCACTCCCTAAGGGACTCCTCCCTGACTCTTCTCCTCCTCTCACTTCTGGACAAAGTGTCTTCCCCCTGTATTTACACAGCAAAGCAGCCCTGACTCCACAGCACCTACCACACCCTACTGACTGTCCGCTTGCCTCAGACTACCAGTAGCTCAAGGAAGCGGTATTCACCTCCACTCACAGTGCCTAGTACACAAGAAATGTTCACTGAACTAACTTCTTTTTTCATCAAGTGACTCGATTTTTACTTGATTCTATTTATAACATTTTCTTCCTGTTTTCAAGACAGTACAAGTGAGAGATTTACAGTAAGTAATATTTTGTATGCTCAATTTAACAGGAAAACAGAAAGGAACCTTTACTAAAGCTTTCCCCAGGTCAGTAGTATACCATGCCAAGTATACACTTTCACATGATACTCAATGTTTAAAGTTGCTATGTAAGTTAAGCAGAGGCAGTATCTTGTTTTTACAGAGAAGAGAGGATAATAAACTTTCACAAGGTTACGCAGCTCAAAAGTGGAGGGGTCAATATTGGAATACAGGTTTTATGCCAACTTAATAGTGCTCCTCCCGTTGAGAGAGAACAGAAGGATTCAACAGAAAGAAAAGAAATCCAAAAACTGAAAAAGGAGAAAATGTTCTAAGTTCTCCTCCAGTCTCACAATTTTGTCTTTTCTCCACATGTCTCAATAGGATGGGTGACTCTGGGTAATGGGGGCCATTGTAAGACCATGGCTATTACTTAGAACACCGTGTTAGGGAATGCTAGGGTCAGCAGTTCAATAAACTTATGCATTAATTAGTTTCGTTCCACGATAACCCTTGCAAACCATCTCGCAATCACATGGACTAGGAAAACGTGTAAGCAGCTCAGTTTTAATCCTCCACCACCATTATAAATACAATTCAAAGTACCAACCTCCCTAATGGTGCCTGCACACTGGTACATGAAAGCTATCACAGAGGCTCGAAGCTCAGCTCTGCAAATAGAATGCACGATGGAATGCCTGACTAGAAAAGCTAAGGGGGGGGGGGGTCATTTCATATTTCATATTTCATTCCAGGCAGTGAGGACTTCCCTCCTTCAGCAAATGGGTGAAGACGAGCTGCCTCTCACACTGTGCCCACACCACGCACACCCTAGCCTGGGGACATTCTGGGGTAGACTATGGATACTAAGGAATGTGAGCTTAATGTGGAAGTTATGGCTCCAAGCAAAGACTACAAGACCACTGCCTCCACTTCTGCAAGTCCTGCCTGGTAGCATGGTGTCATAAAATATACTTGGCCTACTCAGCAGAGGTAATACAGCCCCAGTAAAGACTGCAACTGCTACTAAACAATGTCTGTAGTGGGGAGAACCAAAAAAGCTACAATCCAAGGACACCAGGCAGAGATCCCAACAACAAGAGCCTTGAAAAAGACAAGGAAGAAAAAATGTAGCAGCAACTTGCTGGGCATGTGACTTAAGACTCTTGGCAGGCTGCCTTGTTGGGCTGGACAGAATGTGGGCAGAGAATTCACATCTTTCTCCCCGCTGCCAGAGGCCAAGAAGGCCCAGACAGAGGAATACCAAGTCAGATCCTTCATCAAGCTAATAATCAATGAGAACTTCCCGAGGAAAACAATGAATGAATAACCACAACTCTCATGTTTTACACATGCATGTGACTAATCTGCATTACTCTAATGGGTTTAGGACTTCCACAACTTGAAACAGTTCTGTAATATATTAATTAGGTATCAAATATACAACCAATGCAAGGGTTCACACCTGGCAAGCAGATTGCTGCACAAAGCTCTGAAGCAAAAACAAAGAACAGAGTTCAGCTTAACATGTCACCCACCAACATTAATAGGGCATGAATTGAGACACTGGGCCAAGATCAGCTAATACAAAGACAAATAGGATGTCTTTGAGGAAGCTACAGTATTCTAGGGGACGTGGGAGGAAAAAGCAAAGAGAATGTCAATAAAATAAGGCAACTGCTGGCACAGGATGTATAGGGTAGTATATGAAGACCACCACTCAGAGTTAAAAGACCAAAAGCGAAGCAAGCAAACATCAACCCCCATAAGGACCAAAGGGAAGAGTTACAAAAAAAAAAAACAAAAAACAAAAACCCTAGAAATAATCTAATCTGGATTTTCGAATGAGGATCCAAGTTACAAAAGGTGTATGACTTGTCCAGCGTCATGTGGTCAAGAGCAAAGCCTAGGCTGGAACTCAGGTTTCCAGTGCTTTCTACCACAGCAGGTGGGGAGGGGAGTTCCAGGCTTCTGAAGCTAGATGAATATAACTTCAAAAATGCAGATTCTAGGGGTACCTGGGTGGCTCAGTTGGTTAAGCATCCAACTCTTAACTTTGGCTCAGGTCATGATCTCACGGTTCATGAGTCAAGCCCCACACTCTGTGCTGTGCTGTGCTCTGTGGGCTCTGTGCTGACAACACACATTCATATTCTCTCTCTCTCTCTCTCTCCCCCTCCCTCCCTCCCTCTTTCTTCCCCTCTCCCACTTGTGTTCTCTCTCTCTCAAAAATAAAAAAAGAAGCATCTTTTAAAATGTAGATTCTTAAGAGGACTTGACTAAAGCACTGTGAATAAGAATGAAGGGAGGGATGTGAGGGCTGGATCTCCTCAGAGAGGGGAGACCTGGAAGACAAGGGCATCTGCATGTGGTATGTCAGTAAAACCAGAAAAATTAAAAGCATTTCATTTTTAACTGGCCATAAACATTCTCCTCAAAGCAACTATTTGCTAACAGGCTGCTTCAGTGGTGTTACTGGTTTACTCCTTCCCTATTGCAGACAGTATTTTATCACTTATGCTGAGACTACAGGGATGTTTTGCGCACAAGATTTCTTAGAGACTGTGTATCAAACACAACTGCATCTACTTGAGAGTCTGCAAGCCTTTTCCTCAGCAGAACTTCTCTATGACATCATGAAGTTCAAAGCAATACCCGCATAAGCTAATATAAAGCTCTACCCAAGTTACTCTGCAAACCAAAATGCAAGCCAGTTGTCATTACAAGGTAAAGAGATCAATGCTACACTTAATTTGTTCAGCAAAATTTACTGATTAACTCTGTGCCATGCACACTAATTTTAAAACCTTATAATCTTAAAGGTTATAAGGTTGGGAGGTTAGGAGACAAAGCATAAGAAGGCATACAAAGGAAAATACAAGAAAATTAAGATAAATAAGACACAGTCCCTGTCTAGTGAGAAAAGTAAATGTCATACATGCAAAAACTATACAACAGTTTGAAAAATGTTATAAAGCAATGCTATTCAAAATGTGGCCTGTGGACACATGCCAACCCCTGAATTGTTTGTTGTCGGTCTACAAGAAAATAGCAAGTTCAGAAACGGAGAGTAAACATTTAGAAAACTTTATAGCAATTTTTTTCTTTTTTTTTTAATTTAAATTCAATACAGTGTAGTATTGGTTTCAGGAGTAGAATTTAGTGATTTGTCATTTGCATACAACACGGATGGACATTTGAGCTCTTTCCATAATTTGGCTATTGTTTTTTTTGGGGGGGCAGATTTAAAATCCTCATTTTTTTTATTTTTTTAATATAATTATTGTCAAATTGGTTTCCATACAACACCCAGTGCTCATCCCAACAGGTGCCCTCCTCAATGCCCATCACCCACTTTCCTCTCTCCCCCACCCCCTATCAACCCTCTCAGTTTGTTCTCAGCATTTAAGAGTCTCTTATGGTTTGCCTCCTTCCCTCTCTGTAACTTTTTTCACCCCCTTCTCCTCTCCCACCCCTGCCATCTTCTGTTGAGTTTCTCAGGATCCACATATGAGTGAAAACATATGGTATCTTTCTCTGCTTGACTTATTTCACTTAGCATAACACTCTCCACTTCCATCCATGTTGCTACAAATGGTCAGATTTCATTCTTTCTCATTGCCAAGTAGTATTCCATTGTGTATATAAACCACATCTTCTTTATCCATTCGTCTGTTGATGGACATTTAGGCTCTTTCCATAATTTGGCTATTGTTGAAAGTGCTGCTATAAAACCTTTATAGAAATTTACCAGTAATTTTAGGTCTGTTGAATCTAGTCATTTATAAATGAGGCTTCTATTTTGTATGTCTTTTTTACATTTCATTTTTATAGTATTTCATTTTTATTACATTTTACAAAATGTCAGCCCACAAATAGTTTGAGAAGTAATGCAATAAAGTGACATACCACTAGCACTACATGCTGTCCTACACATATGATATGAGCACAGATGAGGAGAAAAACTTGTGAGATTTAACAGTGGCTCCAGAGAGGAGATAACCTTTAAGCTATAAGGGGTAAGTGGGGGTTAACCAGAGACAGTGAGAAGGGAAGTGCATTCTAGGTGAAGGAAGAGCATCTGAAAAAGCTTGGGGGTCATAAAAGTGGATGGCATGTTTGGAGCATAAACTTTGAGGCATAGTAATAAACAGTATAAGTGCAGGAAGTTAAGCTATAAAGAAATTGCAAGAGACTTGCATGACTTTAAAGTTTAGGCTTTGGGCTTTTTACCTAAAACACAAGAGGGAACCACTGAACATTTTTATTACCCAGAGAAGGCTGTATTTGTATCTTCATTCAAGTTATTCTGGCAGCAGTATGGTAGATAGATTTGAAGGGAGACAGAACAGAAGGAAGGGCAGATACCAGTTATGAACATACTGGAATAATCTAGGTGGGAAGTAAAGAGAAGCTGCATTATATCAAGGAAAACAGGCAAGAAAGAATGGCTTAGAGAAATGTTTCAAAGGTAGGAATGTATAGTATTCCTCGCTTACCAATAGGTATCAAAATCTACAATTAGACAGTTGTTCATTTAATTCAATAGGTGGTCTGATTATACAAGAGGGAGAGCAGTAGGAACAAGGATGAGTGGGTTACTGAAAGGAGAGAGATCAGGATGAAATGGGAAATCCTACAATGAAAATGTGAAAGTTCACTAAATACAAGTATGAGGTGTGTGCTGCTGAGAAACGGGAGGTATCTGGGGTGAAATGTGAAATTCTAGAATGATATTGGGCCTTGATAGCACGTGCACACACACACAGAGACAGAGAGAGAGAGAGAGAGAGAGAGAGAACGAACAAGGAAAGAGGTATAGCCAACACATTTGTTTTGCACACTCCATGTAGAAAGCAGTATTTTAGACACCATGAGAGATAAAAAGAGAATAGAGAGATAAAAAAATACAAACAGTTCTTTCACTACTGACCCCAGGACAACTCTAGGGTCTCCTGAAACCCCCTAGTTAGTTCTGGACCACAGCTGACCTGAGGTACTTAACTCAGTAAGTATCAAACCAAGACTCATCTTCAATCCAGAGAATCCTATGGGTTCAGGGAATCTCTAAAGGGAGGTGGGGGGAGGCGGTATAAAACAAGTGTGTGTGGTGCTGCCCGGCAGGGAAGGAGGTTTCTTGCCTGGAAGAAATTAATATGCCGTGAAATGTCACTAGAGAAAATGTGAGTCCCTCAAATGAAAACTGTTGAGTCAGCCAGAGCCTCTGGAGCTCCCAATCTTCAGAGACCCAGAGATAAGCTTCTCCCTAGAATAGCTTCTCCTTCTCACAGATTTAGTGAGTCCCTGAAACTCAGTGACTCTTGGGAGAAAGCAACAGTGGAAGGGAGCGTGGTGTAAGCATATACCATTTTTCATGGAATATTGGGAAAAAGTAAGCCTGTGGTTAGATGTAGTCAGAAACAAATACTGTTCTATCATGGGTATTTATACCCCTGTTTGCCACAATTAACACACATGGGGATTACCACTTATCATAACACTGTCGTCCTCTTGTTGTGGGACAGGCCCAGTCTCCATGTTATGGTGGTCCGATTGTGTTTTATCAGGCTCTATAATAAGTGCCTGCTATATTTCAGGGCACATGATTTTACCAAAGGATACAATAGACTTAGCTTTATATCAACTTCTACTTCATTCTGGTCATGAACTAGGACAAAGAGCCCCTTGTGTATCTTTACAGCTGTATCTATACAAGTGAAATTCAGCAATTAACCTGTGAATTTAATCTAATTATTCAACAAGTATACAAGATTAAGCAGTTTAATTTACCTAAAGAGTAATAAGCTTTTAATCTACGATCATCAGCTGCCACTTCATTTTAGTTTATAAAACATAAGGTTGCCCGTGTCTTTGTAAAGTGGCATTGGATATAAGACAAATGTTCACATATAAGAGAACATAAAACTATCTCCAAACAGCATTAATTGCCATCTTGTTATCAGAAATGAACAAATTCTCAATCAGTGCTTACCCATCTGCAAGACACTTTTGGGAATCAACAGAAAACAAAAAGATCTAATTATCCACAAGGTCTGGAAAAGACAGAAAACAGAATCACTTAATACCAACAGTGTATGGAGGTAAGCAAAGGAGAAGCTCTCCATTCAAAATGTCCAGGATCCTCTGCAAGCCCTGTACAATGCACCAGCATGGAGACTGATGAATAAGCTTCATTGATAATAGTGACTACGTCACGGCTGGCTGAACATTCAGTCCACAAACAGAAGGCTTCTTGTATTTGCTCAAATCAACCATAGGAAAGTTTTAGCCAAAAGACTGTTATATTCAAATGGAAATCAGTACTTTCCAGCAAGAAAGGACAATTAGCAATTCCTTAAACTGGCACTCAGAGGAAGAGCAGGGAAATGTACCAAAAACAATCACAAACAACCTATATTCCAAAATGTGAAATAAGTAAGAAAGACTACCACAGTTAGCATTTTGAAAACTGCACACAGCAGACCTAAGTCTGTATATTACAGGTCTCAAATCATCAACCCACTGGTAAACTTCACCCAAATACTACCCTTTTGTAAAGTGCTTATTCCATACAAGTTAAAACCATAGTCTGAGATTCCAGAGCATAGTTAATTTAAATGGTGTTCCCTGAACATTAAGTAAAAAAGCACAAAACCTGTTTGTACATTCGAAAAGCCTTTACTCACCAGATTAACAGATTCTAGCAAATACCTTTCCAAGATTGGCAGGGCAAATAGCCACCATCCTCATCCCCATTTCCAAGCACACATCAGTTTTGGCCTATTTGACCTATGGATCTGGTGTTGTGAGTCTGATCCTGGAGGCTATAACAAGTCCACAGGCTCCCAAACAAGTTACGATTGAACTTTAAAAAGTTCAGGGGAAAAAGACAGGCTCAAGAAATTGCACCAGAGTTAATCAATGATTTTTTAAACATGATACCAAAAGCACAAACAACAAGAGAAAAAAACTGATAAATTAAACTGGGTCGAAATTAAAACCTTTGTGCTTCAAATGATACCATCAAGAAAGTGAAAAGACAACCAACAGAATGAGAGAAAATTGTAAATAATATGTCTGATGAGAGGCACAAATCTTTAATTTTAATAATAAAAAGACAACCCAATTAAAAATGGATAAAGGGCAGGGTGCCTGGGTGGCTCAGTTGGTTAAGCATGAGACAGCTTTGGCTCAAGTCACAATGTCACAATTTTGTGAGTTCGAGCACTTCACTGGGCTCTGTGCTACAGTGCAGAGCGTCCCTGGGATTCTCTCTCCCTCTCTCTCTGCCCCTCCCCCATTCATACTGTCTCTCTGTCTCTCAAAATAAATAAACTTAAAAAAAATTTTTTAATGGACAAAGGGTTTATGAATAAGACATTTCTCCAAAGAAAATATATGAATGGCCAATAAACATATGAAATGATATTTACCATTATTAGTTATTAGGAAAACGCAAATCTACAATGAGATATCACTTCAAACCTGCTAAAATGGCAAAATAAAAAGACAATAACAAGTGCTGGGGAGAACGTAGAGAAATGGTGTGGCCACTTTGGAAAATAGTTTGGCAGTTAAACAGAGGACTACAAGATCCAGCAATTCCATTCCTAGGTATATATCCAAGAAAAATTAAAACACATCCACTCAGAAACTTGTACATAAATGTTCATAGCAGTATTCATGACAGCCAAAAAATAGAAAATCCAAAGGTCCATCAACTGACAAATGGATAAACAGAAATTTGTACATCCATGCATGTAATATTATTCAATGATAAAAAAACAGATGCTAAAACATGGATGAATTTCAGAAACATGCTAAGTGAAAGAAGCCAGTCACAAAAGACTACATATTATATGATTCCGTTGATAAGAGATGTCCAGAACGGGAAACTCTATAGAGGTTGCCAACCTTCTGAAGGGATGGGAGAGACTGGAGAGTGACCAAATGGGTACAAGTTTTCTTTCTAGAGGGATAAAAACATTCTAAAGTTAGATTATAGTGAAGGATATACAAATCTGTATACTGCAAACCATCAAATTACACACTTTAAATGGGTAGATTTTATGGTATGTAAATTATATCTCAATAAAGCTGGTATTTTTTAATCGTGCCAAACTGCAAACCTTTATGCACTCCTAAAGACTGCCCTTCAAGCTACCTGATATCAAATTGGTCAAAGTATACCTGAAGTAGAGCAATTATACTCACATCAACCTGTGTTTATAACCCAAGCACTGTCTAGAATTGGACTGGCTCTGAGAGCAACACAGAACCCAATACATACATTTCAAACACTTTGAATTTCTATTAATTACCAAAGCCTCGCAACACTTGTTACCAACTTCGGCTCCATTTACTTCAATAAACAATGACTGAAGCCCACCACAGGCCAACGATTATGTTTAGAATACAAAGACAAAAGATATAGTAGGCCCAACCCCCAAGAAGTTCATAACCTGTTAAGTCTAAGACAGATAGGTAGGCACAAGATTCAAGTTCAGGGCTCTATGTGCAAATTACGGGGATGAGCATGGGGCAGAGAAATAGAACAGAGAAGACAGTGATTTCATCTGGAGATGACACACAAATGATTCACACGAACAGTGACACCTGAGCAGGGCTTCAGAGACTAGGTAAACAGGAAGAGAATGATGTGGGAAAGGGGATGGAAGGAAAGCAAACCACACTGAAGGCAATGCAAAGAAAAGATGTATGAAATAACAAAGCAGCTTGAAGGACTGAAAGAAATTAGGAAAAAAAAAGAGTGAGACAAGTATGTCAGATGATGGCCAGGGTGAAGAGGACACTGACAAAAGGAAATGTACAAGGGATACCTGACTTTCCTAAAGATAGTTCAAACATGAACTCTTGCCCCTCTGCCCCAGACCTGTTCCCCAGTGTCCAGTTCTATCATCTCCAACTAATGCTGGTGCTTGAGCCAGAAACCTGGGAATCACCTTTGACATCTGCTCCCCGAAGCCCCCCCCACATTTAATCTATCAATCACCAGTGCCACTGATTCTAATTCCAAAATCTGTTCCATTCATCCACCCCTCCCTCCCTATTCACCAGCACTGTGCTTGATTTCTCCAACAGCCTCTTCATCAGTCTCCCTGCCACCATCCTTAACTCACTCGAATTCATTCTACACACAGAGATGATCTTTTCAAAGTGTCAAACCTTCATTAAATCCCCACTGCACTAAAGTCTAAAGATGGGGAACGTACCTTGTTTTATTCACTTTGGGATACTCAGTGCCTAGTACATTGAAAGAATGAAAGAGAGAGGATCAGGTCTGGGGCAAGATGATGAGTACAAGCCTACTCGGTTTGAGCTGTCTAGGAATGTCCAAGTAGTTACCCTGCTGGCAACTGGCAATATGTGCCTGGATCCCAAATGACATTTGGCTTCACTATTTCAAGACTAACATAGGCAGAATTACCTAGTAAACAGGACTAAGACTATTTTAGATAATCATGAACTAAGTTAATAAAGCTTGAAGCAAGCTCAGCTTCTTAGGAAAGATTAAAGTATCTCTCTAATCTGAAATTCCGCAGTTCTGGGTCAGGTGTAGGTTAGCATTTCAAGGACAACAGAAAACACAGATCTGGCACTAGATTAATGGTGGGATTTTTACAAGGAACAATCTGGTAGCAAAGCCTATGATTTGGCCACTTCCTTCAAACTATTTATCCAATGTTTCTGCCCCCCTGTTCCCTGTGTCCTCACCAATTCCCAAATGGCTTCTCTGTTATTCATTATAAATAATTCCTGACTCTCAGACAGTACACCTGGGGTGGTACCCAGAAGTACATATTCTGATAACGACACCAGGCAATGTCTCAGTCTGGGGATGCCACTAAGTTAAGAGCTTAGAGAAAAGATACAAAGCTTATCTTCCTTCCTCTCTCCCACTGACCCTGGAGAGCTACCTTTGAATGTGGGTGCTGTAAGGATTTTCAGAAATAATTAAATTATAATTTACTGTGGTGGGATTCCCATGGCACTGTGCAAAGCATTTAATATAAAGTACTGTACATGACAAATAAATGCAAAGAGCTTCCAGAGAGTTTCTAATAGGTAACAATTGCTTTTCCAAATGCAAATGTAGAATACACTGATTACAGCCTCCAATATCCTTTTTTTCTCCTTAACTTGCCCCAATATCAGTGTTTGTTAACTACTATATACAAACCTTTCAAGTTCAATGAGATCATGATAGCATCTATCTCTACATCACTTTTTAAATCAATATATTAAATAATTATTCAATTGTCTTAACTTTTAAAATAGAACATTTTGAAGGGCACCCGGGTGGTTCAGTCAGTTAAGTGTCTGACTCTTGGTTTTGACTCAGGTCATGATCTCACAGTTCTTCCTGAGTCAGAGCCCTGCATCGGGCTTGTGCTGACAGCACAAAGCTTGCTTGGGATTCTGTTTCTCCCTCTCCTCCCCTCCTCTCTCTCGCTCTCAAAATAAATAAAACATTTAAAAAATAAAAAGTAGGGGCGCCTGGGTGGCGCAGTCGGTTAAGCGTCCGACTTCAGCCAGGTCACGATCTCGCGGTCCGTGAGTAAGAGCCCCGCGTCAGGCTCTGGGCTGATGGCTCGGAGCCTGGAGCCTGTTTCCGATTCTGTGTCTCCCTCTCTCTCTGCCCCTCCCCCGTTCATGCTCTGTCTCTCTCTGTCCCAAAAATAAATAAAAAACGTTGAAAAAAAAAATTTTTAAAAATAAAAAGTAAAACAGCACATTTTGAGAACTTCTGTCTATATATCCAAGGAGCATGTACAACAGTTAGTAATGTAAAATTAGTCAGCTTGTGATCCTGTCAGTTGTTTTCTATTCAGGTGATCACAGGCAACAGCCTGGTGGATTTGGTAGTCTTAGGTTTTAAACTCCTTTATGTTTAGTCATATGTCATTTACTTTGTATCTGTAAAGGACCACTGGTTAAAAACAGAATATAAGAGTTATTGAAATATGGAATATTGAGATATTGAAATATAAATAAAGAACACAAACATTAAATCCTACAACTTTAACTAATGACGATTTTTACCAGCTCTGTATATTGCATCACCTGATCAAATTTCTTACATCTTACAAAAAAAAAAGTCTCCAATACTTTAAAATCCAATGGGAAAAAAGAGGAAAATATGGAAAATATAACATCACAACTGGCTTTTCTTTTACAGGGAATAAGATTGCCTCCATTATGTGTTATTTGCCAGAAAAGTACTTATGAATAGCAATTTGAAAATTTTTATCTATTAGTGTATTTTAGAAGAAAACCTCAAAATACATTTTTAAAAATAAGATAGAATACCAGACTTTCAACCACTGAGTGATAAACTAAGGTTATTATTTATTTTTGATGTCTTGACACAACCTTAAATTTCAATATGCACTTTAATCTATATTCATTCCCAAAAGGACGTCATCTTAAAATCTGACAGTGGGGTTTTATTTTATGTGACTAATTTAAACTAAATTAAGCAACCTTGTTATACATGCAAATTATATATGCATAAATTTACTCATTTTAGCATTGTTTAAAATAGTGTAAAATACTGGAAACCACCTAAGTATCCACCAGTGGGGGAACAAGTTATGACACGTCAATACAATGAGATGTTACACAGACATAAAAGAATAAGAAAGCATACAGTAAAGTGTGCTACTGCTTGTGTAGGAAAATGGGGGTGGGTTATAAATGTATTTGATTGTCCATGCTTAAAATAACTCCAGAATGATACTTTTTTAAAAAACTAACAACACTGGTTACCTGTGGAGGGGAAACTTGGAGGACTGGAGACAAGAGAAACTTTTCAAGGAGTATTATTTTATATTTTTTTTGAAATTTGATCCATGAGAATATATAATCTATTCCAAGACAGTAATGTTTAAAATAAGTATTTTTAAAAGTAAGCCACATATAAGAGTATTTTAAAAGAAATGAATACTTTCAAAAATGTAATACTCAATAACTAGTTTATATATAATCACATAGATAAAAATATTTTGTAGAAGAACAATCGCAATCTGTAATCTTAAAACTGCTCAATACATGCCCTCTTGAATCACATGGAACACAGTAATCTTAGAGTTAATTCCATCTCCAACCCTCTTCATGTGCCATCTATGGTTGAAATAGCAGCTACAATGGGTTCCTTCATTTTCTCAGGGCCACAAGGAAAAAGCAGTACAAAATATGAACTTCTTGACAAATCCCCATAAGAAGTGACTGAGAAAAAAATTTTTGAAAATATTCAATTTTTCTAATCACACTGTACACCACTTGTTAAATGGAAAACTCAAATGTCTCTTCATTCATATTGCTGCATTAAATCATATATTAAATATAAAATTTATAACATAATAGTTAATAATAGAATATCCATTTAAGACTAATTTTATCTTAATCACATCATCTTTTATTGCCCCCAAATGACAAAATGCCTTTTAAAACTTAATTCAATAGGAGCTTCTTGAGAAATAGGGTCTCAGGTTCAAAAAAAGGTGAGAACAAAGCAATCTACAGTACTGTAGATGTCTACAGTACCAATGACCAACTGACAGCCAGAGTTACCAGGGAGCAAAAATCATAAGTCTAAAAATATAAAACAAAACTAACAAATAAGGTTGGCTGTTGTATTCACCATCCAACCTCAAACTGGTATTCCCATTCTTCATCTCTCACTGAGTTCACAGCCAGTCTTCTAAAGGTTCACCTTTCTTGAGCTCCTTCTCCTATCCTAACCTTCTAACTCTTGACAAACACCTCACTTTTCACCTGCACCTAGAAGAAAATGAAGGAATTCTCTCGCTGCCAACCAGAGCGTCTGTACTTTTACCTGCCCTTTCACCTTCCTCTCCCATCCACAGGAGGCAGGATAACTCCTTCCCTGGCTTAGAGCATCTTTGACCTCCATCAGGACCTCATCTGAGCCATCATCCCACCACTTCATATTTCAACTGCTCCCTTTTCTTTGGCTCCTTCTCTTATGCTTTCAAAACAGCAAAGACCTTTCATTATTTTGAAATTTTTCTCTTGATCCTGCTCTGTCCTCTAACTATTGTCCTATTTCTGTCCTTTTTCTGGTCAAACTGCCCAAATATGGAATCCACATCCATTACTGCCTCCTTCTTCCCTCAGAAAAGATATGCTTAACTTTCAAATCCTCTACTAAAATAGCCTTATCAAAGTTCCCTAATGTCTACATAATCACTGAATCAAAAGTGAAAGTGACCTTCAAGCTTATCTACTTTATTTAACTTATTATATGGGTAAGGAAGCCGAGAATCATGAGAGGTTAAGTTGACCAACATTATACGTGCATCAGTGTGGGCTGACATCTTGACAACCTTCCATCCAGAAGAATATACATTCCTTGGTTTAAAAAAAAGAAAGAAAGCAAAACAAAATCACTAACTAAAAAAGGCAGGATGAAACCTACTCAAGATGATTTCGGACCAGCATCACATGGACCCACGCCCTTCCTCTGGAGTAGAACCTCTCCACACTGTGTCTCAAGTTTCCTCAAAAAATTAAAAGTAGAACTACCCTACGACCCAGCAATTGCACTACTAGGTATTTATCCAAAGGTTACAAAAATGCTGATTTGAAGGGGTGCATGCACCCCAATGTTTACAGTAGTGCTATCAATAATAACCAAATTATGAAAAGAGCCCAAATGTCTTTTGGCTGAAGACTAGATAAATATATACACCGTGCGCGCACGCGCACACATACACACACTATATACAATGGAATATTACTCAACCATCAAAAAGAATGAAATCTTGCCATTTGCAACATGGGTAGAAGTACAGTGTATTATGCTAAGCGTAATAGTCAGAGAAAGACATCATATGACTTCACTCATATGTGGAATTTAAGACACAAAACAGGGGAAGGGAAGGAAAAAGTATGATAAAAACAGAAAAGGAGGCAAACCATAAGAGACCCTTAAATACAGAGAACAAACTGAGGGTTGCTGGAGGGTGGTGTGATGGGTTAAACGGGTGATGGGCATTAAGGAGGGAACTTGATAGGATGAGCACTAGGTGTTGTATATAAGTGATGAATCACTGGGTTCTACTCCTGAAAGCAATACTATACTATATGTTAACTAACTTCAAATTAAATAAATTTTTTAAAAAAGATCATTTCAGGTTTCTCCACAAAAGAAAAAAGAGGAGTCACAACTGTAATCTGAAATGAAAGTCAATACAAATATAGCAACAGATAATTCAAAGTCCATTTCAATTGACTTTAGAATGTCATGAATTGCACTTCATGAATTCCTAAGCATCTAAACCAAATAATAAAGTTCCACTGTGGAATCTTTTCAGGAAGGAGTCTATTCCTCTTCCTTTACTCCTCCCTTTGCCATGAACATGCCTACAAGACACAATCTAAACCTGGGTGTCAAAAGACCCTGCATAGAAACTGAAAAAGCCATCAGAGAGGGAGAAAGAAACAGAGAAATAAAAAGAAGTTTCCAGAAAGTGGAAGTGGTCAACAGAGCCAAATGCTAATAGTGCACATTCTTTCCCTGACAGACCACTTTTTGTACACTCTTAGTCATTCTAAATAAGTCTCTGAAGTTTTCCTGAATTAGGGCTTAACGTCTTTTACAAATAAACATGCCCAGCTGAGCATGAAGAGTATAGATTCCTTAATCTACTTGTGTTCAGTCTCCCTGACTGTACATTTTAGAGGCCAACCTACAGTCTTAGAGTAAAATATTTGAGATTCGACTACCCAAGCTTTTTCCCCACCCAACACTTCATCCATAACACTCCTTGAAACATCCATATAACTACCAAAAATATATAATAAATGAGGACTTTAAACAAAGAACCAACATAAATTAATAGATAAAAAACTATCTTGCCTATACTCCTAGCTTCTCCAGGTATTTCCATTCCCAAATAATTGGGAGGCTTCATAGACTTACTTGCTTCACTCTTTACTGTTCTATCACACTAATGTCAGCTACCCCACAAACTTAGGAAGGCAAGGTACTACAAGAGACATCTGCCTAGAAATATACAATACCTAGATTTCAAATTAAACAATTTAAACAGTAAAATAATATATTACTGGTAAGGAAACATGAAGACACTATTTCGTCATGATTTGGGATGTTAATTTAATAATTAATAAGCAGAATGGGGAGAGGAGGGAGAAGAGTGATGAGCAAACCAGGGGAAGGGTATGATGGAGGGATGAGAGATGAAGGGGAAACAGAAAAAGCTTTGAGAAGAAGAGTCATCCTACAGGCAACCCTCTGAGGTTCTGTGTGGCATCTGCTTGTTCTCCCTTCCTTCAGACTCCTATTTCAGAGCCAGCTAGACTCAGAGCCAGGGGCCACCCCTGCACGGTGCATAAAGTGTACCCAAGAATAGGGAGGGCTTCTTCTGGCATGAGGTCACAGAGATTCAACTGGGATTCCCCAGCAGCCTTGTTTACAGGGAATAAATAAGATAATACAACAGGAAACACGGTCACTGTGGCCATAGCACCTGGAAACTAAAACTCCAATAGAAAAACTCACCAGCT
Organism: Panthera leo; assembly: GCF_018350215.1. Classification (NCBI taxonomy): domain Eukaryota; kingdom Metazoa; phylum Chordata; class Mammalia; order Carnivora; family Felidae; genus Panthera; species Panthera leo. The sequence goes on from NC_056687.1 coordinate 64,811,868, forward strand.
TTTTGGCAGAAGGATGGGAGCCATTCCTAGGTTAGCAAACACCAAGTCACTTTTGTTAATAACTCAATACTCAAGCACAGTATCCAAAAACAGGCCATCTAGTTACCTTAAAAATAATTTTAAACTCAAGGGATTGTACTGGTTAAAAGTGAACTAAAAGGTCATTCAACCTAACCTCCCTTCTTAGAAGTTACTGAGATAAAGATACTTGGGGAAAAATCATTGCAAGGTCTACCCCTGTCATGGAAGAGTAAGCTTCTAATGAACTAAAATTCCCACAAATAACAACTAACACTCTGGACAATATAAAAAACCATCACCTGACGGCTCTGGTAAGTGAAGAGAAGCCAACATGCTTGGAAGGGAAGTCTAAACTTGGAAGAAGTGACCAGCATGGGACGGGGTGCAAGTCTGCAGCTTTGCCCTAAGAACAGCCACAGTCATGGTGCAAAACAGCTAAACTCCCATTTTAAAACAACCCAACCTCTTAATGATCAGAAGAACCTGGGAAAGTAGCTCAGGGAAACCAGAGCCACCAGATGGTGAGGGAGAAGCCTGGAAAGAAGAGAGTCAGAGAAGGTGAACATCAAATTCTGTGTAGAAATTCTGCCCAAACCTCTGGCAGACACTCAAAGCATCTAGATGCATGGGACAGACCAAAATTAATCTAAACTGTGATATGAGCCACGTTCACTGTGGCCACAGCACCTGGAAACTAAAACTCCAATAGAAAAATTCACCAGCTTTTCGGCAGAAGAAATCAGAGCCCAAAGCAACAAAGGCTACCAGGGAATGAGGGAGAAACCCTGCAAAAAATGAGAAGCAAAGACCCCCAAATTTTGCATAAATACTGTCCAACTCTCTGGCTGACACCCGAACCACACATGTGCAGGGCAGGCCTGAGACAGCCTGAAGTAAGATCTGAGCCACCACCACCACAGGTATGACAGAGCTTCCTCTTTGAGTCTATCCAGTGTAAATAAATGCTTACGTACTTCAGAGCAAGATAACAGAAACAGAATCGCCACTACATAACATTCCAGAAATATAACCTAAAATTTCTCCACGTAAAAATGGCTAAGAAAATGTGGTCCATTCTCAAAGGAAAAGACAATCAACAGATATTAACCTCAATACAAAGCAGATCCTGGAATTATCAGGCAAAAATTTTAAGCTAGCTATAATACCTATGCTCATCAATAACAAAAAAAGAACATACACTTGTAACAAATGAAAATACAGGAAGTCTCAGTTTAAAAAAATAGAAAAAACAAAAGAAAAAATTTAGTATTGTAAAAAAAAATCTGAAATTTAAAAATTCATTAGGGGGCGCCTGGGTGGCCCAGTCAGTTAAGTGGCCGACTTTGGCTCAGGTCATGATCTCGCAGTCCGTGAGTTCAAGTCCCACGTCAGGCTCTGTGCTGACAGCTCAGAGCCTGGAGCCTGTTTCAGATTCTGTGTCTCCCTCTCTCTGACCCTCCCCCATTCATGCTCTGTCTCTCTCTGTCTCAAAAATAAATAAAAGTTAAAAAAAAAATTTTTTTAATTCATGAGGTAAACTTAAAGGCAGGAAAGTGGGGGGGGGGGGTGAAGAAGAGGGGAAAAATCTGTGAACCTGAGGCAAGAATAATATAAATCAGCCAAACTGAAGAGAGAAATAAAAGATTTAAATATGAACAGATTCTAAGGAATATGTGTGCCAATTTCAAAGTGTTAGCATACTGCGAATGTACTTCAAGAAAGAAAAAACAAATGGAGCAATGAAAACTACTGACAATAAATATCCACAAACCCCCAAATCTGGTGAACGACATAAATTTACAGATTTAAGAAACTCAGCGACACCCAAACAGGATAACTTCAAAGAAAAGTAACGTACGAAAAGTCACAGCCAAATGTTTTTTAAACCTAGAGAAAATCTTAAGAGCAGACCAAGAAAAAATAAACATTACATAGACAGGAGAAATGATTCCAATAACCCCAAACTTCTTATCCAAAGCCACAGAAGCCAAAGCCAGTTGAACAGTATCTTGAAAGTAACGGGAAAAAAAAAAAAAAAAAAAAACTGCCAGCCTAGAAATCCTATATTCAGCAAAAATACTCTTGTAGCGTGAAAGAGAAACAAAGGTATTTTCAGGTAAAGGAATGTAAGAAAATTTGTCATGAGCAGACCTGCACAGTAAAAATTGCTAAAGAAAGTTCTTTAGGCTGAAGGCAAATGATGCCAGAGGACAACATACATCTTCATGAATGAATGAACGGCATCATAAATAGTTATTATCTAGGTAAATATAAAATATTTCTCTCTTAATTTAAAATTAACCATTTAACACATAAACTGCCTTTTGGGTTTATAATACATGCAGATATAAGACATATGACAATAATCACATAAAGGACAGTGGAAGTTACAATAAATGTACTTCTATGTTTGCAAAGTTTGCATTGGTATATACCATGACAAGTTAAGGATGTACATTATAATCTCTAGAGCAATAACCAAAAAATAATAATGTAAAGAGGAACAGCTTACAAGTCAACAGATAATTAACAGACTATATTAAAAACCAAGACGTGAATATATCCTACCTATAAAATATGTATGTTAAATATAAAGACACAGATTGAAAAAAATGAATGGGAAAAGATATACCATACAAATGATAAGTATAAGAAGTATGAGTTATATTAATATCATATAAACAAACTTAAAGAGTACACCCAAAGATAAAGAGGGACAATTCATAATGATGAAAGAGTTAATTCACCAAAAAGTCATAATAATCATAAATGTGTATGAGCCTAATAATAGACCTTCAAAGCACATGAACCAAAAATTGGCAGAACCAAAGGGAAACAACTAATTCCACAATCACAGAACATTTCAATACCCACTCTGACCAACGGATAGGAACCCTGGAAAAAAATTAATAATGAAATAAAGAGAGTCAGAATAACACTGTCAACCACTTTGACCTCCAATATCTGAAGAATACACATTATTTTTAAGTGCACATGGTACATTCACCCAGAGACAGCATGTGCTTTCCATTAAAATGAGTTCCAATCAATTTTAAAAGAATGACAAGAGGGGCACCTGGGTGACTCAGTTGGTTAAGCATCCCACCCTTGATTTCAGCTCATGTCACAATCTCACGGTTAGTGGGTTCGAGCCCTTCATTGGGTCTCTGCACTGGCAGTGTGGAGCCTGCTTCGGATTCTTTCTTTCCCTCTCTCTCTGCCCCTTCCCTGCTCACTCTCTCCCTCTCCCCCCCCCTCAAAATAAATAAACATTTTTAAAAAAAGAATGACAGCATATGAAGAATGTTCTCTGATCAAAAAGGAATTGGAAATCAATGACAAAAATATATCTAGGAAAACTCTCAAGTGATTGGAAATTAAATAAGACACCTTTAAGAAATCTATTGGGTCAAAGAAGAAATCGCAATGGAAATTAGAAAACATTTTGAACTAAATTTAATGAAAACTACAACATACAAAAATATGTAGGATGCAAGAAAAACAGTGTTTACAGGGAAAAGTATAGCAGTACCTGCTTATGTTGGGTGTAAAAAGGTCTAAAATCAGTGACTTAAGTTTCTGAGCTAGAAACAAAAGAAGCTAGAAAAAGAAGATCAAAGACAAATAGAGGGAAAGAAATAAAGATAAAAGGCAATTCAATGGGGAAAAGAATATCTTTTAAACAAAAAGTATTGGAACAACTAGATATTTGCATTTTGAAAAAACAAACATCTACCTTACCTCACAACATAAATTAATTCAACAATAATTTAAAATGTAATTTAAAATGTACACAAAAAAATTAATTCAAAATGTACTGCAGACCTAAATGTAAAAGCTCAAACTATAAATCTTCTGAGTGGGAAGCTATAGTTAAGCAGATTCTGCTTAACTATATGTGCTTCTGCTGCGGAGGGACCCTAGGGTAGCAGGTATAATGAGAGAGGACAGTGGTATGGCCCTCCACTCCAGGAGGGTGGGAGAGGATCCATTTCCAGGAAGTGAAAGACACAACATAAGCAGAAACTCTGAAAAGAGCCTTGAGGCCAAGAGATTGTCAGAGATTCCTGGAGACCTCTGAGAAATATGGAGAAACTGGCAAACTATCAGGGGTTAGTCTCTCAAGGAAAATTCACCAAAAGGGAAACGACAAAGGTCTGCCATGCTTAGAATTATTAATTACAACATTTCTCAAACCTTTATGAAATTCCCAAAAAAGTGCTACACCATAATTTTACATGCTTTATTAAATGTATTCATAATTTATATCCTCCCCCAGAGGCAGCTTGGTTTAGTCTGTGCTCAGATGAGTACCATTTAAGTGAAATGGAAATTTCTTCTTTTACCATGTTAGCTAGATTTCCAAGATAATCAACACTAGAACTAGCAAACAGACACAAATGGCTAGATTTCAATCTCAATACAACACTATTCACCTTTCAATTATTCACATTTATCCATATATTAATGAAACCAAAAATTTAATGTTTATTTTTTCTTTTTATATTTCCCTCATTCTGAGAAGAAAATACCCTGTTTACAAGTCTTTACCTTTTGGGGTGGGGGTTTTCGATAAACCAAATAAAAGATTCATTGAGAATATGTCTCTCTCCTTGGACCTAATTTATCAACATTTATGATGATTCTCACATGATCTTGAACTAGCACAACAGCCTCTTAAGTGATCTCCCTGTCCCCCACCTCCTGGTCCACTTCCAATCCATCCTCCTCCTGCTACTAAAGTCAAATTGCTTAAAAGAGCCAAATTGCTTAAAAGAGCCAGTGAGCAAGCTATTTCTCTTTAAAACCCTTAGGCAGCTTCCCACTGCTCACAAGATAAAGTCCAGATCTCTGGTGCTTGCCTATCCTTCCAGCAAGAGGCTAGCCTCTTCTCCCCTTGAACTCTACCCTCCAGTCATGCAGAACTCTACACAGCTCCCAGACTATTTTATGCCCCTGTAACTCTGCTAGTCTACTCTTTTTGCCCACAAAAGCTAGCTCTCACAAACCCTCTCTCTGTCACATTAACCCCTTACTTCCTGAACTCTTACTTATCCCCAAAGATGAAGCTTGTGGATTCGCTTCTTCTACAAACTTGATCATTCCACTTCCTTTGGTGTGGACTTACAGATCATTTTCTGCTTTCCCTCCTGTGACTTTGGAATAAAGGTGGTTCTACCAACATATTCAGTTATATAAAATGTGATTCTCCATACAACTCATACTCCAATGAGAGGTGATATGTGTATACAAACTTCCTCACTTGTCTGGATTTTGCGTTTTTATGTCCTTGGATCATTGTTGATCTCAACTTAACTATAAGATACCAGAGAGAAATAGTATATTCTAATAGGGGCAGGGTGGCCACAAAAGACTTAGTTCCTAAACAACTTGCCTAATCAATCATGTAAATTGAAAACATAAGATCATATGATTCTTTTGTCAATGTTTATTAAACATCTACTTATATGCCAAGCACTGTGCTAGGTTCTAGGGACACAACATTACACAAAATAAATTCTAGATAATTTACAGAAACAAAGAACTTTAAAACTCAAAGGTACATACAGACCATTGAGTCTAGTCTACCCATTTTATGGTAGAGGAAGTGTCTTACCCAAATTCATCCAGCTAGTTAGTTGCAAAGGCAAGATACAAGAGACTTCGCAGCTAATATCTCTTTCTTATTTTTTTTTCTACCAGTTTGAAGGAATTTTGAGTAATAAGACAGATTAAACACTATTTTGGTTTAAGATATTATATAAATCTCAATATTTTAAAATAATATTAATCTATATGTGAAAAGAGGCTTGAAAGCGGTGACATAAAACAAATCTAAAGGGAATGAAATAACAGAGACCCAGAAGTGGGAGCTGAGATTCATCTAAGTCAGCAGATGACATCTATTTGCACTCGTTAGCACTGCCTGGCATGTGCTACACCACCCCCTCGGGTAATTTACATTTTTTTAAAGCATGTATTTCTAAATTTAGGAAGTTAGGATAATCAGGGTGGAAAAGCCCATCTGTTTGACGTTCACTCCAGCTGCTGCAGATTCTGAAATGAAATTTGAGTATTTTCTTGTCTGTTTCATCTTACCCAGTCTGGAATCTGAGGACATTCCAGAAGCATAAAAGTCGCTAAGGGCAGGGTATCCAATATGTTTTCGTGGTATTTTTGTTGTTGTTGTTGTTGTTGTTGTTGTTGTTGTTGTTGTTGTTTTGGTACACACACACCTCCATTGTGCTTAACTAACCTTACCACAATCACAAAGCACACCCACTATTTATACACATCCGTGTACGCTCATAGTATATTTACATTTTCTAGTGTAACATTTTGTTGGGCTGGTGAGGTGACAGGGACTGAAAAACAGTAGGAAGAGACCCTAATGCAGTTAAAATTAATTTGCACAAGACAGAAAAAGTAACTCAAGTATTGCTTGGCTATATTACTTACAAAGAGCTTTAACTTTGATTCTGATCCAAACTTTGCCACTTAAAAGCTGTGTAGTTTCAAAAAGATTACTTTACCTCTCTGGGTTTCTTATTATATAACATGCAAGAAGAGAGGCAAGAGGGGAAGGAAGAAAGAGCTGAGCAGAGAAGAGAAACCAGGAGACTGAAGGTCTGTATGACAGCTGCATGAATTTTCACAGGAAAGCCTCTATTAAGTGTAAAAAATTTTCCCCTTCTGGTTTGAAATTATCAACATTAAACCCAGAAGCAAATCAATAAATACTAATTTATACACCTTTTTATGTATCAATAAAGTGTATGAGTCAACTGTATCAGAAGCTAAATAAATATTTAGTAATTACTAAAGCAACTTGGAAGTATTTTTAAAATAAATACAATTCAAACAATTTTGCATTTTTAAAGTAGAGAAATGTAAGAAAAAGAGAAGCAAGCATTATCTAGGGTGATGTTTATTACTGGTGATAAACATTAAATGTAATTGTTAATAAAGCCTCAAAAAGAGAAGTGTGAAAGCTGATCTAGAGAAATAAACATTTCCTGTATCCATAAACCTTTCTTTCCTGAATACATTCACCGTGTAAGGTACTGGGGTATAAACAACACGAGATCAACAGGAAGTAAAACCCGTCCTGGTGACGGGAGTCAGTTCCAATTTCTTACAGAAGATCTACCTCACCCAAAGCAACGAACAAACTGCAAGCCTTTTCGAGACAGAGACCCAGTTCAGGCTGCAGCCAACACAACCTGTGACTTCACTTAGGAAACTGCTATATACCTGGAAAACACAACAACAATCATAAGGCTGTAAAAGCTTTAAAAAGCTTGTTTACCTGATTTGAGGAGATTTAGGATCTTAATATAAGTTTTTTGTGTCAGTTACATTATTCTCAACCTACCAGTATTTTATAGGTGAACAAACACTTCCTTTCAAGACGAAGTAGGGACCTGAAGAAGAAACTTTAGTGCTAGATCATCTTTTCTGCCCTAGATGTCGTTATTCTTGCCTCTGCTTTCGCCCCCCCACCAAACTTACAACAGTGCCTACCGCAAAGCAGGCCCTCGATGAATACTGAGTGAATAAATAACAAGTGTTTTTGAAAGTAGTTTGATCATATCAAGGGCTGAGGGGAGACAGACTCTTGCCGCATACATACCAGGCGTTCAGGACATCTCTTCATCCAGTCCAGCCACTCGTTGTGGAGGGATGTAGGCCTCTCTTTCCAGATGAAGAAAAAGATTCCAAGGTTAAACAACACACTGACCAAAGAGAAGAAAACACGGAACCTAGTCTACCTAAGTGAGCTGGGGTACAGGTGCTAAACTTCTCTGAGAGAGACAGGAGGACATAAAAGACAGCCATCTGAGACCAGGCAGAAAGGTCAGGCCAGGAAGGTTCGCAACAGGATGAGCAGAAGCAGGGGGGAGAGCAGACATAAACAAAGAGGTGTAGGTGGCTGGACCAGAGTCAGGCAGGAGGCACAGAGTGTCCCACGGGACTGCAGAAGTCAGAGAAAGAGGCAGGAGGGTCAGGACCTCATAGCAGTGATGGATAGGGGCCCTCAGGCCAGAGAGATCTGGGAAACCAGGGTGCTATGTGCCATGGGTTCAAAGCTTCTCAAAGTAAAAGCTGCTTAGAAATATGTTAGTATAAGCAAATAATGGCATGAACATTAGGAACAAAGATTGATGGTCATTTATGGTAATTTATTAGTAAAGCTGTCATTCCTAATTCTTTTTAAAATCATCTTCAGAAATCTAAAGGGAATAGCCAATTTTCACCAGAAGGAAGAGAACATTACAAATATAGAATTATTGACTATGCAGGAAAATGTTTAGAACGCTGAAGCACATAGTTCAATGTGTACAGATTACATGCATAATAGAGCTTCAAATGAGTTACCATAGCTACAAAAAGATAATTAATTTTGAAAAAACAAAAGAAAAGAGATATCATTAGGGGCAGTTTTCAAAGAGCTGAAATAATAAACATGGCATCCAAATTTAACTCACATTACTTCCCAGCAGCAGCTAGCAACGCTCCTTTCCAAACGGCCACTTCTGCTGTGGTTCCGCACCCCACCCCTTCCCCCACAGCCCAGCAAGCCAGGCCTCTGCTGTGCCAGTCTAAATCCTATCCAGATGCTGGGAGACTCTGTGACTTCCTACCTGTTCCATAAAGTCTCTCTGAACTCCAGGTGTCCTTGTAGCCTGAACTGTAAAATTGTCACCTACTATTTATGAAACAAACACATATTAGGCGCTGGCTGTGTCCCAGGCATAGTGCAAGGGATAAGGAAGGAAGAGCAGGATTAAGCAAGAGGTGAGTGTATAGGTCACAGTAAACAGGTGTGGGCTCAAGTCTGAACAATGTTCTATGGAGACAGGAGAGGAAGAAGCCAACTTGGGGAGACCGTGTGGGAGGTGACATCCAACCTGCATCCAAAAGCATAAGCATTATTTCCCAGGCTCAGAAAAAAGAGGAGGAAGGAGGATTTCAAGGTGAAACAATAGTATTTTCTTGTTCTCCTTTTCCTGAAGCAGGGAGAATGTCGATTTTAGAAACCAAAGGACATGAGCTGTAACCTTATTTCACGTTTCTGAACGCCAGTTTCCTTGTTTATAAAATGGAAACAATGGACCGCTGTGGTAAATATTAATTATATAACGTATGTTGAAGGACTAGTACTAGACAAGAAGGTGGCGGAGGAAGAGAGAGAAGGGGTAAACATTTTTAAGACTGGCTGATATTTTGGATGGCTCAGTCAGTTGGGCATCTGACTTCAGTTCAGGTCACGTTCTCACAGTTCACGGGTTTGAGCCCCACACTGCACTCTGTGCTGACAGCTCAGAGCCTGGAGTCTGCTTCAGATTCTGTGTCTCCCTCTCTCTCTGCTCCTCCCCTGCTTGTGCTCTGTCTCTCTCTGTAAGTAAATAAACATTTTAAAATTTTTTAAAAAAGACTGATATTTGATATTTCAGAACAAAGACTAAAGTGGTCCTCTTAAAGGAAAAAACAGCTGTGCTGGACTCGCTTACTCTTACTTTATAGTTTAGTGTCCCATTCTGAGTTTCACAGGAGGGGGCACCATGATCTTTTCATGCTTAGGGTTCCAAAGATCTTTTCAAGCCCTGCTCACAGATCATATACATGCTTCCCAAAGTCTTCTCCAATCAGGTGCTAGAATGGAGACAAAAATCATCGCTAAGTCAAACGGAGCTTAAAGGAAAAACTGTAATCCACTTACTGACTGTCTGAGCCTGGCACAGTAGTAGGCACTTTACATATTGCCTTAATCTTCCAGGCACTTAACTCAAGGTACTGAAATTCATTCTATTCTACAACTGCACAATTTCCTCACTTGGAAATAGGGAGAATACTCATCGATCTCACAGGCTTGTCTTAGAATTGATGAGTAAATATAATAAAGCACTCAGGTAATGAATGGCACGCAGGTGGGTACCCAACAATGGCAGATACAATCTTAATGGAAATTTGACATCCAGACTGGAAACTTGTGACAGCTTCAAATCAGAAGAAATGTGTGTGCCTGAAAGAGGGATCCAGAAGTGGCAGCGACAGCAGAACTGAAGCTCATCAGAGCTGATGTTGGCTTACCACACTGTGGCACGTGTGCCCAGAGCCTGTTCAACCCCCGTGTTCCAAGCTGTTTAACCACATTCAGTTCACTGCGGGCACCTCAATACCGAAATGCCTGCCAAAATTCAAGTATTTAAAAAAAGCACTCTAAGTGATCAAGTGAATAAAGAGGCTTTTCTTAAGAGAAAAGATCATTTATCGAGATTCAATAAACCACAGTAGTACGGTTCTTGCAATTGCTTACACATTTGCTGCCATGTTGGTACATGAGCTTAAGTTAAAAACTAGGACAGAGCTCAAGACTGGCACATCTGGCCAGATGAGGACCCTAGATTCTGCAGGACTGGCCATGTATCTAAACCAAATGTTAGCAAGAGGATAGCAATAAGTAAATTTACATTCCTTTGTGAACAAAGAAGCATGTGCATAAAAGCAAAGTCTGTTTTCTTTCAAGCTGATACGCTCTTCTTACTACTTCCTACCCCACCAACCCACCCCAAAACTAGATGGGTGGCAGGGGTTGGGGAACAATAATAAATAATATTTTTTAATGTTTATTTATTTGTTTTGACAGAGAAACAACACAATTGGGGGAGAGGCAGACAGAGAAGGAGACAGGGAATCCCAAGCAGACTTACATGCTGTCAGCGCAGAGCCCCACACAGGGCTCGATCTCACGAACCACGATATTATGACCTGACCCAAAATTAAGAGTTGGATGCCACCCAGGTGCCCCTAAAGAGCCTTTTTAAGTAATATTATAGAGATGTCTCTTTTGGATGGCTCAGATAAATGCTCAGTCTTTTAGGTTTCTTTCCCCCGTGCTGATTTTCTTCCAGATGGTATCTGACTGCCTGAAGGATAGAATCCTCCAACTATCCCAAGGCAGAGAAGAAAAGAGGTGGCCCTCATATCTACACAAAGTTGCCGGGGTCTTCCCTGGATTCAGATCTAGAGTATCCTGACTGAGGACTCCCAGAGTGGTCACCAGTAAGTTACAACCACTCCTGGGCAGGAGTAGCAGTGGTGCTGAATGGAACAGTGGTGGGTATGTGCCAGCTCCCATCTTTATACAATGGTCCTCTCATCTTGAAATTCCTGTACTCACAGACTTCCTCAGACCTCTATAGGTCCCCTTACCAGGATACACATACACTGCTAGGTCTCTTACACACTTCATGAAGGCCCTGAGGACTCAGGAGCATTGTCACAGACTCCACCTGCTTCTGCCACTGCCTCCGTGCCATCACTCTAGCACATGTTCAAAGTGGCCAGCTATAGAACCTGCAGACCCCAAGAACCAAACCACCCAGGAAAATGGCACAGATGGGTCAAAATAACAATGACAATTGAACGGGAGGCTATACTTCATTCATACCACTAAAGAAACACATTATATCATAATGAGCTGAATCAGGTTTGTCTTTTAGACTAAACCATGGAGTCTTGAGGACTGGACCCTACTACACTTTTTCATCTTTCTACCCAAGATTCCTGGAGCATAATAGACCCTTCATTTTTTTGTCATTTTATTTTGCTTTTCCTTTAAAACTGTTTAATATAGAAGAAACAGAGGTGATTTGCCTCATCAGCTGGGATAAAGACCAGACAGGCAGTGCACGTAGCCATTAACTATCTGAATATCATATCTTCTTCCTCCTGACATTTCAACTATCACATAGCTGCACTTCTATTTCCTCACACAATTCTGACAAGGGTTCCACTATTATTCCTTTTCTGATTCATATAAATCTCCAAATTATAAGTGTGCTTACAACTCTAATTACACATGTATTAAGCTCCTCAAGACCAGGTACCATATTGGGGTGATGGGTGGCTCAGTCAATTAAGCATCTGACCTTTGATTTCAGCTCAGGTCATGATCTCATGGTCATGGGATCGAGCCCCATATCAGGCTCTGCACTGAGCATGGAGCCTACTTAAGATTCCCCTCTCCCTCTCTCTCTCCCCCTCCCGCTGCTCACAATCTTTCTCTCAATCTCTTTCTCTCAAAAACAAATAGAAAATAAATAAGTTGAGATATTCTCCCCCCAGAAGAAAAAAAAGACCAAATGCATACAACACTAAATTTTGCATAAAATTTCTATGCCTTCTCTGGAAACCATTTTTGGACCTTAAGTTCAAATTCCTTGTACAAACCAAATGTAAGGTGATGCTATTATGATGTAAGATACTCAATAATAGGAAAGACTATTATACAATTGAAATTATTATTTTTAAAGGAAATTATGATACAGTGGTAAAATGAAGATCATGAGATTTAGAACATAACCTCAGCTCTGGATGATGAAGATGACATTAATGAAGCAGGAGATGATGATGATAAAAATGGCAGAGAAAACAGAAGAAGAGAGAGATAGCAGACCAAAACCAAAACAAAAGGAGAGAAGAAAATGATTCTGTAAAGAGGAAATGATCCTATTTACAAAAAAATGAGTATTATTTACAGATACCATTTACAAATAAAAACAAATTTCACAGCATTCTGTTTGGGTCCCTTGTGCCTTTTGGAAATGAATGTTTATGGCTCAACCATTGTTAGCAAGAATTTACTGATCACTTACTATGTACAAGGCATTGTACTAGACCCTGAAGGTAAGATGAAACTTAAGACCATATCAAAGAACTTACCTAACCAAAAAGACTGGATCAATCAATCTGAGTAAATCAGTCTGGGTAAATCACCACCAAAAATTAAGTTTCAGTCCCTAACTCCCAACTCTCACCACACACCCAAAACATCAATTCCAGGAGGGCTATCAGTCAAAATATAAAAGGTAAACAGTATGGCTTATAGAAGAAAACAGAGAATATCTTTATGACACTGGGATAGGTAACAAATTCTCAGCCAAGACCCAGAAAGTAGTAGTCAAAAAGGAAAAACTGTTAACACTACTAATTAAAATTAAGAACTGTTCTTTAAAAGATATCAAAATAAGTGAAAAGGCAAGTCACAGAGTAAAAGAAGATTTTGCAACACATGTAACCAATAAAATTCCAAGAAACATTTTAAAACCCATACAAATCAGGGAGAAAAAAGACACATGGACTCTCTAATTTTAAAAACTCACAAAAACCCAAGGGTTCATCAACAGATAAATGGATAAACAAAATGTAGCATATATAAACACTGAAATATTATTCAGCCATGAAAAGGAATGAAGTGTTATCATACATGCTATCACATAGATGAACCTTGAAAATGTTATGCTAAATGAAATAATCCCATCACAAAAAGACAAATACTGTATGATTCCACCTACATGAAGTAGATAGAATAGGCAAATTCACAGAAATATAAATAGATTTGATATTTCCAGTGGCTGGGGGAACTGGAAAACAGGGAGTAACTGTTATTCACTGTTTATAAAGTTTCTGTTTGAAATGATGAAAAAGTTTTGGAAATAGTGGTAATAGTTGCACAAAATTGTGAATGTGCTTAATGCCACTGATTTGTACACTTGAAAACAGTTAAAATAACAACTTTTATGTTGTGTTTTACCCCAATTCTTAAAAATTAATGATACATTATACCAAAACCACTGAGTTGTAAAATTAATAATGTAATATACCAAAGACCACTGGATTGTACACTTTAAATGGGTTAAATTATACAGTAGATGACTTACATCTGAATAAAGCTGTTATTAAAAAAAAAAGAAAGAAAGAAAACTGGCAAGGGGCACCCGGGTGGCTCAGTCAGTTAAGCAGCCAACTCTTGATTTTGGTTCATGGTTCGTGGGATCAAGCCCCACACTGGGCTCTTTGCTGAGCATGGAGCCTGCTTGGAACTCTCTCTCTCCCTCTCTCTCTGTCTCTCTCCTACTTGTACTCACACACACACTCTTTCTCAAAATAAATAAATAAGCATTTTTAAAAACTGGGAAGACCTGGGGTGCCTGGGTGGCTCAGTCGGTTGAGCGTCCGACTTCAGCTCAGGTCACGATCTCGTGGTCTGTGGGTTTGAGCCCCGCGTCGGGCTCTGGGCTGATGGCTCAGAGCCTGGAGTCTGCTTCCGATTCTGTGTCTCCCTCTCTCTCTGCCCCTCCCCCATTCATGCTCTGTCTCTCTCTGCCCCCAAAATAAATAAACGTTAAAAAAAAATTAAAAAAAAAAAAAAAAACTGGGAAGACCTGAGCAGACAATTTACATAGGAAGATACTTAAATGGTCAGTAAAAGGGGAAATGGTGAGCAACCTCATTAGTAATCAGGGAAGTGCAGAACCTTACAAACACACACACACAATGCGATACCATTATTCCTCCATCATAATGGTTAAAGTTAAATAGATAATAGTTAGTGTTCATAAGCATATAGAGGAAACAAAACTTCCAAACACTGCTAGCAGGTGTAAACATCAACACAACCACTTCGTGAAAATGGCAGTACCTACTAACGCTGAATATACTCAATTTGTTTCTTAGGTGTATACTTAACAGAAATGCACTCTGATTCGCATCAAAACACATGTATAAGAATGTTCACAGCAGCATTATTCATTGTAGACCCAAAATGGAAAGAACCCAATGTCTATCAGCAGTAGGACGGATGTCAATATCATGGTATATTCATACAATGAAGTGCTCTACTGTAATGAAGGTGAAGAAACTACAGCTATACCTAATGTGGATAAAGTGCATAAATAATGTTGAATTTTAAGAGCCAGAAACAAAAGAGTGCAGAATGAATATGGATGATTCTATTTATAAACACATATGTGCATTTACCTAATTAGCTAGTATATACGAAGCAGAAGGGCAAGGAAAGGTTTTGTGAAGACTAATCTAGATGTGGAAAAGCTGAATCCGTTACCCTGTCACACTTGGGATTACTGCAAAGGAGTAGGGGGAAAGGGTTCCGCTATCCTCTACTCCAGTCAAAGAGAAAGCTGGCATGCCAACTTCCACTATGTCAAGACAATCCAAGTTGCGAATTCAGAGGAAGTGCTCGAGACTGCAAATTATTTTTGTGTTTGTGGTCTTCATCACCATCAGTTTATAGAATATTTGTTAGACACTGAAGGAGTAAGCAGATTTGATTTATTTTAATGCAGGCAGATGGCTTGGTTGTGGAAATTGTGAAGAGATTACTGAGCGGCTTCCTCAGATCAAGGACATTATGGAATTAAAGGCCCTAAGAGACCTTGCTGGGCCAGGTCCACGTGACTCACAACCTTACATGTTCTTATTAATGAGAAAGACAACTCAACCCCTTGAACTCCAAATAACAGCCGGGGGGGGGGGGGGGGCAGGCAACAATTAATTTGTCCAAAGAAGTACAGATCTTAAGACAGAAACCAGGAATATAGATTGATCAAAGGGCAACTAAAACAAGTCATGCTCTGAGGACACTGAAATCACAAACTAGTTAGAATTAAAAGTTACAATTTCAGAAAATATATTCATGAAAACGAACCACGTTTAAGTTTCTAAAACTGAAGTGGCTGGTATACAAAACTCAAGAACCTTCTCTACTCACATACTTTGGTTTCAGGAAAAATTTAATGACCTGTAAACAAACTATACTTACCAAGATAACTTAGTAGGCAGCAGGTTGCCTGGATGGCTTAGTCAGTTAAGTGACCAACTCTTGATTCTGGCTCAGGTCATAATCTCACAGTTCATGAGTTTGAGACCCGCATCGGGTTTTGGATCCTCAGTCTCCCTCTCTCTGTTCCTCCCCTGCTCGTGCTCGCTCTCCCTCTCTCAAAAATAAGTAAATGTTTTAAAAAAAAATTTTTTAAGATAACTTAGTAGGCAGTGAGTTTATGAATCTCAGGATTATTTTGAAATTTCTGCCAAAGTGACTAACTCTATCATCCACTTTGGAGACCACCTGGCTTTGTATAAAAATGTCCTTTCATAAAATGCAAAGAGAACAGGTGGGAAACACCATCAATCACATATAACCTAGAGTCAGAATCCAGAGGTGCCCTGGTTAACCACACCCCTCCGAAGCTTTCCATTTAAGTATCACTACCCTCCCTGACTAAAACTCCCTGGTTGTTATTTTTTAAAAGCTCACAGGCTTTTCACTTTTCATCAACAACAGCATTGGAAAACATCTGTATTAGTCATATACCCCACACAGATAAAATTTAGACACCTATGCCTGGCTTACACAAAGAAAAGAGAAAAGCAGAGAAAAGTCACAGAAATCAAGCCAAAGGGCCAGAATACAATGACTGTGGTAAAAAGATTTCTGTCATATAGTCTGCTTACCACTGACCGTCTCTTGACACACACAAGATCTGCCTATGATAGAAAGGATTTAGGAGAATAGTTATGTACAGAGTTTGAACCAAAGTGAAAAAAAAATCAGTTTTAAAATAAAATTTAAAAATAAGATTCTTTATATTTGAAACCACTTTTTATAATCTTTCCACAACAGATGAGGATGGGTTTTTTTTAAGATTTTTTTTAAAGTTTATTTATTTTTGAGAGAGAGAGAGAGACAGAGCGCTAGGAGGGGAGGGGCAGAGAGAGAGGTGAGAGAGACACAGAATCCGAAGCAGACTCCAGGCTCTGAGCTGTCAGCACAGAGCCCGACATGGGGCTCGAACTCACGAGCCACGAGATCATGACCTGAGAGTCGAAGTCAGACACCTAACCAACTGAGCCACCCAGGTGCCCCCAGATGAGAATGGTTTTAATTAAAGAAAAGTCTCGTTACATTTATGGGGGAGAAGGAGTAGAAAGTCAATTAGCTATTTTAGGGCAAGGCTTGTAAATATGTTAAAACTAGCCATATATTCTCTCCAATTTATTTTATTGCCAATATTCTTAATAGTTGTGAGATTACAGAGCCAGAAAAGAACAAGATATTACCTCACCCAACTCCTTTATTTTGTAAATGAAAGCAAGCCTCGGGGAATTGAATTGTAGGATGCTCCCAAGTCACACCTCCCACTGGTACTCCCTGGATAGACTCATCTCTGACTCAAGTTAGAGCTCATCAACCCACAATCCTTACAACAATAATTGTCACTAACCAAGCAGTATTCTTTAAAAAAAAAAAAAAAGTTTGTTTATTTATTTATCTTGAGGGAGAGAGAGTGCACAAGTGAGTGAGGGGCAGAGAGACAGGGAGAAGAGAGAATCCCATGACCTGAGCTGAAATCTAGAGTTGTACAGTTAACCAACTGAGCCACCCAGGCTCCCCCAAGCATTTCTTAATGCCAAGCTCTATGCTAGACCCTTTAGAGATGTGTCATTTTATTTAACTTAGTACTTAATGAAGGCCATCTCCACTGTACAAGGTAATCAAACTCAAGATCAAAACATTAAAACATTCCCAAAGTCATAGAGCAAATAAATGATAACTCAGGAATTTAAACCCAATATGTCTGACTAAACTAAAGCCCACACAATAGTATTATCTCCCCCCAAATGCTAAATAATTATATCCAAACAATTCTACTTTGGGCAAAACAGACTGAAGAAATACCTACACAAACTTACAGGTTATATATACAAAGATGTTCACTACAACATCATTAATATCAAAAAATCAGAAACAACATAAATGTCCAACAATGGGGAAATAGTTAAATAAACTATGGCATATATATGCTATGATATACTAAACAGTCACTAAAAAGAATGAGGTAGATCCATGTAACAGATGTGGAAGAAGACCCATGTTAAATTGTTATATTTTATAAGTAAGTTGTAAAACAATATTTATGACATTATTTGTTTTTTTTTTTAAATATGAGAAATGAGTAAATTGGGTTTAGTTTAAATAAGCTGAATTTCAAATTTTAAAAATTATGTAGAAAAAAATAATTTAATATACAGATAGTATCTGAGATACTAAATAGAAGATATGAAATGTAGAAATATCCAGAAATAGGGGCGCCTGGGTGGCTCCGTTGGTTAAGCACTGACTTCGGCTCAGGTCATGATCTCACGGTTTGTGAGTTCAAGCCCCGCGTCGGGCTCTATGCTGACAGCTCAAAGCCTGGAGGCTGCTTCGGATTCTGGGTCTCCCCCTCTCTCTGCCCCTCCCCTGGCCCTGCTTGTGCTCTCTTTCTGTCTTTCAAAAATAAATAAACATTAAAACAAATAATTTTAAAAAAAGAAATATCCAGAAATACAATATAGGAAAACAGATCTGAAATGCAGGAAGATGTGAGTAGGCAGACTGAAAAGATATAATACATATCTTTATATATAGATAGATATAATATCTCAGAAAAAACTGATAAAAACAAGCACATCAAGATAAATTATGGTTAACCTATTGAACTATAAAAATATAGAAAAGCTTTTTGACATCCAGGTACAAAAAGTAAATCACTCTCAAGAGAGAAAAATTAAATCTAGACTGATCTCAGACTTCACAGCAACAGTCAATGCCAGAAGATATGGAATAATTTCTAACAAATTGTAGGAAAGACATTTTGACTCAATAACATATGTATACAAATTTGCTTTCAATTTGGACAGAAACAGGCAAACATTGAAAACATGAACTAACTCAGAGAACAAAGTAAGCACTGAAACAATTCTAAATGATAGAAATCTATCTAGGTTTATCAAGAAATAAATCATAATTATCAATGTTAAAATGGACATATCTGGGTGGTCTGGTTTAGAATGGTATGTTGAAATATTGTTTTCTCTTGCTTTATACTGTTTGAACTAACTTAAAATGAACATGGATCCTTTTAATAAAAAACCTGAGGTCTGTACTTTTCAAGCACAAATAGTATTCCATTTAAGTAAATTAAAACAGTCAGAATTGATATATACTTACAGAAACAAATCGACATTTGACTGGATCTGAGAGTGGGAGAGTTAACTGCAAAGGCCCATGGGGGAACTTTTCAGTGATGGAAAGTTCTACATTTGACTCTTATACAGGTGCATAAATTTATCAAAACTACGTAATATTATACTGAAAACAGGAGCATGTTACTGTAATTAAATTATACTTCAATAAAACTGACTTAAAAGGCAATATGAGTAACTCACAAAAAATTATCTGGTGGCAAAGTGGTTGTCAGTCACATACAAAACACACACACACACACACACACACACACACACACACACACACACACACACCTACCTACCTAGGGGCTATGATTACTCTCCTACCAAATGCAATCAAACAGTGATTTTTGAACAATTAACTTTGAACCTAGATTTTAGGTAGAGGGTAAACAAGATCTCCAAAAAATGTAAATGACTGGTCCTCTATACGATCTACAAAGATCCTCAAAAAAGACAAAAAAAAAAAAAAAAAAAGTACATGGACATGCAGATTTTGTTTGTCATTAGAAAAATGTCTGGAACAATGCACAAGAAAACCAGAGAATTCGGTGGGTGGAGGTAGGGTATGAGTCAATTCTTAAACACTTCTGCATTGTTTGAATTTTTATGCCTAGGATATGTTACTTCTGTGATTAAAAACGTATGTAAAATACAAAAATAAAGAATTTTAAATAAGTTTATTATTTTTAAATAATATACGCATACTCTAATGCCATCCTACAGAATATGCAATAATTGTTGGCTATTTGTCTCAAAAACAATGTTCAAAAAAAATAATAAAAATAATCTAACATTCCATTACAGTACACCAGAGTTTCAAGTACAGTCAGTCCATGGACTCAATGGGTTCTCCAAGATCCTTCCAGAAAATCTGTGAGGTAAAACTTATTTTCTTAATAATGGTAAACTGTTATTTGCCTTTTGCCTGTGTTGACATTTGCACTGACAGCGCAAAGTAGTGGGTGAAACACTGGTGCCTTACCACACTCAAGGTACTGGCACTAAACCATACTCAGTCATTGTAGTGGGTCTTCACCATCATGTGCTCACAGTGAACAAAGAAGATCCAGTTTCACTGAAGAATGTCTTCAGAGAAACAATAACAGTAATTTTATTAAATCTTGACCTTTTTATAATTTCCTGTATGACAAAATGGGCAGTACGAAACATACATCATTTTTGCAGCAGACCAAAGCAAAATGGCTGTCCCAAGGAAAAACACTGGTGCAACTCCTTGAGAGCAAAGCTGAATGAGCTGGTCGCTGTTTTCATGGATCAGCATTTTTATTCAAAAGAACAATTCACAAAATGCAATTATTCAGACTTAGGTATGAGGCACACATTTTTGCAAGACTGAAGAAAATACGACTCTCACTTCAAGGGAAATAACTGGCAGGTGTTCTTTTCCAGTAATAAAATTTGGGGAAATATTACAATTTTGAAAACTTGTATCTGCCATTGTAGCTTAACAGCTTCCCAATACTTAGAAACTGTTTTGATGAGATCAATGGTGATATTAACAAATGTGATCTGTTAGGTAATTTAATGTCTGTCAATATTTGTAAAATCTTTATCAAGGAAGCAATATTTCCCAAATTATCAATGTATAATGTACCAAAAAGTCATGCAAGAATAAAAGATCCATTCAAAGTGCAAGATAAACCAATGGATTTCAGAAAACAGAGAAAGAAATGTTTACTGATATGGTTTCAATTCTGCATAGTAACCAACTTTTAAAAAACTAGTTCTTATTGAGTTCAGGTAAATACCAAAGAATATCCAAAATTATTTGAAAATGCTGTCAAAATATCCCTTCTTTTTCCAACTACATATCTGTGTAAGTTATATATTCTTCATATATTTTAACCAAACCAACATATCATAATAATTGAATGCAGAAGGAGATTGGGGAATCCAGCTGTCTTCTAATGAGTCAGATATTGAAGATATTTCCAAAAATGTGGAACAATACCACTCTTCTTGCTAATATTTTTTGGTTTGGGCAAAAATTCTTGTCACAAAAATATTTTATGTCAATATACAATGGATTTATTATTGTTTTTAAATTGATTAATAAATATTCTTAAATGTCCTTACTTTTAACTTCTAATATGGTAAATATCAACAGATATAATCCATAAACAAAAGCTCTTTGTGGTCCTCAATCATCTTTAAGGCCCCAATAATCTTCAAGGCCAAAAGGTTGAAAGTCCTTGTAGTACAGCATTAACATATTTTTCACATGTCCTGCATATTGTTTTAAGTCCTGGCTAACAAGTGCTAGCATGGCAGTCTGTATTTACACATGAGTAATATGCATAAGTGAAATGTACTACAAGCTTTCTTAACCAATGAAAGCCTAAGATGCTAACCTGATTGGAATGTGTTCTGCAACAAGTGACATTTCCGACACTTGGGCCTCTCTTTTTGCCATGTATTTTGTGTTCTGGCAAACAATCCTGACAGATGGGGCTGACAGAAGTTGCATAACAGGTAATGATAGACCTGGTCCAAGGAAACAAAGATGAAGTGTTATAACAGATATGGATGTTACTTAAGGCATCTTTGAGTACATGATCAAGGATGTCCCCCTGTGAGTAGAAGACTTATGAGATAAACATCAGCAGACTGATTGGATAGTCCACACAGAATGAGCCCCACCTGGGAGAAACTATGTGTGGAAAAGAAAAAGGGAAAGGAATGGAGGGGAGGACACTGGGCAGTCTCCCTTGGGCACAGGTTATGATGCCTCCACATGGGGCTCATCTAGTTAATGCTCTTATTTTTTAAAGAACTTCTCCAGTACTTTGTACACATGATGTGGGGAGGGGGAGATTGAGCTTAGACTACACAGGTGTTATTGTTTTTAATTACCTCTGTTCTTGGGAGACTAGTTTTAACATACAGGCCCTAAGGACAAAGAATACCAGGCATGGCAATGGGAAACTTGACGGTTCTAAACAAATGCCCAAAAGTCCAAGGTCATTCTTTATTACATGGAGCAAGATCTTCAGAAACTCCTTAGGGGAATATATTTCAAATATCAACAACTTCAAAGCTTTGTGATTAAAAATAAGCTAAAAATAAATTTTGAAATATCTGTGTTACCTTTTTATTTTTTTAATATGAAATTTATTGTCAAATTGTTTTCCATACAACACCCAGTGCTCATCCCAACAGGTGCCCTCCTCTATGCCCATCACCCACTTTCCCCTCCCTCCCACCCCCCATCAACCCTCAGTTTATTCTCAGTTTTTAAGGGTCTCTTATGGGGTGCATTACCTTTTTAAATTAACTTCCAACTCATAGAATCTGGAAAGTCTATGAAAATAGATCTGTATCACCTCTGTTCCACAAAATATATACTAAGGTTTAAAGATGAACTAAAGCTGACACAGTCACACCAAATCCCTAAAAAATGTTTAACAAAAATTCTTTTTCATTAAAAGAGAGAGAGAGAACATTCTTTTCAGGTAGTCGAAGCACACAGAATTACCAATTATATGAACAACCACTCAGTCATTCTCAAGTATCTACTGAGCACTTACTATATGCCAGGTATGGTACGATCTTTTAGGGAAAATATAAATATAAATATAAATACACACTGAATTATATCATGAAATTAACTTCATGAACAAGGGGAAAATACTAGCATGGAATAATGTCCACCTTCTCACTCACCACTGCCCAACTTCTAAAGTGATTACTGGGTCGGGCTTCTTGGCTCCAGGGTTGATATATCCTGGAAATAGGTAGAGCTAAATCATTGGAAGGAACCATAAATGGCTAGATGCTAAAAGAACAATAAAAGAACCTGATGGTAGCAGAACAATACAACATCCTCCAAAATGTTAGGAGACCATGAGAAGGAAAGAGGACAGAAAAGAACCAACATTAATGAGAATGTGGGAGTGAGAGAAAACATATTTTTACATGAGCAACTGCTGTCAACAGGGAGAGACTCTGGACAAAGGAGGGTAAAGGGGCTCTCTAAATTAGGACATGATCTTCAACAGACTTCAGAAAAAATTTAAACCTCTTTCCAATTTTTAAAACTACTGGATTAGTCTTTTAAGACTGGCCTACAAGTGGCCCCATGACACTAGAGTTACATTCACAATGTCACATTGTGTTATGACATAGTTATGACTCTTGGTAAAAAACCAGCACTGAATTTCCAAACCTATTCTACTTTAACCATCTATTCCAACCTTAAATTCCAATCCACCATCACCACCGCTGATATTAACCTAATTCTCTGAAGATTTCTCCAAAGAACTCTACATGGTACAAGGATTTCCTGAACTTTGTGCTTCTAGCCTCTCAACTTCTTTACTGGCAAGGCTTTTCTAAAATAAATTGTACGTCTAATACTGTCAGTTTGTTACCTCTCTCAAGATCAAAATGCTAAATGAAGAAAAACCAGTAAATAGACTTCTATGAATATTTTTTTTTAATTTTTTTTTAACGTTTATTTATTTTTGAGACAAAGAGAGACAGAGCATGAACAGGGGAGGGGCAGAGAGAGAACGAGACACAGAATCGGAAGCAGGCTCCAGGCTCTGAGCAGTCAGCACAGAGCCCGACGCGGGGCTCGAACTCACAGACTGCGAGATCGTGACCTGAGCCGAAGTCGGATGCTCAACCGACTGAGCCACCCAGGCGCCCCTGAATATTTTTTATTGAACACTTTTTTTCACATTGGAAACTTGTATTTATTTAATCCTATTCTACAAACATAATAATTTTAGTGACATGTTAAAATATGATCTTCCAAGCATACATAAGTGAGGCAGAGGCACACAATATAGGAACTACGGAGTATCCGATAATGGTAGCAGATCAATGGCTGAGTCTATCACTTGTGAAATTAGTAAACAGATTTTATTTCTTTGACTGATTTCATGGGGTTTTTTTACGTTTATTTATTTTGAGAGAGCGCGCATGAACATACACAAGTAGGGGAGGGGCAGACAGAGCCAGAAAGAGAGAATCCCAAGCTGGCTCCACACTCTCAGCACAGAGCCCGACATGGGCTTAAACTCACAAACCATGAGATCATGACCTGAGCGGATATCAAGAGTCAGGCACTGAACTGACTGAGCCAGCCAGGCACCCCATGACTTCATGTTTTTTTTAATCATCACAAATGTAAACTATTCTTTCTCATGTGGTAGGAAACCAGGTACAAAGGAAATCAACTACTCAAACTTTAGTAGAAAGGAAAAAAATCCTTTCACAGTTTAGTAAGATCAGCTTAACTAATGAGTAACTAATTAACTTTCCACTTTTAAGACCAAATTCAGCTCAAATCATATGGCGTTTTGAATACCACCCAAGAACTGACACCCCCTCTGAAACCAGTTATTCTCAATTATGATCAAAGGGGGATTTCAGAGCCTCCAGATGGTATGAGAGCTGCCCTCAAAATCCAAGGGTGAGATATATGAGTGCCAGACAGCCCTTATCAAACAAAGGAGGGGGGACTTGCAGTGACTCGACTCCAGAAACCCAGCCATCCTACCTCCAATTGCCTAAAACATCTTTAGTGTGGATAACTATAAATTTAGGATACCTATTCTAAACAAACTAACACAGATGAGAATTTCAGGGGGAGTGCCACAATTTCCCCACCTCGGCTAGCATTTCCAGTCCCTCGTTCTGTATAACCCACTGCAACTGAAGAATCTTGTGTGCCCGCACATCACCTTGTTTGGCACTAAATCACATGGCTTAACTATGAAGATCCAAACGAGACTTTTCATTATAAATGCTTCCACCATCAAAGTGTGAAAACACATTTGAAAATGTGTCACATACTGTTACTGGGGGGAAAAGTCTTTCCCCCCGCTGCATCATTACCTTGAGTCTGACAACAGTTCTAAGCAGAACATTTTAGAAGCACTTCGTGATTCTATGTTTAAATTGCTTCCTGAGTAGTCCATATGGAATATACAGTGTATTAAGCTTAATTTCTCTAAAATTTTCATCCAGTGGCTGTCACCTTTCATGTAGGCCAAACTACAGGTTTTTTACAAAAAAGTGAATCCTTCTGGTGTGCCTGGATGGCTCAGTCAGTTAAGCATGATCTCAGGTCATGATCTTGTGGTTCATGAGCTCAAGCCCCACATCGGGCTCTGTGCTGACAGCTCAGAGCCTGGAGCCTGCTTTGGATTCTTTGTCTCCCTTTCTCTCTGTCCCTCTTCCACTCGCACTCAGTCTCTCTCTCAAAAATAAACATTAAAAAAAATTTTTAAGTGAATCCTTCCAAAGCAGCTACCCAATTAAAGTTACAGCTAACAAATTGAAGTTCACAATAAAATTTTCAGAATGCTAATATTTAGCATAATTCTTTTCATTTTCATTTCATTTTACATGATCCTTTATTTTTATAGATTTTTCTCAGATTCTGGAAAGTTATCTGCTATTGCAAGTAATCCCAAGTATTAAAAAAAAAAAACTTCAGATAAATCTAACCTATTGGTAGAACTATACAGAAGTCAACTTTTCTATTCAGATTCCCTCTGAATACTCCACAGAAATTCTTTTTTTTTTTTTGAACACTGTGAATGTATTTAATGTCACAGGACTGTACACTTAAAACTGGTTGAAATAATACATTTTTTTTGTTATATATATTTTACCACAATTTACAAAAGGGAAAAAAACACAAGTGGGGACTGAGCCCAGATCATAACACTGCTGGGAAAAGACAGCCAGGTGATTCAGTTCTCAGCCCTAAAGAGAAGGGTGTGTGTGTGTGTGTCTGTGTGTGTGTGTGCACGCACATGTGCGTGCACACATGCTTAGAAATTCAAACAGAAATAAAAACAGAAATTTCTTGACATTTCTTGACATTTCTTTCAAAAATTTAAGAGACTCTGTATTTCTACCTTTAGTGCATCATGTCTTTGTAGTAGCCAATGCTAGAATGGTTATCTATTTAGCATCCAGAAGCAACTTTGTTCATTCTAAGTCCCAAGGATGGGCCCTAATTCATTCAAAACAACTCTGCCTTTGACTTCAAGAACTTAATGGCAGTCAGGTCAGGATATGGTATTCTCCTGGAGACTGTTATGCTAAGTGCAAGGAAGCACACAATAGCTGTTCACCCTCTTCCCCTCCCCATCTTCAAGAAACTGAATGACAGTGGCCTTTCCATGGCCTACTGAATAAAACCAAATTCGGCATTCAAGGCTCTCTACTATCCTTTTACTATCTTTTTAGCCCTTTCTCCTTTTACACACATCTCTTGCTCTAGCAGCTAGACACTTGGCCTTTCAAGAATATGCTCCTGAACTTTCCACTTCATATCCTTTGGTCCAGGCTGCTCCTTTGCCCTAGGAAAGGAGACCTGACTGCTCTCATCTCAGCCAATTCAAATCCTACTCAAAGTCCAGATCAAAAGTAAACTTTTCTATGAAGTCTTCCTTGATAGCGCCACTGATAAATGGCACTCATATTTTCCTTGTATCATTAACCATTTGTGCATGCCTACAGCCTGTTGCAAAACTGCAAACTCCTTAAGGGCTGCAGACAAACTCTTGTACTCTGTCTTCCACCATCTCTCCCCATCAGACACCCAAATTCAGAGTTGTAGCTCTGCAAATACTTGTTGAACAAATGAACACAACTGTTCATTTCTGAGGGTGAAAAGTGCCTGTACATAATAGATTCTCATGAAGGCTGAACTGTCCTTGGAAGTCTTTAAACATTCTAGGATAGCTTGGGAATAGTTCTGAAGGAAAGGAAACAAATCAGATGACCTTGTAAGGCTACTTCTGCAAATTACATCAACTCTTTAAAAGTACTGCCTAATAACTCAAAAACAAACTACACACAAATGCGATTTACAAAAAGGGAGTATAATTTATTGTAGTAGATGAAGGTTAAAAACAGATTATTTTTACCAAAATTTCATCTGCTCTTATAGTAATATTTATATTTTCAGTTACGTCTAAGACACTGTATAAAAAGCTCATTTACGCTAATTATTACACACTTGAAAAGCAGGACAGAAAAATATTGGCCCCTTCAAACTGGTAACCAGACAAAATTAATTTGGAAGCACATATTCACATCACTTAATTATTGTCTACACATCATCACCAAAAATGTATATACTGAACTCCAAGAAAGTTATCTGTAATTTTGACGATTTCCTTCACTGGCATCTATGAAAAAAGTATTCAAAATTTTGTATTCCTTTCTCCCCTACTAAATAAATTTGAACAATTTAAGTCGACTAAAATGAAATCCCTTCAAGACCCATGCATACATTATCAGTTCAAATAAGGCCACAAAACTATGGGAAACATACTGATATCTCCAGAAACAAACAAGGTTAACCACAATATTCCATAAATCACTGAACCTGCTCTTTAAATGAAACCCTTCAGAATAAATCTCAATACATCTCTTCAATTAAATGGGACAGAAAACGGTTCCAAGGCAGTGCACTCACAAAAGAAAAGGGCAAAGATGAAAATCAGAGTTTAAATATGATGGCTATTCATCGAAAATAAAATGTTAAGAAAGATTAGAGTAGAAAATTTTAATGTAAATAGCTTTAAAAAAAACATTAAGAAAATTAAATACACGTTTAGTCTTTCTGTTCTAATATTGTTACCTTTTATGTATTTCAGTAAGCCAATTTAAATGCTTTGGGGGAGAAGCTGGAGTACAAAAAAATTATTGTTTTCGAACACAGTGTAGCACGCTGTAGAGTTATTTTTAAAGCAAAGATCACATTTTCAGCCAAACCTGCGTATGCTTGTTAAAGGTTATGGTAAAGCTGCAGTTTAAAGTTTTCTGAATTACTTTAAAGGCATCTCTATTTTTCCTGGAGCCGCCGGGTAACGGAAATACTGTTTCTCACTGGACCCAGTAAGTGAGGGAGTGATTACCTAAAAAGAGCACGGCGGGGTCAGAGGCAAGTCCGCGATCAGAGGGAAACGAGCAGCGGGTGCAGTCACCTCTTGGATCTGGGACACCTGAGCCGCGCGCGCGGTGAGGACTGGGGGCACCCGCGGGATAGCAGCCGTGAGAGTGGGCGCGTGAGCCCCGGCCGATAGCAACGAATACGGCCCCTGGGAAAGTTGGGCTCCCAGGACCTGGCACAGGTCCCCCCGGGCCCACCGGCCCAGGCTGGCCCCGCCGGGAGCGGAGGGCTCGGGCTACTCACCGTGCAGGGAAAGAAGCAGGAGAGGCGCCAGAGGGTAGCCCGGAGAAGTCATCCCGGGGCCGCGGGGAGCGCGCCCGCCGCCCGCCCGACTCCTCGTCGCGCTCTTGGGGCAGCCGGGTCCGCCCGGCGGGGCCGGGACCGTGAGACGCTCAGACCAGGCAAGTGCAGCTCTGCCCTTCCGCTCCGCGGACGCTGAGCTGCGACCAGGCGCGTCCCGGGCTCGCCGGCCTAGCCCCGCAGCGCCGCGGATATCTCGCGCTGCCCCAGGACCCGCCGGCACTGCCGCGCCGCCGGGGGAGCCACTCCCCCCCAACTCTCGCCGGGCTAGTAGGGCAGCAGCCCGGCTCCGGCTCCGCTCCGCGCCGCCCACTCGCCCGGCTCGGTCTCCCAGGCAACCGCGGCTCCAGCGCGACGCCTGGCGGCCCACCCGCGGAGCGAGCGCGGCGCGCAGCTGGCGCTGCCTGGGCCACCTGTGCGCGGTGCCACCCCCTCCCCCGCACGCCGGGGCGAGCGCGGCTTGGGACCCACCGGAGAACGCCCTCCTGGCCTTCTGTCAAGGCCCACCCCGGCCCTGAATCACTCTCCAAACAGTGGGTGTCAGTCTTGATCCCCAGAGTCCTCTAGGAAGGACTTTCCACAACCTTCATCCAGATAGATTCTTCTCTGTTGTACTTTTCAGATGATTTCTGTCCATTCCTTTCTTCTGTAGCCTACATAATCTGAAAGAACCTACCTAATTCCAGCAAAATTAAGAATTGATGAGGTTAATTCTATTCCATAGCTTTTTTTTTTTCTTTTTTTTCTTTTTTCCTGACTACCCTTTATTCCTTAAAAGAGCATAAGGGCTTCATGCTCCTCGCTCCCCGATTCTATCTTCTCTTGCCCTTTCAGCAAAACTTATCTCAACTGCTAATATTTAAAATTTGCCGTTTTAGGGGCCCCTGGCTGGCCGAGTCGGTTAAGTGTCTGACTTTGGCTCAGGTCACCGTCTGGCGGTTTGTGATTTGGAGCCCGGAACAGGGCTCTGTGCTGACATTTCAGAGCCTGGAGCCTGCTTGGGATTCTGTGTCTCCCCATCTCTCTCTCTGCCCCTCCCCCACTTGCGCACGCGCTCTCTCAAATAAACAAACAAACAAATTTTAAGTTGTAGTTTTAAATGTTTTCTTTAACTATTTGTTCACTAGTGAGAGGGTGATTGTATTATGGTGGTTGTTACTTTGGGTTATTTTTTGTTTCCTGTTTGTTTTGGTTGGGTGGGAAGAGAGACATTCTTGGCATCTGAAATTATTTTACTTAAATACCTACCTACCTCTCTCCTTATAAAAACTAATCTTCATTTCTTATCCATTGTATCACTGGTGTCTTAACAGCTCCATAGTCACTTTCTGCTTCAGCCTCTTAATGGGAAACTTCTAAATTCTTTGGACATACCTGCCTGGGGAATGTCAGGCTATTCCGTCAATTTCTACAGCAACATAGATTAGGATTCTTGGGGCCATTAGGAAATTTTGAGCCCCCATCTGGCAGATATAATCCTCACATGGCAACTCAGAATGAAAATAGTATGCACAGGAGAAAGGAAAATATGTAAAACATCTATACATTTGGACAAAGATTGGAAGATACATGTAAAAATAACAGTATCAAGATGGTGGAATTATGGATGCACTTTTTTCCTTTTTGAAAATTTTGATGCTATAGTTTTTAAGTAAGGAAAGTAAGAAATGCCAATCACCTTTAATACCAATACCCTGAAAAGATATACTCTGATTATGAATTGAAGATGCTTAAACTTTGCTCACTACCTCCAATTTGTTAGAATCCCTTACCAGATCTCTAATGGCAAGAAAATGATAATATGACAGTACAGATTATTTGATACTAACAACAGAAATTTTAGATTTCAACTATGATTTCATCACTAGGATCATTCTTATTCTTTTAAACAACACAGCAAGAGCTAGATTTTTTTTCTACATTCAACCCAATTCCTTATCTTGTCCTGCACACATTTCCACATTCAAACCCCATGCCAAACAGGGTATAAGAGTAACATAAAGAGAAAAACAAGGAAGCTGTCAAATGGCAGGTGCTACTCAGAACAGGTCTTCACTTTACTATAATCCCAGATTTAAATATAGAGATAGAATATTCGTTTTTTAATTAAATAAATAACCTAATAATCTAGATGAAAAGCCCTGATAAAGCAAATTACCTGATACATTTCTTAGCACATCAATTCAGCAAGCATTTACAAAATACCTACCTTGTGTAAGACACTGGGTTAAAGGTCAAATAGAAAGTATAAGATATGACCCCCACCCTTTAAAAAACTTACAATTGTACATGGGATATATCCACAAGGTTATGAATCAGAGAAAGAGAGCTCGCTCTCCTGCCTCTATGTCACCATAGTGTACTTCTACCTCACCCAACAGGAGCTGGTGAGTTATTAAGAGAACAGAGTGCTTACAGTTAGGTGGAGCAGCCCTTTTAATAGAAAAAGAAGTGTGGCTTCTGAAGGGGGAGTGAGAATGATCCGATTTCAGACAGCAGTCTGTCTGCCCAGAAGCTCGGGTGCAGATGGTAGATGGTGGACTCAAAGGAAGCAGATCGGCAGTACTAGAAACTCTAAGGGCTGTTCACAGAGGCTTCAAAAAGGACACTCACAGGAAACGGGGGGAATAAAGGTGCTTTTCAATTCACAGAGTTAACACCACTGGCATGTATTTTGAGTAAGTTTGTTACTAGTGGTGATGAGTTTCACCAACACTTTCATCCGAATCGGCTTTATGACCACAGTAGGATTTCTTTAAATCTCTTAAGTATTCTGAGTGCTAAAGCAACAGACAACATCTTACATCTGTATAATACTTTATAAACTTCAAAATGCTTTCGCATATGTTATCTGCTTGGATCTTCACAGCAACCCCAGGGGTATGTAAGGCAGGTATTATTGCCCCCTCTCCACATCTGAGTCTCAAAAAGATCAAGGGATGCTTTGGGGATTGCACATACCAAGGCAGAACTGCAACCAAGGTCTTCTGACATGCATCCTATGTTGTTTCCTACCACACCAGTGTTTTTCTTTTAGCTCTTTATAGACCAACATCGAAGAATTTCATATAAACCATAGGTTAGTGTCTTAAAGCTGTCTGTGGGAACACTGCAGTTGCTGCCCCAACATACATCAGACCCCACCCCTACCACTTCCACCCACTCCCATAGGAATAGCCCATAAAATTTCTGCTACATAATGTAATAATAATCTTGGGCTCAAAACATTGATGACATGAGAATATAGTCAACGTCTAAATATCTAAATATGA
The DNA here is from genome assembly GCF_018350215.1 of Panthera leo. Taxonomy (NCBI): domain Eukaryota; kingdom Metazoa; phylum Chordata; class Mammalia; order Carnivora; family Felidae; genus Panthera; species Panthera leo. Next base: position 64,843,284 of record NC_056687.1, read on the forward strand.
ATTATCCCAATTCAAATTGTAATCCTAGACCAGCTTCTATCCTCCACCCATGAAAATGCTGGATGATCTTTCTACAATGTTACTCTGCATTCAAGAATGGAAAATTAGTTTTAATATTAGCTTAAGAGAAAAACAATTAAGAAAGAAAAACGATGGAGGGCATTATAAGGCTTTCCAAAGCCAAGTATAAACTGTTTTTAATTAGCTACTTTTAAATTATTAATAGCACCTATCCCTCTCCATTTATGTATATAATTAAAGATTAATTGCATTTAAGTTTTTGAGAATGTCTATGGAATGTTTTATAAGAATATCATTCATTTTTTTAAGTAAAGTTTATTTCTTTATTGGGGGAGGTGGGCAGAGAGAGAGGGGGAGAGACAATCCCAAACAGGCTCCCGTGCTATCAGCCTGGACCCCGATTTAGGACTCAATCCCAGGAACCAGGAGATCATGACCTGAGCCGAAATCAAGAGTTGATGCTTAACTGACTGAGCCACTTGGGCATCCCAAGAATATCATTCTTAAAGGTCGAAAATACCTTTTGATCCTTGTTTGAGCCAGTAATTCATCCTGTAACTATTTAAACGAGGTTGCCTAGGACCATGTATAATCTAGAGTAGAGCTTGGTCCTTTTAGAAGTAAAATTTGAAAGGAATTCTTCCCCCTTCCCCTTTTGTGAAAAGACAATTAAGGCTCTGAGATAATAATAAAGAGTGGAAAAGATAATAATGGAATTGTTAGAATAATTAACAAGCCAATAAGTGTTTATTCTATGTTAAATACAAATAAACCATTTAATATTTGAAAGATTTATTATTTCAAAATCTCCATCACAAATTTTGGATCAATTTACAACCTAGATATATTGACAGCTTAGTCTTTCTGATACGTTTCTTACATTAGTTTCTGCCCACTTCTCTAGGATAGCTGTGCTAGATAGGAGTCACACAAAGGTAAACAGCATTTCCATCCCCCTCACCGTAGCCTAATCCCTATTACCACTGTGAATATTGCTGAAGCAAAGTTTCACATCTTCATCCATTTGGGGAAAAGTTGGCTCTTTTCCTTGAAATCCTTCTGTTATGAACACATTTATTTTCAGGCAAAGTTACTCTCTGAAGCGGGGCCCATTGTGACAAAATGCTACTGAATTCATTCTAACAGCAAATTGAAAATGGCGCCAATACATTTTTTAGGATTTGAAAAGGGCAATAGCGTAAGAAACATTTTATGTCACCTCACACTTTTTTGTATTCTCTTTCTTATAGTGTAAGGAAAATAATTTTCAAATATTCTTCAAAGTCTCTTTACCAGTATTCAGTAATCTAAACTAATCTCCTTCAACCTCTCACTTGATTTATATATTGTAGTATTGACAATCACTTATTTCAGTTGGTTCAAATTCTGAGTTTTCCATAGTTTAATGTAAAGTGCAGTTCAGACTTCTATTTCTGGCAACAAAACAGACTAGAGACCTTGACTTAGAAAAGAAAAGAGAAATTATTATTTTTTTAATCTTAAATGAATTGATGAGATCTCAGTAAAATATGGGAGTCAGGCTGAAAGCTAGATGAAGGAAGGAATTCCTTCAACAGTGTATTCTCAACACAGCATCCAGAGTGTTCCTATTAAATCAGATCAGATTACTGCTCTGCCCAGTGACTTTCTGACTCACTCACAGTGAAAGTAGAAGTCTTTATTATAAATTATAAGGTTTGTATCAGATTTATATTGCTGCTGTAACAGATTACTGTAAACTTAGTAGTATAAAACAACACAAATTTATTATAGTTCTGAGGTCAGAAGTCCAAAATGGGTCTCATTGGGCTAAAATCAAGATGGCTGCAGGGCTGTGCTCCTTTCTGGAGAATCCTTTTCCTTTCCTTCTACAGCTTCTAGAGGTCACCTACTTTCCTTGGCTTATGGCCCCCTTCCTCCATTTTCAAAGCCACCAACATCAGGCCAAGTCCTTTCCACATTGCTGTCTCTCTGACTCTGTCTCCTGCTTCCACATTTAAGGATCCTTGTGATAACAGTGGGCCCACTTGTTAATCCAAGATAATCTCCTAATCTCCAAGTCAGTTGAAGGGCAGCCTTAATTCCATTTACAATCTTAATTCCCTTTTCCAAGTGAGGGAACATATTCTTAGGTTCCAGGGAGTAAGTGGATATCTTGAGATGGGGAGTGGAGAGGGCACTATTCTGCTTAAGAAGTCCCAACTTAATCTAGTCCCTCCTTATCTCTCTAATTGCTTCTTCTAGTTTCTTCCCATTCACTCAGCTCTCACTACAATGACCTCCTCAATTTTCCTTAAACAAATAGAAACACATTTGCCTCATTTGCCTCGGGACCTACTAAATTGTTGTTTCCCTAGATCTTGCATAGTTATCCTTTCACTTCCTGTGGGTCTTTCTCACATGTCACCTGAAGTGAGGCCTTTGCTGACCATCTTATCTAAAATATAAAACTTGAAAAGATATTTTAAAATCCCTCTCCCTATTGTATTTTTTTCTTAGCATTACATCACTAACATACTCTATATTTTATACAATAATCATTTATTTTCAGACACACCCAATAAGACCAACAAGAATAGGGATTTTGATCCGTTTTATTCATTGTTGAATTCTCAGTGTCTTCAACACTGCTTGGCACATAGTAGACACTGAATAAACATTTAAAAAAAATGAATCAGTGAATGAAACAAGTCTCAAGAAACTTCACAGGACTGGAATTAATCAGAACACATTCTCTGACCATAATGTTACTAAGCTAAATATCAATAACAGTATGAATACATATATACTCATACACTTAAATATTAAGAAAGTCACTTTTAAATAATTCAAAATCAAAGAGGATATCATAAAAAAACTAAAAAAGTATTTAGAAAAAAACAGTAATGAAAATATTTTCTATTACAACCTGTGCAAAGCAACTAGCATACTTGGAGGAAAACTTTAAGGCTTCAAATGTGTATGTTAGAAAAGATGAAAGCTTAAACACAAATGAATTATGATAAAGTTTATGAAGTCTGACAAAGAAAATAAAATAGGTCCAAGGAGAGTAGAAGGAAGAAGCTAATAAAGAGGCAAAATTAATGAAATATTAAACAAAACATATAATATGGAGATCAACACAGCCAAGAGTTGGTACCTTGAAAAGTTTAATAAATTAATAACACTGGTGAGGCTAAGCAAAATTTAAAATGAGAGAGAAATAATATCATATTTTAATTATCAAATAATAGCGTAATTTAAGAAGGAGACATCACCAAAGATGCTATGGAGATTAAAAAGAGTGGGAGAATAATGAACAATTTTATGCTAATAAATTTGAAAACTTACAAGAAAGGGACAAATTCCTAGAGAAATATGACTTACCAATACTTGCTCAAAAATAAACAGAAAATATGAGTAATCCCATATAATTAAGGTAATTAAATCAATAGTGTAAAATCTTCCTATAAATAAAACTATAGATCCAGACAATTTTATCAGCAAGTTTCACCAAATGTTCAGGGAACAAAAAACTCCAATCTTTTACAAACTATTCAACAATACAGAAAGAAAAGGAAATCCTCTTCAACTCATTTTGTGGTGCTAGCATTATATTGATTACCAAATATGGACAAAGATAATGCAAGAAAGGAAGATAGGTTAATTTTCATCATGTAGAGATTTATATCATGCAAATGAATATTAGCAAATCAAGTTCAGTGATATATAAAAAGAGTAATTCATCACACCAATTGAATTTATTTTGGGAATGTAAGATCGGTTTAACATGTGAAAATTAATGTTATTTGCTATGTTAAAAGATTAAGAAAAAAATCATACGATCATTTCATTAAGTGCACACTGGAGGCAAAGCTTTGAGAAACCTGGGTGCCACTCTCAGAGAACAGTAAAACCAGCGTGATGAACTGTGGGGTAGCTGAATACTTGTAACGTTACCACATTGCTTAAATAAAGAAAATAACATACTTAAATCTCCAAATTCTGGACTCAAGTTCTGCACTGAAACTCAAGTGCTTTCTAAGAATGTGCTAAAAGAATGCTATCTCTTAAAGATGCAGAGTTGAAATAGGTATGGCCTAATAATTTGTTTCAGAAATAATGTCTGTAGCCTCTGTCTCTATCTTGTTCCTTGCTCTGTCATTTACATATTTACACTATTAACTAACTTTCTGTTTCTTTCCTCTTCTTGTTTTATTTAGGGTGTGATAGCAGCAGATAATTTTATAGTCAGTCCACAGACAGAGGAATATCAAGACAGAAGAACAACCCAAAAAGAAGAACGGATATCACCACTGGACTTAAGTATGGAACCATAAATAATAACAAGAGTTTGCAATTGTCTCCTAATGTGGAATTGAGCGATTTAACAGTTGTGAGAAGGTACATGCATTATGTATTTTTTAATATAAATACAAGGGGGGAAAGTATTGGTAGATGTTGGGCATTCAAAGGAGTAGACTGTGGGGAATTGTTTTGATTGCTAAGTATTTTTTGACTGCTAAGCATTAAGACTCTCTTCCAATGTTCAGAGAATTCCCCAGTTTTGTTCTCAGTGGGAACCAAAGTCTACCTTCCAATGCAGACTCCAAAAATGACCTCCTAGCATCTATAGTGTGCTCACATAATACAAGGTTGAGCCAACAGGAGAAGTTCATCTCTGGACTATAAATCGTGAGCAGGTGTCACAAAAATTCGGGGATAAGAAAGGGATAAGGGATACGAATAAGGAAGGGATAAAGAACTCACTCCACTGTCCACTGAACAAAGACATTTGTGGCAATGATGCCAGGTGTGGCATCCAGTACCTGTGCCATCATCAATGGTTGTCACTGGACTATTCCTATAGTGTAATTTCAGCAACCTAGCCTTCTTTGGTTTCTGCTTGTTTTCTGACCCTTTAGACTTCCCGTTTTTTCTAGGAGCTTTCTGCTCCTGGACCTTTCCTGCTTTAATTAACCATCATCAATTTCTGTTGCCTGCCACCAAGAACACTGTCTTTAGAGTTAAAGTGTTCTGAAGGTCTTGTCTCTCTAGAGGGAGGTTAGAGATATTCATGAACTTATACTTCCAAAGAGGTGAGAAAGGTCCTACTTGATTAGAGCCAGAAATTATCTTCCTAAAGCAGTAACATCTCAGCTAGTGGTCAAAAAATAGGAAGAAACAAGCTATGAAGAGAACTAGAAATGGTCAAAAGATGGCCTCCAGTCTGGTAACATATATGATCAGCATGTGGATCAGAGTCAGTGTTGCGTGTACATTTCCGGTTTAAATTCAGTCCATATTTCTGCATACTTGCTATGTGCCAGGCACCATGCTATATGCTTTAATAAACATAGTCTCATTTAAATCCTGACAACAATTCTGTGAGATAGGTGGTTTTCCCCTCATTTTTCCAGATGAATAAAACCAAGATTTAGAGAAACTTTAAACTGCTTCATCAAAAACATAGAATTCTTAAGTAATAAAACCCAAAGAGTAAAACCCAACCTTTCTAACTGTAAGGGCAGTATTCTTTCCACTATATCCTAATACCTCTATTTGAATAGCAACCTGACTGGCAATTTGGAATTGGTACTATTTCTGCTACTTTTTAATACTAAAGAATTGTTTGTTCAGATTTTAGCCTGCCTTCTGAATCTGTTGTTAATGAACACTCTTTCTTAAAAGACACTTATGCAATTCAATGCATACCACCACCCCTTAAAAATTAATATAAAATGTTATAGTTAGTGAGCTTAAAATATTAAATAATACCTTGATTTTATGTGCTATTAATAATAAAATCAGTAATAACTCATAAAAATTGGAACTCAAATTAAAAACAGTGAGCCATGCTGTGTTTCTATGGTAACACAACGAAGAAAATATTAGATGGCCTAAAAGATATTTAATTCCAATAAGTCAGTTCACAGCTTTAAAATTATTTTAGAAAATCCACATATATCTAATCATTACCAAAATCCACACACTAATACCCTATATTCCTAAAGGAAGAGTATGAGACCCTTCTTGTGTATTTCAGATCTTCTCAGCCCCACCTCTTGTTCCGGCTTCTGCTGCAGGTTCAGATCAACTTCTCACAGGTATAACCTGACATTAACTTGCTTCATTGTGGCCTACAGCAAGTATCTCTCCCTGCTCAGGACAATGCTGCCTGGGACACGGGCAGGAATCTGGTGGGACCAACATGTGTAACCTAGAAGCTCAGGGATGTCAACACTGATGGGGCCAGTCTTAACCAGTGTGGGATGGGAGCCAATGGATCAACCTACTGCCTTGCATTCTCCAGGGGAGTGGAGGAGGGGCAGTTCTTAGTTCCTCAAGCTCCTCAGAAAGCCCTGGCATGACCAATAGTAACCAACAGTAACCAACAAATGAATACATCCTTGATCAGCTTTTCCTCCCTCTCTTTTTCAATCCTTCACCAATTAACCCTGCTCCCTGAAATTACTTCCTAAATAAACTAACTCTACATAAACTTTTGTCTCAGGATAAGCTTGCAGGGAAACCTAGGCTAAGAGACCTACCCTTACATAGGTTTTATATGCCTGTCTATATGGTTCTTACCAAGATTCTATTATAGCTTTTTAATAGCCTGCTCTTTCCAAATTACACATCAAAACTATGGAATAGTACATTTCTTCTTGTCCTAGATATTTTGGAAGGTCTCTACAATGTATTTTTCATGAAATCTAGTAACAAATAAGGCAAATACAAAACACAGCTTTTGTATTTGAAGTTCTCAATGATAAAAGATTTGCTCAATGCTATATATATTTTTAAATGGCTTTTGTAAAGTCACTTAACCTGTTTAGACCTCAACTATAAACTTTATAAAAATGGGATATAATTCTTACCTCACAAGTTGTTATAAGAATTCAGTGAGGGAATACAATAAAACCTTGGTTTGAGAGCGTAATTCATTCCAGAAACATGCTTGTAATCCAAAGTACTCATATATCAAAGCAAGTTTCAAGAACCATTGGCTCAGTTGTGGTCATGTGACATTTGGCATCACGTACTACTCATATTGTAATACATCATTCATCTATCAAGTTAGAATTTGTTAGAAATGTTTGCTCATCTTGCAGAACACTCACAGAACAAGTTACTCATAATTCAAGGTTTTACTGCATAAATGAAAATGCCCATTACAACCTTTCACAGATAATCGGCCTGGCCAGTAATGTTAGCTGCTGTTATTATTACCATTATTATTATAATATTGGTTTTATATTTGAAAGCCTACCTTCATGGTAATAAAATATCCATTTTGTGGACTTGATATACCACCAAAAACTTTTCATTGCATTGTATTTTGCAGTCATAAGTAAATATTTGAATTCATTTAATTCTCAGAACAAACTGAAAAGCCCTCTGAATAGATCTTTGAAATGAGAGACTTCACTGCTTTGCTACTTCAACAGACACCTTTGCCTCACAGCCTACCCTACCTACCCTGTCCTTCCACCTTTAATGAGGTCTCATGCAGTCCTTCATCAATTCAACAAGTACAGAAAAATGACCATATGATGTGTTAAGTGGCAATGAAGCAATTAGATCATGTAAAATGCATGCTTGAATTATTATAAGGTTAGTAAAATGACTGGGCTAATAAAGTGTCTAGCTGGTCAGGAATTCCAGAGGTCCTATCGCTGGATCCAGATCTATTCCTGTCTTAGCTGTGGTTTAGCGCCACCTGGTGGCACTTCATAATACAGCTTGGCTTTTGATGGAACTGTTTAGGAGTTGAGTCCTGTGTTACCGGTACTCCACAGCAGCATCAGTGATCCCAGTAATAGTGAGTTGGCACTTGTTTCATTAGCTTGATATAAGAATACTCAACCACAATATACATAATATACATTCCCTATGCTTCCTGGGACATATCTGCCTGCCATATCTGCCTGCCATTTAACCTTCTAACATCACCCCACCATATCCTCCCTTAGACAGTAAGCCCTTTAGCCTCCACCCCATCCCCACACTCCCAATATGCAAAAGAACTAAACATAGGACAAGAATTAATTGCCGGTTTTATTATATGTTAATTCTAATTACTTTTGAGGGGTAGTATAATGTGGTTTTACTGTATTTACATATCCCAGGCCCTGTTAAGGCACTGGTGATACATTAAGTAGAGGTCTTTGCTCTTATGAAACCTCCAGTTTAGTGGAAAATGCAGAAATTTATCCAATACTACACTACCTTAATTACTATAGATATATAGTAGTCTTGGTATCTGGCAGTATACATCCTCCAGCTTTGTGTTTCTTAAGACTGCCTTGGCTATTTTTGGTCCTTTGCACTTCCAAGTGAAGTTTAGAACCAGGACCTAAATTTCCCCAATAAAATCTCCTGGGATTTTGATTGGGATTATGTTGAAACTATAGATTAATTTAGGAAAATTGGTATCTTTACATAATATTCATTCTTCAAATCCAAGAATATGCCAGATCAAGCAATTCAGTTAGGGTTCTTTCATTTCTCACGATCATATTTAGTATGCACATTTTTGGTTAAATTTATTCCCACTTAAATTTATTCCTAAATTTGGTTGACTTCAATCCTTTGATGCTTTTGTAAATGGTATCATTTTTCAAATTTCATTTTCTACTTGTCTCTTCCTGGCACATAGAAAAAAATTTAACTGTTGTGTATCTTATTTCCAACAATCTTACAAAATTCACTTATTGATTCTAAATTTTTTTGAATGGTCTATATACCTAATTACATCATCTAAAAATAATAAGTTTATTTCTTCCTTTTTAATCCTTATTTGCTTCTTTTCTCTTACCCTATCGCACTGCCTAAGACCTCCAGAAAATGTTGAATGGAAGTGTTGGTAGTAGGCCTCCTTGTCTCACATCCAGTATCAGAGGAAGAATTGTGAATATTTCATCATTTAATATGATGCCTCATATAGGTTTTTTAATAAATATATTTATCAAGTTAAGAAATTCTATTTTATTCCATGTTTGCCAAGATTTTTAAAAATCATTAATCTCTTAAAATTTCTGAAATGCTTTCTTTATATTTGTTGCAATGAGCATGACCTTTCTTTTTTTTCTTAATAATGTGTGAGTTACCTTAACTGAGTTGTGGTTACTAAGCGACAATTAATTGTGTCTGTGAAATAAATTCCACTGGCCATTTGCTTTTATCCTTTTTACATACAGCTGGATTTTTTAAAGTGCTTTTTAAGAATTTTTGCATCTACATTCATGAGAAAGACTGATAATTTTCTTGCAATATCCTTTTAGTTTTAGAATAAAGTTTATACTGGCCTCATATAAAGTAGGAAGGTACTCCTCTGTCTCTATTTTAAAACAGAATTTGTGAAATACTTGTTTTGTTTCTTACATAAATGTTTGTGAGAATTTACTTGTGTATCCATCAAACCTGGGTTTTCACTATGTAAAGTTGTTTCTTCATGGGCAATCTTTTTAATTAATGTCACACTATTCAGGTTTTCTATATATTCTCTGGCAGCTTTGGTTAGTTGTTATTTTTCAAAAATCTATCCATTTTATCCAAATTTATTGGCTCCAAATTCATAATAGTCTCTTAATGTATATTTGATGTCTATAAAATCCATAGTAATATCATCTTAAAAATTTTTTTTACTGTTTATTTATTTTTGAGAGACAGAAGAGCACACACGCCCAAGAAGGGGAGGGGGAGAGAGAGAGGAGGACAGAGGATCTGAAGCAGGCTCTGTACTGACAGCAGAGAGCCCAATATGGGGCTTGAACTCAAGAACCATGAGATCATGACCTGAGCCGAAGTCGGACATTTAACCATCTGAGCCACCCAGGCACCAGCATAGTAATACCATCTTTTTAATGACTGATGCAAGTAATTGGTATTTACCTTTTTGTTACAATGGTGAAAAAATAACAAGATAATAGTTAGGGTCCACCAGAATTAAATAATCCAGGATAATGTGCTCATTCCAAAATCCTAATTTAATTACATCTGTGAAACCCTTTTTCCAAACAAGACAACACTCAGAGGTTTTGAGAGTTATGACATGGATAGATCACTTTGGGCATCACTATCCAGCCTATTACACCTTCGTTTGCAACAGTCTTACAGTGAGGTGCAGTATTCTTTGTGTAGTATTCTTTGTATTTATCATGCTTGTAGTGGGCTGAGTTCTTTAATCCATGGCTTGATTTACCTTAAAAGCTTTGGATATTCTCAGCTATAATCTTTTCAAAGGTTGCTTCTATCCCATTCTATTCTTTTTCTGTGTTCCTAACATATTTTAGAGCTTCTGAGTGTAATTCATATGAAGAGTGCAGTACAACTAGCTTTTACCAGCTTGCAAAGTCAATTTTTAAATATTCAGGTATTTTGTGATATGACTATTGTGATAATAGTTGCTTGAAATCAGCCATGGTGACAGCATTTATATCATGGTAGTAAGTTATACCATTACAAATCAAGACTTTCTGTTTTCAGAGAGCTAAATTACAATACACATTTTTTACACTGTTTTGTTCTCTCCATTCTTGTGTCTCTCTGTGCTTCAACTTGGATATTTTCTCTTGAATTGTCTTCCAGTTTACTAAGCCTGTGTTCAGCTGTGTCTAATATCACAAAATCTATTTATTGAGTTATTAATTTCAGATACTGTATTTTTTTTACTTATATATGTCCATTTTAATTTTTATATATAACAAATATCTAGTGAGATTTTCCATCATTTCATCACTTTGGCCATGTTTTCCTTTATTTTCTTAAACATATTAATCACAGTTATTACAATTCTTTGTCTGCAAACTTCAATGTGGCCCTACTCAACTGTCTTCTTTTAATCTTAATTATAGGCCCTATTTGTCTTGCTTCATTATATGCCTAGCAGTTTTTTTTTTATGGTATGCCAAGTTCTGTGTATTTAAAGAAACACAAATGCTCCAAATAATGTTATTCTTCACCAAAAAGGGTTTTTCTGTCCTTTACTAGTATATAGGAAGAGAGAGTGATTACCTCAATCCAACCAAGTACTGACTGGGTTGGGACTAGTTTCAGTTTTAATAAAACTCAGGTCTGTCTCTGGTTCTTCTCTTTTCCTCAGCCTTTCCTGAACTGTTTATTGAGTACCTGATGAGTTTCCAACTCTTCAGACAAACTGTGGAAGATCCAGCTCTACTTTTCCAAAGTTCTCAGCCCAGCTCTTCAGTCTCCTGACCCTACATTGTAAAATCTAGCAAATGTCTTGAAGGGAAACCAGCTGTGCATTTGAGGCATATCCCCACCTTTGGCAAGTCTTTGTTGCCTAAGTTTCATGAGACTACAGAAGATTTCACTCTGCCTTTCAGAAGCTTTCAGCTTAGCTCCTCAGCTACCTGTGCAGAACCAAAATTTGGCTAATGTCCTGTGAGAAAAACCAGATGTGCATTTAATGTGCTTCAGGTTTCCTTTTTTTCACTCCTGCCCTGCCTGACCACTAAAAGCTTTATACATTTCTCTATTAGCAGAGTCTTCTGCCTAGGCCACACCAGAGCTGGCAAATGACCTCAGGAAGAGAAGTGGCTATTGATCATCCACCTACAAGGAGAATAGTTCTTCCCTCTCTGGAAACTTAGTATCATAAACTTGCTTTTACAGCTCTCTGATACCTTTAGAAATATATTTGTAATTTATATGACTTTTGCACTAGACTCTTGCAACAGAAACCCTGGCCTGCCACTATCTACTACAACATACCTATGAGTAGAAGCGCCAACACTTAGTTTTTAGAATATCCTCAGGCAATTCTAACAAGCAGCCAATCTAAAGCAACAATGACTTCATCAAAGGAACTATTATAAGAATGAGGTCTGAGTTGAGGTATCTATAAATAGACCCACATCCATTATGCATTTCATGTTTCAGTGGGGGGAAAAAAAAGAAACAGTCCATAGAGCAGCAAAGGCATACTAACCATGGGTTACTCACATTTAAGAAATATTCCCAGAAGTTCTAACCTTAAACTACCTTTGTACATCATTGAACTGAACTGTATTACTTGTCCACTTCTACTTATAAGGGAGGCATGGAAATGTAATATTTGTTAACCTGAATACAATATTGCCCCCAAGAAAACTGGGCTTCCCTTACTAAAGAAAAATGAGAGAATGGATATTGGGTGAGCAGCTAACAATCTCTGCTTAAAGTTCCATTCTTAGCACTTTTAGCTTCTTTCTTATCTAATTCATTCCTCTCTATAATTGCACATGAGAAAAATTATTTTCTGTCCCAAAAACCTTATCAAAAGCTCAGAGAATTCTTCCATTTCGTATCTGCATGCAAGAAGCATGACTTCCATATGTGTGCTAATCCTTTATCAATGAGACAGAAATAATTTTACTGACAACATGTTTCTATGTCATTTAGCTCTTTTCTCAAATAAGAAAATTTCAAATTAAGAAATTAATTTTCAAATAAAAACAATCCCATTCACAATTGCAATCAAAAAGAATAAAATATCTAGAAATAAATTTAACCAGGGAGGTGAAAGACCTGTACTCTGAAAACTATAAGAAATTAATGAAAGAAATAGAAGGTGACACATATCAATGGAAAGATATTCCATGCTCATGTATTGGAAGAATTATTATTTTTAAAATATCCATACTATCCCAAATAATCTAAAGATCCAGTGCAATCCGTATCAAAATTCCAGTGGCATTTTCAAAGAACTAGGACAAATAATTTTAAAATTTATATGGAACCACAAAAAATACAGAATAGCCAAGACAATCTTGAGAAAGAACAAAGCCAGAAGTACCACACTCCTTCATTTCAAACTGTACCACAAAACATTAGTAATCAAAACAGTATGGTATTGGAACAAAAACAGACACATAGATTAATGGAACTGAAAGGAGAGAAATAAACCCATATGTGGTCAATTAATTTTTGACAAAAGAGGCAAGAACACACAATGGGGAAAGGACAGTCTCTTTGATAAATGGTGCTAGGAAAACTGGACAGCTACATGTAAAAGAATAAAATTGGACACTATCTCATACCATATACAAAAATTAACTCAAAGGCTGGGTGGCTCAGTCAGTTGAGCGTCCAACTTTGGCTCAGGTCATGATCTCATGGTTCATGAGTTCAAGCCCCACATCAGCCTCGCTGCTGTCAGCCTGTCCGTGCAGAGACCACTTCAGATCCTCTGTCCCTCTCTCTCTGCCTCTTCCCTGCTTGTGCTCTCCAAAAAATAAATAAATATTTTAAAAAGTGGATTAAAGCCTTAAATGTAAGGCTTGAAGCCATAAAACTCTTAGAAGAAAACATAAGCAGTAAGCTCTTTGACATCAGTCTTAGCGATATTCCTTTGGATCTGACTCCAAAGGGAAGGAAAACAAAAGTAAAAATAAACAAACAAATATACCAAACTAAAAAGCGCTGAAAAGTGAAAGAAACCATAAACAAAGCAAAAAGTCAATGTACTGAATGAGAGAAGATATTTACAAATTATATATCTGATGAAAGCTTAATATCCAAAGTACATAAAGAACTTATACAACTCAATGACAAAAAATAAACAATTCCATTAAAAAATGGGCAGAAGATCTTAACAGTTTTCCAAAGAAGACATATAGATGGCCAACAGGCACATAAAATGATGCTCAACATCACTAATCTTCAGGGAAAAGCAAACAAAAACCACAATGAAATAACATCTTTAGCTGTTAAAGTGGCTATTATTTATCAAAAAGACAAGAAATAACAAATGTTAGTGAGGATATGGAAAAAAGTGAACCTTGTGTATTGTTGATGGGAATGTAAATTGGTGCAGCTACTATAGAAAATAGTATGGAAGTTCTTCAACAAAATTAAAAATAGAACTACCATATGATCACAGAATTCCACTACTGGTTATTTATCCAAAGAAAACAAAAACACTATCCTGAAAAGATCTTTTCATAGCAGCATTATTTACAATAGCCAAGATATGGAAACAACCTAAGTGTTCATCAATGGATGAATAGGTAAGGAAGATGTGTGTGGGGGGTGTGTGGGTGTGTATGTATGTGTATGGATAATATATAATTTATATATAATGGAATACTATTCAGCCATTAAAAGGAATGAAATCTTGCCACTTGCAACAATATGGACAGACCTTGAGGGTATTATTCTAAGTGAAATAAGTCAGGTAGAGAAAGACAAATATTTCATGATTTTATTTATATGTGGAATTTTAAAAACAAAACAAGTAAAACAACAAAAACCCCCCAGACTCATACAGAGAATAGATTGGTGGTTGACAGAGAGAAAGACTTAGGGGGCTGCAGGTGGGAAAGGGTGAAGGGGATCAAGAAAAACCAATGTCCAGTTATAAAATAAATATGTCATGGGAATATAATGTACAGCATGGGGGATATAGTCAATAATATTGTATTAACATTGTATGGTGACAGACAATATTTAACCTTGTTGTGGTAATCATTTTGCAATATATAGAAATGTCAAGTCACTATGTTATACCCCTGAAATTAATATATTATATGTCAATTATAACTCAATAAAAAACATTTTTCATTAAAGGACTTCTTTACTGGTCTTTGAAGCCTGACCTTTGTTACAGATCTCTGACACACTGCCTTTTTTTTTTTTTTTTTTTTGAGAGAGAGAGAGAGAGCGTGAGTGAGGAGAGAGGCAGAGGGAGAGAGAGAGAGAATCCCAAGGAGTTTCCATGCTCAGGGCAGAGTCTGACATGGGGCTCCATCTCACGACCCTGGGATCATGACCTAAACTGAAATCTATAGTCAATGTTTGACTGATCCACCCAGGTGCCCCTGCCACACTGCTTTTAAGGAATCAGCTTTTCAAAACAACTTTTTAAGTATGTTTTTTATTTATTTATTTTTAATGTTTATGCATTTTTGAGAGACACAGAGAGACAGAGCGTGAACAGGGTAGGGGCAGAGAGCGAGGGAAACACAGAATCCGAAGCAGGCTCCAGGCTCTTAGCTGTCAGCACAGAGCCAGACGTGGGGCTCGAACTCACGAACTGTGAGATCATGACCTGAGCCGAGGTCAGATGCTTAACCAACAGAGCCATCCAGGTGCCCCTAAAAGTATGTTTTGTTTTGTTTTGTTTTTTTAAAGATGCTCAACATTATTAAATTTTTTTTTAACGTTTATTTATTTTTGAGACAGAGAGAGAGAGACAGAGCATGAACGGGGGAGGGGCAGAGAGAGAGGGAGACAATGAACCAGAAGCAGGCTCCAGGCTCGGAGCCATCAGCCCAGAGCCCGACGCGGGGCACGAACCCAGGGACCGTGAGATCGTGACCTGAGCCGAAGTCGGACGCCCAACCGACTGAGCCACCCAGGCGCCCCTAAAAGTATGTTTTAATGGAACACATTGTTTTAAAATAACTTTGTACTCTATCACGTGACAAAAAGTTAACTGTCATAAAGAAAGGATCATAACTCGGGATCTTTCTTAGAGCAAACAAAACTATATTAATAACAATGATTAGCTATTTTCCATATCTTTGGTAAGAGAGAGGAGAGGTTTAAGTTTTACTAGGTAGGGTTGGTTATTAAGACCACACAAACTATGAACGAGTGAAATATATTACCACGGGAATTAATTGAGTCAACTTTAGGCATGTCAAAACGAAAAGGGGAAAAATTCCTTTTGGAAATGATTCTATTCGGAGAGTGAAAGAAAGACTGAATGGCCACTGTAACTTTTTGAGATTTTATGAATAATACATAAGTATAGCTTACAGGCATCTGACAAATACAGCTGTTGATTACAAAAAGATCTAATTTTAGATTATAATAAAATCCCAGGTACCTTCCATGATATTCTGCAGGTAGCAATTAGAAGGCAGGTGATATGTAAGCACTAGATATCATTGTTAATATTTTCACAGTAAGTAGAATATCAGTCGCTAACTTCTCCTTTTGGTCCACTCAGAGTAAACAAATAGGATTAGGCAAACTAGTTGAAGCAGAGGGGGAAAGAGAAGGAACAAAATCACGTATTTGCCACCAATTAAAAAGGTGCTACTTTGTTAACAGTTGCTCCTGTTTAGGGAGGAAATTTTTCACTGCTCTGATTCTGTCGTCATGGCAATGAAAATTGAGATCTATTTCTTCCCAGCTCTGAAATCCCATATAGCTATGATTCACTGAAGTCTGAGACAACTCTGGAAGAAAAGGCACTGTGTAGGAGGAAGTAACAACTGTTGAACCTCTAGGTACCAGGCACTTTACATTATTTCATTTAACCCTGACATGGATACTGGGAAGTATCTCCAATTTTCAAAGGGGTAAACTGAAATCCATAAAGCATCATGACCAAGAATATGTAAGTGAGGTTGGAATTCAGGCATTTCAGACTTCAGAGTTCATGCTGTCTCATCGTTCTTCTAGACCAAAAAAGGCAGACTATAACTTTTAACCCTAGGCCCTCGGCATGAATTTCAAATGTATTTTTCTTATTCGTTTGAAAATTGAAAGCAAAAATAAACTGGTCTCCAACAGAAAGAGCTTACCTCTTTTCCTGGGACTCAGCCTATAGGATTGCAGAAATAATGTGTTGCGATATTGTCCTAGATATAAAACTAGTACACATCTGGAACACTTAGCATACCCAAATAACAACTGATTGACATTTTGTGCAGACTTTAATAGGATTTAATAATTAAAAGTGTTTTTAAAAATTGTACCAGGGTACCTTCCTGGACAGCTAAGAACTGGGTTGTCTTAAGTATAAGTAAGCATCCAAGTATCTATCTTCAGAGTGTATGTACCTTTTGCGGGGCAGGGCTTGGGGTTTTTTCTGCCTTTGTTTCCTTTTTGTTTGTTTTGGTTTGGGTTTTTTTTGGTTTTGTTTTGTTTTAATTGCTGTTGAGAGGAGATAGAAAGGCATAGATGCAGCTGTGGAATAAAGACAAGAGAAAATCGGGGAAAGTGATGGGAATGCTATGCCATTTTTCTTGTTTCCCATTTCTCATCAGTATGTGTCTGTACTGATGGATGAGTTCAAGTTCCTCTGAGAGCAGTAGTAGGGCAAAAGGCCAAAGGAAGTATGTTTATGAAAGACTGCAGGAGGCTCTGAACTCCACAGAGCCACCTTTTGTCTAGGTGACCAAATGCATACAGAATCAGAGAGACTATGCTCCCTTTCCCCAACCCCCACCAGGAAACACAGCCTTGGCATATAGCAGGTCGAGGGCAGCAATGCCCAGCAGAGAAGCATCCTCAAAAAAAGCTCTTTGACAGGGGAAGGTACCTCTCTTGTGGTTTGTAGTCACAGGGTTACACAAGAGTGGAAGGGCACAGACATAATTATTTATGAGCATATGTGAAATATAACCATTGTGGAGGTTGCTTGAAACAAATGGGGAGAATTTTTGAGAGGGAGATGAGGTCCTACGAGAACAAGAAGACCTAAGAAACAGGCTGGGCATAAATGTCACAGGGTCACAGTCATACATTTTGGCGAAGCCTTGGATGTCTGGGTTATTACATGTTTTCCAGACAGAAAAATATTTACACTAAGGAGGGGCACCTGGCTGGCTCAGACAGTGGAGCATTTGATCTTTTTTTTTTCTAATTTAATTTAATTTTAAAAATTTACATCCAAGTTAGCATACAGTGCAACAATGGTTTCAAGGGTAGATTCCTTAATGCCCCTTACCCATTTAGCCCATCCCCCCTCCCACAACCCCTCCAGTAACCCTCTGTTTGTTCTCCATATTTAAGAGTCTCTTATGTTTTGTCCCCCTCCCTTTTTTTATACTCTTTTTGCTTCCCTTCCCTGTGTTCATCTGTTCTGTGTCTTAAGGTCCTCCTATGAGTGAAGTCATATGATATTTGTCTTTCTCTGACTGGCTAATTTTGCTTAGCATAATACCCTCTAGTTCCATACACGTAGTTGCAAATGGCAAGATTTCATTATTTTTGATTGCCCAGTAATACTCCATTGTGTATATATATATATATATATATATATATATATATATATATACACCACACCTTCTTTATCCATTCATCCATCAATGGACATTTGGGTTCTTTCCATACTTTGGCTATTGTTGATAGTGCTGCTATAAGCATTGGGATGCTTGTGCCCCTTCAAAGCAGCACACCTGTATCCCTTGGATAAATACCTAGTAGTGCAATCGTTGGGTCATAGGGTAGTTCTATTTTTAATTTTTTGAGGAGCCTCCATACTGCTTTCCAGAGTGGCTGCACCAGTTTGCATTCCCACCAGGAGCGCAAAAGAGATCCTCTTTCTCAGCATCCTCACCAACGTCTGTTGTTGCCTGAGTTGTTAATGTTAGCCATTCTGACAGGTGTGAGGTGGTACCTCATTGTGGTTTTGATTTGTATTTCCCTGATGATGAGTAATGTTGAGCATTTTTGTCATGTGTTGGTTGGCCATCTGGATGTCTTCTTTGGAGAAGTGTCTATTTGTGTCTTTTGCCCATTTTTTCACTGGATTATTCGTTTTTTGGGTGTTGAGTTTGATAAGTTCTTTATAGATTTTGAATACTAACCTTTTATGTGATATGTCATTTGCAAATATCTTCTCCTATTCCATCAGTTGCCATTTAGTTTTGCTGTTTCCTTCACTGTGCAGAAGTTTTTTTATGAGGTCCCAGCAGTTCATTTTTGCTTTTGTTTCCCTTGCCTCTTGAGATGTGTTGAGTAAGAAGTTGCTGCAGCCGAGAGCAAAGAGGTATTTGCCTGCTTTCTCCTTGAGGATTCTGATGGCTTCCTGTCTTACATTGAGGTCTTTTATCCATTTTGAGTTTATTTTTGTGTATGGTGTAAGAAAGTGGTCCAGGTTCATTCTTTTGCATGTTGCTGTCTAGTTTTCCCAGCACCACTTGCTGAAGACACTGTCTTTATTCCATTGGATATTCTTTCCTGCTTTGTCAAAGATTAGTTGGCTATACGTTTGTAGGTCCATTTCTGGGTTCTCTATTCTGTTCCATTGATCTGAGTGTCTGTTCTTGTGCCAGTACCGTACTGTCTTGATGATTACAGCTTTGTAGTATAGCTTGAAGTCTGGGATTGTAATGCCTCCTGCTTTGGTTTTCAATATTGCTTTGGCTATTTAGGGTCTTTTCTGGTTCCGTACAAATTTTAGGATTGTTTGTTCTAGCTCTGTGAAGAATGCTAGTGCTATTTTGATAGGGATTGCATTGAATATGTAGATTACTCTGAGTAGTATCGACATTTTAACAATATTTGTTCTTCCTATCCAGGAGCATAGAACCTTTTTCCATTTTTGTGTGTATTCTTCAATTTTTTTCATAAGCTCTCTATACTTTTCAGTGTATAGATGTTTCACCTCTTTGATTAGATTTATTCGTAGGCATTTTATGCATTTTGGTGCAATTGTAAATGGGATCGATTCCTTGATTTCTCTTTCTGTCACTTTATTGTTGGTGTATAGGAATGCAACTGATTTCTGTGCATTGATTTTGTATCCTGCAACTTTGCTGAATTCATGGATCAGTTCTAGCAGGTTTTTGGTGGAATCTTTTGGGTTTTCCATAGAGTATCATGTCATCTGCGAAGAGTGAAAGTTTGACCTCCTCCTGGCCAATTTGGATGCCTTTTATTTCTTTGTGTTGTCTGATTGCCAAAGCTAAGACTTCTAATACTATGTTGAATAACAGTGGTGAGAATGGACATCCCTGTATTGTTCTTGACCTTAGGGGGAAAGCCCTCGGTTTTTCTCCATTGAGGATGATATTAGCTTTGGATCTTTCATATATGGCTTTTATGATCTCAAGGTATGATCCTTCTATCCCTTTCTTGAGGGTTTTTATCAAGAAAGGATGCTGTATTTTGTCAAATCTTCACTCTGCATCTGTTGAGAGGATCATGTGGTTCTTGTCCTTTCTTTTATTGATGTGATGAATCACACTGATTGTTTTGCAGATATTGAACCAGTCCTGCATCCCAGGTATAAATTCCACTTGGTCATGGTGAATAATTTTTTTAATGTATTGTTGGATCCGGTTGGCTAATATCTTGTTGAGGATTTTTGCATCCATGTTCATCAAGGAAATTGGTCTATAGTTCTCCTTTTTAGTGGGGTCCTGTCTGATTTTGGAATCAAGGTAATGCTGGCTTCATATAAAGAGTTTGGAAGTTTTCCTTCCATTTCTATTTTTTGAAACATCTTCAAGAGAATAGGTGTTAACTCTTCCTTAAATGTTTGGTAGAATTCCCCTGGAAAGCCATATGGCCCTGGACTCTTGTTTTTTGGGAGCATTTGATCTTGATCCTGGGATTGTGAGTTCAATCCCCACATTGGGTGCAGAGATTGCTTAAAAATAAAATCATAAAAAAATAAATATTTACAATAAGGAAAAAACTCCTTCAAGGAAATAGTGACATATCATGTATCATAGCAGTTGCAATCTTCACATTATTTGTGATCATTGCTTTTGACAAAATGTGATCCTTCAATGGTTAAAAGAAAAAGAGGCTCATAAATGAGGATCCTCATTTGACTGAGGGAGTATGGTATATACACTATGTATCTTACCAATGGGATGTTTATGTCTGGAAATCTAAACCCAATTATTTGACACAACTATCAATGTACAGGTAGTGACACTGATTTATTTCATTTACTGTTGAAGTTGAGGCATTTGAGTTTTATTTCTTGTTTTTTAAATTTTTTTAAATGTCTATTTATCTTTGAGAGAGAGAGACAGAGCAGGAGTGGGGGAGGGGCAAAGAGAGAGGGAGACACAGAATCCGAAGCAGGCTCCAGGCTCTGAGCTGCCAGCACAGAGCCTGATGTGGGGCTCAAACCCACGAACTGTGAGATCACGACCTGAGCCAAAGTTGGACGCTTGACCAACTGAGCCACACAGGTGCCACCATGGCCACTTTTTTCATGAGTCCATTGGGCAATGACAGGAATGGCTGGGAAAAGAGGCTGACTGGTATCCACAGAATATGTCATTGTATTTACTTGATTATTTAAAGACTCTTCTGCCAAGATCACCCTTTGGTGATAATTTACATGGGACACAAATATCTTCACACTTTTTGCCCATTCTCATTCCTCTTTCCCAGACTTCCTTGTTCCGCTTTTCTAACTATTTTCCTCTTAAGTCCCTGACCATCCAGCCAAACCACTGGCCACAGCCCATGAGTCAGTGTATAATCACACACCTGGCCATTTCTCCTTCCAAGCAAAATAAACAACCAGATGCACTGCTTGGAGTTTAACTCACTTGGAGGATTTCCCTTCACCTCTTTCTTTCAGTGGATGTCACAGAGAGGGGCTATGTATACAGTGTGGCAGTTGTCCTCTTGGGTTTGTTGCCTGCACATCACACAAAAACATCTGTAAAGCCAGGCTTGAGTTTTTTCTTACTCAGTCAACTGTCATAGAGAACTCCTCATGAGGCTGTAAAAACATGAGAAAGAGAAGGTAATAAAGGAAGAGAAGGGACTGTGGGCATTTGAACCACTTCCTCATGCAATGTACTTGTGCCTTCAAGGCCTATTTCATACTTACTGGGCTCAAGCCCAATCTCACACATACCACTAACCTTCTCAGGCAGGAGTGGAAAGTTTGCTTCTACTGGCCAAAAAAAAGAGCCTCTATTGAATTTAGCGGTCCAAGTTCCCTATCTTCACCGGAATTTACCCACATGTTCTTGATCCCATTCCATCCCAGTAAAGATCCAATTTTAACAGAATAGATACTGCAGGGTTGGGAATTCAATTTGTGTTATAATTCAGCCACTTGCAAAATGAAACTCTGAGTTTAGTTTTAAGAAATTTTGGTCTTGCAGCTAAAGGAAATAAGAGTTTCTTTCAGGAAAGCTATAGAACCTTTCAGGTCATAATGTGTAACTCGAGATGGGAATTTGAAGCTCTGAGCTCATCATTTTCTTCCTCTGCTTTTCCCGGTGCAGTTGAAAATAACCAGTCAATCCCACTAAATTCCTTATTTTGACTAAAATGTACTGAGGTTGCTAATACTTGGTGACCCAGAGCTTTGCCTTCTGTAAATGTAATCATTTTATTAACATTTTTGCCACTTCATGCCTCTGGAAATAGTCAGCCATTAGTACCTTTAAATTTCATCAGAGAACCAATTCCATAAAACACAAAATCAATTCAGAGAACTCACCCCGAAGATTCTGTTTCTCCAGAACCACAACTTCTGGTACCAACTTCTGTATTGGTCACTGTTCAACTGGAGCAGGACCAGTAGGCTCTACACACACACACACACACACACACACACACACACACACACACACACATATCTAGGTCTAGATATGGGTCTATATGTAGATACAGATATAGATACTTACATAGAAGGATTTTTTACATGGAACTGACTTACCCAATAGTGGAGACTGGCTAAGCAATTCTGAAGTCCACAAGGCAAACACAATGGAAGGGAAGGTCATAAGCAGGTTGGAGCTCCATGGGCACGAGGTAAAGTTTGTCATTCATGGTTAGTCATTTCTGTACTCAGAGAAGGCCTAACCCTCTTTTAAAAGCCTTCCAATGATTAAGTCAGACCTACCCAGCATAATCTCCCTGATTAATTTAACATCAACTTATTAGGGGACTTTAATCATATCTGCCAGGTCTCTTCTCAGCAGTACCTACATTAGCGTCTGTTTGAATTTGGAGAAGGTGTATGTTGCTATCATCCTCCAACTCTCACATCCTAACCAGTGACATACTAGAAATGAAATTACAGGGACTTTAGCTCAGCCTAGCCAAGTTGAGATGTCAAAAGCTACCACAGGAAGCTACTGGAGGAATTTAAGCAGGGGAGGAACACATTTGGTTATTCTTTAAAAGAATACTCCAGCAGCAGCATAGAAAATTTATTTGCAGTTGGGCAGGAAGGCAGGAATTTTAGTTAGGTATGATAGTAATCCAGGCTAGAACTGATAAAGGCCCAAACCAAGGCAGTGATGATGGAAAGGAGAGATGGTGATGGAGTCAGCAGAGAGACTCTAGAGAAATTAAAGATTCATTGTGAGAAGTGATAGAGGATTTACCTGGCAACTGGGTGAATGTTGATACCAATCACAGAGATAGCAGAGAATAAAAATCAGATGTGGGGAAAATATAAATACATTTGGCTTTATTCCTGTTTAACGTGTCTATGAGATACTCAAGTGAAATAAAGATTTGTGTACAAATCTGTAGCTCAGAGATGTGACAGCTATAGAGAGGGAGGCAGGAATATGTTTGGATGGACGTCATGGTGAGAATAAGATTGTCCAGAGCAAGTATAGTGAATGAGAAGCTGAGGACAGGGCTTGAGTCACAACCCTGTTGTGGCTGAGGTCACAGCCCAGTTTTCTACTGATGCTGCACAAAAACTACCACACTTTTGGTGACTTAACCAATACAAATCTATTATCCTACAGTTCTAGAGGCCAGAAGCCCAAAATAGGTCTTCCTGAGCTAGAATCCAGGTGGTGGCAGGGGGCTTCTCCAGGTCCTAGAGGCTAGAGGCTGTCTGCACTCCTTGGTTTGCGGCCCTCTTCCTCTGCCTTCGACAGCAGGTTGAGTCATTCTTATGTCGACATCCCTCTTCTGCCTCCCTCTTCCACTTTTATGAGGACTCTTGTGATTACATTGGGCCTATCTACATAATCCAGGATGATCTTCCTATTTTAAGGTCAGTGGCTTAGCAACTTTGATTCCATGGGCAACCTTAATTCCCCTTGGCCATGTTACCCAACATAGTCACAGGTTCTGAAGATTAGGACTCAGATGTGCTGGGAGGGCCATTATTCTGCCTACCACATCTTCCCAGCTCGCTTATCTCATGTGCCTCCTACCTTCTTAGCCATTTCTATTTCCTTTGCTGACTCCTCCTCCACTCACCTTTAAATGTTAAATATTCTCTTTTCCATCTCTAAGTGATTTTTGTTTATTCTCATAGCTTTAAATGCCATTTAAATGCATTTCTTCTGCTAGAATGTTCTTCTGCTCTTCACACTATTGGTTTCTCCTTCAAGATGTTTTCCCTGCTCGCACTACCTATAGTAGGTCCCCCATCAGTCACTCGATATTCCTTTATGGGACTCATCATAATTTGTAACTGTTTATTTATTTGTTTACCAAAGATTTCCCCAATTAGAATAAGCTCCAGGAAGGCAAAGGCCTTGTCAATGCTATATTCCATTGTAGTTACCCCAGTTTTTAGTACAGAGCCTAGCACACAGCAGGCACTCAAAAAACTGTGTAGAATGAATCAATCAACAGATGAAAGAATGAGCAGCTAAGAGAGAAAAGAGCCTTTAAAGGAGGCTATGATACAAAGATCAGAGAAGTAGAAAACCAGGAGAGAAAAATGGCCCGGAAGCTACATCTGAAGGAGTAAATTGTCAAAAGATTAAATGAATTAAGGGGTTATGAAAGATCAGAAGAAAAAAAAGTCCCATTGAATCCTAGTCACGTTAGCAAGAAATTCCAATATAGTAGAGACAAGCCAGATTGGAGAATATGGGAAATGAAAAAGAAAAGAAACATAAGCTCTTCTTTCACATTTTTTGGCTATGAAGGAAAGTAAAGGAGGAACACCCTTCCTATGGAGACAGGAAGCCAGAAGCGAAAGAAGTATATAATTTGCAGGTGTTGGAAGAGGAAATTGAGGAGGAAGCTGAGGAAGTTCCAACCTGATGTTGATTTTCTCAGTTAAAAAAAAAAAAAGACAAGGTTAAATTCTTGGAGTGGGAGATGAGATGGTAGGTATGGTTTGAGAAAAGACGTAAAAGCTTACAACAGTTGTTAAAGATATAATAGAAGCGGAACAAACCAACAGTACGAAGGCCCAAATCAGGATGAAAATGCTTTGCTTTCCCTCAGTGCTTTAATCATAGCAAAGCTCAGCCCTGTGCATAGAGGAAATGCCAACAATTCACAATCCCTGTGGGAGAAAAGGATACGGCCTTTAGTTTCTGATCTCTGCAAACCCTAGCACCGTATGAAGGAGGTTAGGCCTAAGTCACAAGGAAAATGGCCAATGCTAATACTCTTCTGGTAATGCATTTAAACCATGAGAACAGTGCTACCACAGAGCCTCAGACACTAAGGAAGCACAGAGGGCAAACTACAATTACATTGTCAAGAACATGGAGAGAGTCTGAAAGCTACAGAGAGGAGGTAACAATGTGAGTTGGGCCTTAAGGAATAAGTTCCCTGGACAGGTGAGTTTAGATTCAAATTACCATTCAGTGAGATATTCCTTCTTTGTGCTAGGCACTGTATGGTTTTGTACATACAATCTACTAAGAAGTAGATTTCCACAACCTACCAGGAAGAATTACGTTCATTGCACAAAGGTTAAGTGACATATACAAGGGACACAATTTACACTTGTAGAAATAGTGAGGGATTGATACAAGTTCCATCTGACTAAAAATGCAGTGCTCTTTCCACTCTCCCATACTGCCTATTGTAACATGAAGTGGTTATAACATGCAGTCTGAAAGCAATCTATTAGAAATAAACAATGTATATAACAGATGCAGAAGCACTAATACTGCCTATATTTTTCTACCGTACAAGTGCTTAATATCATCTGGTACTGACTCCGGAAGCTACTAAGCAACTTTGTATACTCTGAGAAATTATGCAGGATTCAGAGATACATCTGTATCCGGCCTGCCAAAGCGATTGGTGCCCATGGAGCCAATCTAGTTTACACTATCCAAGGATACGAGAAAACTGGTATCAAAAATTTCCACACTTCTGAGAAAGACTTATTTTGTATAATCAGAAGTCCTTGAGGTGACCATGTAGGGCTACTACCTACCGATGGCCACTCTCTCAAAGGAAAAAAAAAACATGAATGCTGAGTGACACTTATGGTCAGCACAATGCCACACCTGAGAAATCTGGTTAAGACTGAGGCCATAAATCAACCCATATCTGAAAAATCACACTCACATAGCAAAAGTTTTATTAGAAATCCTGGGGGTACCTGGGCAACTCAGTCGGTTAAGCATCTGACTCTTGATTTCAGCTCAGGTCATGATCTTACGGTTCGAGCCCCACATCAGGCTCTGCACTTCATAGCGCAGAGTCTGCTTGGGATTCTCTCTCTCGCTCTCTCTGTCTCTCTGCCCCTACCTCACTTGCACATGTGCACACATGCTCTCTCGCCCTCTCAAAATAAATAAGCATTAAAAAAAAGTTTTATTAGAAATCCAGAATACCAAATTCAACTATATAAAGTGAATAGCTCACCCCCTATCAAAAATTCAAAACGAAGAATACAGAATTTATAAACAAGTTGTCATGGGACGATTTGTTCCTTGCCATAGATTTGACTTACCTGCTTCAAAGAGGAAAGACAGGTGTAGCCAGTCCCATGTTTTAGAGAGGCACTTGGTGTCCACCAAGAAAACCTTTTAGCATGAATTTGAACTGATGCAGCTGGAGGGACGTGCTCTGGTTCACAGGAAAGCCCACAACAGTACAGGCCTCAGCTGCACCAGGGTTTGGGGGACACTTGAGGGGTTCACAACCACTGAGAGTCAGTCAGGGATTTGAGTTCGTCACCATGTTCTTTTAGAGTCACCTGGAGAGAAAACTGTTCCAGGCCCGTTAGATGTGGGAAAGGATGACCCTAATACCTCGCCAAGCCCAAAGTGTCCGGAGGATTTTTAAGAGCCTAGAACATAGGCTTATCAGGATGGATCCAAGACCCTAGTAACATAGACTGCTGCCAGACTGCACAAAGTACTCCACGTCCCTGGCCTTTCTGGGCAACCATGACACAAAGAATTGCAACAGGTGAAATATCTAATAATGATCATTTCAATCTGACAAGAAGTAAAAGCTAAAACAAAATGGTAAAACGATAAAGGGGAACCTAGTCAGATACCTTTCTTGGTGCTTTACATATTATCTCATTGAATCCTCACACTTTTGAGGTGTGTGTGTGTGTGTGTGTGTGTGCATGTGTGTGCATATACACGTATTAGAGATAAGCATCATTTCCTCTCACGTTCCCATTTTTGAGAAGCTATGGCCCAATTTGTGTGCGTGTGTGTGTGTGTACACATATTGGAGATAAGCATCAGTTCCTCTCACGTTCCCATTTTTGAGAAGCTATGGCCCAGTTTGGAGACTTGAGAGACTTGAGTGTTACATCCCTCTTCCCTCCCCCAATAAGCAAGACAGAGTCACCGTAAGTCAGAAAATATGAATCATTTTAAAAAACAGCTTTATTGAGACATAATTCACCTGTCATACAATTTGTCCATTTAAAGTGAATAATTCAATGGTTTTTAGAAAATCACAGTCATATAACTGTCAGCACAAAAAATTTTAGTGTATTTTCATCACTCCAAAAAAACCCACCCCAAAACCATGCTTATTAACAGTCACTTCCATCTCTCACCCCCTAACCCCTCCCCATCTCAAGGCAACCACTAATCTACTTTCTGTCTCTCAATATTTTCCTATTCTGGACATTTCGTATATATGGAATCATACAATCTTTTGTGGCTGCTTTCTTTCACTTAGTATAATTTTTTCAAGGTTCGTCCATGTTGTAATATGCATCAGAACTTCATTTCTTTTATGGCTAGTAGTATTCCATAATATGGATGGACCATATTTTCTTTATCCATTCATCAGTTGATGGAATGTGGTCAGTTTCCACCTCCAACTATTATGAATAATGCTGCTATTGAATATTCATATACAAGTTTTTGTGTGAACATATATTTTCATTTCTTTTTGATATATATCTGGTAGTAGAATTTCTGGGTCATATATTTATAGCTGGGTCTATATTTATTTAACCTTTGGAGGAACTACCACACTATTTCTAAAGTGGCTGTCTCATTTTACACTCCCCGTAGCAGTGTCTGAAGGTTCCAGTTTCTCCACATACTAACCAACACTTACTACCTCTCTTTCATTATAGCTAATTCTGGTATTTATGAAGTGGTATTTCATTGCAGTTTTAACTTTCATTTCCCTGATTCCTACTAATATTGAGCATCTTTTCATGTGCTTATTGGCTATTTGTGTATGTTCTCTGGAGAAATGTCTATTCTAGTCCTTTGCCCATTTTTAAATGGGGCTGTTTATTTGAGACTTTCTGTCTTACTGAGTTATAGGAGTCCTCTATATCTTCTGGATATTAGACTCTTATAGATAGATTATTTATGAATATTTTCTCTCATTCTGCTTTCTTTTCTCTCTTTTGATAGTGTCCTGTGACAAATATTTTTAGTGTTGATATAATCCAATTTGTTTGCTTTTTCTTTCGTTGTCTGTGCTTTTTGGTGTCATATTTAAGAAATCATTTCCTAACCCAAAGCCATAAAGATTTAGACCTATTTTTCTTTCTGGAAGTTTTAACTTTTATGTTTATGCCTTTCATCCATTTGGAGTTAATCTTTGTATGTAGTGTGAGACAAAGCTTCAACTTCATTCTTTTACATATGGATAGCCAGTGTCCTGGCATCATTGTTGAAAAGATTATTCTTTTCACATAGGATGTTCTGTCATCTTTGTAAAAAATAATTTGACCACAAATGTATGGATTTATTTCTGGACTCACGATTACGTTCCATTGAATATATGGGCCTGGTCTCACCCCAGAACCACACGGTCTTTATTTTTGTAGCTTTGTAGTAAATTTTGAAATCAGGAAGTGTGAGTCTTCCAACTTTGTTTTGCAAAATTGTTTTAGCTATCCTGTGTCTCTGGGATTTCTATATGAATTTTAGGATCAGCTTGTCAGTTTCTGAAAAAAAAAAACCCACAACCCACACGCAGCTGGAATGATGATAGGGACTTGTGTTGAATTTCTAGATCAATTTAGGGAGCATTGCCATATTAACGATATTAAGTTTTTTGGATGTGCAATAATGGGATGTCTGCCATTTATTTAGGTCCTCTTTAATTTCTTTAGGAAATACAAATCTTGCACAAGAATCACAAATAAGAGACTCTAGGAGAACACTTAGGGAAGAGGAAAAGCTGCCTATGGGGAAACAAAGGAATCTCATGGAACACATATACACTAACGGTAGCCATGCCTCATGGAAATTGGAAAGTTCCATGAGATTCCTTTGTTTCCTCATAGTAAATCTGCTATGCTTAATCTGGCTTGAATGGGTTTTTACTCCCTGTAATCAAATTACCCTGGGCTAAGACATTACCTATCAAGATCAGGAAGACTTCGGAAAGTTCAGAAAGTATCTAAAAATCAGAGCACTGGTAAATGGCAGAGCTGTGATTTGAATTCAGCTCCAGCTGACTCCAAAGTCCATGTTTTTCCCTTTACCATGTTTTGAATCCTTGGATTTAATTGTTCCCCAATGTTCCTTTAAGGGTTAGGCCAAATTGCAGACCTACTAAGTAACTATGTATCGAATTGCACATCTGCTTTCTTGAGTAATTTTTCTTAAGTGGCACTTCTAACTTTACTTTTGGCTAAGTATGCTTATTCTTTCAGCTGTAACCTCTAGAAGTTTCCCTTTTTATGATTTTTCTGTGCTTAGTGGTTGAAGCTTTGATTCTTCACACTCTGAGGATTATGGGAAAAGTTGCTTTATTCTCGAATATTACGCTTCTATTAATATATCCCAACATCATGTTAGCTTTTAATAATAGCACAATTCTATGGTACCTTTCATCTTGCTCCAAAAAATTATGGACATTTGCAAACCACAGCTTTATACCAATCAATATGACAGTGTGAAAAAAAGGAAACACAATCTACACAGTTTCAGCAGACAGATTTTCTTCTCTTCTTTCTTAATAACAGTGGGAAGTCTTCTCCAGTAACAAATAACATGGAAGAGACAAAGCCCAGAGAGGAGGGGCAGAAGCTGGAGATGGTGTATTTTTAGTCATTTGATTAAATTATGGAGATGTGAAGTTGCTAATTTATTGAAGGGGAACAGGGAAGTCTATGTAAATGTTTGCAGATGAATAATTAATGTGACTTTCCGACATCACTAGGCCTTTAATTAAAGCCACTGTGAAACAAAGCAAGAACCAAAGAGCATATTATTATAGCAGCTAATTGTAACTTTCCTATCCTAAGTAACATTTGAGAGTCCATGCTTAATTTGCATCTTTAAAGGAAGACCATACCTAGGGTGACAGTTGTTTTATTTTTTTATTTCAGTTTAACTACTTCCCTGCACACCAAAATCTATTCATATATTAATGAATTTTGTTCCTACTAAAATTTTACCTAGGGAGTTATCTGTTCTATTTTGTGGTTTTGCTTTTTTAGATGTTGCATTCATTTTCATTTTAGGGCAATATATTGATGCCTCTCAATAACTTGGAAAGTAAGATGAAATCCAATTTGTTTGAATATCAATCACTTAATGTGTTGATCCACCTGCTATTTTCAACGTCTGATGGAGCATCTGACTGCCCGTGGGGTACTCCTCATCCTTTGTCTTAGTCTTTACTATGGACTCACTTTTCAGCCTCAGTCCCCTTTTCTCGTGTTTTTATTTTGCTCATTTTTATTCTCCTTTTTCTGCCTCCTTCACTTCTATTTTTGCCTCTGTCTTTCCCATATGCTTCTGTTTCTCCTCATAATCTTCTCCTTTTCTTCTTTCCCCTCCCCTTTTTATGGCTACCTGTTCTCATGTATCTTTTCCCCAGTCTATCTCCTCATGCTCTACTCAACCTCTATTCTCATTATCATGATCGATCTCTATTCTTACTATCATGACTGTGACACCCAGAGGAACACTGATTCCACAAGAGCTGGCTGGTTCCATGCCAGCTCCAAAGTGACACTCCCTTGGTAGAGCATTTTATAAATATTAAGTATACACTAAATATATATAAATAACTGTACCATGCCATACAGTTCTTTTAAAAATCTATTTTCTATCATACGCTGGGTTGGGAGTCAAGAGTTCTAGTCCTATTTTTTAACATTTTTAAACTGTATGCTCTTGAGCAAAATACTTTAGCTTCAGGGAGCTTCAATATCCTCTTTTACAAAGTGAGAGTTTGGGGGGGCCTGTGTGGCTCAGTTGGTTAAACGTCTGACTCTTGGTTTGGGCACAGGTCACAATCTCAGGGTTCATGAGTCCCACATCAGGCTCTGAGCTGCCACCGTGGAGCCTGCTGGGGATTCTCGCTTTCTCCCTCTCTCTCTCTCCCTCCCCTAGTCACACTCTGCCTCTCTCAGAATAAATAAATAAAAAGAAACTTTAAACACAAACAAAAAAATGAAAAGCAAAGTGAGAGTTCTTAGGCTCTCTAATGTCCCTTTTGGCTTTATAATGCTGCTGCATATCCACACCTACTTGGGGAAGGAAGTAGGAAGATCCAATTCTTAGTCTTTCCATAGGCATTTGCTTAGTGGGTCAAATAAATCTGTATCTGGTGGAATTTTAGACAGCTAGGGATGATATTTGAGGGTGGACAAAGACCTCCCCTTACAATACACTTTTGGCCTGTGCTGCTAAGGCAAACACTGAAAATGGAAGACAGGGAAGAAAAAGGAGAGAGTCTGAGGGTCACAGGCCTCAAATCTGAGGTCACAGTGCAAGTTAAGAGCAGGAGACTCCAACAAGAGAAGCCGTAAAGCCTGACCTCTTGTTTCCTCCTACATGATGGGTTGTGGGACTGCCATGTAGAGATCAGAGCAACTTCCTGCTTCATCCAGTGTGCCCAGATTGAGCACCACCCCTGGAGTAGCAGACCTGGAGTACAACAATGCCTCCCGCTTGTAACTGTTTATATGAGCTACTCATTTTATCTATTCAACCCTCAATTAAATTTAGTGGCTTCTAAAAAATACATCAACAATATAATAAGTTATAAATAAAAACTAATAGGAAAGAAATAATGGTAAAGTAAAAGTTACATGAAGTGTGAGATTACAGCAGATAATGTATGTCACTATGTCCTCCAAATTTACTATAGGTCAGCCATAAATTTGGCTCTGAGCTTCCTGGCAGGGGATGCAAAGAAGAACATAATCAGTTATACAATACAGGGTCCTTAAAAGGTAAGCAAAACAGTAGTTTAGGAGCAGCCTAACTATTCCAGGTACCAAGAACAGAGAGAGATTGCTTCCATGAGTACTCATCCAGAAAATAATATATAATGTATTAAATCATACCTTCAAAAGAGTCCTTACAGTTAATTCAATAAGATATTTTATGGGGTTATGCCTATTCTATCCTTAAAGAGATGTAAATACCTTAATGCCAAAGTTCAATGCTCACCATTTGTCCTTAAATTTCATGAAGCATAATAGTAATCATCTCATCATTAAATATTTCAGATTAATTGATGTCACTATAAGTTTCATTAAAACATGACATTCTATTCATGTATGTTTAGTCTTCAGAGTTTGTATGTTTAAATATTTATACTAATAAAAAAACTAAATTTTACTTAAATCCTAAAAGAAGGTCCTGGGAGCCATAATAAGCTTTCTTTGAAAACATCAGTTTAGCAGACTTCTGTGACCAAAACTACCCAGAAAAGCAGGGTTTTCAGAAATAAAATAAACAAAAAAACTGTCCTCAGGGGGTACAAAAAGAATAGTCCCAGCTAAGGGTTATACAGCTTCAAAATCAATTGTCAGAGTTATGTTTTTAAGACAAAGGTATAATCAAGCAGCCTGAGTTGACAACTTAAATTCAAATGTAGCACTTCAAGCTACGTATTCTTTCATTGAGTGACCCCAGTTAGCTTCATAAACGATTTCTATTTAGTTTATTCCCAATTCCTTAGTCTGTTCAGGCTGCTAAAACAAAATGCCGTAGACTGGGTGCCTTATAAACAACAGTAGTTTATTTCTCACAGTTCTGGAGGCTGGGAGGTCCAAGATCAAAGTGTCAGCAATGTCTGGTGAGGGCCCACTTCCTCACGGGCTGCCATCTTCTCACTGTGTGCGCACATGCTGGATGGGGCAAAGGATCTCTCTGGGACCTCTCTGTTATGGGCACTAATTTCTTCATGACCTTATCACCTCCCAGGGGCTCCTCCTCCTAATATCCATCACCATCCAAGGTGATGACCTTGGGGGTTAGGATTTGAACATATGAATTTTGGGGGGACATAAACACTCAATCAATTGCATAGCTATATACCCATTGTATACAGATATACATATATACACATATACACGCACATAGAGAATATCACAAAGATGTATTAAAAGTGGAAATAACAAGAAAGGCTCTATCATACCATTCACACACTAAATGTCTTAATGTTACACAAAAAAACAAGATTGCTAAGCTACCTCTGCTGCAAAGCTCAGTTATTTCACCTTTAATCATTAGCACTGGATTTTTTTGTATACACTTCCCAGGGATTCCACTTTACCAGCTCCATGTCAATGGAGTGGGCTCAGACAGACCCAAACCTGGTACTGTGGAGTGCTCCCTGCAGAAGCTATTGGCTATTTATATATTTTTAGTTTCTGAGGCCTTTTTTTCACCAGACTATTAAAATTACCCTGGTTGACCCTACCTGTAGAAAAAAAC
The DNA here is from genome assembly GCF_018350215.1 of Panthera leo. Lineage (NCBI taxonomy): Eukaryota > Metazoa > Chordata > Mammalia > Carnivora > Felidae > Panthera > Panthera leo. The sequence goes on from NC_056687.1 coordinate 64,876,808, forward strand.
TTGAATCATCAAATGACCCTACCCATCCACATTTTGAGATGATAAATCATTAACAACCACCAGGAACTTCCAATATCACTACTCAAAACAAAGTCTTTCCTTCGAATTAATTTAGGGCTCAGTAACAGTTTCTGTTTTCTCTATCTCCTAGAAATTTTACTTTTTTTTCATAAGATTTTGATAGAAAGTTCAAATTCCTTCTCTTCATCAGAGCTTGCTTAAGGTCTGATATCATCTGAGGTAAGGGTAGATCCTTAATATCAGCAAACAAATTTATCTGAGAAATCCTGCAGTGTTGGGTCTACAGCTTACTCACCTCTGTCTCTCTTGTACCCAACCCACACTGACTGACACGTAGAGGAGCCCCAAATAAAGGTTAGCCTGAATTGAATACGTAAATAATTCATTGTGAGAAATAGAACAACCAAGGGTATTTATTTATCTCAGCTAATCAACATGATTGCTTCTGAGAGAGAAATCACATTAAGATCAGACGATAGCCTAGATACAATAAGGGAAATGATCTTCAGACATTTTAGAGGTACTTTTGTAAATCTCAAGTATTCTTATAAATCACCTCATCAGATACAGCAGGAGGCAGGAATACACTGGCCATGACAATGATATCAATAGTTAGAGTTGACAAGAGTTTTGCTACGGATCCCAGGAAGATGGCAGCAGTGGCAGCATAATTTTTCCAATTTCCCAAATCCTTACATAAAAACAGGAAGAGCAACCTGACAACAAAGCCAAGAACCCATGAACAACATTTATTTAAAAATTGGGACAACAAGGTATGCTTACAAACCACAAAGTACAAATCAATGCAGGTGAACCACTAACAGCCACAAAACTAGTATGGAATTGATGTCTGTTCCGTAGGAAATATAAAGCAGCAATTAGGCAGCTCCCGCAAGACTTGACAACAAAACTCCTTTATCAGTTCAGGTCCTCATGGAAGGAGACACTGATGTAGAGTTGGGAGTGCTGGGGAAGGGCAGAACAAGAAGGAGAAAGTTCTGGATGTCAAAATGCAGCAGAACAGGAAAAAAGGAACAAGAATGTCTAGACACACTAGTGTATGTAAACACAGCCAGAAGGCCCCAGAAAGCAAGCCGCCATATTTTTAAACAATATCCACAATATCCACATAAAACAAGGAACAATATACACATAGATCAGTGGAACAGAAGAGGTAGCCCAGAAATAGACCAACACTTACATGGTCAATGAATCTACAAAAAATGAGCAAGAATATAAAATGGGGAAAAGACAGTCTCTTTAATAAATGGTATTGGGAATGATATATCTGATAAAGGGTTAGTATCCAAAATCTATAAATAACTTAACAAACTTAACACCCAAAAAACAAACAACCCTGTTAAGAAATGGGCAGAAGACATAAATAGACACTTTTCCAAAGAAGACATCCAGATGGCTAACAGACACATGAAAAGATGCTCAATATCACTCATTATCAGGGAAATACAAATCAAAACCACAATGAGATACCACCTCACACCTGTCAGAATGGCTAAAATTAACAACTCGGGAAACAACAGATGTTGGCAAGGATGTAGAGAAAGGGGAACCCTCTTGCGCTGTTGGTGGTAATGCAATACACTTTTGGGTATTTACCCAAAGAAAATGAAAATACCAACTGGAAAAGATATATGCACCCTATGTTTATTGTAGTATTATTTACCATAGTCAAGATATGGAAACAATCCAAGTGTCTATCAATAGATGAATGGATAAAGAAGACACTTATTGATGGAATATATATACACACACATACACACATACACATACGCAATGAAATATTACTCTGCCATCAAAATGGACAAGATCTTGTCATTTGCAACAACATGGAGGGAACTAGAAGGTATTATGCTAAGTGAAATGTGTCAGAGAAAGACAAATACCATATTATTTCACTTATATTTGGATCTAAAAAACAAACGAATAAACAAACAAAAGCAGAAGGAGACCCATAAGTACAGAGGACAAGCTGATGGTTGACAGAGAGTGGGGGTGGAGGAATGGGACAAGTGTGAGAAAAGGAGTGGGAGAGACAGGCTTCCAGTTTTGGAATTAATAGGTCATGGGGATGAGAGGTACAGCAAAGGAAATATAATCAATGATATTGTACTAGTGTTTGTTATATGGTGACAGATGGTAGCTACACTTGGGGTGAACATACACAATGTGTAAACTTAGGAATCATGTTGTACTCCTGAAACGAATGCAACATTGTGTATCAACTATACTTCAATTAAAAAAAGCCAAGTAGGGGGGCCTGGGTGGCTCAGTCGACTAAGCATCCAGCTCTTGATTTTGGCTCAAGTCATAATCTCACAGTTTGTGGGACAGAGCCCCATGTTGGGCTCTGCACTGACAGCATGGAGCCTGCTTGGGATTTTCTCTCTCCCTCTCTCTCTGCCCCTCCCTGACTTGCACTTTTTTTCTTTCTCTCTCAAAATAAATAAACATTTCAAAAATAAAAGCCAACTAAAAAGATATAGCTTCTGAACTGAGATGTGCTATAAGTATAAAATACACACTAGACTTCAAAGACAGTATGAAAAGGAAGAAAAATATTTCATTGCTAGTTTTTAAATATTGATTACATGCGGAAGCTAAAATATTTTGGGTATATTGGGTTAACTAAAATGTTATTAAAATTTTTTTAAATAAGGAGGTTTGTGAAATTAAAGCAAAAACCACAAACAAACTTTTCTGCCATTTAAAAATCTCCCATTTTAAAGTCAGCTGCAAACTTAATTCCATCTGCAACCTTAATTCCCCTTTGACGTGGAACCTGACACTCACAGGTTCCAGGGATTGGAATGTACACATGTTTGGGGGACCACTATTCTGTCTACCCCAGTGACTTTCTCCTGGCTTCTCTTTGCTCAGAAGACATGGTGTGATTTATCTGAGAAGTAAATGTGAGAAGAATAAATTGTTCATGCTTGGCTCAGAGCCTCCCTTCTTCCTTTTGGGAGTGAGGTGCTTCTAGAAAGCACTCGTTTCACTGCTCCTCTAGGGACTGTGCCCCTGCTGGGGGCAAGTGCTGGATGAAGGGCTGGGGGGTGGGGAGTGAGGCGTACCCTAGGCCTGAGGCTTCCCTTTATGAGGTGGGGTGGGGGTGGGGAAGTCTAATTCTGTGGTTCAATATCTGTAAGCCTGTTTACCTAACAGACCTAAAACCAAATCCTCCAATTTGGCTTCCATCAGTAATAAAGGTGATATGTTGGCCTCATCTCCCAAGTCTTTTGTTTACTCCTTAAACTGGTCAGAATCTAGCCAAGAAAGAGGAGTATTTTTCTTGACACTTTGTCATAGACTTCAAAAAGAAGCACCTAACTGATGATGCTGTTTATTTCCCCAGGATGCCTCATTTTCCCAGAAGTAATTGTTTTTTGAGGACAGAGCTCACATGGGTAACAGCAGAGCAGTAGAGTGATGGGAGTGTGTGTTGTATTAAAATGGCCTCGGTCCAGATGCTGGCTCCATCACTTAAATGTTGTGTGATGCTTGGCAAGGGACTTAATCTCCTGTGCCTCCACCTCCCTGCGAAACAGCAATACTGAAACCTACTTCTCAAAGTTTTTCTGAGTGGTAAGTGAGATGACAGAAGTAAAGGAACTTAGAACAGTGCCTAGCACACCGTATGCGTCCAATGCATGCTATTTATAATTATGTCTTGTACACATTTGTATCCCGTTTTATTTAGCATAGGAATACTCCAAAATAAAAAAATTTTAATAAAACAGGGTTCCCCACAGCAAGGACTATGTCTTATTCAGCTTTGTATTCCCAGGAAAACCACAGAGCCTATCACAGAACTGAGCTTAATTCATGTTTGCTCTGCGAACAAATAAAATGAGAAAATAAGTTGAGAACTAAGGTAAAAGAATTGTTCTGCCACATAACACAATCTGCTTTATTAAACTTAACGGCTAGTACTAGGGATTAATTTCTACTTGGACAGAAAGTCAACCAAGTAGATGCTTCTTAAATTAGTGACAAGTGAATTTTGTCCAATTTTGCATTGCAAACTATTCCAAGGATAATTCCAAAACATTTTTACTATTGCCTAATGCTGTCATGAGTCATTGCTGCCCTCTAGTGGAAGAAATTATGTAGTGCACATAAAAGTGATGTCCCTAGCTGAGCGACTTCTTAAAAAACTTTTCTACTCAAATATGTTTTTCAAATACTTATATAAATTTTCAAAAACTGTTTCAAAATTTGAATTAATATCTCAGGTAACAAATTGGTTTGCATTTATCATCTAGTCCCTTTGGGAAATCAGTCATATCAAATACAATGTTTCACTTTCTGTACCAATTGTAATAAATTGTAAAATAAACAGATGTGTGAAAATTACAACTAAAAAATGGTCACAGGTAGAGAATGCCATTTGGAAGTACAGTAAAACCTTGATTTGCAAGCATAATTCATTCTGGAAACACACTTGTAATCCAAAGCACTTGTATATCAAAGCTAATTTCCCCATAAGAAATAATGGAAACTCAGATGATTTGTTCCACAACCAAAAATATTCATATTAAAATAATTACAATATTGTAATATAACACAAAATAGTAAAGAAAATACAAAATATAAAGAAAAATGAACAAATTCACTTGCACTTACCTTTGAAAACCTTCATGGCTGGTGTGAGGGAGACAAGAGAGAGGAGGGTTATTGTGTAGGACAACTTTCACTATCACTAATGGAATCACTGCTGTCTCTTGGCTCAATGGAATCTTTCTCCATGGGGGCCATTGTATACCTTGCGAGGATGCTGACTACAGTACAGTATTAATAAACTCTTGTCATATACTATATTTAATGTAACTGGCAGTAAGGCAACAGAGGAAAGGGATCTATATCTGTAGGCAGCCTGACCCAGAATGAAGCAAAGTATTCATTAGCTTATTCTTGTATGGAAAAGCAAAAGACTGTCCATAGGTGCTTTGAAGTGACAAAAAATACACTAGTGCCAGTTGTGGGTACCTTCCAATGCTCTGAAAAGTCACTGATTTCTACCAAACACCTCGGCCTGAAACCAAGCATCTGAGCATGCAAGACGATCACCCACAATCCTGCAGCAAGAGAGAGAAAGAGAGAGAGACAAAGAGAGACAGAGAGAAGAACCATTGGCTCAGCTGTGATCATGTGATGTTGGGCGGCATGTACTACTCCTATTGCAAGACATAGCTCATTTATCAAGTTAAAATTCATTAGAAATGTTTGCTCGTCTTGCAGAACACTTTCAGAACAAGTTACTCGCAATCCAAGGTTTTACTGTATAGCAAATCTCCAGGGTACTTCTGTTGTGGTTTCTAACCTGGTTTCTAATCTGGTTTCTAACCCGTTTCAAACCAGTTTCAGACCCCTGAAGTTCTGCAGAGCGGTCACAAGTTTTCAAGTCATCTAGGGCATTGTTTCTGAGCCTATAGAATGTACAAAAGTTGGGAAAGAGGTTGGTGAAATACACTTAAATGAAAAAGACACAGTATCACAAACACCACTAAATAAAATAGAAAGCAAACCATGAGAATACTGTTCTATTGATGGCACAAACTCAAAGACACGTAAGTGGAAGGTTTGCTCTACGAAAGCCAGGTGGTATATGAACAGGCTCTTGAAGATGAATAAATCTTCAACAAAAATAAACAAAGGAAAAGTTACTTCAGAGTGAAGAAGTACAGATTGAATTTTGGAAAAGATGACTAGTCAGGTATAGCTGCAGTGGAAGGTGTATTCAGAAATAAAATCAGAAACAAAGGCTAGTTACAAATCATGGAGGCATTGAATGGCACCCAGGAAATCTGGACATTTGATCTAGATATTGAAAATAAGTTATTTGAACAGTTATTGAAAATTTTATGAGAGGTCCAATAAGATCCACACCTCTAGAAAGTAAAACTTGCTGTAATTCAGAAGATAAATTGAAACAGAGAAAGGCTGAAGTCAAGGAGATCAGTTTGGAGGCCGCTGCTATGATCCAGGCAAGAAAATCTGAACTCCATCTGTATTAATGGGAATGGAGAAAAAAACATCGATGTGTTTCAGAAGGAAAACCAAAATCAGTCATTCAACAGTGGGTTGATGCAGGGTGTGGGATAGGAGAGTATAATTAAAATAAGAGAGAATAAAGAAAATTTTGACCTCTTGAGTCTAGGCAGATTGAGAGATGTTGAAGCCAATGAGACAGAGATCACAGAGGAGACAGTTTGACATTCTTATACATTGTCTATTTGCCACATGTGGTTAAAAGACAATGTTGTTTTGGGGGCACCTGGGGGGCTCAGTCAGTTGGGTGTCCGACTTCGGCTCAGGTCATGATCTCACAGTTTGTGAGTTCAAGCCCCACATCAGGTTCTGTGCTGACAGCTTGGAGCCCAGAGCCTGCTTCAGATTCTGCGTCTCCCTCTCTCTCTCTGCCCCTCCCCACTTGTGCTCTGTCTGTCTCTCTCAAAAATAAATAAACATTAAAAAAAAATGTTTTTAAGACAATGTTCTAGAATCCACTACTAGGCGTGTTATAATTTATTATCATTTAAATAAGGGAAGAGGGGTACCTGGGTGGCTCGGTCAGTTAAACATCTGACTCTTGATTTCGGCTCAGGTCATGATCTCATGGTTCATGAGTTCAAGCCCCATGAGTTCAGAGTTCAATCGGGCTCTGCACTGACAGTGTGGTGCCTGCTTGGAATTCTCTCTCTCCCTCTCTTTCTGTCCCTCCCCTGCTAACACCCCCTCCCTCCCTCTCTCTCTCTCTCAAAATAAATAAAATTAATTTTTAAAAAAACTAAGGGAAGAAAAGAGGGATCAAAAATATGTAAGTTCAGGGGCACCTGGGTGGCTCAGTCAGTTAAGTGTCCGACTTTGGCTCAGGTCATGATCTCACGGTCCGTGAGTTCGAGCCCCGCGTCGGGCTCTGTGCTGACAGCTGAGAGCCTGGAGCCTGCTTCAGGTTCTGTGTCTCCCTCTCTCTCCGACCCTCCCCCGTTCATGATCTGTCTCTCTCTGTCTCAAAAATAAATAAAACATTAAAAAAAATTTTTTTTAATGTAAGTTCATTATACAACTTATTTAAATTTTTAACAGGAATCTATGTCACATAATGCCTCTGTCGTTAAGGTTTTCATTGTTAAAATAAAACAATGAAACCATGATAAATTTCTAAGATCCATTTTAAGATTTAGCTTTTATGATTCTTTAATCCTGTAATTAGGTAAGAATATGTGTTTGAGCTGACATCCAGTATACATCCGATATTCCAGATAATCCTGAGTTTATAAAAGACAGGGAAATATCCACAAAGAGGTTAAAATAGCAGGAAAGGTAGAAAGGCATGAAATAACAGAATTCTACAAAGAAAGTTGAGGGATGAAGCCTGAGTGCCCACATTATGGGACAGCACAACCACCCACCCAGTCACCCAAGCCAGAAGAAAGCTACCTGTCATCTTCGACCCCTTCTTCCTCACTCACTACCCATCATTCCCACTGATAATACTTCTAATCCATCTACTTCTCTCCATCCCCACTGCCATTTCTCTAACTCAGATCACCATTCTGTCTTACACAAATAACTTAAATAGCCTCTTTAAAAAAAAAAAAAAAAGTCTTACTTTTTCTAAAGTAATGATACAAAATTTATGGTACAAAAAATACATGACACAAAAATTTAAGATTACTGTGAAGTATACAGTAAACATCTTCCTTTCATCCCTGACCACCAGTGACACAGTTTCCTTAATAAGAGGAAACCAAGCTAACCAAAGTTCTGTGTGTCCTTCAAGATATATTTTAGGGGCACCTGGGTGGCTCAGTTGGTTGAGCGTCCAACTTTGGCTCAGGTCATGACCTCACGGTTTGGTTCGTAAATTCAAGCCCTGCATCGAGCTTGCTGCCTTGCCTCAGATCCTTTGTCCCTCTCTCTCTTCCCCTTCCCCACTTGCGCTCTCTCTCTCTCCCAAAAATAAATAAAACACTAAAAAAGAGATATATTTTAAACATATGCAAGCACATATATATTGGTTCTCATTCCCCATTCTTTTCCCTTGGTACCTTGCTTTGCCACCTAATGATACATTTTGGAGATTATTCCATATAAATATACATAAGAGTTCACTCTTTATAATAGCTGCACTGTATGGATATAACCTGTGTTATATACATACCTTTGTTATTGATATACTACATATGTTATTCCCAATCTTTTGCCTACACAATTGATGTTGCAATGAATATCTTTTCACTTGCTTTATTTCTCACAGTTACAATTATATCTGTGGGTTTACTATAAATTTTATAGTATATTTAATCCTCTATTTCTTTGGATTAAATGATTCAATGTGTATATTACTTTATTGCTAGTTCCTTTCTGCTCCTTCTCACTCCAATACCTTTGGCACATTCCCATTATTCCAAACAAGGAAATGTTTGAGGATTTTTTTTTCCCCTGAAGGTATAGCATCTCCTCTAGAGAACTTTCCCTGCCAGTTTTGGCTAAAATGTGCCAAGAGGTAAAGAGCATCTTTCCGTACCTGCTCCTACTCTTTTTTGACCACAACTCCTCTTAATAATCTTTCCTCACATATTGTGGTTCAGGTTATAGATTTCATCTAATTTTTTTTTTCAAAGACTGAATTTGCATTTCTCTTTCTTGCTCTTCTTATCTTGCATTGATTTCTGAGAGAAGAGGAGTATAACGCCATCTTTACTTGGCCATTTTATAAATGGAACTCTCTGTAATAGGGTTTTATTAGTCTCCCTACCTCTGGTCTACTACTTCGATCTGGTTTTTTAGTTACAACAAGAATGATCTAAAATGCAAATCTGATCATGTCAGTGCCTTGCAAGAAACCCTTTCATAACTCTGCATACTATTTTATCATTTAAATTCTGGTGTAGTTGGGGCGCCTGGGTGGCTCAGTCGGTTAGGCGGCCGACTTCGGCTCAGGTCATGATCTCGCGGTCCCTGAGTTCGAGCCCCGCGTCGGGCTCTGTGCTGACAGCTGAGAGCCTGGAGCCTGTTTCAGATTCTGTGTCCCCCTCTCTCTGGCCCTCCCCCGTTCTTGCTCTGTCTCTCTCTGTCTCAAAAATAAACGTTAAAAAAAATTTTTTTAATAAATAAATAAATTCTGGTGTAGTTAACATACTGTGTTATATTAGTTTCAGTATAGTGATTCAACTATTCTGTATATTACTCAGTGCTCATCAAGATAAGTATACTTTTAATCCCCTTTACCTATTTCACCTATTCCCTCCCTTCCCTCTGCTATCTTTTTGTTCTCTATAGTTAAAAGTCTGTTTTTTGGTTTGCCCCTCTTTTTTCCCTTTGCTGTTTTGTTTCTTAAATTCCACAGATGAGGGAAATCATAGGGTATTAGTCTTTCCCTGAGTGGATTATTTCACTTAGCATTATATTCTCTAGATGCAAATGGCAAGATTTCATTCTTTTTTATGGCTAAATAATATTCCACTGTACATATATACCACAGTTTCTTTATCCACTCATCTATTGATGGACATGGGCTGCTTCCATAGTTTGGCTGTTGTAAACAATGCTGTGATAAACATAAGGGTGCATATATCTTTTCAAATCAGTGTTTTCATATTCTTTGGGTAAATATCCAGTAGTGTGATTCCTGGATAATAGGATAGACCTACTTTTAATTTTTTGAGGAACCTCCAAACTATCTTTCACAGTGGCTGTACTAGTTTGCATTCCTTTTCCTCTACATGCTTGTCAACACTTGTTGTTCCTTGTGTTGTTGATTTTAGCCGTTCTGACAGGTGTGAGGTGATACCTCATTGTGATTTTGATTTGCATTTCCCTGATGATTAGTTATGTTGAGAACGTTTTCATGTGTCTGTTGACCATACATATGTCTTCTTTGGAGAAATGTCTGTGTCTTCTGTCCAATTTAAATTGGATTATTTGGGTTTCTGGTGTTGACTTGTATAAGTTCTTTATAATTTAGGATACTAACCCTGTATTGGATATGTCATTTGCAAATATCTTCTCCCATTCCATAGGTTGTATTTTAGTTTTGTTGGTTGTTTCCTTTGCTGGGCAGAGGCTTTTTATTTTGACGTAGTCCCAATAGTTTATTTTTTCTTTTGTTTCACTTGCTTCAGGAGACATAATCTAGAAAGATGTTGCTATGGCCAATGTCAGAGAAATAACTGCCTGTCCTCTCCTCCAGGCTTTTTATGGTTTCATGTCTCACATTTAGGTCCTTAATCCATTTTTAGTTTATTTTTGTGTATGGTGTAAAAAATGGTCCAGTTTCATTATTTTGCATGTAGCTGTCCAATTTTCCCAAAACCATTTGCTGAAGAGACTTTTTCATATTGTATATTCTTGCCTCTTTTATCAAAGATTGGCCATATAATTTTGGGTTTATTTCTGGGCTTTCTATTCTGTTCCATTGATCAATGTGTCTATTTTTGTACCAGTATTATAGTGTTTTGATTACTACAGCTTTGTAACATAACTTGAAATCTGGAATTGTGATACATCCAGTTTTGTTTTTCTTTTTTAAGGTTGCTTTGGCTATTCAGAGATTGTTTGTTCTAGTTCTGTGAAAAAATGCTATTGGTATTTTGATAGGGATTGAATTAAATCTGTATATTGCCTTGGGTAGTATAGACATTTTAACACTATTTGTTCTTCCAATCCTTGAGCATGGAATATCTTTCCATTTCTTTGTGTCGTCTTCAATTTCTTTCATCAATGTTTTGTAGTTTTCAGAGTACAGGTCTTTCACCTCTTTGGTTAAGTTTATTCCTAGATATCTTATTGTTTTTAGTGCAGTTGTGAGTGAAATTGCTTTATTAATTTCTCTTTTTCTGCTTCATTATTAGAGTACAGAAAAGCAACAGATTTCTGCACATTGATTTTGTATCCTGAGATTTTACTGAATTCGTTTATTAGTTCTGGTAGTTTTTTATGGAGTCTTTAGAGTTTTCTACATATAGTAACATGTCCTGTGCAAATAGTGGAAGTTGTACTTCTTCCTTACCAATTTGGATGCCTTTTATTTCTTTTTGTTGTCTGATTGCTGTGGCTGGGACATCCAGTAGTATATTGAATAAAAGTTGTGACAGTAGACATCTTTGTCTTCTTCCTTACCTCAGGGGGAAATCTCTCAGTTTTTCCCCAATGAGTATGATGTTCGCTGTGGGTTTTTCATATATGCCTTTTAGGATGTTGTTGCTATGAATGAATGTTGTACTTTGTCAGATGCTTCTTCTGCATCTATTGAAATGACCATATATATGTTTTTTATCTTTTCTTATTGATGTGATGTATAATGTTGATTGATTTGTGAATATTGCACTAGCCTTGCATCCCAGGAATAAATCCCACTTGATCATGGTGAATGATTTTTTTAATGTATTGTTGGATTCTGTGGGCCAATATTTTGTTGAGGATTTTTTCATCCATGTTCATCATAGATATTGGTTCTCTTTCTTTTGTGGTATCTTTATTTGGTTTGTTATCATGGAATGAATTTGGAAGTTTTCCTTCCTCTTCTATTTTTTGGAAAAGTTTGGGAAGAATCAGTATTATTTTTTCCTTAAATGTCTAGTAGAATTCTCCCGTGAAGCCATCTGGTCCTTGACTTTTGTTTGTTGGGAGTTTTTTGATTACTGATTCAATTTCATTGCTGGTAGTAGGTCTGTTCAAATTCTGTTTCTTCCTGCTTCAGCTTTGGTAGGTTATATGTTTCTAGGAATTCATCCATTTCTTCTGGGTTGTCCAATTTGTTGGCATATAATTTTTCATAATATAATTTTTTTTCTGTAGTGTCAGTTGTTATTTCTTCTCTTTCATTTGTGATTTTGTTTATTTGAGGCCTTTCTCTCTTTTTCTAATGAGTCTGGCTAGAGATTTGTCAATTTTGATGATCTTTTTACATAACCAACTCTTGGTTTCATTGATCTGTTCTATTGTTTTTTTGTTTTGTTTTGTTTTTTAGTTTCTATATCATTTATTTCTGTTCTAATATTTATTATTTCCTTCCTTCTGCTGATTGTGGGTTTTGTTTGTTCTTTTTCTAGCTACTTTAGGTATAAGGTTAGGTTGCTTATTTGAAAATTTTCTTGCTTCTTGAGGTATGCTTGCATTGCTATAAACTTCTCTCTTAGAACCACTTTCTGCATCCCAAAGATTTGGGGCCATTGTGTCTTTGTTTTCATTTTTCTCCATGTAATTTTTTATTTCTTCTTTGAATTCTTAGATGATCCATTCATTGTTTAGTAGAATGTTATTTAAGCTCCATGTATTTGTGTTCTTTCCAGATTTTTTCTTGTGTTTGATTTCTAGTTTCATAGCATTGTGTCAGAAAAGATACATGGTATGACTTTTATCTTTTTTAATTTGTTAAGACTTGTTTTGTGGTGTAACACATGATCTATTATGGAGAATGTTTCATGTGCACTCAAAAAGAATGTATATTCTGCTGCTTTAGGATGTAATGTTCTGAATATATCTATTAAAACCATCTGGTCTAGTGTGTCATTCAAAGTCACATTTCCTTGCAGGTTCTCTGTGTGGATCATCTGTCCATTGACATAGGGGAGTGTTAAAGTCCCCTGCTATTATTATATTACTATCAGTTAGTTCCTTTATGTTTGTTATTACTTGTTTTATATATTTGGGTGCTATCATGTTGGGTGCATAAACATTTATAATTGTTATATCTTCTTATTGGATTGTCCTCTTTATTATTTTTTTTGAAAACATTTTTTTTGATGTTTATTCATTTCTTTGAGAGACAGACTGAGAGTACGAGCAGGGGAGGGGCAGAGAGAGGAGACACAGAGTCTGAAGCAGGCTCCAGGCTCTGAGCTGTCAGCACAGAGCCTGATGTGGGGCTTGAACTCACGAACCGTGAGATCATGACCTGAGCCGAAGTCAGCCGCTTAACCGACTGAGCCACCCAGGCGCCCCTGTCCTCTTTATTATTATATAGGTTCTTTATTTGTCTCTTGTTACAGTCTTTGTTTTAGAGTCTATTTTGTCTCATATAAGTATTGCCAGCTTTCTTTTGACATCCATTTGCATGATACATGTTTCTCCATCCCCTCACTTTAATTTGCAGGTGACTTTAGGTCTGAAATTAGTGTCTTGTAGCAGCATATAGATGAGTCTTATTTTTTATTATCCATTCCATCATCCTACGTCTTTGATTGGAACATTTAGTCCATTTACATTCAAAGTAATTATTTACAATTATTGCCATTTTGTTACTTGTTTTGTGGCTGTTTTTGTAGTTCTTCCCTGATTGTTTCTCCTTTTACTCTCCTTTCAATTTGCTAGCTTTCTTTAATAATACATTTTGATTCCTTTCTCTTTATTTTTTGCATATCTATTACTGGTTTTTGATTTATGGTTACCATTAGGTTTGAATATAATATCTTCTGCATATAGCAGTCTACATTAACTTGATGGTCACTTAAGTTTGAGCACATTCTTTACTCTTCACCCCCCATGTTTTTGGTATATAGTATCATACTTTATATGTTTTTATTTTGTGAGTCCCTTGACTGATTTTTACAGATATACTAATTTTTAATGTTTTTGAGTGTCCTACTTTTCTTACTCTTACTTATGGTCTTTCCTTTCCACTCAGAGAGTCCTCTTTAACATTTCTTGCAGGGCTGATTTAGTGGTCATGAACTTCTTTAGCTTTTGTTTGTCTAGGAAACTATCTCTCCTTTTACTCTGAATGATAATCTTGCTGGATAGAGTATTTTTGGCTGTAAACTTTTCCTTTTGGCACTTTAAATATATCATTCCACTGCCTTCTAGCCTGCAAAAGTTCTGGTGATAAATCCACTGATAACCTTATGGGGTTTCTCTTGAATATAATTGTCTTCTTTTCTCTTGCTGTTTTTAAAATTCCCTCTTTATCACTACTTTTTGCCATAATTACCATATATCTTGGTATGGACCTCCTTGGGTTGATTTTGTTGGGGGCTCTCTGTGCCTCTTGTATTTGGATATCTGTTTCCTTCCCCATATTAGGAAATTTTCAGCTATTATTTCTTCAAATAAATTTTCTGCCACATTTTCTCTCTCTTCTTCTTCTTCTGGAATCCCTATAATGCAAATGTTATTATGCTTGAAGGGGGTCACTGAGTTCCCTAACTCTATTCTCATTTTGCATAATTTTTTCTCTCACCTGCTCAGCTTGATTACTTTCCATTACTCTTGTCTTCCAAGTTTCTAAGTCATCCTTCTGCTTCCTCCAGCCTGCTATTTATTCCATCTAGTGTATTTTTTATTTCATGTGTTGTGCTCTTCATCTCATTGGTTCTTTTTTATGTTTCATATGTCTTTATTAAGGGTTCCAATGATGTCCTCCACTTTTTTCTCAAGTCCAGTGAGTATCTTTATGATCATTACTTTAAATTTTCTACCAGACATCTTCCTTATATACATTTCACTTAGGTCTCTTACTGTGGTTTTATCCTATTCTTTCATTTGGGACATATTTCTCTGTCTCCTCATTTCGTCTCTCTGTGTCTGTTTCTGTGTGTTAGGGATGTCAGCTATGTCTCCTGCTCTTGAGAATAATGGCCTTATGAAGAAGATATCCTGCAGTGTCCCCTATTCACCAGAACCTGGTGGTTCAGGGGTATCTCCTATGTGTGTGGTGTGTGCCCAGCTCTTATGTCTTGGCCACTTTTTCCTTCAGTCCAGTCATCTGCAGAGGTTCTCTTTGCCTGTTGTGGGCAGTATATTATGTATAGTTTTAACAAGGTGAGCTCTGGTATGCTCGCAAAATGAGACCTGCCACCCCCACCACCACTGAGACCAGGGCCTTGTAAAATGCATGGGTCAGGAGATGCAGTGTTGGCAAGGTTTGCATTGGTCTTCTGGCGGAGGGGACCTGCAGTGCCCAGACTAAGGTAAACAGGACCTGAAGGGGTGGATCTGCTGAAGTGTGGGAGGTGGGGCTTGGTGTAAGCAAGTTAGTGAATGTCAGTGCCCCTGCTGGTTATGCTGTGGGGGCAGGGCAGGGATATGGCACCTGCCAGCTCCTTTGTGGAGAATTTCCTTCAGGACATGCTCTGAGATGTATAAATAACTGTTCCTCCCATGTGCCCCAGGCATTTTTCAAACTGCTACTTCTAGCTATTATCTCCAAGATGTAGAACTGAGTCTGCTGATTTTTAAGATTCCAAGCTTTAAGTCCCACTGGTTGTAAGAAACTCATGAAATTCAGTCCCTGTAGTTTTAAAAGTCAAAGGCTATGGAGTTTCATCTTCCTAGTGCAGGATATCCAGTGTGATAGTCTGTCTCTCACTCTTCTCTGCACCCAGGGCTCCTTCCCTGCTGCAGATTGCCACATCTCTGCCCTTCCTACCATCTTCATTGTGGTCTCTTCTCTACTTTAGTTGTGGAGTTTGTTCTGCCAGTCTTTGGGTCTTTTCCTGGGTTATTTATGCTAATATGAGTTATCTAGTTCCTTCTGTGGGAAGAGGTGAGTTTCGGGTCCTCTTACTCGAGTATCTTGATCCCCCTCTCAAATCTGCATACTCTTGGCATAAAGGCCAAACATCTCTCTGATCCGGCCCTATTTCTCCTGTATCATATCTTTTTCTCCAGCTCTCTCCTACTCAGCATAATAAATTTCATTTAGTTATTCATACTCTCCATGATCTGTTCTGCCTCCAGGCATGCAACATGCTCTTGTCTCTGCCTGGAATATTCTTCTGACATTGACCACTCCATTTACTTCTTAGCTCTTAAATAACCTTTCAGAATAATATCCTTAAAATAATAATAATAATAATAATAATAATAATGAGTTACCTTTTTATTGTATATTCAGGCACTATGCTAAGCAATTTATATGTATCAACTCATTTATTTTCATAGAAAACCAATTAGATGAGTACTTTTATTGGCTCTATATTAAATATGAGAAAACTGAGCGTAGTAAAGATGAAGAAACTTGTCCAAGGTAACCGAGCTAGCAGATGTTGTGCTTGCAGTTAGACCCTAGCACTCCAACTTTGATTCAAGCGTCGCATTTACATGCACAAATACCTGTTTGTACTTCCTCTGGCATAGCTCTTACCACCTTGCATTATAGTTGCTTGTTTTCTAGAGGTCCCTTCTAGAATATAAGATTCCTGAGGTTAAAAACCATATCTGCCTTGTTTCCTTTTGTAGCCATCTTGCCTTACACATAGATAGCAAGGGCTCAATAATTTCTTTCTTTTTTTTTTTTAAAGAAAATAAAATATTTTTTCCCAGGATTGAGAAATGGGAGAGTGTAAGAAGAGGTTAGTATCATAAAAAGTAGGGGAGTGCGAGGGGCACCTGGGTGACTCAGTTGGTTAAGCATCTGACTTCGGCTCAGGTCATGATCTTACAGTTCGTGAGTTTGAGTCCCGTGTTGGGCTCTGGTGCTGACGGCTCAGAGCCTGAAGTCTGCTTTGGATTCTGGGATTCTGTGTCTCCCTCTCTCTCTGCCTCTCCCCTGCTTGCATGTGCTCTCTCCCTCTCTCTCTCTCTCTCTCTCTCTCAAAAATAAATAAGCATTTTAAAAAAGGTAGGAAAGTGTGAGAAGAGATCAATATCATAGAAAGCCCTTCCCTCAGGTCATCAGAAATAATAACCACTGATAGTTTTAAAATCTAGTATTAAGTAACTCACCACTACTAGAAAAGTAGTCCCACGAGAGCAAAAGTCCCACCGGAGACATCTCCTCTTCTTACCTGAGAGGGGTGAGGAAAAGAAGAAAAAAAAGATTCTGTGCTGTGATAACATTATAATAGATAAATTCCAAGTTTTAAGAGTACAAAAAATAGTTGCTTTTAATAAGACATCTTTGGATACATGATTTGAGTACAAAATATTAGGATGGGAACCATTTCATTAGACTACTTAGTCACATGGAAACATTAAAAGAAGAAAAGGACTATCTGAAGCTAACCCAATTTAGATTTGAATGAGATCACCTAGATTTGGGATGGAATCACCATGCAGGAACTCTGACCTGCTTCTCTCCTGTTTTACTCCTCAGAGTAAGTCACCTACATCAATTTTGACAAGTTATCAGAATAGTCACACACTCATCCGATCTTTCTTAGTAAATTGTGGCTCCTCTGCCATAATCAGTAAGGAGTTAAATGTTACAAGTTCTTTGCAGATTAGGAAACCATACATACATTGAGTATCTTCACTAAGAAGATGGCATTTACTGGTTTTCATAAATGGGTCTAAATCTTTGAGATCTAGGATTAGACAATGGTCTCTTAAATATGACACCAAAAGCATAGGTCGTGGAAGATCATTAAAATTTAAAACTTCTCTCTGTCAAAGGATACCATCAAGGAAGTAAAGAGACAACACACAGCATGGGAGAAAATATTTGCAAATCATCTATTTCACATGAGATTTATACCTAGAATATATAAAGAATTCTTGGGGCGCCTGGGTGGCTCAGTCGGTTAAGCGTCCGACTTCAGCTCAGGTCACCATCTCGCGGTCCGTGGGTTCGAGCCCCACGTCGGGCTCTGGGCTGATGGCTCAGAGCCTGGAGCCTGCTTCCGATTCTGTGTCTCCCTCTCTCTCTGCCCCTCCCCCGTTCATGCTCTGTCTCTCTCTGTCCCAAAAATAAATAAATGTTAAAAAAAAAAATTTTTAAAGAATTCTTACAATCCAATAATAAATAGACAAGCAACCCAATTTAAAATGGGCAGGGGCGCCTGGGTGGCTCAGGTAGTTAAGCATCCGACTTTGGCTCAGGTCATGATCTCATGGTTTGTGGGTTCAAGCCCCATGTTGGGCTCTGTGCTGACAGCTCAGAGCCTGGAGCCTGTTTCCGATTCTGTGTCTCCCTCTCTCTCTGCCCCTCCCCTACTCACATTTTGTCCCTGTCTCTCAAAAATAAATTTAAAATTTTATTAAAGAATATTTTTTAATGAGCAAAGAATTTGAATAGAAATTTTTCCAAAGAAGATACACAAATGACCAATAAACACATAAAAAATGTTCAACATCATTGGCCATCAGGGAAATGAAAATCAAATCCACAAAGATATACCATTCATACCCACTAATAAAGCTAACATAATAAACACATAATAATAAGTGTTGATGAGGTTGTGAAGAAATTGGAACCTTCATATGCTGCTGGTGGGAATGTAAAATTGTGCAGCAACTTTGGAAAACAGTTTTGGTGGTTCCTCAAAAGATTACACAGAGAGTTATCATATGACCAGCAATTCCACCCCAGGTATATAGCAAATAGAAATTAAAATATATATACACACAAAAACTTGTACATGAATGTTCATAGCTGCATCATTCATAACAGCCAAAAAGTAGAAACAATGTGAATGTCCATCAACTGAAGAATGGATAAACAACATGTGGTATATCCAAATAATAAAAATCATTTGGCACTAAGAAGAAAATAAAATATTGATACATGCCACAACATTGATAAACTTTGAAAACATTATGCTAAGTGAAAGACATACATTATATTGTATGATTCTATCTTTGTGAAATGTCCCAAATAGGTAAAATACAGAAAATAGGATGGTGATTATCCAGGTTTGGGGTGAAGTAGGGGAGAAATGTGAAATGACTGCTAATGTGTGCAGGATTTCTATTTAGAGTGTTAAAAATTCTCTAAAATTAGATTGTGGTGTGGTTGCAAAACTCTGTGAATATCCTAAAGAACCACTGAATACAAATTAAGTGAGTTAACTTTGTGGTATGGTATTTTTTTATATGTTAATAAAACTATTTTTAAAAAATACATAATTAAGTATGTTTAAAACATTTAGCTTCATGCTTAAAGAGCAAGAAATTCCAAGACACCAACCAAAAGGAACAAAACAAAGCAAAAACAAGAAAAAACTATCTTCTCTAGTCCAAACCACAGATTCTCAACTGGGTTTAAGGACAGGCAAATATGATACCTTGAACTCAGTTCAAAGTTACTTTCACTTTGGTTTGCTCACAAATCAATAAATAAGCAGCATAAAAATAAAGAGAAGTTGCAGAAGGCTCCCCACGAATCCTTTTGTATATCATGGATGTACACTCCAAATTTAGTGATCCTGGTACCCCACAGAGTTAGATATTACAGGTCAGAGGATCGCAAAACTATAAACTCACTGTCTGTTACATTACAGCCTCAACACCCCAAAACAACTCACAATAAACTTGATAAACAAAAGAGGTGTTTCTTTAAACAGACTGTTTAAACAAACATTAAAACATACTAGAAAGAAAGTATAACTGAATATAATCAAGAAAGAGAGAGGACTCAATATTGGAAATTAAAAACATATGTGGGGATTGAAGTAACAGTCTAAGAAAATACTTAGCCTCAATAAATCATAAATTTGAAAGGAAATGCAATATTTTTCTAAGTTGAATCATCAAAAAATTTTAAAGTATAAGGAAAAAATTTAAGTAGACCAATAATCATACAATACTGGAAAACCTACAGTAACTGGAAAACCTATAAGAGATCTGTATACACCACAACCATAACCCCCACACCCCAAGAAACCAGACCATGTGATTTTATTTTTTTTTAATTTTTTTTAACGTTTATTTATTTTTGAGACAGAGAGAGACAGAGCATGAATGGGGGAGGGGCAGAGAGAGAGGGAGACACAGAATCGGAAGCAGGCTCCAGGCTCTGAGCCATCAGCCCAGAGCCCGATGCGGGGCTCGAACTCATGGACCGCGAGATGGTGACCTGAGCTGAAGTCGGACGCTTAACCGACTGAGCCACTCAGGCGCCCCAAAGACCATGTGATTTTATAGGTGAGTTTTGGAAAATCTTGAAGAACAGATAGTTCATATATAAACTGTCCCAGGACACAGAAGAAGATAGTAAGTTTCTAAAATCATTTTATAAAGCTAGCATAATACTAATGCCAAAAGTCTACAAATACAAAACAAGAAAGGGTAACAATAGATCAACTACTAAAATATAAACATCCTGAATAAAATATTAGCAACTGATCTCAGAATTGTATTAAAAGACAAATATAGGATGACCAAGTAAGGTTTATTCTAGGAATGAATAACTGATTTAACATTTAAAAATCCATGGATGTGGGGCACCTGGGTGGCTCAGTTGGTTAGGCATCCACTCTTGATTTTGGTTCACGTCATCTCACAGTCATGGGATCAGGCTCCACACTCAGTGTGGAGCTGCTTAGGATTCTCTCTCCCCGCCACCCCACCACCCCCACTCTTCCCCTGCTCATCCTCTTTCTCTCTCAAAATAAATACACAAACGTTAAAAAAAAAAGTCTATGGATGCAACTACATGAATAAGTTAATGGAGATAATCATATGACTATTTCAATAGATTCTATGAATTATTTGATAAAATTCAAAAGCCAGTTAAAATTTTTTCTAAAATAGAAATAGAAAGAAACTTCATCATAGAAATTGTTCTATATATATTCATATATATTTATACATGTATATATATATATATATATATATATATACACACGTATATGCATATGTATGTATATATATGTATATATCTGAAACCAAAATTAAGCATTGCACTTGCTGGGACATTCCCATTATATTCAGGAATAAAATGACATCTGTAATCCTCATTATTATTTAACACTGTTTTGTAGTCCTAGTCAATATTAGAAAAAAAAAAGAATTAGAGTATAAATATTATAAAGGTGGGGGAAATTATCATTACAATGTGTATCAAGAAAAATGAAACTAAAAAAACAAAAAGAAAAATGAAGCTAATCAGAAAATCTATTTAATTTAATAAGGAAATTTAAAAAATGGCAGGAGAAAAGAGAAACCAAAATTATCTTTCCTACATACTAGCATTAGCCATTTAGTAAATATAGTAGGAAAAAAAGATCCAATTCACAACAACGATAAAATTCACAAATTATATAAGAATAACATTTTTAAACAAATATACTCAACATATAAGAAAAAAATTCCAAACATTACCAAGGAACATAAAAAATGACTTTAATAAATTTACATTAAAACTCCTAACAACTATTATTTACTTACTGCATGTTAGGCACTGGGCTAAATTCTTCATAAATATTATATTATTCACTTATCTCAATAACTAAATTGAGTAATTATGTTTCTCTTCATTTTACAAATGAAGACACTAAAGATCACAGAGAACAGGTCACTTTTCTAAGGACACACAGTCTTTAAATGGTCAGGACAACATTCAAATCCAGTTTTATCTGGCTCAAGGCCTAGGCTTGTAGTCGATATGTAATACTAAAGAGATTGAAAATTAAAATGGGTGGAGAAACCAATCAGGTAACTTACATGATTAAGGGGCAGGAGGGAAAGTGCAGGCGAAACTGGGCAACTGCTCCTCACCAGGCAATTGTTGATCTGTGGAACTATGGGCTCAGTAGTAACATACTTTCAATTCTTCAAAAGAAACCAAGCATCTGATGTGGATATACAAGTTGCCATTTTCAAAACTTTAAGGGGGTGGGGGCAGGTAGGGAGTGATGTCAGTAAAAGTGATAAGAGTTGGTAGCTCCAGGGGCTCATCCTTCCACAAAAACAATTAAAAAATGAGCAAAAAATCTCAGTCAACTTTTTCAGAACTCTGGAAAACAGACAAAGATAATAGCAATCAAGTGAATGCTGAATCAAGGGGGAAACTTACAAACAGCAGGAGACCACTGCAGCATTTTTACTTGTCCTTGCTCTGCTCCTCAACTCAGCATCAGTTTTGAAGACAGAAGCCCATGTTCAAGTACGAGATCATAGTCCCTCATTCCAGAGGGAGCAGAGCACACCTGTTATCAAAGAATTCTGCTTGTGTTTTGACTTGTCTGAGGGCTACCTGAAGAACTGACACAAAGTGTCCAATGGATAAAATATCTAGACAGAAGATCAATAAGAAAATACAAGACCTGGGGCACCTAGGTGGCTGTCAGTTAAGCATCCGACTCTTGATTTCAGTTCAGGTCATGATCTCAAATTTGTGAATTCGATCCCGACATCAGGCTTTGCACTGACAGCACACGGAGCCTGCTTGGAATTCTCTCTCTCCTCTCTCTCTGTCCCTTCCTGCACTTGTGCTCATGCATATACTTTCTCTCTCTCTCTCTCTCTCTCTCTCTCTCTCTCTCAAAATAAATAAATAAACTTAAAAAAAATTTTTTTAAAGAAAATACAAGACTTGAACAGCACTATAAACCAACTAGACCTAACAGACATATAAAGAACATTCCACCAAGCCATAGCAGATATACATTCTTCTCATGGAACATTCCCCAAGATAGACTATATATTAAGTCCCAAATCAAGTCTTAATAAATTTTAAAAGCTTTAAATCATATAAAGCATCTCTTCTGAACACAGTGGAATGAAGCTATAAATCAATAACAGAAGGAAAACTGAAAATTTCACAAATATTTGGAAATTAAACAGCACACTTTTAAAAAACCAATGAGTCAAAGAAATTACAAGAGTAATGTAATGCTTTGAGATGGATGAAAATACCTTGAGACAGATGAAACCTAAAACGCAACATACCAAGATATGGGATGCTGGAAATAAACTACTGAGAAAGAAATTTACAGCTATAAATGCCTACATTAAAAAAAGAAGATCTCGGGGCGCCTGGGTGGCTCAGTCGGTTGGGCGGCCGACTTCAGCTCAGGTCATGATCTCACGGTCCCTGAGGGCTGTGAGTTCGAGCCCCGCGTCGGGCTCTGTGCTGACAGCTCAGAGCCTGGAGCCTGTTTCAGACTCTGTGTCTCCCTCTCTCTGACCCTCCCCTGTTCATGCTCTGTCTCTCTCTGTCTCAAAAATAAATAAATGTTAAAAAAAAAAAATTTAAAAAAAATAAAAATAAAAATAAAAAAAATTAAAAAAGAAGATCTCAGGGGCACCTGGGTGGCTCAGTCGGTTAAGTGTCCGACTTCGGCTCAGGTCATGATCTCACAGTTCGTGAGTTGGAGCCCCACATTGGGCTCTGTGCTGACAGCTTAGAGCCTGGAGCCTGCTTCAAATTCTATGTCTCCCTCTTTCTCTGCTCCTCCCCTGCTCATGCTCTGTCTCTCTCTCTTTCAAAAATAAATAAAAACATTAAAAAAATTAAAAAAAAAAGAAGATCTCAAATCAGTAAACTAACTTTATAACTTAAAGATCTTTAAGGAGAAGAGCAAACTAAACCCTAATCTAAAAGATGAAACAAAATTCTATTCTAAAAAATAGAGCAGAGATAAACTAAATAGAGTATAGGAAAATAATAGAGAGGGTCAACAAAAGTGGGTCTTTTAAAATAAAGATCAACAAAACTGATAAACCTTTAGCTAGACTGACAAAGAGAAAGAGAGAGACAAGTAGTAAATAACTAAAGAAATGAAAGTGGGGATATTACTATCAATCTTACAGAAGTAAAAAGGATTATAAAGAGAATTCTATGAGCAACTATACAGCCAAAAAAAAAAAAAAAAAAAAAAAAAAAAAACAGGACAACCTAGATAAAAAGGAAAAATTCCTAGAAATATACTACCAAAGCAGACTCAAGAAGAAATAGGAAAAAACAAAACAAACAAAAAAAAAAACTCAACTGATCTATAACACATAAACAGGTTGAATCAAAAAATCTCCCAAAAATTAGAAGAAAAAAAAAATCTAGAAACAGATGACTTCACTGATAAATTCTACCAACCACTTACAGAAAAATTAACACTAAGCCTTTTCAAACTCTTCCAAAGAATAAAAGAGGAGGGAACATTTTAAAACTCATTCTATGAGCCAGCATAACCATGATATCAAAGCCAGACAATCACAAGAAAACTACAAACTAATATCTCTTATTAATATAGATGTAAAAATCCTCAACAAAATACTAGCTAACTGAATCCAGAAACATATTAAGACCATCACATTCTGTGACAAAGTAGGATTTACTCTAGGAACGCAAAGATGGTTCACCGTACAAAAATAAATCAATGTAATATATCACACTAATAAAATGAAGGAGAAAAAACATAGAATCATCTCAATTAATGCATATTTTTTAAATTTCAACACCTTTCCCTGATTAAAAAAAAATACTCAGAAAACAAGGAACAGAGAGCATTTCTTCAATGTGATAAAGGGCTTGGATGAAAAATCTATATCATACTCAATAGTGAAAGCCTTCCCCTTATGATCAGAAACAAGATCAGAATGCCCACTTTCACCATTTCTATTCACCATTTTCTTGGAAGTCCTAGCAAGAGTAATTAGGCAAGAAAATAATAAAATAAATAAAAGGCATCCCAATTGGAAAAGAAAAATCAACCTCACATGGCCTTTTCTCTGTGTGAGCACCTCCCCCTATCTTTCCCTCTTCTTACAAGGTCAACAGTCAGATTGGATTAGAGTCCCACCCCAATGATTAAGGTTAATTATCTCTTTAATGCCCCTATCTCCAGGGTCCTTTACAGGCTTTAGGGCTTCAACATATGAGTTTTGGGGGGAACACAATTCAGCCCATAACAGAGATCAATGAAACAACATCAGCAAGCCAGACTCACAGATATCCTTGACCTAGAAGACTTTTCTTGAATTTTTAAACAATCCCAACAAACTTTTTGATGTCATTGTTGGAACTAAACAAAAATATCCTACAGTTACTTGGAAGAATATATGAAGTACTCACAAATTATTTTTAAAGAAAAAAATGAAAGGGAATTTGTTCTATGAGATATTATCATATGTTATAAACCTACAACCAAAAAACAGTCTGAGAGAAACACTAGATCATTTTTTCTTGACAAAACAGGAGTGAAGTGTACAGAAATAGACTCAAGTATGTACTAGAGAGTGTTATATGGAAAAGCTAGTATTTTAAATCAATGGAGAAATTTTTTTTTTCAAAAAAAAATGTCATTGTAATATCTAGATAACCTTTTAAAAATAAGATTAGGTGAGATTTCTATCACAGACCATCTACCAAAATAAAATACAGAATACTTAAAGCTTTAAGGGTTTAAAAAATACAAACACATACATACAAGCATGCTATGTAAATAAGTCCTACAAATCAATAAGAATGAGACAAACAATCCAATATAAAAAATGGGCAAAAGAAGTGAACAGGCACTTTGTAAAAAAGGACATCCAAATGGCCAATAAGTATCTGTAAAAGTGCTCAACATCATTAGTCATAAGAGAAATACAAATGAAAACTCCACTGAGTACCAACAAACCAGAACAGCCAACAGTAAAAGGCAAATATGCAAAGCAACTTGAACTCTTATGCATTGCTGGTGAGAGTGTATACTGGTACTACCATTTTGGGAAACTGTCTGGCAGTATCTATTAAGGTCAAATATGAGTCTGTTCTATGACCCAGGAATCCTATACAGTGGTATATTCCAGAGAAATAAGCACTTATGTCCAGCAAAAGACACACACCAAAAAAGTTCTTAATAGTTCCAAGCTGTAAACAATCCAATGTCAATCAACATCAGAAGTTTGTAGTATAATCATACAATAGAATACTGCTCAGCAATCATAAATAATATCTAACAAGAGTCATATTGTATGATGTTCAAAAATCAGAGAAACTGGGGCGCCTGGGTGGCTTGGTCGGTTAAGCGTCTGACTTCGGCTCAGGTCACGATCTCGCGGTCCGTGAGTTCGAGCCCCGCGTCAGGCTCTGTGCTGACAGCTCAGAGCCTGGAGCCTGTTTCAGATTCTGTGTCTCCCTCTCTCTCTGCCCCTCCCCTGTTCATGCTCTGTCTCTCTCTGTCTCAAAAATAAATAAACGTTAAAAAATTAAAAAAAAAAAAATCAGAGAAACTAAGCTATGGAAACACAGATTAGAACAGTAGTTAACTGCTAGAATGCTAGAAACAGTCTATCTCTTGATCTGGATGGTGTATGCATGGATGCATACATACATAAAAATTCATCAAACTTTGGGGCACCTAAGTGGCTCAGTCAGTTGAGTGTCTGACCTCAGCTCAAGTCACGATCTCCCGGTTCATGAGTTTGAGCCCCACATCCAGCTCTGTGCTGACAGCTCAGAGCCTGGAGCCTGCTTCGGATTCTGTGTCTCCCTCTCTTTCTGTCACTCCCCTGCCTGTGCTCTGTCTCTGTCTCTCAAAAATAAACATTAAAAAAAAATTCATCAAGCTTCACACTTAAGTTTTGTACACTTAACTCTATGGAAGTAAAAAAGAATACACACACACTGAAAAGTACTAAAAAAAATACAGGTGGGGAACATTTATGTTATCTTGAGAGACAGGGAAGGTCTTTGTAAGCATGACCCAAAGTTAAAAACTACAAAGAGAAAAATGAATTTTACTCCATAAAAATAAAAAAAAATATATCAAACTTCTAGATGGCAAACAAGACAGGAAACTTTATTTGCAATTTATATAATAAAGAATTAAAATTTTAATATACAGGAAGTTGTCACAAATCAATAAGGAAAAGACAAGGGCATGACTAGGACATTTACCAAAAACAAAAACAAATAGCCATTAAACATATGAAAAGAATACAGATTAAACAAGATACCATTTTTCACTTATCAGATGGGCAAAAATAAAAATATATACAGAATTGGCATTGGTATAGAGAAATAGCACTCCCATATATTACTGGTGGAGTCATAGAATGGCTCAATTTTTCTGAAGGACATTTTAAAATATAGTACTTTCCAAAAACCAGAATGAGCACATTTCCTTAGCCAAGCAATTCCACAACTAAATATTCATCTTAAGGAAAAAAACATGACAAGCTTGTAAAATGTCTGTATAATGATGGTCAAGGCAGCACTGTTAAAAGCAACAAAATAAATTCATAGAATAGATGACATATAAATTTTAAAATAGCTACTCTTTATGAGGCACATATGAACTAATTACATATATTATCTCATTTAGTTGTCACAAGAACTCTGAGAGCTATTACACTATTCCCATTTTCATCTGAAGATGAGAAAATTGAGGTTCAGAGAAATAATGAGATTTGCCCAAGCTCAACAATCTAGCGAATGACAGATACAGAATTAGAACAAACTTGGTCTGACTCCAAAAGCCAGTGTTCTTTAATTTAGATTACATTTATTGACAAGGAAGAACATTTATACCACAATATTAAATGAAAATGCGCTTTATATAACAGTTGCACAGTTTGATTCCATTTTGTAAAATATACACATAACTACAGCTATTAGATATATAGATTTGCATGGGGAAATTCTACAAAGATATACATTAAAATGTTAAAGGTTATCCTTTGGGTGTTTGAGGAATTCAATTTTTTTCTTTATGCTTGTTTTTCTTACTTTTCTACAGTGATTAAATTTGTTATAAATAGAAAAACACATCTACAAAACCAATACCCCTTTGAAATTGTAAACCATAGCCTATCACCTATTTTACTACAAATGCAAAGTCTACTTGCTCCACACATTTTTTTAAATGTTTTTATTTTTGAGACAGAGAGAAAGCACAAGCTGGGGAGGGGCAGACAGAGAGGAGACAGGAACAGGAAGGGAAGGGGCTCTGCTCTGACAGCAGAGAACCCAATGCCAGGCTCAAACTCATGAGCTGTGACCTGAGCAGAAGTCCAAAGCTTAGCCGACTGGGCCACCCAGGTGCCCCACTCCACATACTTTTAAATAAATAAATGAGGTAGATCCTTCATATATTTACACTCAACAAACACATCTCGAGCACCTACTATGTTCTAGATACTGTTACATAAATGATATTACTTCAGTATACCTAGAGTCTTCTTTTTACTCCTAAGTGTGGCATCAATGGTACCCATTCTCCCTTTCATATCTTGATCACAATTATTTGCATTTAGATTTTAAGCATATCTCTAATTACTGAATGCAATTAAACTCATACTAACGGCATATCTGGTATTATACTACCAATGGTTGGTCTGCCTCAGTGATTTCAGGCTTTGAAGAGTCAGACAAATGTCTCATCACCTACCACCTCTATACTGTCCTACTCCTGAAAGTAGAGGGCATGCTGGCCTGGAGTGGATTCTTAACACTTATTTCAAAAAGGACGGGCCAGGGGCGCCTGGGTGGCTCAGTCGGTTAAGCGTCCATCTTCAACTCAGGTCACTGATCTCGCAGTCCGTGCGTTCCAGCCCCGCGTTGGGCTCTGGGCTGATGGCTCAGAGCCTGGAGCCTGCTTCCGATTCTGTGTCTCCCTCTCCCTCTGCCCCTCCCCTGTTCATGCTCTGTCTCTCTCTGTCTCAAAAATAAATAAATGTTAAAAAAAAAATTAAAAAAAAAAAAAAAAAGGACGGGCCAGATCTCAAAACCCAGACCCCACCGGCCATCACCACCAGGTGCAAATTCCCCACTTGTTAAGTATTGCTCCTCCTATCCCCTCTCCCCTTTCTTACTCCCTTTCTTTCTGGAACTCTGGGCCCTAATCCCTTCTGCTATAAGTCAGTTAAATGGGGGTGATTTTAGAACCCATTTCTCACTGGATCTCCTCTCTTCCCTTTAGACCTCCAGCCATGTATGTCTAATTCCGCAAAACAAATAAACAAAAAACCATACCTTGGGGCTTTCACAGCCCCAAGTTTCCACGGCCAAGACAGCTCTTCCCAAAGGGGAGGAAAACAGCTGCTCATCTGTCCCTGGAGACAAAGAAGAGGATGATCCTGCAGCAATGAACGCCCAGAGGTGCGTGGTGGGGAAGGTGGGGAAGAGAGCAAACCTCTCCTCTCTACACGCGTATTGTGAGGAAAGACCCATCTGACTTTGCCAACACGGGTGTTAGAAGGGCAAAACTCTTTTCCTGGTACACTGAAAACGGTACGGGCACTGTTGGTACAGGCAGGATTAAAAAATGGTTTTAAGAATTTAATAGGAAAAAACACAACGTTTGGCCTCGTCACTACAACGCCGACGAGAGCCTAAAGCCGAAGAGCATTCAGCAGAACCATTCGCTAGCACAGTGCACTAACACCCTACAGGAGCACCTGCGAAAAGACCAGGGTCTTCCGACCAAGCGTGGATCTGATTGGGCGGCAACCGGGAGTATGCTGCCCCCACGCGATCGGCCGCCGCTTCCTCCGCTAACACGTCGCCCGCGACTAGAGGGGCGGTACCTGGGCGGTCAGGTTTCACGCACCCGCCGGGAACCTCCACTAGAACGCTGCGGGTACCACTCTGGGGCACCGATTCAGAGCCCCGAGCTTAGCCGCTGGGCGGTGGCGACTGCCACGTGTGGTTATCACCTCTTCTCAGGAGAAGGCGTCCGCCCGGCGCTCGTGTCCGCAGGCGAGTCAGCGGACTCGGCACCAGCGGCCCGAGGCAGCCCAGACCCGGGCAGGGGCGGCGCCCGCGCACCCGGAAGAGCCTGCGCGCCGAGGCCAAACAAAGCCCTCGAGCAGCGACGTGCGCGCCCCTGAAGGTCACCTAGGCGACCAGCTCGGCCAGACCCACAGCGTCTGGCAACCTAGACCAGCAGGGCAGAAGATGGAAGAACCTCTCAAAGAGGCTCCTCCGGAGTCCTTGGGACCTGAAAGCACAGCCAAGTCCCCAGATGACAGCAGGACAGACAACCAGGAAGACAACTGGCAGAACAAGCATGAAGAAGAGGTAGATGACCAGAATGATCACAGAAGGGCTGAGCAGGCTGCCCAAAGAGTGTCTGGACAGAATGACCATAAAGTATATGAACCCACTGGTGGCCAAACATCTGACCAGGCTGATCTCAGAACATACAACCGTGCTGATGTTGCTCAGGGTGGTGCATTTGATCAGGATGACCAAAGAATGTATGAGAAGACATCTGGCCAAGCCCATCATGACAGCCAGATGTCTCTTCTGCGTGAACAAAGAACTTCCCTACAGATTGAACACAGAAGGTCCAGCCAGGCTGAAGGAAGAGCTGATGGACAGATTGACCGCAGAATGTCCAACCAGACTGAAGGAAGTTCTTCTGAGCAGATTGACAGTAGGGTGTCTAACCAATCTGACCAAAGAACTTCTGAACAGATTGACCATAGATTGTCTGTCTCATCTGAACCAAGAGCCTCTGGACAGATTGACCACAGAATGTCCAGCCAAGCTGAGCGAAGAACTTCTGAACAGATTGACAGCAGGTTGTGTGGCCTGGTTAAACGAAGAACTTCTGAACCGATTGGCTATATACCGTCTAACCAGGTTGACTCCAGAACGTCTATAAAGACTCACCACGAGGTATGCGAGGAAGCTATTGAACTAGCTGAACAGCAAACTGCTGACCAGGCTGAAAATAACGCTGATCACCTTACAGTGGACAAGACTGACTCCAGTGACTATTACAAGGTTGACCACTTAATGGATGAAGAGAATTACCCCAGAGAAGACTATCTGGCTGACTATGGAGCACCTGGCCAGTATGATGACAGAATATTTACGCAATCTGGTGACAATAAGGAGTCCAAAGAAGCTGAATTCAGAGTAGAACCCTGCAAATTTGAGGCCAGAGGAATAGACCAGGACAGTTCCCCAGTTTCAACTGAAACTGACACAGGAAGTGTAACCAATCTGCAAGCATTTGACTCATTTAATACCAGATGCACCAGTAACTTCCAAGCAAAAGACCAAGCCTATTCCCAGAGATTTCCCTGTATCTCATCCAAGCTGGACTATACCATCGGTCAAGAAAAAACTAAAGCCATAGAAACCAAGCCTGTAGGTTAAAGGGGCATTTGATACCACCTGGGAAATTGGAGGCCAAGCCAGGGGCCTAGTGTGGTGGTATGGGGGCAGGACAGGAGGAGGGTGCATGTTGGATCAAAGATGAGGAATAAACCTACACATCATGGTTTATTCAGGAAGGGCAGGAGAAGGGTGGGAAATAGATGGGTTGCGTCTTCTGCTACTGGAAGGCCATTCAGGAAGGATCAGTGAACCAGGATTCATGAGTCTTGGTTCTGCTGCTTACTGTGGGGCGCTAAGTCATTTCCCTTCCCTGGGCTTCTACCAAAGAAAAGGAATTTGGAGTCAATTGGAGGTCCTTGTGAAGGGAAAAGTATTTGAAGTAGATTGGAGATACCTTAGGTAGTTCCCGGGACTTGAGGTGCATTATATTGTCAGGAGGATCAGCCAGGTTTGTCATCATAATGTATCTTATCTCCAATTCCTGGTGTCCAGGTTCCATCAACACCAGATTCCAAAGATAAACAGCAACAATAACAACAAAGCTTCCTGGGGCTTTTCCATTTATTAAAGACTCTCTGGGGGTGGGGGTGGAGGGTATATTTCTATTGCAGGATGATATTCCAGAATACCAAGAAGGAAAGAGGCCTCTTGGATACAGTCAGACTTCTAGGAGACAATTCCCTCCTATCGTATACGAAGATCCTTATCAAGTTGCACTACGATACATGGAGAAACACCACATTCTGCAAATATTCCAGGTAAATCTCTCAATCCCTTTCTTTAAGAGCGAGTTTTATAGTAATTACAATGTAAAAAACAAACTTGGACCTGGATTTTAGAGGTACAAGAATGGCCTTTGTTTATAAAAGGGATATAATCTCATTGAGAAGTCAGCAAATGCACTAAGATGTATTCAACCAAAAGTAGTAAATGATAAACACCAAAGAATGCTACTTACCATGATGTAAAGCCCTTTAGAGGGATTAGAGATCAGGCAGGTTAGTTGATATGGAAAAACATGGCCAAAGGTTAAAGTTTGAGTCAGACTGGGAAGGAAGGACAAAATATTGGCATTTGAGAGAAAAAAAGCTTTTTCAGCCAGGTATGTAATACTTTCAAAAGATGCCAACCTGTGACCATCTAAAAACCTGCATTCTTTAGGGGGGAAAAGAAGTAGTGAAAAGTTGCTTTTAATTCTTTGACCTCCAGAGATGGGGCTGGAGCCTCTTTTAAACTATGACATTTCCATGGCCAATATAGAATTATAAGAGATTATCACATTTATAACATTTTTGGGTTTTGGTGGGTTTTTGTTTTTGTTTGCCTGACATATTTATTTTTATGTTAATATTATTAACCAACGAGGCACATGTGTGTATATTAAAATGTGCACGTGTAGTAACTTTGTGGTTAGAAAGGTGGAAAGTAAGACTGGCCCATCTCAAATGAAAACATTTAAACTAGAAAAAAAAAAATCCACTTTACTGGAGAAACTTAAGTTTAAAGAAGTAGGGTATGGAAGCAAGAGCACAAATTATGCAATCTGTTAGCCCAAAGCTTCAACCTAACTTTGCCACTTCTCATCTTTGTGATTTGGAGAAAATTAATAAACAGTGAATCTCAATTTCCCCATATAAAACAGAGATGAGTGATTTTACTTCATTAACCCTGCTCTCTGCCTTTTCTTTCTTAAAATGTCCTTTTGTGGGAGAGTGCTAATGGCTGGGTTTTCTGGCTTTAATCAAAGAACTACTAATTATTAAACTGAAGGAGGAAAGCTGTTGAAGAAAGTACAATTCAAATTATTCTATAATTTTCTTCATCTGCCAAGGAAAAATAATACTTGCGAATGCAACGTTATTGTAAGAAAAATTAGTTATCAAATATGTGCTCAATAGAAACATATATGAAATACATAATTGGCATGGTGCATTTAACGGATGTTAACTATTTTATACCTGGAACTTGCCCCACTGTTATTCCCTGCAAATGAGAATTCTGCTTATACTTTATTCTGATGTTTTGGGTTATTAAACAACAACAAAGTATGGAAGTGAATTTCTGAAGTTTTGTATATGTTTTCTCATTTATCATTACAAACACTAAATATCTTTTTCACCTTTTTAGAATCAGATGGCTCACAGGGAAGTTTCTATGTAAAGATATATAGTGTTTTTAATTTATTCAAAAGGCTTTTCTTTTAAATAAAGGGATTAATTCACTAATTTCTCAGTCTAGCAAAATCAGAATTCTCAAAACAAAAACTTTGTCCAAAACTGTCTCAGTACCTGTTTGATCTTGGAACTAGAAAAGTATCCATTACTATTATTGCTAAATTTTTATTTCTCTAAATTTTACCATAATTTGCCTGATTTTATGACTAGTAAGAAAGTAATTTGTCACTTTGTAGAGATACATGAATTTCTTTAAAAGGCTATGGTGCACACTAGGTCAGTGCATGAGATTTCTTCACATATAATCTAACCACATTACTTTAGTTCAGAACCATAATGCCATGCCTCATGCTCTTTCTCAGCAGATCACTGAAAACTTAGTCTATGAAAAGCCAGAGGACCCCCTGAGTTTTATGCTGTACCAGGTATGGAACAGGAGAAAAAGAACAATGTTTTAATTCTATTTATTACAATAAAGATAGCACACATACACATGTACAAAACATGTACAACTCACTAGATTATCATGAAGGGAGCACTTAAAAAAATTCTTTTTACATTTATTTATTTTTGAGAAACAGAGTGAGACAAAGCGTGAGTGGGGGAGGGGCAGAGAGACAAGGAGACACAGAATCTGAAGCAGGCTCCAAGCCGTGAGCAAGCAGTCAGCACAGAGCCTGATGCAGGGCTTGAACCCACAAACTGTGAGATCATGACCTGAGCTGAAGTCAGATGCTCAACCAACTGAGCCACCCAGGTACCCCATGAAGGGAGCACTTTTAAAGCGTTGAATGCTAATGTCTTTTTAGCATTAGCTGTTTTGATGGGTAAATAGTAATCACTGCAACTTTGATCTGCTTTTTCTGATTACTAAGGCGGTTGCATACCTTGTCATTTGTCTATTGGCCATTTGGAAATAACTTCTTTTTCTATGGCATTTTTTGTCTTTTTCTTACTCATTTAAAACAGTTTTATATGTATTCTAGAAAATCATAAACCTTTGTTGTGTTTGTTGCATGTTTCTTCTCCCACTTTATGCCTTCCCTTTTTATCTCCTAAAGGTATCCTTTGATAAACAGAAATTCTTAATTTTGATATAGTCAACCTTAACAACCTTTTAAATTTATGATTATCACTTCTGCTGTCCTATTTTAGAAGTGTCTCCTTAGTCCAAACTCCTGACCGTAGCCCCCTATATTATCTCAGAAGTTTGTGGAATTTCTTTGGCAGGCTGGAGGAGTTAAATTTTGTTTATTTTGTCTTTGACATTGATCTCCAGTCAATTTGGGATTGATTTTGTGTAGGCTGTGAGGAGGGGTCAAGTTTCATTTTCTGTTCTAAGCAGACATCCAGTTGACCCAGCACCTTTTATGTAAAAGACCATATGTCCCGGGGCGCCTGGGTGGCGCAGTCGGTTGAGCGTCCGACTTCAGCCAGGTCACGATCTCGCGGTCCGTGAGTTCGAGCCCCGTGTCAGGCTCTGGGCTGATGGCTCGGAGCCTGGAGCCTGTTTCCGATTCTGTGTCTCCCTCTCTCTCTGCCCCTCCCCCGTTCATGCTCTGTCTCTCTCTGTCCCAAAAATAAATAAAAAACGTTGAAAAAAAAATTAAAAAAAAAAAAAAAGACCATATGTCCCATACTGCTTTTTATTTGATTCTGATGGTATATTTGTCTATCCTTGCTCCATACAAGACTGTCTTAATTCATATGCCTTAAAATAAGTCATAATATCTGTCAGAACAAGTCCTCATATCTTATTTTTCTTTAAAAATATCTTGGATATTCTTAGGCCTGTCCATTCCCATATCAATATTTACAATTATTTGTCAAGTCATACACACATACACAATCAGAAGCACACACTGGGGGGATTTTTACTAGGGTTTCATTGAATCTGTAGATCAATTGGGGAAGAAGGAATAGCTTGACATGATGAGTGTTTCCAGTCCTTTATCCTCTCCATTTATTTATGTCTTTAATTTGTCTCAGTATATTTATTCTTTGCACAAAGGTTTTATATATTTTTGATAGACTTATTTGTAGGTATTTTATAATTTTGATGTTATTGGAAATAGAATTTTTTAAAAATTTCATGTTCTAATTCCTGGCATATAGGTATACAGCCAATTTTTTTTTGTTGTTGTTGATCTTATATCCAGCAACCTTTCTAAACTCAATTTATTAATTCTAAACATGTATTTGTAGATACTTTGGGTGTTTCCATATACAGTCATATCATTTACAAATAGTGACAGTTTTATTTGATCTTTCCAATCTTTATCCTTTTTCCCTCCTTGTCTTACTGCATGTATTATGTATCTTCTCTTTATCCCTTCAGATCTACCTTTTTCTCTTTTCTGTTGTACAAAGTAGCTAATCCATATGGACTAGATCAACAGGCTCTCATTCCTTCTGACTTCCAGCTGGGTTAACCCAATGGGAAACCTAGAGGAAGATTGGAAGCAGGAAAGAAGGTGAAATCAGGTTTATTTCCCTGGCCTTTTCCCTTATGATCTGTCTTGAGTTGTCTGGAGGTCACTGCTCCTCTCAAGGCATCTTTTTATATGATTCTTTGTTTCTGAATTCCAGTAATGTCCTCTCTTCTGACCTTCGAGGTTAAGAGGTTAGCTCCACTTTTACTAGTTTTGGATTATTGTGTTATCTCCTGTGACTCCCCTATGCCTAATTCTTTTAAACAAACCCTTTCTGGATGAATCTTCATTGAATTCTTCTTTTTTTTTCAATGTTTATTTACCTTTTTGAGAGAGAGAGAGAAAGCGAGACAGCGTGAGCAGGGGAGGAGCAGAGAGGGAGGGAGACACAGAATCTGAAGCAAGCTCCAGGCTGAGCTGTCAGCACACAGCCCGACGCAGGGCTCAAATTCACAAGCCATGAGATCAAGACCTGGGCCGAAGTCAGATGTTCAACTGACTGAGGCACCCAGGCGCCCCTAATTCTTCTATTTTGAATGTGCCATCTATTTCCTGTCGGGACACTGACTGATATAGTACACTAGTTAGGGATCTCCAGTAGAATCAGTATTGAATTGAAGTAGGTACAGTGGTTCACCTTGCTTGCTCTTGATCTTGTTTTAAAAAAGTTTTCCCTTTTTAACTATTAAGTATGCTGTTTGCTCCGTTTTATAGATACTATTAATCATATTAAGGAAGTTCTCATCTAGTCTGTTTTCTGAGAGTTTTTCATCACGAATCATTAAGTTTTGTCAAATTATTTTTCTATATCTATTGTGATGACTGCGTGATTTTTCTCCCTTACTTTGGTAATGTAGTAAACTATATCTATTTTCATTTAAAAAACTTTTCAAGCATACGTGCAGAAAATTACACAGATAAAAACTGTACATCTTGACTAATTATCACTAATTGGCTAAACCCATGAAACCACCAGTCAAGTCGAGAGATAGAACGTTACCAGCTCCTCAGAATCCCACGTGGCACCTGAGTCTAATCACTACCCTTTCTCTTCTATAAAATAACCACTATTCTGACTTCTAGATTAGTTTGGCTTTTTTAGATTTTTGTGTAAATGAAATTAAATATTATGTACTATTTGGCGGCTGGCTTCTTTTGATCAACAGTATGTTTATGAGATTCATTCATCTTATGCATATTCATTCCTTTTCATTTCTGTAGTTTCTTTTTTTAAAAAAAATTTTTAGGGGCGCCTGGGTGGCTCAGTCGGTTAAGCGTCCGACTTCGGCTCAGGTCATGATCTCAC
Organism: Panthera leo; assembly: GCF_018350215.1. Lineage (NCBI taxonomy): Eukaryota > Metazoa > Chordata > Mammalia > Carnivora > Felidae > Panthera > Panthera leo. The sequence goes on from NC_056687.1 coordinate 64,913,423, forward strand.
AGTCCGTGAGTTCGAGCTCCGCGTCGGGCTCTGTGCTGACAGCTCAGAGCCTGGAGCCTGTTTCAGATTCTGTGTCTCCCTCTCGTTGACCCTCCCCTGTTCATGCTCTGTCTCTGTCTGTCTCAAAAAATAAATAAATAAATAAATAAAAATTTTTTTAACATTTATTCAGTTTTGAAAGGCAGAGAGAGACAGAGCGCAAATGGGGGAGGGGCAGAGAGAGAGGGAGACACAGAAACAGAAGCAGGCTCCAGGCTCTGAGCTATCAGCACAGAGCCCGACGTGGGGATCAAACTCACAGACCGCGAGATCATGACCTGAGCCGAAGTCGGCCACTTAACCGACTGAGCCACCCAGGCACCCCTCATTTCTGTAGTTTCTATTCTGAGTTAGAGTTTTGGTTGTGATGAACAATGCTGCAGTGAACATTTGTGTACTTATTTCTTGGTGTACATGTACATTCATTTCTACTGGGTTCATACCTAGAAATGGGACTACTAAGTCCTAGGGTATTGACATAAGTTCAGCTTTAAAAGATGGCTGCCAAAAGGTTCACCAAAGTACTCTGATCAGTTTATATTCTCATTTAAAGTGAATTGTTGCAGTTTTCTTCATGTATCTTGTGCTGTGGTCCTTTGAACTTTTACGAATTGTGGACTCATTCTATTTGGAAAATTTTCAGCCACTATTTCTTCAAACATTTTTCTGTCCCTGCCTCCTCCTCTAGGAACTCCAATTATACATATAATGGGCCACTTGAAGTTCATTCTCTGTTTATTAAAAAATTTTTCCCTTTGTATCATTTTAGATACTTTCTATCACTGTGTCTTCAGGTTTACTAATCTTCTGCAGTGTCTAAAGTACCATTAATAATAAAATGCCAGTGTATTTTTCACTACATACATTATAAGTTTTGTAGTTTCATCCCTAGGAGTTTAGTTGGTGTCTTTTGTAGAGTGTTGATATCTCTACTTTACTTTTTTTTTTTTTTTAATGTTTATTTATTTTGAGAGAGAAAGACAGAGAAAGAGCATAAGGGGGAAGGGCAGAGAGATAGACACAGAATCTGAAGCAGACTCCATGCTCTAAACCGTCAACACAGAGCCTGATGCAGGGCTCAAACTCACAAGCCGTGAGATCATGACCTGAGCCAAATTTGGACACTCAACTGACTGAGCCACCTAGGCACCCCTCTACTTTACTTTTTAAACAGAGAATGCAGTTATGATAACTGTTTTTATTTTCCTGCTTCTTTATATGCCTAGCAATTTTTTTATTGAGATATAATTGACACATGATATTGTATTAGTTGTAGGTATATGCCTGGTAATTTTTGATTGGTGTAAGATAATTATGAATTTTGCCTTTCTGGGTGCTGGATTTTTGTTGTTGTTTTCCTGTAAATGTTCTTGGACTTTATTTTGGGGCCTAGCTAATTAACTTGGAAAAAGCTTGATCTTTTCAGATTTTGCTTTTAAGATTTTTTTTTAGAGTGGAGCAGATCAGTTTTCAGTTTAGGGCTAATTAGTCCCCACTACTGAGACAAGACCCTTTTGAGTATTTCACCCAATGCCCCATGAATCATGAGGTTTTCTAGTTTGACTGGTGGTAATAGGCACTATTCCTGGGTTGGTTCTTTCCATGGCCTCTGGTAGTTTTCTCATATACATGCACTGATCTATATGCAAGGGATTACTGGAAGGGGACCTCTGCAGATTTCCAGAGTTCTTTCTGTACCATTCTCTCCTCTCTGGCACTCTGCCCTGTGACCATAACTGTCTTGATTTCCCTAGGATTTCAGCTCCATCATCTCAACTCAAGGGTCTGCAGGGCTCCTGTTGGGTTCTCTTTTCCTACACACTAAGGCCAGGAAATTTTCTGAAAACTGTAAGGTACATGCATTTATGATTATTATGTCTTTCTGATTAACTGACTCTTTTATCGTTATGAAATGTCTATCTTTCTCCTTGGTTATATTCTTTGCCTTGAAGTTTTATTTATTGAAGTTTATTTCCCCTCATATTAATATAGCCAGCCCAGCCTTACAGTTTACTTGGTATATATTTTTTCATCCATTTACTTGCAACCTAACAATGCTTTATATTTAAATTGTGTCTCTTGTAAGTACCACATAGTTGGGTCTTTCTTATCTTTTATGATAATCTCTACTTTTTAACTGAACCATTTAGAACAAGGGTAGGCAAACTGTGGGCTACCTGTTTTTAAATGGCCCAAAAGCTACGAAAGAATTTGCCCTTTTAAAGTGGTTAAATTGGGGCGTCTGGGTGGCTCAGTTGGTTAAGCGTCCAACTTCACCTCAGGTCATGGTCTCTCCATTCGTGAGTTTGAGTCCCACGTTGGGCTCTGTGCTGACAGCTCAGAGCCTAGAGCCTGCTTTGGATTCTGTGTCTCCCTCTCTCTGTCTGCCCCTCCCCTGCTCACAGTCTGTCTCTCTCTGTCTCTCAAAAATGAATAAATGTTAAAAAAATATTTTTAAATGGGGCGCCTGGGTGGCTCAGTCGGTTGAGCGTCCGACTTCGGCTCAGGTCACGATCTCACGGTTTGTGAGTTCAAGCCCCGTGTCAGGCTCTGTGCTGACAGCTCAGAGCCTGGAGCCTGCTTCAGATTCTGTGTCTCCCTCTCTCTCTGCCCCTCCCCCACTCATTCTCTCTCTCTCTCTCTCTCTCTCTCTCTCTCTCTCTCTCTCAAAAATAAACATTAAAAAAAATTTTTTTAATTTTTTTTAAATAAAGTAGTTGAAGAAGGAGGAGAAGAGGGGGAGAAGAAAAAGAGAAGAGAAGTAAATGAAAGACGGGGAAGGGGGAGGTGAATTCAGCAGCAGCAACAGATATTTTGTGTACTGCAATGCTAAAATGTGTATTATTCAGCTCTTTTCAGAAAAAGTTTGCCACCTCCTGGTTTAAACCATCAGTGTTTAACCTAATTATCAATATGGTTGAATTTAGAGCTCTCATTTTATTTGTTTTCTTTTTATGTCTTATTCTTCTGTTCCTCTTTTATTGCCTTCTCTTGGATTATTTGAATAAATTTAGTATTCTACTTTAATTTATGTATTGGCTTTAGCTATACCTCCTATTATTTTTTAATGATCACTCTAGGAATTACAATATATATCCCTAACGTTTCACTGTATATATATATACAGATATATATACATATATATATATACATATATATATGTATATATATACATGTATATACATATATACACACATATGTATATGTATATATGTATATGTATATATACGTGTATATGTATATACATATATATATACATATATACGTATATATACATATATATATACACGTATATATATGTATATGTATATATATACATATATATATACATATATATATACACACACACACACATACACATACATATATATGTGTGTATATATGTATACACATAGAGAGAGGGAGAAAAAAAGTAATCTTTTACATTTATCCAGATAATTGCTATTTCTAATGTTTTTCATTCATTTGTGAATTTCCATGTTTCTCTCTGAAATTATTTCATTTCAACCTGAAAAACTTCTTTCAGCCTCTTTTGCTTGCTGCTGGCAGAGAACACTCTTGGTTTTCCTTTATCTGAAAATCTATCACACATTCTTGTAGAACATTTTTGCTGGATATAGAATTCTGAATTGACTTGTCCAGCTCTTAAAAATGTAGTTTCATCACTTTCTGGCCTTCATAGTTTCAGAGGAGAAATCCACAGTCATCCAAATTGTTGTTCCCCTGTATATAGTGTCCCATTTTTCTCTGGCTGCCTTCACAATCTTGTCATTTTCTTTAGTTTCCAGAGGTTTTATCATGATGTTCATTGGAATTCATAATTCTGGGAGTTAGCTGAGCTGCTTGAATCTTTTTTTTAAGGTGTTTTTAAATTTATTTATTGAGAGAGAGAGAGAGAGAGAGAGAGAGAGAGAGAGAGAAAGTGAGAGACAGCACAAGCCAGGGAGAGACAGGGAGAGAAGGAGACAGAGAATCCCAAGCAGGCTCCACATTACCAGTGCAGAGCCCGATGTGGGGCTTGAATTCATGAATCACAAGACTATGACCTGAGCTGAAACGAAGAGTTGGATGCTTAACTGACGGAGCCACCCAGGCACCCCTGAGCTGCTTAAATCTTATAAATTTACACCTTTCACCAAGTTTTGGAAGTTGGCTCAGGCAGGTATTTTCCTGCCCCATACTCTATTTTCCTCTTCTCTTTTTGATACTCAAATTAACCTTATATTAGACCTTTTAATATTATCCCACAGATCCCTAAATTCTGCTCATTTCTTTTAACTTTTCTTGCTCTCCAGATCAAATAACTCCTTGGCTCCATTTTCAAGTTCACTGGCTCTTCTGTCATCTATATTCTGCTCTTAAGCCCATCCAGTGAATTTTTTATTTTTCAGTTCTAAAATATCTTTTCAGTTTTCTTTATTTTGTATTTATTTTCTGTGATATTTTATATTTTCTTTGATTTCCAGTATGTTTGACTTTACTTAACTGAACACAGTTATAATAGGTGCTTTAAAAACACTTATCTGATAACCTCAACATTGGATCATCTTGGAGTTGGCATCTGTTGATTGTCTTTTCCATTTATTTTCCAAAAAAAAAATAAAATTTTATTGTGGTAATGACTTTTAACATGAGATCTACCCTCTTAACAAATTATTAAGTGTACCACACATTATTGTTGACCATAGGTATAATTTTGTATAGGAAATCTCTACAGTTTATTCCTCTTGCTTAACTGAAACTTTATGCCCACTAATTAGTAACTCCCCATTTTCCCCTGCCCCAAGCTCCTGACAACCATCATTCCACTCTTTGATTCTATGACTTTGCACTTTAGATACCTCATGTAGTGGAATGATGCAGTATTTGTCTTTCTGTGAGTGGGTTATTTTAATTAGCATAATGTCCTCATTCATCCATGTTGTCACATATTGCAGAATTTTCTTCTTTTTTGAGACTGACTAGAATTTTATTACATGTATGTACCACATTGTCTTTATTCATTTATCTGTTGATTGACATTTATATTATTTACACGTCTTGGCTATTATGAAAACAGTGCTCCAATGATCATATCTCTTCAAGATCCTGATTTCAATTCTGTTGGATAAATAGAGCAATCCCAGAAGTGGTATTTCTATTTTTAATTTTTTGAGGAATCTCCATACTGTTTTCCATAGTGGCTACACAATTGTTGCATTCCACCAATAGCAGGAAAGGCTCCAATTTCTCCATATTTATTGTCTTTGTTGTTTTGGTAATAGTTATCCCAACTAGTGTGCAATAATGTCTCATGGTGGTTGTTGATTTGCATTTCCCTGATGATTAGTGACATTGAGCATTTTTTCATATACCTGTTGGTCATTTGTATGTCTTCTTTGCAGAGATGTCCACTGAAGTCCTTGGTCCATTTTTAAAGTAGGTTATTAGGGTTTTTGTTTTTTGTTTTACTATTGAATGGTAGGAATTACAATATATATTTGGGAAATAAACTCCCTATATGGTTTGCAAATATTTTCTCCCATTCTGTAGGTGGGAGATTGATTGTTTCTTTTACTATGTGGAAGAATTTTAATTTGGTGTAGTCCCACCTATTTAATTTTGTTGCATGTGCTTTGGGTGTCATATCCATGAAATAATTGCCAAGACCAATGTCATGAAGCTTTCCCTCTATGTTATTTTCTAGGAATCTTACAGTTTCAGATCTTATGTGTTAGTCTTTAACCCATTTTGATGATTTTTATTAAGGATCCAATTTCATTCTTTCCTGTTTTCCCAGCAACATTTGTTGCAAAAAGGTTCCTTTCCCTCTTGTGTATCTTTGGCACCCTGTTGAAGATCAGTTGACTGTATATGTATGGATTTATTTCTGGGATCTCTATTCTGTTTTCTACTGACCTATATATCTGTGTTTATACTATACCATATTGTTTTTATTACTATAGCTTTGTAATATATTTTGGAATAAAGAAGTGTGATGCCTCCATCTTTGTTCTTTTTTCTCCAGCTTAATTTGGCTATTCAAGGTCTTTGGTGGTTCTATAAGAATTTTAGAATTCTTTTTTTCTACTTCAACATTTATCAGAAGAATATGGTGGAATTCAGTCTACACAACATAGTATTCATAACAGTCAGACTACAATCTAAAATTATTCTACTTACATGGATGCCTGGGTGGTTCAGTTGGTTAAGTGTCCAACTCTTGATATTAGCTCAGGTCATGATCATATGGTTTGTGAGAACCAACCTCATGTTGGGTTCTGCACTGACAGTGCTGAGCCTGCTTGGGATTCTCTCTCTCTCTCCCACTCTCTCTACTGCACCCCCCCAACTCACTCATATGTGCTCTCTCAAAATAAACACTTAGAAATAAAATAAAATAATTCTACTTACAGAAAACCTAGAATATACAACCCATTTTAAGTGGAAAAGATGATTTCTTCCTTTTTGATTTGGTTGCCTTTTATTTCTTTGTCTTGCCTAATTGCTCAGACTATGACTTCCAGTACTATGTTCAAGTGGTAAGAGTTGGTATTTTTGCCTTGCTCCTGATCTTAGAGGAAAAGATTTTATCACCACTAAGTATGATGTTGGCTATGGGCCTTTCATAGATGGCCTTTATTATGTTGAGGTAACTTCCTTCTATTCCTGCTTTGTTAAGAGTTTTTGTCATGAGAGGGTGCTAAATTTTGTCAAATGCCTTTTCTGGATCTATTAACATAATCATCTGATTTTTATCCTTTATGTTGTGAATGTGGTGTATCACATTAACTGATTTTAATTCATAGTACATAGCTGTTATTTGCAGGATTCATTTTTTTAAGTTTATTTATTTTGAAAGAGTGACAGAGAGTATGAGTGGGGGAGGAGCAGAGACTAGAAGAGAAAGAATCACAAGCAGGCTCCATGCTGTGAGCTCAGAGCCCGACACAGGGCTCGATCTCATGAAGTGTGAGACCGTGAACTGAGCTGAAATCAAGAGTCGGGTGCTTAACTGACTGAGCCACTAGTTGCCCCTGCAGGATTCATTTTTTGAGTGCTTACTCTTGCATATAGGAAGCAGATCTTACTTTTTTGTATAAAACATATGCATTTAAGGTTTTATCACATAAGTTTAACTACATGGTATTTTCACTTACTTCAAAATAGTTTCTAATTTTCATTATGTTTCTTGTTCAACTCATGGGGTTAGAGACATTATTTATATAAATTATTAAATATTGGATTTTCTAATTTCCCTTTGATTAATGACTTCTAAGCCAATTGCACTTCACTCATAAAACAAGATTTCAAATATTTGAAATGTATTGATTGGCTTTATGATGCAACATATGTTTAACTATTAATGAATTACTTAGAATTGAAAAAAACTTATTCTGAAATTATTAGGAAGTGTTTTAAATATATCTATTTGACCAAGTTTGCTAAATATGTTGTTCATGTCTTCCAATATGACTGTCGATTTGCCTGTCTCCTATAGTTCTGTTAATTTATGCTATTTGTATGTACTTAAGATTATGTTATGAGATACATATGAATTAGAATTCGTATATCTTTCCAGTAAATTGAACTACTTTTCATTAAAAGATATAATGAACTTTGACTTCTTGGCTCATAGTCAATGTTTAAATGACATGGATTTTTCCATCCTTATTACTTTTAACTGACTGTCCTTAAGTTTTAGATGCTTTTTAAATTTTTATCATTATTTAAATCTGACAAGCTTTTAATTTAGCTCATATATATTTGATGTTATTAAAGATACATGTGGATTTACATCTATTGTCCAACCATATGCTGTCTATTAGTTCTACCTGTTCTATTTCTTTTCCTCTACTTTTGCCTTCTTTTATCACTCCATTTTTTCTATTAGTTTAGAAGTTATACACTCTTAATTTTTTTTGTTTCCCATTAGGATGATTTCAAAAAATTAATAGACTTTATATTTTTAGAGCAGTTTTTAGGTTTGCAGAAAAAATGATCAGAAAGTACAGTGAGTTCTTGGGGTGCCTGGGTGGCCCTGTCGGTTGAGCATCTGACTTCGGCTCAGGTCATGATCTTGCAGTTTGTGAGTCTGAGCCCCGCACTGGGCTCTGTGCTGACGGCTCAGAGCCTGGAGCCTGCTTCGGATTCTGTGTCTCCTCCTCTCTCTGCCTCTCCCCTGCTCATGCACTGTCTCTCTCTGTCTCTCAATAATAGATAAACATTAGAAAAAAAATTAAGAAAGTACATTGAGTTCTCATTTACTCCCTTCTCCTTTCCCGATTTTCTACCTCTAATTTCCCCTATTATTGATACCTTGAATTAGTGTGCTACACTTCTTATAGTGATGAGCCAATACTGATACATTATTATTAACTGATGTCCGTGGTTTATGTTAGGATTCTCTCTTTGTGTTGTGAATTCTATAGGTTTTGGCAAATGTATATGATATGTACCTATAATTACAGTATCAAACAGAATAGAGTCACTGTCATAATAATTTTTAATATTTTATTATTTCCCCTAGAAATTGCAACAGGTATTCTTGATTTATCAAAGTCTAAATTATTTGTCTTGGTCAGTAGAAGGACTTTTGTAGTTTAAATTTCTATGTATTTTAACATCACAAGATAACAGTAATTCCAAGTTGTCCAAAATTGCAAGTAGAAAAAAATTCTTTTTCATTCTCCTCAGGTACAGGAAATGATAGAAAACAGAGACAAATGTGAAACCTACAAAGAATGAATTTCTCCTCAACATTGTTTACAACCCTCAGTATCAACACTATGTTCTGTTTCTCACTCTGAAAAATGATTTTTGAATGGTCATTGGTAGTGATTCTGCCTAAATATGTCCTTAATTTTTAAGTAAAATCTATAAGCTGTCCACTTCAAAAATTCACATAAGTTACAGATACCTCAGGCTAATCATGCAAAATATATACATGTAATACTTATCCATGCATTGATATTTCAATACTCATTCCTCTAAAGCACTGCATAATAACAAGTTCACAAATCCCAAAGATCAAAAAAAGAATATTAGCAATTTATATGTAGTTCTCATAAAGCATACAAGTCTATCATGTCTCCAAACTGTGTATAAAATTTTCAATCAGAAAATGTGTGGAAAATAATTTTTAGCAGCACTTTTTTTCTCTCTTCATGGAAGGTGATTGTTGTAATCTCTTTTTTCTTGTTTCTTAATACCTCCAACATATTTTTACTATTTTCCTATTTGACCCCGCCTGTTACTTTCTGCCATTAGTGGATGTGATTTAATCTAATCCTAGGGATACCTCTCTTCTGATTTTTAACCTACAGCAAAATTCAAACATGTTATACTACTATGTGCATACCTATGGGAGAGGCAGAATCACACTTCCTCATTACCTTTATCCCCTGAAGAGTATCCACATTGCATGGAATGTGTAACCAGTAGAACTGGTATTTAAATGCAAAAGGCCTTAATATAGTCTGGTATGAGAGGACCTGCCCAGCATTCATAACTGAGATGATCATCTACTACTATTTTTGTAAGCTGAACCTGTTGTTTAATTTCTATTTCAACATTAAAGAATTGATTCTTTATACTGTTTAACTGCTGACTCGGTGTAATTATGTGGTTGCATTACAATGGATTAAGTTTCTGTTTGAACAATAAAGCACAAATCCTACTTTTTTTTTAATACCTGAATGTCATTTCTAATAATTATACTTTTTAAAAAATCTCCTAATAACTTCAGAGTTTTATTTAGCTCCTTTAGTTGTCCATAAAACGTGCATGTGCTCAGACTCCACAAATGTTCTCCACTCAGATAAGGAATCTGTCTGTTGATTGTGGGCTAGCAAAACCAGGTGAAAGCTGGATAACCTGTGGGGAAAGTTTGAGTGATGTGACTAAGACTATAATTAATCAGTTGGTTGAACAAAATAACCCAGAGATGGAAGGGCCAACAATATCATTAGTGATCGAAAAGTTGGATGTTATCATTAACTTCTGAAATTAAGTATTAAATTTAGTTCACTGGTTTTCAGCCTGAATACCAGACAGCTTTGATGTATTTCTCAAAGCGGAACACTTCAGACCAGACCATCCCAGCCATCCAGCACTTTGCGTTAGCTTTCTCTGTGATATGTTTCACAAGTGTCATTTTGACCTTTTGCAGTGAGGCAGTGGACCAGAGGGGATGAGCTTGGTATGTATGGTCCCATGGTCCTGTCTGAACACATTTGACAGAAAAGAGAAAGAAGAAAAAGGGAGATTAAGCCTCACTTTCAGTGACTCAGGCTCTCTACTAAAAGAGCTGTCTAGTGTAGGAAACAAATTAACTGGAAGTATGTTCAGTTCTTAGTCCCTAAGTGCTAAGAAGTAGTCCCAGGCCCAGAGTAAACACCAGAGGTGAGAATATAGGTGGAAAGATCTGTTGGCTAGGAGGGGAAGTAGAGCCTTAGAGAAGGCCTTTCCAAGAGTAAAACTGACAGAAGACATGGCTGGCCATGTGGAATAAAAATGTAATGGGGAATAAAAGTTTCAGTGTCAGCACAGATCAGTGGAATAGACTAGAGACTCCAGAATTGGACCCACAAATGTAAGGCCAACTAATCTTTGACAAAACAGGAAAGAATATCCAATGGAAAAAAGTCTCTTTAACAAATGGTGCTGGGAGAACTGGACAGCAACATGCATAAGAATGAAACTAGACCACTTTCTTACACCATTCACAAAAATAAAATCAAAATGGATGAAGGACCTGAATGTGAGACAGGAAACCATCCAAACCCTAGAGAAGAAAGCAGGAAAAAACCTTCTGACGTCAGCCGCAGCAATTTCTTACTCGACACATCTCCAAAGGAAAGGGAATTAAAACCAAAATTAGCTATTGGGACCTCATGAAGATAAAAAGCTTCTGCACTGCAAAGGAAACAACAAAACTAAAAGGCAACCGACGGAATGGGAAAAGATATTTGCGAATGATATATCGGACAAAGGGCTAGTATCCAAAATCTATAAAGAGCTCACCAAACTCCACACCTGAAAAACAAATAATCCAGTGAAGAAATAGGCAGAAGACATGAATAGACACTTTTAAAGAAGACATCCAGATGGCCAACAGCCACATGAAAAGATGCTCAACGTCACTCCTCATTAGGGAAATACAAATCAAAACCACACTGAGATACCACCTCACACTGGTCAGAGTCGCTAAAATGAACACATCAGGAGACTGTAGATGCTGAAGAGGATGTGGAGAAAAGTGAACCCTCTTGCACTGTTGGTGGAATGCAAACTGGTGCAGCCACTCTGGAAAACAGTGTGGAGGTTCCTTAAAAAAATTAAAAATACATCTACCTTATGACCCAACAATAGCACTGCTAGGAATTTACCCAAGGGATATAGGAGTGCTGATACATAGGGGCACTTGTACCCCAATGTTTATAGCAGCACTTTCAACAATAGCCAAATTATGGAAAGAGACTTAAATGTCCATCAACTGATGAATGGATAAAGAAGATGTGGTTTATATATACAATGGAATACTACTTGGCAATGAGAAAGAATGAAATCTGGCCATTTGTAGCAAAATGGATGGAACTGGAGGGTATTCTGCTAAGTGAAGTAAGTCAGGCAGAAAAAGACAGATACCATATGTTTTCACTCATATGTGGATCCTGAGAAACTTAACAGAAGACCATGGGGGAGGGGAAGGGGGGGGAAAGTTACAGAGAGGGAAGGAGGCAAACCATAAGAGACTCTTAAATATTGAGAACAAACTGAAGGCTGATGGGGGTGGGAAGAGGGGAAAGTGGGTGGTGGACATTGAGGAGAGCAGCTGTTGGGATGAGCACTGGGTATTGTATGGAAACAAATTTGACAATAAACTATATATATATATATATATATATATATATATATATATATATAAAATCTCTGTAGGTATATGTATATATATATATACATATACCTACAGAGATGATACCCTGAGGGCTGCAAGAGCATGTAGCAGAGGGACTTGATCTCTTTTGGAGCAGAAGGCTACCAGGAAGAAGTTTCCCTGTCCCATTCAGGGACCCAAGAGAAAACTGTAGCAGGAGTCAAGAGTGAGAGTGTTGTAAGATGAGGCCAGAGATGTAGACAGGGGTAGCTGATACAGAGCCTTCTCAACCATGGTCATGAATTTGGGCTTTATTTTAAGCTCAATGGAAAACTACCAAAAGGTTTTTAAATACAAGAGTGGAATGATCAACATGCATCTCATGTGCATGTTGTGCAGTTCCCTCTCACTGCAGAGTGGGGACTGATAGGTGAGAGGAGCACATTTATTAGGAAAATATTATCATAGTTGGTGAAAGATGATGGTTGCCTAAACAAGGGTTGGAATGGAGAGGGAGAGAATGGATAGATTTAAGGCATAGACAGAAAGTCAAAGTAATAGGAAGTGACACAATGTGGGTGTTCATAGAGAGGGAGATGGGACAGTCTCCATTTTTGGCTTGAACCATTCATTGGGATTAGGCAACAGGGATGATGAATACAACTATGGATGTGTGAGTTTTATGAACCATAGAAATCATTACTGTTTTTGTAATTATCATCAAAGCAGTCATTTTCATGACCTTTATGTGCTTATATTATATGTTCATATTGTGGTAATAAAGAGACCACTTGGTCTCTAACTCAATAGTTTATTTATAACTTTGATTACAGACAAGAAAGTGAGGCTGTTGTTTCAACTTTCTCTCTGTTCGAAAAGAAAAATAAAGAGATGAGAAGTAGAAGAACAAAAGAAAAAAAAGTTTCCGTGTCAGAACAAAAAGATACCATATCCCTTGAAGGAATCCTCCAAGGATGCTTCTGAAGAAGGAGTTACTCCTATAGATATGAGGTGTGAGTGTTCCAGGTGTTAAGAGAGATAACATGAAAAAGCACTTAGAAAAGGGCCTGGCACTGTTAGCTCTTATTATTTTAGTGGTATTATCATCAACAGTATTAATATTCCATTTTACCTGAGCAATTCTAATGACCCTCCCTCACTGTATTCCTTACCACCCTGATCTCACAGTAACAGAAAGTAAAGCTACTAGACCAGTTTTCCTGGCCCTTATCCCCTCCCCTCTTCCATTTAAAGAATAAATGTGACATCATCCATCATTAGGAAAATGGAAATCAAAACCAAGATGAGATACCACTTCACACTCACTGGCATGGCTGTAGTCAAAAAGACAAACAAAAGGAAGTGTTGACAAGGATGTGGAAAAATTAGAACACTTATACACTGTTGAGAGGAATGTAAAATGGTGTAGCCACTTTGGAAAACAGTCTGGCAACTCTTCAAAAATTTAAATGTTGTATTATCATGTGATTCAGTAATTCCACACCTAGGTATATACCTAGGACAACTGAACATATGCAGCCTTACAAAAGTTTGTACATGAATGTTCCTATCAGCATTCACAATAACCAAAAGTGAAAATAAAGCAAAATGTCCAGCAAGTGATGAATGGGTTTTAAAAATGTGATAATCAGGTGCCTGAGCGGCTCAGTTGTTGAGGATCTGACTTAGGCTCAGGTCATGATCTCTCGGTTCATGAGTTTGAGTCCCACATCCGGTGAGCTCAAGCCCTGCTTCAGGTGAACATAAGCCCTGCTTCAGGTGAACATAAGCCCAGGTGAACATAAGGCTTCAAGTGAGGCCTGCTTCCCTCCACTTCTCTCCCTCCCCCTTCTCTCTGCCCCTTGTGGGATTCTCTCTTTCTCTCTCTGCCCCTTGCTCACTTGTGCCCTCTATCTCTCAAACAAATAAAAAATTAAAAATGTGATAATCAACAGATGAATGGATAAATAAAATATGGTATGTACAAATGAAATAGTATTTAGCCTTATAAAGAACGGAAATTGTGACACGCTACAATATGGGTGAACCTTGAGGATATTACGCTAAATGACATAAGCAAGTCAAAAAAAGACATATTTTATGATTCCACCTGCATAAGGTATCTAAAATAGTCACATTCATAGAAAGTAAAATGATGGGTACCAGGGACTGGGGGGGGGGGGGTGTCGAGAAAATAGGGAGTTTTTTAGTAGGCATAGAGTTTCAGTTCTGCAAGGTGGAAAAATTGTGGAGGCCTGTTGCACAATGTGAATGTACTTAACACCATTGAACTGCACATTTAAAAATGGGTATGGTAGTCAACAGCATATTACATGTTTTTTATCACAATTTTAAATAACTAAAAATGAAAAAATGTGACCTGTGCATACAATGGAGTATTACTCAGTTATAAACAGGAATGAAGTACTGATAAAGGACTATGACTTGGCTGAACCTTGAAAACATTCTAAGGGAAAGAAGCCAGACACAAAAGACGATACGTTATATGATCCCATACACGTGAAATATCAAACACAGGCAAACCCATAGAGATAAAAGGTAGATTAGTGGATGTCAGAGGCAGAGGAGAGAAGGTGATGGGGAGTGAATGCAATGAGTAGGGGGTTTCTTTTGGGGGTGATGAGAATGTTCTGGAATTACCAGTAATGGTGCACAACTCTGTTCTAAAAAGCACTGAAGTGTATGCTTCAAAGGTGAATTTTATAGTATGTGAATTGCACACTAATAAAGCTGTTCTAAGGGATATCTGGGTGGCTTAGTCAGTTAAGCATCCAGGCTTCGGTTCTTGATTTTGGCTCAGGTCATGATCTCATGGTTTGTGGGTTCGAGCCCTGGTTGGGCTCCATAGCCTACTTGGAATTCTCTCTCCTTCTCTTTCTGCCCCTCCCCCCACTGTTGCACACACTCTTTCTCTCTCAAAAAATTAAATAAACATTCAAAAAACAAAAAACAACTTTCAAAAAAAATAACGCTGTTCTAAAAAAAGAATAAGTGTGGACGTTAATATATATTTTTTAATGTTTATTTATTTTTGAGACAGAGACAGAGCTTGAACGGGAGAGGGTCAGAGAGAGAGGGAGACACAGAATCCGAAGCAGGCTCCAGGCTCCAAGCTGTCAGCACAGAGCCCCACACGGGGCTGGAGCTCACAGACCGTGAGATCATGACCTGAGCCAAAGTCAGATGCTTAACCGACTGAGCCACCCAGGCACCCCAGGACGTTAATATTTTTAAGTCCGCTTTATGACAGAGGTGAGTGAAAGAGAATAGCTATGAAACTCAGAAACATTATAAACAGGAATACCCGAGCCTTCCAAGAGAATTATCCTATTTCCTCCATTCTTTCAAATTCCCTTGTTTTACTCTTTGGTATTTTGCATATGCTTTATTTTTTTGAATTAGCTTCCTATTATTTTGTACGCAAGCACATATGTGTGTCCAGCTTTATTGAGACAGAATGTATAACATTGTGTGAGGTGTACAATGTAATGATTATAGATACATGTGTATACTGTGAAATGATTTCCACAATAAAGCCTCCTATCATGTCTTGACTAACTTATTCTCAGTTTTACTCCACCCACTCTCCTCCACTTACCTTCTTTTTCTCTTATGTAATCAATGTGAATATATAAGTAAGTATATATATGTATGTGTATACACACACACACACACACACACACACACAATTATGTCTGTTGATGTTTTTGTGCTCATGTGTCTAGATATATTTTTATGTACACAGGTGTGGACGAGTTTGGTTCCGGATATCTGTGTATCTATGCTTGAATCTTCACATCAGTCATTTGGGAACATTGTAAGGCTAAAACTCCCAGAACTGTGTTTTTTACGAGTGGCAAACAATACTGGTATCCCAGGGCCTTATCATGCTCTCAAAAGGCTATTTTTTTTCTTGTAGCATTGGCAGAATTTGCAACACACTATAACATCAGAGAGTGGTAGTCTGACCGGTTGTTATGAACAGATAGGATTCCAACAGGCAAAGCTAAGTGCCTAATTCTGTGTTTTAATTTTTTTGTTTTTTAAGAAAAAGCAGTTCTTCTCAAACTCCATTAAAAATATAGTAAAGATTTACAGAAAGAAGTAAATCCATCTTGATACTCAAAACAGGAGGGGGAGAAACCAGAGATTTTTGTGATTTCTGAAAACAGAAAGCAGATAGGACAGGTAAACCAGAACAGAAGTTCCACCTCAAAACCCACAAAGGTGACTGAGTGGAGGGACAAGACATTTTTCCAGGCAGAGCCTCAGAGGCTCCAAAGGCTGTGTGGGCAGATACAGGGGAAAGGGAGTGAGCTGTGAGTAACAAAGGACTCCTCCTTCCTAATGACCTTTACAGTCTGTTTCGGTCACCTACTACCAGAGACCCACCTTGTCATCACCAAAACTGCTCCATAGTGAAATCACTCATATAGTCAAATTACACTTCTAGAAATGACACTGAACCTAGAGAATTATATATTTGAGTCTCTTATGTTTTGTCCCCTTCCTTGCTTTTTATATATATAAAATTATATAGACTTGTGTCGGGGCACCTGGGTGGCTTAGTTGGTAAAGCGTCCAACCCTTGATCTGGGCTCAGGTCTTGATCTCAGGGTTGTGAGTTCAAGCCTTGCATCGGGCTCCATGCTTGGTATAGAGCCTACTTAAAAAAAGAAAAGATTTGTGTCAAAAATTTATACTGAGAAGAAAGGAGAATTTTCCAACCTCAAAAATGTCCAACCACAGATTGATTACAACATATCTATACAATTAATGTTGCTATAATTTCTGTTTAATTATCTGGATGAGTATAGTTGGACCTATCCCAAACCATATAATATACATATATGTGACTATATACATATAAGTATAAAGAGTTAGGTAGAGAAAGAGACAGACTGACAGAAGTAAAAGAATAGGAAAATATAAAGTTTTACGTTAGAAAGCCTTTTTTAAGCATAATGCCAAAGTGAAAATCATTAAGAAAAATATATAATTGATATGACATATTTTAAAAGTATGAAAAAAGTTAGCAAAATGCAAATGATTAATAGTAATAGTTGCAATCAAAATGACAGATCAATATCCTAAATATGTAATAAGTTCCCACAAATCGATTTTTTAATAATTTTTTTAAATTTACTTTTTTTTTAAATTTACATCCAAGTTAGTTAGCATATAGTGCTATAATGATTTCAGGAGTAGATTCCAGTGATTCATCCCCTATGTATAACACCCAGTGCTCATCCCAACAAGTGTCTTCCCTAATGCCCCTTACCCATTTAACCCATCCCCCTACCCACAACCCCTCCAGCAACCTCCAGTTTGTTCTCTGTATTTGAGTCTCTTATGTTTTGTCCCCTTCCTTGTTTTTATATTATTTTTGCTTCATTTCCCTTATGTTCATCTGTTTTGTATCTTAAATTCCTCGTATGAGTGAAGTCATAGGACACCCACAAATCAATTTTTAAAACCATAAATACTCCCAATCAAAGAAAAAGTCCAAGAACATGAATGGGAAATTTATTGAAGAAAACATGTAAATAACCAAAGAAAAATAAATTAAAACAAAAATTAGATATCACTTAAATATTTTTATAGAAAAAAATATTTTTAAATGTTTATTAGGGAGAGAGAGAGTGAGAGCAGTAGCGGAGGAGAGGCAGAGAGATAGGGAGAGAATCCCAAGCACGCTCCTCATTGCCAGCACAGAGCTCCATGTAGGGCTCAATCTCAGGAACTGCAAGATCATGAACAGAGCCAAAATCAAGAGTTGGATGCTTAACCAACACCCACCCAGATGCCCCTAGACAAAAATTTTTTTAAAGGTAGCACCTAACCTGTCTGAAAGTACAGCTAAATGGACCCTTTCTTACACTGTTTGGGGAATATACATTTTACAACCTCTCTGGAATGCAATCGGATCAATCATTGATTGATTGAGTGATTGATTGATTATATATTTATTGCGAGAGAGAGTGCGCACATGTAAACACGCTTGAACGAATGGAGAGTGGGAGAGAGGGAGAAAGAGAATCTTAAGCAGGCTCCACACCCAGTGTGGAGCCCAACAGGGGGCTCAATCTCATGATAGTGAGATCATGACCTGAGCAGAAATCAAGGTCTGATGCTTAACCTGCTGAGTCACCCAGGAACCCCAAATCCAAACATTTTAAAACAAATATGCCCTTTAGTCAGAAATTCTAATTCTAGGAATTTACACTAAGAAAATAATGAAATGTGTTTAAAAATTGATGTATAAGAATATTCTCCATGGGATACCTGGGTGGCTTAGTCAGTTAAGTGTCTGACTCTTGATTTTGGCTCAGGTCATGATCTCACAGTTCCTGAGTTTGAGCTCCATATTGAGCTGTATGCTGATAGCATGGAGTCTGCTTGGGATTCTCTCTCTCTGCCCCTCCCCTGCTCCTGCTCTCTCTCTCTCTCTCTCTCTCTGTCTCTCAAAATAAATAAACTTAAAAAAAAAAGAAGATTCTCCACATTATTTATAATATTGAAAAATTAAAAATCTGAATTTTCAACCTTTGAGATTCGGTTAAATATATAATAGCATATTCATATGGCAAGATATAATACATCCACCAAAATTATGTTATAGAATAATCCCTTAGGGAAATGCCTATACCATATTATAAATAAAATAATGGTTTTAGAAGACTGTAAATAAGTTGTGATCCTAATTACATGGAGGAAAACTAAAAGAAGATCAGAAGTGCCATAAGGGTAGGAATTTTGTCTGCTTAATGCCTGCTAGAACAATACCTGATAAGCAATAGTACCTCAAATAGTTCCTGAATGAATGATTCTACACCAAAATGCTTACTGTACTTATTACTGGACAAGGAGGTTTCGTGATTTTTATTTTCTGCAATGGACATGCATTCGTTATCCAAATAAAATAATGAATTTTTTAAAAGCAGAGAATAATTTAGGGCAATATATAAAGAAATGCAGATACTTTCCTAAAACTGGCACTTTGGTTACGTACTTTTGGCTCTTCTCAAGCATTATTTAATGCAATGGGTTTTTCCCCCCAAGGACAGAAGATCTAATTCCTCTAAACCTCCCCAATCAGAAACTCATTCATTCATTTTAAACTATTCTAATTTCAGGGGCGCCTGGGTGGCTCAGTTGATTGAGCATCTGACTTCGACCCAGGTCATGATCTCACACTTATGGGTTTGAGCCCTGTGTAGGGCTCTGTGCTGACAGCTCAGAGCCTGGAGCCTTGCTTCAGATTCTGTGTCTCCCTCTCTCTCTGCCTCTCTCTCTCTCTCTCTCTCTCTCTCTCTCTTTCTCTCTCAAAATAAATAAACATAATAAAAAAATTTTTTTAACTATTCTAGTTTCAGTGAGGTAGCAAAGGCAGAGGAAGAAAAAACAACAAATAAATAAGCAAGGTAATACCAGCCTGATTATTATGATGCAAATAAAATGTGTTTATATAGGAGAGAGTAACTCTAGTGGAGAGGGCAGGCTACACTAGAAAGGGCCATCAGGAAAGGCTTCTCAGAGGAAGCGGGAGCAGAGCTGCACCTGAAGAATGACAAGGAGGCAGCCTGGAACCAGTAGGGGACACGGATTTCCACTAATGGGAGTGGAAAACCGTGTGGTTGGACCACACATAGGATTAAATTAGTACCTAAGAAGTTGGAGAATACATGAGCAACTTATAAGCCATGGTGAGGAGTTTGGATCCTACTCTTGAGCACAAAGGGAAGCCACTGAACAGTTTTAAGGAGGGGAAACAACAAAGTCTGATTTATGTTCTTAAACATTCTCAGGACACTTCTGTTCAAGAGGGTAGCTTTAAATTGCATCATAGAATTTTCTGCCCCCAATATCAATAAAATAAAAACTTTAAAAAATCAGAAGTATATATACTTACTAAATATCATATTGAGAGAGGCCACAACCTAATTCACCGTTCTTCAAGAGCTGATGGCCAAGGAAAGAAAGAGTAGGTTCCAGAAGAAAAGCAGAGAAACCCAGCTGTCCTTGTAAGAAAACAAAGACCTGGAATTCTTATTATTTTCCTTAAATCCAGGCAATGTTGCTTTATCTTATAGAAATTTTAACCAGAAAGTAGTGGGAATGAGTGAGGAGAGAGGGGCTGATTCTCCCGATGGCAGTACAGGTTCAGAGCCAGATTCAGAGTTGAGAGCTGAATCCAGCTCTTAAATCTTCTAACACAATTGGTCAGGCCCAAGAGGAGACAGGACTGAGAAGGAACAACCAGAGAACTAGGGGAAACATGACAAGAATATTGGAATAAAGTAGTATGGAAACCAGAAGAGGAGAATGGACTCGTCAGCTGTATCAATTGTGCTGAGTGACCAAATGAAATGAAGACAAAGAAGTGTCTACAGGATTTGGCAAAACAGAGGTTGTTTGTAACTTGACAAGCAGTTTCAGTGGAAGAATGGAGGGAAGATAGAATTTGACTAAAGATTTACAGTGTTTAACAGTTTAAAACAAACCAGTTGATTAGGAAAAAATATCATCATTCCAGATACTGAGAGCAAAGGGAATGTTTTGCCTTGGGACCTCTCAGACCCAACGTGGATGATTGTGTATGGCATCCTCAACAATATGTCTGCAGTAAACACAACAAGTTTCATAGACTTGCCCCTTAATACTGGATATCAGAAATATTATAGAGACTTTCATTGGGTGAAAAGTTGGGCTAACTGGTTATTTTATTGGAATATGGTTATTCCATGTAACAATTCCATATAATAACCATGCCTGGTTATTGAAGTGGCCTAAAGTCCCCTCCAATTATAAGAGTCCACATAATGGCACGTCCCTTTCCTGGGAGAGGACTACATTGACTTAAGAAGTTGTTTTTTGGTAGCCATATTCTAAAATGTGAACTGAATTAAGCATTTATCATCTACAGGAGCCAAGAATATGAGAATGTCCTTAATGTTGAGCAAGAGGACAACTGAGTAACAGAGAGGACACATTAAAGGCCAAAAAGCCTGAATCTATACTTTTCAGTAAAATTAGCATAGAGAGTCAACACCTGCCAGAAAAAAAGCAGTTTTCAGAGGCACTGGTGAGTTGGCGAACCTGGGCACTTCAGTCTGCAGGTTTGGCTCAGTTATTTCTAATACAGAAGCTGAGCTCTGATTAGTGACCTGCTCTACTCCACCAGGAGCTTAGGTGCTCTGGGAGACTTACTTGTGAGCCAGTTTTGCAGACAATGGCTTTTTATATATGCCATGAACGATATTCTACTCTCTATTCACCTCGTTAACTAGTTAGCAGAAAAAATCACATTAAGATTTTGATATCATTTTCAAAGTTACACCAATTGTCTAAGTACACTCAAATAGTACAGTATAGTAGTTAAGAGTGTAGGCGGTGAGAACAGACTGATGGGAGTCTTCACTCCTAAATAGCTCTGGAACTATGGGGAAGTTAACCTCCTCAACCCCTGCTTCCCTCATCTATTAAATAGGGGGCCATAATAGTATATACTTCACAGGGTCACTGTCAAAGGTAAATTTTACAGTGCCTGGGACTTTTATAAGAATTGAAAATATGGCAGACAAATCATGGTTTGAGAATTCTTTTTTCCTGAAACTGGTGAGTAGAGGGTGCCTGGGTGGCTCAGTCGGTTAAGCCACCAACTCTTGATTTCGGCTCAGGTCATGATCTTACAGTTTGTGAGTTTGAGCCCCACATCGGGCTCTGTGCTGATGGTGCAGAGCCTGCTTAGCAATCTCTCTCTTTCTCTCTTTCTCTCTCTCTCTCTGCCCCTTCAGAGTTCTCTCTCTCTCACTCTTTCAAAATAAATAAATAAACTTTAAAAAAAAAGAAGAAGAAAGAAACTGGTGAGTAGGGAAAAAGCCATTAAGTAACTCACATTCCGAGCTCAGAACTTCCAGGATGGGCCAGTTGCTTTCCCATCCAGTTTACACTGCAGCTCCCTCCCTCCCCCATAACAAAGTGGATTGGAAGTGAGGGGTCCATTTAGGGACTGCACTGATTATGAAGAGAAACATTCCAATGCTCCCTTGTCCCAAAGATGAAAGAGAGAAGACCCATGAGGGTTGGAAAGTTTGAGGGAGTGGATAGCACCGACAGCCTGTAGCTCGGTGAGACATTGCATTAGTCACCAGGTTTGTTAACTTGCCTTGGCACAACCACAGAGAAGGAAAGCATAGGGTGATGGTACAGTGGGATGGCCAGGCAGAGAGGGGCACGCATACTCTTCTTTATTTCCAGATTCTGGACATGTATGAAGGATGGAGGTGTTGCAATTATTGTTGGAAAATTCATCTTTTTCCTAGCTGGTCTTTTGTTTCTTGTTATGGGCTTTTGGGTTCACATTGTATATTTAGAAAACAGATTCATGTTTATTTTCTCCCCACATAATCCTAGTAACAGAACCTAAAATGCCTAGGATATGAATGGAAACATATGTCCTTATTTGCTTCCTTGCTGCTTTATCACAAAGATTTCCAAAAGAGCATGTTTTTAATAATTTACGTGCCTTTCTTTCTATAATTGTAATAGAGATCCTTTGCAGACAGAGGAACTGTCGACATAAAAAGAAAATAAAAGCCATCCATATCACATCATCCAGATATAACCCTGATGATATTTATTTTACATTCGTCATGTATATACATACCAATTCATATATATATATATATACACATATATATATGTTTACATATATATATATGTATATATATATTTTACATATATATATTTCATATATATATGAAAAAATAAAGTGTTTTTTTCACTTTTAGCACTCAGAAGAGTGCCTGGCACATCTTCTCACGTATTTACTGAGAACAAAAGTTCTCAGTAAATATTTGTGGATTAAATAAGTGAACATATTTCCACATCATTACAATTTTTTTCTATGGCATCATTTTTTTGCAATTTCATAGAATTCCATTGTGTGAGTTATCATGCTGTGTCTAAACAGGCCCTGGAGGGCTGAGGAGGATTAAGGCATGTGATGGACACACAGATGCCCTGTGCAGGCCCCCTCAACAAGGGGGAGTGTGCTGCATGGCTGCTGGGAGTACTGGCACCCCCAGCCTCCACTCTCCGCTCCCTTCAGGGATCGATCGCCTCAGCTACTGAAAGCTGCTTTCCCAGGGCAACCTACATCTAAGGACTGGTCACAGAGGGGCCCAATGCAGAACAACTGTGACAAGCCATCCTCTTCTGGAGCTTCCGGTCTAGGGAGAGGGGGTTGCCTGAGGCTGTCCCACCTGCATGGCAACTTGTCTTCTCTCTCTACCCAATTCTATTTCTTCCCTCTCCCTCCCAAGGTTGTTAATCTCAAGGGCATTCCCTAAGAAATATACTGCACACTAAACTGGTACCAGAGTCTGCTCCCTGAAGAACCTAACCTGTTACAGAGGTGATCCGGACCCATGAGAACTCCTGAGTCTATTGCTTAAAGCACTCAATAAATTCTAATATTACTGCCATCACCCATCCCCAACTACAGGCTAAATAAATTACTGTACACACATACCATGATACATTAGCAGACATTCAAAGAATTATTGCTGCTGTGTATGACACATGGTGGCTCCAGAGGAACAGAAGGGGAGGGAAGGGAAGGGAAGGGGAGGGGAGGGGAGGGGAGGGGAGGGGAGGGGAGGGGAGGGGAGGAATTGGATATCATCAGATAATTCCTTGAGCCCTCTCTCTCTATGCCTGAATTTCTCTAGTCTTGTTTGTTTCCAGATCTCTTGCCCCTTATTAGCCTTTGGACCACCTACAGTGTGTCACTCTCCCCATAAATGTAGCATATTCAAGTTATAGAAACTGAAACTAGCCATGACCCTGGACAGATCTACATGTACCAGCATGACCATGAGCAGTCAGGAAAAATAGATGGGCCTTTAAAGGCACAAAAGCACAATTAAGGATCAAATAGTAAAACCAGACCAAATCAAAACAAAAACAAAAGCCCTGAGTAGTATGTGTTCCAGGAAAGCCCAGACCCAGGAGAAATCCAGAGGAGAGCTGAGCTGAGCCCTGTCAAGGTGCTTCCATTTGTCAGAATCACACATTCCAAAAGTAGCAGAAATCTACTGCCTGAAAACTTCCTGTTACTTCCAGCCTCAGCGAGGCAAGCTCGGGCAGCATCAGGCCCAGCCCATGTGAGATGCTTCCTCCCAATCACAGACCACCCTTCCCTAGTGGAGGTTCACAGAATTGGTGCTGGGTAGAAAAGCACCTCAGGCTGGAGCAGCCTGCAGAGTGGGCCGGCTCAGCACAAGAAAGACAAGGAGGAGGAAGGAGGAGCAGTGGGCACTTTGGTGAGTAGACTGATCTCACTGTGCAGGGAAGCCAACTGCACCCTCAACGGTTGGGTTGCTTTCCTGGGAGGTGAGCTGGGGTCCGAAAAAGAGCAGAGGAGAAGATAATGTCCTCATGAATAGATCTGTCATTTTTTGTTATTTAGAATATTGTAGCGATTTTGTTCTCTTTTACTTTAAATGGTACAAATTGCTTTCTTAAACCATTTGATATTGTCCAGTTCTCAGAAAGGAGATTAAAATTCTTCTGGGAGTATTATTCACCCATCCTGATCTCAACCTCAAATTTTCCCAATAGAAAGACCAAGAAAAATCCAAGAATCCTGGGAAAACCTGTATCTCCTGATTAGAATTTCAGACAGACACCCGGTTTGTGGACCCCAATTTCCTTGTGAAGTCTGAGAAGCAAAAATAAAATTTAAGGAAACGGATCATGTTCTTTCTTAATAATGTAGTAGACAGAAAGTTCCCTGGTTGTCTCATCAGAAATCATTTGGTCCTGCCTACTCATAATGGGATTTGTGGGGCTATTTACTCATGTTTCTTCCCTGCAGACAGTTCTGTTTAATAAATGTGTCCATTGAAATAAGTCAACAAATTAGCTCTATCTACACAATGTTGCTTTTACATAATTTATTTTTACTCTTCACCAATTAGTTGATCTACAGGATCCATAGGTCCTAACTATATTTTTCATTCTAACAACATTTCTACACATAAAATGAATTAAGTTTCAAATAATGTTAATATTATTTTATATATTAATATATAAAATTATAGTTTATATAAGTGGGGTTTAAAACCCCACTTACAAGTAGCTTCAAAGACTTTTAATACATTTTGAATATCATTAATTTTAATGTCTTTTTATTTTTTTATTTTTTAAAAAATGTATATTTATTTCTGAGACAGAGACAGAGCATGAGTGGGGGAGGGGCAGAGAGAGAAGGAGACACAGAATCCGAAGCAGGCTCCAGGCTCTGAGCTGTCAGCACAGAGCCCGACACGGGGCTCGAACTCACAAACCGTGAGATCATCATGACCTGAGCCAAAGTCGGTTGCTCAACCGACTGAGCCACCCAGGCGCCCTTTAATGTCTTTTTAAAATTAAAGATAATGTTGATTGTTTCTTACCTGAATAGAGTTGCTTAAGCACAAGAAGAAAGAACTTAGATTATACATGTGTTTTATATATATTTTTATAGTTTTCAAACCTTGTAAAGAAATGGTTTTCCTTTTGATTAGCCCTTCTTGATGAGAAGAAAATTTTCTTGTTTTGCTTTCTGCTACAATAGGCTTAAAAACCAACTCACCCATTTTTTTGTTTTTAAACTACCTGGAAAGAATCATAGACTTGTAAATCCCTAGGGGAATTTATACACCATTTAGTCAAGAAAAACAAATGAAATCCCAGAACTTCTTTTTGACCTCTCCTGCCTACATCTCACCCAGAACAAACACTGATCAGCCCATGCAGGCTGCACACACCCCTGATGTTCCCTTACTGGGGCAAAGACCAAATTCATGAAGAGTTGCCCTAACCTCACCTCCCCCAAGGAGTCTCCATAGCATTCCTGCCTTGGGGCTGGGCATCCGGCTGGCATTACCCACACCTGAGGTCCTCACGTGGCTGAGAATGCCTGAGCCATTGTTTCTATCCTATTTTCCTGACTTCAGGTGGGTCAAGGGCTCTGAAGTCACCACGGCAAGCATCAGGAGTCTAGAGCAGTGCTGTCCAATAGAATCCTCTGTGATGATGGAAATGTTCTATACAATAGCCACTAACTACACGTGGCTATTGAACACTTAAAATGTGGCTAGTGCAACCAAATAATTGAACTTTTCATTTTTATTTAATTGAATGAATTTGAATGAAAATAGCTACATCCAACTACTAGTTGCCATAGTAGAGCAGGTTTAGAGCTTTAAAGCAAGAAAAACCAATCGATGCTGTGAGCCATGGGTGTCAGAGCCATAGGCACAAGCACCGCTTTTCATCATTGCCAGCGACTCATCCTACCCTAAATTTAAGCAGACTAGCAATTGTCCTGATCTAAAATCGCCACACCCACCTTTATTCTCCCCTGTAAGTCATAAAACTGTCTACTCTTGTTCTGGGTTTCAAGGTCAGGGCTAAGGTAACAGCACAGTGTGTTTCTTATTTCTTCCTCTCCTATTTCTCTGTTTGTTTGTTTTTTTTTTCTTTTGTTAATCCAAATTTTCCTAGCATGAGCTAGAGTTTGAGGTGTGGTTTGCGTGTTTTCTGGTCCAACAAACTTGGGTGAGGAAAAGAGGTAATGAACTTGAAGAAATGATCTCATGCTTGGTGGGAGAGTCTTATTTCTTTTACTTTGAAAATGGTTTATTTAGTGAGCAATAGTTTTTAGACCTATTCAATGTGTCTGGAAACATCAACACTATGGATATGAGTAATTTTTATAAGAAAACAAACTGAATGAGGGCACAAGAAAAAAAAAAAGAAAACTCCAGCCTTTTAAAATGTTTGCACTTCTCCAGAGCAAAGGAGCTCCTGGGATGTTGAGCAATTTGCGTAAATCATCATGGTGCCAGGCCACTGGGCAGTTTTCCACAGGGTGGGGCTCACAGAGGCTATTCTTGAACGTGGAAAACACTTTGAGGTGAGCTGCATACTTTCAGTCAGGGGTGATATTATTTCTAAAGTGGACAGTCACAGGAGGCCTGGGAGTTGCTCAGTTGCTTAAGCATATGACTTGGGCTCAGGTCATGATCTTGCAATCTGTGAATTTGAGCCCCATGTTGGGCTCTGTGCTGACAGCTCAGAGCCTGGAACCTGCTTCAGATTCTGTGTCTCCCTCTCTGCCCCTCCCTGACTCGTGCTGTCTCTCTCTCTCTGTCTCAAAACTAAATAAATATTTTTTTAAAATGTTTAAATAGGGGCACGTGGGTGGCTCAGTCGGTTAAATGTCTGACTTCGGCTCAGGTCATGATCTCATGGTTCATGAGTTTGAGCCCCGCGTTGGGCTCTGTGAGGACAGCTCAGAGCCTGGAGCCTACTTCGGATTCTGTGTCTGCCTCTATCTCTGCCCTCCCCTGCTCGTGCTCTGTCTTTCTCTCCCTCTCTCTCTCAGAAATAAACATTAAAAAAAAATAATTTAAAAAATTAAATAGTCACTACTTGGCTCTCTGCCCTCTACCAATCACACTTTTTAAAACTCAGCTCACCCCATTTGCTTATTTTTTATCCCTGCTAGGTTTAAAAACAAACCTAATACCTATCTATGAGGGAAGATCTGCTTTGGAATAACACAAGAAAGTTTCTATAGACCCCATAATTGACACAGCTGATATATACATACTGGGGGCTGAAATGGTAGGTAGGAGGGGAAGACACATCATATTTTCAGGACCCGGTCTCTATCCACAGAAGACGGATCCAAGCCCCCAGATCATGAGTTACGTTAGCCCACTGAGGCTTTACTCTCCTTGGGTCTCTCTCTCTCTCTCATGTGTCTTCCCCCTCTGTTTGAAAATGTACAGAAGAGATCTGATAAAATCATTCACAATGAGGCATTGACATTGAAGCCTCATGAGCCTCACTGTGTCTCTTTTACATGGATGTGCATTCTAATCAGGAGCAAAGGAGTGACTCTCTTGTGGGATTTCGGAAATTAGGGTAATTAGTGAGAAGAGTTTGAATGGAGGGAATGGTAGAAGGCTCTCTCCCTGCTAGCTTTGTTTATGTGCCTCCCTTTATGGCTTAACCTTTAAGGGAAAAGAGCAGGTTCAAGGGCAGGGAATTGGAGGTTTCTCTCAACTTTAAAGAAACATAAAGGGAGGGGCACCTGGGTGGCTCAATCGGTTAAGAGCCAGACTTCAGCTCAGGTCATGATCTCACGGTTCGTGGGTTCCAGCCCTGCATTGGGCTCTGTGCTGACAGCTCAGAGCCTGGAGCCTGCTTCAGATTCTGTGTCTCCCTCTCTCTCTGCCCCTCCCCTGCTTGTGCTCTCTCTCTCTCTCTCTCTCAAAAAATAGATAAAGAGGTGCGCCTGGGTGGCTCAGTCGGTTAAGCGGCCAACTTCAGCTCAAGTCATGATCTCGCGGTCTGTGAGTTCGAGCCCCGCGTCAGGCTCTGTGCTGACCGCTCAGAGCCTGGAGCCTGTTTCGGATTCTGTGTCTCCCTCTCTCTGACCCTCCCCCGTTCATGCTCTGTCTCTCTCTGTCTCAAAAATAAATAAACGTTAAAAAAAAAATTAAAAAAAAATAGATAAAGAAAGAAAGAAAGAAAAGAAAAAAAAAAACGTAAAGGGAGGTGGTGTCTACCTACCTTAGAAAGAAGAATGATTAGTGACAAGCTCAATAAAAGGCTATTGAGTCAGAAGATCTGGACTTGAATCTTGACTCTGCAAACAACACATGCATGATCTTGAACAAGTCACTTCCCCTCCGGGAGCCTTGGTTTCCTCATTTGCACAATGAGAGACCTGACTACAAAGCCTCTACGTCTTCAGCCACATAAAGAGATATTTGTTTAAGGAAATGGCTTATGGGGTTGTAGGGGCTAGCAAGCCTGAAATCTGTAGAGCAGCCGAAAATTCAGGAAAGAAGTTGATGTTGCAGTCTTGAGTCTGAAATCTGCAGACAATTTTGAGGCAGAATTCCTTCTTCCTCAGGAAACCTGTCTTTGCCCTTAAGGACCTCAACGGATGGGAAGAGGCCCACCCATGTTGTGGAGAATAATCTGTTTTACTCAAAGTCTACTGATTTACATGTTAATCATGTCTATAAAAATATCTTCACAGCAGTATATAGACTGGTATTTGACCCTACAACTGGGCACCATATCCTAATCAGGTTGACACATAAAACTAACCATTACAGGGCATTTATCACAATGCTTCTTCATCAGGCAGGCAGAAACAAAACTCAAGAAGTTATTAACTTGAGACACATCTACCACCAGGCCCTAGAGAACACCACAGTTTATGTTCTTTATGTAGAGAGGTGCCTATCTGTCTCACCTTTTTGTTCTTTCTCCATGCCTGTCCTTTCTGGAAAGGGCAAAAAATTCTTTTTTTTTTTTTTTTTTTTTTTAGTAGCCATTGGTGTGAAAATTTGTCAAGGTTTTTCTTTCTTTCTTTTTTTTTTTTTTAACTTAAATAAGTTCATAAGTTTGTCCCTGTGCACAGGCATTCAGAGCCTTTAAAGAACTCTGAAAGATTAGCCAGGCCTGATCGTTTCCTTTCATAGAAATCATGTTGCCTTTCCTCCAAGTGTGCTAGGAACCCCTTCCGGGACACTCCTCCAGCTGTCTATTATGGAAGTCCCCTGTTTTCCAAGAACCTTTCCTAGAAGTTTTCCACTCAGCGCAGTCTCTTTGACACAGAGACTGTGTAATGTCATGGAGTCATTTCGACCGGGTTTCCCAACTTCACTGTTGAGTGTCTCCTAGTTTCCTGGGTAGCTACCTTCCAGCTCAGTACTTTTCCTACATCTTTCTTTTCTGATAGTTCTGGAAGAGTGGTTTGCAGCCACACTGGGGCTTGCCATGTGGCTTGGAAATTCCGAGCTGATGAGGAGCTCTCCACTCTTGTTTCAGCCAGATTTTGATCTGGTTGTATACATTAGCTTTCCATATTAAGATCTTATTTTCTTGGAAAGGGAATGTGGCTCTGTGTTTTAAAACACAATGGAATCGCTAGTTTTAGGTACTTTCACCATTCAAGTCTGTTAGCGTGGTCTACCTGCTTCAAGAAACTGAGGCAAAAGTAAGGAGAAGATTAGTACTGGTTGAGTAACTAATATTGTGTTAGATTTCACATATATTCTTACTGAATTTTCACACAAACCCTTTGAGTGAATTATTACGATATCCATTTAGAGATGAAGCTCAACAAGATTAAGAAGCTGCCAAAGCTGGGGTGCCTGGGTGGCTCAAAGGGTTAACCATTTGACTCTTAATTTCCGTTCGGGTCATGATCTCACAGCTCGTGAGTTTCAGCCCTGTGTTTGGCTCTGCACTAATGGTGCTTGGGATTCTCTCCCTCTCCCTCTTTCTCTGTTCCTCCCCTGCTTGTGCTCTCTCTCATGCTCTCTCTCAAAATAAATAAACTTAAGAAAAGAAAAGGAAAGATAAGAAAAGAAAAGGAAACAATAAAAAAGAAACTGCCCAAGCTCACAATGCTAAGTAGCAGAGTCAAAGCCCATGTTCTCCCCACTTCATTGTACTCTCTAACCTACTGTGCAATAGAGGTCTATGCAAACAATTCACTCATATATTTATTTATCTGTCTATTTATTTATTCATTCATTCATTCATTCATTCATTCATTCAAGTATATACATTTCTAAATTTTACTTTGTCTGCCTTTTGTCTATCAAAATAATTTATTGAGTGCCTACTATGTGTCAAGCACTGCACCACCTTGGACCTAGAAAGACAAATGAAACAGGGTCCCAGTGCCTTCTCCTGCTTTGGAGACTCTTACAATAAAGTGCAGGAAACCATTTGTACATTGATAACAGGAAGAAAGAATGCACAAGGGGAGCAGAACAGAGTCCTCCCTAAGTAAATTCTACATCAGGAAAAACGCAGCCTGGGCACAGAGGAGAACCTTGAGTGTCAGCTCTGTGCCGCCTTGGTCTGGAGCAGAGGCCCTGGAGCTAGCCAAAGCCCGGGCAATGTAACCCAGTGTCCGGTGTTAACTGTTCAGGAATGCTGATGGAATGCAGAGAGGGTCCCTCCCACGTGGACGTGCTGCTTGGTACCTGACTCTGGCCACACCCAAGCACAACTGGGAAACTTGTTTCTTGTCCCAAAGAGATTATTTCCCCCCATGCATCCTTCCATGAAAAATAAAAAGCACACATGGGTAAGGACTATAGGTCCTTACGGCTGGCTGGGCCCTAGGCAGGGGACAGAGGGAAGGAAGAAGGGGCTGCTTCACCTCAACCTGGAAGACCTTGGCTGTGGGACTAGTCACCTTGAAACCTCCGGGCTAGGCTCCAGGTGTTACAGTGCCACTGGTCCACAGAGCAAGGCCATAGCCCAATATCCTGCCCTTCCTAAATATGCCCCTGGTTATTAATCATAATTTCTTATGTTTGTAAACAGACTTAGTATTTGCCAACCACTTCTGCATCTTTTATGTCAGTGATCACAACAACCCCATCAAACACATTGTGTTTTACCCATCTTATAAATGAGGAAGTAGACACTGAGTGGCATTGCCCAGGGATACACAGTAAGGATGGGCAAGACTGGGGGTTGGAACTTCAGCATTCTGACACCAAGTCCAGTGTGCTCACAGCTAGACCACAGCCACTAGGCTACACCATGAGCCACCAGAAGCATCCACTCGGTTCCCTAATTGCCATCTCTCTTGACATTTGCAGCTATTTGATGGATACAACAATGTTTTAGATCTTCGAGACACCAACCTAGTCTAAAATACAAATGACCAAGGAGAGGCTATGAAATATTGACTGTCATATTAACCTGCACATTTGCACCTTTTCCTTCCAAGAATTTTGGTCCCAAGGGGTGGGTGAGAGAACTGCAGTTTTGGGATACATCTCAACAAAACTTCTGGAAAAACATGTGGGTGCAGCGCTGGGTTTGGGGAAAATGTACAAATATTAGTGCAACGTCGAGGAGCTAAGGAGACAAGAACCTAGAAAAGTGAGTGAAGACTGATTCTGACCTTTGCAAAGACAGGCTCATCTGAACAGGAAGATGGACCTGTTCTCTCTGCTTGAGGGTCGCCAAGGAAGCGAGCCAGGCGTTGCTTTTTATTCTGAAAGTATTATCTATGTGACAGGACTTTATAAACTGCACAGTGTTATGTAGATGATTCGAAACCAAGCAGACCTGGGTTTGAATCTGAGCTTTTGCATTTTCTAGCAATGTGGTGTTGGGCAAAGTAAGTAATCTCTCAAGCCTCCCTTTCTTCATCTGCAAAATGACAAGAAAACAGATTCTCCCCTGGATCCTCCAGGAAGGCAGCTCTACTGACAACTTGATTGTAACCCAGTGAGACTTATTTCACACTTTTTTTTAAAGTTTATTTATTTTATTTTTGAGAGAGAGAGGGAGAATATCCCAAGTAGGCTCCATGCTCAGCACAGAGCTCCACTGGGAGGTGGGTGGAAGAGCCTTAAACCCATAAACTGGGAGATCATTAACTGAGCCGAAACCAAGAGTTGATGGCTCAACCCACTGAGCCACCCAAGTGCCCCTCATTTTCATACTTCTGACCTCCACATCAGATGTTACATTTGTGTTGTTTTAAGCCAGGAAGTTTGTGGTAAATGGTTACAGCAGCCATAAGAAACTAGTTCAGACTTTAGTAAAAAAAAAAAAAAAAAAAAAATACCCATCTCGTGGTGTACCTGGGTGTCTCAGTCAGTTAAGCATCAGAATCTTGGTATTGGCTCAGGTCATAATCTCACAATCGTGAGATCAAGCTCTGCATCAGGCTCTGAGCCAAGCTTGGAACCTGCTTGGGATTCTCTCTCTCCCTCTCTCTCTCTGCTCCTCCCACACTCCTGCTCTATCTCTCTCAAAAATAAGTAAACAAACTTAAAAAAAATACCCATCTCTTGGATCTGTTGAGAGGAAATGCACATAAAATACCTAACATGTGCTAAGAACATTGTAAGTGCTCATTAAATGGCAGCTTTCATCATCATTTTGTTATTTTGGAAGATGAGAGTGACTTTCTAAGTTATTATGTATCACTGATCCCAGAGGCCTGAAGAAGAGAATTCACAGGGGAAAAGGAGAAAAATGTAGTGGTCAGCAACTTCAGAATGTTTTACCATCACTATATCTCTGCCTTCCATAAATACAGTCAGGCTGCCTCTCTGGCATTTCCTTCCATATGCCTGTCTAGGTTTCTTCTGTTAATTCTTCTTTTTGCTCATACTAACCCCTCATCTGCCCACTCTTTGTCTTCTCCCACTCTTGTCTGCACGTTTCCACCCTGACTCTGATGGACAATTCTCCTTTATTCATTTGTCCCTTCCTCCTTTATAAAACTCGGTGTGGCAGGTTCCTCTTTGGAAAAGTTCGTTATGGGGCTTCATGAGTCACCGGGCCAAATCCCTTGTTCAGAGTATCTTCAGTTCCTTTCTGCAATAAAGGACCAATAAAGTCCCTCTTCGGTAGCCTCATACTCTCTTCCTTTTATCCATAGTCCTATTTCCCCCTTTATTTGACTGCATACAGTCATTTTTGCTTTGAACCCATGTTGCTGTCATCACACTTTACATTCCTTGAAAGAACGAATTGCTGCTAACCAGCTAGTCAACACAAACAGGCTGCTGCTACCCAGCAAATGGGTGCATAATCTGTACTGGTTGAAATGGTGCTGCACTTGGCCTCCAGACTTTTGCCCTTTACTCTCTATACTTGTGTTGTTTGAACTTCTGCCTTCCACTGTCTATTTATTCATGTCTCTAGATGGTAACTTAACTTGTCAGGAGCAATGTCTGTGCATACCAGTAATGAACTTTACAATGTGACTGGTCTGGTTACATGAGTAAAGATCTCCCTTGGCAGACTGTGTATTAACTCCTTCAGGGCACTCGGGCTCCACTCAGTCTAATGTTTAACAATTACTGGAACAATTGCGGGAAAGAATGAATGCCATTTCTAAGCAGAAACTACTCATAAAGATCTTGTAACAATGGCCCGGTTCTATTCACTCAGCAAACATTGATAGAGTACCCACTATGCACCCAGCTCTGGGCCAGAAACACTCATGAATTTTAATTCCTTTCAATTCCCACAGCTACCCAGGTGAACAAGGAAGGGAAAAATGGAGAAGCTAAGATTCTTTGGAAGGCTGTTAACACTTACATTAGAGAGTAGTAACAAAGGAAGTCAAATCTTAGCAAAGTCTGAGAAGACTTGCCTCCCACTGATCCCCTGTACCAACTGGGACTTCAGCCAAACTGACTCACTTGCCACCTCACCGCCACCTTGCTCTTCTAGGTCTCTGGTCCCTGACATTTCCTTTCCCTGGAATGTCAGCCGCACACCCCCACTTCCTCCCACACCACACCCTATATCTCTAGTCTACTTATCAAAACCACACATACCTGCAAGGCTTATGTCTTCCCTACTCGGAACTCCCATAGCACTTAGGGTCTTCCTTGATGTAATAAAATTATTTAGGAACCTGTCTTAGCTTCCCGACGAGAGCACAAAATCCTGGAAAACAGCAATCTTCCTAATATATCTTTTATACCTCAAAACTCAAGTCATATCATTTAATACATTTTGGTTTAAAGCATGAATACAGGAAGTGATTAATTTAATTAACAACACAATAAGAGATCTGGACGGCTTTTCTGGAGGTATTTTAAGTACAAAAGCTAAAGTAATTGACCCAAACACTTACCCTCATGTTCCTTCCAGAGAATCCTGAGGGAGGGAGAGGCCCACTTCTTTTTAGTGCCATTCAAAGCACTAAATCTTGTAAATAATTTCTAGGAGCCAGTGTGGGTTGAGGGGATGCACTTGGGCTCCAGAGTCACACAGACCAAGGTCTCCAGCCTACCTTTTCCATTGCATGACCCCAGGGAACTTAATTACCTAAATTAAAGCTTTAGTTTCCTCATCTGCAAAATGAGCCTCCTCACCTTTTTTCTTTTCTACCTAATTGGGCTATGAGAATTAGATGTGTGCATGTGAAGTACCTAGTAGAGTGACACATGGCAGGAACTATATGTCAGCCCCTCTTCTCCCACTCCTCGTGCAACAGGGAACTTTTCATTATTTTTTAAAGATTTTTTTTAAATGTTTGTTTCTTTATTTTGAGAGAGAGAGAGAGAGAGAGAGAGCACATGAGCAGGGGAGGAGGAGAGGGAGAGAGAGAATCCCAAGCAGGTTCCTCCCACTATCAGTGCAGAGCCCAATGCAGGGTTCAAAATCACAAACAGTGAGATCATGACCTGAGCCTAGATCGAGTCAGCCGCTTAACCAACTGAGCCCCCTAGGTGCCCCCAGGGAACTTTTTAAATTGCCAACTATTTTTGAAGGTAACAAAATATTCTGATAGTAATTATTTTTAACAGCTGCCTATAGCCCATATGGGCACCAGCTGCCAACTTTGGCCATGAGTTTTCCTTTGGGGTTTCAGTTTGCCATGACCAAGGATAGGAAGAGCCACGCTGGGGCACCTGGGGGTGCTTCAGCCCTGCCCAGTCCTCAGCACCCCATGTCTGCCCTTGTTAACGTGCAGGACCTCAGTGCATCACTCAGAAGTGCACAGTCTGTATATTCTCCACCTTAAAGAACAACTGAAAGTTACTGATCAGACTCTGGCAGGCTTTACTTTTTTTTTTCTTCTTTATAAAATTACAGTAAAAAAAAAAAAAATGCAATGATTCCTGAGCTTAGTAATCAAATTCCCTCCCTTGCTAAATGATTGCCTGACTTCAGTTTGGATGCTTTGGAACACGAGAAGGTGATGCAGGTGATACTGTGATGGAGTCATGTGGTGATGCGTGATAGTGTGATGGAGTCATGTTATGAAACCTGCAGCAACATTTGCCACCTGGTCCTACTCACTTGGAATGTTCTCGTGTCCTCAGCTTGGGGGAAATCCTGAAGATGGCCAAAGATGACTCCACTGCTCGTTGCTTCCAGGGCCTGCTGATTTTTGGAAATGTGATTGTTGGTGTAAGTAATGAGTATTTTTCAGGAAATTCTGTTCTTTCTGTAATCACAATTTTTGGATTAATCGAAAGTGGGAGTTTAAAGGAAAACCATGATATACTTACTGGCTTCCTATCTTTTTCTTCCTAATTTTAGGAAATGTGTTACCAAAATAGGCTAGCTAGAATTTAATTATATAAATAATCATATGTAACTATGTGATATGTCAAAAAAAAATGGATATTTCCCTCCCAACTTAAATGGTTTTTTTTTTAATTTTTAAATTTATATCCAAGTTAGTTAATAATGTAGTGCAACAATGATTTCAGGATAGATTCCTTAATGCCCCCTACCCATTTAGCCCGTGCCCCCTCCCAAACCCCTCCCTCCCAACTTTAAAACACAAGAATCCAAAAGAAGCCATGTCAACCATGGTCAGTGTGCAAATATTGCCACCACACACACACTTCAGTGTTTCTTTCCTATTTCGCCTTGATTTGATTTGCATGGAACAGTGCTGTTAAGGCTGTTGGGGACAGATGTTTGCATTTACTTGTCCTTATCACACAGAGGCCAGTACCAGGATGGGAGAGTGGCTCAGAGGTCAGGCTGTGTGGGCTCTGTGTGCTGACAGAGCGCTTGAGAGTCACGATCTCTGGGTCTTGGCCCGGCCCTGCCTCTGACTCCATGACTCTGGACAAGTTATCAGCTTTCAAGGACAAGGTCCCTCATCAATAAAATGCAGAGGGTGGGAAAGATAACCACCAAGGTCACTTCCAGCTCTAATGCTCAGTGCCAGACAAAGACTAGTCTAAATATTATAATCCAGGAATTGGGACGAAGGACCGTGGGAGTAGGGGTGGGAGGTTCTGTTCATACAAGATGTTGTTTGAGTGGTTCATGCCCCACAGACTTTAGATGGTCTGAAATTGCCTGGGTCTTTCCCCCAAATAGCAGTAAGACAGTGACAGGTGGGAGGAGGCATACATCCTAGTAATAGGATGGAAGGAGCAGTTTGATTTTCTGGCGATGAGTCTCACTTCATTGCTTTGAGCCTATGCAGAGATGGAGTTAGACTCTCTTACTAACCCCTCCCCACACTTTTGCATCCCTTTTCCAACGCTGTTGCACTATCAGCCTGACAGAATGCCCTCTGCCCCCAGATGTGCGGCATCGCCCTGACTGCAGAGTGCATCTTCTTTGTATCCGACCAGCATAGCCTCTACCCGCTGCTTGAAGCCACTGACAATGATGACATCTATGGGGCAGCCTGGATTGGCATGTTTGTTGGCATCTGCCTCTTCTGCCTGTCCGTTCTAGGCATTGTAGGCATCATGAAGTCCAACAGGAAAATTCTTCTGGCGGTGAGAGCTTAAAACTCTACGGTTGCCTCCTGGGCCAATTTCGATGGATTCTTTTCTTCTTCCCTGAGCATAGTGATTTGGCTTTTAGTGGGCTAAGTGGGAGCAGAGAGAGACAGGTAAGGGGAGAGAAGGAGGAAACACTCTCCCTGCAGCGAAGCTTGACCATTTTGGGGGCAAAGATGCCCTCCACTATTTCAAGTCCAGAAGATTCCAGTACAGAGAACCCAAAGGAGAGAAACCTGATGGTGACCCTGTTGAGTATTTTCCAGATCTGTGCTTCTCCAACCAGCTACAGCCAGTGGGTTCAGCCAGGAGCTACATAGGCCAAAGCAGAGACAGAGTGAGAATTTGATGATTAGAGTTTTTCTCTTGACAACAAGTAGTTTAAAGTATTATTTTAATATTAATCAGTGATATTTTAGGATATAAAATACAAAATATGCATGAATTTTTAAGAGAAAGCATGAGCTTTTTCAGAAATTTTTGAGCCCAAGGCTGATGATTTTGTATAATGACCTGCATTTCCTACATTATACATTCACTCTGCTTTTCAGGGCCCCTAGGAAACCTTGATGCACAGCACTAGAGAATTCGGCTTCAGCTCCATCTGCCTGTGGAGGCTCTAACACTGTGCACCCACAGAGAAGCTTTTGCCCCAAGCCACAGACAGTCATGCCCTCCCTTTGTAGATGGAAGCAAATTTGCAACCAGCTGAGTTAAGAACCTTTGGTATTGGGTCTAGACCTCTATTCTCTGCCCCCATGCTCAGGTCAATGGTTTCTCACACTGTGATGGGGTCCCACCCCCACTCCCCACCCTGAAATAACTCTCCTACCCAAATGCTGAAGGACCTGAGTTACATCTTTATGGAACAAGCCCAGCAACTTAAAGTGCTTGTCGGTTTACTTTTCCTGTGATCTAAACATTGTCCTGGCACCCAGGGAATGCAGAACTTTTACATTCTCTGATTCCTTTAGTGTGAGTTAAGTTCCAGGGCAAAAGCACCCACTTTTTTGGGTGGGGACAACAATGCAGGGAAAGGGAGAGGAGGGGCAGGTGTCCTCAGAGACCAGCTTCACCTGCATCCTGGTCTCACTTTGGGCCCTCCATGTATTCCTGACACAGCCAGAAGGAAACATTGTTCACCGTGCCCTGCAGAGAAAAGGAGCAGTGCCCCTTCCAAGGGGCTGACGGAGAAAACACCTGAACCCTGGGCCTCCTGTCTGGAGTGTCTCTAAGGGGTTTCTGAGCATCTCCAAGAAGAGTCATCAAGCTCTTTTTTTTCTTTCAGAGATTTTACTTTTAAGTAATTTCTACACCCAACGTGGGGCTCAAACTCACAACCCCGAGATCAAGAGTCACATGCTCTATGGACTGAGCCAGCCAGGCACCCATAACACGAAGCTCTGACAAAGAACAAGGCAGCGAATGTTTTGAGGCCTCTGAAGGTGCTCCTGCTCCAGCCAGAGCCTTTATCCAAGCTGAGTAATTAAGGCAGCAGAGGGTCCTGCTCAGAGAGCTGCCCAGCTGCCCCTGCCCAGGGAGAGAGGACCGTTTTCCTTGCCCTCCCCGACGGACACTGCAGCAGGGGACCAACAGTGAATGTGCAAGGCTGAGGAAAGCAAAGACAGACCCTCACAAATAGTTCCCATCCCTGATTCAGAGGCAACTTTCTGTTCAGATATTTTCCAGTCACAAACAGGGGCTGCATGGTGGGGAGGCATCACGTGAACACGTGCATGCATGCATGTGAGTGTGGACACACACACATGAGAGCAACACCACACAGCAAGGTCTGTTCCACTCGCCTGGCCCATAACTGGAAGGGTGGGGGTTGAGAGAAGAATGCCGGTGAAGAGCTGTGTACCTGGAGGCTGCCTGCTCCTCTCAGGACCCTTGTCAAGAGGGACAATGGATATTAAACACGATCCGGTCATCTTTTTCTGACCTTTGTAATTCTAAATTTCCAGTAAACAGTAAAGAAAATTTATCTTAATGAGGGGATTTTTGAAGCTGTATATAGTGTCCAATCCACCAAAACTCTTTTGCCAGCCATTGAACACACACAGGCACGCACACCCCAGTTCATTCTCTTGTATTTGTTTTTCTCAGTTAAAGTAGAAATATAGAATATACTGGAGTGAGAAAGCTCTGTATTCAATAGCCATTTGTTGTCTGGGGATAAGGAGAGAATTGAGCTGATTAGCACCTAGCACCTAGCACCCAGACTTGCTCCAAGCAGCTGATCAATGAAGGTTTGTTGAATAATTTCATTATTGATTAGATGGTTACACTTTGATGAATATGCTGAAAGAATATAACAATTTTTTTTAATTCTCTCTTTGGAGATACATGTAATGCTTTTTTTTTAATTTGTTTCCCTTCCAGTATTTCATTCTGATGTTTATCGTATATGGCTTTGAAGTGGCATCTTGTATCACAGCAGCAACACAACGAGACTTTGTGAGTACAATCACAAAAAGCACAGAGCAAAAATGATCACATGAATCATTGTTATCATCATAACAATATAAGAGCTGACACGTATTAAGCCCTTACACTGTACCAGGCACTCCAATATGTGCATTAATATTAAATACATAACTACTTGGGGCACCTGGGTGGCTCAGTCGGCTAAGCATCCGACTTTGCCTCAAGGTCATGATCTCACGGTGTGTGAGTTCGAGCCCCGCGTCGGGCTCTGTGCTGACAGCTCAGAGCCTGGAGCCTGCTTTGGATTCTGTGTCTTCCTCTCTCTCTGCCCTTCCCCGGCTCTCACTCTGTCTCTCTCTGTCTCAAAAATAAACATTAAAAAAATTTAAATATATAACTACTTAATCCTCATAAGAACTCTATGAAGTAGGTATTATCACTGTACTCATTTTATAGATTAAAAAAAAAAAATGAGACTTAAAAAGGTGAAGTAACTCGCCCAAGGTTACACAACTGGTAAGGGAAGGAGAAGAATCCTGAGTCCAGGCAGAGCGACTCCAGGACCCAAGCTTGTACTGTTGTGCTCTTCCCCACACTGCAGTAGCCTCTAGCCCTCCAACAGGATGGGCAATAATCCACAGCATCTAAGACTTCCTCTCAATTCAGCATCCCTCATCTCTCCTTTTCTCCATTTCCCAGTTCAAGCCACCCTACGATGCCTGCCCCCTGCCCTAGTCTCACTGGGATTTCTTTGAGGATGGTAGACTTTAAATTCCCCCTCATAAGGACTTCAGACATGCAAAGCAACCTCCCACATACACCACCCTTCTTGGTGCCTCTGAGCACAGTTTTACTCCAGCAGTTTTACTCCAGAAGATAATGTTCAGTGCCCCCAGCAACAGGCAGAGCAAATCATTTTGCTTCCTTGGGGATGAGTGTGCTAACTCTTCTTCTTGTGTTGCCTCCTCCTACCATAGTTCACGCCCAACCTCTTCCTGAAGCAGATGCTGGAGAGGTACCAAAATAATAGCCCTCCAAACAATGACGACCAATGGAAAAACAATGGAGTCACCAAGACCTGGGACAGACTCATGCTCCAGGTAATGCCTGCAGTCTTGGGGAGACTCCAGTATCCAGGTGTGAAGATGTGGTTGGAAGTGAAGTCAAAGTGTGGGGACCACAGTCTCTAGGCCGTTTCCTTCAAAAAGAGACTGGACATAGGCAAATTCATTTATTCCTCTCATCTATGCCTCTTGTGTGCACATCACTCAGTGGGACCCCAAGATCTCTATTTTATTCTCAATCCATGATGTTGATTAACTTCCATTTAGGGATAATGACATTGTTAAGAAATCTAGAGGCACATGCTGCCTCTTAGAACTCAGGCATCACCTACATTAAAAGAAAAAGTTTCCTTCTCCACACCACACTGAACTCAAGTGGCAATCATTCCCTATTTTGCTTATTTAGTACCTATGGGCTAGTCCTCCTAAGGACCATGGGGTATGAATTGATTTGAATGCCCACTTTTCTCTAACTGGCCATCATACCTTATATGCAAGTTTATCTTAAATATCATCAAAAATCCAAGTCTTTCAGAATATCCATAATCACCCCTACTGCCTTTGTAAACTTTTATCCCTACATAAACCCGAATCTGACCCAACTCTCACACTGCCCCCTCTCTCCCCTCCCCTCTACCTGCTCACAGTACGTCATCAGCAAACTCCCATATAGCCTCTGTGCCTTCTTTAATGTCTCTTTACCCTCTATCTTCTATCATTTCCTTCATTTATCTGAATATTCCTATTCCAATAATTCTTTTTACCCCATTAGAAACTCCAACTCATTGGCCACTTTTTTTACTTTCTATCACTCTTCTGACCATAGGTCACGTACTTTTTCCACTCTTTTAACAAGAACTAAGCCCTTTGAATGGAAATGGGAATGCCCACATATTTTGAAAAACCTTCTTACCAACTTTTAAAAGCCCAGTCTAAGATAATCCTGGCTCAAACTTAACCATTCTTCCCCAAAAGTCTCAGGTCAAAATGCAGGATACTTATTTCCCTTGGTGAGAGATTTTCCATAATCCAGTAGCAAAATAGGACATGCTTTAAAGACAGCTGATTTATCATCAAGTTTGTTGCGAAGTATTTATTCTAAACGTTGAGAGGGGCCTGTAGTTTTAAGTTCCTCCCTTGAAACATTTGAACAGAATTTAGAAAAAGGAAGGAAAATGATGTGAAGTATGTTTCCTCCCTTAACCTCAACTCTATCCAGATTGTGAGGACATTAGCTAAGTGTTCACTGATCTTCATTTCCTATGTAGAGACATAGCTGTGTGCCACCAGGTTTTGGTTATTTTTTTTCCCATTATTAAAGTCATACATAATTACTTTAGAAAATGTTAAAAATATAGAAATGTAAAATAAGAATTATTCCTAATTTCTTCACCACTAGAAGTTTTAATTTTCTGATTTTTGATTTGCTCATATGTCGTGAGACTAATTATAGCTCTCTCACACTGCTGTATCAAGATATTCATATTAATAATAATTAACATTTAGCAAGGGTTTACTATGGACCAGGCGTTGTACAAAACAGATTAGGTGCATTAACTAATCCTCACTGAAACTCTGAGGACCATGGGCTGTGTTAAGGAAACTAGGCCATGTTTTACAGTTAAGGAAAATGAGGCATAGGGAGTTGAACTCATCAAAGGCCATGGAGCTCATCAATAGCTAGTAAAGTAACAAATGTTGAAGTATTTTCCAACCTCTAAAATGTAAGTTATTAATACCCTCAGCTCTTGTTTGGGGAATTTTATTTTATTTTTATTTTGTTTTTTTTCTTAATTTTTTTTAACATTTATTTATTTTTTTGAGACAGAGAGA
This sequence comes from Panthera leo, assembly GCF_018350215.1. Lineage (NCBI taxonomy): Eukaryota > Metazoa > Chordata > Mammalia > Carnivora > Felidae > Panthera > Panthera leo. The sequence continues at coordinate 64,956,007 of NC_056687.1, forward strand.
GACAGAGCATGAACGGGGGAGGGTCAGAGAGAGAGGGAGAGACATAGAATCCGAAACAGGCTCCAGGCTCTGAGCTATTGGCACAGAGCCCGATGCGGGGTTCGAACTCACAGACCATGAGATCATGACCTGAGCTGAAGTCAGATGCTCAACCGACTGAGCCACCCAGACGCCCCTGTTTGGGGAATTTTAGTAAACGCAAGATATGGTATACTTTCCGTATCTTCTTTGTCCATAAAATCTCAGTTGCTACATTGATGGCTCTAGCAAGGACCATGAAAGAGAATTTTGTATCTCTCTTCCACTGACAGGACAATTGCTGTGGTGTAAATGGTCCATCAGACTGGCAGAAATATACGTCTGCCTTCCGGACCGAAAATAATGATGCCGACTATCCCTGGCCTCGTCAGTGCTGTGTGATGGACAGTCTTAAAAAACCTCTCAACCTGGAGGCCTGCAAGCTAGGAGTGCCTGGTTACTACCACAAGCAGGTGAGTCCTCGCCACCCCAGACCGGCCAGGTTTCCTGCTCTTCATGAGGGAAATACTGCTTAACTGTAGGTAATAGTCTCTCATAAAGAATTCTGCATCCTTTTTCCTAAACCTTTTGTCAACTATTTCCTTCTCTGGTAGTAAAATATGGATGCTAAGATTAGCAGGGTGATCTGGGAAAATCTGCATATTAAAAGAATTGACAGAACATGAGAATTGCAATAACAAAGTCCAACTTTTTTAAATGCAAACTATTTGCACAATGTACAGAATTGGTGTTTCGATTTTTTTTAACATTTATTTTTGAGAGAGAGAGAAAGAGAGAGTGAGAGAGAGCATGAGCAGAGGAGGGACAAGAGAGAGGGAGACACAGAATCTGAAGCAGGCTCCCAGCTCTGAGCTGTTAGCACAGAGCCCAAGGCGGGGCTCAAACCCATGAACCAAGAGATCATGACCTGAGCCAAAGTCAGATGCTTAATCAACTGAGCCACCTAGGGACCCCTAGAACTGGTATTTCAAAAACTATTTACATTAAGCAAAGATTTGCTCTATTTTTGCAAAATGTAAATTGGAAGGGGTGTATAAAGAGAGAATGCTTTGCTAATTTCCAATGCAATGGCAATTGCTGATGGTAAATGCAGTAATTATATAACCACATTCCTTATTCAGTGATAATATAGGATAATACTTTTCTTCGTGTTTATTTTTTTATTTTGAGAGAGAGAGAGAGAAAGCTAGCATGTGAGTGGGGGAGGGGGAGAGAGAGAGAGAGAGAGAGAGAGAGAGAGAGAGAGAGAGAGAATCCCAAGCAGGCTCCACCCTGTCAGCTTGAAGCCCAACATGGGGCTCAATCTCATGAACCATGAGATCATGACCTAAGCCAAAATCAAGAGTCAGTGGCTTAACCAACTAAGCCACCTAAGTTCCCCTAGGATAGTCTTAATAAAATATTAGATTGGTGATTTGGTTACAGATGGTTTTTGAGTAAGTGTTTCCAGCCTGATGAGAATGATATAATGATCCTGAAAACTAATATTTATTGAGTACTTACTAAAGCCAGACACTGTTCCAAGTACCATATGTATATTAACTTGTTTAAAGATCAAAGGTAGGGGGCACCTGGGTGGCTCAGTTCGTTGAGCGTCTGACTTTGGCTCAGATCGTGATGTTACAGTCCATGGGTTCAAGCCCCACATCAGGCTCTGTGCTGACAGCTCAGAGCCTGCAGCCTGCTTCAGATTCTGTGTCTCCCTCTCTCTCTGCCCCTCCCCTGCTCACTCTCGCACATGCACACTCTCTCTCTGTCTCTCAAAAAGAAATAAAAACGTTAAAAAAAAGTAGGCACCATTATGATTCTTACTTTAGGGATGAGGAACTAAGATGTAGAGATATAAGAAGTACCTAGCCCAAGGTCACTCAGCTAGTAAATGGTTGAATCAGGATTCATACCCCAGCAGTCTAGTTCCGGAGCCTAGACTGTAAGCCAAGAAAGAATTTGGAAATATTCCCAAATAGCCCAACGCGAATCCTCATATCATTGTAGCCAGCCTCTGAAAGGTTTATACTGCTTTGCGAGTTACCATTTTGAGGAAAGTTGGTTGTGTGCCAGTTTGTTAAATAATTTGAGAAATGTCAGACTCCTTAGTCTGGCAGTAAATAATGCAATGTGCACATTTAGAATGAAGGACACTGTACAGCTGATCATCATCCCACATCTGGAAGGGTGCCTGGACTGGGATTGGATGCATTAATCCGGAAAAGGACGTAGGAGTGATGTAGATTATTTTGCAGAGTCCTTCAAAGCAACCCTTATTTAGCTTTTGAGCAGCATTGTTTTAGTGTCATTTTAATCAGGTACATTCAGACTGCTCTAAAGATTCAATTTATTCCTTATAATCGCAATATGCAATATAATTTTCACTCTCAGGAGTAATAAAATGCTTTCCATATTTCAACCTTGGCACTGACCCTCACAAACATATCTTGATTGGACTGTAATTACATAGAAATTATATCATCTCTGTGAGAGAGACAGAAAGGGGTATTTGCCCTCAGATAATCAGTTTATCTCCCTAGGACATGTGATGTTCTAGTAGGGAGGGACCTTCACTCGAGTTTTGACAACCCTTCTCACATTCTCCCTTTCGGTTCCTTGGCCTCACCTGTCCTTAACATTTCCATCGCCTTACCCACCCACCAGCTACACCACAGCTACAAACTCATCATCACGCAACCCTACTCTCCTGCCAAATTCCTGGACCTGAAATTCTTCTCTCTGTCCCCGTCTCTAACTTCCTTCTGTCTCTAACTCCCCGTGCTCCTACTTTCTCAATCTCACTCATTCTTCACTCTCGACAAAGTTCTTATATTCTAATCCTTTCCACTTCTCCCCCTCCTGGTCCTCCAGATTCCCACACACCACAATCCTTTCCACGTTATAAGTCCTGCTAATTCTCCTATAGCAATCCCTTTCCACAAAGGAAAATATGCCACCCAGTACTTCATACACTGTACTTCTGTCATTGCAGTTGACATATGACATATCGTAAGTATTTTTTCACAAGGTTCCTTTTTTCTGAGTCCCCTTGAGGACCATGCATTACTCCATTCTGTGTCTCCAGTGCCCCACAGGCTGCCTGGCACAATGCAGGCATTGGGGAATGTTTGGTGGGTGGTTGGTTGAAGAGATAAATGACTCTTTTTCATATCCATATTGTGGCTTTTCGAAATCTGCATAAATGAAGGCTAACAAAATTAGGGATGTCATCATAAGTGTGGTGATAATAGAAATCAACCAGGGCACCTGGGGGGCTCAGTCGGTTCAGTGTCTGACTCTTGATCTCAGCTCAGGTCATGATCTCGCAGTTCGTGAGTTTGAACCCCATGTCGTGCTCTGCGATGACAGCACAGAGCCTGCTTGGGATTCTCTTTCTGCCCTTTTTCTCTCTCCCTCTCTCGCTCTTTCTTCCCTCTCTCTCTCTCTCTCTCAAAATAAACTTAAAAAAATAAATAAGTAAACCAGAATTTCACATAGCATGTAAGATGCAGGTATATGTATTCTTACTCATGCTCCAACTGCCCTAGAAACGCTACGCGCTATCTAATCACTATACCTCAAGAACATTATCACAGAACTAAGGAAGACCAAAGTAAGCACCACTACAATGATAAAAAGGCATCATGAAAAGGCACTAAATAAGAAGAGGTGAAAAACCTGGGGCTTTTGTCTGTGAGTTCCATGAGAACAATACCCATGTCTGTCTTGTCACTGCTGAATGTCCAGCCCAGTGCCTGGCACCTGACATAAGTGGGCTTTTGTACATGTTAGGACAAAATGTCCAGGAATGTCAGGAGGATCAGTGAGTAATGGATACAGGAGTGTTTGTGAACTATTGTGTCACGAATGATATTGTCATAATCATCTCTTCGTATCATGTTCCATTCATTCTATCAATGTTTATTGGGTGCCTATTTTGTGCCAGGCACTTGTGCTGGGTTCTAGAGATTCAACAATGAGCACAATAAGATCCCTGCCCTCCAGAGCTTACACTGTAGTATGGGAGGCACCAAACAAGTTACCAAGTAAATACATGATACGTTCCAGGTAGTGATAAATGCCATAGACAGAAATAAAGCAGGGTAGGTATATAAGGAATGATAGGGTTTTTTTTCTCTATGGTGGTCAGGAAAGGCTTTGTTGAGATAGTATCTGCATAGAGTTCTGAATTAAGTGAGGAAATGAGACCTTGACTTAAAGAAGATTGGGGAAGAGAGTTCTAAGGAAAAGAAGCAGCAAGTGCAAAGGCTCTGAAGTGGGAGCATTCTTAGCTTTTTAAATTTTTTTAGTTTATTCATTTTGGAAAGAGAGAGAGCGAGCACAAACAGTGGAGTGGCAGAGAGAGAAGGAGAGACACAGAATCTTAAGCAGGCTTCAGGCTCTGAGGTGTCAGCACAGAGCCCGACGCAGGGCTCAAACCCATAACTGTGAGATCATGAGGTGAACTGAAGTCAGAGACTTAACCTACTGAGCCACCCAGGCACCCCTGTTAGCATTTTAGAGGAACACCAAGGACATCAGCATGGCAAGGCCAGAATGAGTGGAGGAGTAGAAGGCAAGGATGATCTAGGATTTGTAGGGCTTGAATCTGCAGGGAAGGATCCCCCTTAGGAAAAAAAAAACTGAAAATACGCATACAAAATTAGGTGCAGGGCCTTGAAATGGTCTTGCAAGTAAGCAGCCCTGAAGCTTAAGCTCATTAGCTTTGCAGGGAAACAGCTTCTGGTAGAGGAAGCTGGGGTCATAGAGGCAGAGCCGCATCAGAGAGTATCCCGCAGGCCATTGCGAGGACTCAGAATTTCATTTTAAGGGTGGCGGAGAGCCATTTCTTTGGAGCAGGGATTTGAAGTTATCTGATTTATGTTTTATAAGCATCCCTCTGGCACTATATAAAGGTAAGTAGGATGCCAACAGTAGGCTCAGGCCTCAGGGAGACCAATTAAGAGGCCATTGTAGTAATTCTGGTGTGAGACCATAGTGGACCAAAGTGTCAGCAGGAGTTAGTAAGTGTTTGAATTTGAGATATAGTTTTTAAAGTTTATGTATTATGTATTTTGAGAGGGGGGAAACCAGTGGGGGAGGGGCAGAGAGAGAGATGAAGAGAGAGAGAGAGAGAGAGAGAGAGAGAGAGAGAGAGAGAATCCCAAGCAGACTCCATGCTTCCAGTGCAAAGCCCAACACGGGGCTCACACCCACAAATCGTGAGATCATGACCCGAGGCAAAGAGTCAGACACTTAACTGACTGAGCCACCCAGGTGTCCCTGAGATATATTTTAAGAGTAGACCCAGGCTGGCTCAGTTGGAAGAGTATGCTACTCTTGATCTCAGGGTTGTAGGTTTGAGCCCCATGTTGGGTGTAGAGATTGCTTAAAAATAAAATCTTAAAAAAAATAAAATAAAATAAAATAAAGTAGACCCAAAAGGTTTTGCCTGCGTATTTGATGTTGGATAAGAGAAGAACAGTTAAAGATAATTCAATTTTTTTACTTGAGCATGTAGTTGAATGCAGACGTCTGTAATATAGAGAAGAGTAAATGGAGAAAATAGAGGTACTTAGCAAAGGCAGGGTGCGTAAGTGGGTTAACAAGGGACTGGAGCAGGGTCCGAAAAGATGGAACGTTAAACGGTCACCTATAGCCACTGGGCAGGGCCTAAACTTCAAGGTCAGCCTTTGGAGAGCATTTCACTCTGGACATGAAAGTCCACGGAATCATCTGGCGATTGCATTTCCTAGACTTCTCCCAGGGCTTTAGCATGGGTCACTCAGAGGGCAGCCCTAGCCCCACGTGTGTGTATTACTCCTGCAACTTCGCATGGTGATGGAACAGAGTGTGCCAAATATACAAACTTTCTGGATTATGGCATGCATGAATGAATGATTTGATTAATAAAAAATGAATCATTTGCACGCACACATGGCTTTTTCAAGCCCTCACTAGAATCCAATAAAGATATGTTGAAACATAGTGTCAAATGAAAGCATGAAACAGGACTTCTTTCAATGCTTAAAAAAAAACAACTCTGATTTTCATAGATTAGAAGCAGTTTTCTTTAAGAATAAACAGGGGTGCCTGGGTGGCTCAGTCGGTTTAAGCGTCCGACTTTGGCTCAGGTCATGATCTCACGGTCCGTGAATTCGAGCCCCGCGTCGGGCTCTGTGCTGACAGCTCAGAGCCTGGAGCCCATTTCAGATTCTGTATCTCCCTCTCTCTCTGCCCCTCCCCTGTTCATGCTCCGTCTCTCTCTGTCTCAAACATAAATAAACGTTAAAAAAAAAATTTTTTTTAAAAATGTCAGACTAAAATAGCAGCACCTTTGTTAGACTGAGTGATAAAGACACAAAATAATGTGATATAGAGTAGCTGTTGAACAGAATTATTTCTATCCCCTCGGCAGAGCCCTGTTAATACCTGGATGTCCACGGGGATGTTGAAATAGCCTGGTTATGTTAAATTAGACTTTGGAAGAGTATTGATACAAATAGATATCTGCTTTTCCCCCATCTCTTACATCTTTCTCTCTGGTTCCTCTCACACCCATGTGGGATCACCTGCCCCTCCAGGGCTGCTACGAACTCATCTCTGGACCGATGAACAGACATGCCTGGGGGGTTGCCTGGTTTGGATTTGCCATTCTCTGCTGGACTGTGAGTATTTCCCTGCACAAGTTAAGGAGAGGACTTGAGATTAACCCCTGGTTAATCCAGCCACACTAGACAGTCTGGAAACAAAACCTTGGACCTGAGGGCTAGTCAGGACCAGACCAAGGACAGTGGATTCCCCTGACAAGTGGGTGTTTATATCCCCTACCAGGGAAGAGATGTGCCCTACTAGCCACATCCTTCTTCAGGCTGATGGGGAAGCATTTGCCTGCCCTTCCGGCTCTCTAGATCTCATGAATTCATTATAAATACCAAACACTGTCAGCTCCCTAGATGGCTCCTGCCCAGCACTGATCTGCGTTTGCTCCTTCCAAAGAGCTGCCTCCTCCAGGCTCACCTCATCTACTTTATGTGATGTTCATGCAACAGAAAGGTAGGGCAGTGGTTCTCAGCCCTGGCTGCACATTAAAACTTCCTGGGAAAGCTCGGGGAAAAGAAACTATGCATGAGCCCCAAACTCTGAGATTCTGATTCAGTGGATCTAGGGGCAGGACCCAGGCATTTTAAAAAAAAAAAAATTTTTTTTTCCACATAATTCTAATTTGCTGTCAGAATTTAGAGCCACTCATTGCATTCAGGAAGAAGTTCTAAACTTTTGGTTTCAGAACCCCTTCACACTCTCAAAAATTACTGAGGACTCCAGCAAGCTTTTATTTATGGGGGCTATATCTATTTATAGTTACGCTATTAGAAATTAACACAGAATTTTAAAAAATACTTATTAATTCATTTAAAGTAACAATAATAAACTGATTACATGTTACTGTTAACAATATATTTTTGTGAAAAAAGTGCCTATTTTCTAAAACAAAAACAATGAGAAAAGTAGCATTGTTTTACATTTTTAAAAGTATCTTCGGTGTCTGGTTTTAATAGAAGACAGCTGGGTTCTCATATTTGCTTCTTCACTTCCTCTGTTATAGTATATTGCTTAGGTTGAAGGATTTTAAGAAAATCCATCCTCACACTGATAGGTAGTGAAAAAACCAAGAATGTTTTGATAGCCTTATCTAAACGTAATCGTGAATATTCTTTGATATTACACAAAGCTTGACAACTAGTAGTTTTTAAACATTAGTTGCAACGTGGATTCTAAAATTATGTCAACAAACTTTTCAGACTGTTATATTAAAATAGGTTACATCAATTTGTCTTGAAATTTGCATATGTCATTTACCCGTTCGTGATTCTATTAACAACATGCATCGGTTATTTGGGAAAATATTGGTTCACTGTGTTATGCTGATCTTCCAAATGTAGGCTGAATTCTCTATGCAACCAATAAATCACATTCATTGTTATTGCCATATTGGAAAGGACCTTAAGCATGGGGGTGCTATGGGCCCATCATGACAGAAACAAGTTTCCTGAGTTTTGCTTGAGTGCCCAAATTTATCACTGGCAACAAGTATTGTCAGTTGTTTTCCTCAAAGTGACAGACTCACTTTGTAAAATTTTGAGACAATGTCTGCCAAACATCCAATCTGAATAACTGTAGCTTGTCTATTATTAGTCATTTTTTCAAGTAAAAGTCATGTTGCATGAAAAAATGGCTGGTTTAGTATACAACTCAATTACACAAGTGCTTTGCCTTCAGACAACCATCAGGTTTCACTATGCAACAAACTGTTTTGTGCATACTTTGTTTCAAGAATATTAAAAAGATGTATATTCAAAGGTGAACACTTAATAAAATTAGTAATTCTTACTGCTTCACCAAAAACAACCTTAAAATTCTAAAACTCTAAATCTCTTAAGTCTGCCTTTTTTTTTTTTACTGCAAGTACACAGCAGTGAAGAATACACTGACTACTAACACAGTTTAGTGCCTCTAACTTAAATCCTGCTAAGATGCCAGCAGTTTTACTTTCCACTGCTTTGCATCATCAGTACAAATGTGAAAACAGTAAAAAGGGCAAAAAAAAAAAAAAAGTCTTAACACTGTTATGCAAAAGGTCTTGACCTCATGGACACCCACAAGGGTCCCTTGGGTGGTTATGCACCACACTTTAGGAAATGCTGGGTTTGGGGTGAGAAGCTGAGTGAGGCAGGCAGGAAGGGAAAATCATTTCCTCTGAGAAGTCATCGGTGGTCCCTCACCCACGCTCAGGAACTCCCACAACACTCTGCACACACCTCTGTCATGTAATGGTCACTCTACTACAATGTATTTGTCTCCGCCAAAAGCCTGGGAACCAGCAGCTTCTGTATCCCCAGTGCTTAGCAGAGCACATGGCATGTGCTTGATACTTTGTTGAATGAATGAAAAATTTTAACAATGAAGTTCCTATTCAGCCATGCTAGCAGGAACTGTGGGATAATGTTTAAAGGCTCTCAAGGACCTTAAAACTCCAGACCAGTTAAAAACCCTTGACATTTCCACAAGCCTCAAATGGACTCTGAATCTAGGAAGCCCCCCTGAATGAAATTCAAAAGAGGGAAGGGAAGGAAACCAAGTGTAGTGAGGACCTGCTATGGACAAGGTGTCATATCCAATGCTTTTAGCATTAAATCCCTAGAATAATAGCTAGGTAGGTAGCCAGTCTCCTTGGTTAAGTTCCTCACTCTCTCAGTCTCTTCACTGGGTTCTGGAAACACTCAGTGGAGTTATATGCGCAGCACTCACGACAGTGTCTGATGTGTAGTACGTAGTCAATAAACATCAGACATTAGCAGTAATGCTATTTTATGATCTCATTCCATCTTCTAACTTGGGGGGTAGGTGCAGAAGATGGTACTATCTCTACTTTCCAAGTGTAGGGAGGGAGGAGCAGAGCTGCAGAAGAACCCAGATATTCCAGCCCCTTGCCTGAGTCAAATGCCTTGAGTTCTGTGGCATTCTGCAGGGGAGGCCGTACCAGGTCATAAGCATTTTTGGGAAAAGAGGGAGTCCTGTGGGAGGAGAGGTTCAATAGTAGAAGGTAAGAAAATTGTACCTCCAAATGGTACATACGAGAAATAGGAAGCCACTGGAGGGTCATTAGCCCTGATGGGAAGAAGAAAGGATTTCCCCAGGGGGGCTAGTTTAGCACAGAGGTGAGAGGAGCAATCCCAGAAGACGGCAAGTCTGGGTGCAGTTTGGGACAGGGAGGTGGGAAATGGGGAAGGTGTGTCCGAGTGGCAGGATAGTTACATCTGCCCCATGAGGTGTTGTTTGTTTGTTTGTTTTTAGTTTATTTGCTTATTTACTAAGAGAGAGAGAGAATGCAAGCAGGGGAGGGGCAGAGAGGGAAAGAGAGAATCCCAAGCAGGCTCCATGCTGCCAACGTGATCTCAAGAACTGTTAGATAGTGACCTGAGCCAAAATCAAGAGCCGGTCGCTTAGCAGACTGAGCCACCCTGGTGTCCCTGCCCCACGAGGTTTCTTAAGGTGAGATTACTCTTAAAAATTCAGCATCATCTAAGCCTGAGTGAACCTAACATCCTTTTTTTTTTCTTCTTCAATATATGAAGTTTATTGTCAGATTGGTTTCCATACAACACCCAGTGCTCATCCCAAAAGGTGCCCTCCTCAATACCCATCACCCAACCTCCCCTCCCTCCCACCCCCCATCAACCCTCAGTTTGTTCTCAGTTTTTAGCAGTCTCTTATGCTTTGGCTCTCTCCCACTCTAACCTCTTTTTTTTTTTTTTCTTCCCCTCCCCCATGGGTTTCTGTTAAGTTTCTCAGGATCCACATAAGAGTGAAACCATATGGTATCTGTCTTTCTCTGTATGGCTTATTTCACTTAGCATCACACTCTCCAGTCCCATACACGTTGCTACAAAGGGCCATATTTCGTTCTTTCTCATTGCCATGTAGTACTCCATTGAACCTAACATCCTTTTCCCCCCAAGTATGAGATGTTTCTAAAACAATTCCTTATTTATTTTTTGGCCTTTCTATTCTAGTTTTGGGTTCTCCTGGGTACCATGTTCTACTGGAGCAGAATCGAATATTAAGAATGAAGTGTCACCATTATACCACCTTCCTCCAGCGACTCTGGACCGCGTGCTGCAAGCTTGCTTTCCCAGTATATATCTCACATCTGAGCCCTGAGGGGATGTGTGCATTCTTACTCAAATTACCAAGTCAGTTGGTGTGGTGTTCCTCTGAGCTCTCAGCCTCTCAAAATTCTCACTAGTGTTTTCAGCTTGGTCTGGGGTTCTGCGACATTTTTATACATGGTAGGAAAAGGAGACTTTAGAAAGACGGTAACTACTTCCACCCCTGTTTATGTTTAATTTGGGGGCATAAAGACATCCACAGGAACCTGTGATATTGCAGTAAGCCCAAGTCTGTATTTGGAAGGCAAATATTTCTCACTGCTTTCTAAAAGAGACTTCCAAAGGCTTTTATTCAAGTCAAATTTGCACAGGTGGGAGAACTAAGGAAAAGTTGGCCTTTGTTCTATGGCCTTTGTCCTTTGGTGTCTTTGGCCTTTGTTCTATGGTGTCTCCCATCTACGCAGACTCATGTGATTCCCTTAATGCCAACTTAGGACACCTTTATTCTCCAGGACAATATCCAACCTTGAGTTAATAGTGGTTGAAACTTCCTCTCAGACACAGCAGAGTGACATGTTGTGTATTAAGCTCAGTTCTCCCATGAAAAGTATATGGACTTTTGGGGACAAAGAAGGGGCTTGTCACATATTCACCCATGTCAACTTTTAAAACACCTTTCAAACAAGAGAGGAGCAAGCTGGCTATTAGCTACATGATTTATGGTGATTTCTGTTACTGTCAAAATATTCCTCTTCTGAACTGTTTCTATTTGTGGTCCTGAAAGAAATTCTTATAATTCAATATTTGTTTGTCTAGTCTTATAAATAAAGAAGGCTTTTAAATATGTTCACCTTGTTTTGTGTTTACCCATGGCATAATTGGTCATATACAAGTATAACAAAATGAGTGGACCAACCGCAGAGCCTTTTAGGCTCATGGGAATTAAAGTGTAGGAGATGGAAAATGCAATAGGGTGAGGTTTCCTGCTGGATACTCTGTAACCCTGCTGTGCAGTTAAATGGTTGGAACTTCTAAATTTACTTTCACTTTTCACTCCTGCTGCACTTAGCCCAATAGCAGTGATGGAGCTCCAGCTCTTCAATCCTTTTCTTCTACAAAGGAAGCATCTCAAACTTCCAACTGCTGAACTGTGTCCCCTAGGAAGGAAATGTATGTTTCCTTCATGGTCTTACTCGCAGATGACTCACAGAGTGCCCTGATCTCATGCCCCGGCCAGGTTCTGGTGAGTTGGGCTGAGCCCTGGGATGCAGGGCGGGGGGCGGGGGAAGAGAGGAGTGCCTTCGCCATGTACCTGCTGGTAAAACTGGGGTGACAGCCTGATACTTAATTCCCAGGATAGGGGACCAAAGGCTCATGTCCTGATGCCCAACTGGCTTGCCCTCCCCTGCCTCACCTTATATCTCCAGGAGAGTGCTTGGGATGTCAGGATAAATGACACCTGTATTTGGCTGAGATTCTCTCCATGGTCTTTTAGAAGAAAGAGAGGGAAGGACCTCACTCTGGGGAAAGTTTTGAAATGCCTCTCTCATGTGTTCCGATACCTTTTGCTTCTAGTGCTAACCAGGTTTTCCAGTGCCCTCACGCTCTCTGCTGACCGAGCAAATTCTGCCCCAAACCACTCCTGACTTTCCCTCTAGGGCTTCATGCTCCAAAAATCTACCTACAAAATTTCATTCTTCTTGTGATTTGATCTCTTCTAGGTTAAGGGAAAGCTTTGTACAGACTAATTCATACTAAGGAGTGAATGACAGCTAGTTCCCACTCCCTTAATCTCTATGTGGATTTTTCAGTGATAACTGAAAATGATTTCTAGTTGGTAAAAATCCAAGGCAGCTGTGGGAACAGGAAAGAGCTGTTGTGGGGCAAGATGGCCCGCCTGCTGCTCTCTAAATCTTACCTCCTGCCTTCTCTACCAAGAATTAACTAGAAAGAGAACAGGCCTTCAGTTAGTAAGTGCCCCTTGTCACCTCTCCAGCTAGCCTTCTACCTGGAGCCTCAGCCTCATCTTCAGAAAAGGTGCAAATTCCACTGTGAATGTGGACAGACTTCGTTCCTCCAAAAACCAAATAAGGCCCCGAACTCAGGTACCACTACATCCAGGCCGCTAACACTCGGGTAGGACATACCCTTCAGCTGAGAGAATCCCAGGCCTGGAGACTTCTCTGCACTGGAGAAGTTCAGCCACTCGGGACTGTGCTTTGTGCCCCAGGGGTCTTCAGTTTAACCTCAGGGCAGTTTCCACTCTGCCTAGTTTGGGCCTCCACCTTTCCCCACCTTCCCCGGAAGCCCAGCCTTCCTCACTTCCTTCTGGCTTCTGGGACTGTTAGTGGGACTCACACCACCATTCAGGCCCCGGGGTGAGGCCCAGGTCCAGCCTCACCAGACCAGGGAGAGTAGGAGCACCTGGATCTGGGGAGCTGGCAGGCTGCTGGGCTCAAGACCCACCCAGACAAACCGTCTTGAGAAATTCCCACTTCTCCAACAGTCCATGGGCCTGCTTATCAGGTACCAAAGAGCAATTACTACCTAACACCAAAAACGGGTCAGGCTAACTCTGGGGTAGGTTTCACTTGGTGGCAATGGCAGATGGGTCATCGCACTCTCTTGGTTCGCCGATTCATCCCAGGTTGTCACCCGGGCTCCTGGCATGCTGCGTACACAGAATGTTATAAAGCCCACTGCTCAGGTTTGTTAGCCCTGTAACTATTTTTCCTACATGAGCTGGAATACACAGAAACTGCTCCAATTCTAAGCAGCACATCAGATACTTCCTGGCTACCCATAAAGAGAAAGAATAGTGGTCACGTGAATTCGAAAATCCAATCTCCTCTCAAAGCTCCACCCTACGCCCCCACCCAGCCCACTGAGGAGCAGGGTTGTGGCTGAGAAACTGGAAACTGAGCTGGTTTCTTATCTCTACTGAATGACCAATTGTCTTTCTCCTTCAGAATCAAGTATTTCCTTCCTTTTGTCTTTTCTGCTTCACCACACCCAGATCCTTATCACCTTCTATACTTGAGACTCAATCAAAAAAGAAACCCAGAAAAAAAAAAAAATCCAGAGAAGACTAGTTGTAAGCTACTGAGTTTGCTTTCATGTGTGACATTTTTATCATAAGGCTTGAATGATCCCATCTGATGAGATCCACAAACATCTTGGAAAAAGGCAGCATTGCTGAGAAATGCATAGTTCCCAGACCCTTCTCCAAGCAACCCTCCCCACAATCCCCAACCAATGCCCAACACACACACACACACACACACACACACACACACACACACACACACCTACCTTTGACGGAGACAAATAACCAAATCCTGGGGTTAGAGAAAGCTTGCCATCATGCCCTACTTTCTAATGGCCTCTACCCTGGGTTCCTGCTGAAAAAGAAAACAAGAGCAGCCCAACAGTCAGAAACTGGCCTGCACTCATACCTATAAACAATCCTATCAGATGTAAACAATCTCACAGAACACCAACTTCAGATAAGGTCACATAAAATGAGGCAAAGCAAGTCCACTTCATCATTTTGTCCAAGCACAAGTACAAGGTCACTGGGCCACCTGCAAAATACCAAACACACCCAATTTGGCTAAAATAAATGACTGCTATGAGTTTACCAATTACAGCTCTATTCTCCTGCTAGTCCCTATGAATAAAATGTAGACACGCTTATAGAATTGCCCCCACTTTCTGACAATGTCCAAACGTAGAGCACACCCTGCTTGCTCGGGCCCTCCCCAAATGCCCCAACAAAACCCAAACGCCATAATAGGTTCAAACTCCCTTTTTCTAAGACACCTCATGATTCCTTATGGCGTGTTCTCCCTCACTGGGAGTCATAATCCCAACTTATTTACTGCAAAAGTGTTCCTGGGGGTCTCTGAAGGGCGTAGCCATTCCAAATAACTGTCCATCCCTCTTTCCTTTCTTGGCATATTTGTTGGTTTGTTACCATGAAGTGGTTAAGAACACAAACTCTGGAGTCAAATATCTGGCTCCAAATCCCAGCTCTGCATGACTTTGGCAATTTACTCAGCCTCTTGGAACCTGTTTCAGGAAAACAGGTCTCTCCGAAAAGGAGACTGAGAGGACTAAAATATGTCAAGTGCATTAGAATGGTAACAGGCTGTAAGAGATGCCAATAGGAAGTTATACCATAAATCTGGTCTGAAGTACTCTGCTTGGCCCATAATCCCTGGGAACATGCCAGCTAATGTCATGTTGCTTCAATTTATTATGATAAGCTTGATAATCAAATACGCAGTCCAAATTTACTGGCCCTGAAACAATAGCAATGAGTAATAGCTTTTTAGCAAAATTCCTACTCTATGGTGGAAGAATGTACTGGGGTAGTCCAGATAAGGCATTTTAATGGATACATCTCATGTACTGTATGTTATTTCTAGAACCCTAGCTACAGATGAGATCTCTGCCCTTGCTGCTATCACAGAGAAATTTCATAATCTCCTGAAAATGTGATATTCAGGGTGGGGGAACATAAGATACAGGGGTCAAGAAGAATGGATTCAAGTGACTTATCTCCTCCTCCTACCAACCTCGGTTAAGCTACTTAACTTGAATCTGTTTTTTTCTTTGCAGTACATACATACCTACAGGGCTACTGGCAAGATAAAATTAAATAAAATAAAATCACACAGGTAACTTGGCCAATACAGAGCAAGCATTCAATTATTATTATGACCCACCCTTCACCAACCTCTCTTCCAAGGACCAAAATTACACACACACACGAGGTTTGATTTTGAGTTTTCAACAGTCATCAATGGAACAACGGACCCTTTGCTGGTACAGTCAAGCTCCCTGAGAGTGAGACCCTCTCAGCCAGTCCTCTGTGAACACCTTTCAGACCTCTGAGGGCCTCTTAGCAGGTATAAGATGGTCTTCAGTGTACTTAAAACCAGTGACGGTGGCAATAGCTTAAATAAGGTACTAAGGAATACATTTAAAATTTGGAAAGTGATTGGCAAAAAAGTACTTATGTAATATACCTGAATATGTTCCATCTTGTAGGACACGTTAATGGCTTTTGAGAAGAACTGTGTATATACAAAAATTGGAGAAAGTAGAGGTTTTGAGTCTAGCAGAAAATATCTTTCATCTCTCCTAAGAGTCCATCCACAGAGTATCTGGGACCCCTCGACAAACCTGTCCAATTGGGGTTTGAGTGGAAGTGAGGGGGCTAAGGGCAGAAAAACCAGGGAGGGAGTCAGGAAAAAAGTTCAGAGACCAGATGAGAATGAAACATACTTTTTAGATCACAGAAGATACCAAACTTCTCTGGGAAATAGGACAAAGATATATACACAGGAGAACTACCTTTGAAAATGAGAGAAGCCAGGTACCTGGGTGGCTCAGGCAGCTAAGCATCTGACTTCGGCTCAGGTCATGATCTCACAGTTCGTGAGCTCGAGCCCTGCTTCTGGTGAGCCCCACTTGTCTCTCTCTCTCTCTCTGCCCCCCATGGGATTCTCTCTCTCTCTGCTCTTGCTCACTTGTGCCCAGTCTATTAAAAAAAGGAAAAGAAAATGAGAGAAGCCAGCCCCCCTCCAAAAATTAAAAAATGAGAGAAGCCAAGATGAAGGCAATGTGGTCTTGAAGTCAGGACACCTGAGTGTGTGCCCTGACTCTGCCATTTACTAGCTGTGCCATTTCTGGCAAGTCCCCCACCTGTTCAGAACCTCTACTTCCTCATCTACCCTACTTATCTCAAGAGTCAACAGGACCAATAAAGTGTGCGTAAAAACATCACAAGAGCATAAAGAATCGTAAAACTGAGTGGAAGTGGAAGTGAGAAAAAAACCAACCCAAACTTTTAAAGGAGCACACTCTTCCAAGTATTTGTGATGTCCAAATAGACTGCACTCCTAATCCTTAGCAATTACGGTAGGCAGATCTACAAAGCTCAAAAACCTTGGCCTCTTTGTTGCAGTTGACAATGAGAACATACAGGGCAGGTATTGGGGAAACTTGGTTCCTATGAGGCTGAACTCCTCTGCCCAGCTGTGGAGAGAAGGAGGTGGATGGCAGCCATGAGCAGGCAGGTGTCACACCCCAGTGCAGGTGAAGTGGCATGGTAGAGAAATAGAGGTCTTTTTTTTTTTAATGTTTATTTTTGAGAGAGAGGGGGAGGAGCAGAGAGAGAGGGAGCTGGAGAATCTGAAGCAGGCTCTGCACTGTCAGGGCACAGTCAGTGCAGAGCTCAATGCAGGGCTCAAACTGAGATCGTGACCTGAGCCAGAGTCCGACACTTAACCAACTGAGCCAGTCAGATGCCCCGAGGTCTTAAAAAATTCTGTTCCACCTTGAGAGGTTTCACAATGAGTCATTTCAACGACTGGTGCATTATCTTGGTTGCAAGAATGATCTGAAGAGTAATAGGCATAGTACAGTGGTTTCTAACATTAAAAAAAAAAATGCAGATGCTTACTTGTCATTGAAAACACAGAATTTCCACATTGTAGTGGCTATATTCTGTTGCTATTTAATAAAAAACTGAATTCTCAAATACGGATCCTCAAATTCCTTGCACATATTATTCTCTTCCTTTACCCTCCCAACCATCACCTGGGACCCACAGCCTCCAAAGTGGGGATCCCTGGCATGGGCTTTGGCAATTACAACAGGGCAGTCTGCATATGATTATAATTAAGAGAATGTGGGACAGCATGCTAAAGATTCTGCAGAAAAGAGAGAGGATAGGAACATGAAAACCAACATTATTTTCTTTGCTAAATGGAGAAAAAACACAGCTTTTACTTGTCCTTACTAAGTTATACGTAAAGCAGGCCAGCCCTAGGTAAACCTGTCCTATCTATAAAATGTATCTTCCTTTCAAATTCTCATTCTCCACTTGGGAGGTGACTGCTGCCTTTCTTGGGAGC
This sequence comes from Panthera leo, assembly GCF_018350215.1. Lineage (NCBI taxonomy): Eukaryota > Metazoa > Chordata > Mammalia > Carnivora > Felidae > Panthera > Panthera leo. Next base: position 64,973,630 of record NC_056687.1, read on the forward strand.
CCCAAACCCTCCTATTCCTTCCCTCTCCCTGTTTGGGAAGGACATTATTTACACTTACTGGCTAGCACTCGTTCATGTTAAAGTTTAACGATTAAAGTGTCATATAATAAGGATGGATGGAGAGACCCTGGGGCACAGTTGCATTAATGCTTGCTTAAGAACATCCACATCTACCTTATTTATGTGCCCATTCACTCATGCAAACAAAATATTATTTCTGTTCTGACCCAGAATCCATTTCCTATTACCTTCCTTAGATAATCCTTGCACATCCCTGCCCCCCAACCCCAGGAAGCTCAGCGGTTATTGGTGGCTTCTCTCCCAAATCACTGCTGCTGCCCAAGTCAGTGCCCCAGCTCCACCTTCCTTATCAAAGGCTTCCCAAGCCCTGGCCTCCACCCCTCCTATCCTATAACCAACCAGGTACGCCCCAGAGGCCAGTCCTGCTGCACCCAGTGCTGATGGTGGGGAAGGAGCAGGCACAAGAGGATGAAGAGAACAAAGGCATGATAGGCCCAGGAGAGGAGATGCAGAGGCAGCTGCCATGGGCCTGCCGCCAGTTGACAAAGGGGAAAAACAGGAAGAAGGAACAGAAGGATACAAAAAAAAAAGAAAGGGAGTAAGGGGACTCAGTCTCATTTGCTTGTAAACTGCTGAGGATTATGGATACTGAAATAAACACATCTACAGGCCTCAAACAACAGTGACAAACCAAGACTAGGCACCAAAAGCTTTTCCATATTTTACTACAGAGGTACTTTCGATCTATTATGAGTTAATATGTAATTTGTAAACAGCTAATTCATATCCTACACGTACAAAATCATTTTTACAAAAATACTTTAAAAACCAGTAGATAATGTGTTCCCTGCTGGGCTATTCCTGGGAAGACATGTCTGGGCAGGTGACCCCCAGGACAGGGAGCAGCAGCAGTGACCGGCACAACTGTGGCTGCTTCTCCATCACTGTCCTCCTCCCAGCCATTCATCCTCAAGTTCACCGCATCTTGATTCTTCACCTCTCTCCTCTCTTCTGAGGCCTTCTTCCCACCTGGGGCCCAGCTCTTCAGAGGAGCGTGCAGGATAAATGAATAACAGGTAGACTTCTTCGTACCTTTCTACCACAGACGAGAACAATTCTGGTTCTCTGAGACATTCAGCAATCCTATTTCCTGTGGGCTTTCTTAGCCCAAACTTAAATATCCTTCAATCCAAGTTCTCAAGTAGCTAGGCTTCATGGTATTCTTTGAGTAGTCCTTTTATACTCAGTCCTTCAAGTATCTATATTACAAGATTTAACCCTCAGGGGGAAAACAACCAAGAAAGCTGTCTTCTTCCAATTGTTTTACATCCCATATTACTTGGAGCTCTGCTAAGAAAATACAAAAAGAAAAAGTTCAGCTCGATAATTAGCTGCAACAAGTTCTTAATGTGTGCTACTAGTCCGAAAATTATTGGTCTCTAGCCCAAAATTATTGCAATGAAATATTCAGTTCTTCCGAATGTGTCTAGTCCAAAATTACTGCAATAAAATATTCAGTTCTTCCGAATGTCACCAGAAGATCCAAGGTCACGTCATGCACCAGACCAGAAATCCACCGTGATGTTGGTATATAAAGGATTATAATCCACAGAGAGTAATTTATAAATACAACTAGTCAACCCATCTGTTCTCCAGACTTGTGACACCTGATGTAAGAGCTTCATCCTAAAGATAAAAAGAACAGTGTAAATGGTAATGCAAGAATTTAACATATATTTCCATTGCTTTTTGCCCTGCCCCCAAATTTGACAAAAACATCTTTGTCAATTATCGTACCATCTGGATTTCCTGCTGCAAAAAGTTAATTTTCCCCATCTAAAGTAACAGGACACCAATGATAGCCATGTGTTCACGTGTCAGACCTCATGTTAAGACCCTAGGGGCCCATGATGGGAAGAGTCAATGCACCCAGTCTACAGGACAGAAGGACGCACAAGTAACACGGACACAATGCAATACGCACCATCCATTGCTAACAGGTCCTTGGCTAAGCTTCAGGGTATCTATGAATCCTCCCATAGTGCTGTCTGTAGGCAGGAGGGTACACACCTCTCCTAAGAGTCTCAAACAAAATCAGGATATATGTAGAAGAGGATGAATGAAGCAGAACCTGACTTCGTGAAGGAGTCTGGGGAGGGGGCGCGGAGAAAGTAGACATGACTGAGGCTTAGGAGAAAGGTGCAGGAAAGGACAACCAGGCAGGGTCATCATCCCATGCAAGATGCAGAGACATGCAAAGCAGCAGGATGCGCTTCAAGAAGCAGCAGCAATTGCATGGCAGGAGCCCGGGGATGTGGGGAGTGGAGCAGGTGGTGAGCTGAATTGGTCTCTAGGAATTTGGGGTGAAGAGCAAAACGTTTTGGTGACAGTATCAATGTGGACAGAGATCAGAAACACAATGAGCTAAGTAAGGTCAGAGAAAAATAATACAGTATGATTTCACTTGTATGAAGTTGAAAAACATATAAAACTAAACAATCTTTCTTACAGGAATACACACCTCTGGAAAAACAACAACAACAACGACAACAACAACAAAGAAACAGCAGAAATAACGATCATTATCACAAGTAATAATCACAAAAATTCAGGAAAGCGTGACCTCTTGGGTTGGGGGAAGGAAATGGGTATGGGGGGGGGTCACAGGTAACAAATATAATTTGGGTGGTGGGCACTACCACTGTTTATGGTACCAAGAATCTTCACACTTTTCAGACAATTTGTAAGTATTATTTTGCATCTATTCCATAATTAATTTTTTCTTAATTTAAAGATAAAAATGCACCTCTATGGACAAAGACTAGAAAGACGCATGGAAAACAGAAGTAGCTGTTTTGTTAAAGTTGCAGATTCTAACACATGGGCTAAAAGCCTTTTTTTTTTTAATTTTTATTTTTTTTTAATTTAAATCCAAGGCAGTTAACATATAGTGTAATAATGATTCCAGGAGAATTTAGTGATTCATCACTTATATACAACACCCAGTGCTCATCCTAACAAGTGCCCTCCTTAATGCCCACCACCCATTTAGCCCACCCCCCACCCAACGCCCTGCCAACAACCTCAGCTTGTTCTCTGTTTTTAAGAGTCTCTTATGGTTTGTCTCTCTCTGTTTTCATATTATTTTTGCTCCCCTTATGTTCATCTGTTTTGTATCTTAAATTCCATATATGAATGAAATCATATTTGTCTTTCTCTGACTTATTTCACTTAGCATAATACACCCAAGTTCCATTAAAAGCCTTTTAATATTGTTTTAAAGTATAAGCTCTAACAAAGCCCTATAATATTTTAATACTGTTTTTTTAATGTTTATTATTTATTTTTGAGACAGAGACTGAGTGTAAGCGAGGGATGGACAGAGAGAGAGGACGACACAGAATCCGAAGCAGGCTCCAGGCTCTGAGCTGTCAGCACAGAGCCCGACACGGGGCTTGAACCCACAAACCATGAGATCATGACTTGAGCTGCAGTCAGACACTTAACCGACTAAGCCACCCAGTCACCCCTAATATTGTTTTAAAATGTAGAAGAAAATATCAGAACAAAGAACTGTAGATTCTTCAACTACAGTCCCATAAAGAACTGACTTATCTGTCAGGTTCCTGGGTGAAAAGTCTAATTCCTGCGGCAAGAAAAGTATATGGTAAGCCTAGAACAGCTCATCACATAGGAGCACAGGTAAGGGAGCTCTCAAAACTAGTGTAGCTATGTCAGAGGACTCAGGAGTCAGCCTGAAGAAGATTCCACTTGCCAACAATGAGATAAACTGAGCATTGAAAAGAATATTACCTACATCCTGAAGGATGCTAGGGAACATCAAGTCATCATTTTGAAAAATCAGCACTGATTCTTTCCCTTTATCTGCCTTTTCTATAAGAACCATACCTTGGCATACTCAAACAGATGAAGGCAAGGCCTTCTTTGCAGAAAAATCTAATAAATGCAGAAGGCATGATAGAATATCAGAATTTTATGATTCCCAGTGGAATAATAAATATATTCAATGAGCACCGATGGCTGATAAAATCATCAGGTGAAAGACTGATGGGGAACCTGGATGGGACTGGTAGCACCTAAATCCACAGATCAATCGGGGCGCCTGGGTGGCTCAGTCGGTTAAGCGTCCGACTTCAGCTCAGGTCACGATCTCGCGGTCCGCGAGTTCGAGCCCCGCGTCGGGCTCTGGGCTGATGGCTCGGAGCCTGGAGCCTGCTTCCGATTCTGTGTCTCCCTCTCTCTCTGCCCCTCCCCCGTTCGTGCTGTGTCTCTCTCTCTGTCTCAAAAATAAATAAACGTTAAAAAAATTTTAAAAAAAAATAAAAAAAAAAAAATAAATCCACAGATCAATCTTAATATCACAAAGAACCAACAAGCCATCATATCTTCCAGTTGTGATACAAGAAGAGAGATGTGACATCATTGATGAAGTGTTCTAACCCTGAACAGTACTGCACTCTGTTCAAGCCTCCAGATCTAACTCCCAGCTTACAAGGGAATATAGAGGTCAGAGGCACATATGAAGTTATACCACCAGGATGCAAGTCACAAAATCCACAAGGTATAAAATTGCAGGAGACAAGTGACCTGATTTGTTCAACAAATAAAATGCAGCAGGCAAAAGGTAGTAGAGAGGTAATCTACAGACTGAGAGATTTCAGAGAGATCATCCAAATGCAATGTGTGGATTGTGTCTAGATTCTGATGTGAATAAACCAACGGTTAAGGGAAAAAAAATTATGAGACGATCAAGGAAATCCAAACACTAAGTGGATATTCGATGATATTAAAGAAGTACTGTTAATTTCATTTGAGGTATACTGGTTTCATTTTAGGTATACTGGTTTCTTTAAGACTTCTTATATTTAAGGATACATACTGAAGTATTTACACAGGATATGCTGTGATATCAGATTTGCTTATAAATAATCTAGTGGGGGAGGAAGAAAAAGCAGGAGAAGGGAGAGAGGATGTGAGTTGGTAACTGTCGCAGCTAGGAATGGGGCACATGAGGGTTCCATATACCCCTCCCTCTACTTTTGTGTCTGTTTGAAAACTGCCTTAATAAAAAGCTTTGAACAAAAGAAACTGGCTCATCTGATTGAATTCAGCAGACCTCACTGACAGAAGAAACTAAGCAGGTAGCCTGCCAGCCATATGAATCCAGGACTTACCGTTCTATATTCACCTCATTGCCTCTGTCTCTAGTGTGGAAGATCATTGTATATTTACCCACATTAGGCATTGGCCGGATTATTTTCATTCTATGAAGCTCAACCCTAGAAGAATAATAGAAGTGTTTTTTTAAAAAAAGTCTATCCCACTTCATCTACCACTAGATACTTAAGAAGAATCATTTGCAAAAATTTACATATATGTACACACACACACACACACACACACACACACACACAGTCACACAGAGCTTGATTATTAGGATATTAGAATATTAAAATTAGGATATTAAAAAAAAGCAATCTTCTAACATCCGGCCTCAGGTAGCAAGTCTATAAAAGAATCACATTTAACCTTTATTATTGGGGTACAAAGGGGAGGTGTCAATTTATAGTTTGTCATTTTCTAAAACACCTCAGGAAACTTTTATGTTCAAGTCATTGGTTTATTCATAGTTATTAGTCAAGAACAACTCTGGAGACCATGATGTTCTTCTCAAATGAAAGCAAAACTGGGGTCTCCCCCTGCCTTGAAGCTGAGGAGGATCAAGAAGATAGTGAAGTCACATAATACATGCAAGATTCTATTAGTCATCCCATCTGGACAGTGAAATGATTTGGGGAACATGAGGGATACTGTTTACCTCTAGTCCTTGCTACTCTTGCCCAGAAATCTATCAGGTGCCCTGTGTTTACTTCATAAGCCACAGCCACACAGGCTGCCAATGGGCCGGGCCTTAAAGTACTGATGCCCATCACTATGACCATTCCTATGGAGCCTGTGGTGAGGGAAATCCATTCTCTCCTGCCAGAAACATTCCAGAGACTCTCAGCCGAGACATGGGAGCAAGACCAACATGGAGCCCTGGCTCCTTCACACTAAAGCACTGGGGCAGTTCTGGCAGTCACACATCTATTACTTCAGAACCCCAGCTAAGAAATGTCCTTCAGAGGGGCACCTGGGTGGCTCAGTCGGTTGAGCATCCGACTTCGGCTCAGGTCATGATCTCACAGCTCATGAGTTCGAGCCCCATGTTGGGCTCTGGGCTGACAGCTCAGAGCCTGGAGCCTGCTTCTGCTTCTGTCTCCCTCTCTCTCTGCCCCTAACCCACTCGCATTCTGTCTCTGTCTCTCTCAAAAATAAAGAAACATTAAAAAATAAAATAAAATAAAAAAGAAATGTCCTTTCTAAGAGGCAACAGTAGGAGGAAAGAGGGTCTCCCAATAGCCCCAAAAGCCTTATTATTAGAAGTCTGAAGATACTCGCCTCAATTGAGGCTACTGAATACTTATTCTTGGGAGCTAGGGATAAGACTGGGTCACAAAACCCAAGTTTGGCAGGGAGGGGGGAGCTGAGAGAAGAGTCCAGACATACTCCCTTTGAGCCCCCAGAGCAGAAAGTAGTGCAAGAGAACCTGAGGGTAATGCCAGCAACCCTGAGTCTGGCTGGGGTGTCAGGCCAGCAGTTGCTCCCACTGTGGGGGGCTGGCTAATGCATAAGGGTGAAAGGGAATCTTGGTCTGATCCTGGGTGTGCCACTCCTCACAGGCTGTTGGCATTCTCTGCTCTGGAAATTGAGAACTGTGCCAGGATTCCCTGGTGTCTGGTCAAAAGCACAGGCTTATAGGAGTGTCTGGGTGGCTCAGTTGGTTAAGCATCAGACTTTGGCCTAGGTCATGATCTTGTAGTTCCCAAGTTCGAGCCCCGCATCAGGCTCTGAGCTGACAGCTGTTGCAGACTCTGTGTCTCCCTCTCTCTCTCTGCCCCTCCCCCACTCAGGGTCTGTCTCTCTCTCTCTCTCTCTCTCTCAAAAATAAATAAACATTAAAAAAAAAAAAAAAGCTACAGGCTTACAATAGGCTCTCTGGCCACTTTCCTCAAATTGCAGTTTTACAGAGTTCTGGACCCTGTCTCTGTAAGTAATACCCACCAAGTCCGCAGAAACCCCCATCGACACTTCTGGTCTCTAAACACCCGCGAGCCAGAAACAAACGACCCTCCATCATTTCTGAACTGCCAATGGCGAACGGCAATTTGGGCCATCCCGCCCTCCCCCTGCCCCCTGCCCCCTGCCCCCTTTTAAGCCGGACTCCACGGCCTTATGACCTCCTGGACTGGCATCTAGAGGAACTATCCACAAATGAGGGTTTCCAGAGCCACCACTGATAGACAGCAGAGCCCCATGAAGGGGACCTATCCCTGTTGTTCACCTGAGTCTGAGGTCATCGTCTTCGCCTCCCCATCCCCAGTAGTTGTTAGAGAATCCATTCACCTTGAAAAATTGCTCTCTGCTTAGGGCAGTAACACCCCCAAAATATCCGTTGTAACGTAACCTGGAGCAAAAGAGAGGAAAGAGAAGGTAACATTAGCACAAGGCCGTCTGTTCTCCACACACTCTTCAGAAATCTCTATTTCAGGCCTGGCATTCTAGGAACAGTCTGAGGACCAGGCACTTTCATCCATCCACTCCTACTTGACATCCACCTCCCCCAACGTTCCTGGCCTTCCCTGTCTGCCCTTCTTTCCTGTCGACGTAAGTGCTCACGTCCGCTCACTAAGCAAAGTGCTATCCACCTGTTACTGTGAATGTTTGTGTGTGGAGGTCTACAGAGGTACCTGTAAATGTGCAGCACGACATCAGGGTGAACAACAGATTTCATCTCACGTGCCAATCCAGTGAATAGTAATGGCTGCCAAAGGCATGGGGTTAAGGATTCTGAGGCAGCCTCCAGTTTCAGCATGAATGAATGCCATGATGAATATACTGTTTTTTTATTTTTACTTTTTTTTTTTTTTTTGGCGGGGGTCAGGTAGAGAGGACACAGCTCCTACCCACACTTTGTATGCAAACTCCACTTCTCTGCATGCAAATCTCCATCTCATTGTCCGTGTGGTGGAGAAGCCAAGGCACCTCAACAATCCTGAGGTTTCTGGCTTGGGTAACAAGGTAGATGACACAGTCTTTAAAAAAAAAAAAAATAGAAGGGCGCCTGGGTGGCTCAGTCGGTTAAGCATCTGACTTTGGCTCAGGTCATGATCTCACGGTGTGTGGGTCCGAGCCCTGCATTGGGTTCTGTGCTGACAGCTCAAAGCCTGGAGCCTGCTTTGGGTTCTGTGTCTCCCTTCTTCTCTGCCCCTCCCCCACTTGTGCTCTGTCTCTCTGTCTCTCAAAAATAAATAGATGTAAAAAAAAAAAGTTAAAAAAAAAAAGAGTACACAGAACAATAAGAGAAAGACAGTGAATTATGTTTTGGATAAGCTGAATTTGAGATACCCCTAGTGCTTTTGCTAGTGGGCAAAAGGATATAGGGTTCAAGTTCAAAAGAGAAGAGTGGCTACAGATACGGCTTTGGAACTAAGATGTCAAGAGGCAGTAGCTGAAGGGGCAGGAGTAGGAGACATGGCCTGAAGACAACATAGTAGGTGATAAGAGAGCACAGAGTGGAGCTATGTGGATACGATAAGAAAAAGGGAAGGGAGAAGAGGTCAAGAAGGACCTTCAGAGGTCAGAGAGCACCTCCCAGTCATACGGACTCTTATGGATTATTGGCACACAAATTAGCATATCTGAGAAATAAAGATAACCCCTGAATATCACACTGTAACAATTCAGAAATGCAAATGAGGGCAGCTTAATAACTTAGATGTTACTAAATAAAAAGGTATGAATATATGGAGAATTTCTAACTTTAATTAACTTCACTTCAAAGTATTCCAGGACCAATTAAATATTTCTGCTTTGCAGAGCACCTGGGCAACTCAGTAGGTTAAGCATCCAACCCTTGATTTTGGCTCAGGTCATGGTCTCACATTTGTGAGATAGAGCCCCACATCTGGCTCTGTGCTATCAGCAGATAACTAGGGATTCTGTCTCTCCCTCTGTCTCTTATCTCCCTCCCCCGCTTGCACTCTCTCTCTCTCAAAATAAATAAAAATACACTTTAAAAAACAAACAAAAGGAAAGATCAATAAACACATAGGCATTGCTATCTAACAGGTGGAGGCAGTCCCAAAAGCCAATTTGTAATTCAGCTATTTCTATGTTCTGAGTATAGATGGGGAGGCCCTGTTTAACCCACAGGGGAATAGATTTACTTATAACCCCTCAACCTAAAATTCTAGAAAATGGTATTACAACAACCTAAAGTAAACAAAAGGAATGCAGGGCTCAGAAAGCAGCTGTTACTGGCCAAGACACCCACTGCAGTGACTTGAAGCCATGGCCACTGGACTCTGACAAGGGATTAAGGACCTGAGACCAGCAGCTTCATCAGGACACAGAGCAGCATCACTGCCCAGGCACAACCTGCCAAGCACCAACAATGGGTCACCAGAAGAGAACCAGCATCACTGATTTGGGAGTGATGTATTAAATAACCACTATCCACTGTGTGCAAAACCGCTGGCTAGATGCTGTAACAGGTAGGCCCTGCCCTCAAAGAGCTTATAGTCTAACACAAGAGGCAAACTTCATCAGCGTTCTGAGGAAGGAGATGCCGTGCATCAGGGGGCCAGCAGGTGGGTCTGGGAGGATTCAGATAGGTAGGAAAATGGGGAAACTCTTGGTGGTCAGAACTCCATGAGGAAAAGTGGAGAGAGACACAAAGGAGGGCTGTCTGGGAGCACCCAGAAAGCAGTGCAGATGCAGTGGGAGGTGCCGTAAGAAAGGTTTAAGGAACTCTTAGTTTCCCAGCTGTTTCTTAGATGGCTAACGTCTATGTGTTTATTGATCTTTGCTTTTGGTTTTTCTTCTTACCAGGAAAAGCTTAAATATTAAATTGGCCTTGGAACAGTTTTTTTTTTTTTAAAGGGCTGTAAGGGCCAACGGTAGGGAAAACATCATCATAAAATAACAGTAGAGTCCTTGAAGAAAGCAGGCAGGTACCAAAGGAATTCTTGGCAGTAAAATTTCCCACAGGCTGGTCCAGGGCTTCATCACTGATCCATAGTCAGTAGGATAAACAAGATTTATTTCTGGCCTCATCAGAGTCTGAGACAGTTAGGGCAAATTACTTCAAGTTCTTCCCTCTGCAGGGTAAAAACTTCTTGTACTTCTCCTCATGGGGCTGTGGTAACAATGATTAAAGCTAAAGTGCGTGGGGTTTTAAGCTCTGTGACTCAGTGAAACGTAGTGACCAGCAGGGAGAAGACACTTAGCTACCTTCAACCCCACCTGCCCTCCAGGCAAATAGAGGGGCTTTGCCCAAAGTAACAAAGGTAAGAAGTAGGTAAACGGAGATAAGAGCAATTCCTACATTACTTGCACTCACCTCTCTCTGGCCCCAGAAGATGAAGCGGTTTACATGATTCATATAAAGAAGTAGAAAAATGTAAATAACAAACAACCAGGACCAGAGGAAAACTTAAATCAGAACAGAAGATTAACATGGGAAATATATTAGAACTCTGATCTACAGATAGATTCTTCTCTCAGCTTCTGAAAGAAAGCCATGGGTTTGGCTCAGAACTTCTTACATCCAGATCAGAAGAGAAGACACATTCAATCACCTGATTCCTATTAAGAAAACCCTACCAGTTACTCAAAGACGACAAAGGCTCTCTGATATCTAGTTATAAAAGAAATGTCTGGCCAGTTACGAGAACAAATCAAAACATCAAGATTCATACAGGGGCTGCTTTTAGAGTAAGTAGCATCTGATTGTGGCACTGAAGTTTTGCTGAAAATTTATTTCCAGCAGAAAAGCCCAAGAATTCAGATTCTTGAGGTCTGGCTTTAAAAAAAAAATCTAGAATCCCAACAGAAAGCCTTTAAACAATCCCGTGTAGCTACACTCTGAAATAAACAACGAAAACAATCTTGTATGATTATAATGTCTTGTCACAGATGTTCAGAAAGAATTGGACCCTATGAAAGGGTCAAAGTACAGGTGTTCTGTGTTATATACATGGTGATAGCTTATTAATTTTACGCAGATGGTTGACATGCTTCTGAAAATGCCAAGGTACCCTGACATAATAAGCTGCTTTCTTCCATGCAGAGGTGGCTCTAGGAGACCAGAAAACAAAACGTCCAGGTAAGAATCAGGATATAATTCCTCAAAGGAAAAAAATCCTGTGATTCTCTTCCAGACCCCTCCCCTGCCCTCTGGCTCCACTATCCCTGCCTAATTCAGGAGCATGGCATCTCCTCTCCCAGCTTCTCCCCTCTGCCTCGCTCCACTCAATACACTAAAGGCCAGCAATGAGCTTTGTCCTGTCATTCTGCAGCTGTAACCATGGGTCAGATGCCCCCCAGTCCCTTCCACAGGAAATCCAACTTCCTCAGCAGACTGAACGAGGCCTGCATAATCTGCCTACCCTCATCTCTTGCCTGTCCTCCCTCCACCATCCCAGACATTCATTTTCCAGCCCGAATGAACTACCTGCGTTTCCCCCCAAAACCACGCCATGTTCTCTCTTGCTTTCACGTCTTGGAAGCTGGGAAACTCCCACTGTTGCACAAGATGAAGGTGCCATGTTCTCTGGGGAAGAGCTTTAGACCCTTCCGTAAGTGTTTCTTAAAGACCTTGTGTGCTCACCCATTGTGGCTTATTCTAGGCATTTGTTTATATCCCAAGTGTACATGGGGCTTGGGTTCAAAGTCAGTAAGGCTGAACAGAAGCTATGTGTCTGCTCAGAGGTGGAGGGGATGGAAACGAAGATAGAAATGATGGTGGTGTCTAAGCAATTCTCACAGTGGTTGTGAGAGTGAGGAACTTGTCCTGGGTGTCCTGCCCCTGAACAGACTATTCAGTGGATATGCCCTTCCCCACTCTCCCTCAGAACCCTGGGAAGATGTCACAGTCTGAAAAGAAGAGTCAGTTTCACAACAGAGGCCTAAACGTTGACCGAAGGGGCATGCTCTCGTTGCCTGCTAGAAGGGGAAGTCAGGGACACCTACTCAGTGTGGACTTGCTTGTGAAAGCTGCACCGTGGGGGCGCCGTGGGCGGGGCTGGCCCTCATTTGCAATGCCTGGATTGCCTTCCCTATCCTGTTCTTTCCCTTCCTCTTTCATCCTCTGCCAGGGTTGGTATAATTCCTGTTTTGAACTCTAAGTGATACGTCCTGGACCATTTTTCCTGTTCTTTATTTTTCTATAATAGTCTGGACACTACGCCCCCCACAGCTTTGATGACAACAGAGCGAGTTTCTCCGCCTACGCAAGCCCTGGGCAGAGCCACCGTACCGCTTACCTGTACCCAGTGCTGTTCCGGCCAACCACCAGATGCTTGGGCTGCTCCTCACACTTATAAATGTTCAAGTCATTCTCGGGGACCAGGTCCACATCGTGGAAAATAAAGCAGTCCCAGTTTTCATCCTTGAGAGCTTCTAGATAGCCCACATTCAAGAGTTTGGCTCGATTAAACTTTTTACTTCCAGCCTATAGATACAGAAATTAAAACTTGAAAAGCTCCGGAGATAAGGTTTCACACCATGCCTCTCTTCAGTTCAGAGGCAAGAGCTGGAATTATTCTTTCCAAAGCACAAGAATATACTTGTGACATGAAGATCTAACAGAGTAGATGTGATCATAAATGACCACTTGCTTGTGTGTTTGTTTTTTTTTATATACATTTACATTCTAAAAGCTATAAACATGCCTTGAAATGGACAGTTGCTGTTTAATGCGTATAGAGTTTCAGTTTTGCAAGGTGAGTAATTTCTAGAGAGTGCTTACACAATACTGTGAATATACTTCACACTACTGAACTGTATGCTTAAAACCAGTTAAGATGCACTTTTAGTGACTGTGAACCTGGGGAGATTCCGGCAGGGCTCAGGGTGTCAGATTTCACTGTTCTCCCAGCCCATCAACCTTGCCTTGAAGCCCCTCAATAAAATGGTTTGATCCAAAAAAAAAAAAAAGTTAAGATACTAAATTTCATGTATATTTCACCACAATTTTTTAAAAGGTCATACTTTTAAAATACAAATAAAAATAACTCAAAAAAATTTTTTTAAAAACATACATTTATTCCACATAAAACCATAAACCTTCTTACATGGTAGTCATGCCAATTACCATCATTGCTTTACTGTTTAACTTCTAGCTAATCCAATCTTACCCTATGTAACAAATTTGCACTAAGCTTCTAAGAGACACAGCTTGCCAGAAAAACAAAAACAAAAAAACAAGAAATCTGGACCTATAAACAGAAGTTATTGGGGTGAGGGGTGGCTCAGTCAGTGAAGCGTCCAACTTCAGCTGAGGTCATGATCTCACGGTCTGTGAGTTCGAGCCCCGCATCAGGCTCTGTGCTGACAGCTCCTGAGCCTGGAGCCTGCTTCAGATTCTTTGTCTCCTCTCTGCCCCTCCCCTGCTTACATTGTCTCTCTCACTCTCAAAAATAAACAAACATTAACATTTAATGGCAGAAGGTAATCCTCATAGTGACCTCATGGAAAGGGATTCATCACTGGGTAAGAAGAGAACACAATTCAAACAATAATATGAACAAAGCTATGTAGTATGAAAAAGATTTTACGGAATTAATTTTTTATGGCTATTTGGATCAAATTCCTTATGAATAAATTCCAGTTTAATAAACAGTTTATCATAACAGAAGTACAGGCAATTCTCAAGTTACCACAGTATTTTCCTGAAAAGAATAACAAAGCACACATATTTTTTCTAGTCACAAAATACTGTACATTGGGGGTTGGTGTCCTGAGTAAGGATGGAGAATGACTAACAATGTTAAAAAGAAAAATAAGCATAAACCAATAGTAAAATTTTGTTTCAAATCCTAAAAAATGGCCCCTGGTTATTAAAAAGTATACACTGCAGAACTGCATCTTCTGATTTGTCGAAAGTTGTCCTAAAACAAATACTGCTGGTTATAAAATGCAGTTAATGATTTTGAATATGAAGCATGCAGTTAATGATTTTGCATTCTTGTCATCTGTAAGGATTTGAGGGGAAATTATTTGGATGGTCTGGGACAATTTGGGGGAGCTAGACACGGATATTTAAGTGGATATCTTATTTTTTTTTTCAATAAACATTAATACCAAATACAGGCATCTTTCATCAGCCACTCTACTTAGAGCTAAATTCTTCAAAAGCAGCCTACACTTATCACTTACTGTATACCTACTAAATTGTCCTCTGGAAGCCTAATACATGAGTTGAGAAAGTGAAAACGAAACATAAAATGTTTTATATAATAAAAGTTATAGTCAGAAAGGAGGAAACAGTCCTAGAACTCCATGGCTATTAACACAGTAATCTGTAGGATCCCCTGCCTAGATCCCCACTGAATAGCGATGCTCAATAATGAAAAATTCCAGCATCTCATCGTGCAGTGTATAGCAGCTGCAGGAGGAAATATAAGGTAAATCTCAGGAGAAAATCTTTGGGCAGTCATTGGCTAACAGAGAAGGGCTCACACAGACAAAAATAAAACAAACCAGACTTCCTCCAGAGGTTCACATCAGAGGCAGTAAAACTCCCAGCACTTAGTCTGATTATTCCACACTCTGAGACAAGAATTTCCTTTACTCCTTTCATGGATAAATGAGGTAGGAGACCTTTTCTTTGGTGACAGTTTGGTGCTCCTTTTACCTAAGATACCCAGAGGGCCAAGTCCCTCGGTCTCTCCTCACAGAGAGGAGGACTGGGAGGGCAGAGCCTGGGTGTGCCCCCCACACTCACCTGGTGGATGACGTAGATGCCATAGTCCAGCTGCTGCCTCTGCAAGAAGGGATGGAGGTGTTCGAGCAGGTACAGCAGGTGTTTCTCTCGGTTCCGGTGTGGAATGAGGATGGCGACCCGCTGGGAAGCCTTACATTCCTCGGGGTGATACCGGCCTCTGTGCACTTTGGGATTTTTTGCCTCCACTTCTTCCAGAGTGAGATCTGGTTTGAAAACGAGCTTGTTTTGGCCCCCTACAATAAAAACAGGACACAGGAAAGAACAGTAGCTGTCTCATCAAGGGCTGATAGGATTATATGAGCACTGACCTAAAGCCCTTAGAACATTGCCCAGCACACAGTGAGGACCATGAGTGTCAGCTTTTATTATTATTACTTTAAAGCCTCTTTTGGTCATGAACTATAACCAGAGTCATGTGACCCAGGGTATTTTCTGCAAAAGCAAGTAAATGACATATGAGAGCATTCTCTTGTGGCGGGGTAACCAACTCTGGGTCTGTGATTCATCCGTACAGAGGAGATGCATCTGTCCCACTGACCATGGTCAAGAGCCAAGATCAGGGCTAGACTGAATAACTTCAAATTTGCTCGATCCCCTTTTCCTTCTCAAAATTAAAACTCAAGAGCATTCCATGGAATCAAGCTCACGCTCAAGGCCATTTTCCCATTCTTTCCATGAGCTCCTGGGAGCTATCCTAGCTCCCTGAAGGTAAAAACCATGAAAGGAAATAGCAACTAGCCTCCTGCCTAACCCAGCAGTAACATGTATGTGCAACATCACAATTCTCCCATTGTGCATGGTAGCAGACATCCCAGTGGAGCATTTGCTCAGCGAGTCTGGACACAGCCTAACTGGATGAAACCCAGCGCCACCCATGGGAACCGACCTCATGCAAGGCTTTACAGATCAGGCTGAAGACACTGGCCCTCCTCCTCAATCTGAATTAACAGGGAATACTGACTGGTAAGAGAAGAGGCAGAGCTTTGGATAGAGAACTCAGCCACGCTTTTTTTTAACTCCATATATACTGGCCGGGCCATAACATCTCAAGATGCTTGCATGTTGTGCCGTCCTCTCCTGAACAAAGCAGTCACAGCTCCCTCCAATGTGTAAGTCACCACACCTTGCTCCATGTGACCACTGCTGTCCTGGCCACGGCTGCTTAGACCAGGCTCCAGTGTCCGTGAAGTGGCTGAAAGACTCGGCCTAATGGCACCAAGGGCAAATAACTGCTTCCAGCCACCTACAGACAACAACCAGCCTCTAGGAAAGAGCCTTTCCTGAAGGTATGACACATGGAGTTGGCAGGCAGAAATGCCCTAAAAACAAACAGTAAGAAAGGGAGGGACGTGAAAGGCAAGCTACCAGAGCTGCTGCCAGGCCGTAGAGCAGCCGGAAGATGATGGTGCGGCTGTTGAGATGGCTTCCCATGTAGCCTGTTATCAAGCCCCACCATGTGAGTTAACCCACGCCTCTATTCTTGGCCCCTGAAAGAGCCCCATGCGACAAGTCTGATATAAGCTAGTCCCCTTGCTCACTTTCTCATTGTCTTAACTTTTCAGGTGCCCTACCCTTCTAGAGCCTGCTTCCATTCACTATTAGTCTCCCTACCACTCCTTTGGGATCTTCTCCAATTTTGTTTCTTCTTGGGTCACTAATGGCCCATGTTACTTCATCACTACTTTTGTCACCTTCTTAATCCAGGTACTTCCTCAGTATTATGTCATGGCCCATGTATTTTTATGAAAACTTTAATTGCTTAAATATGTTGTAAGGATTTTGAACAAGGGAGACAGTACAGTCAGATGTGCAGTTCAATGCCTCATTTTCCTATCTCAACTTGTGTAACTTGTGAGCAGAACAATTTCCCTCAGGTAATCAGGAGTGATATTTTGGCTGTTCCATGACTGAGTAAAGAGAAGCAGTATGCCAGTAGAAACACAGCACAAGGCTGTGATTCAGTGAGGAAAGAGTCTGCAGGTTTTCGTTCAGCTAAGAGCAAGAAGCTACCCCACGGGGGGCTACTTTAGTGTATGTACTTTTCTGAGACAGAAGGAATCTCAACTGGATTTTTGATGAACAAACAGGAATCCACCAGGCAGACAGAGATTGAGGAAAGGCATTCTGGAAAGAGGAAACAGTATAAGGCTCAGAGGAGTATCTGGAGAACTACAAGTGCTTTGATGTTCTGGAGAATCAGAGGTCTCATATAATCCACAAAGATTCTAATATTGCTGTGGAGCTTTTCCTCTCTAATCAGTGTGTTCCATAGAACCAATTTACCATTAATTTATTTTTTTATTATTATTTTTTTAATGTTTATTTACTTTTGAGAGAGAGAGAGAGAGAGAGAGAGAGGCAGAGTGCAAGCAGGGCAGAAAGAGAGGAAGACACAGAATCCCAAGCAGGCTCCAGGCTCTGAGCTGTCAGCACAGAGCTCAATGCCAGGCCTGCACCCACGAAACACAAGTTCATGACCTGAACTGAAGTTGGACGCTTAACCGACTGAGCCACCCAGGCACCCAAACCAATTTACTGTTAATTTAAACTGAAAGGCAAGACATCGAAGGGGAATCAGAACATACAATATATTTAAGAAATAAACACTAAAGATGACATTGAAAAACCTACTCAGTCCTGTCCCTTGACTGCATACTTCTGGCCATGGGAATGCTAACAGATGTGACATGAGTGGATTTCTCCACCTGTGCTCTTATGTCCTGTGGATGCCAGGAGAAGGACATCCTCAAGTGAGCTCATTGGTCTCAGGTGGAAAAGGTAAGACATATGGAGCAGAGCCACCAGCCTAAATCAGTGCACCCCCCAATTCATCTGGCAGACTTGTGAACGAAATACATGCCTGTGGATGTGAGAATTCTGTGGCTTGACAATAAAATTGGGTATGCTCGTATAATGGAAAACTATACATCAGCAATATAGACACATCTCACAAACATACTGTTGAACAACAAAAGCCAGACACAAAAGATTACACATCGTGTTTCTAATTATGTAAAGCTTAAAAACAGGAAAAATCTAAAGGATGGTGTTAGAATCTTGAAGTAAGGGTCATGACTGAAAGAAGCACGAGAGCTCCCAGGGTTCCAGAAGGATTCCAGCTCTTTTTTTTTTTTTCATTTTTTTTTTTTTTTTTAACGTTTATTTATTTTTGAGACAGAGAGAGACAGAGCATGAACAGGGGAGGGGCAGAGAGAGGGAGACACAGAATCGGAAGCAGGCTCCAGGCTCTGAGCCATCAGCCCAGAGCCCGACGCGGGGCTCAAACTCACGGACCGTGAGATCGTGACCTGAGCTGAAGTCAGACGCCCAACCGACTGAGCCACCCAGGCGCCCCAGGATTCCAGTTCTTAATGTAACATACTGATGACACAGGTATATGCATTTTGTGAAACTTAACCAAGTTGTACACTTCTGATTTTTATGCTTTTCTGTATCTATAAATGTGATATTTAATTAATAAGTTTACACAGCACTTGAAAAAAAGAAAAAAGAACTTACTGAGGTATGGAGACACAGAAGGGCAGTTGTTGAGGTCTGCTTCTTTCACGGATGCTTCCTGAGTCAGAGTTTTTCCCTTCCCCCAGACTAGGACCTTGTTGAAATTGGCCATGAAATCCTTTGCTTTAGGAATCTCTTGAATAGCACCCACAAAGTAGTTACTGGTGGCCCACCCAAGCACTGTCAGGCATAAGAGAAAAAGCAACAGTAACCGGAACTTGTAGGAAAGGTGGAAAGTCACGAAGAAGCCCATGTCTGTTATTACGTGAGGATTATGTCTCTCTCCGCTTCACTGCAGGGGAAGCTTCGAGTTCAACTCTTGTAATCTGATGGCAAACTTGGTGACAACTGAAGATGCAATGCCTGCTTTTGTTCAGTAATTCCGCTCCAAAAGTCTCTGGAAGGCAATCACAAAGACATGTTGTTTCACATGGAAATCCTATCCTGAATGATTCACATCAGTGCAAACTGAAAGTCTATTCCCAGCGGATCTTGACTAACAGGAATGGGAATTCTCCAATGAGGGGTTTGAGATCAGAAAATCGGATTTCAGAGGTCGAAGGTTCCAACCAACTATACATCCCAGGAGTTACCACCCAGGCTGTCTGTCACCCAAGAGGAAAAGGCATTTCCAGATGTCACACAGGAGGAGAGGGCAAAGAGGAAGCTGTGAAAGCCTCCTCAGTACTGAGTCGGGCACGACCCAAAATACAGCTCCCCAATTTTTTCTTTAGTGGCCCCTTCCTAGCACAGCTTTAATAGACGGTTAGCAACATGTAAAAATCTTGTATTTTGACTCAAAGAGAAAATAAGGAGAAAGACAAAAGCTCTTCTCTGTGACAGCTAGAAAAACACGTTCCTCAACAACAGGCATTAAAGTCCAGGATGTTGCAGCTATAAATGTTACATTCACAACGAGGCACTGGCACAGGGCACATCCCAACAGGTGAGGGTGAGGGCAAGAAACATAAGAGAAGGCCAAGACAGGAGCTCAGTAATCTGTAAGACTAACAGGTGGAACTACAGTGCAGTGTTTAAGATCAGTGGTTTGGATTTAGGCAGAAACTACAGCTCCACCACGTATCAGCCATGACACCTCAAGTCAGTCACTTGACTAACTTCAGTCTCTTTACCTGTAAAATCGGGATAAAAACAGTACCTCCCTGGAGAGGTTACTGTATGACTGAACAGCCTAATGTATTAATACATAAAGTGTAGCCCATGCCTGACGCACAGAGAGCACCAACTACGTGCTGACCACCACTGTTGTTATTGTCCTGTTACTTACATAAAGTGACTCTAAGGATGGCCAACAGGTGGGCACACTGGTGGCTGCCCCAAGCACCACTCTATCATACTGTATTTCTCACTGCCAGCTGATGAACTGCCATTCTTCACGAGCATGTGGTGGAATAGCGTGAACTCACTTCTGAAAGGTCACTATCCTCTCAGTTCTTGACAAAAATCCAGTTTCTGAAGCCACAAAGCTGATGGCCCACTCTGGACCATGTGAACATATTAAGGTGATGAAGGCTACTTGGCAAGTCCCCCAAGGACACAGCCAGCAATCCCCCCCCCGCCACATGTTCTCTGCATTGCCAAAACCACATCTGCCCTCAAATTCTAAGTGTGCTATCAGAAGGGGATAGAAAATGCTAAAGCCACAGCAGCGATAATCTCCACAGCCAAACATGCCCTCAGTTAAATGGACAGTTAAATGGAGACCAAAATATTTTCTGTGCCAAGTAATAACATGAAAACAAGTATGATCAAATCTTAAATAAAAGAAAAACAGAAATAAACTGTACATGTGTATGATACTACTCAAACTACAGAAATAAAACTCCAGAGAGAAATATTAGCCAAAAGCTAACGAGAACTGCATGAAGAGTAGGGATTAGCCAAGGGTACTTTTTTCTATTTTTGGAATTTTGTATGATATACTTCTGCCCTTTTATAGTGAAAATTTAGTTGTTGAGTTTTGTCCGTTTTTTAAAATTAGACATAGGGATCCCTAGGTGGTAATTCAATGTGAAAAATAAAAACAAAACAATCTTAGCACCTCTTGAGATAGTCCCCTAGTTACTAAAGGGTAGGATTCCAAAAATTTAGCTCTAGGCTAGTTTGAAGGAAACCTAGAAAGCATTTCTCTGTAGATTCAACGTTATAAATGAAGATTAGATTCCTGAGTCAAGCCACAAATGAGATTTGACTCAGGAAGCAACTAAACACTATGGCCTGTGTTTAGGGTCTTGTGAAGGCATCATAAGAAATGATGCCGAAGGCAGTAATAACAGCTAATAAGAGTGATTGATTTGTGCATCTACTCTATGGCACGCGCTGAAGTGAAATCATTTGTATTAACTTACTTCGCCTCTCAACTTTGCAAGGTAAGAATCACTAGTCTCATTTTATAGAGGGGAAAAATAAAGGGAGATTAAGGAACGTGCCCTCGACCACACAATTAGTAAGTGGTGGAGCTGGGGTCTGAACCCACAAGGCCAGGCCCAAAGCCTACCTCTGACACACCCTTCACATAGGCATTTCGATCTCTTTCCTCATCTAGGTACCTGGGTGCACCCAACACAAACCCTTAGAATATGCAGAATTCCCTTTGGCAGCCCCTCTCTCTGTCAGCCTCCTGTCCCTTTCCTTGGGACTGTGTTGGCATGGCTTTCTGTATCTGTTAAGTCTACAGGTTCCTGGGGCCAATCAGACAACATTTGGGGACTCAACTATACGAGGCTTAACTGCTAGAATTGGCAATAGTGGTTTTTTAAAGTTTTGGTTTTTTTTTTAAATTCCAGTGAACATACTGTGTAATATTAGTTTCAGGTATACAATACAGCGATTCAACACTTCCATCTCAATCTTGGAAAGTTTAGACTGAGAACACTGCTCTTCTAAAAGCTGCTTATGGAGGGATAGCCCCCTGACAAGCCAAGAGATTTCTGATCACAGAGGTACTATAGTGTTAGAAGCAGAAACGAGCAGAAAGCACACAAGTCTAGCACCCCCTCCTCTTACAGAGGGAGGAAGAGTGGTTTAGAGAGATTTATTTTTTTTATTTTTTTTTAACATTTATTTATTTTTGAGACACAGAGAAAGAGAGAGAGAGCATGAACAGGGGAGGGTCAGAGAAAGAGGGAGACACAGAATCCGAACAGGCTCCAGGCCCTGAGCTGTCAGCACAGAGACCGACGCGGGGCTCGAACCCACGGACCGCGAGATCATGACCTGAGCCGAAGTCGGACGCTTAACTGACTGAGCCACCCAGGTGCCCCTGGTTTAGAGAGATTTAAAACCTACCCAAGCAGTGGCAAGCTGGGAATAATCGCAGACTAACATAGCTAAACTGCAGCCTACAGAATTTGTCCAAAGATAAATTTATTACAAAAGCAAGGAACCATTCTTAATGATTACTTCATAATTAGCCCTTCACTGCTAACTCCATTTCTTAAGACATCGATCTAGTTAAAAATAATCACTTCCCCTTTTTCCCAAGCCTTAGTGCTATCCTCAAACCAACTGTACAGGGAGCCAGCACGAAGGAAGCTCAAGTGTGAGGTCTCCTTGGCACCTGGGAGTAAACATCTGAGGTGTGAAGGGTCTCTAACACTGGTCCAAAGATCTTTCAAGAGAGATCTCCTGCCCACCCTGCTTATCAGCTGAGTGACTGAGGGCAACCCCTCTCAACAACTTTATCAAGCTATTAAACATAAAGATATATATGTACTTATCTTAAAAGGTTGCTATAAGAATTTAACGAGATGTTGCACCCAAACACACCTGGTACATTCCCAGGAATGTAATAGTTATCAATCAAATCTATTTACCAATGTGATTTATGCTCAAATTTTATCAGGGTGCCAAGCAACATAATGTTAAATTTGGAATTACATTATGAAGTCCAGATAATTTTCCATTTCTCTGTAATTTATTTTTCTTTTAATCTTTTTTAACGTTTATTTATTATTGAGAGACAGAGAGTGAGCATGGAAGGAGCAGAGAGAAGGAGAGACACAGAATCTGAAGCAGGCTCCAGGCTCTGAGCTGTCAGCACAGAGCCTGACTTGGGGCTCGAACTCACAAACCGCGAGATCATGACCCGAGCTAAAGTCAGACGCTCAACCGACTGAGCCACCCAGCACCCCTATTTTTCTTTTAATGGGTAATATATTACCTTTATGATTTAAACAAATCATGATTTTTAAAAGCAAGTTCTTTCTAGGGCAAGTAACTCTAGGTTAATGTTTAGGGAACTGTCATTAGACTGGACTTATTTATAATAACATTAAGTAATTGACAGACCTTGAACCTACCCTTGAAAAGTTTCCTTTTTCAATCAAAAAACAGACAGGAAAATCATGACTGTAGGCAATAAATTCAGGTAACATGAAAGAAGTTATTTTAGGGCAAGACTGTAGAAGTCTGTCTTATAGTTCAAAATGATGAGGCTTTCAAAACTGGTTTTTCCTCCCTCTCAATTCAACCAGTCTTTTCTGAGCATCAGCTATTTTCAGGCATAGTGCTAGGCACTAAGGGGAGAAAAGAGAATTAAGGTATAGTCCTTGCACTTAGAGTTTATTTCAATCCTTTCTTAAATTTCAATGAGTCTTTTGTTTTAAAATATGCCAGCCCCACCCCTGAAAATGGAGGAATAGATGAAATAAGACTGACAAAATACTGAGATGTATTGAATTAGCTGATAGGTACCGAAGGGTTCATTTTGCTTTCCTCTCTACTTTTGTGTATGCTTGAACTTTTCCATAATAATGAAAGAAAAAATCTGGCAAGGAAGATAAGCTATAACTAAAGATAAATCAGCATTTATGCTAGGTATCATTTTTGGAGAATCTCTACACATACACATCTGTGTACCACAGGGGATGGAGGGAGAATACTAGGTGCAGTCCACAAATATTTACTAAACATTAATGCACCAGAAGAAAGGGTGTGGTCTTCATTTAGCTGCCAAGAGTGCCAAGTCAGAGTTCTAAACCCAGCTGTTTTCCAAACCCATCTGGTCGTCCTTTAAGCACAGAGCCTCTCAGGGCACGGCCCCAGGCACATGATCCTACTCCCATAGGCCTCTCTGGAGCAGCAGCAGGGGAAAGGCTGGTATTATGCTACTCGTTTTACTCTTGCAGAGTTCCTAAGAGCTGAGTGTCTGCACACATGTTGTCCTACCTTCTTTGGGCCTCTGGTATTCGTTCTTCTATTTATAGCTCCCTTACCTGGCTGCTAAGTGATGGCTGCCCAGACCCTGAAGAAGCAATGATTCCTTGGGTTGGGGGTAAGGATGGGATAGAAATGATGACAGCCACTTACAAGCACAAGCCATTTAAACTCAGAGCCTGAGCCCCTAATTGTAAGCTCCAAAATTGTAAGCATTTAAGCAAGAAAATGATGATGGCATTGCATGTTAACCCACAGAATACAATGAAGAATCCACAGTGATACAAATGACCAAATAAACAAATGGGAGGAAAAAGGGCAGCTCTTTCTTATAGGAAACTCTCAATTAATAAGGAAGCAGGAGGTAGAAAAAAATCACTAGGCAAACACCACTGCAACAATTGTTGCAGACAAGATCCATCAATGAGAATTAAAATTAGTGGATGAAAGGTTGAGGATAAACAGAGTTTGCATAGTCTCAAGTATCTCCCCCAAGATAATTATTAGTTGCAAAGGGAAAGACAATAACTTCACAGCAGAGTAACACAGATTTCACCCTAAGTGATCAGGTTTAGTATCATCAGTGTTAAGACCTATCAACCTCATGAATCAGTGATATATTGAACTCCACAAAATAACCAGTACTCTCCAAAAGGGTCAAAATAATGAAGGACAAGGAAAAACTGAGAAACTATCTCAGATGGAAAAGACAAAGGAGAAATAACTAAATGCAATGTAGATCCTGGATAGACTATGGGAACAACAACAAAAAATTATTAGCAGGAAAATTGATGAAATCCAAATAAAATCTGTAGTCTAGTTAATAGTACTGATAATTGAACCATGGTTATGTAATGGTCTAATATTAGGGGAGGTTGAGTGATTTCTCTGTACCATTTTTGCAACTCCTCTCTAAGTCTAAAATTAATTAAAAATTAAAAGTTAAAATTTTAAAAGTCAGAGACTGAGCAAAACCCAAGTCAATATACAGCAGTTAACTTAATTCTCAAAGAGAACCATTGTTTTTTGTATTCCTGGACCTCAAA
Source organism: Panthera leo (assembly GCF_018350215.1). NCBI lineage: Eukaryota > Metazoa > Chordata > Mammalia > Carnivora > Felidae > Panthera > Panthera leo. The sequence goes on from NC_056687.1 coordinate 64,998,245, forward strand.
ATGACCTGACACATAGCAGGTGCTGAATTTGGTAAATAATCAGTGACCTTCTAGAGTATACTAGTTGAAATACATAAGGACATACCATAATCCCAGGCTACTACTAAAAATAGATGAGAAGGCAGGAGGAGAAGGAAAAATAAAGATTAATAAAGAAGAGAAAAAATTAAGTGGGTCTCAAATTCCATTTGGGGAACGTTTTAAAAACTGAAAAAGGCTCACCCCCATGCTGGCTCCCCTCAGGTAACTAACACCAACACTCTTCTAAGAGTAATGAGCCCCATCTCTAATAAATGGCACTTCCTCTCGGTCATGCCCACCGCCTTCTGCTCCTCTGCCATTGAGTATTCAAAAGCAGTGCCTCTCTCACCTGATTCTGAAAGGAATTGCTGCTTAGACCATCCCTTCCATCCGGAATTCACAGAGCACACAGGAGCAGTGTCTCGCACTCTAGGCAAGAGCTTCCCGATGGTCCTGCAATAACTGTTTCACGGTAAGAGTCACCACAAAACAATCAGGAAACAAGCAGTAAATTTAACTAGCAAAGGACTGACGCTGTTTTATATAGTAAATGTTATACAGCATAACAGAGTCTGTAAGAATTTCTGATGGGGGCTTTGAATGGAGATTCATTGTGTATGTCTGTGTCAAGTTCAGGTATCCCAGAGAACCCTGCAGGGGGGGTCAGTCAGAGTTCCCTTTCTGTAGTCCTTAGGGGCACACCAATGAGAAGGTTTGAGAAGGCCTAAGGTAGTGGAAAAAACAAAGGCTCTGAAGTCACAAAGAGCTGAGTTCAAATCCTGTTACCAGATGCATGAATGGCTTTCGGCAAGTGACCTAAATTTCTGAGTCTGTTTTGCTATTTATTTAAAAAGCATGTTTCATACATGGTTCCAAGAATGCCTCTTACCAAATATGGCGGGGAATGTTAAAATTGAAGATTGCTGGGCCCTACTCCAGAGCTAATGGGTCAGAACAGCTGGGCCTGGGACTCAGGAAAATGATTTTTTTTTTAATTCAAAAATTGTTTTAATGTTTATTTTTGAGAGAGAGAGAGAAAGAGAGGGCGCATGCACAAGTTGGGGAGGGGCAGAGAGAGAGAGTGGGAGACACAGAACATGAAGCAGGCTCCAGGCTCTGAGCTGTCAGCACAGAGCCCAATGCTTGGCTTGAACCACGGACCACGAGATCATGACCTGAGCCAAAGTCAGCCGCTTAATTAACCGACTAAGCCACCCAGCCCCCGGGAAAATGAATTTTTAACAAGTTCCCCAAGTGACTCTTCTACCCATTAAAATTTGAGAACCACTGAAATAAGAGAATGAACCTAGAAGGCAATAGATCCTTTACAAATGTTAATTTTCCTTCTAGTGAGGAAAAGTAGTGAGAAGATACGTGAAAATGAGATTTTAAAATGCATTCGAATAGCTTTTAACTCCATCACTTAATTTATTCTAAGGAAATAATCAGAAAGGCAGACCACAATATTCAAGCCAACATTATAAAAATAAACAAAAATTGAAAAGAATCAGAATGTTAACGATATAGAGCTGACTTAATTAATTATGGTAACTCCATATGCCAGAACATATGCTTTTATAAAAAGGTGTTTAAAAAACTTAACTACATGCGAAGGTGCTCATGATAGCAAACTGGAAAAAAAAACCAGAATATAAAAATGTACACAGAATACAATTCCAGTTATTCTCTAAATGTATGGTGTGCATTTATGTCTTTTACATATATATATATATATATATACACACACACACATACACACATATATGTGTGTATGTGTGTGTGTGTTTGTGTCAGAAAGAATGACTGGTGGTTGTATGTTAATTATAGGATTTGGGAAATTGTTTTTTCCCATATGTTCTAATTGTTCTAAAGTGGGGTTTTTGTGGGGCGCCTAGGTGGCTCAGTCGGCTAAGTGTCCAACTTGGGCTCAGGTCATGACTCACAGTTCAAACCCTGCATCAGGCTCTGTGCTGACAGCTTGGAGCCTGGAGCCTGTTTCAGATTCTCTGTCTCCCGTTCTCTCTTTCCCTCCCCCATTCATGCTCTCTCCCTCCAAAATAAATAAATAAATAAACAAACATCAAAAACTTAAAAAATAAATTAAGTGGGGTTTTTGTGATCAGAAACGTTTTTTTTTCTAATACAATGACTATATAGATTTCCTTCAAAATACATTAAAATTTATAGGTAACACAATAGATAGTTGTACAAGATACAAGACTGTAACCTTCAGCTCTGTAAGTTTGGCAGCATTCACATAACTTTTAAGGAAATCTGTTCTAAAGAGGCCCCAACAAGCCCAAATCTGAAAGAAAAACTCAGAGGCTGTCAATAATTCTCAGTGCCACAAGAAAATCCTGTGATCTCTGTTTGAAATTCCTATCCCTAGGCTCTACTCCCAGAGATTTTTATTTCAAAGGTCTAAGTGAGGTCAGAGCATCCATATTCCATATTTTCAATAGGAACTTAGGTATGTTTGAGAAACCACTGTCCCTTGACGACTTAAAAAAGAGAACAAACCCGCCACTGACTTGCTTTTGATGTTTCCACTCTGAATAAAAGATCTTCAAAGAAATGATTAGCGCTCAAATCATTTGCATGCATCTCTGGAAAAAGCACCCATTATTATTAGCTCAGTTTAAAGTAGATACTAAACACTTATTTGATGTGGCACATAAAACACAATATCAGAGCTAGTTTTACTGCCCCCCCCAAGATTATGTGGTCAAACAGGTCAATATTTCTAACAGATGTTTCTAACCTGATCAAGGCATAGATCTTCTCTCCCAATAATGCACAAAGACAGGAACCTGAACATTTTTGCAATTTCGTGGAGGTTAAAGGCCAACCAGAAAATAAAATTCCAAAAAGATAAACTATGGTCCAATCAAGCATTATCTCCTCGCCCTAGAGTCACATTCCAGAACTCCTGCCCAGCCCTCCGGCCTAGGATAGCCTTCTTCCCCTCTTTTTAAGCCCAGTCTCTTAGCCTGGACCCTGAATAATACTGATGCCTGGACTTTCTTGCATCCCTAACATGTTACCTTCCTTTAAATTAAAAAAAATGAGAAATTAAAACACACACACACACACACACACCTCTCCTGAACCCTCAAATTACTATCTTCTTGCTCCTCCTTTTGATCACCAAAGGGCTGCAAAGCGCTTCCTGAGCCCTGGCCACCTCCACGTCCCCATCCCTCTCCCACTCTTGAACACTATGCAACCCAGCGCACACCCACTTTGTAACTGCTCTCCAAGGCTAGCAATCCAAAGGCCTTTTCTCAGTCCCAATCCTCCTAGACTTTTCTACTCTTTTCAAACTAGAGACAGCCTTTATCTTCTAATGGAAGCCGATCAACAGACACTGATCGACAGACGGGGGATGGCCTCAGAGCCCACTCCGGGCAGGCGTCTCTGAAGTACTTTAAAAGCCAGGTGACTCTCACAACTCTCCGGCGCCAGCAGGCCGCAGGCTGGGATCAGCTGATCGGTTTCCTAGGAGAAACCCTGGGAGAGAGGGCTCTAAGGAGGAAGGGGCTTTCTCACGTTGATGTGCCCGCGGGGAAAGAGGTGCTGGGGGACGACCCCAGATTCGTGAGACCACCCCTGAACCTCTCCCTACCTGGCAGCATCTGGCCCGGCTTCCCCGCCGGCAGAAGAGGGAGCGCCGCGGAGGTGCTCGCACCTGAGCCGGTGCCTCCCGCCAGGCTCGGCCTCCGCAGGCCCCCTGGCCGACCTCACCGCTCGGACTCGGGCAGGACCGCCCCACCGAGCCAGGCCGCGCCGCTGCGCTGCGTCCGCCCCACCGCGCGCCCAGACCCAAATTGGTACCCACCCCGGTGCGCCCCACGGCGGTGCCCACCAGGAGCCCGCCGCCGCCCTCCGCACCGGACTGCGCGTCCCGGGCGCCTGCGGAGCCAAGGCCCGGCGCACTCACCGTAGACGCGGCCCCGGCCAGCACCGCCGGGAGAAGGGAGGAGGCATGAGGGCCCATGGGGACCGCCCCCGCCACCCCAGAGGAGGTTCCCGAGCGCAGGCTCCGCCCCCCGCGTCCGCCCCGAGAGTCCGGTCCTCCGGGCCTCGCGGGCTGGTCTGCCAGTTTCTCCGCTAGCATGGCGCTCCACCCCAGGCCGGCCGGACCCCACCCGGGCAGTGGAAGAACGAGGAGGGAGAAAGAGGGGTGGACATCTTGTCTTTTGGAAGATCTAAAGCCTGGTGCCAGTAATACTGAGTTAGGTGCTGGGCGCTTCCCAGATTCACCCCGTAAATGCTCACAAAGCATTGGCTCGTTCAAAGAGGGGGTTAGTTCTGGTTTTACAGAACAGGAAACTGAGGCTTCAGAGGTTAGTAAACTTACATCACCTGACAGGTTTCAGCTTTCTCAACTACGTAATGTACCAATTCACCTGCCTTCCCATTTCACAGGACGATTGAAAATATTAACTGAATAAATTATTCGAAATCCTAATATCTTCAAAGATATTATTACGGAAGGTCAAGACAGAATGATGTTTATACTAAAGATTTAAGTGAAAAATCATCCTGGGTTCTGCTTAGGCAGGCAGGATAGCAGGCCAGATTCTCCAGGACACCCACCACTGACAAGAAACTAAGAGATTCTCCAAGAATTACCCCGACCCAAAAGGAACAAACCGTGGGAAGAACCAGCACTGGGTCATTGACCTCTGAGCACCTGGCTTTGCTTGAGAGCACGTGGAGAGTTTCTGCTGACACTGTGATCTGGGACTGGAAGAAGGAGACCCAAACATGAGGCTTTAAAGAGTTACCAAGTTCCCTGTGTTCTAAGCAGAAGCAATAAAAAAAAAAAAAAAACCGCACTCTGGAGGACGCTTCTTTGATTCAGTCCCATAAGATTCATGCAAATGCAAGTTAATGACAAAATCCTGAAACACAGGAGGTCACACATAAGTGACAGTCAGCAGAACTGATACACAATAGATTAAGGGCTTCTCTAACACAGAATACAAACCTTTTGTTTGTTTGTTTTTTGTTGTTGTTGTTTTTAATTTAAAGGAAAAGAAAAAAAAGAACATCCTTGGCGATTACTTACCAATTATGATGGAGATAGAGTGCCAGTACATTGGAGAAATCTGGCAGATACCACCTTAATCAAGTACTCAAAGTTAAGTTCACCAGTAGTACAAATTGGCATCACGCATGAGGTGGTGTTCTAAGAACATGACATCACCTTTATTGTATTCCAAATACAGAACTGGAATTTAATCACAAGGAAACAGATAAGCCCAAATTATGGGACAGTCTACAAAACAACTGGTCTGTACACCTCAGATATTTCAATGTCGTAAAGACAAAAAAAAAAAAAAAAAAAAAAAAAACTGTTTCAGGGGTGCCTGGGTAGCTCAGTCGGTTAAGCGTCTGACTTCGGCTCAGGTCATGATCTCACGGTTTGTGAGTTTGAACCCCACGTCGGGCTGTGTGCTGATAGCTCAGAGCCTGGAGCCTGCTTCAGATTCTGTGTCTTCCCCTCTCTCTCTCTCCTCCTCCCATGCTCACGCTTTGTCTCTGTCTCTCAATAATAAGCGTTAAAAAAAAATTAAAAAAACAAAAACAAAACTGTTTCAGATTAAAGACTGTTCCTAGCCCAATGAGACTAAGGAGATTTGACATCTGAATTTCTGGATTGAAAAAAAGTTGCTGCAAAGTATATTATTGAGACAACTGGAAATGAATATGTACAATGTGATAGATTTAAAATAACCTGTAATTCTTTGACATTCCTCTGGCTGAGAAATGGGGACATATTTCTCCTTTTAAATCTGGCTGGCCTAACGGAATGGGAAAAGATATTTGCAAATGACATATCAGACAAAGGGCTAGTATCCAAAAATCTATAAAGAGCTCACCAAACTCCACACCCGAAAAACAAATAACCCAGTGAAGAAATGGGCAGAAAACATGAATAGACACTTCTCTAAAGAAGACATCCGGATGGCCAACAGGCACATGAAATGATGCTCAACATCACTCCTCATCAGGGAAATACAAATCAAAACCACACTCAGATATCACATATCACCTCATGCCAGTCAGAGTGGCCAAAATGAACAAATCAGGAGACTATAGATGCTGGAGAGGATGTGGAGAAATGGGAACCCTCTTGCACTGTTGGTGGGAATGCAAATTGGTGCAGCCGCTCTGGAAAACAGTGTGGAGGTTCCTCAAAAAATTAAAAATAGACCTACCCTATGACCCAGCAATAGCACTGCTAGGAATTTACCCAAGGGATACAGGAGTACTGATGCATAGGGGCACTTGTACCCCAATGTTTATAGCAGCACTCTCAACAGTAGCCAAATTATGGAAAGAGCCTAAATGTCCATCAACTGATGAATGGATAAAGAAATTGTGGTTTGTATACACAATGGAGTACTACGTGGCAATGAGAAAGAATGAAATATGGCCCTTTGTAGCAACGTGGATGGAACTGGAGAGTGTGATGCTAAGTGAAATAAGCCATACAGAGAAAGACAGATACCATATGTTTTCACTCTTATGTGGATCCTGAGAAACTTAACAGAAACCCATGGGGGAGGGGAAGGAAAAAAAAAAAAAGAGGTTAGAGTGGTAGAAAGACAAAGCATAAGAGACTCTTAAAAACTGAGAACAAACTGAGGGTTGATGGGGGGTGGGAGGGAGAGGAGGGTGGCTGATGGGTATTGAGGAGGGCACCTTTTGGGATGAGCACTGGGTGTTGTATGGAAACCAATTTGACAATAAACTTCATATATTGAAATCAATCAATCAATCAATCAATCAATCAATCTGGGCTGGCCTGTCACTGCTTTTACAAATGGAATAGAGTGAAAGTCAAGGGATGCCAATACTGAACCCAACCTTTATTTTATTTTATTTTTTTCTGAGCTCAATCTTTAAAAGGCAATTTCTGCTTCTTCCACTTATACTCTTTCCTGAATTTGATCATTGTATTGTTGTTATATAGGAAAGTGATTTTATTCTTAAGATTTATTTAATGATTAACTATCACGATGTCTGCAATTTCTCTCCCATAGTTCAATTAAAGTGTGTGTGTGAGAGAGAGTGAGAAAGAAAGCGTGCACAAATGTGGCAAAATGTTAACAACTGATGAATCTAGATGAAGTGTATACAGGTGTTCCCTGAATAATTTTTACAACTTTTCTAAGCCTTCATATTTTCCCCCAAAAAAGTTAAAAGAGAAAGGATTAAATCTCAAAGAGAGGGAAAGAAGCAATGACTAGACTTCTCTTTTTGGCCAAGATGAACACACAAGGACCATCCCACCCAAAGTATCTAAAACAAACAAACAAACAAAAAACAGACACAATATCTAAAACAACAGTTTTTAAGGTACTCTATATGAAGCAACGGAGGACAGTGATCTCTGAGAGACAGGAAACTGACAAGGTGAGTCCTACAACTGCCCCAGCTTGCTACTTTGAGAGTTTCCAAGCGTGGCAGAAGGAAGAGAAAGTTGAGACAGAGTCTGGCAGACTCCCTGAGTTCAGAAAACAGACCCTACAGTCCAGGGAGACTGAAGCAGCTAGAGTTCACAGGACAGAATAACAGAAAAAAGACAGCCTCACAGAAACAGAATACTGGACAGATCTGCAGAGAGTCCTCCCTCAACTATTTCTGATCAGTGTATGCATTTAAGGAAATGGTCCTAGGCCAGAGAAAGAACCACCTGTAAAGATTAGAGGGAAGCGTTCTTGTCATTCACATTGGGCTAGGAACAGCGCCTATTTCAATCAGGCTGGAAAAACTCAAAATTTACAAGGCACTGGGTAGAGTATTCAGGAAGGTCTTGCCTCAGTAGTGGAGAAGCAGCCCTACAATGAGCACCGCTCCAGACCTACCTGGCATCCAAACAAAGATTACCAGCTATACAAAGAGTCAAGAAAATACAACTAATAGGGGGAAAAAGAATTAGTGAAAAGCAATCCAGAAGTGACACAGATGTTAGCATTTACAGAAAAGAACATTAAGACAGTTATTATAACTGTATTGTATATATTCAAAAAAGTAGAGTCACAGAAAATATTAAGGAAGACCCAAATGAAATGAAAATGAAAAATGAAAAATAAAATGCATGACAATATCAAATAGGCCAGGAGGGGATAAATGAAAGAATATTGTAAGGTTCTTATATTACGTGTGAAGAGGCATAATATCACTTTAAGGCAGACTATGATAGATAAATACATATTATAAACCGTTAAGCAATCACTAACATATCAAAATAAAGAATTATAATTAATAAAGCAACTAAGGAGATAAAATCATATCAAAAAGAAACTTGATTAGTCCAAACGAAGGTAGAAAACTAGGAATGGGGCAACAAATAACAGGTGGGACAAATAGAAAACAAACAGCAAAAGGAGATACTCAAATCTAACAACATTAATAATCAAATTAAATATAAATGGTGTAAATAGCCTGATTAAAAGGCATAGCTTATCAGGTTGAATAAAAAAGCAAGACCCAACTATATGCTTCCTACAAAAAGTGCACTTTAAATATGAAGATGATGTAACAAATAGGTTAAAAGTGAAAGGATGGAAAGAGAGAAACCACGCTAACACTAGCCGAAAGAAAATGAGATCAACTACCTTAAAATCAAACAAAATACATTTCAGACCAAAGAATATTTCCAGGGATAAAGAAGGTCATTTTATCATTATAAGGATAAAGGATCAATTCATCAAGAGAAAATAACAATCTTAAACATTTATGAACCTAATAACAGTACCTCAAAATACATGAAGTTAAAACTGATAGAACTGCACAAAGAAATAGATGACTCCATAATTATAGTCAGAGATTTTAACACTACTCAATAATTGCTAGACCATGTATGCAGAAAATCAGTATGGATATAGAAAATTTTAAAAACTAATCACTTGACCTGATTGACTTTTGTAAAACACCTAACAATAGCAGAATACACATTCTTCTCAAGTGCACAAAGAACTATTCTGGGTCACAAGACTCAATAAAACACAATAGGATTCAAGTCATACAACCTATGTTCTCTGACCACAGAAAAATTAAATTAGAAATCAATAACTAAAAGATCCTTGGAAAATCCCCCAGTATTTGGAAACCAAACAATACCTTTCTTTATAACTGGGAGATTAAAGAAAAAATCAAAAGAGGAATTTTAAAAGTATTTGCAACTGAATGAAAATGAAAACAACATATCAGGATTTGTAGATGTGATTAACGCATTACTTAAGGGAAAACCTACAACACTAAATGTCTATATTAAGAAAAAGAAAGCTTTCAAATCAATGATCTCAGCTTCTACCTTACAAAACTAGAAAAGAAAGAGCAAATCAGACATAAAGCAGAAAAAAGGAATAATAAAGACCAAGGCAGAATCCAATGAAATAGAAAAGAAGAAAACAATAGAATCAAATAAAGCAAAGGCTGGTTCTTTCGGAAAAATCAGTAAAATGGATTAAGCTGTAGCCAGACTAATCAGGAAAAAAAGTAAAAAGATAAATTATCAATAACAGGAATGCAGAGTTGATATCACCACATATTCTATAGGTATTAAGAATAAAAATAGATCCTTTTGTAAGTCATAAGTGTGATAATTGATGTTCATGCTGTTTTGTGACATGTGCCTCCTTCAAACCTTGTAACAACTGCAGTGTATTGTCCATCTCATGTGAAAAACACAAACAAACAAGAAAAAGGGGGTAAAAATAGATTATTATGACTAGTAATAACTTTATGCCAATAAATTTCACAACCTAGATAAAATGGAAAAACTCCTTGAAAGACATAACTTACCATAGCTCACACAAAAATAAATAGATAACTTAAAAAGCCCTATATCTGTTAAAGAAATTGAACTTGTACTTAAAAGCCTTTCCACATGGAAAATTTCAGGCCCACATAGCTAGAAGTAATAATATTAGCTCTATAGAAATTATAGAGGGGCACCTGTGTGGCTCAGTCAGTTAAGCATCCAACTTTGGCTCAGGTCATGATCTCACAGTTAGTGGGTTCGAGCCCCGCATCAGCCTCTGTGCTGACAGCTCGGAGCCTGAAGCCTCCTTTGGATTCTGTGTCTCCCTCTCTCTTTGCCCCTCCCCAGCTTGCTCTCTCTCTCTCTCTCTCTCTCTCTGTCTCTCTCTTAAAAATAAACATTAAAAAAATAAAGAAATTAGTATCTGTACTAATACTAATTCTATAGAAGGAAGAAGTAATACTAATTCTACACAAGATTTTCCAAAGGAAAACTCCCAACTCATTCTATGCGGCCAGTATTATCCCAACTCCAAACCCAGACAAAGATATTACAGGAAACAAAACTACAGACTAATATCTCTCATGTACATAGAAGCAAAAAATCTAAACAAAATTTTAGCAAATTGAACTCAACGGTATAAAAAAGGATAACATAATATAACCAAGTGGGTGTGTTCGCCCCCAAAATGCAGAATTGTTTTACTGTTCAAAAATCAAACAGTAGGGAATGCAAACTGGTACAGCCACTCTGGAAAACAGTGTGGAGGTTCCTCAAAAAATTAAAAATAGACCTACCCTATGACCCAGCAATAGCACTGCTAGGAATTTACCCAAGGGATACAGGAGTACTGATGCATAGGGGCACTTGTACCCCAATGTTTATAGCAGCACTTTCAACAATAGCCAAATAATGGAAAGAGCCTAAATGTCCATCAACTGATGAATGGATAAAGAAATTGTGGTTTGTATACACAATGGAATACTATGTGGCAATGAGAAAGAATGAAATCTGGCCTTTTGTAGCAACGTGGATGGAACTGGAGTGTTATGCTAAGTGAAATAAGCCATACAGAGAAAGACAGATACCATATGGTTTCACTCTTATGTGGATCCTGAGAAACTTAACAGAAGACCATGGGGGAGAGGAAGGAAAAAAAAAAGTTAGAGAGGGAGGGAGCCAAACCATAAGAGACTCTTAAAAACTGAGAACAATCTGAGGATTGATGGGGGGTGGGAGGGAGGGGGGGGTGGGTGATATGTATTGAGGAGGGCACCTGTTGGGATGAGCCCTGGGTGTTGTATGGAAACCAATTTGACAATAAATTTCATATTAAAAAAAATCAAACAGTAATTCATCATATTAGCAAACCAAAGGAGAAAAACCATATAATCATCTCAATAGGTGCAAACACTGCATTTGACAAAATCTTATATTTATTTCTAATAAAAATTCTTGGCAAGCTAGGAGTATGAGGAAACTTCTTCAACCTGATAAAAGACATTTATAAAATACTGACAGCTAACATCACATTCATTGGTTAAAGACTGAATACTCTCCCACTAAGATCAAGAACAAGATAGGGGGATGTCTTCTATCACCACTTTTATTCAATATTGTATATAGATACAAAAACTCTAAACATAATTTCAATAAATTTAACAATATGTAAAAAGGATACTACATCATGACCAAGTGGGATTCATCCCAAGAGGAATTCAACCCTTCAAAAACCAACCAATTCAATTCTTTTTTGCAAACTAAAAAGAAAACCCAGGTGAAATCATATTTCTAAAAAATAAATAAAAGGAGTCCATATTGAAGAAAGAAGAAAAACTGTCTTTTCATAAATAACATGATTATCTCTGTAGAAATTTCAGTGCAGTATACAAAACTGCCACAAAAACTAATAAACTTAGGGAGGCACAAGATACAAGATTGATACACAAAAATGAATTGAATTTCTATATATTGGCAATGAACAATTAAAAATTGAAATTTTAAGATAGCATCAAAAAATAATGAAAGACTTAAGGATAAATGTGACAAAAGATGTGAAAAATCTTTTTTTTTAAAACTACTTCATTGACAAATGATTGACATACAAAAAGGTATACATGTTTAATGTGCACAACTTGGTGAGTTTCAGGTGTGGCTGGTTTTTTTTTTGTTTTTTTTTTTAAATTTACATCCTAGTTAGTTAGCATGTAGCACAACAATGATTTCAGGAGTAGATCCCTCAATGCCCCTTACCCATTTAAAACATCCCCCCCTCCCATAACCTCTCCAGCAACCCTCTGTTTGTTCTCCATATTTAAGAGTCTCTTATGTTTTGTCCCCCTCCCTATTTTTATATTATTTTTGTTTCCCTTCCCTTATGTTCATCTGTTTTATATCTTAAAGTCCTCATATGAGTGAAGTCATATGGTATTTGCCTTTCTCTGACTGACTAATTTCACTTAGCATAATACCCTCTAGTTCCATCCACATAGTTGCAAATGGCAAGCTTTCGTTCTTTTTGATTGCCGAGTAATACTCCATTGTATATATTTACCACAACTTCTTTTTAATACTTTTTAATTTATTTTTGAGAGAGAGAGAGAGAGAGAGCATGCGATGTTGGGGTGGGGGGAGGTGGAGGGACAGAGAGAGAGGGAGACACAGATTCCAAAACAGGCTCCAGGCTCTGAGCTGTCAGCACAGAGCCTGATGCAGGGCTTGAACCCATGAACTGTGAGATCATGACCAGAGCCCAAGTCAGATACTTAACTGACTGAGCCACCCAGGTGCCACTATATACCACATCTTCTTTATTGCTTCATCCATCAATGGATGGATTTGGGCTCTTTCCATACTTTGGCTACTGTTGATAGTGCTGCTATAAACATTGGGGTGCATGTGTCCCTTTGAAACAGCATGGATGTGAAAGATCTTAAACTGAAAAGGACAAAACATTGCTGAGAGAAACTCAAGAGACCTAAATGAATGAGATACATACTTTGTTCATGGGTCAGAAGACTCAATATTGTCAAGATATCAACTCTCCCCAAATTGATCTATAGGTTCAATGCATTTCTAATAAAAATCCCAGGAGATTTTTTTTTTCTCCAGAAATTGACAAGCTGAAAATCATAATAAAATCCAAAGGACCTAGAACTCCTAAAAACAACTTTGGAAAATAATATTAGATGATTATGAGCATTACTGTAAAGCTACCGTAATTAAAACAGTATAATATAAGCATAAAGATAGATTAATGGACTATAACCAAGATTCCAAAAATAGGGTCAGTTGGCTGGTTCAGCCAGTAGAGCATGCAACTCTTAATCCAGGCTCTTGTGTTCAAGCCCCATGTTGGGGGTAAAGGTTACTTAATAATAATAATAAAATAATAAAAGAAGAAGAAGAAGAAGAAGAAGAAGAAGAAGAAGAAGAAGAAGAAGAAGATTCCAAAAATAAAATCATGTAAAAATGACTTTTGACAAAGGTACAAATGCAATTTAATGGAGAAAGGATGTTTTTTTCAATAAATAGTGCTTGAACAACTAAATATTCCTTTAAAAAAAAAACCCATCTCAACCATGTACAAAAATAACTCATAATGAATGACAGACCTAAATGTAAAACCTAATGTATAAAATATCTAGAAGAAAATCTTCTAAACTGGACTTAAACAAAACCACTCTTTGAAAAACACTTAAGAAAATGGACAAACACCAAATCAAATAAAGATACCACAAAAAACAAGAACTACAGGCCAATATGTCTTATGAATATAGATGCAAAATCCTCAACAAAATATTAGCATACTGAGTCCAACAACATATTTTTAAAAATCAAACATTATGATCAAGTGGGATTTATTCCCAGGATGCAAGTATAGTTCAGTATTTGGAAAACAATCAATATGATACATCACACCAATAAGAGAAAGGATAAAAACCATATGATCATTTCAATAGATGCAGAAAAAGCATTTGACAAAGTATAACATCCATTCGTGATAAAAACCCTCTGCAAATTAGGTCTAGAGAGAACATAACTCAACATAATAAAGGCCTTATATGAAAAAAAAAACACAGCCCAAATCACACTCAATGGGAAACAGCTGAGAGATTTTCCTCTATGGTCAGGAACAAGACAGGGAAGTCCACTCTACCACATTTATTCAACATAGTACTGGGAGTCCTAGCCACAACAGTTAGAAAACCTAAATAAAAGGCATCCAAGGAAGGATGGTAAGGAAGAAGTAAAACTCTCATGATTTGCAAATGACATGATACTATATATAGAAAACTCCAAAGACTCCACCAAAAACCTACTAGACTTGATAAATGAATTCAGTAAAGTCATAGGATACAAAATCAATGTATAGAAATCAGTTGCACCCTATACACTAATAATGAATCAGCAAAAAGGGAAATTTAAAAAACAATCCTGGGGTTGCTGTGTGGCTCAGTCGGCTAAGTTTCCGACTTTGACTCAGGTCACGATCTCACAGTGGTGGGTTCGAGCCCTGCACTGGGCTCTATGCTGACAGCTCAGAGCCTGGAGCCTGCTTCAGATTCTTGTCTCCCTCTCTCTCTGCCCCTCCTCCACTCACGCTCTGTCTCTCTCTCTCAAACGTAAACATCTTTTTTAAATCTTAAAAAAAAATCCCATTTATAATTTCACCAAAGCCAATAAAATACCTAGGAATAAACTTTACCAAAGAGGTGATGAAAGACCTGTACTCTGAAAACTAAAACACTGATGAAAGAAATTCAAGATGACAAAGAAATGGAAAGACATTCCATGCTCATGGGTGGTAAGAATAAATATTGTTAGAATGTCTATATTACTCAAAGTAATCTATAGATTTAATGCAATTCCTACCAAAATATGAAAAGCATTTTTCACAGAACTAGAACAAACAATCCTGGGATGCCTGTCTGGCTCAGTCAGTAGAGCATGTGACTCTTGATTCCAGGTCATGAGTTTGAGCCCCACATTGGGTGTAGAGATTACTTAAAAAAATGGAGTAGAACAAACAAACCTGAAACTTGTATGGAACCACAAAAGACCTCAACTAGCCAAATCAATCTTGAAAAAGAAAAACAAAACTGGGGGTATCACAATTCCAGATTGCAAGTTATATTAGTTATATTGCAAAGCAGTAGTAATGAAAACACTATGAAACTGGCATAAAATAGACATACAGATCAATGAAATAGAACAGAAAACCCAGAAAACTGGTCAGCTATGTGCGAAAGAATGAAACTGAAACACTTTATTTCACCATATACAAAAATAAACTCAAAATGATTAAAAACTTATTTATTTATTTTTAGAGAGAGATTGAGAGAGAGAGAGAGTACAAGTGTGGGGGTGCAGAGAGAAGAGAGGGAGAGAGAATCTTAAGCAGACTCCACACCCAGAGCCCAGCAGAGCCTGATGTGGGGTTCAATCTCACGACCGTGAGACCACGGCCTGAGCCAAAATCAAGAGTCAGATGGTTAACCAACTGTGCCACCCAGGTGCCCCAAATGGATTAAAAACTTATATGTGAGACTTGAAACCATAAAAACCCTCGAAGAGAACACATGCAATAACCTCTCTGACATTGGTAATAGAAACTTTTTTCTAGATAGGTCTCCGGGGGCAAGAGAAACAAAAGCAAAAACAAACTATTGAAACTACATCAAAACAAAAAGCTTCTGCATAGTGAAGGAAACAATAAAACTAAAAGGTAACCTACAGAATAGGAAAATATATTTGCAAATGATATACTCAATAAAGGGTTAGTATCCAAAATGTATAAATAACGTATACAACCCGATATCTAAAAAGACAAATAATCCAATTAAAACTTGAGCAGAAGATGTGAACAGACATTTCTCCAAAGAAGACATACAGATGGCCGATAGACACATGAAAAGATACTCAGCATCACTTATCATCAGGGCAATGCAAATAAAATCCACAGTGAGATATCACCTCATTACCTGTCAGAATGGCTAAAATGAAAAACTCAAGAAACATCAAGTGTTGGTAAAGATGTGGAGAAAAAGGAATCCTCATGCACTGTTTGTGAAGATGCAAACTGGTGCAGCCACTATGGAAAATAGTATGGAGGATTCTCAAAAAATTAGAAATAGAACTACTCTACAATCCAGCAATCACACTGCTGGATATTTACCTAAAAAAAAACAAAAACACTAATTTAAAGGGATATATGCATCCCTATGTTTATTGAAGCATTATTTACAATAGCCAAATTATGGAAGCAGCCCAAATATCCATTAATAAATGGAGTGGATAAAGAAGATATGGTATATACATACAATGGAAATTATTCAGCCATAAGAAAGAATGAAATCTTGCCATTTGCAACAAAATTGATGGTTCCAGAGAGTATAACGCTAAGCAAAGTAAGTCAGTCAGAGAAAGACAAATACCATTACGATCTCACTCAAATGTGGAATTTATGAAACAAAACAAATGAGCAAAGGAAAAAAAAGAGAGAGAGACAAACTAAGAAACAGACTTCTCTTTAGAGAACAAACTGATAGTTACCAGAGGGGAAGAGGGTAAGGAGATGGGGGGGATATAGGGAATGAGAATTAAAGAGGAATGGGGATTAAAGACTCAGGTGCCTGAGTGGCTTAGCTGGTTAACCATCTGACTCTGAATTTCTGCTCAGGTCACGATCTCACCGTTTGTGAGTTTGAGTCCCATATCAGGCTCTGCGTTGAGTGTGGAGCCTACTTGGGATTCTCTGTCCTTCTCTCTCTGCCCCTTTCCCACTCTCAAAAATAAAATTAAAACTTAAAAATTTTTTAAAGAGTACATTTAACACGAAGAAAAAAATTTTAATAAAGAAAAAATAAATAAAAGAAATTTTAAAATAGAAAAGAAAATGGAAAAGCAGGCCCCAGATGAGGGAGAAATTCTTGCAACAAATATATTCTGATAAAAAACTTGTACACAAAATATACAAAGAACTCTCAGAACTCAGTAACAACCAAAACAAAACAAAAACCCCCAAGTTTTAAAAAATGGGCAAAAGGTTTCAATAGACATTTCACCAAAGAAGATACGCAGATGGAAATTAAGCTTATGACAAAATACTTAACAGCATTAGTCATTAGAAAAATGAAATCAGGGGCACCTCAGTCAGTTGAGTGTGGACTCTTAATTTCAGCTGAGGTCTTGATTTCATGGTTCATGAGATTGAGCCTGGCTAAAATTCTCTCTCTCCTCCCCTTTGCCCCTCTCCCCTGTTTGCTCTCTCCTTCTCTCCTTCTCTCCCCCCCCCTCTAAAAAATAAATAATAAATAATAGTAATAATAATAATAAAATAAATCAAATCACAAGGACATATTACTACATATCTATTTCACATGGCTAAAATTAAAAAGACTGACCACAGCAGGTATTGGCAAGGCTATGGAGCACCTAGAAGTCTCATATACTGCCAGTGAGAATGTAAAATGGTACAACCCTTTTGGAAAACAGTTTGGCAATTTCTTAAAAAGTTAAACACACACCTACCATGGGATCTAGCCATTTCATATTTAGATATTTAATTTTAATTTAAAAAATTTTTTAACATTTATTTATTTTTGAGAGACAAAGAGAGACAAAGCACAAGCAGGGGAGGGGCAGAGAGAGAGAGGGAGACACAGAATCTGAAGCAGGCTCCCGGCTCTGAGGTGTCAGCACAGAGCCCGACGGGGGGCTTAAACTCACAAACCATAAGATCATGACCTGGGCCGAAATCAGACATTTAGCTGATGGAGCCACCCAGCCACCCCTCATTTTTAGATATTTACCTAAGAGAAAAAAAAATATGACAATACAAAGACTTGTACATAAATGTTTATAACTTCTCTACTGATAATCGCCAAAACCTGGAAACAGCCCAAGTAACCATCCACAAATGAATGGATAAACAAATTGTGGTATATCCACATGATGGACTATTACTCAGCAATAAAAAGTAATCAACTATTAATAAATGCCACATGTATAGATCTCAGATTATGCTGAGTAAAAGAAGTCAGACCAAAAAAAGAATACATACTGTATGATTCCACTTATAGAAAACTCTAGAAAATTTGAACAAATCTATAGTGAAAGAAAAGAGATCAAATAGAAAAAACAACAGTTGCCTAGGGTAGGGCCTGGGACATACTAGAGGGAGGAATAATAAAAAAGGCATGAGGAGAATTTTCAAGGTGATAGATATGTCCCATGTCTTGGTGGTGGCAATGATTTCACATGTGCATACATAGTCCAAAACGTATCAAATTATGCATAGCACTATGGAAAAACATGGGAGAATATTGCTATAATCTACAAGTGGAGGGTACCTTTAGAAGCATGATTCAATACTCATAAATTACAAAGGAATATATGTATAAATTTAAAACACTTTAAAATTCCACGGCAAAAGCACAAAAAAGTCAAAAAGATAAATTAATTTGGGGAAAGTATTAGTAACTCATATTACAGATAAAACCTTAAATTCCTTAATGTAGAAGACTTCTACAAGTTACTGAGAAAGTTCAACTAACTGATAGTAAAATGGGAAAAATATGTAGTAATATGAAGTAAAACTTACAGTTAAGGAAATGTAAAGGCATCTTTATTTTATGAAAAGACGCTCATTCTTACAAAATAAATGAAATTCAGATGCCAATTAAAACTACACCAGGAGGGGCGCCTGGGTGGCTCAGTCGGTTAAGCATCTGACTTCCGCTCAGGTCATGATCTCACGGTTCGTGAGTTCAAGCCCCAAGTCGGGCTCTGTGCTGACAGCTCAGAGCCTGGAGCCTGTTTCAGATTCTGTGTCTCCCTCTCTCTCTGACCCTCCCCCGTTCATGCTCTGTCTCTCTCTGTCTCAAAAATAAATAAACGTTAAAAAAAAAATTTAAAAAAAAAACTACACTGGGAGAATTAGTGGCACTGATTTTTAGCAATTGCACTGATGTGAGTGTGGGATAACAGGCAATCTTTCTTTTATTTAACTAGTAAGAGTGTATTAAATTAGTATGACTTCCAGTGAGGACAATTTGGCAAAATTATCAAACCTTTAAAAAATACACATTGCCTCTGACCCAACCTTTCTTCCCTAGAGATTTATCCTACAGATATTCAAGCATATATGTCTGCAAAGATATTCAGTAAAGTATCATTTATAATAGCCAAATCAGAAACTAATTGCCATCAATAGGACCCAAATATACTTGTATGCTTGTACATGTATAAAACATCTCAAAAATAATACATAAAAACTAATAAGAGTAGTTACTTCTGAAAAGAAGAACTGAATGGCTGAGGGACAAATGTGCAAGAAGACTAACTTTTCCCTCTATGGCTATTAGTACCTTTTAAATTATGTAGTGTGTACATTTATTGCCTCTTCACAAACAAAATAAAAAGTAGTATAATTAAAATCTGAAAGTTCTAAGCGATATTAACGAGAAAAGCATATGTCAATTCAAAGAGAAAGTCAATTGCAAACTCTAGGTAAAACAAAAAAGTTTTTTAAAAATGTAGCATGAAATATGAAGCAAACTATATGATATGATTTGAGCAAGTTATGCAGAATAGGAAAGAAGAATCCACTCAACCTTGGTATTTGTTTCATTCTCCTTTGAATAGCTCAAGTTTAAAGATGTGGAATTAGTTTATCTTCTGAGTGAATCACTCTGTATTCTGTGGGAAATAATATTTGCATGAGCATAAACTATAAGTCATAAACTAATTTATTGATTTCAATTCTTAGAATCAATCAATAGATAACATGCAGAAAAATTAATTATACTAACAGAAAAAATGCAAATGTTATATAAACCCTAACATTGTAAATGTAAAGGTAGAAGAAGAGAGACACTGGGTAGTGGGTAGGAGCATAGGGTGGAAGTGAGCACACAAGAAGAGGTGAATAGCAGTTTGACGGTGCTATTTTTCTCATACTACCTGGTAGTGAATCAAGATTTACTACCTACATTAAGAGAACAAGAATCATAGGTTAAGCGTGGTATTTAAATTTGTAATGACAGGGGCACTTGACTGGCTCAGTGGGTAGAGCGAGGGACTCTTGATCTCAGGGTTGTAAATTCAAGCTCCACATTGGGCATCGAGTCTACTTAATAAAAAATATACATATATAATGATAAACAATAGGAGAATGGGAAATAATATAATTAAGAAAGCACACGAAGAGAGAAAAAAATAGAGTCTCAATGAGGTATATTTCTCATCCATAGTGTGGGGTTAACAGACACTGAATAAAGTAAGTAAATCAAGAAAGTGATATAAGCATGGAGTTTACAGTTACAATACTAACTATCAAAAGAATTAAAAACAAACTCTGGAAGGTGATAAGACACGGGTGTGAAGGAGAGGTTTGAGGAGTGAGACAGGAAACTTTTCTCTTTTTCCATTGAATTTTTAAACCAACTGCACGGATTACTTTTGTAATAGATATTCCTTATACAATTTTATCACTTCAGTTTTGTTTAACTTTAGGTGTAAGGCACACGAGGAAAATATAACGTACCTAAAGTTTTATGGTCTGACCGTTTGTGTTTTCCAGATAAAGCTACATGCCACTTGACGGCCTGTTTCCACAGTGTTATTTTATCCAAAGAAACGCTAACCTGCATCCAAAGATAACAGTAAGGCAATTTAAGACTTTACTGCACTGCTTGAAAACATGAAAAGGGGATTCCCCTCATAATATATAACAAGACCTCTTAAAATCTTCTTTTCCTGACCCTCTCTCGATATCTCACACATATGGTGCCCACCCCAAAATCTCTATCCTCCTTCTCTTGAAACCTCCACAGAACATGCCTCCAGTCTCCTTCACTCACCACTTCCCTCCCCTCCCTTTTTGGGCCTGTTCTCTTCTAAGTCTCTGCCCACTCAAATACAAATCTAGCTCCCCCTATATCCATTTCATACCTTACAACAAGAGTCTTTCTTCTTAGTCTGGGGAAACTAACATTTTTGTAATGTTATCCCTAAAAGAAAAAATTCGAATTTCCAAAGGATCTGCCCCAAACAAACATTTGAGACTCATTCTGCTGGACTTTGGTGATAAAGCTTTTGTTTCTCCCCTGTAAGCATCTTAAAGATAGGATCAAAACACATTCTTGTATTTGGGTAGACGAGAATGTGCTTCACACATATAACACCTCACATACTAAATGCACATTTTACTGTTGAATTGTAATTTGGAATTGAGCTCTTATGGGAGAGAATGGGGGAGAAGAGGAGGAAGGAAGATAATGTCTACTGAGTATCTACCATGGAGCAGGCACTATGCCTTTATGGTGACAGTGCATTTTCTAGATCAATAATTCTCAAATTGGAGCAAAAAAAAGCAGATGTGGAGGAATACATGTAGTTTGAAAAAACCCTCCACATGCTGCTATTATTCCATACTGTGTGTATAAGCACACACGTCATAAAATATTCACTTACCCTGACAGATATAAACTAAGACACTTTTACAAACAGTAATGTGTCCAAAATACTGTTTGACCTTAAGTGTTGAAGATGGGGAGTAAGATGAAGAATCATGGATGGAAATTCTGTGTGTGTGTGTATGTATATATATATGTACATATATACATATGTACATATATATATATATATATATGTTGTATGTGTACGTACAATGCATATTCACTCAAAGATGCCCACTAGATGGCAAACCCACATTTCAAATGTTGACGATTACTGTGATGCCCCTTCTGGGCGTTTTAATAATTCAAGCCAAATCCCTATAAGGTCACGATATTGTGTACAGTTTAAGCAGTGTGGAAGTTAATTTTGTGGTGAAGGTCTTACAAATAATTTCTAGTATTTCTAGAGGCTGAATTTGTAGTTCCATGGTTTCTAAAATCTGTTATGACTTATTTTTCAACCAAGATGTAGTATTAATGAAGGTAAATTAAATTACCTTATTAGATCATCTGATTTCATATTTAGGCTTCAATATGAATTAATTGTGGGACTAAAGCAAGTGACAAGGCCAGGATTTGACCCCAACTCCAGAAGCTAGGCATTAATTAGGATGCATCTCCTCCCTTCACTAGGGTGAGAGGGAAGGCTCCAAAGAGGCATGCTAGTGCCCTTCCCCTAGTCTGGTCTCCTCCCTCTGTTTCTTCCTTCACTCCTACATCACTGCCAGACTTAGCTGACACTGTCTTGCTCAAAATTCTCCAGTGGCCACCCATTATAGGATTAACTCTAAACTAGCATAACCTACATATGCTACCAATCTCTCCCACACCCAACCTCACTGATTTGTTTTCCATTCCCTTAACAAGTTCTGGGCTCATTCACCTCTTAGTCTCTTGAAACACTATCCTTGCTATCCTAAAAATCCTCACCCCTACTATCTGCAGGAACAACTAGTCATTCTTGAGGTCTCCACCATGGTTACTTCATCTAAGGTGCCCACACTGGCTACACCAGGAATCAGGCACTTCTATTTCAATACTCCCATTATGCCATTTATCTCATGATTTGGCAATAGGCAGTGTGCCTGGCCCTTTGCCACTAGATTGAGCACTCCATGAGGGCATGGATGGTGTTTTTCCAACGTTGTGTCCTCAGTACAAAATCCTGTGTCTGGTATATAGAGGACATACAGTAAATTTGACTGATTGAATAAATGAACAAATGCTGAGTGTAAAGAGTCAAACTGCAGACTCTCTTAAAAGCTCTAGCCTTTGGGTCATGGGATATAGAAAGGAGATAGTCCCTACACTGAATCCCTTGCAGAGGAAGGTGGATGGAGGAACAAGGGGCCAGAGCCAGAGAGGCCCAATCAAGGAGGCTGTGGGTTATTACAGTGGGCCCACAAAGCTTCCTTTCTCTGGTGTCCCAAGAATAATCCTTCAAAACATTAAAATACATGAGAAGGATTCCCCCAGCCTCCTATATCCCACCATCCTCTACAATCAACTGAATCCCTGGCTATTTCTGGAACTATTCTCCTTGCCCTCCTTTGGAGCTCTCCTTGACTTCCTTTGAAATGAGTGTTCATTGCTTAACGTCAATACCACCCAGAGATTCAGATATTTTCTGGGAGCTCCACAAAGAGACATCTGAGATTACTTCAACTGTGACCAATTTGGCCATGAGAATAACAGGTTTAAGTGCAGAACTTGGGGGTTAGCTCTGCTCACTAACTATGTTGGCTTCATTAGTCTGCTAGTGCTGCCATAACAGAGTACCACAAACTGTGAGGCTTAAACAACATAAATTTATTATCTCACAGTCCCGGAGGCTGAAGGTCAAGATCAAGGTGTTGGCAGAGTTGGCTCTTTCTAAGGGATGTGAAGAAGAATCTATACCGTGCCTCTCCCCTAGTTTCTGGTGGTTCCCTGGCAATGCTTGGGATTCCTTGACTTATAAAAGCATCACTCCAATTGCTGCCTTTGTTTTCACATGGAATTCTCCCTGCGTGCATGTCTGTGACCAAATTTCCACCATTCCTACATAAGATACCAGTCATATGGCATCAGGGACCCATCCTAAACCAGTTTGTCCACAATTTAACTTAATTAGTTACATCACAGCCACCCTATTTCCAAAGAAAGGTCACATTCTGAGATTCTGGGAGTTAGAACTTCAACATATGATTTTTGAGGGGACACTATTCAACTCATAACATTGACCATATTTTCCAAAGCAAAAATTAGGACCCCTTCTTTAGCATATGGTTTCACATTGGGACAGACTGTTTGAAATCAGGACTGTCTGGGAAATGAAGGAGTTTAGGGAGCATCATTTTTAAAAGTAAATCCAGGCATGTGCATGTTAATCTGAAGGGTTTTAAAACACATTGATTCTCATGAAATCATATCAATATAAAATGGATAGATGATAGATAGTAGACACACACACACACACACACACACACACACACACACACCTTACTTTGAAAGAGTACACAAGTAAATGAGATTTGTGTACATTCGACTGGCTTATTTTAGGATCAGTATGAAGAATTAACTACTTGTGTATTAAGGATTGAAAAAAGCAGAATGTTCCCTGAAATAGATGTAAGAATTTTCAAGTGTGATTTTTATTACAAACTGGTACCATTTCCCCACCACCAACAAGCCCCACAACTTTGTAAATGTATATCTAAAAGGTATAAAGAAAAACAGAAATATATTATCTAGTTTACAAACATTCACAATTTCAGGGATACAATTATATACTGAGAATAACTTATATCTGTAACCTATTATAACTCCTGTCCTCAAACTAATTTCTGCATACTGTGTTCCCAAGATAGAAATAAAAACAGGTCTGGGGACACCAGAGATGCAAGAAAAGTGTGTTAAAAAACCTCACAGGGCCCTAATGGATCCACTTAAGTTAAAGCCTCAAGTCAGTAAACCAAGACTTAATACCTGACCTAACTGCAGTACCCCCCCCCACCCCACCCCCAGCAATACAACCTTTAACAAGTTGACATGAGAATTTCCTGGTCAGCACTAAGAAGTTTATTGATAAGCCCCTTTCATTCCCCTTTGGAGGGCAACTTTGACTAAAGCAATAGATTCTTTGCTAATAATTTCCTTTTTTCTGCTCCTTCTCTACCTTTAAAATCCTTTCCTTTTCTGCAGCTTGATGGAGTTGCTTTCTATCTGCTAAAGGGGATGCTGCCTGATTAATGAATCATTTAATAAACCCAAATCTTTAAATTTTACTTGTTTGAAGTTTTGTTATTTAACAGACTTGGTGGCAGCAAAAGGACCCAAAGTGAACTCTGGCCGCATTCAGGAACAACAAGAAACACAGGTGTGGAGCTCTGTGAGCACTTTTGAGTTCACTGTCTTTCTCAACATCTCCAAGGACCACTGGTAGATTCCTCTCGGTTGAGCTCTACTCTTTTTGCGTTTGAGCTCCCGATCTAATTGGCTTTCCTTTACAGGGCAGGTCAGCTTGGGCTCGCAGATGGTTCTGCCCAATGCCCAACTGAGCTGGCAGAAGTGCCAGCCAGAAGCCAATCCTGTATACTATCAGACCACAATTCCCCAAGTGGAAAATCCCAGACCTTTGCTCTGTCCCTAGGTTCCATGTTGGGAACTGTTGGTGGCAGCTGCAGTTCTCCATTGTGCTTGAACATGGGGTTTGCTAGATCATTCCCTTCTGCGGTCTAATGTTCCATGGAAATTGATGGTGGTGTGAAGAGGGTCTTCTTGTGCGCAGGATACCATCATGTCTCTCGGTTACTGCCGATATACTAAGGTGTACATTTGTCTGTCTTGTTTTGTGTAAGTAACAGTTATTGCTAAGGGAATCTCAGAAACCAGAAAGCAGCAAAAATTGATGGGCACAGGTCAAGTGTTTAAAGGCTTGTAGAATGCTTGCCACTTCAAGAAGACTCCTTTGATAAGATAATCTAACCTGTAGGAAACAGGTTAAATTGACACTAGGTCACCAGCCAACTTTAAGAAAACCTTCATGCAATGAGGTACACTATAAAATATCCCACAATCCCCAACCCAGAGTCTGTCCCTCTTTTAGGTATTCGTTTGGCTCTGAGAAATACAAAAGTCTAAGTAAAAGAATGGGATCCTTTAAATCCAAAATACTGAGGGGTACCTGGGTGTCTCGGTCGGTTGAGCATCTGACTTCGACTCAGGTCATGATCTCACGGCTCGTGAGTTCGAGCTCTGCATCAGGCTTTGTGCTGACGCTCAGAGCCTGGAGCCTGCTTCAGTTTCTGTGTCTCCATCTCTTTCTCTGCCCCTCCCTGGCTTGTGCTCTGTCTCTCTCTCTCTCTCAAAAATAAATGAACATTAAAAAAAAAAAAACCTTTAAATCCAAAATACCGAGCCCGCCACTTTCCAGCACACCTGCTTATTTTATGTCCAAGCACTATAGTCCTGGAAGTTGCAGATTATCTAGTAAAATAGCTAAATGCTAGTAAAAGCAACCTAAAATTACATTGACCATTATGGGGAATGTTTCAATTAGATAAGAACATGTAAGAAGGGCCTTAAAAGCAAGGGTTTTTGCTCCACAAATATCAATAACTATAAGGTCTTTATGTCTGTCTATGTGTTTGTGCATTATCTATCTATCTATCTATCACCTATTTACATATGATATATATACATGTCACAAAATATATATGTTATAAACATGAGATACTTTTTTACTTCTGGGTGGTATTAATAAAATTAATTTGTAAAAGAGCCCTTGTAGTTGGTTTAAAGACCAGCACTTGTAGGTTTGGGCATTCTAAATCAGTATTTTTTTTTAACTTGTTAAATGTTTATTTATTTTTGGGAGTGGGGGGGGCAGAGAGAGGGAGATACAGAATCTGAAGCAGGCTCCTGGCTCCTAGCTGTCAGCACAAAGTCCAACGCAGGACTTAAACTCAGGAACCACGACACCATGACTCGAGCCAAAGTTTGACATTTAACCCACTGAGCCACCCAGGTGCCCTGGTTTGGGTATTCTAAAAGGCTCAGAAAGATCTAAACTAACCCAAATGTTTCTCAAGTGCACATGAGCTGGGAAAATACTCAGTATTAAAGCAGATTTAAAGTTGTTGGTTTAATTACAATAAACAGGTCCTTAGGGTTATCAGCATTAAATATAAAACTTTTATTCTGTCTGGATTTACTGACAGTCAAATAAGTTCATATTATTTATGTTGCAAAAAGTTGCCAGAAAAAATAACTTAGAATAATGGTTGAATTTGTCTAATGTGTCATGAAGTTTTTGTGGGTAACCTAAACATAAGAACAAGTAAATTAAATACATGTAAATAAGATAAAAAGTTTTCAGGTAAACTTTCTAAATAGTTTCTTCCAAATCTTTTGGGTAACCTGAAATCTAAAAGTTTTGTTAAGTTAAGGGATGAGTTAAGTCCATTAAATATCTAAATCATTTCCAAATAAGATAAAATAGTGACACAGTAATTACTGAATATTAGTTTATTGGCTTTTGGTTTCCCTATTACGGAGAAACTGAAGATAAATCTGGATCTGTTAACAGACATGTTTTGTGCTTTGTTCAGAGATTAGATGATGAAGCAGCATGCTTCTAGATGTTATAAAATGTATTCGCAAATTTATCTAAAGAATACTGGTGTAACAGTTCACAATTTCTTACTTCTCAGCTTCCACTAGAAATTAAAGCTTCTAAGGGTTAAGAATTCTAATTCATATATGTGGTTAAAGCTATTAGAAATAACAAGGGAAACATCTCTGTAGGCAAGAAAGGTAGGATGTGTGTTTTTAGTAAAAGAAGGTACGAGAAATGGAAATGCATTTTTGTGGAAGGAAAAGAAAGTAATGTTATCCTAAAGTGAGGAAGAGGGAAAACTTAGGACAAAATCTGAATGTAAAAAGAAAGTTGTAGAAGATTTATGAAAAAGGAATCTTTGGAAAGAAATTTTATGTGTGGTCAGTACTGGCTAAGATTAAACTAAATTTAATTAAGTAAATGAGTTTTGGGGCATCTGGGTGGCTCAGTTGGTTAAACCTCCAACTTCAGCTCAGGTCATGATCTCTAAGCTAATGAATTAGAGCCCCGTATCAGGCTCTGTGCTGACAGCTCAGAGCCTGGAGCTGCTTCAGATTCTGTGTCTCCCTCCCTCACTGCCCATCCCGCACTCATGCTCTGTCTCTGTCTCTCTCTCTCTCTCAAAAACAAAAATAAACATTTCAAAAAATTAAAAATCAAGTAAATGAGTTTTAATATCAAAAGTACACTGGTGCAAAATTAAAATTTTGTTTTCTCTTTGGTAAAAGAACAAAGTTTACTTGAACTACTGGTCTGCTCTTAATAAATTGTAAACGAAACTATTTCTTTACCTTTAACATTTATCTCTGTAGAAAATAAGGATTCTGTGTTTTGCCAAAATAATTTCTTATGTTTATCAGGTTTTTTTTTTTTTCCAGGTCTTTGATTTCTCAAGAATATTAAGTCTTAATATTAAAAGAGTCAAACTTTGCTTTCAAATATATAACCTTCTGCATTTTCCTTTAAAATATTTTATTGTCATTTAGGTTAAATGGATAATTAGGTATTGTTTCATAATGATCTGTGATCCTATTTAATCAAATGCTGAAATCTTTTGATAATTTTGATATACTTCCAAAATCAAATTCTAAAATGAAATCTTTTGACCATAATCTAACTGAGGAGATCCAGAAGTCCCCTGCAACATTTCAAGTTTTGTTTTCATTGTGAGGGATAATAAACCATCTAGGCTTATTTATTTATTTATTTATTTATTTATTTATTGTTATTTTAGAGAGAGAAAAAAAGTATGTGAGGGGGGAAGGGTACAGAGGGAGAGAGAGAGAATCCTAAGCAGGCTCCACACTCAGTGCAGAGCTCATGGCAGGGCTTGATCCCACAACCCTGGGATCGTGACCTGAGCTAAAATCAAGAGACACTCAACCAACTGAGCCAAACACCCCTAACTAGGTTATTTAGCATGTTAAATCACATGGGAAACATTGTCAAATAAGTGATACTAAACTTTTGATTATATTTGTATAGATATATGTTGTTAAAATAAATGTTCTAGAAATGGCATGAAACTCCTAGAAATCTGATATGTCCTAATATGTTATTAACGTAAAGTGTTGTGTGTCATAGAAATAACCAAATTTCCTTGTCAATTTCAATAAAAGGACCTCCTATCAGATCTTTAGCCATGGCCATTTTTAAGTCTTTTGTTGCTTACAATTATTGTTTTACTCTGATGCTTTTGCAAATGTGTTTCATCATCAGTGAAATTCATGGGAAGAAATCTGGCAAGTACTCTAGAATACAGATTTCTTTTTTTTTTTTTTTTTTTTTTTTTTTATAATTTTTGTTTAATGTTTTATTTATTTTTGAGACAGAGAGAGACAGAGCATGAATGGGGAAGGGTCAGAGAGAGGGAGACACAGAATCGGAAACAGGCTCCAGGCTCTGAGCTGTCAGCACAGAGCCCGACGCGGGGCTCGAACTCACGGACCGCGAGATCATGACCTGAGCTGAAGTCGGCCGCTTAACCGACTGAGCCACCCAGGTGCCCCTAGAATACAGATTTCTGATAACTTTCAGCTCATACAACTGAACTGGAATTTAGAAACTCTCAAAGACTGCCCTTGAATCTCCTTGGAAGGGACTATACTAGGTCCTCATCACTAACATATGGCAGCCAAACTTCAGGGACTTACACCTTGAACATACACCTCACAGCTAAATATCGCTCCACCTGACATCTGCTCCTATACAAAAGTGAAAACCTCCAAATCAAATTGACTAGGAAGAGAAGTAGCTGACATCAGGGTAGGCTGCTTCTGCCCAAGATGCTGAATCAAGACTTCATACTAACTAAACATGAAATGCTTCCTTCCCCTTCTTTCCTTTACTCTGACCCTGGCCTGGAAAGACAATGCCATCATCTGTATCTTCCAGGTTATTGCTAAAGGAAGTAAGCTTTGCCTTTCAGACTTTTGGATTTGTCATCAAAAACTTTTATCTGTCCATCAACAGCGCCATCTTAGTGAAAGTGGTTTGTACCCTCAGTGAAAGGATTTTGTCTTCATCTGTGGTGTTTATCATTCTCCTTGGGCCTGTGAATGCTAGATTCCTGGTGCCTGGCCATGCAATGCCTCCTCCATTACCTAACAGTGCTCCTAATTTTTCACAAGCAAACTAAGACATCTCATTGGTCGACTCCCCTGGATTTACATTATCTTGTTAAAAAAAGACCTAGTAGGAGATATTCATGACTCAGGATTTGCTTCCTTTGGCAGGGCCAGACTTCCCTGGTTAGGAGTAAATGTAAATGAATATGATCAGGAATGTCTCCTTAACTCTTAAAGATATTGCAGAATCCATTGCTAAGACAATAGCTGCCGGACAAAGATCCTTGATTTTTCTGGCCAAAGTTGTTCTTGATAATAGGATAGCCCCTGATCATCTTTTAACTGAGAAAGGAGGTATCTGTGCTATGGCCAGCACTGCCTGCTGCACATTCATGAACACTTCTAGGAAGTTAAAACACAACTCATGAGACCACTGAGCAAGTCACTTGGCTTAAAAAGGAGACTCCTTCAGCAAGGTCTTTCTTTTACTTCTTTGATTTTGATTGGTTTGGGTCTTAGAGACTATGGTTTCAAAATGTAGTCCAGACATTGGGAATTATCTTGCTTTTAATAATCATAATAACCTCCCTGGTGCATGGTATCTCCTAAAAGCTTCAAATGCATGTTTGCAGCTGCTAACATCCAAGCAAATGATCTCCCTGATGAGGTTTTTGGAGTGATAGTGGGGTTCATGGGGTCCGGAGCGGGCGACCAAGAAAGAATTCTTAAAGATGTCTTTGGTGCAAATAAAAAGGTGATTTTATTGAAGCTTGGGGATAGGACCCATGGGCAGGAAGAGTTGCCCCGGGACCAGGAGAAGAGACTTGTTTTATACTATGGGGTTAGGGGTGAGGTAAAGTCCAAAGGAAGTTTCCAGTGAGATCTTCATATGCTAAAGAAGACTCACAGGATACTGGAAGCCTAGCTATTGTCAAGCTAATAAGGTTGTTATTCCCTCTGGCAAAGCATTAACATTAAGAAAGTAAGGAGTTCCTGGAGAAACATTTTACTCTGCCAACCTCAAGTATTTGTCAATCGACTGCAGGTTATAAGGAAATGTAGTTCTATCTGCCATTTCCTTCTGCCTTTGTTTCCCACATCACTATGGAGGGGTGATGGAAATTTAGGTCCTGCAGGACTATGATATCTATTAGTTAACCATTTGTTTTTCCCCTTTCCTTTGTTCCTGGGCAGCCAGGAGTGCCCACAGGAATACCACACATATCCCACCTGGCTGGGGTGGGGGTGGGGAGGTGTTTGCGGCCTGTTAGCTTGCCTTATGCTCCCTCATCATCCCTAAGACTGGAAGGTCAGAAAAGGAAGGAAGTGGATGATGGACTTAAAAACTGTGAGCTTGAAGTCATAATCTGTGAATATCACAGAGATTAAGCAAAAATGTCATGACCTATGAATAGCACACACACAAAACAACAAAAAGCTTGGAGAACTCTGAGAGTGGCACTAATGTCTTAAATTTTGATCACATTTCAGTTAAGCTGAGAGCCTGATCAAAAAGGAGGAATTATTGAAAAGAGAACCACAGGGTCATAATGGAGCTACTTAAGTAAACCAAGACTTAATACCTAACCTAATTGCAGTTTCAACCCCCCAGGAATGCAACCTTTAACTAGTTAACATGAGAATTTCCTGGTCAGCACTAATAAATTTACTGATAGACCTCTTCCATTCTCCTTAGGAGGGCAACCTTGACTGAAACAATAGATTCTTTGCTAATAACTTCCCTTTTTTCTGCTCCTTCTCTACCTTGAAAATCCTTTCCTTTTCTGCAGCTTGATGGAGCTCCTTTCTATTTGCTGGATGGGATGCTGCCTGACTCATAAATCATTTAATAAAGCCAGTTAGATCTTTGAAATTTATTTGTTTGAATTTTTGTTATTTAACAAGTGAGAGCCACAATCAGAACTGCTTCCCCAATAGCCCACAAACCGCAATATATCTTCCCTGTTAGAAGACTGTTTAACAGGAGGCCACTTTACCATTTCTGAAAAATTTTCCACATTCTAACACATAAATGTAAATCATTACAAATAATTTCTGGAACTAGGAAAGATAAAATAAATAAAATAAAATAAAATAAACTTAAAGTCTTACAAATGTGTTTTATATGGGACACCCTTGTAATAGGAAATAGGAAAAGACCCGAAGAAATTGGATAGTGATGAAGGGAATAGTAGAATTGCTAAGGAAGATGATAATAATCACTCTTCATATATGAGCACTGACCTAGATTCAGGCAAAGCGTAGGCTATTTCCTTATCTTATTTAACCCTCACACAACCCTATGGGTAGCTATTATGACTTCATTTAACAGGTGGGACAACTGAGGCTCAGAGAGGTTAAATAGTTTGTCCAACCAAGACCCTGAGGCAAATAAGTTGCAGAAGCAGGCATAGAATCGAGGTTAGCCTGAACCCATAGCCCATGTGGCCAGAACTGGCCAGGGGCCTGTGGGGATCTAAAGCTCTCATTAAGTGCTTCTACAACATCTCCCTCTCAGAGAGAATAGAGGAGCAACGCCAGGCGTCTGGAGAAAGGTTGGAATGGACTGGGAGAAGAGTGAGGAGCTAGATTAAGGGGCATCAAGGTTTCACAACAACTGTGTATTGGGAAAACAATTTTGTTCAAGAGGGCTATTTATAGGGATGTTTTTCCTCAGCACTCCCTGCCCCCATCTCCTCCCTTTTGTGTTAAAAGGCGCCTGGCAGAGTGGTAGAGGGTTACAGGCAATGCACAGGAAACTCTGGAACACAATGAACGGGGCGGGGACAGATCTCCACCCACCTAAGAACATCACTAGCTGCAGTATTCAGAGACCCTGCAGGGGACAGATGGAACTCAGAACTGTGTCTCTGCTCCTTTTATCGTCTTTCTCCCAGCCAGAAAGAAGGCAACATGCCCAAAGGGGTGCGGAACAGAGTTAAAATAGGAAGCAGGGGCAGAGTAAGAGGCAACAGAACAAAACAAAACACCAACATAACAGAAATCAGTCGGCATCCCCTATCCAGAGGACTCCCGAATTCACGGATCCAGGTTTTTCCACCCAAGTCTCCCTGTAGCTCTCAAACTCAAAAGATGCAGAGCATGAAGGGAGAGAAGGGATCCCAACTTCAACTGCTGACAGGGATGCCTGAACCTACTGTTAGACCCCCAGAACAGACCCCGCCAGGCTTGTGGGGGCTGCTGCTCATGGGAACAGCCTGTCGCATCCTTCCCTCTGGGCCACCAGACAGAGGCCTCCAGCCAAATGGATCCAAATTCAGACTTGGAAGTTAAGGCCAGACCCTGGGCAGAGTCAAATGTCTGTATTACTAGTGATTCAAACCACGGCACTTGGCTCTCCCTCTGGTCTTGTGAAGTCTCCTCTCCACATGAGACTAGGAAGGATGCTTCCTGCTGCTCTTTGGCAGTGCCCCGTGCCCCTGGTGGAGCAGGACAAGGCAGTCTTGTGCTGCTGGGTTTACTCATTGTTTCTGAAATACTGAAGACTCATTTAGTGCTACACTGTACATCATGGGTCAAATGTCATTACAGTTTTTAAAACACTCCGCAGAACACAAAAGATTTCCAAACCTCTTGTTTTTGAACAACATTCAATGCAAAGAAATTAGAGTGTAACTAAAATACTGGTAGGAGAAGCCTTATTTCTCAAATAATTTCAAACTTTGTGCAGATGTCTCATCTAATTTCTAGTCCCAACCTCTTCACGTCTACCCAGTCCTGCATTTCACATGACCAAAGGGCATTTCCTCCTGAAAGCTCTCATAGTGTCACCACCTGTACCCCAAGACCTGACTGCCTACCTGCTTGTACTCACCAACCTTTGTCCCACATTTTCCCTTGAACTCTTCTTTCCAGCTTATCTCTTAACTCAGGCAAAAGACCCAAAGGACATAACATCCTGTGATGGAAACCGAAACTACTCTTGACGCAATAAAGACTGCCCAGAAAAAGAGCTCCTGCTGGCCCAGACCACCCAGACCAGTATAGATTTTTTTAAATATATATTTTAAGTTTATTTTTTATTTTGAGAGGGAGAGAGAGAGAGAGACGGGGGGAGGGGCAGAGAGAGAGAGAGAAGGAGAGAAAGACAATCTCAAGCAGGCTCTGCCCTGTCAGCACAGCCCGATGGCTCCAACTCATCAACCTCCAGATCATGAGCTGAGCCAAAGTTGGACACTTAGACGATGAATTCATCCTGGCTCACACCTGCCAGGATGGACCATGGAGCAACCTAGTGATCCTTGGAGTGACTGACTGTTACCATTATCTCCTTACAAAACTAAAATCTCTGCCCAAGGAAGAGCACAAGCCTCATTAACATAACATATGAAGTGTGTATAGGCATGGCTTCTTAAAGTGCTCCTGCCACCTTATGCCTGCTTTTACCTATGATGATAAGGCTTTCCTATCTAAATAGTCATCCTAATCTGAAATAAAAGGAACCCATTGACTCTTGCTGGGGAGTGGTGGCTTTGGAAGTTATTCCCCACAATCACCTTATTTCCTGCAAGTAAGGTTTCCTTTGTGCGACAACTCAACTGGTATAGTTACTATATGTGACACACCATGGAGTGAACTCATGTTAGCTTGGTTACAATAAGGCCCTTGATGTATAGATAAATATATTTTTCTGCAAAAACTAATTTTTTCCCTTACCAGCCCCCAATTTTATAAACTTGGCATCTCTCTTACATTTACTCTTTTACATAAAAGCCTGAGGTTCTGAATTAGTAGAGAGGGAGTGGTCAATGCAATTTTATCATAAAATGTTAGGAGGGCTTCCTTTTTTATGGAGTGTTTTTCTTTTTCACTATTCTCTCACTTTCTGCCCTTTCTATCCCCAAATGCCTGGTTGATGGTGAAGCAACTGAATTGCATTCTCAGCTGGGCAACTGTGGCTGTAGTGTTTCCCAACGCCTTTTTTTTTCCTCCTGAATAATGCAGTTTTGCAATTCTAGGAACTGAAAGGGAACTAAAATATACAATGCTTCAGACAGACAGAGAGAGAGAGAGAGAGAGAGAGAGAACATCATGTGTAATAATAACTATGTCTGTTCTTCAACTTCTGAGCTGGGAGTGGGAGCATTTAAGGCTCTCCTTCTCTGTTCTTATCACTGTGACTGCTTGCTCTTGCAGGCCCACTCAGAACCAAAACTGCCTGGGATGCTTGAGTGGCTCAGTCCATTAAGCATCTGACTCTTGACCTTGGCTCATGTCATGATCCCATGGTTTGTGGGTCTCATGGTTCATGGGATTGAGTCTGGTGTCGGGCTCCATGCTGACAGCACAGAGCCTGCTTGGGATTCTCTCTCTCCCTCTGCTCCTCCCCTTGGTCGCACTCTCACTCTAAGTAAATCAACTTTAAAAAAAAAAAAAAAGAAGAGGAAAAACTGACTTTCCTGGTCATAGAGGTGGTGAAGCAATGGGAGCCCAGCTGGCATGTTTCAAGAGGTACTGCTAGCAGGATATCCCTGCTTCTAGGACTGAGAGACTGATCCTGGTTCTTGTTCCTTCTCTTCCATCAGGTGGACCTCTCCTACACTCTGTTCTGTTTGATTAGAGATTGGTAATGTGGGCCTCCTCCAACCTCACTAGGGATGCTTGTTCCTCATTTGAACACCTAGAAACAACAATTTACAGCATAGCCTAGATCTGGGAACACATGGCACAGAGAAATGCAGTAATAGAGCTAGAAGCCCATTTTTTCTAGAAGCCCTTTTGTTGTGGCGTCTTCATCCTCTACTAGCTTCAGACCTTCAGGGCACTGGCATCTGGGCCCAGGGTGGGCACAAGGCCTCTCTCATAGAAGAGTCTCACCCAATATATTAGTCTGCTAAGGCTGCCATAACAGAATACCATAGACAAGGCAGCTTAAACAACAGACGTTTATTTTCTCACAAGTTTTGGAGGCTGGCAGTCCAAGATCAAGGTGTCACAGTTTTGCTTTCTCCTGAGGTTTCTCTCCTTGCCTTGTAGGTGGCCACCCTCTCATAGTGTCCTCACGTGGTCTTTTCTCTGTGGGACACATCCTTGGTGTCTCTCTGTGTCTTCGTCTCCTCCTCTCACAAGGATACCAGTCAAGTTGGATTAGGACCCTCTCTAAAAGCCTTGTTTTAACTTTCAAGGCCTTATCTCCAAATACAGTCAGGTTCTGAAGTACAGGGGGGTTAGGGCTTTAATATATGAATTTGGCAGGGGAGGCACAATTCGGTTAATAACACCCAACAACCAGTGACAAGACCAACATTTTTAAGCTGGGAACAGGGGAGAGGGAAGAAGAGGAAATGTACCCAGGAAGAGGATAAACTGACATTCTCCACCCCAGAACAGAGAATTCAGAACCTGTTAATCATGTCCATGGACAAGGGATCATTTATGAGTATTTAAGTGGCTGGGCACTAGCACAGGAGGGAGAACTCTAAAATTGCTGATTGATAAGTCTAGTTTTATGGGCAAGTAAAAGAAAGGCTAGCTCACAAGTGACACAAAAATCTCCCAATACCCATCCTCTGTCTTTTGCATCTATTTATTTATGGCAGAGAAGACTATTACCATCAGTGGTGAGTGAAGGAAGCAGATGGCACACTTGGATAGGCATCAGTCTTAGTTGCAGATAAATCCTAAGCCATGACAAAACTCTATTGTGGTAGCTCCATGTGAGTGAAGTGCTTTTTGTTCTATCATAATCTGCTGAAGGGATAATTTATATTATCACCAAACAGCTTAATTATTAGGCTGTTCACATTCCCACACAATCTCCATATAACCTTGTTTTCTAGGAAATCCAAAGTCCAACGGAAAAATCCTTTGAAACCCAAATCTGATCTTTTTCCATAGACTCAGGAAAAGGTACACATCTTAGAGTAAGCAACTAGAAAGAAATACGGGAAGAGGAAGAGGTGAGCAGAGGAAGGAAAGAGAAAGAAAAATAGAGTGTCCAGAAGAAGGGCTAGATTCAAGTTTGGATCTATCACAGGGCACACTCAGCAATGAGAGGGGTCAGGGAGCAAATGGGGAGGAGGACAGCTTTCCAGCTTCTTGAGTCTTGCTGTCATTATGTGGTTCATTATCTGGCCTGGTAAATTGTGAGTTTTTCCAACCATAAGGTGTAGATAATTGAGAGTTATCAAATAAAGACAAAGAGCCACCATGCATATATATCAAATGTTCAGTCAACCAGGCATAATGGACACCTCGCCCAGTGTTCATATCATCTCAACCCTGAACTCTATAAACAATGTGAACCCAACTTATCGTGACTTATCATGACACATTGTGGAGTCCTCTGGGGAATCTTAGGGCTGTGTGGAGGTCACTATCTTTACTGTTTTACCTAGGCAGTTCTGTTTTGTGATAACCTACACTTCTGCATTTGATGGTGATTAAGAGGACCTGGTACATAGCTAATGTTATACTGTGAAGTGTATGTGAATCATTTGTAAATTACTGGTGGACTTTATTGTGAGAAAGACCCTACTTAATAAATATTGTAGGTCATTAAAGTTAATTGATATTTGAATAAGGGCTGTTGATTAATGCTATTATTATTACAATAATATTAACTAATGTTATTTAATATGGTTAATATTAGTTTTATATAGTTAATTTTAGTGTTATATATTTATATATAAATATATTAATATAGTTAATATTAGTTTAATATAGTTAATATAGTTAAATATATGATATATTACATAATATATTAT
Organism: Panthera leo; assembly: GCF_018350215.1. NCBI lineage: Eukaryota > Metazoa > Chordata > Mammalia > Carnivora > Felidae > Panthera > Panthera leo. The sequence goes on from NC_056687.1 coordinate 65,035,402, forward strand.
ATATTAAAACCATTATATTAATGTAGTTAATATTAGTTAATATTATTGTATAAATTAAATATTATTGTATAATGTAAATTTCCTAATTTTGAATTTTGATAACTGTATTCTGATTATAGCAGACATTAATATTAGGGAAAGCTGGGTGAAGAGTAAATGGGAATTCTTTGACTATTATTTGCAAAATTTTTATAAGCTGAAATTACTTCAAAATGAAAAGTTAAAAGAATGTTTTTAAAGATTTAAAGAAGCAATTCAAGAACTTGACAATTTATCCATATTTTGTGCCCTGGGGGCCTGCACCCAGGAGAAAAGCACCCCTTTGGCCTCTTTCCTTGGCTATCCAAGCGATGAAATCTACTGTAGGTCAGATGAAATAAAAGAATATGGAAGTCCTTGCTAAAGTAAACTCCTAAACAAATGTTAATAGTAATAATTACAGTCTTGTATGGAAATGCTTCTCTATAAATAAAGGGAGGAATAAGCCATTACACTAAATATCCTACCAAATATTCTCCAAATAGCTTACAAAATGCTTAGAAACCACTGTCCTGGCACTAGAAAACAGGGAGTCCTTGACCGGTTTTGAACAAAGCAGGAATGTAACAAGAACAATACTTCAGGAAGGTTCATCAAGTCTTTAGTACATAGGACGGATGAAGTGGGCAGAGACCGAACTCAGCAAATCCCACTAGGAGTTATTCTGAGGAGTCACCGATCCTCACTGAATGGGCGTGGAAAAGAAGAAAACCAGAGGAGAGGCCTTTTGAAGGACTCATCGGTCTGGGCAGGACTAGCCTGGAGGTGGGGGTGGAAGGAAAGAAATGAGTCAGTTGTTACTTGAAGATGTCTAGCCAAGATGACAGGGCAATGCTGGTGTCGCTGAGAGACAGATGGAAAATGGAAGGAAGGAGCCACCATACTCAGAGCTTGGGTTAGGAGTTCTGGAGGTCAGGCAGGTACAAGGTGGGAAGACAGGCAGTGGGGCTGTCACAACTGGGCATCAGCAGTCCTTGCCATGTGGGAGTGCACTTTTGGTGTTATCAGATCTGCATCTCATGTGCAAGAGAAGCCAGAAACTCACATCTCTTAAGTGAAATCTCTTAACCCTTTAAAGTTAGCAATTGATTTGAAAAAATTTTAAAGGATTGTGTGTGTGAAACCAAACACCTCTGTGGGCCAGATTTGCAAGACAGGCTATCACTTGTGACCTCTGTCAAAGAGAAAAGGTGAAAGGTCAGAGTTCACTGTCACCAGAATACACAGGGAGACCATGTTTAAGTGACTATAAAGGGATTCAGTAAGTAAAATACTATACTTAAAGCTTCTGTCAGCAATCTGAGCTGCATGAATGTCCCTCCCCTTCACGTCTATATATGGATTTGAATTTGTACAGGAAGTTTAATCTAATCTTCCAATGGTTAAATCACAAGGATTTGAGTGCTTACTGTGTGCTGAATACACAGAAGTCAAGGAATTTCAGATCTAACTGGAGAAGAAAAGAACAGGCCCTCCTGAAAGCTTGAGGACAAATTATGGAACCGCCTGGGAGACTCCTTTCTCCACATTATGCTGGAGTATCAGTCACCTTAAATCCTGGATACCCCGCAAATCACTTTCATTGTAGTAAACTTGCAATAATGCGTGTGACGTGACGTGATGTGTGTGTGTGCGTGCGCGTGTGCATGAATCTGTAACCAGAAATCTGATTTCCTGGGCAGTGGTTACAAGGCGGCAGCCTCTAGCCTTCCGTCAGCGTGGGAGGGGAGCTAACTGGGTTGGGGGTACCTGGGCGCGGGAGAGGAGGATGGGAGTGGCCGGCGGAAAACCGCTCCCGGGCAGGTCAGGTTTCTCTGCTGGAATCCCTGTCTTTGTCTCTGTCATTACTCTTGAAGGGTTTGTGTAGGATTAGGCAGGCACCGAAATAGAAAGTGTCAACGAGATGATAAGGAGGATGAAAAGGAGGCAGGACTTTTTTTCGGTGCCACCTAGCACCGTCCGTCCCGAAGGCTAGCGCGCCTCCTCCTACCCTCCTCCAAGGGCCGCGGTGGGGCAGGAAGCGGGCGGCTGGGGCTGCGGGTCCTCCTGGGAGCGCGGCGGTTTCCTCCGGAGCTGCCGAGTTATCTCCAGAGCCGCAGACCGGCTCTCCCAAGAGCGCGTCCTACCCCCCCGCCCCGTACTCCTCAACCCACCCACCTACTTCCTCCGGCCCCATACACACGCAGCACTGAGCTGCCAAAAATTTCCACCCTCCGCCCCCCTCCCTAGCTAACTTCCTTCCAGCATTTCCTGAGCTGGATGATCCTAGGATTTGTAAGACAGGAAAAAAAGGAAGGCGTGAGGGCGGGCGAGAGAGACAGGATGCTTGTTTTTCGCGTTCCCAAAGCCGTCTGAAGGCAAGACAGCGGGCGCTGGGCAGAGGAGCCACGCAGCCCCGGGGCTGTCTCCTCGCCCCTGGCTGCTGCCCGCTTCCCGCGCTCTCGTCCTCTCCGGGGCGTCTCTGCAAAAGCCGAAAGGAGAGAGCTAGCCCTCCCTCCGGAGCGGGGGAAGACGCTCGGAGATCCCGCAGGAGCCCGTGAAAAGTCCCTGGGACTCCAAGTGAGGAAGTGACACTCCCGCCAGCCGGCCCGCGGCCGCCAGCTCCGCCCGGCCTCCGGCACCGCGGCCCTGGAGGAGCGCGCCGTGGACTGCAGGCTCCGCGGCCGCGCCGGTCTCAGCGCCCCGCGGGGTCCATGCGCGCTGCCCGGGCCGCACTTCCTCCGCGCGCCCATGCGGGCCCCGGGAGCCGCGCCGCAGCCAGTGATCTGACCCCGGAGACCATCCTAGGCGCGGTGCCAAGCACAGGGGAGGGAGAGACGGAGGGGCAACCTCTTTGGGACTAACTCATGAAGAACAAGGGTGCCAAGCAGAAGCTGAAACGAAAGGGAGCCGCCAGTGCCTTTGGCTGTGACCTGACCGAGTATCTGGAAAGCTCAGGACAGGATGGTAAAGTGCCTTTGCCTTTCCCCCCACCCCTCCTTTTCTTTTTGTTTGAGAGTGAGATGGACTTTTCTGGAGCGTGTTAGATTCCGTTCGTAAGTTAATGTATTCCAGGCCTGTGGGCTCAATGTACTTTTTTTCTTTTTAAAGAACAGATATGATTCCTAAGGTGCACAGCGCTGCCACCTCGACGTGCAGAGGCTGTGTGTGTCTTTCCGTTTGTCGCACACAAGCCGTTATTGGGCGGTGCTGCTGCAAGTTTAACCGGCTACCTCTGCGGGCTGGGGGTGGGAGCTCCAGAGATCCTGATCGCGGATTTTGGATGTCGGAGGCGAGGGATTCGGGCAGGACCTGTGGGATGATGATGATCAGTGGGCTTCTCCGGGTACATAATTACGACCGCCTTGGGTGTCCCTCCCGGGCTCTCCAATTTCATCCGCTCACATCTTTTTTTATTAATGTGCTGGAAGGCAGGGGGTGCGGTGGATCCTGGCTGGGGGAGTGGTTGCACAAACATTTTCTGAATTTCTGAACGGATGCCAAATATATAGTACCTCCCTCCCTCCCCTTCCCAACCCCCCAGACCCTTTACCTCCTCTTGGCTTTCAGATTAGCATTTGGTGTGTCAGACAAGAAGAGTGCTGTAAAAAGGTCAGAAGGCCTGGATCTTAAAATACTGTAGGGTATGTAAAAGAAAAGGAGAGCGTCTCTGTTTTCAAGGCCACATTGGGTAAAAAAGGGAATCCTGCAGAGTAGAGACAGTTTAAACATTTGTTGGGGGAGAGGGAAAGAAAACAATTTAGAATACAATAATAGCATTTGAAGTTAGAAGTTTTTAATCATAGGAAGGCTGGGGAAATTGAGCAGTAAATGACTCCTTTTGTAAGGTTGACTGACCCCGTGCATACCCATGACAAAAAGGCCTTGTCTTTAGAAAGTTAAGTGCGGAAAGAAATTAGACCACTATATAGGCCTCGTATTTACACACAGCTAGCTATAACAAAGGAGGAGACTGGAGGGCTGTTTAACTGTGCAGAATAATTCTGCCTCCAGGAAAATAATCTCAAAAATGATTTGATTAGCTCATATCAAATGTGCATCTCAAAAACAGTGCAATGATTTTGTTTCAATTACGTTTTTTTGAGACTCAGCACCACCTAGTAATTTGCAGTGGTGTGATATTCCTGTGGTATTCTGGAGTTCAGAGTCTGCTGTGTCATTAGGACAAATGGCTTAGTATCATAGAGCTTGGGGTACCACAGGTTTCAAAACTGCCTCTTTTGAAATCAAGGCATAACAGTCAACTCATTTAATCCTCTCCAATAATCGGGGAGAGGGCGATTTGATATAAAATTGCTTGGACTGAATTATTTTGAATGCGAAAGAACTCCACATGTGCATCTTAACCACTACCCTCGAAAGTTCAGAAGGAAATAGTTCCCTCCCCCTGTTTTTGTGAGGAACTTGAGGTTCACTACAAATGTTCGGGATGCCCCCTTCCACCCTGTGGGTGTTCTTCTGGGACCCCCTCCAAGCATGGGGGTGCTTGCCATTCCTGCCCCATTCTTATGATGTCATAGATTGTAGGATGAGCCAGGGATGTCAGCATTCTGTGAAGACACCTCAAAGGCTGCCTTTGGCAGCTCTTCTTTCACCTGCTTTGTATTTTGGGCTTCTATATAGGTTGCATTTGGAAAAGAAGGAAGGGAGCTACTGCTCAGAGGAAAAAAAAATGAAAACCAGTGCCTAATAATCCCAGCCTTGGGGAGGAGGCAAGGAAGCCCAGACAGGTAAATTGACCTGCATAAGGTCATACAGTATAAATCATGAGGGATGCAGAGAGGCTTGGCCTACCAGGCTCCTCTTCCCTCCCTAGCTTCCTTATCCAGGCCAACATTCTCCTCTAATGATTTTGTCTCCCAAATTGAAAGACTACACAGGCAAGATCCTGTCACAGGATCAGCAAACTTTCAAGTCTGACATACCTGAATAGAGTTTAGCTTTAAAACAAAAGGAAACTGACCCACTTAATGATCCAGACACCATTCTTGTGCCACATGAGGATTAGGCATGCATAATAAACAGCTTATAGAATTGAGAGTAATTAGGATTTCCTTTTTGCTACATGTAAAAACTAGTTATGTAGTCCTCTTTTAATTTGACTATAGTGTAGTATCAGTAAGCACAGTGCTAATGTTTTTTTTTTTTTTCCTAAAACAATGTGTTTTCCTCATGGACTTTCTGAAACATGTATTAGTTAATAGACAAGGCCTGGACTCTGCTCCCAGGGAGGAAAGCTGACTTGGCACTGCCCTTTTGCCCACCACCCTGGAAGTTCAACCCCAGAATCCAGGTGACAAGTCAGCATGGCAACTAGAAACCAGAAGGCTAGGGAGGGCCTCACAAGACTGACATCATGATTACTGAGCTTTGGAGTCAAGGGTAAGGTGATGGTCCTGTGTAGAGATAAAGAGAAATGCTTTCAGGTCTGGGAGCACAGGAGCAGAAGAGAAGGACCGAGATGTAGGGAAGCCAAGAGAGCCCTTGTGCTTGGACAGGGAGGGAAAGCCCTAAGCTGGGATGGCGGACGGAGCTGGTGATAATAAGCTGTGCTCAGGCCATCCGAATGTGGGGAAGCTACAACCCTGAGGCTGAACACAGAACATGAATGTCATCCACTTCAGTGATTTGCCGTGGCCCAGCCCTGCTACCTTCAGCTGGGCAAATCTGCCAGGGCAGGATGTGTGGGTGACAAATAGGTGTTCAGCTCAGAGCAGAAGCTGCCCAGGGCCAAGTGTCATCCTTAATCTTTAGGAAGCTGATGAAAACCAGAAACCCTTTCTTATAGAAGTGTGTGTGTGTGTGTGTGTGTGTGTGTGTGTGTGTGTGTGTGTAGCTTCCACAGTTCAGACCCTGCTGTTGATCATCCCCAGAGGCACACAGGCCCAATGTGAAGGGCCGTTTTCCCCCCTTTCACTTCTTGGAGGACTTTTCTCCAGTCTGGTAAGAACACTCAAGAACAGCACAAAGTTGCTCCTGACCAACGTGGCCGGAACAGTGACCACCACTCCAACCCTCAGCTCTTCCTTAGGAACCAGATAACTTTCTCTTCCCATCTGGAATAGAGGGAGAAGAGCATCTCTTCTTCACTGGTATGCTGAAAGTAGTAGTTTTCTTTGTCTTCTTTTTGACAACTGAATTGAGAGAATCCCAACAAAAACCACATCATATTGTCACCTGTGGTTGGGAGGCTGTGGGTGAAGCCATGTGAGGCCAGAGTGCATCCAAGAGCATTTCTTATTTCATTGTGAGCCAAGTGCCAACTGCCCCTGGTCTTCCCACAGGACTTGGAAATGCCGGGGCCAGCAGTCAAGGGACCAGAAAGAGAAGGTTATTGGAAAAGCTGTCTTCTGCCTCCATTTGTGCCTTCTGTCTCCACTCTGAGGGCTAAGGACTTTCTCACCCTTCTGAACAATCTATGTCATTTTATTCGATTCCTGGGAAAAGGTGATATTGTCTCACGCAGTGGTTTGCCATGATGGCAGCACATTAGAATCCCCTGAGGAGCTTTAAAAAAAAAAAAAAAAAAAAGGTGAAGCCCGGGTCCCCTCTCAGAACAATTAAATCAGAATTTCTTGTTGTGCAGGCATGGGTCTGTTTTAAAAGCTTACTAAAGGGGCACCTGGGTGGCTCCATGGAGCCTCCATTGGGCTCCATGCTGACAATGCCTGCTTCAGATTCTGTGTCTCCCTCTCTCTGCCCCTCTCCCCGCTCTCAATCTGTCTCTCTGTCTCTCAGAAATAAATAAACATTAAAAAAAATTTTTTTTAAAGCTTCCTAGCTGTTTCTGATATGCAGGCAGAGTTGAGAACCACTGCTTCCAGTTTAGGCGTTTACAGACCATTTATTTTCCCCTTGGATAAGCAGCCTTGACTATTCAGAATGTCTCCTCTGAATGTTTGGTAAGAACTGTGAGCCTTTTTATTGCTAAAGTTTTTTTTCTAGTTCTTATCAGATTGAAAAGGGAGAAAAATGTGTATATACATATATATATATATATATATATATATATATATATATATATAAAATTTCTTTTTTTTTTTAACGTTTATTTATTTTGACAGAGAAAGAGAGCACACATGTGCTCAGGGGATGGGCAGAAAGGGGGGGAGAGAGAGAATCCCAGGCAGGCTCTGAGATATCAGCGTGGAGCCCAATGCGGGGCTCAGTCTCACAAACCGTGAGATCATGACCTGAGCCAGAGTCGGGTGCTTAACTGACTGAGCCACCCAGGTGCCCCTTTATATATATTTCTGAGGCTAAATCATTCTCTCAGTTTGTTTATTCATTTATTTCACAAATAGGTACTGAGGCACTGTGGAGGCACAGTGGGAGAGAAAGAAACAAGCCCTCCAGACTTGAGAAATTTACAGTTGAAGGGATGTGAACAAACTTTCAGAAACCAATGGCTCAGGGTGCCTGGGCGACTCAGTTGGTTGAGCTTGGGATTCTCTCCCTTTCTCTCTCTTTGCCCTCCTCCACTCATGCTTTCTCTGTCTCTGTCTCTCTCAAAATAGATAAACTTAAAAAAAAAAAAAAAAGAGAGAAGCCAGTGGATCAATGAAGCTTTGAAAATAGCTGTCATAACTGAAGGAGAACATGTAAAAGCTACTATCTACAAGTAAATAGATAAGATACCCAAACATAAACAGGAACAAAGTCTTAGCAAGGAAGGTAGGTAATATTTTTTTGTTCAAGACAGGATTTAACACTGACTGGAGAACCAGGGCTGGTACTCTCTTTGGCTTAGTCTTTTCCTCCCCAGCATCTTACCTCACACATCCTTATCACACCTTCCCTACCTAGCTCTTCACTCTTTTTTTTTTTTTTTTGAAGTTTATTTATTTATTTTGAGAAAGACAGTGAGAGCAGGGGAGGGGCAGAGAAAGAGGGAGAGAGAGAATCCCAAGCCGACGTGGCGCTTGATCCCACGAACCAAACCATGAGATTATGAGCTGAGCCAAAACCAAGAGTTGACGCTTAACGGACTGAGTCACCCAGGTGCCCCCTGAGTCTTCACTCTTTAGGTCTCCGCTGCTTCTGGAAACCTTCCCTGACCTCCCAAGTTAGGTGCCCCTGCTGGGTATTCCCATTAGGAGTTCTGGAGGCTTCCTGTCCAGCATAGAATCCCCAAATCTCAACTTTGCCTGTTCCCAACCCTGGAGTAAATTACTTACCCCTGCTAGGCCTCAGTTTCCTCATTTGTGAAATGGGGCTAAGAGGACTGATGTGAAGATAAATGAATTCATATAGGCAAAGCACTTGGCAGAGGGCATGTGTATATGGAAAGCTATAAAAGTGTGGCTGTTATTATCATAACACCCTGGACTTGCCCTGGTATAAATAACTACATCACACCCATGACTGAATGAGTGAGGACTCCAATGAAATGGGTAAATGATATGGTCAGATGGTTTCATCAGTCATGAAGAGGAATGGGAAGCAGATTGGTTGCCCCAGTGAATGAAGAGGCCATTTCATGCAGGGATTTCCCAGAGCTACCGCAGAGTGGATGGACCATCGTGTATAATGGTGGAAGACCAGAATGTCCATCTGAATGGAAAGGGCCCTCAGAAAGATTTGAGAAAGATACCCAGCCACTCCTAAAACCAAAGGGAACCGAAAGAGAAGTCAGGTCTTGGAGGTAGAGTTTGTGCAGACAGAACAACAACTTCATAAGCTTGCGTTTAGAGGGGCATCCCCATATCTGGGTCCCAGAGTTAAATAGGCAAAACCAAAAGAGGAGAAAAAATGCTTTAAACCTGGAGCGAACTGACTGATAACACAAAGCCTGACTGTAACTTACTCTGTAGGGTCTGGATATGACAAACAACCCACACAGAGAATAGAAACAGCTACCTCCATCTACCCACATCCCTCCCTCCTGCCACTCTCCAGACCTATACCAACAGCCCCTTGACCACAGGCACAGCCTCTCCCTCTCCCTCTCCCCACACTCCCCCACAGGCGGCCCCTCAAATGCCTTCCAAGCTCAGGAGGCTCAGGCATTGGGACCGCTAAGGAAGCCTACTCTCTTGTCATCCCAGACATTCCCTGAAGCCAAGTGAACCATCTGCTGGGGTAGAGGGAGCTGGAGGCTGGGCCTTATGCTGGGGCAGAGGGAAACATGTTGAAAGCGGGAACACGTTTTCCCGTAGACCATGCTGTAAGTGGAGGAGAAGCCCCTCAATACCAGTACAGCTGCAGTTTTTGTTGCACTGTTCCCCCCCTAATGTATTAGGCATCTGTAGGCTAGCTGGAAACCTTTTCTGTGGGAGTGGGAGGAGGGGAGAACGCATTCTGAATTCCAGAAGCTGACTGACTTAGGCAGTTCTGAAACGCTTGCTGGGGACTGTTTGTTCCTGGAATCACCTCCCTGGAGAAAGTTTCCTGGGATTTTGTGGCTGCGTGTGTGGCTGTGCAACAGAGGGTGGAGAAGCAGGTGGGCTGAAAGATCCAGGACTTAAGTCTGAGAATAAGAAGTGCCCCCCCCCCACCTTTTTCCATTAGATATTGTAGCTAAATATTTTTGAGACAAAGTAGTGACAGACCCTTTTAATTGGGGCAACCTGAACCTGATGCTCGTTCCCTCCAGAACAGACTGAGTGAGCTGAGCTGCCTGCCACCCCCACCCCCCCCCCCCCCCCCCCCCCCCGCCACTGGCCTCTGGGTTTCAGAACTCAGCTGTCCTTTCCGTGGTTCCTTCATGCCAGTCTTGAGGCCCAGGAACATGGAGCTACTTGCTTTTCAAGCCCAATGCGGGGCTCGAACCCACAAACTGTGAGATCATGACCTAAGCCAAAGTTAAGAGTCAGATGCTCAACGGACTGAGCCACCCTCGTGCCTGGAGCTACTTGCTTTTTTATTGTTTTGTTTTGTTTCTCACTCATCACTTGCCTTGAATTTAAGCCTTGAAGTAGCTTTTTCCCCACTTATCCCACCCTTCAAATTACTTTTCTTTTTGCATATGGATGCAAGTCCCATCCAATTGTCTGAGCTATTTCTATGCCCCAGTACAAATGCCATGCTTGAGTTTAATTGGTCTTGGTGCTCCTCCCTCAAAGGGCAGGCCTCGAGGCTTTATTGAGGTGGGGCCATAGCCTCATAAAGCTTCAGGAGTCTAGATAGTCACCCTGTCCCTCTAACCCTGTCCCCAGCATGCAGTTTTAGGTACAGCTTAAAATGAGAGCACCCAGAAGAAATATGCTGACTACAGTTCAGAGGAGAATAGATACTGGTACTGGACTTTTTTCTAAGAGCAACTTTTAATGGAGGAAGAGGAGATATATCATTAAGCTGCTGAATGGCTAAAGGAAGGAGGAGGAAAAGGAGGTCTCTTGGAAAGAGAGAAGGGACGCAGAAATGAAGGCTGAGTCCCACATCAGACCTGCTTGTTATTTTTATTAGTAGAGTTACTGTCTGCATTTATTGCTTACTGTGTGCCAGTCACTTTATACCTACCAAGTAATATTTTTGACATCTGTAAGAATGGGGCATTTTTATCCCCTTTTTATAGAGGAGAAAACTAGATGAAAGAGGTTAAAGATCTTGACAAAATTATGAAGATAGAAAAGGGAGGATTTAAATCCAGATCTGCCTGACTCCCAAGGCCAGAATCCTAAGCACAAACACAATTTCTCAGACTAGCATATTTTGTAATTTGGCATTTACACTACAATTTTGTAAAAAAAACAAAAAACAAAAAAAAAATCTGTAAAAAGTAGCTTTTTCTCTGTTTTTGCCCTAGCCTAGATCATTAATAATAATAATAATGATGATGATGATGACGACAGCGGACATTTGCATGGCACTTTACCCTGTGCGAGGAGCTTTTCACACACATCTATTCTAAACCTACTAGCTTTCAAGACCAACCAGACCCCACCTTTTCCTCCTGGCCCGTTCCTGCCGGCTGCAGCCCCAATCCTCCTTCCCTTTTGGAACACCCTTTGCCTTAGAGTCAGAGACACGCAATATGATCTTCATTCTCTTTATTACTCTATTTTCTAACTGATAAGCCAGTGATGAGCTCTGCTGAAGGCAGGTGGCATTCAGCAGCTCACACAGATTTGGTAGCACACTGTGCCTCTCAGGGTGAGTCCTATGGCCAGCACACAGCACTTGATTGATTGACCCTATTTCCTCCTCAGGAAGCCAGTGTTAGAGCCCTTCTAGGAAGCTCAGGACCAGAGACACTGCTAATGTGCTGAAATATCAGGAATCCAAGATAATTGAAGCTTCCCCATAGGGACTTACAGCTACTCTAAGATGGAAACTGACCCAGACTTTGCACAGGACGCCCCAGAAACACTGCCTTTTCCTAGTGCCTCACCAGTCACTCCTTGGTATGAACCACATTCTTGGCGGGGCCCCAGAACCAACTGAGTTTCTGGGATGGAGTCTCAGGCACTCTTTGTTCTAGTTCAAGCTTGGCTGATGCATACCAGGCCCTGGTACCACACCCATGGCCTGATGCTGCCCCAGAATGCCTTTGGGACCCCCTCCACCCCCTCCCCCCAGAGACAGGGATGAGTGTCACCCCCCCACCCAAAGCAACATATACCAGCTCTTACTGTGACAGACACCAGAAAACAGTTTGACATATAAAGTAGGATTCTGGCAAACTATAAATAAATCTATAGCTTTCGTGACAGGCAACTGAGCTAATTTGTGCAATTATGCATATTTCTCTCCCTGGCTTTGTTCACGTTTTTATTCAGAAACCATCTTGCGTGGGATTTTCAATTCAACGCAACAAGTATTTAATGGGACTCTAATGTGCAAGACACTCTTGGATTTACGAAGATGCTCTCAAGTTCTCAGCCTAGTGGGGTCGTGAGAGGGGAAGACAGCTAAAAGAAGTACAAAGAAAAATGAAATGAGGGCTCCTGCTGATGTGCAAGCAGGGGATACCCACATGTAAGGCAGCTGAGTGAGAGAGCCATCCAACAGAGTGGATCTCTTGTAAGGGGGAAATTCAATAAAATGATAGATATCATCTGACCATGAGGAACGACAGGAATGGGGGGAGATGGGATGCTTGGTGTCTACAGACAGGAAACCACATGTTTTTGCCTGATACTTGTAATTGGTCACGCCCTCTTGCACCCTGAAGGGGAAGATACTTTATTCTGGGAAAGGTAGTTGAGTGGCCAGGCTTGGGGGTGAGGGGCCCTGTTGGGGTGACAGAAACTGTCTTCAGTGGCAGAAGAGTCAAGCTAGAGGAGGCAGAGTAGCTGATCATAACAAGAGTAGCCATTGGGTTAGCTGTAGTCTGTTAAAAGAGGGAGTCTGTGAAAAGAGAAAACTTTTTTGGAAAATTTTTTTTAATGTCTATTTATTTTTGAGAGAGAGAGAGAGAGAGACAGAGCACAAACAGGGGAGGGACAGAGAGAGGGAGACACAGAATCCAGAGCAGGCTCCAGGCTCTGAGCTGTCAGCACAGAGCCTGACACAGGGCTTGAACCCAGAAACCATGAAATCATGACCTGAGCCGAAGTCGGAAGCTTAACCAACTGAGCCACTCAGGTGCCCCCAAAGAGAAAGCTTTTTGTAATGTTAACTGACCATCCTAATTATGGGTCAATTAAATCTAGCATTATGGCATCAATGCGCAACCTTGACCTGTCCCTGTTGTGTGGAAATTCTGTTTTGTCCCCCATTAAAAGAAAAATGTTTTTTTTAATGTTTATTTATTTTTGAAGAGAGACAGAGACACCATGAGCAGGGGAGGGGCAGAGCGAGAGAGAGACACAGAGTCCGAAGCAGGCTTCAGGCTCTGAGCTGTCAGCACAGAGCCCGACGCGGGGCTTGAACCCATGAACTGTGAGATCATGATCTGAGCTGAAGTCGGACGCCCAACCAACCGAGCCACCCAGACGCCCCTGTCCCCCATTTTTTATATGAAGACCAACTCAGAGAGGTTAAGTAACTTGCCTAAACATCACCCAGCCACGAAGTAGGGGAACTAGAGGCATTAAATTCCCATTCCACAGCTTTGTGTCCTCTTAGCCACAGGCAGGTCAGCTGGCAGTAAATCTGATATGCAAAGCTCCATTTTACCATGCATTGCCAAGGTGATAAGTTCAGCAGGATTTAGCTAGACTTTAATAAAACTTCTGGCAATGGAGTTCTCATGCCCAGTTTTTCAAAGTAAAACATTTAGGTTCCAAATGGCAGGCTTCTACACAGAGAGCGTGCCCTGTTACCATAAGTAGTCCCTTCCACCACTTCTTTCCCATCTGTTTCCTGCATGCAGAGTATTATTGGGAAACAATGATGTCAGCTCTTCCATATAAATCTACACCTCCCTGCTTGCCCCTCCCCTACAATGCATATTTTTGTTCCTCTTTCTGGCTTTTGTCTTGCTGTTCTGTTCCTTAAGGACTCACGCTTTTGGCGTCAATTGTTGGCTTTCTTTTTTAATATGTTTTAGCTATTTAAGCTTATTGTGGCCTTCAAAGTGCACATGCTTTTTTTGGGTCCATATTTGGAAAATCTTTTGTTTGGCTAATAGCTAGAACATGGGCCTGATGTTAATGGAGAGGAGCCATTTTGCTTTATGGGAAAGCAAAGCTAGATGCAGGGCTCTGAATCAGCTCAGAATTGAGGACACAAACCCTGCTTGGAAGCCGTTAGGGGCTGCATTAAAGCTGTTTGGACCCTGGGTACAAAGCCTATAGGTGAAGGTCAAGGAAATCTACTCATGGAGTAATCTGTGTTTTCTCACCCCAAGCCTGACTTTCAAATGGGACATGGTTTCCTCAGTTCCCCTTTCTTTACTGCCCCTAATGACAATTTGGTTTCAGAAAGGAAAGGGGAGTGGGTAGGCCTTGGGGATAGGGGGTGGGGAGTACGAGCTTTGAATTCTGGATCGAAAAATTCTGGACCTCTCTTTTTAAGCCTTGGGCAGTGATACTCAAAACTTTACTGGGCATAAGAATGACAAAAAATGCAGTTTTTACTTTTAAAATTTAATTTAAAATCGAACTTCAAAATTAAAAAGAAATATCGGTTAAATTTAGTACACTATTAGTACACTATAAGGAGCATTAGAAATGCTCCTTAAATTTCATTTCAGTCTCCTTGAAACAAAATGGACATCTAATAAAAGTTTCCTCTAGGCATCTGCCTAGGTCCTATAGTATCTGGGTCTGTGGACGGCAAGAGGTTTCACAGAACGAGTGCTACGGTTTACAGGGCTCCAAGCGGTAGAGAGCTGCTGCATAGTAATATCCTGAGGTCAGGCCTCAGAGATTCTGCTTTTGTAGGCCTGAGATGGGGTCTGAATCCCCATTTTTAAAGACGAGCTCCAGGTGATTCTGGTATCTTTGGTCTACTGATCTCACTTTCAGAAACATGGACTTAGCCCACAGAAAGAAGCAGCTAAGTAAAACCACATGACTTTTATTTTCTTCGTTATATTTTATATATTGCCCAGTTTTTCAATAGTGGACATGTATGTTTACGATTTAAGTTGGGAAAATAATCTTTTAAAATTATTATGGGGATGGGATGTCTTGACTCATTCAATTTTTCATAAAGCCTTTTCGTTTTAATCCTTATAAAAAAAATCTTCATAAAGTCTGTTCGTTTCCTTTCCTGCCTTGATAGGTACAGTTTAGTGATATCAATTAACTTCTCCTCTGAGAAGCAGTGTAGCCAGGTGGTTAGCATGTGGCTTTTTTGCTGATAGTCTGCCTTGGTTCAAATGTCAGCTTTCTCACATGCTGGCTTTGTGACCCTGGACCAGCTAAGAAATCTCTCTGTGCTTCAGTATCCTCATCTGTAAAGTGGGGATTATGATAGTAATAGTACCCATTGTTCAGGGTTATTATGAGGATTAAATGAACTCGTGCACTGCCTGGAATTTTTGTAAACCTTCTGTAAGTGTTGACTCTGGTTATTACTTCCTTGGTGATTGGAAATCTTACCCTGTTTCAGCATTACTCAGAGTGTGGTTCCTGAGTAATGCTACAGATGTGGAAGTTGAGAGAGCTGAGAACACTGTTCCAAGGCTCCCATATATCCCTAGGGTCTTCCTCTTTAAAAAAAAAAAAAATTATTTCATGTGCACCCAATTATTTATTTTCTTTGATTGATGGCATAAAAATGCTGGTTTTAAGACCTTTATTTGTTGATAAATATTTCTGGGGGTGGGACTGTGGCAAACTTTCTAAATCTAACATGTCTTTAGTAATCAGAAAAAATAATCTAAAAACGAAATGAAAAAGAAAAAGAAAATGAGGGTTACGGTAAAAGGCCATAGTGACAGCCATCCAATCTTCTGGTTTCCATTTGTATTTCAGGAGGGCTATAAATCTGGAAAATGAGCCCATTTTCATCACTGAGGGAACAATGTAAGACCTGGGTTCTAGTTGGCCCATATGATATATCTGTCTATTTCTTTGCTCCACAACGTCATTTTGACAGTTTACTGATCTGACTCAATCTTAGGATGTATGAACAGAATCTTAGGCTGTAGAGCATATGGATCCACACGGCACTCTTTGTGGGTTGACTGTGTGTTCATTTCTCAGTGCTTTATTTGAAGATAGAAGCTTGTACACAGAAGTATATTTAGGAAGATGATCAAGGTGGTGAAGTGTAGACCTTTATTACTTCTCACCTCCAACTTCCACCCATCATAGTTTCCTAAATTGCCTCCTCCCCTGAGTAGAAAGAAAATTTTCTCCTTGGAGACTGGGACCCTTTTCCGTTTATCTGTGTGTTAGATGTCTGCAGGACTGGTTCCTTTCTGGAGGGTCTCAGAGAGAATCCGTTTTCTTGCCTTTTCCAGTTTCTAGAGGCTGTCTTCTTTCCTTGGTTCATGGCCCCTCATCACATCTCTTTGATTTCCTGCCTTTTTCTTATAAAGACCCTGTGATGACATCAGATAATTGGATAATCTCATCTCAAGATCCTTAGCTTGATCACATCTGCAAAAATCCTTCTAGATATATGAGGCAGCAGGAATAAGGACATGGACTACTTTGGGGTGCCATTACTCAGCCTACCACAATCTGTTTTCCCCACAGCACGTTGGCTCAAAAGATATTAACAATGTGAATGAAAGGAATAGAGTGGTGATTATGCGAGGGGAGGAAGAGATGAAAATCAGCATTTACTAAGCACTCATCATGAACCAGGCTCTGGGTTAGGGGGGACACAAGGATGAACATGTATTGTCTGTCCTTGTGGGAGCTCACAGCCTCATGCAGGAGATGGACACATCCTCAACGGATTCTTACCAAACCACAATGGGAGGTGGATGACATTAAGTCTGACTCAGAGGAGCTGAGTCTTCTAAAATGAGTGGAATTTGAGAGGTCTCTCTGCCTGAAGGGAAGATATTCCAGACAGAGGGAAGAATCTAAGCAAAGGCATTGGGTGTAAAACAATATGGCAGGATCAACATTCTCAAAAGAAGAACAAAGAGAACAAGGGTGAAGCATGAGCCACCTACCTGCCTGGACTAGGTTTATAGGGACAAATGGCTTATTAAATGACCATTATAAATCTGCCAAAGAAAGAAAGAACAACGAGCACAAAAGGGCCAGTTTAAATTCCAGTTCGATAAAGAATCTTGAGCCACATGTCAAGCTTCTGTGTCCTTTTTGCTATTTCTGTTGTTTCTGGTAAGAAAAAACTTGGACCCCAGTCTAGAATAAACTTCCTCCAGGTGGGGGAAAAATGAAGTGCCCCAAGCAGTTATAACCCAGAGTTTCAGTTTATTCCATCTATTTATAATCTTAGGAAATTTCACTTCTCTCTGTCTTGTGGATGATAACCAGAGCGATGTTTAATATTTCAAGTCCAAGTTTTATTTGAGTTGAAAAATATTGTAATGTTCCTTCCCACTTACCTCCTGGCTATACTTTGACTCCATCCCATCTCTTTTCCTTCCAAGTTTCTCTTCGTCTTTGTCAATCCTCCAGTATTAGAAACCGTGGAGCAGGGGCACCCTGGTGGCTCAGTCCGTTGAGTGACTCCTGATTTTGTCTCAGGCCCTGATCTGACAGTTCACAGGATTGAGCCCCGAGTCAGGCTTTGTGTTGACAGCATGGAGCCTGCATGGGATTCTCTCTCTCTCCCCCTCTCTCTGTCCCTCCCCTGCTCAGGTGCTCTCTCTCTCACTCAAAATAAATAAATAAACTTAAAAGAAAGAAAAAGAAAGAAAGAAAGAAAGAAAGAAAGAAAGAAAGAAAGAAACCAACCATGGAGCAGCTATCAGATCCATTGTTCTTGTCAGTTTTACCCCCAGGTGCCATTTTGAGCCTGGCCCAGTATGCTCCTCCTCCCTGTGGGATGGCCGTCCCCACCTCAGAGCAGTATCCTCCCACCCCGCTAGGTCCCCATCTCTGAGGAGACCTCAGGGTCCTTTGGATGTGGGCCTCCCTGTCCAGTGTCCACCTCACCTCTGCCAGATTCCACAACTCCAAGGACTAAAAATACTTCAGCCTCTGCTTTTCCCTCTGGCAGGAGCTCAAACTGATTTTGTCCCTTCTGACTGAAAAGCACTGAGAACCAGAAGGAAGCGAGACTAGCTGGATGGTCAGCTGCTTTCTGAGGGGCTCCTCCCAGAGGTGTATGCGCTCTGACTCTGGACAGTGGTCGTCTCCATCACTCCCTCACCAGAATAGTTCCTCTGGCAACTCTGCCGGCACTTGACTCCTGACTAGAATTGGCAGGAATCATGAAAAAATACAGGATGTGATTTTAATGAGGAATAAACACCTGCCGGAGGTGCCATAGGTCCCCTTCTTTTGTAAAATTTTCGAAGTAATTGTAAAAAAAAAAAAAAAAATTCAAACGACATGGAGACTTATACAGTACAAAGTCCCTTCCTACATCCTTGCAATCCCATGTGTCAGTCTGGGCTGGATTCAATCAGACTAGTTCTGTCCAGCGGAACTTTCTGAGGGACATGTGTTCTCTCTGCACTGTCCAGTTTGGCAGCCACTAACCACATATGGGCTGTTAGCACTTGAATGTGGCTAGTGCCACTGAGGAACTGAACTGTACATTTTAGTTAATTTAAATTTACATAGGGGTACGTGGGTGGCTCAGTTCGTTAAGCAGCCAACTCTTGGTTTCTGCTCAGGTCATGATCTGATGGTTTGTGAGTTCAAGCCCCACATCAGGCTCTGGGCTGATAGTGGGGAAACTGTGTGGGATTCTGTCTCTCTCCCTTTCTGGGCCTCCCACTCTTTCTCTCTCTGTCTCTCTCTCAAAATAAATAAATACAAACTAAAAAAAATACCCAAAAATTTACATAGCCTTATGTGACCAATGGCTATTATTGGACGGCACAGAGACCTTTCTCTGTATATATACTAAAAAATATACACATCGAATGAGTTTGTTTTTTCCCCACAAAGATAAAGTTACAACATAAATATGTTCTGAAACATGCTGTTTTAAATAACAGCAGGTTTTGGAGAACTATCCATTTTTGTAAGTATAGCTCAATCTCACTCTTTTTCATCACCACATGGGATCCTGCTTAATGGGTGGGTTTTTAATTTTAATTTTTTTTTTAAGTCAGGTATCACATTCTTGTGTTTCCGAATGTAAAAGACTCTAAAGGGCATAGTAAAAACTGCCCCCCCCCCCCATCCCTGCCCTCAGCTTCCCTGTTCCTCACCCTGGAAGTAACTAGTATTAATTTTCTTGGAAATCTTTCCATAGAAATTCTGTGCATACACAAGCAAATATATATGCTTTTAATAAAATATCATAATTAATGTAACCATTTCTTTCCCTTTTTACAAGTTCCTATAAGGCTTCTCTTCTTGTCTAAATACTGATTAATTGGGGACACCTGGGTGGCTTAATCGGTTAAGCATCTGACCTCTGCCCAGGTCATGATCTCCCAGTCTGTGGATTCGAGCCCCATGTCAGGCTCTGGGCTGACAGCTCAGAGCCTGGAACCTGCTTTGGATTCTGTGTTTCCCTCTCTGTCTGCCCCTCCCCCGCTCATGCTCCCCCTCCCCCTCTCTCTCAAAAATAAACATTTAAAAAAAAATTTTTTTTAACGTTTATTTATTTCTGAGACGGAGAGAGAGACAGAGCATGAGCAGGGGAGGGGCAGAGAGAGAGGGAGACACAGAATCTGAAACAGGCTCCAGGCTCTGAGCTGTCTGCACAGAGCCCGACACGGGGCTCAAACTCACAGACCACAAGATCATGACCTGAGCTGAAGTCGGACGCTTAACCGACTGAGCCACCCAGGTGCCCCTCAAAAATAAACATTAAATGCTGATTAATTGACTTAGTATTTATTGAATATGTTGTATGAGCCATGCATCATTTTCACTGATAATTGTTATTATCTATAACTTATTAAATATTCATACTGCTTCCCTTTGTTTATAATGAGGGTAGAATTGGCTAGTCCACATACTTCTAGTTATACTTCAAACTTGTGTTCCAATATTCCTTAGGGATGTCGTCTGGCCAATCCATGTTCTGTCACCTGGAGTCCGGGCCCTGGGTTAAAGCTGAGGCTGGGGGTAGAAGTTAGAAGCTATTTGGCCTGCATGCTGGCATACCCATGGCATCTAGATCACAGTGCTCTGGTCCTCTGAGCCGTCCTGGCACAGGCCGTAGACACCTAGGAAGCGGCAACAACAGTGAAACAGGTGGCAGCTTAAACAGGAAATGTGTCCTGAAGTTGAACATCCATATTTTTGTGGAAACTATAGCCAGAGTATATCTTATAGCAGAATTGGAAAAGAGAATGTCTGATAAGAGCCTGTCACTAATATCACTCCCTACACCCTTGAATGGCTTCCCAATGCCCTCAAGACAAACATCTGCTCCATAAACACTAAGATGGTGTTTATTGGTTTACCAGCCATCATTCTCAGAGAACTGCCTTCTCTGTAGCTTCCATGGATACCACTGCCCCATCTGAGCATGACCCTCGGCCACACTGTAGTTCTCATAGTTCCTCAAAAGTACGTGTTCCTCCTGCCTTCAAGGATTTGTACATGCTCCTCTCTCTGTGTAGAATACTCACCCTATCTCCCTTTTTAGCTCCACCAGGGCTCTTGCCAACTCCAACCCATCATTTGGGTCTCAACGTGGATGTCTCATCCTCCAAGATGCCTTCCCTGATCCTTCTGAGGAAAGGTCAGGTGTCTCTCCTATGTGCTCCCATTCTACCCCATACTGCCCCAGTGCTGCTCTTGTCACACTGAATGGGCCATCCTCACATCCACCCTGTCCCTGCCTCATTCTGGATGACCCTGGATCAACTCTGTGAGATCAGGAGCCATGTCTCCTGGTTCATCACTTTAATCACTGGTGCCTACCATAATGCTCATCAATATGTGTTAAATGGGTCGAGGGAGCCAGGGAAGGGCAGTGCTTGCTCTCTTGGGTCCTTGCAGTGGTGGGTGGGGATTGAGGCGTGTGTCTGTGTGAATATTTTGCACATATGTGTGCATCTGTCATGTGACTGTGCATCCAGTGTGAAGACTGTGGGGGTGGAGGAGGAACCCACTGGTGGAGTGTGGGGTGGAATCTTCATTCTGCAAATAATTGCCCACTGGTCTTAGGCAAATCATCACACTTTTTGAGTCTCAGTTTTCTCATCTGAAAGACAGGAATGAGACTTAGATGAGAAAAGTTAGGCCAAAGAGCTTTTAAAACAGGAGAGGAATTCCAGTATTTATGAATACTGGATACCATAGTTATCCTGCTGTTGAGACAGTTGTGCTCAGGGGACTGAATGGCCCCAAAGGCCCTGTTTCCTGATGTGCTGTGAATGTGAATCCTCCTAGTAGACATCACCCACTGCCATCTTGGAAGGAAACTAGGAGAGCTGTTTCCCTAACACAGCCCTCCCACCCACCCGTTCCCTGCCGGCCTCAACCATCGGCTACCAGCAGGGCTTCTTCTTCAGGCCGGGCGGTTAAGAACATCATGCGGGTGCAGCGCTGGGGCCTCCCCACCATTCAGTGCCAGCATCACACCGGGCCAAGGCAAACACAGAGATAAATGAACTAGAAGCTACTGTGTCATTTCAGAGCTGAGAGAATCTTAGAAAATCGTTATCCAAACTTCTCATTTACTATACAGAGAAACCTGAAGCTCTGGAGAATACAGTCATTTGCCTGAGAAGATACAGCTGGCCGGTGGAGTTTGCTGGCTGCCAGGGTGTGTTAGCCAGAAATAACAGGTCAGTGCGTTCCTCAGAAGCGCCCAGCATCAGGAACCCCCGAAAGAGGAGAAGGGGCTCAGATAATGCTGCCTGTAGGAGAGAAGGAGGATTCGTAAGACTACCTCAAAACTTGAGAAAAATATCCTTTATTATACAGCTGGTTAAAAAGATGACATATATTTACTGGCATAGAAAGATGTCCAACATCTAAGTGAAAAAGCTTACAAAACAGATATACAGTATAATTAATTCTATTTTGGTAACTATGTATATTAAAAAAAGTCTGGGGGGATATATGCAAAACATTAACAATAGCTTTTTTCTGGATGGATGCTTTTCTCTTTCTTCTGCATACTTCACTGTGTTGCTGTGTTTTTTGAGTGATTTTTTTTTTTTAATGATGAATAATGTATAATGTTTATACTCTGAGAAAACAATAAGATATGTTCATTTTGTAAAAGCATACATATTCCCTAAATTATCCCAACTTTCTTTACTCTGATTTTGTTTTTATCAACAACTTTTATCATCTGCATCTTGCCCTCCTGAGGGAAGCCTCCATCTATACAGAGGCTATACCCAACTGTGAATTCCTATTTCAAAAAGATGAAATTGGGGCACCTGGATGGCCTCAGTGGGTTAAGCGTCTGACTCTTGATTTCGGCTCAGCTTATGATCTCATGGTTCCTGGGTTCGAGCTCCACATTGGGCTCTGTGCTGGCAGTGTGGAGCCTGCTTGCGCTTCTCTCTCTCTCCCTCTCTGTGCCCCTCCCAAGCTCGCTGTATAAATAAATAAATAAATAAATAAATAAATAAATAAATAAATAAGAAGAAATTGCCATTAGATGTCATAAAGTTATCCCCACTGAACTTGATTGCAGAGAATGGATCACTCTCAGGTGAACTTGCCAAATTCAGGTTCTGATTCTGCCAAGGAGAAGACAAAGACCCTGGCCTGTGATGACTCCAGAGAGGCCCAGCTTCCCCCATGCCCGCATCCCTTGAGGTCCTCCTTAACACATCAGCTGGACTCACAGTCCTTATGGCCACTGCTTGGGGTTCAGAGTAAAGTACTTTTGGAAGCCTTTCGCAGCACATCCTTGAATCTCCAACAAAGGGAGAAAGAACTTCAGTTTGAGGTTGTGCAAAAGTATGGCAGCTGGCTGCTCTGGCTACCTGCTGAATTTCACAGGAGACTTGCACAATATCAACAGACAGTGTGAGCCAAATATCTTTTGGTTTGTAAAAGTGAAGTCCAAGTTAATGGAAGGACAGAGAACTTGCTAAGATCAGGGGTGCGGGGGGTGGGGGGGGTGGGGGAGAAGTAACTAACCCTTAGGTGGCACCTTACAAAGTGCTGTTACCAAATCCTCTCATTTGTCCTGAATAATCCTGTGTGTGAGATGAAACAAATAATTATTACATAGATGGTCCCCAAGGACACAGAACTGATAACCCCAAATCTGTAGTCTTTACTTGCTACTCACTAGGATGCAAGATTTGTGTATATAACCTGTATGTTTAAAGCTCTACATTAGGAATCAGAAGACCTGTGCATTTGTCATATGACCTTATGGGAGTCCCTTCATCTTTCTGAACCTTAGCTTCCTCATCTATAGAATGGGGATAATAATACCTGTCTAGCTTACTTTGTGGGGTGGGAATCTGACAAGATAATGGACACAAAAATAGTGTGCTTTGAACATAGTGAATTGCTAAAGGAATAAAAAAGTATAACTTTCCAGTGCAGGACTAAGGGATATGTGTTCAAGAGAACTTTCTCTAAATGAAACTATTATTTTAGAACTGGATAAAATTAATACAGCTCCCCCCAAATCCAACAACCCCCAAGGAGTCCTCTGGGAACCCAAACCATCTATTCTCATGCCTCCTACCCTGCTTCAGGTAGAATCTCGGCTTTGAAGATAAGGAATCAGGTTGAAGAGAGGCAACCTGACCAGCTGCCTCTTTTCTCTGAAACCCCCTGGGGTTGGAGTGGGCTTGAGTAAGGGGCTTTTGCTGAAATAGTTGTTTGAGAACCCGTACTTGAATCCTAAGAAATTGGGCTAGCTTACTTATTTAGAAAGATATTTAAGTACAAATAAACCTAAATTTGTGCTATTCTTTTCCCATACGAGGGACCACTACAAGGCCTGAAGTGAGGACTCTGGGGTCCCCTACCCTGCTTAAGCAGAGCACTCTTGCTTTCTTCAGTTCTACTTCTTTTATGCTTTGGGGTAAAATTTTTCTGAACAAAACAGTTCATGCTTAAAAAAAAAGTTTGAAAATCACTGCTCCTTAAATCTGCAAGTCGAAACTTTTTTTTTTTTTTTTTTTTTTTTGTCTGAGGGTCAACCACCCAGCCAATCATTTATCTCTTGTGCCCCCTCCTGACCTCACTAATGCCTCCTTTCTGAGATCTGTTGCCCTTAGGTTTGCCCTGGAATCTTTCCTCTGGACAGTCCAGGTGTCATGTGTATTTTGTTTGGCTTGACTTGGTTTCACAAAGGGCCTATAGAACACCCATTCAAATCTAGTTCTTTGGAAAAAAGTGGTCAGCACCCATATGTAGTGTGCTGTTTTAAGTTTTATAGGATAGAGAAGTTTCCATTTTCAATGGAAACAGTATAGAAATAAGGCAGAGAGAAGCGGCTCTTCTCTAGATTTCTACGAATGATTCTTAGCTGTCTTGCCATTGTGGACATAGTTTCTTTTGTGAACATTAGCAACGTAGAATAATTTCTGGCACTATAGAGGCATCTCTATTAATGTGGGAGGAAGGGGAAGACAAAAGAAAAGAGAGGGAAAAAGGAAGGAAAGGAAAGGGGACACAAAGGAAGAATGGAATTAGAAGGTGGTACAGAAAAGTAGCTTTAGAATTTTTGAAGCGGCCAACCAAGGTGCAAGAATAGCCTTTGCTAATGTTGTTTTGTGTGATGGGGAATAAGGAGCCTCCATTTCCTTAGCTATAATAAGAGGATAAAAAATATTTACCTTATAGTCCTCACAGGAATGTGGTGAGGATCAGCTGAAATAGTGAATAGGAAAGGGACTTTCAGATTTCAGTTAAGAGGTCATTGTTGTTCCCTCAGCTGAAGACTGTCATTTTTTTCTCTCTCTTTTTTTTTTTACTGTTCTTTGAACAGATGGTTTGAGGGATTAGGATCTTTCCCTCTCTCAATTTAATTTTGGAGCTCTGAAACTAAACCCAGCTGTTTCTACAAAGTTTTCAAATGCTAGGTCTCAATAGTTTTTTACTGGGTAAAACTCAGAATCCTTTTAAATGATATCCATGGGAAGTCTCAAATAATTACTCTTAAAAAAGAATATTTTAAAGATAGTACTAATGACAGAGAAGTAACAGTCTAATGTTTTAAAAAATGTCATCTAATAATTTGAATTTTGCCTTAAATGTAATTTTTCCACTCTGCAAATGAAGGCCTGCTTGATTTTTCTTGCAGGAAATATGCTTGAACCTCACATTATTTAGAAAAATGAAAAGATATTTTACTTAATGATCAGCTAATTTAATTGGGTTTCACAGAACTCAAGAACTAAGTTAAGGTAGTTCTTGGCTAAGGTAGTACATTTCCAAATGATATAGATTATTTACATATTTTACTTAGACTTCCTAAGACGAGATTTTTTTTTTATTCTTGCATACTCCTAATTGAATACTGTAGAAACTGTAGAATTAGTCTGTCACTTATGGTTATTTTCAGTTAAACACTCAAAATTCTATCCAAAAATTCAAAAACTAAGCTTAGTGTGGAATGTAGCAATAATTCAATGAACAAATCTTTCTGGGACGAAAATTTGAGAAGTGGTGAAAACAAGCTAAACTACATTCCAATATTGGATGGACATCCATCTCTTGGTCCAGTGACCTACCCCCTCTTTTTTTTTTTTTTTTTTTTTTTTTTTTTACATACAGGTCACATTACTGGGGAAAAAAAAAGCCGTTTAAAAATAAGCAATGCTGCTGATCTAGTCTATCTTGGGACTCATTGTTAAAAATTCTTCTCTTCTGCTGTCTTCTTTTGGGCAATACCAAACAAACATTAACAACTGTGGAACAGATGTTCTCACTGGAGAAGATTCCAAAGCTGGGCTCAAACGTATCCACAACCAGAACAAGACACTGACCACAGAGATTAATCTTCTGGTATGGGTGTTATGAGATAAAAGCACCTTCTGGATTTCATCACATATTTTTATGAAACAGTCTCTAGAGGATTATGTGGGTTTGTTGTTGTTTGTGTGTGTGTGTGTGTGTGTGTGTGTGTGTGTGTGTGTGTGTGTTTTTAAGGGTAGAGTCAGAAAGTTCTTATATTTTCTGACCTAAGTGTCATAGAAATGCTTATATTCAGTGTTTTGGTCAAAGTAAATCAAAATGGTTTCTGTTTCTCTATTATAATTTTTAAGTAACACGATTTCTCTGCCACATTCTTTGATTTTGATGCAAGGCATTAAGAATTCACTTCAGGGGCGCCTGGGTGGCTCAGTCGGTTAAGCGTCCGACTTCAGCTCAGGTCATGATCTCACGGTCCGTGAGTTCGAGCCCCACGTCGGGCTCTCTGCTGACAGCTCAGAGCCTGGAGCCTGTTTCAGATTCTGTGTCTCCCTCTCTCTCTGGCCCTCCCCTATTCATGCTCTGTCTCTCTCTGTCTCAAAAATAAATAAGTATTTAAAAAAAAAAAAAGAATTCACTTCATATTGTAGCATAAGGCATTTTAAGAAGATAACATTTCACTGCATTCCATGAGTTGCAGGATATCAAGCAAGATGGGTTCCCACCTTCCATCTAGGCACTAACACAAAGTTAACATCCAACCAAAACATTGTGCTCTTTATTTCTTCATTTAACCAACAAGTGTTTGTAGAAATCCTAACATTGTTTTAGTGCTGAAACATCCTGTCTCCTGGCTCTAGGAGCCTTTCATTTAATTAAATTTTTATTTGAGAGAGAGGATGTGTGCATGAGTCGGGGAGGGGCAGAGAGAGGAAGTGAGAGATTCTCAGAAAGGCTCCACACTCAGTGCAAAGCCCAACAGGGGCTCCATCCCATGACCCTGGAATCATGACCTAAGCCGAAATCAGGAGTCAATCAACTGAGTCACCAAGGCGCCCCATAGCCCTTAATTTTAAAAGTCTTAAGAGAAGCACGAGTGGTTCCTCCTGCCCCCCTCTAATGTATTTCAGTGATTGGAAAACAGAGTGATGAAGTTGGGAAGACTAGAGGGTGATGGTGTTGGGGAGACTAGGGTGTTGTTAAGGAAAGGAAGTGAATCTACAAGGCCCTCAACCGAATAGCCCCTCGTCACACCTCATTCCCAGTATAGGGTGCACAGCTTTCAATAGATGGGGGAGAAAAAGTGAGATCAGCAACAGAGGTGTTATCAGCCACGTATCCCCCTTGTCAGGGGAAGAACCAAGGAAGGGGAATTGGAAATACCCGAGACATCATTAAGCCCAGAAAGAGAGATTTTTGTATACGGTTTGTTAATTTTCACGTTCACCACCCAGAAAATCCTAGATTTCAATCCCAGAACAAGACTTTTGCCTCCTACCGTAACATAGGTTCTTAACATAGTTTATGTTCCATCTGTTATTTTCATACCATATCTATTATTAGATTACTATAGATTAGTATCTATAGGATACTGCTATATTCTTCATTCTACCAGGTCCTTACACAGGATTGGACAGTTGTCAAACCAAGGAAACCTACTTTTATCAATTAGCACATATTTTCTTGCTGCTACAGAAGGATCTCCAGGAACACATAGTAGACATACAATTTTCTTGATTTTCTCCCCTTCCCTCCTTATAGAAAAGTTATGGGCCACAAATAGGGGGTTATTTTATTCTTAGGCATTTTCTACCCCCAAATGAACCTATTAGCATCTGCTTGGGTTGAGATACAAAATACTATACCAGTATCAACAATCTTGGGCCAAACATGAACATGTTAAGTCCATTTTGCATATCTAATCTTCATGATATACAATATATCTATTGTAAAATAAACTTTTCATGATGTCATTACCTTACCTTTTACTCCTTCACCTCCTTTCCTAAGTAATCATGTTTATTAATGTATTCTTTCCTTTGCCATTAAGAGTTCAATTCCAACTTGGTCCCTTCTGCCCATGAATCAGCATGTCCTTGCCAATCAGGAATCAGCTGCGAACTCACCATTTCCTTTTTATGTATTCTAAAGCTCAGATATTTGACCCTCCTTTGGCCCAACAGGGCATGGTCTTCCCTTTTGTTAATGTCTTGGATGTATAAAAATTGCCCCATCCCCTTTGACTTCTATATATGTTTGTTTGTTTGTTTGTTTGTTTGTTTGTTTCTTGAGAGAGAATCCCAAGCAGGCTCCATGCCCAGCACGGAGCCCAACAAGGGGCTCAATCCCACCACCGTGAGACCATGACCTGCGCCAAAATCAAGAGTGGGTGGCTTTACCAACTGAGCCACCCAGGCAACCCTCTACATATCTTTTAAATTATGGACAATCTTTAAACTGATGGAAAAATCACTCAAGTACACCTTATCTTCTTTCATCCAGGCCTAGTGACTGGATTAGTGATTTCATATTTTATACATATGTGTGTGTGTGTGTGTGTGTGTGTGTGTGTATAATATGCAAAGTTTTTGAAATAAATATTTTAATATTTTAATTAATAAGACATATTTATGCTCATTGTAGAGAAATTGGAAAACATATAAACAGGTGCTTGTTGTCAATTCTACCACACAAAGGTATAATTTATTTCCAGGTTTTTTTCTATGTATACTTTCCATAAGGGTTGTGATTACATTGTGTGTATATAAATATTATATATTATATACATATAATACATACAATGTATCTTGCTCTTACTTAACATTATAACTTAAATCTTTATTCTAGTTATCAAACCCTACATTTAGCATTGTTTTAAGGCCTTGTAGTATTTTATCATATAAATAATTTACTCCTCCTCATTATTGGTCATTTAGATCAGAGTGTTTTTAATATTATAAAGAAGGCCACAGTGAATATTTTGAGGCATATGCCTCCTATGTCATAACATTTCTTTAGAATAGATTTCCAGAAGTAAAATGACTGCGTTAAAAGGTGTATTATTAGGACCTTTTTGTTTGGGAGTGAAGGAACTCGAATTGCAGGAGAATAAAAGGGGGTGGTGGTGATTGATTCATAATATAAGCAGACCTTGGCAAAGGGGTACTGAGGGGGATTTGCTTTAGGGAGCTGGGACCAGAGACTGAAATTTTAACTTTCTGATTTTTCCCTTGTCTCTGGAATGGGATAATAGTATTGATCTTACAGAGATAAATGAAAACAAAGATAATGCATTTAAACTGCCTAACTCACAGGAACAACCTTGCACCACCTTAAATCCTTTTTTAGAGCCAACATTTTGTTTCTGAACTTGTCTTGCCTGGAGGTTGAGCTTTTTTCACCCCATTCCCCCTCTTGCCGCCTTTTCTTCTTTTGGCCAGCTTGTGTTCCAGATGGGTTTGTCTTGGATGTCTCCCTTGTGCCCTCATGCAGCTACCCACAAGCTCCCCCGCCTCACACCCTAATCTTTGTTTCCACTGCCCAGCTCTGCCCAACCATCTTCCTCTCCAGCCTCCCACCATGGGGCTTAGAGGCCAACGTTGAAAACAAAGGAATCTCTGATACAGAACCGGCTAGTCTGGGAAGGGAAGGCTGGGAAGGAGAGGTGGGCGGGGGTTCTTCGGAGGAGCCCTCACAGTACTCCACTTCCCTCAAAGCCCTCTTGGCTCAGGGGCCCGGCACTCCTCAGCCTGCTCCTCGGTCATTTGTTTGCTGACCTGAGGCTAGGTCAGACCCTGCGCCTGGCTCCCAGCGGGGGCGGGGAGAGTCACGGGAGGAGAGGGGGGGCCCAGGCGGCGGGGTCCCGCGACACCCTGCCCCATTCAAGTCGTCCACCCACCCTTCCCTTGCCCCTCCCTGCCCCCCACCTCCCAGCAGGGGCGGCCGGGGAGCCTCCGGAACAGGCCCTGGGGCTCCGCGTGCGCACTGCCGACGCGCAGTCCCCTCAAGGCCAAGTCTTTGGCTTTCGTTAAGTCAAGGCCACATTCCGTCCGATCCCTCTCAAAAAGGAACAGT
Source organism: Panthera leo (assembly GCF_018350215.1). Taxonomy (NCBI): domain Eukaryota; kingdom Metazoa; phylum Chordata; class Mammalia; order Carnivora; family Felidae; genus Panthera; species Panthera leo. The sequence continues at coordinate 65,064,756 of NC_056687.1, forward strand.
GACGCTTGCTTCTGCTCCGCGCGGCTCGGCTTCCTCCCGGGCCACTCCGCCCACGGGTTTCTGATCCCCATTTTGGCGTCGGGAACGCGACACCCTGCGGCTGCGGGGAAAGCCCTGCGCCCCCGCGCGCCTCCCGCCGCTTCCCGGAACGCGTCGGCCCGTCTGAGTCACCGGGAGCCCGGCGGCGCCCCCACCGTGCCCGCTCCGCTCCCGCAGCTGCCCCACGGCTGGGGGAACCCCCAGGGGCCACCGAGGCGCTGACTCCAGCCGCAGCTCGGGTAGCGAGGCACCCGGGGGAGGGTGGCATCCTCACACCCCGGGGCCGAGGTGCGGCAAAGGAGAACACAGGGTGGAGGGGTGCTCTGGACAGCAAACGGGGGTTTTGTTGGTCTTTTAACCACATCCGGGAAGAAAGGAAACCTGCCTGATAACAGGAAAAGAAGAGAGAGAGAGAATACGTTAAAACTTTAGGAGATTGTTTTAATTGCCTCACGTGACATACTATCCGTTGAGAGCGGGAAGCCGTGGAAACACCAGTGGGGGCTCGTGCAAGCTTGGCCTTGCCATCTGGTATGAATGGCCTCGGGCAGGTCCTCTGAGCTTCAGGTTCTCAGGCAAAATGAGCTCATCTTTAACAGAAAATATTTATATCGCTTTTGTGGCTCATATCCTTACTTTCAAAGGGAGGGATTCTTTTTATTGTGAAAGTTTCAACTACAGTGAGAGAGTTCCTTTTGTTCTTCCTTCCTTGCATCTTAATTACATTCTAGTTTCTGTGTTGGGTTGTTAACACTGTTTTCACATTTCCTCTCCTTCATCCTTGCCCTTTCCTCCAGGGAATGGGGGGCTGCGTCCCCAGGGAGGTAGGCAGGGTACACTCATCAATGAAAAAGAAAAGCCCCAGTGCACTTGCCTTTCTTCAGGTGTAATATATGGGGCTCCTGCCATCCCTGTTTTGTAACCAAGGGATGAAGTTCCCTTCAGATCCAACACAGTAGGGCTCTGTTGTCTATATCTGTACATAATCCTAGTCAAAATTATGGCTACAGAGTGTTCCTCTCTTCTCTTTCCCTTTTTGGAATATACCATCTTCTTTAGCCCCCCCACCCCCACCCGCCACCCCGCCCATCTCCAGGACTCTAAACATTCTCAATTCACTTCACATCCTCCCAGCTGTCTGGGATGGTGGCTCACAAATGGAGAGCCATGGGAGAAGTGGGAGGGATCATCTAATACATTTATCTGTACCTGTCATCACAGTTTTACGATTGCAACTGTCCCTTCTTAAAAAGAACACTCCTTTATTCTGAGATTATGCTCTTATGACTTCATTTATTGTGAACTGTCTATTCTATTATGAAATGGTGATAGTTGCTGTTAGTTGATGTCCTCTCTCAGAAAAATACAAAAATTAGTAATCCCATGAGTCCCCCAAATCTTGTAAAACTGATTTATAGGGGTGCCTCACTGGCTCAGTGAGTAGACCATGCAACTCTTGATCTTGGGGTTGTGGGTTTAATCCGTATGTTGCGTGTGGAGATTACTTAAAGGAAAAAAAAATTTTTAATTGTAAAAAAAAAAAAAAATCGACTTACAAAATCCAGAAATCCTGGGTACCATTGCTTTATTCAGCACCTGGTTCACACCAAAGTGGTAGGGCCTTCTTATTGCCCCTCTCAAGGGCATTTGTATCCATTCAAAGAAACTGCCAGAATGAGAACCACAAAGAACTTGTAAAGAGAGATGTGGGGAAAATATATTTGGACAGAGGGGCCTTTCTGTACTCACTCAGCATCTCGCTCTTGCTCTACATCAAGGTAGTACAGTAGGATCTAGTTTTAAGTTCTGGCATTTACTGTGACTTTTAAGGTACCATTCTTTTTAGTAAAACAGAGAACCTATGTGGAGTAAGCCAGGTTCTCTTGGTCTTTCAGTTTGCAGATCAGCAGAATGGCTAAATGAAGATGCTGTACTTTTCCTTAAAAGGTGAAACACAGGTCATGTGGGTAAGCAGTAAATAAGACTCCTCACTTCAGTAATCTTAACTTAGGCCTTACTGGCTAATATTTATTGAACACTCACAAGGTGTTTGGTGCTAATCGACATATCCTCAAGCCACAGGATCACTTCCTTCTGGTATCTGATGGTGCAGGGAGGTATAATGTGAATCACCCACCCGTGTCAGTTCAGGTACTGCAGAGGCATATTCCTCTCTTTTGGGGACTAAGATAAAATTTCACCTAAAATTCTTGCTTACATTTGAGAAATAGGGGAAGGGCAGATTTTCCTAAGTTTGAAATGGGTATCCTAGGACTCCTGGACGGGAAGCTGTGCCAGCTTTCATGTACATTAATACTCTACTTTTTTTTTTTTTTTAATTTTTTTTTTCAACGTTTTAAATTTATTTTTGGGACAGAGAGAGACAGAGCATGAACGGGGGAGGGGCAGAGAGAGAGGGAGACACAGAATCGGAAACAGGCTCCAGGCTCTGAGCCATCAGCCCAGAGCCTGATGCGGGGCTCAAACTCACGGACCGTGAGATCGTGACCTGGCTGAAGTTGGACGCTTAACCGACTGCGCCACCCAGGCGCCCCAATACTCTACTATTTTAAAAGCACTTTCCCAGATAGCCTCTGTCGATCTTCCCCCAAACCCTGTAACTCCATGAGGCACACTGGAGAGATATTGTTTCTCTTCCATTTCAGACAAGGTATTTAATAGTCTTGTGCAGGGCACTTACCATAAGGCCACGATGCTGGGTGACAGTCTGCTTTCTTTCTCCCACTACCCTGCTGACTCCTTCCTACTTTGAGTCTCCACACCCGTGAACGCATCCGTGAGGCCAAGCCCAGGGCCCTTGAGTCAGCTGACAAAGGGTGGAGGAAAGCCACTTCTGGTTCTTGCTTAAGAATCCACCTCTAGAAAAAAAATGACCAGGCCTGAGATCAGGCTGTTTGCCAGTTAGGAAAAGAACAGTGGGGAGAGGAATTAGAGGGGAATGAAAGAGGAGCTAGCATTGATTTTCAGATTTTATATTAGAATCATCTGGGAAGTTTTCAAAAATCTCAATACCCAGTATCCACCCCATACTGATCAAATCAGATTCTCTGAAGGTGAAAGGAGGCATTGGTATTTTTAAAAGCTCCCTGGGGTTTCACAGCGTGCAGCCACATTTGAAGAAGTGGTTCAGAGCTCCTTAAACTTTAGTGTGCCCTTGAATCATCTATGGATCTTGTTAAGATGTGAGTTCTGATTCGGTAGGTTGAGAGGGGTCCTGCTAGTGTTTGGATTCAGACAAAGGAACCACTGAGTGCTGAGTGGTCAGGAAGAGCCCCCATAAAGGAGGAAAAGTTTGGGCTGGGTTTGGAAGGTGGCAGAAGATCATTCGATGATCTTGCAGATGTATGGGTAGAGGATTCTGGCTCTGTGGCCAGTCACAGGCCTGGAGGTGTGAACAGGCAAGGTGTATTTGGGGGGGCAATGGCTAGTCCAGTATAACTAAAGAGTAGAAGTTTTTCAATGATCTGATCTACGCTATTTCACACATGACAGTTGACTGCCTATTGTTTTGAGTACAGATGTGTTCTTTCCTTTTCAAGATCCTGCATACACAGACCTGTGTTTCACTTCTTTTGTTGTACGTGATACTAAGCACTCAGCTGGTGGTGTATCTTTGACTGAGGTTTTGCATTTGCACTTGATATTCCCCCTTCCTGGAATGTTCTTCCAATAGATACTTATCTTGCTCACTCACTTCCTTTGACACTTCACATTTTAACTGTCACCTTAGTGGGGCTCCTACCATTTAAATAAAATGTAAAGGGACTTGACCACCCTGTTTAAATTGAAACATCCTCTTTCTTTCCCCTATCCTCCCACACATTTCACCCTGCTTTATTCTTCTCCTTAGTAAGTGCCGCTATCTAGTATATATTTTGTTTATCTTGTATATTTACTTTTTTATCTTGCTGACTGTCTCCTCCACTAAAAGACATCTCCACAGGAGCAGGGAATTTCGTTTATGTAATTTACTGCTATTTTCCCAGTGCCTCAAACAATATTGGACACTCCACAAATATTTATTGAATGAATGAATTAATGAACTGACTTGAATGCATGTATGATACTATTGCCAAGGCAAGTAAATTCATTATTCAGGTGTAGGAGAAACTAAAGGAATTCATCTTGCTACTATACCATTTGGAAGAGGAATTAATGACAGTATTTGGTCACTAAATAGGAAAATTTGGAATAATGTGTTCATAAAAATTAATGTTCCTTGCCAATGGACAAGAGATTTGCTTAAATATCCCATATTAGAAATCTAGGGTAGGGGTGCCTAGGTGGCTCCGCCAGTTAAGCGTCTGTTTTGGCTCAGGTCATGATCTCATGGTCAGGAGATTGATTTCCACATCAGGCTCTGTGCTGACAGAGCGGAGCCTGCTAGGGACTCTCTTTCTCCCTCTCTCCCTGCCCCTCCCCCACTTGTGCACGTGTGTGTCTACACACACATCTCTCTCTCACTCTCAGAAATTAAATTAAATTAAATTAAATTAAATTAAATTAAATTAAATTAAAAAAAAGAAATCTAGGATAAATGTTTGGCTGATCAGAAAGATCAAGCATCTTTAAATTTTTCTTTAAGGAAATCTCATAAAACCACCAATGATTAACTTCATATTGAAATATTTTAAGATAGAATTGATTCAAGTAAAAGGAAAAAGTAAAGCTTACCAAGTATTATAGATTAAATGCAGGGGCGCATGGCTGGCTCAGTTGGAAGAATGTACGACTCTGATCTCAGGGTCATGAGTTCGAGCCTCATGGTGGGTGTAGTAATTACTTAAATGAATAAATAAATTAAAACTTAAAAAAAATAGATTAAATGCAAATGATATATTAAGAGAAAGAAATACAGAATCTGAGAGGACATTTATGATGGTAAATTAACTGATAAATTGTGGGATTTAGGGATTGGAAGGGACTTTTTTAATGAGATTTTAAGCATTTTTTTTAAGTTTAATTATTTTGAGAGAGAGAGAGAGAGAGAGAGAGAAAGCAGGGGAGGGGCAGAGAGGGAGAGAGAGAATTCCAAGCATGACTTTAAAGATCATGGAGTCCTGATGCTTGACTCTCCTCCAGCACATGAACACCAAGTCCTGTCTCTAGTTGGGTATCTCCCAGTGATGGGAAACTTACTATCTCACAAAGCACACTATTCCATCTGTGAATAGCTCTCCAAATATTGGAAAGCTTTTCTTTCTGTTGAGCAGTTAGCAACATTCTTATACTGGCTTTACAAGTGTATGGAACTATTCATTACATACATTGGGGAACTGTATTCTTCCCTTAGACAACATTTCAAACTTCGAAGATACCTAAGATATCCCTTCTCCTCCCTCCACACCCCAACTCCTACATGTCACCAGAAACTCTAACTTTTCTCCATGCCAAATAACCTCAGTTTTTCAGTTTTTCTGCATAGGACATTGTTTAGGTCCACTTGCTTTCAAGGTCAGACTCTTCTGAATGTGGCTCAGTTTGCCTGTGCCCCTTTTAAACTGTGTTTCCAAGAATGGAACATATTGTCCCAGGTGTCAACCAAGGAGTGCAGAGTGGTGTTCTCCTTCCTCTTTCTAGATGCTATACTTCTGGCAATGCAGCCTGCGATAGGTCAGTGTCCTTTCAGCCACATCATACTTTGGCCATAGTGTGCTTCCTGTCAGGTATAATCAACGGGACATGACTTGTGCCCTTGGAGATGAAAAGTGATACTCAAAATTCAATGTACATTATATGGCAATTAAGAAATTATAAAATATTTGAGAATTGAATGTAGTGTTTGCTTACTACCTTCTCATCTGTATTTATAATTATAAAGATACAAGCTTTGGAGTCAGACAAACCGAGATTTGAAAGCCATTTCTGCCCTCCCTAGTTGTGCAGACTTCACCTCTTAACCTCTGTGTTCTCATTTATTAGAAGAGATACTAATACCCACTTTCCAAGATTGGTAGGGAGAAGAAACAAAATCATATAAGTAGATGTTTGGTATATCATAGATGCCTTAAATGATAGCTACTAGAAAAATAAGAAATATAGAAAAAATAAGAAATAAAAATAAGAAATATCTACTGGACAGTTAAATCACCCATGATGGGACTTCATGACATGATCATATAGCCACCTGACATTCCTTGGAAGGAACTAAAAATCTTATGGCAAGGAAGTCTTCCTAAGAATATAAGTGGGTCTGGCATGCAGAGTTTACCCTGAATTAGAGACTTTAGAAGATCCTGTCATTTCACTGCCTTTTAGATCATGGCGGCCCATGGTCATAAAACTCATCTTTTTTTACTGCTTCTCTCACTCACCTCGGGTTGCCTGGTGATGCTCATGCACACGCACAAGCCACATCAACGACATGGGCATCAGGTCCTCCTGTGCAAAACCCTTGCAGCCCGTGTGAGTGGGAGCAGCTAAAAGGAAACATTCAAGAGGTGTTGAAGGGTGCTAGAAAACTTGGAGAGCCTATTGCAGTGGATTAATCCTGGCCTGGTCTTTTGTGGGCCTGCCGTTCTGGTCCCTCTTTCCAGTTCTTTTCCCTCCTTCTTTGCCAGGCCCAGAACCCAGCTGTCCACACCCTCCTTCTAGAAAGTCTCCAGGGACAAACAAAGGCCCCTCACAGGGCCTTCCCACCCCCTGCAGCGTCTCCAAGGTTACAGTAGGGAACTTGGAAACAGGGATTTGGCCCTCGGACAGAGGATGCCCTGCGTGCCCGGTCACAGAGCTTGCGCTCATTCCACAGTGGCCAGTGAAAGGACAGACTGTTCTGTGACTGAACCATGAGCGTATTGAGAGACCGCGTCCGCAGCGTCCCCACCGCAGTGTTAGCCAAGCCTCATTGTGTGGGTCTTCGCTGGTGCTGAGGAGCGGGTAAATGACGACCCTGTCTGGGTAAACAAACAGAGACACTGAGGAAGTCGCATGGAGAAGAGAATGAGGCTGTGTCTAAGTGAGGCTCTTCCACTGTCATCAGCGACTCAGCCATTTGCTTCATAAAACCTACTGGTGTGGTAGATATTTCCATTCAATTGACTGATTGTTTGAACTGATCTAATCACCCCAGTTAGTATTGTGGTCCAAGCTTTCAGGAAAGGAGCAAACCAGGCTGAAAGGCAAGGGCTACCGGGGACATGTAGGAGGTGGCTTTGTGTGTCTTCCCGTTTGACTCTTCATGTACTTAATAGATCAAAACAGCAATAATAGAGAACCCAGGGCTCACAGGAGATGGAGTATGGCGGGGCTAGCTCCACTGTTTGCAAGCAGGCTGGTGACGGCAGCTCGGCCTGCTGGCTTCATAGGAACGACCAGCCACCTTGCCTTCCACGCCAGTGGCAGGACTGTTCTGTGACCCAGTGTGAGCACCCCTGGTTTTTGTTACAGTGGGACACGATGTGCCTGCCTTTGCTGGGATAAAAACCAGGCCTCCCCGCCCCCGGTGGCTTCACCCGTTTTTTAAAGTTGTTTTGTGATTTATAGTATAGATACTTTCTTTCTGCCGTCACACAGTAAACTCTAGTTTTAGAGTCAAGAAATCTGGGTTCTAGGCCTACCTCTCTGACAACCCTAAAGTAAATCACCTCCCCTCTTGGAACTGCGGTTTCTCCATCCGTCAAATGAGGAAGACTGTGACGGGCTGGAAGTATCTGTGAGATGGGGCATTCCCCTACAGTTCTGTGGAGAGAGGTTTCGCCTTTATCTCTTTATCCTTCACCCCGCAGCACTGGGGAAAACCATCACTAAATGGGCTTTGAAATGCTTTTAAATAGGTTGTGGTGTATACATGCCATACGTAGAAACAGACCTGTGCTCTATATGTGCAATATATTTATAAAGTGTGTGCCTTTGAAAGCATCAGAAATAATCTTCGCTGTCAAACTCTCTCCTCACCAGGGCACTTTAAAGCTGCTGTGCTTATCAATAGCTCCTTCAGATCTGCCATGCTGCACATTCCTCAGGAGGTGGCCGGGCTGCTGGTGGGAGTGAGGTTGTTTATAATTTTTCAGATTAAAATGTCATTGGGTGCTCCTCTGAAAGTGCTGACATGTTTCAAATGTCCACTGCTCATGGTCTCGCCCTTGGTCTAATGAGTTTAAGGGATGCTTGGCTAAGACCTTAGGGTCCCCAAATCTCCTTTAAGCCCCAGGGTCCCCATGCTGAATAACTGTTCATTGTTTCAAAACTGAATCACATTTCTAGAGTGCTCCATGCTTGGGACAAGATAAATAATGTGATATACATGGCTCTTTTTAGAGAAAAGAGAGGATCAAAATCAGCCCTTTAATCGTTTCTTTCTACGTGTGCGTTCCTTCTGAACTTTAGAACAACGTCAGAGAAAAGAAGACAATGGAAGCGGCTAAGGAAAGCAATGTTGACATTTTTAGACTTTAAATTAAAAAATACTTTGGGACACCTGGGTGGCTCCATCGGTTGAACGCCCGACTTCGGCTCAGGTCATGATCTCGTGATTCATGAGTTCGAGCCCCACATCTGGCCCACTGCTGCCAGCCTGTCAGCACAGAGCCCGCTTCAGATCCTGTCCTCCTCTCTCTGCCCCTCCCCTGCTTGCGTTCTCCCAATAAATAAATAAATATTTAAAAAATATAAAAGCAAAAAATACTTTAACTTTTGGGCAGAGCACTAATAAATAAGACTCATTGATTCCAGTCTGGATTTGAGGGCTGGAGGAGGAGTCAGGGAAGATATGTATATAGTGCCTGGAAATTTTAGTTATTCATTAATTCTAGACTGGAATGAAAATCATCAAAAGCATTCTGAATCTAATGATAAAACATAGTCACTCTTTCCTCTAACTTTTAATATGTCTCAGGATAATCACCTTCATGAACCATTTTGAAGAACTTCAGATTTATAAAATATGATTTAATTGTATAAAATGTGAACAAAAAATTATAACAGAATTTTTAAAATGGCTTTGTTAAAACAGGGCTGCTGTTGACTCAGAAGAGACCTCACAAGACAGCTAATCTCAGTCCAGCCCAGTGCAGGAATCCTGGACCCAGGGAGTTGCCATCCGTGACATTCTCTTAGGGCAAGAGCTCACTTGATGGAGCTATCTCTGGGTCCTGAATTGGTAGTTTCTAGAGCCACAAAGAATATGTTTTCACCTATTTCCACATAAAATCCTTCAAGTATTTGAGAACAGTTTTTACTTTGCCCTAAGACTTCTCTTTACCAGGTTAAACGCCCCAGTTTCTTCAACCAAATGAGGTAATGTTCAGGCCCTCTGGCCTCCTCTGCACCCTTCCGGATTCCCTGTATTTTAAGATGAATCTCCACATGCTGCCCCCGGGGCTCCAGATGTGGTCTAACCAGAGGAGAATGCACAGGGATGAAACACGCACCCAAGTTCCAGACCCTCTGCTCCCGTTCATGAGGCCTGGGCTGGGTTATCTTTCTTGGCAGCCTTATCTCACTGCTCACTCATGATGACTAGTCACAGCTATTGCCTTGTTCTTGGTCCCCAACTTCTTGGCAGTGCAAGGTGGAGGTCAAGGTGCTTTCATAGTGACAATGAAGCAGATGTTAAATTTGGTCCTCCCAGCAACTACCATCTTCATTCTCCAGGTGAGATCACTGAGGCTCAGAGAGAATAAATAACTTGGATAAAGTCACAGAGAAGCAGGAAGGGCTGGCTTGGAAAGGAACCCCGGGCTTGTCAGATTCCAGAGCCTACACTTTTTTCTATAACACTACGCTGCCTTGATCAAAGGTGCCATTTGTTCCATCTGTTGGAAAGACTGGACTAAAACAGCCCAGCTCAGCATTCTGGTTCAAACCAGGAGTGTTCATTAGAAAGAAAAGCCTGTCCTTCCTTCTTCAAAAGGGGACTCTGAATTTCCATTACTATTTATATTCCATTATGGGTCCATCATCCCTGTATCTATCCCAACCTTTTCGGAAGATACTTGTATTTTCTAACTGTTGTATGTTTTCAGAGGGAGGTGAGGTTAGCAACTCCCACTGACGTATTCAAGGAGCATGCAAAGGAGCATTTCTTTAGTGTTTGAAGTTGTCACGACTACATTATTTTTTAAATGTAATGTCATTTTTTCTGAGCTTTTTTCTTAATACAAATGATAAATGTTTTTTTTTTTTTATAAAATGCTGCTACTTTATTAGCTTGTTGGAACTATATAGTTTATCTAGCTGTAATTGTCCAGCTTATATGTGCTTGTATATTCATTAACACTCCATTGTCTTTGTAATGCTTGCACACCCAGACTCATTGTCCTCCCAATAGTTATCATCATTGACAGTGGAGACAGAACCTTGTTCTGACTCCTACCCCATTATTTCTTGTTGCCAACTAACCTTTTGATTAGTAGGGCTTTCAGTCATTACACTTCATTTATGAGTTTTTTTCGACAGTCGCTTTGTGAGAAGTACTCAGGTAAAATTGCAGTAAGCTGCCAGTTCTGTTTCTTCAACAGAGAAAATTGACAGGGGCGGGTGCCAGAAACATTTGCCTCAGGAGGGCTGAGTGGCCCTGCCCACATTATGTTTGGTCCTTGTTGTCACCGGCAGTCTCCTCAGAGTCACTGATTAACCCTGGCACGTATGTGGCATCGCAGAGGGTGCAATCACATATGCCATGGACAGCGCCTGAGCCCCTTTGAAGACTGTGGGGGGACTGACATCCAGAACCCCTTCCCTCACACAGTGAGTCCCATCGCCCTTCCGGCACTTTCCTGACCTCCCTTCCTGGTGTCCCTCGTCTCCTGGCTCACCCTCACCTCCCATTTGGCTTGCCGTATTGGCCCCCTCTCTAGCCCCCACCCTGCGCCTGTGGCTCCTTGGCAGGGCTCCTGGCTGACTAGACACTTGTGTGATTGTTGGTTCCTTTGGCTGGAATCCCTAATCCCTGCAAGCTCTCTTCCTGGTTTCAGACCCTCAGCGGAACCCAGATTTCTGGAATCACCCAAATGGTAGCTCTCAGCTCCCTGGTGGTACACTCTTGACAAAGGCCAGATTTTCCTGTGATTAGGGAGCTCCAGCCTTAAGGCTGGCAGTCCCCTGGGGTCACAATTCTTGGGCCCTGCCAGCCAGCCTTCTGCAGGGAGGGTGATTTATCTGTTATCATCTGTATTGGGACACCGTAAGAGTGGAAGGGGGTGCTATTAATAATTTCATCTGCATAAGAGGATACACAAAGGCCATCCCTGGCCAATGGGGACATTATCTGGGTTGTAATCAGCCTCACTCCCCTATTAAAACAACATTGCACGTCTACTACAGATGGACTTTGTAGCAACCATCGCACTGAGCACTTTACATGCCTGCCTCATTAATTTAGTTCTTACAGTATACCTATATGTGTATAATGTTGCCCTTCTTTTATGGGGGAGGAAATTGAAGCTCAAAAAGGTTAGATATTTTGCTTGAGGTCACAGCTAGTAAGTGGTAAGCCCAAGCCTGACTGCAGAGCTTTTGTTTTTAATCCTTTGGGTCTTGATCAGTATAATAATGGAATCAATAAAAATAAAACTTTCCTTGGAGGGATGATAGAGACAGCCCCCAAATTAAAATTGAGTTTTGCCCCAGAGAAACACTTGTACGTTGATCACTTGGAATTTGAAATGCATTTTCCCATGGAAAAAAAAAAGTCTAAAATGGTGGGTAGGCTCCAAGACCAACCAACAAAAGTCTATGCAAACTGTAATTTCATTGCGGTTTACTCCTCTATGTAATACTGAACTGGAATAGGAAGCAGAAACCATAGGCTTCTATCATAGCTCTTTCACTTATTGGCTGTGTGACTTCAGGCACGTTTTTCAACCTCTCTGAGCTTTAGTTTTATCATCAAAACTGAGAAAATATCTAGAAAATGTTCAGCTTCTAAAAATTATAAGAATCACAGGAGATAATGTGCATAAAATTCCTTTAAAAATAGCACTTGTAGTACTATAGGAATGGACCACCACTTATGACATGGCCAGGAGGAAAGTTAGGTTTCCAAGAAGCCTAACCATGACCCTCAAAGTGGAGGCAAAAACTCCCATAAGCTGGGTGGGGTGGCGGGAAGATAGGTGACAAGGCCAGGGAAGGTCTCGGAACCTCTGGGGAAGTGTGTCCTCCTCAGGTGGAGCTGGTGGTGCTGTGTGTGGGGCAGAGAGGGACTTAGGAGGAGTGTGTGGAGGGAGGAGAACACGTAGGTTCCTACAGGGACTTGGGGCTCAGTCAGGAGAAGGGAGGTACATGGCAGCCATGCTGAAGTGGAGATCTGGACTCTGAGGAGCAGGGACTTTGGGCCCTGGCTGGAGGGTGAGGTAACCTCAGGAACAGTGTCTCCACAGCTGTGAGAATAGGGGATGTTACTACTTTGGGGGGGGCAGTTAGAAAGAGCAACAGACACATCTATGGATCAGTCATAGTTCATCAGTATAGGGTGCTCTGTGTTGGTCAAGCGCATAAGGAATTTAGATCCTTGGGTTGAGTTTAAAAACAGTGATTTCTGAGTAACCAGTCTACAGAAGACTCACTTAACTATATAACAGTTTTTATTTCTCAACTCCCCCCCCAAACAAGAGTGTCACCTCAGGTTTTTTATTTAAAATTTTAAGTCCCAAATTATACTTTTTTTCTTTACATAAACAATTTATACCAGCCAGTTACCAGGTGGGCCATGGTGTAGCTATACATTGAACACATCAACAAGATGCAGTGGTGGGAGAGGTCCCTCCTGTGTGGACCTTCCCCATATCCTTCCGCATAATAGTCTTTTATTGGTCCCCACAATTGCTATGTGTATTATTGTTTTTTAAGAAAAAGTTTTGTTGTGATATAATTGACACATCATTCAATTCATCCATTAATGACAAACTGATGGTCTATAGTGTATTCAGAGTTGTACAACTATCACTGTAATCAATTTTAGAACATTCTCATCACCCTAAAAAGAAACTCTGTGCCCATTAGCAGTCACTCCCCATTCCCCCACCTCTCTACTTACTCCTGTGCTAGGCAACCATTAATTTGCTTTCTGTCTTTATAGATTAGCCTATCCTGACATTTAATATGCATAAAATTATACAATACATGGCTTCTTGTGTCTGGCTTCTTGCACTTGACAAAATGTTTTCAAGGCAGATCCATGTTGTAGCACGTATCAGGACTTTTTTCCTTTTCATTGCCTAATAACATTCCATTGTATGGATACAAGAGGATTTATTTATCTATTCAACAGTTAATGACATTTTGGCTGTTTCCACTTTTTGGCTATTATGAATAGCGCTACTATGAATATTCATGTATAAGCTTTTGTGTAGATGTATTATTTTATTTATTTTGGGTATACCTAGAAGTAGAATTGCTAGATCATATGGTAACTCATTTTAACATTTTAAGGGACTATGGGTTTTCATAATATATATGCAACTATATTTAGTATATGAATATGCTTTTAAAACAATTTTTTTAAGGTTTATTTATTTTTGAGAGAGAGAGAGACAGTTGGGGAAGGGGCAGAGAGAGGGAGACACAGAATCCAGAGCAGACTCCAGGCTCTAAGCTGTCAGCACAGAGCCCGACATGGGACTCGAACTCATGAGCTGTAAGATCATGACCTGAGCGAAGTCGGACGCTTAACCGACTGAGCCACCCAGGTGCCCCAAGTACGCTTTTATTACTTACCCTTTAATAAACATTGTATTCTACATGGATGTTGAGTTGGAGGACCTCCCACTTATAAGCCATCCCCAACCTATGTGGACTCAACTGTTGTAGGTATTCATTTTTAACAATTATTCATACTGGTTTGAATAGTTTGAGCTCATTTCAGGTGCAGTTTGTGTCTCCAACCCCTTTGGTACTATAGATTCTTGCATTTAAACAGTGGATGTGAAATAAATAATGATAGCACAATGATTACAAGCCAGGAGAAACAGACGTAAGTCATTGTATGACCACTTGAGGTTTTTTTTGGTGGTTAAAATTTAAAACAGTGAAACAGTATAAACTGCAAGGTATATTTTTGCTTTATAAATGCAAATTTTAGTTCATAAATGAAATTTTTTACAGAATTTGATTATCTTTAAAATAAAGTTTTAATTTTTCCTTTTTAAGTAGATTGATTTAAAACTAAAGAACAAAATAAGAAAATAACAACTACTGCTATATTACTATTATATTATGCTAATTACTGAAAATAAGGTCATTATATAAAGGAAGATGGTATTAAAAATGATCTGCTCTGGGGCACCTGGATGGCTGAATCAGTTAAGCGTCCAACTTGGGCTTGGGTCATGATCTCATGGTTCGTGAGTTTGGGCCCCGCATTTGGATCAGTGCTGACAGCTCAGAGTCTGCTTCAGATTCTGTGTCTCCCTCTGTCTCTGTTTCTTACCTGCTTACACTCTGTCTCTGCCTCTCAAAAATAAATAAATGTTTAAAAAAAAAAAAAGATCTGCTCTGAATGTCAGATTATTTTTATTGATCTCACACTAGGCGTGGCACTGTGCATGAACATGTGCAAGATGACCAGGTCACTTAGAGAGTGTTTCTTGCATAGAGCAAGCTTGAATTGGTGGGAAAAAATGGAAACATTAGCCTGGCAGAGTGGAAGCAATTCCTGGCTATGTTCTAGGAATAGGGAAAGGTCCAGAGTCATGAATTACCTGGGCATATCAAGAATGAATGAAAAGTAGAAGTTTGGGGGAGTTTGCAGAAACGAATAAATCTGCGTTTGGGTCTGGAGTAGAAAGCCATTTGAGGCTCCCAGGTCAAAACTTTGTGGAAGAGGATTTGAGGTTCATTATTTTGGCAGCAATATGTAAGAAGAATGGGAACAACAGAAGACTACAATCCAAAGGCAACTTATAAGGTTGGTCAAGTAATTCAGACTGAGCTAATGACATTCTCCTTTGGGTGGTAGTTACAGGAATGGAGAAGGAACAAATCAAAAAAATCTTATGAACTCAGCATAGGAAAGATGTGAATTTCCCCCTAAAATGTCCTAAAGGTTTAATGTAATTCTTACCAACATCCCTGCACGGTTTTTTTGTAGACATTGACAAGCTTATTCTAAAATTTATATGGAAAGGCACAGGCCTTAAAATAGCTAGAGAAATCTTGAAAAAGAAGAAGAAGATGGGAAGAATCACTCTACCCAATATTAAAGCCTAATGCATAGCTACCATATGAAGGAAGTGTGGTATTGACAGAGGGATAGACACATAGAGCAATGGAACAGAATAGAGAACCCAGTAATAGCCCCACACAAGTACACCTAATTTATTTTTGACAAAGGTGCAAAAGCAATGTGATGTAGGAAGGATAGTCTTTTTGAAAAATGGTACTGGAGCAGTTGGATATCCACAGGCCAAAACATGAACCTGGACCTAAACCTTATACAAATTTAACTCAAAATGGATCATGGACTTAAATGTAAAATGCAAAACTATGAAACTTTTAGAAAAAAAATAACATCTTTGAGATCTGGCACTAGGCAAAGAGTTCTTAGACCTGACACCAAAAGCAGGATCCATAAAAGGAAAAATTGATTAACTGGACCTCATCAAAATGAAAAACTTTTGCTTTGCAAAAGACCCTGGTTACAAGGCAACGGAGGCTGGCTCCAGAGGAGGGGAAAAAATTTGCAAACCACATTTGACAAAGGACTAGTATATAGAAGGTATAAAGAACTTTCAAACCTTAGCAGTGGGGAAAAACTAAACCAAACAACCCCCCCCCCCCGAGACAATCCAATTCGAAAATGGGCCAAAGACACAAGCAGGTATTTCACTGAAGAGGATATACAGATGGATACACACATGAAAAGATCTTCATTATCACTAGTCGTCGGAGAAATGCAAACTAAAACCGCAATGAGATACATGTCATGTAGTCATTTCTTATTTTGCTGAGCCACACATTTATGGCTCACGTTGAGGGTCTGGCGTATGGAGACTAATAACTTAGCCAGCAAAAGAGCTTCGCTGACCCCAGTAGCCATCTCCTAAGGTAATTTGTTCTCTTCATTGTATCATACAAATTAAGTGCTCTGGTGGTATCCCCAAATTTGGGGATCTACAAAGGTCTCCAGATGTATCTCTCCCAAATGCCATATATAATTCTAGTAGGATTCGGTGACTAAGTAGATATAGGAGTAGCTCTAGTGTCTATGAAAATCGGCACCATTTGACCCTATCACCAGTTGACTAGCAGTGGCTATGTGAGGTGGACAGTGTCTGGGCTACTTCCCAGCTGTGTGATATGACAAGGGACCTCTCTCTTTGAGACTCAGTTGCCCCCTCTGGAAATGAGAATGATTAATTCTTACCTTACAGGGTGTTGTGAAGCTCAGGTTAAAACCCATGTATTTGAGGTACTCGGCCTAGTTCTCAGCGTGGGTGTGGATATTGTCATGCAGCCAAGGCCGCAGTCTCCAGGAGGAATTTAAGTGACTTTCTGGAGCAGCTTAATTTTGTTCACCATATGGCCAAGAATATCGGAGACAATTCCATGTTTACTATTCTGCCTTGTTCTTCTCTTGAGTATTCTAATGTTTATCCAAGCACATACATACCTCAATTGAAAAACCCATCGCTGATATTATTATATAACCACCAGAAATCTGTGTGCAAGACATTCCTGCTACCTCTCAGGGGTCTTCCAGATGTCTTCTCACTTTCTGACACAGACTTAGGAGTTGTGGGCACTCCTGGAATGTTGATCGAAACCATTCCAGGCTGGATATCACAGCTTGTACCCAACCAGGTCCCTGCCACTTTTTTCTGAAGATGGTGATTGTTTTACTTTGTCATATTCATTGTCACATTCCTTAAAGTAGCGTCCCTCTGTGTTTCACAGCCTGATGTACTATGACTCAGTGTGTGTGTGTGTGTGTGTGTGTGTGTGTGTGTGTGTGTTTGTGTGTATGTGTGCGTCTAACAGAATGTGTGGTATGAATGTATGTGCTTTGAGAAAGCACTTCTATCCTAGGCCAGCAGCTTCAAGGACTTTTCTGTTAATAAGCCCTGCATCTTCATACAACTCTAGCAGTGCTCTGCTAAAACCAGACTGAGGTCATTCGTGTGTAAATGGAAACACACTGAGAAAAAAATTAATACCAAATGTACATCAACATCAAAAGAAAAAATAAATTTCTCAATGGAATACGCAGACCTATCAGAGACCGTTGGTTACTGCTGGTTCATATAAAATTGAAGGTCAGAGCATGTTTTAGTAAAGTTTTTTAAAAGGCATGGACCAGCCAGAGGCTATGATTTGAATATCCCACAAGGATGATTTCCCAAAAAGCCAGCTGAATCCTGAATTACACAGGGAATACATTCCCCCGAAACACTATAATAATTGTAAAACATAACTAGGAGCATCAAAGTCTGTGGAACTCAGGACCTATAACCACAATATCTTAATTTAAAAACAAATATACAGAGGATTGTAATGATATTAGCAGCCATGAAATATTTAATCACAAATTATACCCTGGTGACTTTTTAAAATAAAAAATGTATTAGGGGCACCTGGGTGACTCAGTCGGTTAAGCGTCCCACTTCGGCTCAGGTCATGATCTTGCAGTTCGTGAGTTCGAGCCCCGTATCGGGCTCTGTGCTGACAGCTCAGAGCCTGGAGCCTGTTTCAGATTCTGTGTCTCCCTCTCTTTGCTCCTCCCCTGCTCTCTCTCTCTCTCTCTCTCTCAAAAATAAATATACATTAAAAAATTTTTAAAAATTTA
Source organism: Panthera leo (assembly GCF_018350215.1). Taxonomy (NCBI): domain Eukaryota; kingdom Metazoa; phylum Chordata; class Mammalia; order Carnivora; family Felidae; genus Panthera; species Panthera leo. The sequence goes on from NC_056687.1 coordinate 65,082,538, forward strand.
TTAAACGCATCACGACAAGTCATCTTCCTGCTGAACATTGTCTAGGGGGTCTATAAAGGTGTGTGTGGCTCATTCAGTTGTCACTCGTTTAGGAAATAGTTATTGAGAATCTAGTAGGTATGAGGGTGAATTCCGAAAGAGGAGCAGAGTAGGAGGCTGGTTAAAGAGTGGGCTTTGGAGTCAGCGAGACTTAGATTAATCACTGCCTCCACCATTTGCAAACTGAGTGATGTTCAGCAAGGGAATAAAACTCCTGGTCCTGATTTCTCATCTGTAAAATGAGGAGACTTATACTTGCCTTGCAGGTATGGATTGAATGAATAATACAAATGAGCTATTTAAGCCCAGTGCCTAAGTAAAGATTGGAAGGAAAGGAGGAGCAAGGGGAGATGGTACTCCACAAATTTATACTTCCTAAACTCAGAGATACCCTGGTTTCTTGCTCCCTCCTTTTCTGAAGAATGCTGCCAAGATACCCCCAGCCACCCGTAGACTCATATCATCAAAAATATACTTGGTAACCAAGGAGAAGGGCCACCAGGAGGTGGGAACATGCAGAGACAGGCTTAGTAGACAAACGTATGGGAAGAGAAATCCTGATTAGATGCCAAGACTGGCTTTATCTCTGCTATCCCTTTTCTCCCAGAGACCAAGTGGGGAAATAGCTTTCCCTTATCTCAACAGAGAGGAGAGCCATGGACCCTTCTGGACATCCAGGTTCCTCTGACCAGTGAGAATTCTGGCTCCCTGACACCCATACCTGCTGCTCCTCCCCTTTCTCAGTTCCCCCTCATGTTGGGGTGAGCTCACTCATGAGTGGTGCCTCATGGATAGGTCTAGGGTTGGCCAACAAGGCAAAGGGAAGATTTGTGGCAGTGGCCTTGTGAATATGAGGTTGAAAGGGAACACTGCTGCGGGCCAGGCAACAGCCAAGAGTGGGAAATTGACTCAGAAATAAGGTTACCATATTTAGCAAATAAAAATACAAGATACTCAACTAAATTTGATTTTCAGGTAAACAAAAAAATCATGTTTTGTTTGTTTCTGTTTTTTAAAGTGTATTTATTTATTTTGAGAGAGAGAGGTGGGGAGAGGGAGAGAGAAAGAATCCCAAGCAGGCTCTGCTCTCAGCACAGAGTCTGACTTAGGGGCTCAATCTCATGGATTAGAGATCATGACCTGAGCTGAAATCAAGAGTCAGATGCTTAACTGACTGAGTCACCCAGGTGCCCCAAGTCATGCTTTAATATATGTCCCATGTTGGGGCACCTGGGTGGCTCAGTTGGTTAAGCATCTGACTTTGGCTCAGGTCATGATATCACAGTCCCGTGGGTTTGAGCCCCTGGTTAGGCTCTGTGCTGACAGCTCAGAGCCTGGAGCCTGCTGCGTATTCTGTGTCTCCTTCTCTCTCTGCCCCTCCTCTGCTTGCATTCTGTCTGTCTGTCTGTCTGTCTCTCTCAAAAATAAACAAACATATATATATATATATATATATATATATATATATATATATATATATCCCATGCAATATTGGTGGCATACTTATACCAAAAATTATTTTTTGTTTATCTGAAATTTAAATTTAACTCGGTATTCTGTATTTATCTGGCAGCCCTACTTAGAAAGGGAATTAGGACAATATTCTCCATTTTCCTGTGCTTCTGTCTGAAACCAGATAGGAAGCAGCATCTCTGGACAGACCACCAATCTACTATTCTGTGAGTTTACCCTACTATGGCTAAAGTCTGTGGTCTGGTGCCTTTTTTGTTGTTGTCGTTAAAGAGAAAAAAAATGTTTAAGAGTGGGGGAGGGGCTGAGGGGAGGAGAGAGAGAGGGAGAGAGAGAATCTCAAGTAAGCTCCACACCCAGAGCAGAGCCTGACCAGGGCTAGATCTCACCGTGTGAGATCATGACCTGAGTTGAAATCTAGAGTTAGATGCTTAACCATCTGAGCCATGCAGGCGCTCCTGGCCTGGTGCCTTTGAGTAGACTTTGATTCATAATCTCCATTGTGCAGGGCATGTTGCTGGGTCCAAGGAATTCAAAGAGGAGTAAAATAGTCCCTGATATAAGGACCCACTCAGTCTAGAGTACCAAAGTCCAAAGGTACAATAATCTCAATAAAAACAACAATGGCGGGACGCCTGGGTGGCTCAGTCAGTTAATCTTCCTACTCTTGATTTGGGCTCAGATTATGATCTCACAGTTTGTGAGTTCAAGCCTTGCATTGGGCTTTCTGCTATCAGCACAGAGACTGCTTTGGATCCTCTGTCCCCCTCTTTCTCTGCCCCTTCCCCACTCATGTTCCCTCTCTCTGTTTCTCTCTCTCTCTCTCAAAAATAAATAAACATTAAAAAAAATAGCAATTGTTAATATTTTCTGGGGGCTTTACTGAGATATTGTTCCAAGCACTTTGCAGATTATTTTATTTAAATGTCACAGCTATGAGATTTATTATTAACTACAGTTTATAAATAAGGAAACTGAACATTAAAAGGGAGGTAACCGTATCATTTTTTTACACAAATTGGGAAACACTTTTAAGTGACGGGGATTACTATTTGTAGTTACACGGAAAACGGGCATAAACGGGAACCAACCAAGGACACCAGGATTACGGCATCAATTTATAGGAGAGATGCCCGGGTCTCACCAGTAGAAAGGGGTAGTGGGAAGATTTGAACCTAGGCAGAATGGCTTTAGAACTTGTTCCCTTAACGAGGAACAGTAGAAGAGGAGACTAATTTCAATGAATTCCTTCCCACTAGATTCAAATCCCTGAAGATATAGGGCCTCTTGTTTCGCTTTCCATTGTGTTCTTGACCCTAGCACCCACCGCCGACCCATAGAGTGGGAACCAAAAAATACTTGACTGACAAATGAATCTGGGAAGCCGTCTTGGAGAGAGTGGGACACAAGCATAGCTTAAATAATGAAGAGGACTAGGGCAGGGACTCCTTTCTCTTCCTTGATCTGTCCCTGTTCCCAGATGTTTGAGGGAAGGTAAGTGAGAGATGGCCACTAAGTGAGCTAGCAAGTGATGTCAAACCAAAACGTTGGGACATGACCAACGTGAAGTCTGTGCTTGAGACTAAGTCATGAAAGGTTCTTTCAGCCTTTGGTCACCTCTTTTTTGTGGTCACCCATGTGCCCCACTGCTTGCCCTCTCCGGTCTCTCTTAGATCCCATGGATTGAGAACTGGTCACATTGCCTGGGTTCTGTGACCCCAGGGCTGCTCTGCCCTCCATATAGAGTTGATCTTCTCAGTAAGTCCCCCAGAACCTCCCGAACCAGCTCAGGTCTGCTTTCCTCTGTGTTCCTCTCAGAGTCCCTAGCCTGAGGCAACCCTCCCACACCCATGGGCTGGCCACAGGCTGCTCTGAGAGTGTCTTCACAGCCTGCTACTTCCACATCTCTTCAGGGAACTTGAGCCTGGGACAATTCATTGCAAGCCTACATCCTATTAAACAGGAATCAGGAGGTCTTTAAAACAATAAACAAAGCCCTCCTTCTTGCTGAGGATCAGCTACTCACTTTTTAGGAAGAGAAAGCAAATTTGTAGAAGAGGAGAGATAGTCTCTGGCAGCTGACTCCCTTTCCTCTGTCTCCAGAAAGATATCATTAAACCCAACTGACTCCTGCCTGACAGCTGTAGAATGAACAAGAAAGGGCTCTTCTTGACATTTTTGTTCTACCCACAATTTAACTGCATGTAATTGAACTAACTAGACTGTAAGCTGAGGTCATAAGCAGCGCCTTATAAGATATTTCTTTGGATCCCAAAAGTTTGGCATAGTGTTTTACACATAGGGATCCAATAAACACACTTAATTTGTTTGACTGCTAAGGGTGTGCCTAAAAGTAAATGCCCTAAATTACTTCTGACACCAAAGTGTTAGTTAGTCTAGGACAGAGGGAGGCCTATAAGATATTTAAGCCCTAATCCTCAGAATTGAAAAGAGAGGAAATCCTGCTCACTTTTCAGTACTCCTGCCCTCTTTTCTCAGGCTGTCTCCAATTCTAGGACTTTACCACTGTAGAGCTGGGTGACCTTGAATAGGTCCCCAAACCTCCCGGAGCCTTGTTTACCTGGGACTGAATCAAGCAGGTTCAACAAGATAATCTTAAGGTCTCTTCCAGCTCTGACATTCCAAAATTCAAGGATTCTGACATTGATGGTATAGTGGTGAGCATAGCTGCCTTCCAAAATTCAAGGATTCTGGTCGACCAGGCAATGGAGAGCAGGAATAGAGTATGGAGTAAGTGCTTGGGGGTGGGGATGGGGTGGCTGGGAAGGAGAAAATAAATAAGGGGTTGGGAAGGAAAAACTCACAGGAGACAAAGGTGCATTTCGCCTCTGTTTTGATCTTCATGAAGATGATGACATCTTGCCACGTCCCACGTGAGGTCCAGTTGATGTCTGCACGTGTGGGCCAAACTTTCCTTTCATTCATTCCTCCACGTGCATATGCTGCCTTGTTGCAGGTGCTCCTTGGGAACAGGCCAATTACTAGACTGTAAGCTGAGGTCATGAGCAGGGTAAGTTGGGTAAGATGGAATAGCTCCTCACAGAGTTTACAGAATAGATAAAAAGCAGATGTTTAAAAACACAAAAACAAAAGCCACTCAGTTAAGTATTAACTGTATATCAGTTGCTTTAAAACTATATAACAAGTGCTCCCTCCTTTTGGGGATCTGAGATGGCTTGCCAGAAGAAGTGACTGGAGGTGAGTCCTTCAGTGCCTGGATTTTTTTCCAGACAGTCTCTCCACCTCTTGGTTCTCCTCACCATAATTGATCCTGATTGATCTTTTAAAACATCACTTTCTTGCCATTATTTCCTTGATGGAAGCTTTACAGGGGCCTCCTTGTATGCAAGTTTGAATGGAGACTTAGTCTCCATTTGGAACTCCTAGTGTGTTGTACCCAGGAGGGCCTGCTGCCTGCTGGTGTCCAGAATGCCCTGGAGGCATCCCGGACCCCTCCCAGACCCCTTCCATGTGCCCAAAAAGGGATCAGGATTGAGCCTTAGCGTTTAAAAGCTGCCCTTCCCTGGGCTACCCTTGGATCAGATCTGACAGCTGACATTTTCTCCAGCTGTTACGGGAAAAAGTGAGAATAGAAGTTTTAGAAATTTAAAGCTAAAGAGGTCTGTTTGATATCTAGCTCCTCTAACTCTAGAACTGAGGGTATCTGAGTGGTAAACTAGTATCTTCTTTAGTAGTTGTTTACATCTGTTATATACTATTTATGACTGCCTCCTCCTCTAAGAAGTGTCCAGAAATTTGACAGCAGTCTTCTGTGTCATCTTCATTACAGGGCCTTAATTCTAGATACACCTGGTGAAAATTTCTTGTAAAGACAGAGGTATAACAGTGGTGAGTAAGGAGAGGAGTGAACAGGTTCTGGGAATTGCAATATCCAGTCTCTGAATGAATACTGATTCCTTATAGAAGACATTCAGAGAATAGGAGGTCATTTTTGAGTTGCAAAGCCTCAAGATAAAAACTTGAATGTCATCATCCTTTGCTGTTTTAGCAAAACACAGATTGCTAGTAATTTTTGCCTGATTTTATGTGAAGAGTAGTACATTACCTGCAGAGGTAAACATGCAGTCCCTCTGCAGCAGCGTATCTTTTTGTTGGGATGTGTCTGAGTCATAGAAAAAGTTGGGGAAAGGGTGAATGTTAGTCTCCAAAATACTCTACATCATGTGCCTCAACCGTGTTCCCTGGGACCACAAAATAGAAACTCCTAGAAATTAGGATATCTTGATTTGCATCTTAAAATAACATCCAGAATTCTAGAAAATACAGCAGAGCCTTGTGTCCTGTTTTTGGCAACTTATTCTATTGGAGGTTACAGGAAAGTTGTGGGATGGTGCATTTCAAAAGGAGGAAGGAGAATGTAAAGGGATGAGCCATGGTCTTCACGGAACTTGGACAGGACTAGAGAAAGTGGTGTTGGGGGTGGGACTACAAAGACCCAGCTGGCCTTGCTATGGACCTTGGTCTTCACAAGGGAGAGACACCATCAGATCTTTGTTTTTGAAATCTCATTCTGGCAGCTGGCAGTGAGATGGATTGAGGGGATTCTGATCCCTGAACACCCCAACAGTGTCACCCCTCTGCCACCTCCCCAATTCCACCTCCCAAATTCTGTTAACAAACTTCTTAAAGACAATCTCTCCCTGAGTTTCTCTAAAAGTAGTCCTGAGAATTTGAGGAGGAATTTCCTGGAGTCCGTACTTTCCTCAAGCTGCCAAGGCCTTTTGCTTGTTCATGTATGAGAACCTCAGGGAGGCTGGTTTCCAGGCAGGCCTCCTTGCCTCTGTTTCAACCATTGGGAATGAGCATCTCTTCAAGCCCTAAGTCTCTGGGTAAATTCTGTGTATGTAGATGCATGATGCAGAGTTTTAGAGTATGAACACCAAAGAGATTTTAAGTGCTAATAGAATGGGTGAGATTTGGTGATTTTTTTTTTTTCCTATGCTTCTCTATATTTTTATATTTTTTACATTTGCAGTACTTGCATAAGCATAACTTTTAGAAAGAAAGTTAAATTAAATAGGTTGAATGTGTGCCTGGTATTTGCAAGCACAGAACAAGCTCATGTAAGAAATGAGTTGCTGCAAAAGGGTTACATACTGCAGGGAAGTGCGGCTGTTTTCAGCAGGAAAGAGAGGCCTTGTAACAACAGGAAGCACTGGGAGGCCAAGGTACCCAGGCTTCCAAGCAGAGCTATTCTGGAAACAATGGCTGCCTGTGGCTCGGGAATATTGGGCAGGAAATGAAAGGATGCTGGGACAGGGGGTACAGCGAGGAGCTGATAAGCACTACCTGGCTCTTCTTCGCATAGACCTAGAGGGCCAGTGATGAAGTTGTTTTTTTCTAAATGCTCCTCATCTTTCATCAGCATAATTGATTTTTAGAATAACACAGAAATGAAAAGAACCCATGGTGCCATGGGTCTGGAAACCATTAGGAAGCTGAGCCTCCTGGGAAACCAGAAGGTACAATAAGCAAGAGAAGGTATTTCTCACCCTCAGGGCATGGTCACATCAGTTGGGGGTGGGGGTGGGGAAGGAGCCTTCAGATGAACTCAGCACCATTTAAAGCTAAGTTCCTGGAGGACTCCAGTATCCATGTTAATAAAAATCACATTGGGCTAATAGGAGCCCAGTCATACCAAAAGGAGATATGTGTAGACCTTCTGAGAGAGAAGTTTATATTTATTTAACACAAATTTCTATTCAAATGGGAAGGGCAAGTTGGGGAGTCAATAATACAAGTAAGAAACAGAAACAAAACTAACACTCATGCTCATGTTTCGCCTTGAAGACCTAGATATAAACCAGCAGAAGTGTGGACTCAAACACTGCAGGTAGAAGTGAAGTCTGCCTTCTAAATTTCTAGCCTAGCTTCATCCAGGAAATTCACAGGTCATGGGGTGTAAGACCTGAAAGGAACATTAGCAATCATCGAGATCCAGAACTTGTTCCTGGTACAGATGAAAGTCTGGGGCTGGGAGTGGCAGGTTTTTGTTTTTTTTTCCTGGAAGAACTGATTCATGAGGCTTTAACTGATAAGTACCCAGCACCTACTACCTGTGGGGGAATTCATAAAAGGAACAGTTATTTCTCCTCAGAGGTCTGAAATCTAGTACCTGGGGGTCAGAGCAAAAACCCAGCTGTCTTGACTCATTGTTTTATATCCTTCTCCATCATCGGGTTGCTCTTGGACAGGAAGTCATCTCTGCTTCCTGCTGCTTTCTGGTCTTCCCCATGCCTGGGATGTGCCTCAGTTTCCCTATCTTGGAGGTTACAAAATGTACTGGAAAGTGTATGAACTTTGGATTCAACCAGGCTTATAATTCTATGCTAGGTTTGCCACTAGCTGTTTGACCATGGACTAGTCATCCAACTACACTGAATCCTAATTGCCCATCTATAAAATAGGAATAGGAATGCCTATACCTCAGAGTTGTGACAATTTGAGAATTAAGTGAAATAATGATTGTTAAGCATGATACCCCACACAGCATTTGATGAGTGCATCCCATGACCACCCACTAGGCATGTAAAAACAAAAAACAACAACAAAAAAATGTGGCCAAGACATAGATGAGAGAAGAAGTTACATTGTCCTCATTCTTAAGATGATTGGTGTTAGTGAAGCATACAGTTCAAGAAGTGGGTGTATTTTCCCTCTTTATCTCTTGTTACCCTGCTGGACTCCTATCCCTTCTTCCCCTGGGACTCTCTCTCGAGGCACATATGATCATCTGCTTTATCTATTACCGAGGTAGAGCCTCTATCCGCGGCATCCCAAGGAGCAGGTGGCAAGAAAGAGAGGGGCTGTTGGTCCAGGAAACAAAATCTTGATCGTGTGATTGAAGCTGACTGTGGTCCTCATGCAGTTAAATTGAGTATTTAAATGATTTGTTGGCAATGAAAAGGAAACTGATGCTCACAAGCTAGGCCTGGGAGTATGCTAGGGGTGACTGAAAGGTCAGCCCCATGAACTGAGTGATGTCTGCCCCACAAATACCCTGGGGACAAAGTCAGAAAGTAGGAAGGATGAGCCAAAAAAAAGTCTACAAATGACACAAAGTCCAGAGGCCTCCATTTTCAGCAATGGAATGAGATCCTTCTGTACTATTCTTGTGTACAAGGTGAGCTGGGCCAGCTAAGCCCCAGGCTATGTAGGACCTCCTCAGTCTTGTCATCATGCCCCACCCTTTTTCTCTACCCGGCACTGTCCTTCCTTGGGGCCACAGCCACCTCCGTTCCCCAACACCCACCTTCACTGAGGCTGTTTCCACTTGCCCATTAACTCAAAGAAATTTCAGGAATCAGCTAGAATCACCTTCTCTTTCATTCTCAATAAAGCATAAAGAGGTCCTTTCCACTAACCTTCATTTTTTTCTTTTTGGAGCAATAGGTTTGTGGTCTTTTCCCTCATAGGATCTCCTCTCCCCACTCAGCTTTCTCAAAGGACTATTATTCCCTTGACCGGAAGAATTCAAGGGTCAGCCCTGATGGGACAGCTGAGTCTGGTCCTAGAGCTGCCGGGATTGGACATCATCCTACAGGCAACAGGGAGCCACTGAATGTTCCAGAGTAGGGGAGTTTTATCATCAAGTTAGTTTTTTTTTAGAAAGATTTGTCTGGCAGTGGAGCTCAAGATAGAACAAAATCTTCCTGGGCTGTCATTAAGAACTCCCCTAATTTACCTGAACTCTTCTCCACCAGACTGGTCTAGTCAGCATTCTTGGAATTCACTACATTGTTTCTTGCTTTCCCACCTTGTTTATACCATTCCCTGTACCAGAAAGTGGGTGGCATTTACTAAGTGCTTATTATATGCCAGGTGCTTAACCAAGTGTTCTGCATGTATTGTATATATTACATCATGTTGTATCATATCGCAGCATAGCATCTCAAATCACCCCCTCTAACCAGTGTTAGAGTTCTTACTGCATAGCCTGGATTTGCCCTTCTTTATCCACTTATGTCACAACATGTGAGCCCTTCAGGGTGAGGGTCCTGTCTCAGCACCCTCTAGTGTGGTCTCCCTGTACCGTCGGCACCCTATAAATAAATGCACACAGTCTCCTCTTTTTGTTCAGCACATAAAAACCCTGCTTGACCTCGCCTACCATATGTAATCTCTTTAGAAGGACTTCTATCACATTTTTTGTGCCTCTCTAGAGCCCTTAACATAGTTTGCTTGATATTTTCATACTGGCCATGTTATTTATACCTGTGAGCTTCAGTTTCCTCACTTATAAAGTAGGAATAATTCCTCCCTCATAAGGTAGTTGTGCGTTGGGTATAAATAATGGATAGAGCTCAGGGATCAGCACAAAGTAGGTGCACAGTTATGCCCATTCCTTTCTTGTCTTCCTGAGGACAAAGGTCTTACCTTCTTGACCCTTCGGCTAGATGGCTTCTGTACACATTTCAAGGGGAATCATTGTCACTGGGAGAGAGTAGGTGCATTGATAGTGGCTGGGGTGAGTCAAGGATATGCACCAGAGGGAGGATCCGGTCTGGATACTTCTACAAGAAAGAGCTGACTTGACTTAGCATCTGAGACTCTAAAAGTGGGAAGGGCAGGGGTCTCCAGAATGCAATCCACCATCAGGAGCTCAGTTGTGGAACACAGCTAGTCCTTGGCCACACCAGGCCAACAGGTCAGGCAAATACTTCTATTAAACAAGGAGTAATTATCTCAATGGGGTTTCAACATCTAGATTTCAACATCTAGAAATTGCCTCACTGACTTCAGAAGGCCCTCTGACTTCTTTAATGAAACTTGTTTTTCAAAAACCCATGTCTTTCTTTAAAAAAATTATTATAGAAAATTCAGAAAAGCAAAATTAAAAATACAGAAAAGCAAAAATCATTTATTTTCTACCACCTAAAAGTAATTACTATTAATAACATATCAATGTGTTTTATTTTTTATCATTTAAGATTTGGGAAAGGGTGGTATAAAAGAGACACTGTCAGTCTATAGTCTTTATCTTTGTTTCTTGCCTTCCAGCTTTTTTTTATTCTTTAAAAATGTTTTCTAGTTTTATTGAGATATAATTGACATTACTATATGAGTTTAAAGTATACAGAATAATGGTTTGACTTACATATATTGTGAAATGATAACAGCAATATTTAGTTAGCATCCATCATCTTATATAGTTAGGATAAAAAGAGAAAACAGAAAAAGAAAAAAAAACTTTTCTCTGTGATGAGAAGTCTTAGGAAATACTTTCTTACCAACTTGCCTATATGTCATATAGTAGTGTTAACTAGAATCATCATACTGAACATGACATTCCTAGTACCCACTTATCTTGTAACTGGAAGTCTGTACCTTTTGACCACCTTTCTCCAATTTCCTCTTCCCCTGCTTCCTGTCTCTAGTAACTTCAAGTCTGACCTCTTTCTCTATGAGTTGTTTGTTTGTTTGTTTGTTTTAAGATTCCACAGGTAGTGGGATCATACAGCATTTGTCTGACTTAATTCACTTAGCATCATGCTCTCTGGGTCTACTATGTTGTTGCAAATGGCAGGATTTCCTTCTTATGGTTGAGTGATATTCCATTGTGTGTATGTGTGTGTTTAATCCATTGATGGACACTTGAGGTGGTTCCCTGTCTTGGCTATTGTAAATATAATGCTGCTATGAACTGGGGGGGGGGGGGGGGGGGGGGGGGGGGGGGGAAGTGGTGGTGCAGATATCTTTTTGAGTTAGTATTTTCATTTCCTTTGGATATATTCCCAGAAGTAAAATTGCAGGATCATATGGTAGTTCTGTTTTTTTGTTTTTTTTGTTTTTTTTTTTTTTAGAACCCTCTATACTGTTTTCCATAGTGGCTGTACCAATTTACAATCCCACCAACAGTGCACAGTTTCTTTTGTCTCTATATCCACACCAGCATTTGTTATCTCGTATCTTTTTCACAATGGCCATTCTAACAAGCAAGAGGTGATATCTCATGGTTGTTGGTGTTGATTTGCATTTCCCTGATGATGAGTGATGTTGAGCATCTTTTCATGTGTCTGTTGGCCTTTCATATATCTTCTTTGGAGAAATGTCTACTTTTGTCCATTTTTAAATTGAATTTTTTGGTGTTTTTTTGTCTTTTAGTTTATTTTTGTTTTTGTTTTATTTTTTGCTTTTGAGTTATATAAGTTCTTTGCATATTTTGGCTATTAACCCTTGATCAGATATATGGTTTGCAAATATTTTTTCCTATTCTGTAGGTTGTCTTTTCATTTGTTGATTATTTCTTTTCCTGTGAAGAAGGTTTTTAGTTTGATGTAGTCCTACTTGATTATTTTTAATTTCTGTTGTTTGCACTTAATATATCATCTTCAAAAAATCATCGCCAAGACACATGTCAAGGAGTTTTTTCCATATGTTTTCTTCCAAGAGTTTCAGGTATTACATTTAAATCTAATTCATTTCAAGTTAATTTTTGTAAATAGCGTAAGATAGGGGTCTACTTCCATTCTTTTACATGTTAGTATCAAATTTTACCAGCACCATTTATTAAAGAAACTATCTTTTCTCTATCAAGTATTCTTGGCTCCCTTGTAAAATATTAGTTGACTGTATATGCTTGGGTTTATTCTAGGTTCTTGATGCTGTTTCATTGATCTATTTGTCTATTTTTATGCCAGTACCATACTGTTTTGATTACTATAGCTTGATAGTATAGCTTAGAATCATGAAGTGTTTTTCATTTTTTTATCAACATATATTGCTTTTGTAACTTTCTTAAGAAGAATTTTAGTGTTTTTTTTTAAATTTTTTAATGTTTATTCATTTTTGAGAGACAGAGCATGAGCAGGGGAGGGGCAGTGAGAGAGAGAGAGAGAGAGGGGGAGACACAGAATCCAAAGCAGGCTCCAGGCTGCAAGCTGTCAGCACAGAGCCTGACGCGGGGCTCGAACCCACAAACTGTGAGATCATGACCCGAGCTGAAGTTGGACACTCAACCGACTGAGCCACCCAGGTGCCCCTAGTTTTTTTTTTTTTTTTAACATTTATTCATTTTTGAGAGAGAGAAAGACAGCACAAGTCGGGGAGGGGCAGAGAGAGAGGGAGACACAGAATCTGAAGCAGACTCCAGGCTCTGAGCCATCAGCACAGAGTCTGATGTGGGGCTCAAACTCATGAACTGTGAAATCATGACCTGAGCCAAAGTCGGTCACTTAACCAACCGAGCCATCCAGGTGCCCCTTCAAGAGGAATTTTAAAATAAATATTAACCACTAGGTGTTGAATGCCTAAAAGCCATCACTACCATAAGGTAAGGCCTGCAGTGGAAGAATTTCAGGCATTTGAATAGTTAAGGGCACAGAACCAATCAGCTCTTCTTCAATGGTGTCTCAACACTTGGCCACCAACTCATGACAAGGAGGCTTTTTCTATTCCTCCCCAATTATAGTACTATGAAAAAAATAGGAACTTTGGAGTCAGTCACACTTGGTTTGGGAGCCCAACTCTGCCATTTGCCAACTGTGTGATTTGGGGCACCTTACTTAACCTATCAGAATCAGCTTTCACATTTTCAAAATGGAGAATTTCACCTATTTCATGGATTGGCTATGATTATAGAATGGGGAATGCCAGGTTTTTTTTTGTTTTTTGTTTTTGTTTTTTGTTTTTTAGAGCGTCTAATGCAGTGCCTGACACATAATAAGTGTTTCTCCTTGAGGGATTCAGGTATCCATGGAGCACAGAAAACCCATCTGGAGAAAAATGACCAATCTTCTGTCCAGCAAAACATTTTGAGCATTCATGTTTTCAATGCTATTCTAGACTAATGAGACAGAGTATTGTCCTCAGTGTCTCCAAGGAGCTCACAACTTAGTGTTGGGTAGGAGTAGGCTTGCAAAAAAATTTGTTAGATTTCATTTTTGTTGTTAAATCTCATTTTTTATGAAAAATTTTTTCTTATAGTTCAACATTCAAAAGTATAAAAGAATATATAATGAGAAGTCTCCCTCTTATAGCCCTAGTCCACCCCCTAGTTCCATCTCCTATAGGCAGCTAAATTTATGACTTCCTTATGTGTCCTTCCATAAATATTTAATGCATAGATAAATGAATTGCATATCTGTTCTAGTCTCTATTTTTAAGAAACAGATGGTAGGATACCATTATGCCTGTCTGCACCTTGTTCTCTTTGCTTGACAATATGCCTTGGAGACCACTCTGTATCTGTACATGAAAGTTTTCTCATTCTTTTTAATAACTGTATAGTATTTCACTATATGGATGTTCTAGTATTTATAAGAGGAGCTTCCTATGGATGGGCAATCTTGTGCCATTACAAAAATTGCTGCAATGAAATAAGCTTGCATATATGGAAATATCCTGGAATTGAGACAATGAAAATGTTCTGAAACGTGATGGTTGCTTACCTCTGGAAATATACCAAAAACCACTTAACTATATGCTTTAAAGGGTGAATTTTACAGCATTCGAATTATACCTGAATTTTTTTAATGTTTATTTATTTTTGATTTTTTTTTTTTACATTTATTTTTGAAAGACAGAGAGAGACAGAGCGTGAGCAGGGGAGGGGCAGAGAGAGAGGGAGACACAGAATCTGAAGCAGGCTCCAGGCCCTGAGCTGTCAGCACAGAGCCTGCCGCGGGGCTCGAACCCATGAACCGTGAGATCATGACCTGAGCCAAAGTCGGAGGCTTAACCAACTGAACCACCCAGGTGCCCCGTGATGTTTATTTATTTTTGAGAGAGAGAGAGAGACAGAGAAAGAAAGAGAGAGAGAAAGTGGGGGAGGGGCAGAGAGAAAGGAAGGCACAGGATCCAAGGCAGGCTCCAGGCTCTGAGCTGTCAGCACAGAGCCAACACGGCACTCGAACCCACAAACCGTGATATCATAACCTGAGCCACCCAGGCGCCCCTATATCTGAATTTTTTTAAGATTAAAATAAAAAAACAAAAAACAAAAAACTTTTCTCTAAGGAAAACATGCCAAAGTCAAAATATATTTAAAAATTTAGAAAATTAGAAAGCAATTACTTTGCTTTTTTAAAGAACAGACAGCATAACACTTTTTAAAATAAATACCACACATTTTCAAATTTCTCTTTAATTCGGCACTAGGCCAGGAGGAAGAGAGTAGAAAGAAATTACAAGGCGGAGGAAGAATCAGAGGGGAAGTTGCGGGGGACAGCGACCTCTAGGCAAGCGGAGACTCCCAAAGGCTAGGGAGAAGGAGTTGCAGGACAGAAAGGGTAGGACAGAAATAAAACGCAGGAGCTAGCAGAGAGAGAAGTTTCGGGGAGCCACTGTGACAGCTCTTAGATTCCCGGGGTCAGGAGGGGAGCTAGGAAGTTCTCTGCTGACGGCCAAGAGTAATGGAAAAGTAATTGAAATCTTTACTCCATCTCTTGAAAAAAATGCCATTGTGCTGCCCCATTCACAGCATAGCAATGCTGCTTGAAGTCCTCACTCTGCCCTATGCATGGCAGTAGATGTTCAGAAGATTTATTCCCTGTGCAGCGGCTTGTTTCCCTTGCTCTTTTACCCTCCTCCTGCAACAGTCAATTCTTCTTCACCCACCCTTGGCCCTTGGTCCCTTCTAGCACCTCAGTCACAATGAATATATCCTTCATTCCTGAAAGTTTTCCCCGACTGCTTCCCAATTCCTACCTCCTGCCTCTTCCTGCTTTCTTCCACTATAGTTTGCATTTCTAATATAAATGGAATAGTACAGTAGGTACTCTTTTTTTTTTTTTAATTTTACTTATTTATCTTGAGAGACAGAGTGGGAGGGGCAGAGAGAGAGAGAATCCCAAGCAGGCTCCGCACTGTCAATGCAGAGCCTGATGTGGAGCTTGAACTCACCAACCATGAGATCATGACCTGAGCCGAAACGCAGAGTCGGACCTGAGCAGAAACCTAGAGTCAGATGCTTAACCAACTGAGCTACCCAGGTGCCCCTAGTATGTACTCCTTTATAGTCTGGCTTCTGTTGCCCATATGCTTTATCATTTATCATTTATCATATGCTTTTGATGGCTGAGTAGGATTCCATTGTGTGTACATACCATTAGACTTCACTTTAAAGATAGGGAATGCAGGACCCAGAGAGGGGATGAAATCTGACCAGTACAAGACCTTAACAAAAATCCAGAACAGGGGGGAAGGAGGGCCATGTTTCCCTAAAACCCAAATGCAGTTTGCACTATGAAATCATATGGTTGCCATGACCACATAAGTAACCAAATAAAACTGTGCTTGTTCCAATCTCTGTCTCTAGATCTGATCAGGTCCTGGCCACACAGGGAACTGGGGCATCTCAACAGACATTTCTTCTGGGGGGACTTAGAAATTATTTAACTGCTGGACTTTTCTGCACCAAATCCTTGAAGAGTTAGGAGTTGAGGAAAGAAAGGACTTTTCTGCACCAAATCCTTGAAGAGTTAGGAGTTGAGGAGTTGAGTAATGTGCCCCACATTACTTATAAGTATAAAATGTCTGTTAGTTGTACCAGGTTGGATCAAATCAGACAAAGGCTTTAAAATGTTGTGTAAACTGTAAAGCATAAATCAAAGGCAAAATTATCTTCTCTATCAGAAACCACCTCAAGATTTATTTTGTGCTCGGATTAAAATTTAACATTTAGGATTGCTGATCCAGGAAAAACAAAACATAAAATGGTCTTCGAGAACCATCCGTGAAACAGTTCAAAGAAGTTATAACATTCTATCACAATCAGCAACTGAACTGTGTGTACCTCTGTAGGAGGAGACATGAAGTTCTTTGGGTCCATGATAAACCCTCAGAATTAAACTAGCTCTGTGACTCTGACTTCTAACATTACTCCTGCCCATGCCTAAACTGACAGTGAAAGCGTTCTTTCCATCTATGACTACTCAGCTATTTTGTGTCAAGCTTCTATCGTATCCACAATTCTAGGGTGTCCTCAATTTGGCTGCACCCCGGAGACAATAGTCTACAGAATTCTATAAACTCTTAGTACCCTCTGCAGCACCACTCACCAGTATTACCTTTAGACCCTTGCTACCCTAAGGGTGGGCTGTAGAGGGGCAGTATTCCTATCACCTTGGAATTTCTTAAAAATGCAAATTCTTGACACTCTTCCCCCATTGGAACCCACATGTTAACAAGATCCCAGTAACCTGGGTCACATTAAATTATGAGAAACTCGTGTCTAGACTAGTGGTTCTTCAGCCTTAGCGCGTATCAGAATCTCCTGGAGGCAGCTGCTGCTGGTGCACCTGGTCCAGGGACTGCAGTCTGAGAACCACTGCTCTGGCTCTCAAGCTAGATGATTATGGAGATTCAGTGGATCCTTTCCCATTTACTGAGTATGACGGGGAATTCCTTCATCTTCCAACTCAGCCCGAGACAAGAATCCAGGAAAGCTGACACTCCTCAGGGACCCGGAACACAGCCTCCTCCCCTGAGTTGTTTCACTCTTGCCTCTTGTTTAAACAGAGCTATGGACGAGAGGTTCTAGGGCCTCTGTATCAAAGCCAGAGTAAATTTGTGGTGGAGGCTCCATCCGGGAATGTGTTTTCTCCACCTTTAAATTAAACAGACCTGAGGTACTGCACCTAAGAGCTATGGTACTGGAAGGGCCCTACCTGAGAATGGGATAGGACAGGTTGGTGACCCCACACTACACCTTCTGTAGAGTGTTTCATAAAGGCCCTTCAAATCCAGGGCTTTGTCTTGAGTCCTTCTTGGGAATACTCAGAGCTCTTAAGTCCACTTGTGCCCTGCATGGCACAACAGCCATATACCTCGGTACAGAGATGTGCTTTGGACCACACCAAGGCCAAGCATAGCCCCGGGACTCTAACTCAAAATCTGTGCACTGTTGGATCCTGCCGCCTTTGTGTTATAGAAACACACCTAAATGCATAGAAAAGAGACTTCAGACAAGCAAAATTACCTTCAAATAGAAATATTTAATCCAAGAAGGACACAGAAGCCATTCCAAATAGTAGATATGAGTGTCGACTGGTAAGTGGTTGGTCCCCTCTACCCCAATCATCCGTTGGATAGGAGGAGGTAAATTATTTTCACCAAGATTACATCTCACAAATTACGAATTTACATCACAGAGAAGCTTCAAATAGAAATAATAACTGTTGTTGTAGAATGCTTATTATATGTCAGGGTCTGTGCTAAATGTTTACAGGTATTACTTCAATCCTAACTATGAGGTTAAAATCACTGTTATCCTCATTTTACAGATGTGGACACTGAGAAACAGAATTATTACATATGTATCTTGCCTAAGGTTACAAAGGCAGTTTGACATTCAGACCTGTGTTCTCAACCATAGACCAAATGTGGCAGTCATAAAACAACAGCTTGGTGCTGTAGGGAAAGAGTTGGCCATTATTGTGCACAATAGGGATTAAAACAAAAATGCAAAACATTTTTTTTTAAACATTGAACTCTGTTTGCTTGCTTATTTATTTGTTTATTATTTAGCAACATGGGGGTGGGAGACAAAAATCTCACCGAGAAAACTATTTCATAAAAGAGATCAGAGTATAGCTCTTTTGGGTGGAGCCAGGCAGAGGTCCTGGACCCCTCCCCATTCTCACAGCCCCTCCCCTACCACACTCTGCTCCCACCTTGTATTCACTAATAGTGAGTGGTTCCACCTTGCTGGTTTCTGGTCTCAATATTTCCAATCCTGAGTCCATTCCCTGCCCTCTTCCTACCTAAGATAACTAAGAAGTTTTTCCCCAGTTCCAATCATGAAAGAGCAGGGCAAAACATGGATGTGTCCTGGAGGGGAATGGTCCTGGGTGTGCACGGCCTTTGAGAGGTGGGTGAAATACTTTAAGGATGATGAATTTTACTGAACATCCAAAATTATAGTTGGTAGTTGAAAGAAATGGTGGGAATTGTTTAAAAAATATTGTAATATAGACTCTAGGAAGAATGTTAAGTCTGAACACCTGGTGTCTACGTATGTAATGTCCAGCCCAACTTGGAATTGTGTGCAGGCATGATCATGCACATTAAGCTTTAATGGATTGGCATTACTCTGATCTAAGGCATTAATGGATTAGGTATATTTGGGAAGAGGGGGCACAGTGCTAACCCAAGCACTAGTTCATGAAGTTCCATACCACCTCCATGACTGAAGACTTCAGCACCCAAGGCTTTGGTGCTCCATACCAAACCACCATTCACAGCACTGTCATGGAGGGACCTCAGGTGGATCTCTTCAGGGACCAGGGCGGCAAGAAACTTGTTCTCTCCATGCCATCCAGAAGGCCTAAAACTGCCATTCTGTCACTGAACTGGCTGGGCCAATCAGGGTCAGCTTTGAGGAGAGGTTGGCATAGTCAGGCTTTTCTACCCGGGCAATGAACTTCTGAAGTGGCAGGAATTCCAAAGGCCATGGTGGTCCCTTTTATGTGGTCCATTCAATCAATGACTGGTTTGACCCACTCAGTGGTCTTGGTGGAGGGCGGTTCTCACCTTTAAAAAAATACTTCAGGGGTGCCTGAGTGGCTCAGTTGTTTAAGTGTCCGACTCTTGATTTCAGCTCAGGTCATGATCTCTTGTTTCATGAATTCAAGCCCCACATTGGGCTCTGTGCTGACAGCGTGGAGCCTGCTTGGGATTCTCTGTCTCTGTCTCTCTCTCAAAAATAAATAAATAAACATTAAAAAAAATACCTTAACACTTTGACCTTTTAATAACTTTTAACGTTCTGGTGGACATCTTTAGTCTTTTCTCCTTTGCGTTTTTTTTTAACATAGCTCAATTCACAATGTATATTTGATTTTGTGCCTTATTTTTCTTTTGCCTACTTATATCATAAGGATTTTCCCACGTTAATTACTTTTCATAAGCAACAAATAATCTTGAATGAGGTAAGTAAATCTATCTGCACCTTGGTTTCTTCATGTGTAGTATAGGCAATTGTATCGTGCTAGCATTCACATTGAAAGCTTTTAAAACACAGATTGCTGGGCACCACCTCCAGAATTTCTGATTCAGTGGGTCTGGAGTAGGGCCTGAGAATTTGCACGTCCAACAAGTTCCCAGGAGATGCTGATGCTGCGGGTCAGGAGACCACACTAGGAGAACCAGTGAAATGAGGAGATTGAGTTGTGGGATTTCCAAGGTCACTGCTGGTTTCAAAATCTAAGTGTTTGCATATTTTTCAAATTTTTAAAAAAAACCCAACCAACTCTTAAAACACATGACTTTTCTAAAGTTTAACAAAACCTCATGATTTTTTAAATACAAAAGAATATCATCTACCATTTAAAAGTAATTGTTTCCACTTGTAACTCACATGCATTCCATACTTGCTTCTCTTTGAAGTTACCTGGAGTTTTAAAAGGATATCTTTAAAGAACAGTTAGACTTATATCTAATACTTTATTGTTTCTCTTTGCATAGTTCCATATGTATTGAAGAGCTGTGCAGAATTTATAGAGACTCACGGCATTGTGGATGGAATTTATCGGCTTTCGGGAGTCACCTCAAATATACAAAGGCTAAGGTGAGCTAAAAGAAGAGCCCCCAAAGAATTCTCCCATGAGCCTTCCTCTGTCCATACCTCTGTTCGCCAGAATTGGGAGTATTAAAAACCTGAAGCAGTTGAGAGAAGGGTGGCAGGGCAGAAGATCAAGTGTGATGTTTTCAGATGCCTAACTGTTCTTAATCTAATCAGGAAATCCTCTAGTCTGATGTAATTCTTTCCAACAAAAGCTCCTGAGAGTTTTTAATCTGTTTCTTTGTCTTGCACCAGGTTTAGCCTTCTTAGGTGGATTCAGCTGAACTCAAATGATTTAAAATACAAGTCAGGAAAACACGATTTATTATCATTCACTTGTCTACCCAGAGTTCAGTTAGATCCCAATTACATAGTGTTCAGAACTTGGAGATGATAGGAGTTTTTCTGTTGGCACACATTCAACATTGGATATTTCACTTGGTCAGGAAATCACAAATCTTCATGATTGTGCATTTCTTTCGTTGAGGCTGCTATTTTATTTAATTTTAATTTTTATATAGAGAGAGCACAAGTAGGGGAGAAGGGCAGAGGTAGTGGCAGAGAGAGAGAGAGAGAGAGAGAGAGAAAGAGAATCTTGAGCAGGCTCCACCATTAGTGGAGCTTGATCCCATGACCCTGGGATCATGATCTGAGTGAAAATCAAGAGTCAGACGCTCAACTGACTGAGCCATCCAGGCACCCCGAGGCTGATATTTAAAAGACTATGGATAGGGGCGCCTGGGTGGCGCAGTCAGTTAAGCGTCCGACTTCAGCCAGGTCACGATCTCGCGGTCCGTGAGTTCGAGCCCCGCGTCAGGCTCTGGGCTGATGGCTCGGAGCCTGGAGCCTGTTTCCGATTCTGTGTCTCCCTCTCTCTCTGCCCCTCCCCCGTTCATGCTCTGTCTCTCTCTGTCCCAAAAATAAATAAAAAACGTTGAAAAAAAAATTAAAAAAAAAAAAAGACTATGGATAGATGGGTTATTTCCAAATGTATTGCTTTTTCCTAAACAATTCTAGAATTTATCCTAGAGTTTTTTGGAAGAAATTTCTGTCACATTGAATTAAGAGTATAATAACCTTCACACAAAACACATGTGTATGTTTTATATGTATTACATATATCAAATAAAGGGAAAAGATATACAGCATATATACAGAGTGTTTTATCAGGTGGTATTTTTATATATTTATTATATGTTTAGTTATAAATAAATGTAGACTTTTTTTTTTTTTTTTCAACATTTTTTAATTTATTTTTGGGACAGAGAGAGACAGAGCATGAACGGGGGAGGGGCAGAGAGAGATGGAGACACAGAATCGGAAACAGGCTCCAGGCTCCGAGCCATCAGCTCAGAGCCTGACGCGGGGCTCGAACTCACAGACCGCGAGATCGTGACCTGGCTGAAGTCGGACGCTTAACCGACTGCGCCACCCAGGCGCCCCAATAAATGTAGACTTTTGAAACAATAAAAGCATTCGCGTTACCAGAATAGTCTGTTGAATTTAATAGATTGTAAAGTTAATGTATTTTTGTCTTCTTCCTCTGACTTGGTTTTCTGTCCCTCCCCCTCAAATCGCAATTATAATGAAATTATACCAAAGGAATAAAACATCTTTTTTATTCCTGGAGAACTGGTGACTGTTCAAAACTAATCAGCTTATTGTAACCATAGATTTTAACAGATCTATGTGCTTTTATAATTTCACTAATTTACTGACATTTTTTAGAGTTTCAACAAATACTTTTTAATGTTTCACTCTTAGCTCTGAAATATACCAACTACATGGTAGTTAGTACCATAGGAGAACATTTGAGCAATGGCCAATTCTTTTTCATTTAAGGACCAACCCTATTAGCCTCGACAGGGAAATTTTGGCTAAATAAATGAATAAGCTCCAAATTATTCTTGTTCTGGCCTCTTAAAGAAACACACACACACACACACACACACACACACACACTTGTGAATTTATAAGGCCATTGCATGGTTTTCTTTTCAGAGCCCCACTCAGCTCCTTTCAGGTTTGGCCACCATCAGGGATTTCCCCACCCTTTGTTGAAGGTCCAGAACCAGGTGACAGGAAAATGGGCAGCGAGCTGTTTTGAAATGCTGGTCCCGAGAGTCCTGTTGACTTTGCCACTACTTGGCTGACCAAATGAATACTGTCAAGAAACCTAATTCCTCCTCTATGTTAAAGCTGAAAATTGTCATTTCTTAAACAGATTTTTAACTTGTAAGTGTATACTATTTGAGGCAGTGTATTCACATAAGTTTGGTAAGGAAATGTTTTATAATCAGAAACAAGGCCTGGAATCTGATGATGTTCCCAAACACCTCACTATACATTGCTTATAAGAAGATATTTATGGGGCGCCTGATTGGCTCAGTCAGTTAACTTTCTGACTTTGGCTCAGGCCATGATCTCACGGTTTGTGAGTTCGAGCCCCATGTCAGGCTCTGGTCTGACAGCTCAGAGCCTGGAGCCTGCTTCAGATTCTGTGTCTCCCTCTGTCTGCCCCTTGGCTGCTTGCATTCTGTCCCTCACATTGTCTCAAAAATAAGTAAACATTAAAAAAAAAATTAAAAAAAAAAAAGAAGATATTTAGAAGCTGGTCTATCCCGTGGGAGTCCCTGTCAGGCAGCTTAGAAATTTCCATTTAGCAGCAAGAAGATAGTTGCTTAAACCTTGGGTTTGAGTCTCCAGATAAAACAAGTTTGTTGACGTAGGTATATGGAGATGAATGATAACAATCTGACTCACTCTGGTTTTGGTCTCTCCTCCAAGAAAGAAAAGTTCATTTGGAACAAAATTTTGGAAGAATTGAAATCTCAACAGGCTTTTTTGGTGGATTGTTTGCATATTTCCCCACTGTTCATAACTGAAACTGCAGACATAATGCGCTGAGAAATCCATTTGTAAATGGGCATTATGTTTTCCTAATGACAGCAGCTTTTACAGGGAAGATCCAGACCTGACTTGATAAGTCTTCCCATAGCTTCCTTATGCCAGGAAAAGAAGGTCATTTTGAATCGAGGTCAAAATGTAGTCAGATCAGCAGTTTAGGGTCTTTTTACCCCTAAGCAGTCAAGCGGCTGCTTACATAGAACACATGTTCCCGAGGTTGTTATGTCTCTGTCTGTGTTGTTTCAGGCAAGAGTTTGGCTCAGATCAATGTCCAGATCTGACAAGGGAAGTGTACCTCCAGGACATCCACTGTGTGGGCTCACTCTGCAAGCTGTACTTTAGGGAGCTGCCCAACCCCCTTCTGACTTATGAGCTCTATGAGAAATTCACGGTAAGTGTTTGGATTTCCATTATGGTTACTGAGTGGGACACGTGGATGGGCCAAGGAGAGTTTCAGCACTAAAATAACAATAATAATACTCACCAGAGGGCTGGCACTATCTTAGCCAGGCAATGGAAATAGGATGGTATAGGGAAGAAAGTAAGGTAGTGGGTCTATTGGCTAAATTTTTCCTTTCTTAAATTTTCAGAATCGTGGCTATTTGTTTCAAGAGCTGGATTAAAATTACTTCTATGTTTATTTAGCTAAATGTACCTCATAGTATAGGGGGAAAACTAAGAATGAGAGATGTGAAATGACTGGCCCAAGGTCACACAGCAGGACAGGAACCTGGGACTCCAGATGTACACTCACGGCTAGTTCATTTTTATCAGGCAACTTCTTCTGTATTTCTTTTGGGGGGTTGGGAATGAGGTGGGCAGGTAGAGAAGGGAGAGAGAACAAACCCAAATCAAGAGAGAGATCAGAAAGCTGGAAAAAGAAAATAATCTGGGAAATGCAGCCAAGAGGAAGTGTAGGCCTGTGAGTTGGATTGGTGAAAGATAGATGGACAGAACACCTAAACAGCAGCTCTATGGTTACCAGATAGGGGCACCTATAGGAAAAGTAGAAAGCATAAATGCTTACAGGATGTTTGTAGAGACAGCATTAAAAATTGGGCTTGAGCATTTGGCTGCAGGGATGGAGGTGCAGAGTAGGTACAGTTGGATTTAACCAAGATTGAGGGTGTATTCAGCTAATAAAGGGGATGAGGAAGATGAGGGTATATACAAGAGAGTGACTGAAATAGTTGACCATGGAATTTTGTCTGGATAAGAAGGGAAGTGAGGCCTTAAGGCAGTGTGTAACAGTGAAAAAAATATTATTGATGGATTATTGAGGTCAACAGACTGTTAGTATGAGGTGGTCAGAGGTGATGCTTGAAATTAAGATTTGTAGGAGTTGCAATTATGGGTAAGGACCAGATCTAGGCTCTAACATGGGCAGCAATCTTTCTCATGGCTCCTGTAATAAACTTCCTTTGAGCATATAAAATGTTCTTCAGTTCAAAATGATATAGGACTAAATGCATGCATTTTAAATGTTGAACTTGGACCATTAAAATGTATTTAAGAGTTTTCAATGATACAGAGAAACACTCATAATGATACCTGGAAAAGAACAGATACATAATTGTATATTAAAATGTGATTAAAGAAAAAGATGTTCAAAGGATTAGCAGCCATTTATTTCAATAATGAGATTATAGTTTTCCCTGCCTCTTTAGACTTTAACTTTCAAAATCTCATCCACTAAAAGGACATTAACTTTTTAATGAAAAAAAAAATGAGGCCAAAACACAAAAAACTTGGGCTTAGTGGTTGACTACTGGGGAAGCCAACATATACCAGCTGATGTGAAGTGTCAGTGGTTTGTGGACCCTAAGAGATCTAAGTGGACCGTGAGAACTAAGGCCAAAGCCACTCTGAGTGGCTAAGTCAAAAACAATGGCAGTCTCTGACCATCAAAATCACACAGGAGTCTTTCCCAGGAACCAGGAAGAAAAGTTGTGGGTCTCATGTGAGTCTGCCAGATTATAATACCATCACCATATGTAATTATTTCCTCATTTTAAAAGTAATCATTTTCAGGGGGCACCTGGGTAGCCCAGTTGGTTAAGCGTCCAACTCGTGATTTTGGCTCAGGTCACAATCTCATGATGAGTGAGTTCGAGCCCCGTATCGGGCTCTGTGCTGACAGTGCAGAGCCTGCTGGGTATTCTCTCTCTCTTCCTCTCTCTCTCTGTTTCTCCCCAGCTTGTGTTCTCTAGCTTTAAAAAAATTTAACAAAAATAAAAATAAAAGTAGTCATATTTGCTAAAAGACAGTTTGAAAAATGGAGGAAAGTGGAAAGGAACCCTTCATCTCTTCTTGTAAGCACCAAAAACAACTACGGTTAACATGTGGGGTTTTTTTTCACTCTTACTCCTTGCACAGTGTTTTTGTTTTCCCAGATGAAAATAGAATTTTATTGCAAAAATGAAAGTAATATAGAAATGTATAAAGGAGAAAGTAGAAATCCCTGGAAATCTCACACCCCAGGCATATCTGCAGCTAACATTTTAGGAGACATCATTACAGATTGCTCCCTCTCCCTCCCCTCTGACTCTTTCTCAAGCTCTCTCAATCTGTCTCTCTCTTTCACTCTCCCCACTTTCCCTTCTCAATACTATATATCACTGCTTTGTAGTGTTAACTCAACAATGTGTCCATCTTTCCGTGCTGACAATTAGACACTTTTTACAGAGTATTCTCTCATATGCGCAGTGAATTTCTAAAGCCAGTTTCCTACTATGGACATTTAGACTTTTTGTTTCTCAACACTTTGCTTTTACAAAACAACATATAATAAACATTTTTGTACATATATCTTTATCCTTTTGCCTGCTTATATCTTTAGAGAAAAAAATCATAGAATTAGATTTACTGAGTAAAAAGCTTTTATTTAAAATTTTGTTGGGGGGTGCCTGCGTGGCTCAGTCGGTTGAGCGTCCGACTTTGGCTCAGGTCATGATCTCGGGGTCTGTGAGATCGAGCCCCGCGTCAGGCTCTGTGCTGACAGCTCAGAGCCTGGAGCCTGCTTTGGATTCTGTGTCTCCCTCTCTCTCTCTGCCCCTCCCCAACTCATGCTCTGTCTCTCTCTCTGTCAAAAATAAATAAACATTAAAAAAAAAAAATAAAATAAAATAAAATAAAATAAAATAAAATAAAATAAAATTTTCTTGGGGCGCCTGGGTGGCTCAGTCGATAAAGCCTCCGACTTCAGTTCAGGTCATGATCTCAATCTCATGGTCCGTGAGTTTAAGCCCTGCATTGGGGCCTGTGCTGACAGCTCAGAGCCTGGAGCCTGCTTTGGATTCTGTGTCTCCCTTTCTCTCTGCCTCTCCTCCACTTACGCTCTGTTTTTCTCTCTCTCTCAAAACTAAATAAACATTAAAAAAAAAGTTTATTACTGCAACACAGACTTTGGAGAAAGACTTTTATTTTATATTTTTCTCAATTGTGATAATTCCTGTTAGTGTTATCTGGTAGGTCTCAAGGTATTTAAGTGCCATTTGTCAATACCTAAACTATAAAAGTTACATTATTTATTTCATATAGTAATTCATAATCTTTTTTGAATCACAGATCCTTTGAGGGAAATGATGAAAGTTCTGGATCCAATTCTCAGAAAAATGCATATTCACACAAAATTGTGCCCAAAACTGCAAGTGATTCAGGCTTCAGATTAACAATTCTATGAGTGTCTAGGAGCTACTCATATCTTTAAATATATGTATATTTCTTAAACATATATCATATAATATTATATATATATATATATATATATATATATATATATATATATATCTCCTCAGCAACAACTTGAGTTTGAGACTAGTTTATAGAAGAAATCACACTTTAATGTTAGCATTTATTATAAATTAAGATTACAGTAAATAGAAGCTATTTAAACTTTATGATCTAACTAGTAGGGTTTCACTGATCTCTGGTGGATAATGTAATAACATAACAGAAAACACTAAACAAAGAGAATAACATTTAGTAATGAGCAAATTTAGAATATATTAGGATTTGAGAAAACTTACTTTCATTTAGCATAATACACCAAATATCTATGAAGCAAGAGAATATATAAACAGAAGAAAAATCCAGTTTGCTTATTTTAGCAAACAATTATTTTAGGATGCTAACTAGTCTTTGACCCTTTGCTTAACTGTGACATTTGAACCTGTTTCATCACAGGGGCAAGGAACCATTTTTTCATTCTGTCCTTTCATTCTGTCAAAAACATCCCCTAGGGGTACCTGGGTGGCTCAGTTGGTTAAGCGTCCTGCTTCAGCTCAGGTCATGATCTTGTGGTTTCTGAGTTCGACCCCCACACTGGGCTCTCTGCTATTAGTGTGGAGTCCACTCCAGATCCTCTCCCTCTCTCTCTGCCCCTGCCCCCCCTCAAAAATAAACATTAACGATTTTTTTAAATCCCTTTATCTTCCATGGAAACATGGATTGTCTCAGCTCAGAAGCTGTCCTCAGAACTCTGCCTTGACCATTGTGCCATGTGCTGCTGGTGTGAAAAAAAAAAAAAAAGTTTAAAATTTTGTGATGTATTGCCAAATTGTTCTCCAGAGAGATAAGAATGGTCTTTTCCCTGCAGCCTCACCAACCAACACTGGATATTTTTAATTTGTTAAATTATTTGCAATCTGAATCAACCAAAAATATATTTAATTTTTGTTTTAACTTGTGCATAAGACTTTATTGTTTGTTTTCTACATGGTTTTAATCCTCTTTTCAGTATAATAGTGCATCTTAGAATATGATAGAATAGAATATCATCATGTTAAAGAACAGAATGAGTCTAATTTATTTTAACTAAGTTTAATTTTATGATAGTTGGGGGATAGATAAGAATTCTTTTTTTTTTATTTATTTTAATGTTTACTTATTTTTGAGAGAGAGAGAGAGAGAGAGAGAGAGAGAGAGAGAGAGAGAGAGAGAATGAGTGGGGGAGGGGCAGAGAGCAAGGGAGACACAGAATCTAAAGCAGGCTCCAGGCTCTAAGCTGTCAGCACAGAGCCCAACGTGGGGCTCAAACCCACAGACCATGATATGACCTGAGATGAAGTCAGACACTTAACCAACTAAGCCACACAGGTGCCCCAAATTCTTATCTGGAAACTTTAGATATACGGTTTCTTCATAAATCTTGCTTTTAGGCTCAGAACAAAATCTATATTTATCTCTTCTCACTTTTGTTCCCTAACATTGCTAATCATTTTGTTCTCCCACAGTAACACAGTAATACCAAAGCAACATTATTGTCAACTTGTCATCATATTTCCAGGAAATCTAACATGGTATTGACACTAAAAAATAAAATAAAAGTATTTTGCTGTGCAACTGACTTCGACATAGGTAGGACCTTAGTGAAGTTAACTATGTTGAAAAATTTATCACTTAACTAATTTCTTTGATCACAATAAATTATGATGATATAAGCAAACCTTCTTCAGGAATATAGAAATAGCTCTGTTAACAGTGTCACAAATTCTTACAATGATTTATTTAAACCCACTTGCACTGCTAAAGTAGAATACTATGTCAATGGAATAATAGGACTAGAAAAATATTAATGAAATTATACTAATGGGCTTATTTATTGAGTGCTTACTACATGATAAACTTGATAAACTTATTAAAATGTTGTACTTAATCTTCATAATAACTGTATGAAGTAGGTTTTATAGTCTCTTACAGATGAGAGAATTACAGATGAGCCTCAGAGACTCTCTTGTCTGGGTTTGTACAGCTAATAAATAGAAGGAAAGGTTTAATATTCTGTCTCAAAAGTACCATACTATTTTAAAATAGAGTTAACAACTCCTATATAGGCCCAAGCATTCAATAACTTAATATGAAGTAAAGAAAGCATCCCAGAGTAACAAAGGAACAATTCAATCAATGGTAGTAGGAAAATTGACTATTAGGAAAGGAGGAAAGTCCAGTTACATTCTTACCATTTAGCAGATTTTAGGGTGAAGAAAGTCTTTCTAACAACAAAAGCAAAGGGAAAAAGATCAGCAGAGACAAATGTAACAAACTAAACTACGTATAAATTATTTTTCCTATGTAAAAAAACACCTTAACAAAATTAAAAGGCAAATGGCCAACTATAAAAACCATCTACAGTAAAGATGATGGGAGATTAATATTCTTTAATTATATGGAATCCTACCTATTAATAAAGGGGAAAAAACCCATAAATAACCACATAACAAAAAAGCCACCCGCTAAACAAATGAGTGAAGAACCTCAACAAACAATGCAGAGAAGAAATACAATTTTTAAAAAATTACAAATGGACCCAAAACTGATGTAACATTGTGTGTAACTGTGCTTCAATTAAAAAAAAAAGTCAGATGGGGCACCTGGATGGCTCAGTCGGTTAAGTGTCCCACCTTGGTTCAGGTAATGATCTTTTGGTCCTTGAGTTCAAGCCCCTCAGTGAGCTCTCTGCTGTCAGTGCAGAGCCTGCTTCAGATCCTCTGTCCCCTCCTCTCTGTGCCCCTCTCCTGCTCACACTTTCTCTTTCTCAGAAATAAATAAACAATTTTTAAAAAGTCACATAGGTAGACAGTTTTGAAATGTAAAAAAAAAAAAAATATATATATATTTATTTATTTATTTATTTATTTATTTATTTATGTATTTAAGTTTATTTATTTTTGAGAGGAGAGAGAGAGAGAAAGAAGGAGAAGGCCAGAGGGTGGGTGGGGGACAGAGGATCATAAGCAGGTTCTGGGCTAACAGCACAGAGCCTGATGTGGGGCTTGAACCCACAAACCGTGAGCTCATGACCTGAACCAAAGTTGGATGCTTAACCAACTGAGCCACCCTGATGCCCCTAAGAAATTTTTTTAATTAAAAAAAATTATTAAATGTATTAGAAAAATATGTTTGTATATTAAAGAAACAATTTTTTAACATTAGTATTTCATGCTGGTGATCCTGTGGTGACAGTGGCTCTTGTATGGTTTTCTATTGGAAGTGTGAACTGGCTGGATATCTCAGAAAGTCATTTGAAATTACTGTCAAGAATCCTAAAATGCTCATATTTTTAATATAGTAACTCTATTTCTAGAACTACATTCTAAGATAATAATCAGATGTGTACATAAATGATTGACTTGTAAATATTTCATTGCAATATTATAATACCAAAATTTGGGGAGTATCTGTGTAACAATAAGGGATGAGTTAAAATATTTTTTTATTTTTATTTTTTTTTATTTATTTTTTTATTTTTTAATATATGAAATTTACTGTCAAATTGGTTTCCATACAACACCCAGTGGGGATGAGTTAAAATAAATGATAATAAATCTATTTTTAATCCTGGGTAGCCATGATAAGTCTCATTTCTTTTTTTTCTTTTTTTTAACATTGTATTTCTTAAGCGTATTTATTGGCCACAATATAAAGTTAAATGGAGAAAAAAAAATAGTATATGCAAGTGAATAGGAAATGATGCCAGTATTCATGTTTGGTGCTGGGAAGTCCTGGCAGATTGCTTCTTTTATGTTTCACATGTGAGCAGGTTAACAGCAGTTAACGTCTGTATGGTAGGATAGCAAGTGATGATAATTCCCTCATTGTTCATATTTTAATTTTTAATCACGTATTAGTTTCCTATAGCTGCTGTAACAAATGACCACAAACTTAGTGGCTTAAACAACAGAAATTTGTTCTCTCCCAGTTCTAGAGCCCAGAAGTCTGAAATTAGTTTCACTGAGCTGACATCAAGGTGTGTGCAGGGCTGTGCTCCTTCCAGGGAGCCTAGGGAAAACTGTTCCTCACCTCTCCCATCTTCTGTTCGCTTCTGGCATTCCTTGGCTTGTGGCCACATCACTCCCATCTCTGCCTCTGTGACTGCACTGCCCTCTCCTCTCTCTGGGAGAGATCTCCTTCTGCCTCCCTCTTATAAGAGTAGCTGTGATTGCATTTAGGGCCATTGAGATAATCCAGGATCATCTCATCTCAAAACCTTTAACTTAATCGCATCTGCAAAGATTCCTTTCCCAAATAAAGTAACATTTATGGGTTCCAGAGATTAGGACCTGATATCTTTGGGAGCAATTGCTCAACCTACAACATTACATTTCCTTTGCATCAGAAAAAAAGTTCATTTTAGGAAAAATTCAGTCTTCACCAGATTGATTCAGGTAAAATTATCACACCCAAAAGAAAAGTTGCTGATTTGGGATTTTTAGAGAAGGCAGTTTGGGGAGGTGTTTAATTTTATACTGAATTTATATTGAAATAACCCTTTCGTGTATCGGTCTCCCTCATTCAATCCTAAGCTTGCTGAGGACAGAAACAGTGTTTATTTTGTTCATTATTATGTTTCCTTTCCCTGCTCTCCAGCTGCTGGAAAATGTTGTCACTGTTTACTTGGTAAATGTTTGCTGACAGGTTTGCAGATCCACACATATTTGAAATGCCACTTGAGGTGGGGAACAAGTGTGTGGCAAAAGCCGACTGACCATGAGCTCAAGATAGCTACAAAGGGGGACAGTGGCCAGCTGCCCTTGGTTTGCCTAGAACTCCCCCAGTTTTAACACTGGAAGTCCTGTGTCCCAGGAAACCCCTCAATCCCAGACAAAGCAGGATCATGGGGAAATTAGAGATGGGCCAGGTCATGTAATTGTAGCCAGGGCCCAGGGGTACAAGAGCACCTGCCTCTGGAGGTCCCACACAGACCAGGTTCCACCACCACTGCTGACAAAACCCAAAGGCAGAGACAAGTGGTGGCGAAGCAAGAGAGGAATTATTTCAGAGAGGCCGACACTGGGAAGACAGCAGCTCGTGGCTCAAAGACTGTCTCCAAAGTGCTGAGAATACTTTCAAGGTTTATAGAAGGAAAATGTGGGGCAAAGGTGGGTGAGTACAGGCACGTAGGTAGTAGAGATCAAACCGATCCTTGTCCTGGGGTCAGTCACTCCCATCTTGCTGACTCAGGGCAGTCCTTATTGCTTGAGGGGCAGTTTTGTCCCCACCAGGGGATGCTTTGCCCGCAGGGTCTTTTTCCTGAGTTAAGAGATAAGCTGGAAAGAAGAAAATCAATTGAAAGTCTGAGGTCAGACGGAGGTAGTTGAAGTTCTCTTTCATAATCATGCTTGTTCCACATGTGTGACAAAGATGGAAAGGTATAACGAGTGCCTGAAAGGACACACTGGTTGCCTCTGGAGACAACCTGTGAAGGTCTGTGCCTGGGAGGAAGACTTTATTCTGTATATTCGTTTAAATGCTTTCATTTTTAAAATCATGTGCATCCGGGCGCCTGGGTGGCTCAGTCAGGTAAGCACCTGACTTCTGCTTAGGTCATGATCTCGAGGTTCCTTAGCTTGAGCTTGAGTTGGGCTCTGTGCTGACAGCTCAGAGCCTGCAGCCTGCTTAGTATTCTGTGTCTCCCTCTCTTTCTCTCTCTGCCCCTCCCCTGCTCTCACACACACACACACACACACACACACACAAACACACACGCTCTCACTCTCTTAAAAATGAATAAACATTAAAAATATTTTTAAAAATAAAATCACTGCATGAATTACTTTTGAGTCTAATAGCTTAAAATATTTTAAGATAATAAAAATGGCTTTTTAATGATTTTTAAATAATTGATGGAAAATCAAGGGCAATACTGAGTTGCAGTTGGATTACAGTTGGAAAGGATAGGCACGGGTTGTTTGTCCACCATGGTGACAGGGCTGCGAGGTAGCAGGACGTGAGCTGTAAGTGAGGGTGCTGGTGGTGTTCAGGTAAACAGATAAAACAGGAGCAAGGGGCCCACCAGAAGGGAGAGAGTCTAGTCTTGGACGGAGTCCACAAAGGGCAGAGAAGCAGTCTTCTTGATACTGATTGGAAGAGAGCAAATAGTCACAGATTCATCCTTAAATCTTTTAAGATTTAATTGCTAGCCAGATTAGCTTGGCAAAAGTTGAGTGAAATTCTCTTTCAGGCAAAAAATTGGCATAGGCAGAGTTTTAACTCCCCTTCCCCAATTTCCCAGTGGTAGGTTCTGCCAACCTAATGGGGAAACATAAAGAGTGCTAAAAACAAGTTTTCAAGGACTGGACCCTCCAGGAGAAACTACAGGATCTAGAGGGCTTCTGAATGGGATGGGGAGAGGCTGTGAACAATGAAATAAACAAGAATCCCAAATGGGACCTACAGGCATCAGGGGATGGGCCCGCCCAGCCTCTCAGAACAAAGATGACTAACAGCTTCCTAAAATATCAAAGAAACTTTCCATGAGGGCTGTTAAATTGACCTGCACCTTTATTCCCCAGACACAGGTTTAGGAGGGTGGGGGCACTTTACAAAGTTTGCTGGGGGGAAGAGAGACCTCCCACTCCTCCCTCCCCCTTTGCAGGATAGAATGTGGGAGGACCCGTACCACATTCCACAGTCCCTCCTTCCTCTGGAGCTTCTCTCCCTTGGCTTCCCTTATGAGGTTCTCCCTGCCTTGGGAGTCTGGGTCTTCTCCACAAATCTATTTTCTAAATGACTTCTCAGAAAGAGCAGAGATGTCAAGGTGCTTACTCCAGGCCTCATTCTTGTTCCCACCCTCCACCTCCTCCATATCTCAAAAATTGAGGTTTACAACAGAGATTGTGTTTATGCTGGCTCTCTTCTCAGGCTTGCACACCCACCAGAAGATTGGGACACCTGTGACTGTGACCCTCCCAGACCCTCATTTCTCCCACCAGTGCTCAGGAAACAAAATCTCAAGCTTTCCTATGTAGAGAATTTTGATTGCCTTTTAAAACAGTTGGTTTCTGTGCATGTTTTATTTCAATTAAATTAAGAGGGGAGAGCAGAGAAAAGAAAGGGGGAAAGAAACCACTTGGTTGACAAAGCCCTGGCAAGATGTTCAACAAATATGGAGGGAGTGCCTCCTGGGTGCCAGCCCCTGCTCCAGGCACACGGACTCATCACATCCCTGCACTTGTAGAGTTTATATCTAGCATGAGAGACTGACAATAAGCAATAAACCTAATAAGTAAGTACATTATATTGTATAAGTAATGGTGGTGAATTCTGTGGGAAAAAAATGGAGACAAGTAAAGGAGTTGGGAGGTCCAGGCTGGCCCCGGTTAGGACTTCTTCTCTAATTTAGAACAGAACAGACCCAGCAAGTGTGACCTCAAATAGGGCGTGGCATAACAGAAAGTGCCCAGTAAAGTTAATTTCCTTCTACTTTTCTGTGCTTAAAACTTCTCACTACTGAGCATTTGAACTTCAGCCTTTATTCACAAGCACAAAATAACACCTAAAATCTGAATCGAGGTGAAGGATATAAGAAAACCACACCACGCTTAGGAACTTATTTTTGGTTGTATTACAGGGGGCAATATTTATCAAATTAAAGAATGCATTTCCTGATTTTACTTTTTATTATATACAAATGTAAAGCAAGTTTCTAGCACTGGGAGGAAACACAAGACTATGTAAGTTACATATGCCTGTGAATTCAGGGTCAGAAGATTCACATGAGCTCAGGAGCCCCCTTTAAGGTGTATCTTGATCTAGGTGGGGGTACATGGGTATGTGCATATGAACGAATTCATGGAGCTCTAGCTTAAGATTTGTACATTTTTAATGTATGTAAAGTGTACCTCAGTAAAAAAAGAAAGATGTGATTACCATTGACCTTGCACTTAGCTACTGCTCCCATGCTTGAGCACTCAGCCACTGCACTGGAAGGGGCTGGGCACAGGCAGAACAGTTTCTCAGGACAAGGCACAGGGGCATCTGCCCAGGGATGCCTACATTGTGCAGGAGTTCTGAACAAGCGTGTGATCACACTGTGTTAACTGATACCCTTGCCTCTCTTTGAGGGCCCTGGGCCGAGAAGAATGATGCAGGATGGCTGGATCCAAGGACCCAGAGGGGGTCTCACAAGACCAGCCAAGAGGGTCTTCAGCTTCTCACAGGGTGGAAATCAAACTCACAATGAAAGGAAATGAGAGTAGAGTTTATCGAAGACATAGAGAGTGTAGATATGGAGAGAGTATAACAGAGACTCAGAAAGGAAAGAAGAGTGAATGTCATCTTTGCTTGGGGCCTGGGTTTTTGTTGAGGATGGTTGTCTAGTGCGTGTGT
This sequence comes from Panthera leo, assembly GCF_018350215.1. Classification (NCBI taxonomy): domain Eukaryota; kingdom Metazoa; phylum Chordata; class Mammalia; order Carnivora; family Felidae; genus Panthera; species Panthera leo. The sequence continues at coordinate 65,117,606 of NC_056687.1, forward strand.
CTTCTCAGTAATCCAGGAACAAAGATAGGTGTTTAGGTGTTCTCCGTAAGTCACTTATGCTCTAGAGCCGGGGGCCTTGATGAGTCAGTGGTCTTGGAAAATGGTCGTGATGACCTCACCTAGTCACTCTTTAGATGTCATCTCTTATGCTGGAAGACTCCAAAGAGATCATTAACTCCTTGACCTTTGCAAGGAGAACATACATTACCTGTTCTATAAGGTATGTGTAAGGGGGGGGGGGGGGGGGTATAGGTCCTAGCAAGAACAGAAGCAGGAATAGGAACAAAGAAAAAAACCTCAGCTTTTTTCATGAGGTCCCTTCAGTTTCCCTGTCTCAGGAGAACAAAATACCCACACAGGAAACAGCCAGAGAGTAAGTCCAGGCAAGACCATCAAGTGTCACCTGTCATCTCCACGTCTCTCTTTCCCTCTCCCAGTGTGAATCTCTGTCACTCTCTCTGCCACACCACACACCCAGCATTCTGCATCTTTACCAGATACCCAACAACATTCTGAGGACACACAGAGACCTAAACAATCCACATGTCCCCACTCGCACTCACTGTTAGATACTTCTCATCACGAACTGTCAGATTTTAGTTGTTTGTTTTTACTAGGAAAGCATGCTTCTTGGAAAGACGATCTCTAGGCCTCGTTGGGAGGCTGGAGTGCCAGAAACCTAAAGAAGGCCAGCAGACACAGGTGGGTGGCCACCCTCTCAAGCACTCACTCGGCTACTTCATGTTCTTCTTCACAGGAGGCCGTGTCTCATTGCCCGGAAGAAGGCCAACTGGCCCGAATCCAAAATGTTATCCAGGAGCTTCCCCCATCCCATTACAGGTAAGAATCCTTGGTAAAAGAAGCCCACAGCCTCTCAAAGTGGTGTAATACCAAAGAAGCAGGCTGGCATCATAAAAGGGAAAAAGTTCAGCGGACAGTGACTTTCCTGCGGCATTTTGAGGTGGGTGAGCAGGTCAGCTTTATCAGAGTGAGTTGGTGCCTGACCAAGGACATTGACAGGAAGAGGCAGCCCTCAGAGTCTCACAGGAAGTCGTTCTGGCCACACAAGCCAGCCTCACTGGCTGTGATAGCCTAGGTTCTTACCCAGATTCATAGTATACACAAATCTATGGAAACCAGGATGATTTTTAAATAGGGTTTGGCTGTACCTTTTGAACTTTTGGCGGACTGATCTCTCTATTTGCTCATTAGTACCACCCCTCACATCAGCTCACCCTTCCATTTTGTTTTCACCATTTAGCCCCTCATCTAACCACCTTTCCCAATGTTCTCTGAGCCTCTTTTACAAGGGGACAGATTTTGATGTGGAATAAGAAAGAACTTCCTATAATAACAGATGTTATTCACCCATGAGGTCAGCTCTCTAACAAGAACCAAGTTACCTATAGCTGGAGTAATTACAGAAGGGGCAGAGATAAGAGCCGGTTTCAAGATTGTGTGGCGGCAATGGTGACCTGCGTAAAAGGAAGCCAAGGGAGCCACTGATATCTCTCGGGCTCTGGGTGCTGTGATTCCCGGGTCTGTCTCTGGCTCTCCAAGGGCCTCAGCTGACTTCTGACAAAAACATTCCCCTTCTCCACCTTCGGCCAGCATGCCTAGGATGAAGAAGATTATTTCCATCAATCTTGTTACCTTCCTGATATTCCTCCAAAATTCATGAGATAGAAATATTTAGACTCTCTTAAATCCAAACCCAGTACTCAGGCTTTTCACAGGCACTGAAGTTTCTTATTTTGTTAAAAAAAAATTTAAAAATGACCTATTACAGGACCTTGGAATACCTGATTCGACACCTGGCCCACATTGCCTCCTTCAGCAGCAAGACCAACATGCATGCCAGGAACCTGGCCCTGGTGTGGGCACCAAACCTGCTCAGGTAGCCACCACAACCTCACCTTCTCGCCACCCCAGTGGGCTCAAGGCAGCCCAACAACTGAAACGAAGACCGTATTCTTCAAAACTGAAGCTACTGGAAGACAAACCTGTAGCTAAGTGGTCATGTGTAACACATGTAAATTAAAGATGTTTTTAGGGGTGCCTGGGTGGCTCAGTCAGTTAAGCATACAACTCTTGGTTTTCGGCTCAGGCCATGATCTCACAATTTGTAGGCTCGAGCCCTTCCTCAGGCTCCGCACTGACAGTGCAGGGCCTGCTTGGGATTCTCTTTCTCTCCCTCTCTCTCTGCCCCTCCCCTGCTCTCACTGTCTCTCTTAAAATAAATAAATACACTTTAAACAAAAAAAAAGGTGACTTTCATAGCCTGAGCTCTTTGCTTGCTAACCTGGAAACTCTGGGTTCCAAAGGCGTTTTTGGCTATAATCAGGATGTGGCTAAAGTTAAGGGTCTGTATATTATAATTTCTTGAAAAGGCCTTTCTTATCTTTGGAATCATTGGCTTTTGTTGGTTTTGGTGGGGTCACAGCTTCATGTGGCTTCATAAATGATGACCTGCCCCATAGCACAATTGGATGGGGGTGGAAGGAGATCCTGTGAAGAAAAAAATATATTCCTGCATATTCAGTAATACAGTGTTTATAGTCTAGCAATGTATGATACATGGTATACATGGTAACTGTTTTTAAATTTGTTCATGGAGTGCCTGGGTGGCTCAGTCAGTAAAGCATCCCAACTTCGGCTCATGTCATGATCTCATGGTTCATGGGTTGGAGCCCTGTGTCGGGCTCTGTGTTGACAGCTCAGAGCCCGGAGCCTGCTTGAGATTCTGTGACTCCCTCTCTCTCTCTACCCCTCCCCTGCTCTCTCTCTCTCTCTCTCTCTCAAAAATAAATAAACATTAAAAAATTTTTTTTTAAATAAGTTTGTTCATTGTGTTAGGCCTTACAGACTTTGTAGAGTCCTTTTAATAGGTCTTACATAGTTAAAATAATCTAGAGATGAACAAAGCGTATACATTTAGGAGATGGGGCTTGTACAAAAGACCCACTGGCTCCCCTTACTTGCTTTCAGTTATGGGGCAGACTCACTCACTGAGTGTCTTTCGTCCATTATTTAGGTCCAAAGAGATCGAAGCCACTGGTTGCAATGGAGATGCTGCTTTCCTTGCAGTTCGGGTCCAGCAGGTGGTGATTGAGTTCATACTGAATCATGTGGATCAAATCTTTAACAACGGCACTCCTGGGTCTTTGGAGAACAATGGTAATGGCTCCGTCTGGCAGACTTGCCACCAGGCCATCCTTCTTCCTTGCCTTAGTCATGGGACCCAATAATAAGTTAGGCTTCTAGCTCCGAGTGTTGGCTGTGTACGTGTGCTGACTGCTCTGTGTGTCAGTGTCTGGGGTTCGTGCATACATGTACATTTGTCTGCGTGCAGCAAGATGTGTCTGTGGGTGGCTGTAGCGCGTTTCTGGTCAGCTGCATACCTGGCCTATCCCATGAATGCATATGCAGCACTGGATCTCCCATTGGTTTTAGTTAGTTATTAAACCCTTTGGGTTATTATCTACAGGCAACATTCCTCCCTTTTAACTATTCTATTTCAAACTTAATTTCAATGTGGTATTTTGGAAGATACTTCTGTCTTCATCTTGGAGTTTTTGAGTTAAGAGGCAGCATGTTCATACTCGTGTGTATATTCAGAATGTGTTCCCTTCATAAGCATTTATTGAGTGCTTACTTTATTCTTCCCTGCACCAGGCATTAGGCTTACAAAACTGAGTGTGTACTTGTGGGCATGTGTAGGCAGAGTAGTTAGCATCGATCTCTGTAGCTATGTTGATGAAAAAGACAGCTATTTTAGGCTGGGTGTGATAAGATGCAAGAATATGATTTCCTATAGCTCTCATAATGACATAATGAACCCTAGGAATGAATTGGTTTATGTTGCTTGAACTCCTGTGAGCCAAATTTGTACAACTAAAAAATCTAGATCAAGAAGCCTGTGACCCACTTGTGTGAGTTTTCCAACATTAGCATACATCACGATCACCTGGAGGGAGGGCTGTTAAAGCACAGTTTACTGGACCTCATCCCCAGAATTTCTGATTCAGTATGTCTGGAATGCTGCTGAGAATTTGTACTTCTAGTGAGTTTTCAGGTGATGGTGCTGCTGCTGGTCAGGGCCACACTTGGAGAATCCGTGGTATATGAGAACCCTATTTGCAAAATATTTGCGTTAGCTGATTAAAGCATTCTTTTCTAGTTCAGCTAATGTATTTGGAGAAAACAAGTATAACCATCAGAATAATCAATGGCAGTTAACATCAAATTTTAATTCCTGGTATAATTGTTCCCATCCCCACCCTGTCCTCTATGTGGTTTATAAACCTTTCTTAAAAAAATTTTTTTTATTGAGATAAAATTCACATAGCATAAAATTCACAATTTTAATCATTTTAAAGTATACAATTCAGTGGTTTTTAGTGTATTCACAGAATTGTGCAACTGTCACCACCATCTAATTTCAGAACATTGCATCACTCCAAAAAGAAACCCCATGCACATTAAGCAGTCTCTGCACATTTTGCTCTCCCCCGAGACCCTGGCGACCATGAATCTACTTTCTATTTCTAGGGATTTGCCTCTTCTGGACATTTTATATAAATGGAGTCATACAACATGTGGTCTTTTGTAACTGACTTCTTTCACTTAGCATATGTTCTCTAAGGTTCTTCCATATTTTTGCATGTATCAGTATTTCATCCCTTTTTAAGGATGAATAATATATTTCTCACTGTATGCATATACATTTTGTTTATCCATTCATCAGTTGAGGCCTTTTGGGTTGTTTCCACTTTTTGGTTATTATGAATAATGCTGCTGTGAACATTTATGTACGTTTCTGTGCGAACACATGTTTCCAATTCTCTTGGTTATATTCTTAGGAGTGGCTAATGTTTCCTTTATCTTTACTTTAAATCTCCCATTATTGTAAGCTATATAAATCCTTTTTGAAGGTAAGTGAGAATATGCATTCATCCATTCATTCATTCATCCATCCTTTTGAATCAACCAATAAATTATTGGGGACTTATGATCTCTGAGGAGGTGATCTTTGAACTGAGACCTTATGACAAAAGGAACCAGTCATGTGAGGATCTGTGGGATGAATGTTCCAAACACAAAGGACAGAGAGTCTAAAAGCTCTGAAGTGGAAAGGGGCTCATTGTAGTACAGAAAAGTAGGTTAGTGTGACTAGAGCCAATGTGGTCTCCAAAGTGGGGTGCCCCACCCGAGGGGACACCAAAGACCAAGATACTGAACTACAGGTGTTGGAAGAAACCATTAGAATTTCTTTCTCATTTCTTTATATTGTATACTTTGTAATTTCTATGATTTTGTATATTTTCTGTTATATATAACACTAATACAGTAGTATAAATGTATAGTTTATAATGGGAGTATACATTTAAAAATTTTTACTGCATATTTTTGTAGCCCACTGGGTCAGTGGGCAAAGAGTACAGGGAAAGCAGATGGAAGGTCCTTGTAGGTCAAGCTAGGAGTTTCGTTTGTTCTCAGTGCCATGGGAAAGCATTTGAGGATTTTGAGCAGGGAGTGCAGGGTCTGAGCATTCCGATTGCTGTGTGAAGGAGAGACTGAAAGGCAGCAAGTCTGGAAGCAGAGAGACCAGTTAAGGAGCAATGGCAGAAATCAGATGGGCAATCACGGTGGCCTGGACTAGCATGTTAGCAGTGGAAAGAAGGAAGGTGGCTGGATTCAAAGTACATTTTGAAGGTAGAGTTTTCAGACTTGCTTATTGACTCAATGTAGGAGGAGGTGGTGCATCAAAGAAAGGAATGAATGAAAAATAACTACTCCAGGTTTCAGCTTACACAGCTGGATGGTCCATGGTGCCACTTACTGACTTGGCAATGATAGTAGGGGTACCAGTTTAGAGGTGAAGAGCAGAAATTACAAGCTTTGTTATGAAATGTGAGGTTAGAGATGCCTGTTAAACATCTAAGCAGAGACAATGAGTAGGCCTTAGGACACTGCAGCCTGAAACTAGGGAGAGAGTGGTTACTAACCCAACTGAGGTCTCCTGGCCCTGCAGTGTGGGTTCTTCCCGTTGATCCAGTTGCTCCTGGAGTGATTTCATTTTTTAAGTAAATAAGTAATTAACAAATCAGAAATAATCTAGAAAGCAAATATTGAGAGCATATAAAATTCAAATATTTTAACCTCCTTTGGATTAAGTTGGAAAATGGTTAAAGTTGGAAACTTTACTGAAAAGTTTTTGGGCTCATGGATTTACTTACTTGAAGCCCCACTGAATGACTGCCATGCTCTCCTGCCTGGGAAAACCCCAGTGTCACACACTCTGTTTTCTACAAGGCCCTTTGTCAGTGGTTTTATTTCCCTCCACTCAGAGAGGGTCATGTTCTGCAATGAGAAAGAGTGCTATCAAGGTGCTTTCTGAAAATTATGTGAGTCTTATACCAAAAAAGATTGCTTAGTTTCAGTTGGTGCAAGTTATCTTTGAGTCTCTTCACGCCTTCTGAAGTTATAGAAAACTGGCAGGGTTGCCAAAGGCTAAGTAGAGGCCAACTTAGATCTCTTCTTTTTTCACTTAGACCAAGATTTCTCAATCTTGGCACTGTTGACAATTGGTGCTGGATAGTTCTTTGTTTGTTTTATGTTTGTTTGTTTTCCTTTTTTTTTTTTTTTTTGTTCCCACATTAGACAGCACCCTTCAGTGCTCACAGGCCAGGCCACCAGTGAGGAGGCTGGGCAATGGTTTGGGGTTGCACACTCCTCTGGCATGTGTACACTATGAGAGGCCCACAGATAAGGGCCTGCCGTCAATGCATCACCATGCACTGGTGCTGGAGAGTTCTTGTTGTGGGGCTGCGCTGTGCACTGTAGGATGCCATCCTTGGCCTCTACCCACTAGATGCCAGTAGTACTCCTACACATGCTTATGACAACCAAAAATGTTTTTAAACATTGCCAAATGTCCCTGGGGAAGGGGTGGGAATGGCAGAATTGCCCCAAGTTGAGAACCAATGACTTGGGGAAAAGAGATGAGTCTGGACACCATCGATCTCTCATTATGACTTCCATTTCTTAAAAAGCAAAAAACAAAAAACAAAAAAACAAAAAACACCAAACCAAAAACAAACAAAACACAGAAAGAAAAGATTAGCTTGCATGCACTTAAGACTACTGAGTAGTGAGTAAAAAGCCACCTATCTTTTAGGGAATAATATAGGCTATAAAATACCTTTTTACTGCAGAGATATAAATAAACCTTAGTGATCTAGGGAAAGTATAGGCTCCCACGTTAAATTGCCTTGGAGTGTGTGTTGTACAGCTACAGAGAGCAGGAACAGTCTCCTGCCTTGTTCTAGCTGAGCAAGGCTACCTCTATGGTTGGACATAAAATTCCCACCTGGCCGGAGTACTAGGCAGGAAGTGTTCAATTAATGTTTGTCGCATGAATGAATGAATGAATGGTCCCTCTCTGAGAAGTGCAAGAAATATAGGTTACCTCCTGAAGCCCTGTGTGCCAGCTGGCTGTCTGGCCATGAGGTTGTTAGTTTCCTATGTACAGCCTCTGCCCTAAATCCCTCAAAACTCCAGAAGCCCCCTGCCAGGAAGTCAGGAATGGAGGGGCTGTGGATGGGAAATCTGGCTAGACCTGATGCACAGGACTCCTTCCATAACTGAGGTCTTGTCTTTTCTGTATAGAAAATCCGCCAATCATGAAGAGCCTGACCTTGCCAGCCCTCTCCTTGCCCATGAAGCTGGTGAGCCTGGAGGAAGCACAGGCTCGGAGCCTGGCTACTAACCATCCTGCTCGGAAGGAAAGGAGGGAGAATAGCTTGCCTGAAATTGTCCCTCCTTCCATGGGCACCCTCTTCCACACAGTTCTTGAGTTACCAGACAACAAGTAAGCAACATTCTCTTAAATTCTGGGAAACGTTTGGGTGGAGGGGGATAGAGGAGGAAGTTATATAGTCTCAGAGCCACAGTGGCAGCATGGGTTGGGGGTACTGTCTGGGCTGGGATGTAATGGAACATTCCAGAGGAAGAAAACGGAGCTGTCTCCACAGCTCTTTTTCACCAGTGATTGATGTCTTCACTCACTGTCCCTAAGTTATCAAGATCTGCTCTCCCACCAGACATCCTTAAGTACCATGACAGGGATGGGCTCATAGGGGTCAAGGATCATGGCTGAAATCCTTTACTCCTTAGTTTAGATAAAACGGTCTTGATATTTTCAGAAGGAAGTTTGCTAAAATAAAAAACTTGACCCCCTGCCCCCATCCTTCACCTCCAGGTGACATTATAAAAACTATAGAGATGAATGGAGGATAAGCTAACAAATAATGCCACTCTAGACTGAGAGCTCTGGGCATGCAGCACTTGGGGCACATATTCCTGGCTTCTGTTCCTTCTTCCATGCCTGTCAGAACCCTCCTTGCCCTCCCAAACCAAACTGAATATCATTTTTATTCATAGGATATTTTCTTTCTTCATTGCTTCCTCTGTTGTAACCCTGGTCTCCACACATCCCTCCTCCCCTCTCCTCTTCACACCCCACTATAAATAGGAGGCAGTGGATGAAGCAGGAGTTCTAAACTTTAGGCAGACAATAGGTGGGGGGGCTGAAAGGCAAACTTTCACTGGAGATGGTCATCCTCAATGTTTGGTCAGTAGAAAGAGGCATGAAAATAGATACCTCAGACTTCTTGTCAGTGTCATCCCCAAGATGGCGGGGCTGCTTCCCATTGGGGAGGGAGAAAGTGCTACCATATTACACAGGAGTAGGGGCACTTCTCACAATGCATGTTATGGGAATGGTACACCTAGAACTCACCTGGCAAGAAACCCTTCCATTTCCTAAAATGCACTGATCATGCTCTGTCTAGACCAAGCCCCAGTATTTGCTCCCTAAATCCCTGGAGAATAAGACTTCCACCCAGGGATCAGGAAGAAGAGTACCTCAGAAGGACCCTCAAGTGCATTTCCTCTGTGCCTTAACTACATAAGGGGCACACCATACCCCAAGGTATGTGACCCTATAAAATACATCCTAGACCAAGTGCTTGAAAAAAAAACTAGGCCAGATCCAAAAGAAACCACCAAGTGCTGCAGATCTATCTCTGATTGATTGTAAAAACATATTGGGCTTGACATCTGGATGTTCTATGAGAACCTTATGGAGAAAGGGTCCTTTGTGGAACCCACAAGTTGTAGGGTTTCATCAGGAAACTTTATGAAATCTGATAGTTGGGCAAACCAGAGCAGGGCAAAGTCTCTGTGGTGACCTCTGGTGGCATCAGGCTCTCCAGACCCACTCTAGACCTCTCCTTTTCATGCCTTCTTACTTGAGGCAGCCTGGTAAGAGGCATCAGGGAAATGAGTGAAGCCAGAGACACACTAATTACCCTCTGCCTTTCTCTGCAGTGATCTTTGACTACACCCAGCAGCCTCTAACTTTCAGAGGCCAGTCTCTTTTCCAAGTCACTTTCTCCTTCACCCCCTTTACAGTCCGCAGAAGTCTTCACCAGCTCTTTCCTCACCTGTGGATGACCTAGCAGTATGGCCCAAGTGCAGCACTGAGCTCTGTGGTCTTTAATGTTTACTCCTGCAAAAAAAATAGGTGTCTTTGAAAACCCAGGACTGCACAGCTTACCAGAATCCCCAGAACTGTGTGCTTGCTTGTGACCTCTGAGTCTCCGATGCATCCCTGCCTCTGTCTGCCCTCGCCTCTGCCTTTATAGCACACCTTTGCCCCTTCCCCTGGGAAACATGAAAGCCTAGCTTGGTCATCCAGGGCATCCCCAGACAGGGCCAGACTCAGGCTCAGACTGGACTTTAGAGAGGGATTTCCTGAAATGTCAGAACATGACTGGGCTATTCCTTCTCAATTTAAAGGTCCCACTGAAATGACCAGTTACCAAACTAATGCTGTCTTATGGCTTGGCTCTTTTAGAAGAAAGCTCTCCAGTAAATCAAAGAAATGGAAATCAATATTTAACCTGGGACGTTCTGGATCAGACTCCAAATCAAAGCTGAGTAGAAATGGGAGTGTATTTGTGAGAGGGCAGAGGCTGTCAGGTAAGAATCAATAGCAGTTATGTTTTATGAGATATATATTGTCTTAGAAAAACTCAGTTGAGTCTTATCTCCTGCATAGGGAAAACCCCAGTTCTATCCTACTGTTCCCCTCCCGTGTGTCTCCTCACTACCCACACAGCACTTCACTTCTGACACTTCTGGTCACCAAATGTGTGGAGGTTTTTCCTCACAACAAGCAATTTTCTGCTACACCAACTGTGTGTCCTACAATGTAACTCAATTCTGACACTGTCTATCCAGAGACAGCATCAGATCCCACAGGTTAAGGGCTCAGTCCCACAAGACTGCCTCCCACCCCGCACATTCTCACACTTCAGGTGCCAGTTACAAGCCTAGATTGTCTGCTGTGCTTCTGACTTACTGCTATAGATTGGAGGTTCGAAAGACCCCCTCCTTGATTTGATTCATTTGCTAGAGTGGCTCGCAGAACTCGGGGAAACACTTCATTACATTGACCAGTTTATTAAAGCGTATGATAAAGGATACAGATGAACAGCCAGTTGAAGAGATACATAAGGTGAGGTCTGGGAGAGTCCTGAGCACAGGAGTGTCTGTCTCCTCCATAGAGTTGGGGTGCATCACCCCACTGGTGTGGATGTGTTTGCCCATCTGGAGACTCTCTGAACCCCGTATAATTGGGAATTTATGGAAGCTTCATCACATAGGCATATTTGATCATTAATTCCATTTTCAGCCCTTCTCCCCTCTCAAGAGAATGAGGGGCAGGGCTGAAAGTTCCAAGCTTCTAATCATGGCTTGGTCTTTCTGGTGACCAGCCCTCATCCAGGAGCCATCCAGGAACCCATCCAGAGTGCCCTCATTAAAACAAAAGACACTCCTATGACCCAGGGAGTTACAAGGGTTTTAGCAGCCCTGTGCTCCTAGACTAGGGACAGAGATCAATATATGTTTTCTATTTTATAAATAAGTATTCATCATAGATATGTATGTGTATATATAATTTTTTCCTATTTCTGCTTCTTAGGTCTTTGGTTTGGCCATGTCAACCTCACTAGACCTGAAACATAAAGATTAACTAGGCAGTCTTTTTAAAAAAATAATTTTAGATTTACAAAAAAGTTGCAGAAATAGTAGACAGAGAACCTTTGTACCCTTTATGCAGCTGCTTCTGATGTTAACCATAATATGAGCCAAGCCAGAAAATTAACATCAATATAATCCTACTAAATAATTTACAGACCTTATTCATAATTGACCAGCCGTCCAACTAATGTCCTTTTTTGGGTCCAGGAATGCATGTTGCATTCAGTTGCCATGCCTCCTTAATTGCCTCCAGTCTAGGACATTTTTCTCAGTGTTTCTGACCATGACACTTTGGAAGAGTAGAGCCATTTATTTTGTAGAATATACCACCTCAGGCTGGATTTGTCTGATGTTTCCTCATGATTCATTTGAGGTTGTGAATGTTGTGCCTGTCTCAGCGGGTCACGTAGGAGGCATATGATGTCAATATCTTATTGCTGGTGATGTTAACTTTGATCACTTGGTTAAAGTACCATCTACAAAATTTTGTTACTATTTTTTCCTTTCCAATGAACAAGTAGGTTGTAGGAGATATTTTGAGACAATGCAAATATCCTGTTTCTCATCATACTTTCATTCCTGAATTTTAGCATCCATCAATGATTCTTGCCTGCAAAATTACTGTTATTACAACAGTTATTACTGTGGTGTTTGCCAAATGGTCATTTTCTGTTTCCATCACTCTGTCCACATTTATTAATTGAAATGTACTATAAGGAAGATCTGTCCCTTCTCCCCTCTGACTCATGCCAGGGTTATAAATTTTAAATGAGAGTGTTGCCTTGTGGGAATTATATCTGAATAATGAATAGGAATTGATATAGGAAAGAACTGAGGGAATCAGGGGTGCCTGGGTGGCTCAGTAGGTTAGGCATCCAAGCATCCAATTGTTGATCTCGGCTTAGGTCATGATCTCACAGTTTGTGAGTTTGAGCCTTATGTAGGATCTGCACTGATGGCTCCAATTCTGCTGGGATTCTGTCTCTCCCTTTCTCTGCCCTTCCCCCACTCGTGTTCCCTCTCTCTCTCTCTCACTAACTAACTAAATAAATTAATAAATAAACTTAAAAAAATAAAGAAATGAGGGAATCACTGTACAATGGGGAATGTAACCAATCCAGCTGAATAGTGTGTCAGAAAGGGAAGTCCAAAGAAATCTGCCACAATGACCTTTAGTGTGATAGATTGAAAGTCTGATTTTTTTTTTTAAAAATGACAGAAGTAGTTATGAAAACAAATTGTAAAAACTAAATGTACAAATGTAATGAGCAAACCTCGATTGGATCCTTTGAAAAAAAGGACTACAGAAGATAATTTGGGGGACGGATAAATTATTAGATGATGTTAAGGAATTGTAAATTTTCATATTAATGGTTTCAGATTAATGGTTATTAGGAGGCATATGCTAAAGTTAAAGTATTTAAAGATGAAATGTCAAAATACTGAAACTCATTTTCATATGATTCAGCGAAATATAAGTGACTAGGTAGATACAGATATAGAAATACATGGCAATATAGAGAAAGCAAATATATGGCAAATGTCAACCTGGGTGGTAGGTTTAGAGATCTCCAAATTTTGTGAATGTTTTAAGTTTTTAATAATAAAGATTTGGGGGGGAGGAATTAATGCTTATAGGAAAAATGGGAAGAAATACTTTTAAGGACTTTCCTTGAGCCCAGTGATAACTGTATGCCAAGCACAGATGTTAGAAATATTCACATTTGCCTCCTGGAGTAACAAGGGATGTCACAGGGGATAGACAGCAGTTATAATGATTTAGGCTGGAAACAATAGCACATCCAACTCAATTGGCCAACTCAATGAGGGAACTCCTGGGTTCTGTAATTGGACACCCAGACGTAGGGAAGGCTTCAGAGTGGTTTAGTGGCTCTGTCTCCACTCCCTTATGTTTTCCTCAGCTGTGCCCTCCAAAGTAGGTCAGCTTCATCCCCAGACTGGCTTCTTTGCTGCAACAAAGTGGCTATAGTACTTGTAGGCTTTACCTTTGACTGTCACTATGTCCAGAAGGAGAAAAGACATCACTTCTGGTGGCTTGCTCCTAAAAGCAGGGACCCTTCTTTTCCAGCAATCCCCCATCAGAACACCCCAACCCCATCTCAGTTGCCTTCACCTGAGTCATATGGATCAATCCCTATGGCCAAGGGAGTGTCCTCTGCTGATCGGCTTAGCCATGGCTTCCTAAACCAATCACTGGCATGAGGAATGGGATTACAGTCAGATGCACCCAAAAAGTACAAGAGCTCTGTGAGAAGGAGGAAGGGAAATTGGTTCTGGGTAGGCACCTACAACATTCACTATATGGGGAAACATGTCTTTCTCCAAATGGAAAGATATCTCAGGTGAAGAGGGCAGATTGCCACAGGTATCGTGGATCAGATACAAATCAGAAATTAAGATTCTCTAAGGAGAATTTGAGGGGAGTTTTGGCAAGAAACTCCTGATCTAATAATAAAGAGATTTGCTTAAGCACATCAAAGAGAGAATTTCAGTTACAGAATCAATGATATAATGAAAGAAGTTTACCAAGGAGCAAAAGGTCAAAAACAATAGAGCAAAACAAATGAGCAAAAGTGAAATGAATGATTTGCCTTGACCTTGACTTGGTTTTCAAAAGGAAGGAGCTCGAGGTGCTGGATCAAAGGTTGGTCAACGCTCGGAATGCACAGGGTGTCCCTGGCCAGGGGGTCTAAGCCTGGCTGTCCTCAGAGGTTCACTTCAGCTTTGCCTCAAGAGATCTGTTGGGAAACCAGAGTACTGGTCATTTTTAGAAAGTCCCTCGGGTGATTTTGAAATGCAGCCAGGCTTGAAAGCTACTGGTCTAAGACCACATGAACAAACAAATCAGGGATAGATCACTAGAATGGCTGAATTTTGATGGGATGCAGAGGTGAAATTAAAGAGCCAACAGTGCCAATACAAGTGGCTCTCTGACTTTGACTATTGCCTTAGTGACCACTGGAACCCTCACAACCAAAGACCGGGGGTGGGGGCAGCTTATGGTCATATCCACCAGTGTGGTCTCTGTTAAGTGACTCATAGACTCACTATTTGTTGAAATATGCATGTGAAAAAAGTACATCAGTGGATTAATATGCTTAAATAATTTTTAAAATTTCTTTTAAAAATGTTTATTTATTTTTGAGACAGAGAGAGATAGAGAGAGACAGAAAGTGCATGACTGGGGAGGCGTGGGGCAAAGAGAGAGGGAGACAGAGAATCCCAAGTAGACTCTGCACTGTCAGCACAGAGCCCAACACAGGGCTTGAATTCAGAAATCGTGAGATCATGACCTGAGCCGAAATCAAGAGTCAGATGCTCAGCCGACTGAGCCACCCACATATTTAAATATGATTTTAAAAAGATTTTAAAAAATCTTTTATAAATTCCATCAACTAAGGGACTTTTAAAAATTGATTCACCATGTACAGCATTGGGGATTTTTTTGGAGGGGGGTAGATGAAGGGATGTTAACCTATATTTAGAAAGTTGAACAGAAATAAGAAATGAAGGATAAGAAAAAATGGGGTATTGACCAAATGAAGATGCATCACATTGGGGTCTCCCAGTCACTTATGCACTGGAATTTGTGTTATCCAACAGGGAGAGTCCAAGGAACTCTCCAAAGTGAATGCCTTTGAGCAGGGAAATCCCAAAGCCATAGGGATCATCTAAAAGAGGGGACTCGAGGACCCCAAAGCTGCCAGAAAAATGGCAGATGTACCTCCATGAGGCCCAGACAAGGTCCGAGACAGAAAAATATAATCTAAATATATTAGATATATCTAGATATATAGATATCTATATTAGATCATCTAGATATATCTAATATCTATATTATAATCTAAATATAGACACAGGCCAAGGAGTCCTGAGTGCTTAGTTACTATCCAGAAATGGAGCCAGGGAATCCTTGAGGACTGTTCCCAAAATCAGCTGCTGTGGCCACCAAGGCCACAAGGAGCTGCATCATCAGAAAGAGAGTCCAACATGAAAAAGTGAACACTGGTGGCTGTGCAGAGACAACTGTTGTCCGTCCTCTGTGACACTTAGTGTCATCTGGTCACTGGCTCTAAAGGCTATCGCATGGAAGCCAGAAGAAGTCCAGAAATGCAACCTCTGGAAAACAAAGGCAAAAGCTTGTCTCAAAGGAAGGGACGCTGGCCAGGCAGGTAGTCAGTTTGTAAACTTGTGAAAATAGCAGATCTTGAAAGGACAAGAGACCTAGCCCTACTTGTAGAAGTAAGGAGGTTGAAGGCAGTCTTGCTATTTCCAAGGGTTTGAGTGAAGATGGCTCTGTCCTCTCTCTCCGGGCCCCAGGCAGAGAGAAGCCCCGAGCAGGGAGGCCGAGGGGCTAATTCAGAGCCTCTCAGAGGCAGCAGGGTTTGGGGCAAGGAGGAAAATGGGGGAACTTTAAAAGAGGGCTGAAACAGCTCAGTCTGAGTTGGGGCCAACACTGAGTGCTTCTTCCAGACCATCTCCTGAGTCTTTCCTGCTGCTGAGCCCTGGTTTATCCTGAAGAACAACAGCAACAAGGGTTATTGTTTGTCGAGCATTGACTGTGTTCTGGGTTAGTACAACCTGATTATTTAAAAGCACGGCTCATGCATTTCTCATGACAACTCTATTTTTCCTCATTTTACATGTGAGGAAACTGAAGTTTAGAGAAAAGGTCAGCCACATATCTGAGTTCACATGGCCCAAAGTGGCAGACTTGGGATTCAAAGCCAGATCTGTCTGAACCCAGAGTTACCTTACAGCCACAAGTCCTGGGGCTCCCACTCAGCTCCCAGAATGCCCTCTTTCCCCTCCTACAAAGCCTGCTGGGAGGAGCTGTCTTTCAACCAATTCAGCTCCCTGAGAAGAGATGACATTTTGAAGTGCCTAATCCTGTCCCTGGAATAAGTGTTTACTTCTTTAAGCTACACTCTTCCCCAAATCTGCCTAGGTGGCTTACAAAGATGCACAGAGGACACCAGGCACATAGTAAGTGCTCAGAAAAGGTTGGTTTGGTCTGGGTCTGCTCCAGGGTGAGGTTGGTGGGTGAGATCATTTGGAGAAGCAACCAGTCTGCAGAGGGCAGGAGCAGACCTGCATGGGGGAGAAACGGGACTTCAGTCCCTTGGGCCCTCTCACTTGCTGTACCCAATTCCTGGGTGCTGTCAGGTGTGGCTTCAGCCAAGAATCCTGCTCTCCCACCTGCTAGATAGAAGGGGTGGCCGGGAGCCCCATGGATTCTATGCCATGGATGAATCTTGGTATAATAAAATTGGGTTCAAGGCTCCTCATTTACTAACAGCTATTTGACAAAGTTGTAATTTACCTGTGCTTGTAAAATGTTAATAAAATGTTGATCTATGAATGCCCTGTTTTTATAAGCTCAGTCCAATCATGAAAGTAGGAGCATCTAGGGTGGAATGAGGAATGTTTTCTAAAGGGGAGAATTATAAGTACTTGGAAAAACTTTCCTGAAGAAAGTTCTCTCGTGTATGTACAGCCTGACCTATTGTTCTGAACGTTTCCCCTCAATATGCATTCATCAGGGATATTTTTTCTTTTGTCTTTAGTGGAAAAGGCTACTATCCGACCAGCTAAAAGCATGGACTCATTGTGCTCAGTGCCTGTGGAAGGTGAGATCTCACAACTACCTTTGGAACTGGGGATTACTACTGGGAGACAGGAGCTCCCACACCAGACTTGCCTTCATGAGCTACCTGCCTGCTCATCTCATCGCAATCATGCACATCCCCTAGTCCCAAATCTGCCCTGAACCCTGAACCCAAGGGGTTCACACAGCCGCTGCATTTATCCCTGCCATTACACTACAGGTCTTGGCCTAAAGGGCCATCCTGTTCCTCCAGCCTTCCTCTAACCATAGCTGGAGATGGCAGCCATTTTACACTCAAATCTCAACCAGGTAAAAGGGCAACTCCTGAGAATCAAGACAGACGAGTCTTCCCCCTTGGGCATAAAGAAGAGCCGAACACTGGTTTTTACCTCATGGTTTAGTTCCTATGTACTTATGTGTCTTGAATTTATGTGCTCCCATAGGCTGTCAGGTCATGATTTTGAGTTGGTAGATTCATTCATTCACTTATCAGTAAACAGTGATGGGCACCGGCCTGGCACGTAGCTGGTCATCCTTTGGTAGATGTGTGGAGGGTTGCATGCAAGGTGACACCCCACCAAAGTGGCATCTCACCACATTGGTCTTAAGGGCTGACCTCCCTGTACCTCTCGCTCCTGTTTTTGTTTTTTTTTTCTTAAGCAGCCAACAACCCCTGCTACAAGTTGCGAGGCACAGGGCTTCCCCCGTTTATCCCATGACTTTCCAATTCCTTTAATACAAAAAATTTTGCTCTTTGATAAATGAGGCAGCCTGAAACAATGCAGAAAGTCTTAGAACAACCTTTTGAAAATAACTGTAAACTTGTAAAAGCGTGAACTTTTTTTTTATGTTTATTTTTGAGAGAGATAGAGGACAAGCAGGGGAGGAGCAGAGAGAGAGGGAGAGGGAGTCACAGAATCTGAAGCAGTCTCCAGGCTCTGAGCTGTCAGCACAGAGCCCAGAGTGGGGCTTGAACCCACAAACTGGGAGATTATGACCTGAGCCAAAGTCAGATGCTTAACCGACTGAGCCACCCAGGCACCCTGACAGTGAACTCTTTTTAAGCTGATGCGATCCTTTTAGCATTGTCTCACCTTTCTAGTCATCCGTTTGCTTTGGTTTGGAAAACTTTTGAGGCAGTTCTTGCCCTGCACCACAGAATTTAATATTTCAAAATGTAGGTCCTCATTTGGATGAGCATTGGGCAGGTATCTGCCCCTCTGAGTCTCGCTTTCCTCATGTGTTAAAGGAGGTCATTACACTTCCCCTACAGAACATTCAAACCTCACGTTACATAAGATGTCCAGCACAGCCCTTAGCCTGCTGGGAATCATTTTCCCGATCCCAGACAACTCACTTGTTATCTTGTGGTTTGTTTCCCATACAGATTTTTCTCTTCTTTACTTTCACTTTTAAGTCGGTTGGGAACTTGCTCCTCACAACTGGGCTTTCTAACTTTTCATTAATTTACATTTCTAGTTTCTCATCCCCTGAATCAGCAGGAGGAAGCCTGGGAAAAGGGAGAAAGGTCTAGCTGAGAACAGCATTTGTCTCCTTGCTGGGAAATCAAACCCCTGTTTGGCTCCATCTGCCAGAGGAGGCTTGAAACAATACGTTTTCGAGTTTTAAAATAAAACAAAATTCTGTTAGTTTGCCCTTTTTGTCTTCTCCTTCCTTTTGAGAAAACACCATTCTGCCATCTCCCATCTGTCTTTTTTCTTTTTCAAGATCTACATTTACTGCTTGGTGGATGACTGTTCTGTTTAGCAACCTTAACAGTGGCCGTCTTGGGGAAACCACTCTACCTGCAGAGTTTAAAACAGATGCATCTGATGACATCAAATGGTCCTGTCAGGGCATCGTGCCAACATTCTGTGCACATGAGAGGAAGCTTACTCTCTTGTCAACCAAATGTATTCACCTGTCTTTATTAGGAGGGCTAGGCCCTTACTAGAACACGATGCCTTTCCAATATTCAGGTGTTGTATACCTTCCCTTACTGGAAGGCTGTGTAGTCGTATGCCTGCCCCGGCTGCTGACCATGTGTCTGTTTGCTTTTTCACCAGGGAAAGAAACCAAAGGAAATTTTAATCGAACAGTCACCACTGGTGGATTTTTCATTCCAGCGGCAAAATTGCATTCGACCAGCCCTGGCAGCTCCTGTGACCTCAGCAAGCAGGAGGGCGAGTGGGGCCAGGAGGGGATGCCGGCAGGGGCAGAGGGGGGCTTTGACGTGAGCAGTGATCGAAGCCAACTCGAGAGTGCTCAGGCCCGGCCCCCACCTGAGCAGCTGAAGGTGTTCCGGCCCATCGAGGATCCCGAGAGCGAGCAAACAGCCCCGAAGATGCTGGGTATGTTCTACACATCAAACGACAGCCCCAGCAAATCTGTCTTCACCAGCAGTCTCTTCCAGATGGAGCCCTCACCCCGTCACCAGCGCAAGGCCCTGAACATCTCTGAGCCCTTCGCCGTGTCCGTGCCGCTCCGTGTGTCGGCTGTCATCAGCACTAACAGCACCCCGTGCAGAACACCCCCAAAAGAGCTCCAGTCACTTTCCAGCCTGGAAGAGTTTTCTTTCCAGGGCTCAGAGAGTGGAGGTTGGCCTGAAGACGACAAGCCACTGGGCGCTGAGACTTCTACAGGTAAAGCAAGGGAGAAAGGGTTTCTTTTCATTGCAAGAGGTAAAAAGCTAGCCTTAAACTTGCTTGAACAGAGTTTGCAAGACAATATGGTGAAGTGGTTAAGACCATGGGCTGTGGAGCCAGATTGCCCAAGTGCAAGTCCAGTCTCAGCCATTTCACTGTATGGTCTTTAGCAGCTCAGCTGTATGCCTCAACTTCTTGATCTGTAAAATGGGGATGATGTTCATAATCATATCTTCTTCATACATTTGCTGTGAATATTAAGTTAGTTAATACATGTAAGGCTCTCAGAACAGTGTCTAATACATAGTAAATACTCAGTAAATAATGCCTATTATTTTATTCACTCACATAGTGAGAAGGTAGGGGGAGAAGCTCAAAGAATGGAATTCTAGCTCAAAAGCTAGAATTAGGGATTCAATTCTTCTAGACTCAACCTCTCTCCATCCACCCATCCCTCATTTCTACCTCATATCTGCAGAGAACATGGCTAGCAACGCTAGCGATGAGAAAGAACATCTTGCTCCCAATTTCCGTATGTCAAATGTGGGGAAGACTCTGATTGGTCCTGCTTGGGTCACATGCTCAACCGTGGACCAGTTATGGTTGCCAAGCAATTAGGGTCCTATAATTGGCTAAGGGTGAGTCTCTGAACCATATTTGGAGTTTGGAGGGGGTTCTATGATGAACAGCCAACTGTGAGCCACATAAAATGGAAGTAGGGAGAACCTCAAAGGAGAGGATGATTGACAGACAAAACAACCAATGCTCCTTGTGGATTAAGAATGTTTTTATTATTGCGGTGCCTGGAAAGCTCAGTAGGTTGATTGTCCAACTCTTGATTTCAGCTCGGGTTATGATCCCAGTGTCATGGGATTGAGCCCCACATCAGGCTCTGAGTTGGCAGCACAGAACCTGCTTGGGATTCTCTTTCTCCCCTCTCTCTGCCCCTTCCCCACTTGCTCTCTCTCTCTCTCTCTCTCTCTCAAAATAAATAAATAAACATCTTTAAAAAGAATATTTTCATTATTAATATTAGCTAACCTTTTTTGAACAACTGTTATGGTATCAGGCACTGTCCTAAGTGTTCTACATGCATTATCTTCATTCTCCTCACAACAACTCTGTGAGGCAGAGGTAGTTACTATTATCCCCATTTGCTTAGAGAGGAATCAGTTAACTTGCCAAATGAGCCATAGCACGGAAACGGAAAAACCAGGATTTTAATCCAGGTTTTAAAACACTCCACCATGCTCCTTTACATGTTTATAATGGGCTGTGGAGTTACAAAGATTGTTAAAACATGTTCCCTTGACCCAGCAGGCTCATGAACTAGGGAGAGAAATTAAACTGTACCGAAATGCCGCACAGGTCAGCCTGTAGAAGTAGCAGGAGACCCTCCTTGGGCTTTTTGAATGAGGGAGGGCTTAGGTCCCTGAAACGTAATGAAAGATGTGTTCAGAAAGGATTTCAAGGGCATCAGGAAGAGGCAGTCCACTCAGGAGAATTCCAGGAAGGCTTCCCAGAAGAGGTGACATTTGGGCTGGGCCTTCTAACCTAACCTAAATGGTTAGGCTTTCTCCACCCAGAAAAGATGGGGAGGATATTCTGGGCTGAGAAGCAGCTGAATATTGTGGGAAGTGTGTAGGTTTTGGATCTCAACTGGGCCAGTTCGCATCCTAGCTTCAGCACTTTTTGGCAGTGTGACAGTGGACAATGGTTGATATCTCTGAGCCAGGGGTGATTGGTATCTCAAGGGCTGGGGTGAAGTCTCAATGGGAGAATGTTCATAAAATGCTTATTCACAGTCTGGCTCACAGAAGATCTTCAGTAAATTCGTCCTTTTCTCCTCCCATTCCCTTCAGGACATGGGGCACGAGATGAGCGGAAGCTCAGGTGCATCAAGTGATGCCCTGTTTGGGGAATGCTCCGGGTGGTGGGTTGGTGTGGATGGAGCAGGGTGAGGGTTAGAAGAGGAAGTGAAGCCTTTGAAGAGAAAGTGTTTCCAAAGGCTTTTGTGTGATTGGTTACTGTCCTGGGTATTTAGTCTTCATCCTGCACTGTGAAAACAGCCTTATACAATGAGATAGGACCTTCTTCATGCAAGTAGCAGAGGTCAAACTTGGGGTCTGCCTCCCTCTCCACTCCCTCTGGTCCGTTTAAGACCAGGGCTTAATCATTTCATTTTAGATATATCCAGATTGATGTGCAGAAAACCCCTGGGAAGGGTCACACAGGAAGCTGTCAATCATAATCATAATACATCTTTGTAGCTTTGTGTAAATAATAGATTTCTATGCCCCGGGCAACTGCTTGGCTTGTCAGGATCTGAATTTATTTATCTGTGAAGTGAAAGCTTAGATTAGAACAGGGTTTCTCAACCTTGGCATTATTGACATTGTGGGCTGGGCAATTCTTTGTTGGGGGTGGGGCTGTTTCATGCTTTGTAGGATACTTAGTATCCTTGGTTTCTACTCACGAGATGCCAGTAGCCACCTCCTCCCCACCTACTTGTGGCAACCAGAACTGTCCACAGACACTGCCAAATGTCTCCTGGGGAGGGGAAGAGCAAATGGTTCCTAGTCTCGAGCCTCTGGACTAGATGATCTTCAAGGCCCCTCCCATCTCTGACAGTCTGTGACTCTGGGAACTGAAGGCAGGACGTGGCTAGAAGGAAAGGGTAAAGAATGTGAGGGGCAGCAGGCTGGGAGAATTTTCTCCATACTTGGGAAGGGGGACTAGCCCAGGATGGTGACTGTGCTGGGAACAGCCTCTTTTCAAATGAAGTCTTCAACAGGTAACTCTCATCCTCATTGCAGCTTCTGTACCTAAGAAGGCGGCTCTCGAGGATGCCAAGCCAGGACCGGAAGCAGTGAGGACAGAAGAGTGCAGCAAAGGCCTCTCCCTGGAGCCAGGCTCCCAACTGGAGGAAAAGAAGGCTCCAGAAATCTCCCTGGGTTCTCAGCATCCAAGTGAATTAGAGAAGAGGCTAGATCCAGAGAAGGTGGTGGAGGAGGGTCGTGAGGCTGACCAGGGGAAGCCCAGCACTCTGCAAGAGAGCCCCCGGGCCAGAGCCGAAGCCGTGTTTCTCCACGAGATGGTAAGGTGGACTCACTGCCTGATCCGGCCAGTAAGAGTCCTCTTTATCCCAAGGGTTCTTGGACTAGCTGAAAACAGTTTGTTATTATTTTTTTAGAACCAGTGTCTGCCAAAGGGACTTCAGGAGACAGTCTTCTAATCAGGTCTGGGAGTCTTTTTCAGTGGACTTTTCAGAAGGCCTGTGATGATGGGAAGGAACCATCCAGCTCAGATTCCCTAGGACAGGCTCAACTCTAAATATTTCTGATCTGAGGTCACCGTAAACCAGTGACACGTCCTTGGAATATAATGACATTCGATCCCAGAAGCAGCACAAAACCAGTCCCAAATATGATGACCATTATGGGATCCAGCTTTCCTTCCAGACATCCTGGATGGACGGTTGCCTGTGCACGTTTGTAAAGTCTTCTGAGAGATTTCCAGGATTCGCTCCTTTCCCCCATGGCTTCTGGAGAAGTTAGAACATGATGCCAGGGCTTACTACACCTCATGTACTTTTTAGAGGTGAAATTTCTCCAAGGTTTTATGGGATGTCCTTTTATAAAATGAAGGTGTGAGGAGGTTTTCCGGGGCATCCAGGGAGGAGTCCTACACTGAGGAGGCAGCTCTGTGACCTGGAGGTGTATGTCAAAGGAGAAAGGAAGTTCTTTGCCTTTTAACTTGTTTCCGGGGATTTGGTTTCCAGGACATGCACAAAAGGACGATGTGCTGGGAGTTAGGGCAGTGCAGGAGTGCTATAGTGACTTTAAGAGGGCTGAGAAAAGGTTCCTGATGGATGTGTTTGCCACTGTAGAAGGAGAAGGATATGGACATTCTTACAGGGATTGAATTCTGGGAATAGCACTGCTTTCAGAAGCAGATAAAATTAGTTCTGGAAGGGGAACCAGGCCGGATTCAGGGGAACAGGTAAAGGCATCAGTCCATTCCTCAGTTTAAAAATGTATTTAAGGGGCGCCTCTATTAAGGTGGCTTAATCGGCCACCTTAGCTCGTGAGTTCGAGCCCCACATCACGCTCTCCACTGTCAGCGCAGACCCTTTTGGATCCTCAGTCTCCCTCTCTCTCTGCCCCTCCCCCACTAGCTGTGTGTGTTCGCTCCCTCTCTCTCTCCCTCTCTCTCTCAAAAATAAACATTAAAGAAAAACAATAATAGGGGTGCCTGGGTGGCTCAGTCGGTTAAGCATCTGACTTCTGCTCAGGTCATGATCTCACAGTTGTGAGTCTGAGCCCCGTGTCTGGCTCTGTGTTGACAGCGTGGAGCCTGGAGCCTGCTTCGGATTCTGTGTCTCCCTCTCTCTCTGCCCCTCCTCCGCTCACACTCTGTCTCTCTCTCTCAAAAATAAATAAACGTGAAAACAAATTTTAAACAAACCAATAAATAAATAAAGTGTATGTAAACACCTACTTTGGGCCAGGCACTCCTCTGAGCATGGAGATGACTGCAGTGTGCAAGACAGTCGCAGTCCCTGCCTTCTTCAAGCTGACAGCTTAGTAGGTGAAAGGTCATTAAACGCATGCTTTCTAGGATGATGTGGAAGTACAGCATGCTGTGAGAGTGTATAACAGGAGCACCTAACCTAGTCAGAGGGAGGAGGGGAGTCACAATGGTCAGGGAAGACTTCTCTGAAAAATAGACATTTAGACTGAGAACTTAGCTAGACTAAAGGGGCAGGGGACAGAACAGGAAGGGAGAGATTTCTAGGCAGAAAGAGTAAGATGTGCCATGAATCTCAGGTGGGAAAGAGCATGAAACATTCAAGAAACAGGAACAAGACCAGAGAACAGGAATTTGGGCCAGAGAAAGAGGCCCAGAGGGAAGCAGGGGCCAGTCAGACAGGGCTGCTTGGAAGGGATTTGGAGATTAAGGAGCAGTGGGAAATCTGATCTGTGCAGAATTTTATACTTTAAAGGTCCCTCTATTTTGTGAGGAGAATGGCTCGGACGAGGCTGGAGAGGAGGCAGGGATGCCAGTTAGAAGGCTAGTATGTGACAAGCCAGGTGAGAAAAGATGGGGGCTTAGACAAGGGTGGGGGCAACGGAGATAGAAATGGAAGGCTTCAAGAGTTATTTAGAAGCTAGAGTGGCACTCACTTCAGCAACACACATACTAAAATTGGAGTGATACAGAGACAATTAGCATGGTCTCTGTGAAGGATGATATGCAAGTTCATGAAGCTTTCATATTTGGGGGGGGGGGGGGTGGGTTCCTGGCTGGCTCAGTCGGTAAGGCCTGCGACTCTTAAACTCAGTGTCATGAGTTCATGCTCCGCATTGGGCATGGAGCCTACTTAAAATAAATTAGAATAAAATAAAGTAAAATAAAATAAAATAGCAATATCTAAAATAATATTTTTATTTTAATAATTTTAACTATCACACAATTTTAATAGTTTTAATTATCACACAAAGAAAGAAGCTAGAATGAACAGGACTTGGTGAGGGATTGGGTAAGAGTGAGGAAGAAGGAAGAGTCAAGACACCTCATAGATTTCTGATCTGAGCAGAAAGATGCACCATGGTCCACTTACTGAGATGGTAGAGAGGGGTGGAGGGGAGTTTACATGCTCATTTATTTATCTAAATTTATTGATTTCTTAGTAAGAGATCAATAAATGGAGGTGCTGAGGAGAGTAAAGAGATGAGTAAAAGGCTGCCCCTGCCCTGAAGGTGAAATAGAAATAGATACAAATGAATGCAATACAGTAGAATCAGATCCTAAAAATATCCCCTGCCTTTTGACCAAGTAATCCTATTTCTGGAGAATTCTCTGAAGGAAATAACTCAAATAGAAATAACTCAAAAGAAAACCTCTTATTGAGCAACTACACACAGTATACCATGCTCTGGCCTTGAAGAATCAAAGACGAATGGACACAATTCTTGACCTCCAAGAGCTCATAGTCCATTCATTGGGAAAGATAAGATAAGCATCAAATTAATTGTAACATGAAACACATGATCAGAGCCGGATGAGAAGTGATGTCAGGTTGGCATGAGGTCAGGTTTCTCATAAAGGCCTGAACCCCCACAGGATGGATATGCCTTCTAGAACTGCTTCTCCCTGGGACAGAATTAGACCTTGAGAGAAGAACTGAAGGCCACTGAAATTTGTTTCCCAGGCCCCGACCAGGCCTCCCTTCATCCCTTTCCTGTCTACAGTTTGGGGCTTTGTGTAGGGCAAGGGAGGAGTCAGACAAAGAGAAACTAGACTTGAGGGGAGACAAGGGCAGCAAACAAGATGGAGGAGAAGGCACCCTTCAGATCAACAGTGGTTATCTGTGGGTAGTAGGAATATAAGATTCTGCTGTTTTTGTATTCTCCTTTATTTTAATATGTGTTAAAAAAATTTTTTCCATGTGAAATACATATTTCTTTGGTAATAAAATAAAAGCTGTATTTATTTATTTGGAAAGCAGATGTCAGGGCAAGACTTAACGTTTACATTCCGCTGGGAGAATCTGTTTCTTGTGTGCCATCTGGTAAACCTGAGGTTAAATGAGACCAGGGGTTGGTTTGTTTTATAAGTCAACAGTGCACAGGGATTAAGTGTTTCTGTTCTGGTGTAGACACAGCTGGATTTTAGTCCCAGTCTGCTGCTCTGTGATTTCGGTAAATTGTTTAATCTGTTTGAACATAGGTCTCCTCACCTCTACAATGGGAGTGGTTATAGTAGTGTTTACCTCTTAGAGTTGTTGGGACAATTAAACAAGAAAATGCAGTTAAAATGTGTTACCGCACATCATAAGCACTGAGTAAACATCCATGGTTATTAATGCAGTGTCCTTTACTTGCTGGGATAGTGCAGCCTGGCACCTCGCCAATCCCTTTACTCTCCCTGAGCAACAGTTGCAGTTGTCAGTGCCGAGAGTCCTTGGCTCTAAAATAATCCGTTTCTTGGTGTTTTTCAGGATGAAGATGATGTGGCCAACACCCTGATCTGGCCCGAGATTCAACAGGAGCTGAAAATCATTGAATCTGAGGAGGAGCTCTCACTGCCACCACCTGCTCCAAAGATCTGCCCAGTTCAGCCAATCCTGGAGCCCAGTCCAGGGCCTCTCGCTTCCCCAGAGCCTCCTGAAAGCTTGTCCTGTGGCCCAACTGCCGTCTCCACCCCTGTGGAGGAGTGGACTAGGGATCCAACCAATCAGAGCACACAGGGGACTTCCACGGCAGCCAATAGAGAAAAGCCAGAGACTATGAACAGCCTCCACCGATCTGAGCCAGAGAAGGGCCAGCGCCCAGATCCCACCAGCCTGGCTCCTCTGGAAATCGCACCGTTTGAGGCGGCTTCTTCACAAGCAAGGGTGGACCAGGGAGGCCCAGGGAATCTGTCTCCTCTGCTCCCGCCTGCCGCGCCCCCTCCAACTCCTCTGGAAGAGGCGCCTCGAGATCAGCTATCAAAGGGCAGCCCTGGGAGAGAAGACTCGTCTAGGAATTTGCAGACAAATCCATATATAGACCAGCTGAAGTCCAAAGGCAGCCCTGGGACCCCCAGACTTTGTCAGGGGGAGGAGGTCTCTCTAGGGGAAAGCGAACATCAAAATTCAGAGAATGCTGCCCCTGAGGGAAAAGGCTCTGGTCTTCAAAGCCCAACAAGAGAGGTTGAGATCTCCCCACAAGGAGAGGGGGATGTAGCCCATTCAGTACAGGAGCCCTCAGACTGTGATGAAGACGAAACTGTGACAGACATTGCCCAGCATGGCCTGGAGATGGTGGAACCCTGGGAGGAGCCCCAGTGGGTAACGAGTCCCCTTCACTCTCCCACCCTGAAAGATGTGCAAGAGGCCCAGGTGCAGGGCGCCCAGGGCCACCAGTTGGAGAAGAGGCTTCCCCACAGGCCCAGCCTTCGCCAGAGCCATTCTCTGGATAGCAAAACCACCTCTGTCAAGAGCCAGTGGACTCTTGAGACTCCCTCCTCCAGCAGCTGTGCTAACCTTGAGGCAGAGAGGAATTCCGACCCTCTGCAATCCCTGGCATCCAGGAGAGAGATTACTGAACGGGATGAGAAAACCCTAAGGTCCTTCAGAGAGTTCTCTGGCCCAAAAGGGACAGAGGCTGTTCCCAGCCAGAAGGGACCAAGTGGTTTGCAGCCTGAACCAGCAGAAATCAGCCCTGTCAGCCTGGCAGAGGGAAAGGAACTGGGGGCACACCAAGGGCACAACAACCCTCAGATTGAGCAAGGTAGTGTTCCTGGGCCAGACAATAGCAAGGAGAGTTCACCTAGTGTGCAGGACAGTACCTTGCCTGGAGAGCATCCCCCAAAGTTACAGCTGAGAGGCACTGACTGTGGGCCCCCCAAAGGGAAACACAGGCCTTCTTCCCTCAATTTGGACTCTGCCATTCCCATCACTGACCTCTTCCGGTTTGAGAACGTGGCCTCATTTGGTTCACCTGGAATGCAGCTCTCTGATCCAGCAGACAGGAAAGTCACATGGATGTCATCATCTCACTGTAAAGTAGACCCATGGAGCATTTACTCCCAGGACCCTCAGGACTTGGACATTGTTGCTCAGGCCCTGACAGGCCGCCGTAACTCGGCTCCTGTGAGTGTGTCAGCTGTGAGAACCTCCTTCATGGTCAAAATGTGCCAGGCCAGGGCAGTCCCAGTCATCCCACCCAAGATTCAGTATACACAGATCCCACAGCCCCTGCCCTCTCAGAGCTCAGGCGACAGTGGGGCTCAGCCTCTGGAAAGGGGCCAAGAGGAACCCAGCTCAACTGGTGAGACCAATCAGAAATCTGCCAAAGATGATTCTGTCTCTTCCTCAGAAAGCCCAAAAGAAGAGAAATCAAA
The DNA here is from genome assembly GCF_018350215.1 of Panthera leo. Lineage (NCBI taxonomy): Eukaryota > Metazoa > Chordata > Mammalia > Carnivora > Felidae > Panthera > Panthera leo. The sequence goes on from NC_056687.1 coordinate 65,145,881, forward strand.
GCAAGATACAGAAACCACTGCGTCCTTGCCAATGGATACCACTACATCCCACTTGTGTGAGGGACCCACCCTTCCTCCAGAACCAGTCTTGGCTAACCTGCTCTCCACCCAGGATGCAACAGTGCAATGCAGAAAACGCACATCAGAGACAGAGCCATCTGGAGACAACCTTCTTTCTTCAAAAATAGAGCGACCATCAGGGGGTTCTAAGCCTTTCCACAGGTCAAGACCGGGAAGACCTCAGAGCCTAATCTTATTCAGTCCCCCTTTCCCCATTATGGACCACCCTCCCCCTTCATCTGCAGTGACAGATTCCAAGGTTCTTCTGTCCCCCATCAGAAGTCCCACCCAGACAGTTTCCCCTGGCCTTCTTTGTGGGGATTTGGCAGAAAACACGTGGGTCACACCAGAAGGGGTTACACTTAGGAATAAAATGACCATCCCTAAGAATGGCCAAAGACTAGAGACCTCAACCAGCTGTTTTTACCAGCCCCAGCGGAGATCAGTGATTCTGGATGGAAGAAATGGGAGGCAAATAGAATGACATCAGTTCACTGGTGTCTGAAAAAAATGTCATGATTCATCATCTGGAAGTTATTACAGGGCCAACTTGCCATTATTCCAGGCGTAGGTTATCCAAATTTGGGCTTATTTTGGCCTCTTCTCTTTCTTCAGGCTTTTGACCATTTATTAATTAGTTCGTTTGCCAGAAAAGAGGTCAAGGGAAGGACCAAGAGATGAAATTCAGATAAATCCATAACGGCAGGTGGGAAAAGATCAGGTAACAGAACAGGGTGAAATTCTTGCCTCCAATGAGATTTCGGTTTGTTTGTGAGTTGCATTTCTCCCACATTGTCATTATCTGTTACCGTTGACAGTTGGCTAAAATAACGTCTTTTGAAAGAAAGAGAAATCCTTTGCCTGTGTTGGAAAATGTTGCTGTTGAGGTTTGAAGGCCTCCTTTTTACATCATGCTCTTTAATGCTCTTTAAAGCATGTGTTCTTTTAGACCAGTTTTCTGATAAGCTTTGTAAAAGTGTACACTCCAGAATGGAAGCAGATTTGGAAGTGCAAACTAACACTTAAAGATCCAACTGGGTGAATTTCCCTGGAATCTCTGCAGACCTGTCCAAGATGGCTCCATGTATCAGCGTTGAAAATCAGAATCTATACACAAGAGCAAATTCTGAGACTGGAAAAATCTAAGAAAACTTACTGGCTGTGGCTTTTGCTAACTTGGGACTCTACCATTATCCTGACCTCTGATTTACAAATCCAGTAGCTGGGCAAGGTGGGGGCTGAGCTGAGCTGAGGGTTACCTCAATGAAATGTGCTGAATCTTCACTTGAGTATGCAATAGTGAAGTGAAGTGATCTGTTTTCTTTCCGAATCAGAGTCCAAGAACAGGATATCATCATAGAGAAAAACCTCATGCATGGGCAGAACTATACTCTAAACTTAATGTGTTTAAATTGGTTGGGCATTAGAGAAAACACCTCTAGCTCAGCTTCCCTCTCCCCCACACTAGGCTGGGAGTACAGGAGAGGATAAGTGGGGAACCCTGGCAGGGTGACCATCACTACCACTTGGTGAGAGCTGCCCTTCTGAATATGCATTTCATTTTAGCCAGTGGGTGCCTCCCCCTCTCCCTCTCCTTCCATTACTCAGAGCATATTTGAGTATCTTTCTCCTTTCCATAATCACCCTCATCCATCACCCACCCCAGCACTCCAACTTGCCCTTCTTCTGTCTATATGCAGGCAGAAGCAATAAACCAATCTGATCTTATTTCAGTTTTTTAGAACTTCCAATGGTTCTTTCCTTTTCGATTGGTGAGAGGAAGGAGAACTAATATAACCTGCTGGCAGATTTTTGGTGCTTCCCCCAAAAAAGGGCTTCACAGGAGCCCTTCTCAAGGCAAAAGCCATTAGAGTATCATCAGTTTCAAACCTAAGACAATGATCTTATTTGAGAAACGAATTAAAATAGACCTTTTTCCAGCCCTATCCATGTCTTCTCAGGGTCAAGTCTGGCTGAACTCTGTCCACAAGCTCAGTCATTGCAGAACTTTCCCTAGGAGCTAGCCAGTACCTCTGGGCAGGCCTCACAACCCACGCTGCTGCTGGGGTAGGTAGGGGCTGAATTAAAGTTACCTCCTCCAGTGAGAAATTGGAAGCTGATGCCCTGCAACAGATACATATTCCCCTCTCCCTTCTTCCCTGATAAACCTTACAGTTTTAAAATCTTGTCCTATACCTTTTAAGCCAGTGTCTGTGGTGGGGTAACTGGCAGGCTAGCTGATGAGTTCTACTTTCAGAGGGCGCTGAGGTGAGTGAGGAGGGGAGCAGTTAATAGGCGTTTCGGGGTCTTACATTCTCATTAGGTGAGCAAGACACTGGACCAACAGCTGAGGAGATGTCAACCCATTAAAAAAACAAAGTCCTAGGGTATAGCATTTTTCCTCCTTGGCAAGCAAGGTGAAGAAATATAGTGGTGACAGATGAGAAAGGCCATGTTCAGGAGAGTTGAAAAGTACATTCCTGCCTTATCAGAAAATGTGGGCAGATAGGCTTTATCCCAATTGCAGTGCACTATGGTGTCTATGCTTTGATAAAGACCATGTTCCAGTTACAATGTGAGAGAGGAAGGGAACTGGACTTTGCCTCACCATCAGAACTCTGAGCCAAGTAATGAAATATTTAAACTGTTTTACGATTATTTTGAATTTTTGTTTGTAACACTTAGAGGATATATTTTTATTTGGGAATAGACTCAGAAGCCACTAAGTACATATTAATGAGTGGGTTCTCCTCGGGGCACCTAGGCACATTTCTTAAATGGCTGCCATGCTCCTTGACATGGCATGCCATGACAGACTCTGACACCTTTTGTCTGTAGCATCATCTTCAGGAGTTTGGATATGTGGATGCCACCATGAGACACAATGACAACTGTCTGGAGATATTCTGTATTCTCAGCTTCCCTAGCCAGTCAGTCCAGAAGGCTGTGGAAGCTGACTCACCTCAATCAGTGTCCCACTGCGGAAATGTGGACTTCTTCTTCACTATAGCCCAGCCTGTCAGCTGTCACAAACGCATCCATAAACTTCCTGGGGACTAGGGCTAGCCTGGCGCTGAGGAAATTCCATTTCATGGCAGAGAACTCAGATTTTCCCCCCTGAAATTGTTCCCCCAAATGCCTTGAGATGACCTATTTGGTCATTCATTTGGGACTGAAAAATGACCCCCTTGAGAATGGCCGGCTGGAAATCAAATTGCCCACTTCCACCCAGGGGAGGGACAGAACAAGGGCTTGTGTTTTCAGGAGGATCTACAGGGTGCTCTGCAAAGGGCTGAAAAATCAAATTGGCAAAGTGCTCCTTCAAATCAATTACCAGTCCTCAAAATGGGGGTGGCTGGATTTAAATGTTGAAATGAAATGCATGCATCTCCTAATATTTTCTTTCAGTGTTAGCAGTTGCTTGAGAGGATAATCTGTATTTATTGGCAAAATGGCCCTCTCAGGCCAGCTATTTTTTTCTTTTCTTTTTTGCCAAAACGGACCAGATAGAGGGAAATTTGGTTTTTATTCTTTGCTTTAGATGGAACGTGAAGAGACCTGACCAAGAACTCCATTAAGACAGCTTAATCTAAGCCATAAAATTCAAAATATTGACCGACTCAAAATGAGGGATTCTGGGGAGTTTAAAAACGTAATAAACATCATCATCCTCAACAGTATTTATCAAGAGCTTAGTAATATTGCACTGGGTGCCTTAGAACTTAAATCCTTAAAGAGTCTACTGAAAAAGGGGAGAGGCATGGTAGCAAATGAAATAGTCCATAAACAAATAGGCACAAGATTTAGAACCGTTAAGTTATCAAATGACAGCTGAAAGGGAAACATGTAGCAACTAGCATCTTTTAATAGGATTGTTAACAGTGTTCGAGTTACCTACTGACTTTAATCAAATTAAACACAATTGCAAATCCAGCAGAAGGTACTAGGGAGACAGGCGTTGAGAATTTTGCTTTGTTTAAAAAATGAGAGAGCGGTAATCAAGAACAAATAGTTCTGAAGTTGTGTGTAGTCTTAATTGGTTTGGTTGTGAAGTCCTGCTGGATCTCTGCTAATGAGCCAGGTAATAAATAGCATGCCATGCTCCTGAGAGGGGGCTTTAGAGACTTCCATCACCACAAAATGTATTAACTCCTGTTGATGATGAAGTCATAGGTCCAAGATAAGCTGCTCCTTTCATGCCTAATGTTCAGCGCATGATAATCACATTTGACTAAAATTGGGTGGTTTATTTATCTACACAGGTCTTGCAGGGGCAGTGGGGAGCATAAGATTCATTTGTCTGGAATTGGAGTGGGAGAGGTTCGGGACAGGACCACATTCTACCACCGGCTTGTCCTATCTAATGACAAAATTAATCTTGGGGTTAAGTGTTGTCAGGAGTATGATTTTAGGCGCTTCCAACAGGAAGGTCAGCTCAAAATGTGGAATGACAAAGAACGTGTCCTCCTTTGTCATCACCTTCCAAGCATGGAGAGACATAGGAGATAGAAAAAGGGTGATCGCCTGAGATCAGTGTCAGTCTAGATAGTATAAAACTGGGGGCCACCACAGACGAACTGGCACACAGCAGATCATTTAGCAGCCTTGAGGTTCATGAGCAATGCAAAATCACTTCTCTGTAAGGTTGAAGGAGGATGTAGCTAAATATAAGAAACCCACGAAGTAGGTAGCTGTGTGTTTTACTGGGTGGATCACAATGCTTTGCAATAACAATGCCATAGTAATTCTTGGCTTATAATTCTGCAAGATAAAGCACTTTTTCAAAGGCATCTGTTAGAAATCTACATGGATTCAGCTGTTTGTTGAGCTCGACAAGTGTTTCCAAAGATATAGTCAAATTTTTTCTATTGATTAAAAAAGTATAAATATTAAACCTATCCATAGAGACATTTAAGTGTAATTAAAACAGATGTTATGCTTTAAAAATGTATTCTAATAAATGATATAAAGGATAATGCTTATGATGGCACTGTGAACTAGAGAAAGACCTGGGCTCATCAAAATCAGTAATAGGAAAAGTAGATTATATGCATCAGGCTCATTGTTCTGGTTCGATGTTGGTTTTCTTTCTTCAAGGTTTGGTTTCACAGCTGGAGTCCTGATGATTTGCTTGAGTAAATTTTTCTTGTTTTTGTTATTTTACCTCTTAATATTGTCAAATATTTGCAACTTCTCTCTCTTACTGTTGTAATCATACATGTTACCAAAGATACCCATTATAAGTCAATGGATATTGTCGTGAAAATTAAGAAGAAAAAAAGCTATTGCTTCTCAAAAGTCCACAGCTTACCAAGTTATGTGAATCCATCTGCACGGATGTGAACTCAATTTTTCTATTACTTGAATCAGTCAATTGGAGGGGACTGCTCTTTCATTTGAATGATTATGTTAATGGTGCTCTGAGGGAAAGAAGCAAAATCCTGGCATATATTATCACAAAAAAGGGGGAGAAAGGCACTCAATGGGTCTAAATCACAGGCTCTTAGAAAAAAAAAATCACACAACCAAGGCTTACAATCTGGCAATGAAAAACACCACTGCCAAGGGGACAAAAATACTAGCCTTCTAAATAAAAATATTTAGAACTTCACACTACTCAGGTCTGCTCCTGTCATCCCTCATTACTACCCTAAATGCCTTTTCATCTTCCCTATTCCCAGATCCACACTTGCTCTGTTTCTCTTTCCTGGATCCGTGCCCACTGCCCCCCAAATGGCAGCACACAGTTGCCCTCACTCTTAATCTTTCCTCCAGCCTCTGGAGTCTTCTCTCATCACAGCCCTGGTATCTTCCCTCAATGTTGCCTCCACTTCCTGGATTTCAATACAACTTGACTCTCCTCTGAGGACACTCCTGTCCCTGAACAGTTAAGGCTACACATTTCTCCCTTGTTACACAAACTAGGTGTTCTCTAGTTTCTCACTTCTGCTTTTGCACCATTGCTCCTGCCCATCTTCTACAAAAATCTATTACCAAAATTCATGGAATCCAGCTATTTTAACTTTTATCATACTTTGTGGCTACAATGTAGTCAATGTCCCACCCAGATCTCCCAGTCTTTGGCACCGAGCTCCCTCTTTCCACCATTGTTCTGGATGATTTCAGTGTTCCTGAGGAAAACACGCCCCACACTCTTGGCACAGTTGCTCACAGCTTTTACTTCTCTTTAGTTTGGGCCATTTGCCTCCAGGGTTTCACATTATGCTGCTTCACAACCCACAACTCTGTGATCCTAAACTCTCATATTCCATTCTCAGAATTTCTCCTATCCTTGCTCCTTTATCCCTTCTACTTGCTCAAGATTACTAACGTCTGGCTTACGCCTACTCTGAGAGACAGTACTCCCAACCGGACTTCATTCTTCCTTCCCTAGCCTTTCCAGACCTCAAGGAATAGCATCTCAGCTACTCCCACCAGGACTACTAACTCCCTTGACCACTAGTACTTCAGCCATACCTGCTTTGCAAACCTCCAAACTAGGACCAGGACTCTTACCACCCATCTTCTCCACTCTTTTACTTATTGTTGAATTAGACCAGAGAAAAATTTAAAACCGTGGCAGGAGAGCCTTTGAAAATTTATGGTTTATTTACCACCTCATCAGTACCCTCATTCCAGAAACTCACAAAAGATATTTCACTATTCTAAGCCCCCTCCTAGGTTGATCCACCCCCCCACCCCCCACCCCCAATTTGCCCCTTACTTCACAAGTTTATGCTGTCAGATGTTTCTTCAATACCCCTGCCCCCCACCAGCACCTTCTCATCCATATATGTATGTACCCGAACTTCCTTCTAGCTCACAGGAATTGCTATTCCTCTTCCCAAGGGCTCCCAAGAACACCTTCTAATTCACAACTTCTTCATTCCAATTCACTGCTCTGGACCAACTGCAACCTGACCTCCACCCCCATCACTCCATTAAAATTTCTTGGCTAAAGTCACCAATCATCCAATAACCACATCAACAGTCAATTCTGTCTCTTGACTTCCTTCTTCTCTCATATTTGATACTGTTGATCATTTCTTCCTTGAAACACTAGTTCACCTTGTCTCTTAGACCTCCATTTCCTTAGTCTGGTTCACTTGAAAGCTTCCTCTTCCTCTCTGCTCTAAAATGTTTTTATTCACCAGAATTGTCCTTCCCTTTCACCCCACTGTTTCTATCACCCACACAACTTTGACACCTCACCCCACCCCCTCTCACCTTCTCTTACATGAACTTTTTAAATGGTTGGCTAACTGATGTCCCTGCTTTAAGTCTCATTGACATCTGTCCATTCTCCAGATTGTACATATCGCTGCCAAAGTTGTCTAAGGATGGTGGATCTCATCAAAATCACCTTGAGTGTGTTAAAACAGATTTCTGGGCTCTATCCAGAGTTTCTGACTTAGTAGGTTTTGGGTAGGGCTCAAAAATTTCCATTTCTAAGCAGTTCACAGTTAGGTGATGCTGCTGCTGCAGACCCAGAGATTACATTTTGAGAACTCTCTGGGTCCTAACTCCTAAGTTTAAAATCTTTCATTAGCTGCCTTCAGTTCCTAGACTTCTAAGAATTACTTGAAGTGCTTGTGAAAGGGGCACATTTTTGGGCTTCACTCTTGATTCCGACTTAGATCTGATGTAGTATCCAAGGATCACACCTTTGAGAACCTGTGACCTATGTCGAATTCAAGTCTTTCTATAATCTATCCTTTGCCTATCTCGCTAGCATTATTGAACTGGTTATTTAAAAACTAGTCCAAGTCCATGGCATGCTGGGTGGCTCAGTTGGTTAAGCTTCCAACTTTGGCTCGGGTCATGATCTCACGGTTCGTGAGTTCGAGCCCCGCATTGGGCTCTGTACTGACAGTGCGGAGCCTGCTTGGGATCTCTCCCTCTCTCTCTCTCCCTCTCTGCCCCTCCGACTCATGCTTTCTCTCTTTCAAAATACATAAATAAAAACTTTTTTAAAAACCCACTAAACTAGCCCAAGTCCATGCCTTGGATTTTTGTATGTCCTGTTCGTACCACATGAACCTTCTTTCCCTCATCTAAGTGGTCAACTCCCAGTCCTCCTTTAAAATGCTCCTTATGTGTTACTGTTGCAGTGAAGTCTTCATGACACTGCAGCTTTCAAGCAAAGTTGATAAATCTCTTTTCTGCATCATCTCTGTACCTTTCTGAACACCTTTGTGTTATAATTACTTATCTGTCTTCTATTAATGAACGCTCAACATCACTATCTCTGGCACCCAGCAGTGTCTGATATGTAATAATTGCTCAGTAAATAGAAATGGGGGAGGGTTGGTGGTGATGACTGATAGGGAGGGGAAAGAAGCTTAAGGAATAGAACACGGAATCAGAGTAAATAGGATATTAAGGAACATTCCCATCATGTTCATGCCTATGAACTGCTTTCCTCTACTTACCCACCTTAAACCACCCAAACTGGCCAAGCATCTTTCTCCTTTTCCTGTATCCAAAGTTCACCCAACTGATCTTTTGCTATGCCATTTTTTTCCACTTAATTTCCCAGTATATAAACAGTCACCAAAAGGCAATTCTTTACTGAGTATGCATCTCCTAATCACCAAGCAAAGATGATGTACTTTCTTTCACATGACGCATAAGTAAAGGGATACACAGGGAACTATATCTGAATGTGGCACCTACAAAGGACAGCTGAAATATGTAGGAGCATGTTGCACTGGAGGCTTTTATCTCCCTGATGCTGTCATATCTGCAAAGGGGGGGGGGGGCACTTTGAAATTTCATTAGCCCAAACTAATTTTTATTTCTTATATCCACTCATTTGTTTAGCCAGCCTGGCATCTGGTCCTCCTGATTTAGGACTCATTTAGGATATGGCCAAGACAGGTCAAACCAGAAGGGGCAGGCAGGAGTGTAGGGGATCAGCTTAGGAGAGCCAGTCTGTTCTCTTTAATCAGATCTAATCTATCTGAGCTGATAGAACCAAGTTGGAGCCATTTTGATGTGCCAAGACCACCCATTTTGCTCTGAGCTGTCAAGTAATCTCTTCAAAATGTTTATGGGTCAAAAGAAACCCTATCTAAGGAAAGAATATTGAGATGGCCTCCCTCCACTCCAAGAACCATCTTATTTAGGTTGAGCCACTTTACAAAAGCAGCCAATACACTGTGGTTACCTGCTATTTTTCCAATATACCAAAATTGTTCCCACCTCAGGCCACTGTCTTTGGTATTACTGAATGCTCCCCAAATTATTTAGATGGCTCAGTCTTGCTTCTTTGCTCTGCTCTTTGCTCAGAAATCATCTTCTCAAAGACGTCTTCTAGCAATGCCACTCCTGGCACTATTTCTTTGCCCTGATTTATTTTCTCTTTACCACACTTACTTATTACTACCAGGAGAGAATACACATGAATTTATTTACGGCACATTCTGCACCTCCATATTGTAAGTTCTATGAGGGTAGGAACTTTGCATTTCTTTTTCACTGTTATTTTCCCAGTGCCTAATATTGTGCCTGGTGGTCAATACGTATTTGTTGAATAGCTGAATGGACTCAGACTGCCAAATAATGTATCTTAAAAACAACAAAAAGTATACATGTCAAAATATTTAAGGGGAAAATGGTTAAACTTAGCAGTCACCTTGGATAGCTGTATATAGACACGTACTCCTCATAATGCTGCCTTTGCTGAAAACCTGTTGGGAACTCTTCTGCAAGAATTGTTTTCAGAGCCAGTTTATGAATTACATGATTGGTCTTTTTACTTCATAGGTCATACTGTGTTTCACCAAAAACTTCACAGTGTAAAAAAGCCAAAGCACAGAAAACATATGAGAATACATTTCAGGCTCTCAAGACAAGGCCTCAGAAGTTTAGATGACTAGTGACATCAATTGACTAAGTAGATCACCTCTTGAGAATATGGACATGGACCAAAAAAGGTTAATGCTCACAAACATAGAGGTTCTGGAATTTCAAATTAAAAACACATTTTAGGCATAGATCAAATTATCTGAGGACAAAGAGGTAACTTCTTCTATTTCACTTCTGCTTATAACTCCAAACATGCTGTGGGCTGCTGTCCAGACTGCATCCAAGATTGTTTAGCTGAGAACTTGCCCATTCTTCCAGTTACTTGGTATCTTCAGTCTGCCTATACGCCAGCCCACATGGCTTTACACTCATCTTCTCCCACTGGTCCAGCCATACACCATCTCCTTCATGATATGGTCTTTCGTTCTAAAGACTGTCTTAAAAAATATTATTACAAATAGCTAATAATAAAAGGAAAATCTAAGAGGCAAAAGAAGTGAAAGAACAGGGAAAATGACCACAAAATCCTGAGTTTCAGGATAGTAGCTTATCTGTAAGTATTTTTAAATGTCATTGAACAGAACAAAATGCTGAGTTCCTATCTCAGAAATGCTTCCTCCCAGTAGGCAACAAAGAGAACCCCACCCAGGACTATAACCCAGTCTTTATTCCATGTACTCCAATACAGTTAGCCAGCCAAAGAGAAAGAGACTGGGTGCTGTCAGGCGACTCCACTGACTTCCCTTTCTGTAGCAGTCGGGCCAACCGAGGACTAAAGATAATTAGGACTGGAAGCAGCGTAGACACACCAAAGGTATGGTGTTAAGTGATATATGAGATGTGTTCATAAATGAATGAGTTATTCCAGAGCCACACAAACAAATCAATCTCTTTACTGCAGAGGCACACCTCTCGTCCTGTGTATTATTCAAATGTACTAACACATGAAAGATCACATCACCTTGTTTATGGATACATTTAATATCCCTTACCCTTCCCACCTTTCAAAACATAATAGTATACAAAATATAAAATATCTTAAATATTTATAAAAATCGCAAGAAAAAAATAGAACGTATGAAAATATTTTTATCTGAGTTCTCCCTCATTGTTGAGAGGCAGCTTAATTTGCCTTGAGTTCATAACTGTTGAGTGGGTAGGAGTATGCCCTGCCTAATACTATTCTGTCCCGGAGAAGCTTAAATAAAACATAGTAGTTGCAGAAGAGGATGAGAGCCATGGAAAGTGTGTGGTTCCACTTCTCTGACCGCAGCAAGGAATAGAGCTGGTAGAAGACGACACTGCCCTCAATAAGGATAAGCAGATTTAACAGCCTTAATGGACGATGAAATAGGAACTGTAAAGAGATTAAAAAACAAAATGTTATTTCACAGAAAAATACTGTAGTCTTCTCGCATTTTCTCCTAAAATAATTTCATATTTACAGGTTCCTATGTGCAATAATATATAGATCTGCTTACTGAACATCAAGCAGGCTATTTCTTGCTGTAGAGACCCAAACCTTTCCCATTTTGCTCAAGGAATAATGAAATAAATTTTATTTCAATGCCCTGAGACATGAAAAAGGATTATACCCAAAAGAACTCTGCCTCTAAACATTTTTCTTAAATTATATCTTGGGTATATATTCTATTTGAGATAATCCAAAGTATATTTATCTAAGACAGGGGCTGGATAAAGGACCGAATGGGAAATATTTTAGACTTTGCAAGTCAAGAGGCAAAAATTGAAGATATTATATAGGTGTTTACAACCGTTTAAAATGTAAACCATTTAAAAATGTAAAAATGATTGTTAGTTGTGGGCTGGTCTGAGACATAAACACCTACGCTAGACAAGTCTGGGGAGAGGGGAGGTCTTACAAGCTGAAATATCAATACAATAATTTCTTAATTTTCCCTTAAACTGTGTACCCACCATCATCAATGACTCAAATCCTCTACATCATAAATTTCTGCTGGATTTTTTTTTCTGGATATTGAGAAATAGGGTGCACATACAGGACGATGAGGAAAGAAGGAAAATTCAGTCAGAATTAGAGTTTGGCTAAAAACAGGGCTGCTGTATTCACTTCTACCAAATTATTTATTTATTTATTTATTTATTTATTTATTTATTTATTTATTTTCAATTTTTTTTTTTAACGTTTATTTATTTTGAGACAGAGAGAGACAGAGCATGGACAGGGGAGGGTCAGAGAGAGAGGGAGACACAGAATCCGAAACAGGCTCCAGGCTCTGAGCAGTCAGCACAGAGCCCAAAGTGGGGCTCGAACTCACAGACCGTGAGATCGTGACCTGAGCCGAAGTCGGACGCCTAACCGACTGAGCCACCCAGGCGCCCCTCTACCAAATTTTTTAAGTGGCTAAATCCTGGTTTACTAATAAAAATGCATTATGAATAGAAAGATAGAGGTCATAGGGTGCAAATTGTAGCAATGGTGATATATCATATCTAAATAAACTAATTTGGACCTCAAGGCACAAATTTGAGAATAAAGCCTAATTATCATGAAAGGTAGCCAGGTTCTTAGGGTCCTTCTTTGGGAGAAAGGAACTGTTTACCCTGGGTTCTAGTATATGATATTTAGTAATAGAATGTATAAAATTGGCTCAGATTTAATACTCTAAAAGGACCCAGGCAATTGGAGTTTCTGTGGCAATTCTAGCAATTAAAATTAAATGTGCCACTAAGCTATAAACTGAATGAGTAGAATGGTGAGGAAAGGCTTTAAATTCTAACAGTTACAGGTAGTAGGCATATTTTAAATGAGCGTTCTCAAACTTCAGTGTTCCTAAGAATCATTTCCAAATTTGTAAATGCTGCAAACTCCTGGAATCCTTCAGAGACTCTGATTCAGAAGTCTGGGGTAGGGGTCCTGAATCACTTTAAGGAGTGGGCCAGGTGATTTACATGCAAGTGGCTCAAGGACCGCTTTGAGAAGCACTGATTTACCTGTTTGGTCATGCAAAGTCAGGTAATAAGTTAACTTCCCTAATCCTTATTCTTTGGATTTTGCCCAGTTCTTCAGCTGTTCAACACACTAGCAAGGAAAACACTTATTTTTCAAGCAGAAAACTCCAGTAGAATACCTGGTCATTATAGGTTTCAAGGGGACTGCCCAGGCCAACAGAAGTCATTAATGGCCTGTGGAAGTCAGCTGACTGAATTAAATATTCTGTGTAGAAACCAAATGATTATGCAGCTGTGACTTAAGTCTACTCTTCCATCTTAAGGCAACCCCATAGGAGTCTAGAAGGAGTTGCTGGTAGTTTCCTCATTCAAGGGCCTTTCACCTTCTCCATGCTCCTCCCAGCCCCCACCCAGCCCCACCTTCCACAATGGTATTTACAAGCATCCAGCCCTGATACAGAGTTCCCAGTACTTAATTGAAAGGCCTTAGTAGCGAACGCCTACCTAACCAGAAAGCCAATGTACACTCCCACGGAACTGGGAGGGAGGAAGAGATTCAAGTATCCCCCAAAAAGGCCTCCAATTCTTTCTTAGAATGTAATCTTCATTCAAAGGCAATGCCCTGCACTATGAACAGTCCTCTGTATGCACCTTCTTTTTCCCACTGCCACTGATCAGCTGGCTTTTCTCTTATAAGTTAATACTGTTGTCTCCTAGAGTCAGAATTTCCTGGACACTGAAAAGATCAAATAGAACATAATCCAAGGTATAAATTCAAATGGGACAGAAGCTGGGATGTCCAGCTAGATGTCTAGTGGATGTCTACTGCTTCTTCCTTTTTAACTTATAAACCTTTTCCCCTTTTAATCCAGAAAAAGTAAAAGGCCAGAGATCATGGCATTTGTCTTACTTTGATAAGGGAAGTCAAGGTAATTTAAGGAGGTGATATGTATGACAAATACAAAAAACAAAACAAAAACATTACATTACTACATCAAATGTCACTTAAGGATACACAATACAATATAATAAAGATACCACTAAACCAAACTATTACAAATAAATATTGTAAGATGAAACAAGTCTTAAATAATTGCCTACTTGTTTCAAGTAATACTAGACTCAACAAATTCCAGTGTAACTTCAAGCTGCTGAAGCTGGGATAATGGTATTTGACCTTAAAACTGCCTTTCAGAATACACTTCCAAAAGACAGGGACTATTATACTAGTAGTGATAATTACCATGTATCAATTTCCGTATGTGCTACGCACTGTGCTAGGTGCTTACGCACAGAGAGGCCTCCTGATGCTTACCACTAAGTTTATGTTTGAAAAGAAATAAGTGGTACTTGCATAAAAGCGGGCATGGGATACGTCTGAAGGCACTGCCACGTTGTAAGGCCCCATGGCTCTATATAAACATCTGCTGTGTCGCACCAGCACCCCTTGAGGCCATATTGTATTTTCTGACCAACTAAGGGAGAAAGAAATGCAATGTTAGCATATTGGCAATAACAGCTAAGACAGTGTCTGGCAAGGGCAACTACATTTCTATGGAAGGGATTAAGTATTCAAGGCTTCATCTGCCTGAATTCTGAGAATACAGTAATTGCACAAACTGGAAAGAGTAGAAAGTATTTATTATCATAACTTCACTGCTATAGAGTAGAGATGTTACAAAGTGATATAGTTAACTCAGTGTCAAGGGACTTAAGAGGCTTAGGAAAATGAGCCAAAATAAATGTGTAAGGCATCTATGAGCCAGAAAATCGAATGTAAGCAGGTGGATGGTCATCTCAATCCCAAGTGAGCAAAATCTATGGATGGAAATGCTGGAGAAAACCAACAAGAAGAGAGAGCAGATGGTAGTAAGAGTAGTGGAAAATGAATATACTGTCGAATTAGCATGACATTACTGCAGAATTATATCCCCAAAAGCTATAGAATATCAATTTGTCACATACTTCAAATGCCTCATATATGTGTGAAGCTATACAGAACACAGAGACACACAAGGTACTGACACACAGACTTTTCTTTTTACCACTTTCTTGGTTTATTTTTATAGAAGTTTCTCTAGGAAAAAGAAGTTATGGAAGAAGCTTCATTCTTTCCAGCACCAATGTAATGGAGTTGGGGTGGGGATGGGGATCTTCAGGTTAAGCTTTTTAAAAAATCTAAGTTAATTCATCTCTTGCTGATTTTGGAAATGTTAGTTTCCTAGGGTAAGAACTGGGACAGCATTTTAGATATGTTAAAAAACAAAAAAAAACGTCTAGCACCCTGAAGCTTTCCCAGTTCAGAAAATGTTCCATCAGCCTTACTCACACTTACCAGCATTAAAGTGATGATACACCTCATGGCCATGTGCCATCAGGAGCCTGAAGATGCACAGTACTAGTACTGTGGATTGTATTTTCAATTTTTATTGAAATCTGTCCTTTGCCCACAGTCGGGTTTCTTTTCAGCCTGGCCCAATCTCTTTCAGTTCCTGGGCTTGAAGGCCTGTGCTAATCTGTATCAGACATCAAGGCAGATAATTGAAGGGAGGACTCTGAGGGGGAGAGGGGAAGGGAAGGTCCCCTCAATCTGTCCCACTTAATTAGGAAAGAATTTCTAGATGATGAAATTTGTGAAATGTTCCAATTATAAAAGGGAAGAAGATGAAGATGGTCCAGGTCTGAGAGGAAGGTATGGTGAGGGCTCAGAAGTGAGAGAACCAAAGGGTTCCAAAGTTAGGCATTTTGGATCACAGGGACCATGCAGAGAAATGACTGATAAGGGAACACAATGAGAGAAATGCTTACAGAGAACTCAATTAGGGACAGTTTTCATTTAAATATGGGAAAAGCAGAGAGACATTCATTAGTGAGTTTAGGGGGAAAAAATAACAAAAAAAGGAAGCAAGGAAAATTACTAGAACAAATTTGCATTTATTAGAAAGAAAAGATGAGAGAAGCAAATTTTAGCTGCCGGTGTGTGAGATGATTAGCTAGCAACTATTTAGCTGTGGCAATGAAGATGAGAAGATGAATCTTACAGTCTTTCAAAGAGAATTAAAAATATATCATGACTCTGTGAATTTGGGCAAAGGGTTAAGACTGAAAGAAAACTCCAATATTACAGCTTGGGAAACAAATTACAAACTCTAGAGTGACTGGGCAGTTGAAAGGTAGGAGGCATTTAAGGAGGGTCTTGGGGGGTGGTGGTGGGAATGAGTTAATGTCCCCTGTGTTCAGTTTAGAGTGATGACAAGCATCCATGTTGACAGACAAACAAACAAACAAAAACCTCAAATGTTCAAAGCCAAGAACAAGAATGACACACAAAGCAAGTAAACATGATCAGCAGCATGTAGAAAGGTGTGATATGGCTTTACCCTCAGGCTACTCACATGTGCTGTGGAGCATTGCTGTAGGACCCATGTTCGAGCTTCTGCCACTTGCCCAGGTGAGCAGCTGATTTATGTAGCAAATCACAGTATTTGGATGGCAGAAGTTGTGTGGTGAGCATGACAAAAGCATTGATCCACACCATAATGAGGTGTTCACATGACCAGCGCATGTCATAGTACTGGGTACTCTGGAAAAGATCAGAAGAGGGAGAAATGATCCATGCACTGGTAAGCAAGAAGGTAAGGATGGGTGCGTGTACATACGCCCTGCAGACAAATGCCACACTGAGTCACACATGCATTGGTTGTCCTGCTGTCCGTGCAGAAAGTTCAAGAGCAGAGTCCTCCAAAATCCTTCAACCTGACTTTCTGGCTGTATGAATTAGGGTTGGGAGGGAGAGGCAATTATATTTTAAGTGCTTTCTTTCTAGAAGAGGTGAGTGCTCTCTGTGAATGACCATCCGGCTGCAGATGTGCTTCTCAAAGGGTAAAGAAAGGGCACTAAAATGTCCCAAAAGATTTTGGGCCCAAGTGACATCCAGACCATTTTTCTTTTCTACTGAAGTAAATTGAAGTTTAGATAAAGGTTAGATTAAGTTCAAGGAAACTCCTGATTAACCATGTTAAGATCAACTACAATAGGCTGAAACCTCAGTCCTCTTAAACTACTACATACTGATTCTATTATAAACACAAGTTTTATTCTCCCCAGAAACTGAAAAGAAAAAAAAAAAAAAAAAAAAAAACTTTAAAAAAGAAAGAAAAAAAGAGGGGACCACCACGGGTGCATCACATATATGGAAATACCTATCCGCCAACCAGGAGCGGTATTAGTGCACTCCAGATGCAGCCGAACTCCACCAATCCAGGCTGCCAAAGGGGAGACAGAGAAAAGGGGGATTAAATAAGAAATACCCAGTTTATGTCATTCACACACAAATCCAGGAGGCATACAAAAGTAACCACTTACCTTCACAAAACACAGGGGTAGAAATGCGACATAGTAGGCACTGAAGAGGGAGTTGAAGAGAACTTCCTTGATTCTGTGGTTGAAATCGGCTTTCAGACACTCTACTTCATTGCGAATGAGGTCTGGAGATAGGGGGCAGCTGTGGGTGGGGATGGGCGTGGCATTATTAAACTGTTCTTTTAGGGACTCCAGCAGTAAGGAGAGAAAGTCTTTGGATTTGGCCAAGCCACCCACAGTTGAGGCACTCTCTTCTACCGCCTGGTGCTGAACCATGTAGTTATAGTCTGTGAGAAGAAGATGAGCTCTACTATCTTGGTGGAAACAGCAGAGAGGAACATAAACACCAAACCTGTAGAAAAAGGTAAATATGAAAAAAGGACCACAGATGCCCCTAAGATCAAATCTGATAACTATGTTAGTAAAATAGTCATGATTCACCAGTGTGAATGTAACAGGGACTTTGCTGTGGTAAATTCATTACTGGGGAAGTCCTTTAATTTCTTCCCATAAAGGCAATATACATTCATTGTAGAATAACAGAAGACTACAGAAAATCACGACAAAATAGAAAACACCTAAAAAATAATCGGTTTTATAATTTTTACAACTGGGTGCACAGACTTCATGCTTGCTTTTTTTATATGTTAAGCCTCATACAGCAAAAACTTTTGTATATATATATTTTTTTAAGTTTATTTATTTATTAGCATGTGAGCAGGGGAGGGGCAGAGAGAGAAAGGGTGAGAGAAAGAATCCCAAGCAGGCTCCACGCCAATGCAGGGCTTGAACACATGAACCATGAAAAGAAATTACCTGAGCCAAAATTAGATTTAGTCATTTTGTGACTTAGCCACCCAGATGCCCCTGTATCTTGTGAGTGTATATTTTGAGCATTTTTCCAAGTAATTAATATTTTTTCCACAACAATTTTTAAAGATACTATAGTGTTCTCATACAGATGTACCATAATTTACCAATTTCTTGTTGGAAACTTAGGCTGTTTCTTATTTTGCATTACCATAAATATCAATATATGGATAAGCACTTTACTACATGATCTTTGTTTACCTCTGGTAATTTTTTTTTCTTTTTTTAATGTTTATTTATTTTTGAGAGAGAGAGAGAGCGAGCACGAGAGCGGGAGAGGGGCAGAGAGAGAGGGAGACACAGAAACTGAAGCACACTCCAAGCTCTGAGCTATCAGCACAGAGCCTGATGTGGGGCTCGAACTCAAAAACCATGAGATCATGACCTGAGCTGAAGTCAGATGCTCAACCAACTGAGCCACCCAGGTGCCAAATTGCAGACTGTTCACTTAAAACTACCCCCACTTTTTTTAAATGTTTATTTATTTTTGAGAGAGAGAGAGAGAGACAGAGTGCGAGCAGGAGAGGAGCAGAGAGAGAGAGGCAGACAGAATTTCAAGCGGACTCCAGGCTCTGAGCTGTCAGCACAGAACCCGATGTGGGGCTCGAACTCATGAACCATGAGATCATGACCTGAGCCAAAGTCAAACACTTAACTGACTGAGCCACCCAGGCACCCCTCAAACTTCCCCTTCTTAGTGAGGTGCTCCCTGCCTCCTGACTATATCACCCATCCTGATCCTACAGGCACTCCTAGGTCCCCTTGCCTGGTTATTTTTCTTCACAGATCTTTCTACTCCATCTATTTTACATGTGTATTAGGTTTTTTATTTGTTATTTTTTCGCTTGGTCTATCTCCCTCACTACAATGTAAGTTCCGTGAACCGGAGATTTTGGTCTGCTTAATTCACTACTATATCCTTGATGTGTAGAAAAGTGACTGAAATATACTAGGAACTCAGTAAGTATCTAATGGATTAATGAAAAAAAATTCTATAAATACAATAAATAAATCTCTACAAGTAGAGTAACTTGATTAAAGGCCTGAATATTTTGAGACTTTTCATAACTTCTTATAGTTATTTCACCCTTGGCTCTTTAAAATTTTAAAAAATTCTTTCCCAAGTCTTTATTAAGTAACGTTCACATTGTGACTTATGCATTGTAAATAAAATGCTCTATTTGCTGGCATAAGTTCAGATATGGAAAATAGCAAATAAGAAGATATCCTATTTAGTTATGTATTTTATAAAAAATTAACAAATTCACCTGTTCATAGTTTTCTACAGTGGGAAAAAAAATGAGCTTGTTACTAAGTAAGAAGATGGTTAACAAGTCCGGGATCCACTGTGTATATGCCCTGTGGGAAGGAATAAATGCAGAAGTAACAGAACTCACACGTGCAAAACTGTGAAGGCCAGAGAAGCCTGTAAGTTCAATACTGCCGAAACAAACTGCACATGTAAAGATGGGATAAGAGCCTAGGGTGCAAGGCAGACTGCAGTGATGGCCCCATTTCTTAACCCTTCTTTGTAGTCTCACCACATAGCCCTCTGTGCGTGAAGTGATCCTGCCCTATACCCACAATGGGCTCAACAATGTGATCTGTTCTGGCCCAAGGAATGTCAGTAGACATGCTGTGATCAGAAGCTTGAAATGGATCTGATCAATTTCATGTGTCCATGTCTAGCCTGCCAGAGCATGAAGAGACCCATGGAGCAAAACTGAGTTGTCCTAGTTGCTTAAACTGACAGCCAGTCAATCCAACAAATGTGACTAAACATAGCTAAGATCAGGTAAGCTTCCAGACTTCGGATGACCCCAACTCATGCATGATCAATATGTACTGTGGTATGCTACCATGGTTTTGCAGTTGTTTGTTACAGCATTATATGGCAATAGGTAACTGATCCAGGGTAGAATGAGAGAAACTCATAGAATGAGAGAAAGGTAACATCAAAAGCTTAGACTATGAAGGGCTCTCTGTAAGGTAAAGGGGGTAAAGGAAATGATTTATTAAAGAATTTTAAAGAAGGTTAGTAACATGATTCAACTTTCATTTTGAAAATCATTATAGCTACAGTGAAAAATGGAAAGGAGGAGGGCAAGAATGGATTACCAGAAGACCAAATGGAGGTTTAGAATATAATAGCAGAGGTTACAGGGAGCAGTGGACAGATTCTTTTTTTTTTTAATTTTTAATTTTTTAAAAATTTTATTATTATTTTTAAAATATAATTTATTGTCAAGTTGGCTAACATACAGTGTGCTCTTCGTTTTAGGGGTAGATTCCTGTGATTCATTGCTTACATACAACACCCAGTGCTCATCCCAACAAGTGCCCTCCTCAATGCCTATCATCCATTTTCCCCTCTCCCCCATCCCCCTGGATAGATTTAAAATAAATGTAAGAGCTACAACTGTTAGTCATTGGACTAACTTACCCTAAACTGAGAAACTAGCTGAGAATCATATTTAAAAAAAACAAAAAAAAAAGGCAGAAAAGAGTCCCTTTCTTTTTTAATCTATGAATAAACAAGAAAATAAAGATGTGATTATTGCCATTATCTAGTATTTTATATTTAGCATACTTAATTTTTAAATTGAAGTTAAATAAAAGATTATACAACTTTTAAAAATTGAAGAAAGTAAATATATTTAAATATAAACTGTTTAAATTACACACTTATTTCACTCTGTTGCAGGAGTGTGGAGAGCCTTCAAAAATTAATAAGCTTCTTTCTATTCCTAAAAAGTTTGCTAGCCATTTTGATATGGTAATCCTTTTAAACTTAGCCAAAATATTCCTTGATATATCCATAATTAGCCTTTCAAATCAAATAGGGTTAACCTTCTAATGGATTCAGAGGTACCTGGGTGACTCAGTTGGTTAAGCATCTGACTTCGGCTTAGGTCATGATCTCACAGTTTGTAGGTTCGAGCCCATCTGGCTCTGTGCTGACAGCTCAGAACCTGGAGCATGCTTCAGATTCTGTGTCTTCCTCTCTCTCTGCCCCTCCCCCACTTGTGCTCTCTCTCTCTCTCAAAAATAAACAAACATTAAAAAAAAAAAAACAATGGGGCACCTGAGTGGCTCAGTCGGTTGACCATCTGACTTCGGCTCAGGTCATGATCTCCTGGTTTTTGGGTCTGAGCCCCGTGTCAGGCTCTGTGCTGACAGCTCAGAGCCTACAGCCTACTTCAGATTCTGTGTCTCCTTCTCTCTCTCTGTCCCTCCCCTGCTCATGCTCTTTCTCAAAAATAAACTTAAAAAAAAAAAATTAAAAAAAACAAAAAAAACTTCTAATGGATTCAACCAGCTGTTGTTGATAAATAGAATAACGAAATCATTTCAGTTGAAGCAGTTGAAATATTAATCAAGAAATAAAGAAACAACTGATGTAAAATATTATACCTTATAAGAAATATGAGTCATGCAAAATGTTTGTAACATAGAAAATTCATTTTACAGGCAAAAAGCTTAATACTAATAAACTGAGTTGATGACTGCCTTAATTAAACAGTATAATCAGGCCTACCATAGTATACCAATAGACTTCCTATCATCCCTGTTCATACAATCTTTGATTATATCTTGATTTTATGCTACGTAACTGTTAAATTCATGCTTACGCTTCAGTACCATAAATGGTTATATAAAACAATGATTCTCAAACTTGAGCAAGCGTCAGAATCATCTGGAGGGCTTGTTAAAAGACAAATTGCTGGGTCCTACTTTCCGAAGTTTCTGTTTCAGAAGATTTGGGGCAGATTCTGAGAATTTCTATTTCTAAAAACTTTCCAGCTGATGCTAATGCTGCTGGTTCTGGAAACCACACTTTGAGAACTACTGATTACAGAGTAATGGTGCAGACAAGAGCTCTGAAATCAAAAAGGCCAGAGTCTTTCTCACTAACTGTCTGACCACGGATAAGTTTATTTTAGACTCTTAATCTGTCTTTACCTGTGGCAAACCCTGCTGTCTGCCAACAGCCACTGTGCTCCTGTTCTTCCATTGCAATAGAATTTTTAGATCAGATACAGCTGCAAATTTCCAAAGTCCTTTACAATCTATCCTGCTAGGGAGTATGGAGTAAAAAAGATAGCAGGAGCTTAGGTCCCAACACCATGGAGCTAGCTGCCACAGCTATCCAATATGATTTACACACATACTGTACAGAAATAAACGTCTAACTTTTTAAAGCCCCGAATACTTTGCATCCGTTATGGCGGACTAAATACACTGCCTCCTGAGTTATGGTATGATTTCATGAGGTGATGTTTATAAACACCTAGCCTAGCACTTAGCACAGAACAGCTCAAAGAATGACAGCTATCCATTAACATCCAATGAAGAAAGTATTGGCCCAAGGCATAGAAGTTAAACTATGCAAAACAGTTTAAAAAGCCAACATGTACAGTAAGTTGCAACTATACATTGATCAGAATGGCTAAAATTTTAAAAACACCAGGGATGCCTGGGTGGCTTAGTTGGTCGGGTGTACAACTCTTGACTTTGACTCACGTCATGATCTCACGGTTACTGGGATCAAGCCATGCATCTAGCTCCATGCTAACAGCATGAAGCCTGCTTGGGATTCTCTCTCTTTCTCTCTGCCCCTCCCTTGCTCACGCACACGTGAATGCTCTCTCTCACTCAAAATAAATAAATAAACTTTAAAAACAGAAAACATCAAATGCTAACAATCGTGTGGTGCAACTAGAATTCTTATAGAATTGGTGGGGGGTAAAAGGATACGACGTCTTTGTGAAGAGGTCTGGTAGATTCTTATAAAACTAAACATACTCCTACCTTATGGCCTAGCAAGGCCTCTCTTAGATATTTCTCTCAAGAGAATGAAAACATTTCTTCACAAAAAGACTTGTGTAAGAATGTACCTAACAGTTTTATTCTTAGTAATATCCCCAAACTGGAAACAATCCAAATATTCAATAGTAGGAGAATAAACAAACTGTAGTATATTCATACAATGAAGTGTTACTGATATATGTAACCACATGGATAAATCTCAAAAACAATATGCTGAGAGAAGCTTTACACAAAAGTGTATATCCAGTATAATTCCATTTATATGAAATTCTAGAACAGGCAAACTAATCTATGGTGGAAAAAAAATTAAAACAGTGATTACCTCTGGGAAGTGGTTGGTGGTGTTTGGAAAGAGGCATGAAGGAACCTCTAGAATAATGGTCATGTACTATATTGGGACACAGATCTGACTTATAAGTGTATGCATTTATCAAAACTCAGCAAATGTACACAAGATTTGTGAATTTTATGTATTAATTTTACCTCAAAAGAAAAACTGTAAACAAATATCAAACTCTAGTGACTGATATGCATAGGCTGACATATTTTGGAAGAAGTGAACTGAGGTCTGCAACTTAACTTTGAAATGCGTCAAAAACAAGGTGGACTGATAGATGGACAGAGGAATGTTGGACAGTTATGTGTTATGCAATGATAGTAAAACATTAATGGGTGAAATTTAGATGCGGTTGCACAGGTGTTTGCTGAAAAATTCTTTCAATCTCACGTGTTTAAAATTTCCACAGGGCGCCTGGGTGGTTCAGTCAGTTAAGCGTCCGACTTTGGCTCAGGTCATGATCTCGCAGTTCGTGAGTTTGAGCCCCACATCTGGCTCTGGGGTGACAGCTCAGAGCCTGGAGCCTGCTTTGGATTCTGTGTCTCCCTCTCTCTCTGCCCCTCCCCAGCTCATGCTCTGTTTCTCTCTCAAAAATAAACAAACATTAAAAAAAATTTTTTTTAAGTTTCCATAATAAAATGCTGGTCAAAAAAGGTAAGTCTATAGGGCATGAGTACAGCATATTTGTTACATGAACCCAAATATCAAAGTATTTTGACCAAAAGAGTAAGACTGGTTGAGCCAGTCCATTCAACTAACACTACCCATCATTTGTGTCAATACAGGCTGTACCAGGTCCCTTTATTTGGTGAAGAGAGCCAATTAAAATATTCTCCACTGGTAGAATAGCATACCTCTCAAGTTTCTTGGGACAGTCCTGGTTTAAGCCTATTGCTCCAATTGTGTCCTAGTGTAGAAAATAAATTATATGGTCACCCTATCCACTCATCTTTCCAATTTTCTAAACTTTTGGTTTATATTCGAAGAATTTCCTTTTCCTCACTTTTATACTACTGTTTGCTTGACCCAAATTATTTCTTTAAAAACTTACTAATACAATGGTAAAACTGGAGTACTCACGGGTAGCCAAGGAAAAGGAGATTGAGCACTGAATGGCTTCGGAAGAGATTGACGAGGGTCCAACAAAGTACCCATCCACATAAAGTAAGTAGCACCAAACGAGCTGATATCAGAACCATGTAGTGAATCATAGATGCCGCACCCGCCTTAGTGGCCTGGAAGTTTGGAACCACCAAAAGGAACATTTTATAAATGGCCTTATTCAAAAGCAATATGACTCAAGTAAGGAATTAGTAGATTTAGTGGAAATCTGTGACCAAAAAAAGGGGGCGGGGGTGGTGGGAGAAAAACTGTCTCATCCCACTTACCTTCCTCATTTTTAAAGATTCAGACCTCTCCAGGAAATTTCTTGGTTCTTTAAGTTCTTATGACATTGTCTAATTTGTTTACATTAGGGCTTCTCAAAGTATGAGAGCCACATTCATCAGAGTTACTTGGGCTACTTACTGAACTTGCAAATTCCTATTGCCTTTCCTTACAGATAGAGAACAAAGCTGTAAGTGAAGGAACCTGTATTTTAATAATCTACCAGGTGATTTTTATGTACATAAAGATATTGAACCATTAATTTATCTGACTTCAGATTAAACTGTAATGACCTCAACAGGAGTAACAACACTTCCATTTTTCTTGCAATCTTCCCCCCAATCTATTTGCTGAATTAATGTGTAATAAATTACTGAAGATTCAGAAAATAATCAGACCTTCTCTGACAAATCCCTATGTAAATAAAACTTTCTTTTTTTGACTTTTGCAAACATGGAAATAATGTACAATCACTTCCACTTCTTTATATCACAGCTATTCAAATATTTGTTCTTAATCTCACATTTTAAAAACTGATTAAATACAGTAAGAAAGCGTACTTATCTAAACATGAAGTTTTACAATGTTATTTTCTTTTACAATGAACTAGTAAGAAGAGAATGAGCAAAATGCAGGGGAAAATGGTAGATTCCTACAACCTCAAAACAGCAGTGTCAGAATACAGAAAGAAGAAAAAAATTATGTGGGGTCAATAGCAATGGGAGGGAATAAAGAGACTTTCAGGTCCTTCATATATCCGTTTCTTAGTTTACCCAACATACTACATAGCATATATAATATACATGCAATATATAATATTTATATAGTTACTTATAAATGCAAAGAAGCAGGTGAATTAATACCCTAAGCCTCAAACTATGGAGAAGGTTCAAACTGTTCTCAGTCACAGCAGGGCAAATAATTGTGTATTACTACCCTGATATATACCTCATGCCAATGTACCTCATGTGTCAAAGCTGCTGGAATTATGCCATTGCCTCCATTTTCAAAATTTAAAGGCTGTTTCTGACCAATGTCACCAGAGTAGCAGAGCTTGGATGTATTTATCATTTTTGCCTTATTCCAAAGTCCAAGCTCTTAACCACTATGTTATGTATGACAGATACTGTATCAGGCCCTAGGGACACAGTAATAACCAAGACAAATAAGACTTCTGTCTTTATGAGGCTGCCGAAATAAAAAAGACAATTGATATTTACACAAAATAATTATTTTTATAATTGTGGTATAAGTGCTACAGGAAAAGAGTAGGCTGTTAAGGAGAGCAAATAACAAGAGACCCCTAATCATTGGGAAAGCTTTCTGAGGAAGTGATATTTCAGCTGAGATCTAAAGAATAAGCAAAAACAAGCCAGGTAAAGAGTAGAAAAATATTCCTAATATTATGTTAATTGAGAAGTACAGTATATATACAAATAAAGATTAGGAAATATACGAAAATATGGTCTTCTCAATAATGAGGTTGTAAGTTACCATTTTTTCCTGCTTTATATTTTAGTGTTTTCCAATTTTTTTCAGTAAAATATGCTACTTTCCTATTTACAAAAATAATTTTTTAAAAAGGGAGTTGCCTCAGGTTGGTAGAAGAATAGCTGAATAACTTTTTGGTCTTGTGGAGCAAATAGAGAAGTAGAATTGGCCTGGAGGTGAATGAACAGTCTTATCTAGTTGGGAGGTATTCCTCCGAGAATAGTATTTAGCTTTCTGAATTAATTACCTCCAGCCTCTCCTTAAAAATGGTCTTTCTCAAGGTAGGGATACTTTCTGATTTAAGCAAAAAAAAAAAAAGAAAAGAAAAAAGAATGTAAACATTTTAATGGAAGGAAGGAGAGATGATGGTTCTTATCTAATTTAGCTTTTTTTAAGGAAAAGAATCACTATACAGCTCTTATTTTTAATTTCTGAATAGGTAATATAGTCAGTGCTCAAAATACAAAATGTGTAATAGTGTTTGTAGTGAAATTTCCCTCCTAATGGTCTTGTTCCCAGACATAACTAGGCAGTCCATTATTAGTTCGTATGTCCTTCTACAGATAATTTATTCATATATAAGCAGGTGTATTTTGTTCCTTCCACCTGCCTTATTTTAAACACTGTTCTGTACTTTGTTTTTTTCACTTAATATCTTAGTAGTCAGTACATTTTCATCTTTTTAATGGCTGTGTGCTATTCCATTATGTACATATCCCACAACTATTTAAACATTCTTTAATTCTTTCTCATGGGCTTTAACTTACAGATTTAAGTCTTTGACCAGAAATCTTTTTAAATTTAAGTATTTTGATCTCTGTAAGAATTGCAGGTTTCTTTAGAAAACAGCTAAACACTTTCCAACTAAGATCATGCAAAAATTGTTAAGCTACTGTTAAGCCATTAGCAAAAGAAACAACAGAATAGGTCAAGTTATAGCCCTTGGAGCTCCAAGGTAGAAACCTCAGTCATGAAGGAATTTACACATTAGCTGGACATACTAATTTGGCATAAACAAGTACCATTTCTAAGTAATTGAAGAGATGAAACAAAATCCTGCCAGTTTTCACAGATAAAAGCATAAAACTCCACTGAGTTCCTCTAAAGAAAGAACAGATTTTAATATATCCAAAGGCAAGCATCTATTTTCATGATCTAAATAACGAACCTGGGAGAAAAGGTTTTAGACAGGCTTTCCCGCTGTGAAAAAACAGGGAATCCTACTTTTGGTTCATTTCAAATGCCTTTCAGGTTATGACTTAACATCTGCACTTACTCTGTGCTCACAAGAAATAAGCTTCCTGAAAATTAGAGCTTATAGACACAAAGACAAAACATTCATGTTTTGGAAGGAAAAAAGTTGACTCTCAGTTATCTGTAATTATAGTAACTATTTACTTAAAACTATACATTAAATTATAAACTCCAAAATTAAAATTCTTAGTCACTTTAGCTAAGTTAAGATTTTTTGTTTTTGTTTTCATAATCATTTATAGGGCATAAGATAACAAAATCTTAAGAGAACACATTTTACCTCCTTCACTGGAGTTTACAAATATATTAAAGAATAATTACCAATGGCCATTTATATCAACAACATGTAATTTAAAAAAGACATTAACGTCCCAAGTCTTTCCTCTATTGCCCATTAAGATTCTAATCTTTAATATTAGTCTTATGCAAATTTGGATGTTGTCATTTTAAAATTCCAAGTTTTAATAAACTCAAACAAGTATCTCTTGCTAGCAACTCCACAAATGGTATATAACTTCAAGTAAATGTTACCTAAAACAAAGTTTTAGATGCAACTGTTCATTTATATATAACTCTTCGTATCAATAGTTATTTAAAATTCATCCTATTCTTACTATAACTACTAAAATAAGAAAGATTATATTGAAAAAGTTGGAAACTATAAATAAGCTCCTATCAAACTAAAGAGATTTATAACTGTTCTCTTGAACACAGGACACTGAATTTTAAACATATTGTAGGAAAACCTTTTAAAAATAACTAGCACAACTCATGTGGAAGTAAAGAAATTAATTTGTAATTGTAGTCAATTATATTTGGACACGTCACATATTCAGCTTGAATCCATCTTAGTAACTAATCTAGCTCCAAGTGATAAAATATAGTGTTCTAGAGCTGTTACCTCTGAGATGAGGGCCCATACAAGCCTCCTTGCAAGCATCACTGTGATGAATGCTGCCAGGTGGTAATCAATGAGATGAAAATTCTGTTAAGAGAAACAAATCACTGCATCAGAAAGAAATATGTGTATCTGGCTGCAAATATTACACCAAAATGTTTGCCCCCTCAAAAGATCTTCCTTACATCACCTTACATATACAGACCACAAGAATTTAAAAGCTCTTGAAAAGACTACCTACCTTCTATTTCTCCTTTCATGAAAAACTGCTTTAACTTTACAAACACTATTTTAAACTATCTGGAATGTATTCCTCTCCTTTCTTTGAAAGTTTACTGTGTTGAAAGGAAAAGACTATAGCTTTGAGTTAAAAAGTGATAACCTGCAGAATTAGAGCAAGAATAATTTATTTAAAATGCCATATTTATAAGTGTCAAATGTAATGGATGAGATGGAACTCTTAGCGTTCAGGAGTTAATATTTTTGGTCTCTCTATGCAAGCTTATGTTAATCTAATTGGGCATCTACTAACCTAAACTCCCTCCTGGCTGATATATCAATTATATTCACTTTGGTCTTTCTCTTTAACTTGATTTAACAACGTGTCCTCTATTTGATCTCTTCTTCCTAAGAAATGACAGCATTATCTAGATGTTGCATATGGTTCCTTCTAATTCTAAGCCTATATAAATAATAAGCAAAATGAAAAATCATTAGCAACAAACAAAACTGGGATGTATTTTCATCTTGATGGTCAAAAGGTCAATAGCTTTCCACAGTCCTTCTTCAAAAGCTGAATTTCTTAATTCAGTCAGTAAATATGTTCTGGGCACCCACAATGTGCTCCAAGTACTCTTCTTGATACTGACGATACACTGCTGAAGAATGACAGACAAGGTTCCTGCTCTCCTGGATCTTACTTTTTATTGTGCTGTGAGAGGCAAAGATAGCAGAGATTACTAGTTGTCTCTTCTGCCATCATAGTCAAATTTAAGTGGGCACTGACTCCTAGCTAACTACAGGTTTATTTCCATGCCTCCCTTGCAAAAACTACTTATAGCTAAGGGATGTGAATGAAGTGATATATATAACTTCCAAGCCATGCCCTTAAAGGAAAGAGCTTTCTCCTTTCCTCCTTCCTGCTGGCCATATGTGCTGACAGGAGTCAGAGTAGCTATCTTGGACTATGATTTGGAAGAAGCATGTTGGAGCTGGCAGAGCAATAGAAACAAAGAGGTGCCACACTGGCATATCACCTACTTAATTTTTTTTTTTAATTTATTTTGAGAAAGAGAGCATGAGAGATCATAAGCAGGGGAGGGGCAGAGAGAGAGAGAGAGAGAGAGAGAGAGAGAGAGAATCCCAAGTAGGCTCTGCTCTGTCAGTGCAGAGCCCAATGTGGGGCTTGATCCCACAAACTGTGAGATTGTAACCTGAGCCAAAACCAAGAGCTGACGCTCTACTGACTGAACCACCCAGATGCCCCTCACCTGCTTAATTCTTATTTCATAAGGAAATAAAGTTCTATTCTGCTTTAGCCACCCTGTTACAGCAGCTAAAGCCATATCTTTCATAAATTTGTTTAAGTATAAGGGTAATGACAAGCTAACAAGCAAAAGCATTTTAGACAGTTATAACTGCTCCCAAGAAACAAGACCGTGATAAATAATAACTGGGATGAGAGGTGCAGAGTCAACTTAAATTGTTGGTTAGGGAGGACATCTCTGAGACTGTGGCATTTGGATTGGGAGCTGAATGACAAAAAAGCATCACCCACGACAAGAGCTGACGGCAGAGAGCACCAGGAAGAGGGAAAAGCAATCACAGAAGCCCTAAGACAGGAATATATATGCCTGATGGGTCTGAAAATCAGCAAGAGGGCTGGAATAAGGTAATGAGCAACAAAAGATTGAGTTTACATATATTATTTTAAAAATTTTTTTTAATGTTTATTTTTTTTGAGGGACAGAGAGACAGAGTGTGAGCAGGCAAGGGGCAGAGAGAGAGAGGGAGACACAGAATCTGAAGCAGGCTCCAGGCTCTGCACTGTCAGCATAGAGCCTGATGCTGGGCTTGAACTCACAGTTGGAACTCACGAACTGTGAGATCATGACTCGAGCTGAAGTCGGACGCTCAACCGACTGACCCACCCAGGTCCCCCATATTTAAAAGAAATTTTTTAACGTTTGAGAGAGAGAGACAGAACATGAGTGGGAGAGGGGCAGAGAGAGATGGAAACTCAGAATCTGAAGCAGGATCCAGGCTCTGAGCCATCAGCACAGAGCGCGACACAGGGCCCGAACCTACAAGTCATATGATCATGACCTGAGCCGAAGCTGGATGTCCAGCCAACTGGGCCACCCAGGCGCCCCTTAGCTTTTTTTTTTTTTTTTTAAACATTTATTTATTTTTGAGAGAGAGAGCACACACACAGGCACAGAGAGAGGGAGAGAGAATCCCAAGCAGGCTCTGCACTGTAAGCGCAGAGCCGGACACAGGGCTTGATCCCATGAACCTTGAGATTACAACCTGAGCCAAAATCAGAGTTGGACATCTAACTGACTGAGCCACCCAGGTACCCCTATACCCTCTTAGCTTTGAGACTCCTTCTTGCTCACCCCACTCCTCCAAAATAATGCAAACAAATTTACTACAACCCCTACCTAATGTTTGAGGGTCTTATTTATGGTCTTATTTATGGACTATCACCAGTCCATCTAAGACATTTTTGTATCAAAAGATTTAAGTGCCTAATGTATCATATTGTTAAGCAAATTTTGTTATATTCTGAATCACCAAAAACTGGTAATCCTGTAAACCAGAATATCTGATTAATCACCCTTCACTCCTGACTATTCTGAATAGTTTATTATGCTACTTCTAGCTTTTATGTTTCTTAGGGTTAAAATTTACTCATCTAATGTCTTGATAGCTAGAACAATACTTTACTTATTCAGGGGGTCTACATTTTCTTTTAGATAATTATTAAGATTTTGAAATGGAAAAAGAAAAACTTAATATATAAGTCTGACAAATTTCTGAGTCAGACACACATAATAAAAAAAGACCACTAGTTGAGATCTAAGTCCCTTCTAGAGCATCCCAGTCACATAGCCATCTGCTATGTTTGAATACCTTCAGTCACAGGAAGTAACTAGGTCTCTGGAGCCCATTCATCTTTGAACAGCTCACTGATTCAGGCCCCTTTCAGATGGATGGACTAAAATCTCACTTGCTGTTCTACAGATGTTATTCTTTGCATCACAAGTGAACTTTAAGTTTTGTGTGAGCTAGGACCATATATGGCAGATAAGTGAGCCAATCCACAGAATAACCTGCTTTAAGTGTGCTTTCCTCTACTGCACAGACCAGAAAGCTAAAAACTACATTTCCAGACTTTCTTACAACTGAAGTTCTAGATTTGACTTAGTTTCTGCCAACCATAAGCATTACATAAAATCTGAATTCAGAACTGAGTGAAATGGGGCAGGGTAAAAGGCATTCATTTTTGTTGTTATGAGTCAGAGCAAAAGAAGCATAATTCTGGACTCAGCAGCTATAGTAGTAGCTTCCTGATTATGACAGGAGCACTGGCTCCCTTTGTTGCAAGGCAACATTTGTAGGGGACTTTTAAAAGAACTCTTGCCAGAAACATTTGACTGAGAGAAGAGTTCTTTGATCAGCTTACGAATTTAACAACTGAGAAGTTTCCATGGAATGGCAAAGTGAAAACTGAATAATGAACTACCCAGCAAGTACTTATGGAGTAAATACAGAATAAATACAAAAAGTAAAGCATAGCATTGAGTGAGCACTCATTCTGTCACTACTGTGATTTTGAGCCAGCTTTGCAATCTTTAGATCTCATATTTCTCATTTATAAAATGGGAACCAGACAGTAGTACCTGTTTTTAGAAGGAGTAAATAAGATAATACTTGCAAAGAATAGTAAGCAATGAATGTTTGTCAATGTCATCGTTAAGATAGTGAGGAATTTACTTAAAGAGCTACATAGCTGGAAGAAGCCTTAAAGATCATCTAATCCAACCTCTTCATTTTACAACAACATGGCCAAAGAAGGGTAAAGTACAGTTCCTGCACTCAATAAATTCATAATCCAGGAGAAAAGGCTATTAAAAAAAAAAAAAAAAAGCACACAATTTGGCACTGAATCATTACAAGTTTTTTTTTTGGTTTGGTTTTTTTTTTGTTTTTGGAATAACACAAGCAGGAAAGTTTATTAAAACACAAAGTACACTCTTGATATGTAAGAGCAAGTGAGCTCACGAGAGCTGTGCCAAATCGGTACAATTCTTAAATAAACCAAAATTCTCTTACTTGGTATTAAGTAGGTGTATCATCAATATGCAAAGAAATTTTTTTTTAATATTTATTTATTTTTGAGAGAGAGAGACAGACAGACAGACAGACAGGAGAGAAGAGAGGAGACATAGAATCCGAAGCAGGCTCCAGGCTCTGAGCTATCAGCGAAGAGCCCAACATAGGGCTTAAACCCATGAACCAGGAGATAATGACCTGAGTCTAACTTGGATGGTTAACCAACCGAGCTACCCAGGTGACCCGAAAATTCTTTTTTTTAAAGTTTACTTATTTTGAGAGACAGCGAGGATGAGTGGGGAAGGAGTAAAGAGAGAAAGACGGGGGGGGGGGGGGGGGGGGGGGGGGGGGAAGGAGAGGGAGAGGAAGAGAGGGAGGGGGAGGGGGGAGGGAGA
The DNA here is from genome assembly GCF_018350215.1 of Panthera leo. Classification (NCBI taxonomy): domain Eukaryota; kingdom Metazoa; phylum Chordata; class Mammalia; order Carnivora; family Felidae; genus Panthera; species Panthera leo. Next base: position 65,178,846 of record NC_056687.1, read on the forward strand.
GAGGGAGAGGGAGAGAGAGAGAGAGAGAGAGAGAGAGAGAGAGAGAGAGAGAATCAATCCCAAGCAGGGCTTCAGTGTGGAGCCTCATGCAGGGCTCAAATTCACAAACCATGAGATTATGACCTAAGTTGAAACCAAGAGTCAGTCACTTAACCAACTGAGCCACCCAGAGTCCCCGGAAAGAAAATTCTTAATAGTTAATTCCAGGAACAACCAAATGATACAAGTTTTGTTTTGTTTTATGTTTATTCCCTTCCATATCATTTTGAAGATTTTGGTCCACATTTGAGTCCTATGTTTACCAGGCCAAAGAAGTTTGCTAATCTTGATAAGTCCCAGATACATAAACTACCCAGCACAATAGTCTTCTTTCTCCTAGAGTGTATCTCCACTACCCACCCAAATCTGCCACTGCCAACCACTTACCTATCAAGTAACCTGAGCACCCTTACTTGTTACTTTATATACCCATCTATGGAGAACCTTCTCTGCACTGAGATTGTCCCAGCTCTCCTAGAGAAATGGAAAGATCACAGAAGAAACCTACAATATATTCTGACATACTTCAGCAAAGATAGTCTTTGTCTCCATTTTATTTTTGTAACAGAGCCCAATTTTATTCACCATAACAATAAAACCTATGCAAGGATTATAGTTTCTAGCCTCCTTGCAGTTAGGAGTGGAAGCATGTGACAATGATGTGAGCCTGGCCCACAAGAAACTCTCCTTCATACTTCCCTATGCTCTTTCCCCTTTCTGGCTGACAGAGATGGACCACAGCCACCTTGGAAGCCACATACTGGAAGACAGAAGAGTCTCCATCTGGGTCCCTTGACTGACCACATGGAAGCATGCTAATCCTGTGAACCAAAACAACTGCCTCAGATATTACGTGTTTGAAGCATTATACAATTTTAGGTTTATCTGTTATAGAAGCAGCCATTATCCTAAAATAGCCATTAAAAAGATAAATTTCCTAGAATTTAATCATATTGGCACTTTAAATATCCAACAAATTTAAGACAGTGTAAAGAAAGCTAAGTATCAAAACTCTTCCTTGATATTATTGTAACGAATTATTTAAATGTTTTTTGTATTTTCATTTATATTTCATTTATATTTTTACTTTGTCTGGTCAAGGACCAAAGACAGATATTTATATTTTAACAATCTTATGAGATTAGTTTTTAAAGTAATCTGTGGTTTAACAGAAAAACATTTTATTGAAAGAAAAATTATTAAGACAAGTAATTTGTACACATAGGCTTTCCACTAGTTTCTTGGTTAAGTCACATAAAGTCCTATTAAGACTTACCAGTGAAGTACAAGAAGCAGGATGATTGTAAGGATACCACCACACTGTTTTGTAGATATTGATGTATTGGATGAACAGAGCAACCAGCAGGTAGATGAAAAAGAGAAATTCAAAGAGCAGGCTCCCATCCACAGGCAAATCAGGAATTTGGCAATGACGAACAGGACCTGGGGTGATTAAGGCTGTGATAGGTGGGACCGGAAGGCCAATAGCACTACCATTCCTGAAAAAGAAAACTACGGTTAACTCAAATGGTGACAGCTTTCAGAGTTATAGAGCATAAAAGGACCCTGCTTCCTTCCCCATTAACCTTTTAGCTGTTGGCCTTCCCCCAAACTCTCTCCTAGGATGTCCTACTTGTCTCTCCCTCTATGCACACTCTCTCAGTGATCTAACATGTGGCCACAGCTTCCATGATCTCCAATGTGCTGAAAACTAAAATTTTTCCCCATAGAGCTCACCGCTGAGTTTCAGACCCATGTTATCATGCTATCTACTGGACATTGCTGTGTTCTTCCTCCTATAGTCTTGATCCTAGTTCATGGCCCACTCAGTAGCTGCCAAAATCAGAAACTTGGGAGTCATATTAGAACTTTCCTCTGCCTCTCCATACCTAATCACTCTCTAAATCTTATATATTCTACTTTATAAAACTTTTTCTACACTGTACCCTCCTCTCTAAACCCAATACCTTAGTTCAAGCAGTTACCATTTTTTACCTAAACTATTGAAGTAATCTCCTTAAAATTAACTCTATCAAATTCTCCAACCTGCCTTCAGAGATCTTTCTAAAGTGAAATTGATAGTGTTACTGTCTTACCTAAAACTCTTTAATGGCTCTCTACTGCCAACAGGATAATATCCAGAAATTTTCAGTATGTCCTATGAGGCTCTCTGCTTAACAGATTAGCCTCATCTCTTATCACGCCTCCATATGCAACCTATAGAATACCCATGCTATTTGCTATCTGTGAACATACATGCTATTCTTTTGTACATGCTATTCCTTTCACCAGCAATACCATTCCAAACCACCTTCCTTAACCTCTCACTTACACATTTACTGACAAAATGCTTCAAGACTTTTTTTTTAAAAATTTTTTTAAATGTTTACTTATTTTTGAGATGGAGAGAGACAAAGGATGAGCAGGGGAGGGGCAGAGGGGGAGACACAGAATCTGAAGCAGGCTCCAGGCTCTGAGCTGTTAGCACAGAGCCTGACATGGGGCTAAAACCCACAAACCATGAGATCATAAAACGGGGCTCGAACTCGTCAACTGCGAGATCATGACCTAAGCCGAAGTCAGAGGTCAACCGACTGAGCTACCCAGGCGCCCCCTTTAGGACTTTCTTTAAATGATCAAGTATATCCTCCGTGAAGCTTACTATGACTCACTCAGTCAAAACCAATTCACCTCACCTCTGTGCCACCATTATACCTAAATTATGCCTTTATTATTGTACTTTCCATTACTGTTACATTATTTTTGTATACATCTATGCTTTGTCTATTAAATCATAATCTTAAGAACAGAGACTGTACTTTTCCTAGTTCACTGCACATATATACCTTTATGTTGAGAAGACAGCAGACTAATATATAGTCACAAAAGAGGTATCTTTTAAAACACAAATTAAAATATGGAGATTTTAATCCCCATCTTCTTGCTGTTCTTTCCTTCCGGATTTTTTATAGGTCAGAAATAGCTGGGCTATCTAAAATGATAAGATGGGGCCGAGGGGGGGGGCGCGGTAAGGAATAAACTTTTCAATTGTTTATATGCCTGGGAATAGTTAGAGATTTAAGGTCTACTTTTGTTTACACACCAAGGAAAAGAGGCTCGGTTCAGATATTTCCAAAGAATATTCTAGAGAGGGAACAATATCAGCATTGCCGTTCTACTCTAAGATTTCCAAATATAGAATTGTAGCATTAGTATGTGACATTTACAGTACTTTAAGTGACTCATGGGAATATGAACTCTGCTCATTCTCAACAGTTAAGAATACCATGGCAGAATCTCAGAAGAGCTAGAAGGGAAGAACAGGAATGGGGGGAGGGTAGGTAAAAACTGTAAAAGTTTCTTCCTCTCATTCCCAGAGCATACTCCAATAGAACAAGCTTACCAATGAGTAGGTTGTGAATTACCAGTAGGTCTCATAACCTTACCTGCTCAATCATAAACCCATAATTATCATACCATAGCCCTCCGGTGTGTTATGGGACATGGGCCACTGCACAAGAGGTGCACTCACACAGAATAAAATGTGAAAGGTGTGCAATTGTACAAGTTGGTAGACTTGAATGAAGGGGATTAATGCCAACAGCCAAGCCATTCCCTCTCCCCAGTTAATAATCAATGAGATAAGGAAATAAATTCTGATGAGAAGTTACAAGGTTAAGAGCCTCTACTCTGGAACATGCTGAAAATTCTTATTCTTCTTCAGTCAAAAATACATGAAAGGAGAAAGCATGCTAAATTATTTGCTATTATTTAAAGGTTAAAAAGGTTCTGACAGTTTTTCCCAAGTAAAGAAGACAAATGTGCTTCTGCAGTTAACAAATTCAATAAAATGCTGGGCTTCAAGAAATATTCAAAACAAAGTGCAGAAGATCTACACTTGTGATATTCTATACAGCCTTGGCTATTATACTTCAAAAAACAAAGAGACAAAGGTCAAATAAAGTGATGTAGAGCATCTGAGGGGAAAAAGAGTTTTATTCTAATTTGAAAACTTAAGAGGAGGTAAGATCAAAGTTCTTAAAAAAAGGCAGCTAAAATAAACAGACTTTGTCTATACATCTCAAAAAATTAGTCAGAGTAATAAAATAATAATAGTATTATTAAATAATAGTATTATAAACAGTATTATTAAATAATAATAAAAGTATTATTTTTCTAACAGGATATAAAAATAGATGCGAAAAAAGCAAAATAACACAAATGTCTGAGATACACTGTGGGTAGTCCTAGTCTAAACAGACCAGCTGTAGTCTTTGAGAAAGTAACTTTATATTCTTGAGCCTCAGTTTCTTCACCTGTAATACAAGAGTTAGAATAGAATTCTTTAAAGAATTATTTTCAATGTTAACATAGAATATTCTCTTTCAAATTATGCTACAGGTCCCTAAATCATGCCCAGGCTTGAGGTTCACTAGGAAAATTCAAAGGGCTTGGCATATAGTTATGTTCACAGCTAAGATTTATTACAACAAAAGGATACAAATCAAAATCAGCAGAGGGAATAGGTACATGGGGTAAAGTTTGGAGGAAACCAGGTGCAAACTTCCAAGAGTCCTTTTCAGTGGAGTCATTTAGGACCCACTTAAATCCTTGAGCAACTACCTGTGACAACACATGTGAAATGCTGTCTATCAGGAAGGCTCATTAGAGACTTAATAAACCCAAGGTTTTTATCAAGGTTTTAGCTAGGCATATGGATACAGCAAGAAAGATTCCAAGGAATAAAGAAGAATTAGAAGGGATGGAGAAAGCAGTGATCATTTGGACATAACAAAGTATAAGCAAGGATAAAACAAAGAAAAAAAAATCACTCTTAGTCTTTCTCAAATAAGATTCTCTTTCAACTAAAAGCTCTCCAGGAAACTCAGAAATTCACAGCATATCCTTCTTCTTTAGAAGGCAATCATTGAAGCACTTTTCCTATGAACAAAAATTCCTGCTCCCCATAAGAAAAAAGGAGGACAGGGAACTACAGAATTCAACCTTTACTTTTTTTTAACGTTCATTTTTAAGAGAGAGAGAGACAGAGAGAGAGAGAGAGAGAGAGAGAGAGAGAGAGAGAAAGCGCACGTGCACAAGTAGGGGAGGGGCAGAGAGAGAGGGATGGAGACACAGTAGGGCTCTGCGCTATTGCAGAGCCTGATGTGGGGCTCGAACTCATGAACCATGAGATCATGAGATCATGATCTGAGCTGAAGTCTAATGCTTAACCAACTGAGCTACCCAAGTGCCCCTGGATTTCAATCTTGATTGTGTCACCCAACTAGCTCCTTGACATTCTCAAGTTTAACTTAACCAATCAGGCCACAAACACCTACCAAATACGGGCAAATGTTCTCTTCTCCAGCTGACCTGTATCTTGCAGAATCAAATATATCATCCAAAATTATATCACACTTAAGCAATTATCTATTAGTACTCTACAGACACTCCAGAAGTGAGTTCTCTAGTCTGGATTCTGTCTTACTTTGTACACATTCTTCCTAAAACTATTTTCTAGGCCACCTACCACTGCTATTATCCATATTTCTTATAATCGTTTCTAGGTGGTATGTAATAACTTATTCTAGGCTGCTTCTTTCCCATCAAGAAACAAATACAGAACCACCTTCCAAAATAACCTCTCTAGGTAAAAGTGTCACAACATAATTCAATAATAGTTTTAGTGATTTTTCAAGCCATAAAAAGTGCCAGGAAGAGAGAAGTGCACAAAAAACATCAGGAAGGCTGAAAAGGCAACAAGAGTCCAGATTGCTAGTAATACTGAAAACTAGAATCCAAGCAAGAGAAAACTCTATTTAGAAAGGAAGCAGAAATTACATGACAAAAGTTATCTTGATCAAACACTTGATAAAGTAAAAGCCATCTCTTTCCACTGCTATATGACTGAAACTCCTCATGAAGTGAGTTACCCTGGATAAGATTAGAAATAATCCATCCTAACTTCTGAAAATTAGGAACAAAGATAAATTTCCATTAAAAAGGCCAAACTCTTTACTCTCATACAACATAAGTCTTACAATGTTTGGGTTACAATTGATAGTTTATTCATTTCAAACAATTTTTTGAAGAAAATAATTTGTAAGATCCTTGATAGAATATAACTTACAGTTTTAGAATTTCACATTAACTGTCAGTTTTAATTTGTCCTCCCCTGTCCAAAAAAAGAATGTTAGTAAGTAGTTAAACAACCACATTTGTCTTATACTTTAAATTCACTTCTCCCTTCTTTTAATGGCTAAAAAAGGTGATGACTAGAATTTGAATTATCAGCTGTAAGAACAGGACTACTTTCACTTTGTGGGCCCCATATCACAACTTTCCACTCCAAAGTACTCTGAAATACTGATCTTTCAATCTTCAAGGGCAGGATTGCTACAAATAATCTTGATAAGCAAATTATCACAATAGCATGATGACTGCTGTCATACTGATCATAGGATATTACAAATTATGCATAGTCTTATTTCTTCTTTACCTGTTTCTCAGGCCTGTTCCATTGCCACAGCCCCCACCAACCAAAGTCTGTAAAGAAGGTAAAGCTGTACGGCTTAGCTGCTGCCGACTAGGGCCCCTCCTTCCACCGGGCATGTCCGGGAACCAATCTGCTTCCAGTGCCACCTGTAGTTGCAATCCAGGTTAATGGCTGTCAACCTGTTTCAACTCTGAACAAAAGAAAAGACATTTAAACATCAGTTTACTATTTTTTTTTAAATTTTTTTTTTAACCTTTATTTATTTTTGAGACAGAGAGAGACAGAGCATGAATGGGGGAGGGTCAGAGAGAGGGAGACACAGAATCTGAAACAGGCTCCAGGCTCTGAGCTGTCAGCACAGAGCCCGACCCCACGCGGGGCTCGAACTCACGGACCGCAAGATCATGACCTGAGCCGAAGTTGGCGGCTTAACCGACTGAGCCACCCAGGCGCCCCTCAGTTTACTATTTTTAAACTAGTCAAGGTAACAAAACAACCAGAAAAACTGAATGAGTAGGCCTTGTAAAACTAGATTTTCAAATAAATGCTCCCCCAGGGTCTATTACCTACTTTACTTTGATGAAAGGACTACGCAAACTCTAATGGGTCAGAAGCCTAAGTTGTGATCTAAGCTCTGGTCAGCATTAGGCAGGTCACAATTTGTGTCTTTTGTCAGCTGACTTGTGTCATATGAAAAATATTACAATCAGGTAGAAGTTAACAAGAAACACCTAACAAACACATTTCCAATTCAATATTACAGATATTTCACAGTGAACTACCTGAAATACAGGAGAATCACCACTGTCCAAAATGTTGTGTTTTGTTATCAAGGGATCTGGGTTCTGAGATCAGATGTGCCACATATTATCTGACTGTAACTGAGTCACTTTACCTCTGAGTTTGTTTCTTCAAAAGTGTTCCTTGTCCTACAGAGGTGATTGTCAGGACCGACAAAGATGGATGAAAGTACACCAGTTGGCCTTTTAAGTCTTTAAAAGAATTGTTCAAGTTGTAACTCCGTATGTTAGAGTGTAAATATTAGAAAGAGCTATAGTGGATGGCCACTATACTGGTGTGAAATCATTTAAAAATTACTGAAACTGCAGGATTAAAAGGCAAATAACAGATAAAGACCGCCCCCCCCAATCGAAAAGAAACTGTATCTTGATCAATTTACGGCAAAAACATGGCTCTGCCAATACGTACACCAAAATCTACTTCCTAAATAATACAACTTAAAAACGACATCCTGGAAAAAACCCTTGTTTTCAAACGTTACTGCAGATTGATCCGATGTTCCTTATTCCTAACAGCCTTCGGCGGTAGACTAAGAAACCCCAGGTAAGACAAAACATTCAAACCGCTAGATGTAGGGACTGCTGGTCCTTGCTCAGTTAACGAGGGAAAGAAAAGTGTGAAGCAAAAAACTGGGATAGAATAGGCAAGGGGATGAAGTGAAGGAAGGCAAATGGCAAGAGACCACAAACTTCAACAGACTGGCCCCTAAGAGGGGACAAACGACAAAGAGTTTCCCGCGGCGCAACCCAGAGGACCGAAGCACGCCGGGCAGTCGGACAGCGCATACTGTACATGCGGGAATACTCACGCATGGAGGAGGCCCGGCCGGTGTGGCGGGATCCCTGGGAGGAGGCGGCGGCTTTACAGGCTGGACCCCAGGCAAGAGAATTCCCTCCCCGCGTTGAAGAGCTCCAAACGAGAAGCTTGTCCGCAGGCCGTCCCCGCCCGGAAAGTTGAGAAAAGGTGTCCAGGCTTCGGGCTGCCAGCCCCCGCCCCAGCCCCAGGTCAGTGCCAGAGTCAGAGCCAGAGCTAAAGCTAAAGGAAGCGCCCGGCCCCGTCAGCACTCAACCTCAGCCTCCATTACCGCGGAGCTGAGCAGACGTGGCAGCGCACGGCAATGACGTCAGTTCCGCGACCGCCGGCTGCCCCAGTGTCTAGCTGGCCCCCGGAACTGCTCTTGCAGTATGAAGAGCCAGCACCCCACCCACTCCTGCATGCACCTGCGCAGTGGGACTCTCCTTCTTCATTGGCTTGTGGTCCAACCTACCTAGCCAACGCTGGCCGAAGTATTTCCTTCCTGGACCTCTACGATACGTTGACACCATGCTAGGGGTCCTTATTGTGTCTCTTGGATTCTCCTTAACAGCTACGTACAAGTTATCGTCCCAATTTTACAGACGGAGGAGATTCGGAGCCGTCACCCACGGTCACGTCACCGCCAGATAAAGGAGTTCAAGTCGCGATGTCCTGCTTCATCATCCAGTCTGCGTCTATTGTATGTGAATTAAAGGACTGGATGGATGCTGGAGTTAATACTACAGATTGCTCAGTCTATTGAAAGAGGCGAGACACCAGGAAAACACAGTCATTACAATTACAGTAAATGCAACATTAAAAGTATGCCCAGGGGTGCCTGGGTGGCTCAGTTGGTTGAGCCTCCTAGTTCGGCTCAGGTCATGATCTCCCGGTTTGTGGGTTCGAGCCTCCCCCCCCCCCCCCCCCCCCCGTCAGGCTCTGTGTTGACATCTGAGAGCCTGGAGTCTGCTTCAGATTCTGTGTGTGTGTCTCTCTCTACCCCTCCCCCTCCTGCTCATGTTTTCTCTGTCGCTCTCAAAAATAAACATTAAAAAAAAACCCATTTTTTAAAAGTATGCCCAAAGTCCAGCATTAGCATGCAATCAGTGTAATAAATTCTGGGGGATGGTGTTGGCGGCATTTACCAAGAAAGACACAGCAAGCTTGGGGTTTAAAGCGAAAACTGCAAGAATGAATAGGTTTTCATGAAAGACTAGCTTTTAGTAAAGGAAGTGACATAAAAAAGTAAAATGGTGGGTAATATCATGATGAATCAGAAACTGCCAATAGTTCACTATTAGAAAAAGAGTAAAAGTGTCAAAAAGAGCAGGTATATGAGATCTCGCGCTCCAGAGATGTTAAGCACCTTGAGAGAAAGCCCTCTCTATGGAGTACATGATTAGTTAACCTTTATTGAGAGTCGTTGCCGTGCCAGGCACTAGACTAGTGCCTTTACATATTTCATTTAAATCTCATGTTGCTTTGATGCTATCATTGTTCCTATTTTACATAAGAAACAAGTTTTAAGAAAGTTAAATAACTTGTTGAAAATAACCGCACTAGTAAGTGGCAAAGCCAGAATTTAGAGCCAGAATGACCGATATCAAAACCATTAAAGTTAGTAATATTCCAAATATTCTTACTGTCCTAAGGTACTTCAGAACTTTCATTCATGAATATATAAAACTCAACATAGATTATTACATATTTTCATAATTTTGTACATTTATTTATATTTGCTCTGTTAACTGCTTCCTGGCTTGCTACATTGAAATTCCTTTGCCACTTTTCTGTTGGCTCCCCAGCATCCTCCATTCATTCAGCAAGTATTTATTTAGCGCCTACTGTGTACCAGGCATTGTCTTAGTGAACAAGACAGATATGTTCCTGACCTCCTGGACTTATATTCTAGTGCAGGAAGCATTTAATAAATAAAATACATTATTAGTATTATGGAGACAAACAGGGGCTAAGGTAGAAAATAAGGAAGGTGCCATTTTGAGGGGATGTGTGTTTGAGGGAATGGTATTTCAGTAGAAGCCTGAATGTTGGGAAGGAACCAGAAGCAAAGATGGGAGGGAAAAGCAGTCAAGATAGAAAACAAAACTTATGCAGAAATTCTAAGGTGTGTTAGAGCTTGGCATGTTTGAGAAACAACACAAAGCTGTATAGCTAGGTCATGGTGAGCAAAGGAGAATGTGGCATGAGTTGAATTTGAAGAGCAGGAAGAGCTTGAACATGGAGGGTCTTTCAAACCAGAGTGTTTACATCTTTAATTAGTGGTGGGCACAGGACTCAGAAATCTGTGATTTTCATAGCTCTAGGATTCTGCTTATTTACATATGGGAACCACTGGAATAAACTATCTCATCTGTTAGGAAAATGAGACAATTATTTCTGGGGGTTCACATGCAGCCTATCTCCCAATCTCTTGATGCTCTTCCACATAAACATTGTAAAGTTGCAGAAAATATTGATTTATTCTCGTTTTAAAGACATTATAATAGAAGGTTATTTCCATTTTCGTCTGACAGAAAACTGAAATTATGGAAAATAAAAACTCTTATTAAAGTTTTAAAAATTATTCTCCACTATATTCATTTTAGACTACCTTTGAAGAGGTTACTGTGGTGTTTGTCTACATAACACATTGTTTCAGTTATGTGCTTTTTAAACATTTATTTACTTATTTTGAGAAAGAGAAAGAGCACAAGTAGGGGGAGGGGCAGAGAGAAGAGAGAGAGAATCCCAAGCAGGTTCTGCACCATCAGCAGAGAGCCTGATGTGGGGCTCGAGCCCATGAACTGTGAGATCATGACCTGAACTGAAATCAAGAGTCAGATGCTTAACCAACTGAGACACCCAGGTGCCCTAGTTATGTGCTTTTGATGAACCATTGATTTTGATGTACTACACGTCTTCCTAAAGTAGAAGCAACAAATTTCAAGGTTTCATTTGGATCCCTGAAGAAGTCTTGTATAATATTGTGTTGAGGATCCATTTTCTCTTCTTGCCTACTCACTCCCCCAAAGTGAGTGATATAACCCAGTCCTAACTAATTAACATTATTTTATCTTCCACAACTCCTCAGTGTGCATCCTACTACCATCTCTACTACTATCAATCTATGTTCTACCCTGACCTTCTGCAAATTATGGCTCCCCATTTTTAGTGTCTCCAGCACACTATTCCTTAACTGTAATATTTCCTTTTCATTTCAATATACCCCTGCCCTTTTCCAAATTTCCATCTCATATTGATCTTTCTTTCTCTCTACTGAAGCCAATAGCAATTACAGATTGCCTTATGTTATAAATAATCTCTGGGGAAGTGTATTTGTCTTCCCACCAGTTCTAAACTCAAGGACACAGATCTCATCTCTCATACTTTCATGTATTTCCAGAGCCTAGAATGTTGCCTTGTACATTTTAGACAGTGAATAAATACTTGTATGATTATGATATATACCTATGTATAACTATACACATATACTGTCCCGTATGTTACCCACAGATTTTTCCCATGTTTAAGTCATTTCAATTGTTATAAGATAAAAATTCCTATTACAAAGAGATTTGTTCTATACTATTTTCCAACGCTTGAGTTCTAACAGTGCTGTACATATTCAGGTACTCAACAAATCTATACTATTTAATAAGAGGCAGTTTGAGGGGCACCTGGGTGGTCAGCCTCCAACTCAATTTCAGCTCAGGTCATGATCTCACAGTTGTGAGACCCAGCTCTGCATGGAGCCTAAGATTCTCTCTCTCCTGCCCCTTTACCTCACCTGGACTCTCGCGCTCTCTCTTGCTCTCTCAAAAATAAAAAAAAAAAATTAAAAAATTAAAAAAAAGAGTTTGATCTCATGCAAAAACTTCTAGCCTATGTTGTACCACTAACTATAAGCTGTGGGCAAGAAACAGCCTCTCTGATCTTCAGTTTTCTGGCTGCAGAGAATAAGGTGTTTTAAATATGCTACAGAATGTAAGGAATTACCATTATTAGACTTATTTTCCCAGGGGATGCCATTTATTCATTCTCTCCTGGGCTTCGATTGTATGAGAAAAAGTGAGGAAGAGACAAAGGGAGAGAAAGATACATTTTGAAACTTTCACTACACCCAGCGACATGAAGCAGCTGCTAACTATACAGCTTGGCTCGGAACAAACGAGCCGGGACTACGCACACGCCTCCACCGCAGCACTCGGCTAAAGTCCCAGAGCGGTACTCCCTAAGAAACTCTGCCGCAGGCCGGGACTTGGGGGCGGGGAGGCGGAGTGGTGCGCTGCCATCTCTGTGCGGGGCGGCCCTCCGCCCACGTGGTGCAGCACCCACGGCCATCTTTGTGCGGGGCCGTGCTTCCGCCGGCGCCGTGGCTGGGACTCTGCAGTGGGCTGCGGGTGATGGAGCGGTGGGCGCGCCCGCAGCTCCTGCTGTGGCTGCTGTTGCTATTACTGCCCCCAGTGCTGGGCCGCCAGAAGGAGTCAGGTGGGCTCCGGGCGGGGCCGAGCCTGCCGCTGAGGCTCGGGGTCTGGCCCGGTCCAGAGGTGCTTTCCCGCCCCCCCCCCCCCCCCCCCCCCCCGCCCCGGTTCCCTGAGGCGGCCGGAGGCCGGCTGATGCTGTGGCCGCTGGAGCGCTTAGCTGGGCAGAGGGCACGGGGGCGCCTTGGAGCGGAGAGTGAGAACTTCTGGGTGTCTGGCACTGCTTCTATTGCCCAGGACCCTGGAGAGTAACCTGTTTTTCGGAATTAGGATAGCGAGGTGGAGAGGGAATTCTCCTGTTCACTTACAGCCAGTGTCGCCCGCGCTTGGCTACACTGTTCCTCCCTTAAACACACTGGGAAATAATTCATCTCTCTCTCTCTCTCTCTCTCTCTCTCTCTCTCTGCGTGTGTGTGTGTGTGTGTGGTTCTTAGTGAATTGACGGAGAGATGAAGGGAGAGTTAATTAATGTATTTGGCTTTTAATTAATCCTCTTTATAGGGTTCACTTTGATTAGTAAAAGGTGAGAATACGTGTTCCCAGTTTATTCATAGCTATCTGAGTGCCAGGCGTTGAGCTTGGACATTTTCCAATTTCTTGGACACCTGACAGCCCAAGTAGAGGAGCAGACTTGACATGAGTGCTGGAGAGTTATAGAATGAATCCTTCCTGGCGTTTCCTTTCCACCAGTGGAATGGGAAGGGGTGTCAGAAGTTGGTTCGGCATGCCTGCCGGTAGCAAATGAGAATGCTCAGGATATTTTGTTAACTCTCATTTACTTCACTTCTTGAAGGTTCAAAATGGAAAGTATTTATTGACCAAATTAACAGGTCTTTGGAGAATTATGAACCATGTTCAAGTCAAAACTGCAGCTGCTACCATGGGTGAGTTCTTTTCTTTGATGTGTCTTTGAGAGTTTAGTACTTGTCACAAGAATTCCCCTAATATCCCCAAGAGACCTGGATTACAGTAATCAGAGAGCCAAGTACGCCTTGATAAAAGGCAATGTTCCTGTGGTGGGTTTCCTATTTCTAGGGAACAAAAAGGCCCTGGGATAGGAGAAGCCCAGGTGGTCTCAGCAACGCTACTTACTCCTTGGAGTTAGACATAGTTGTCTGTGTTCCCCATTGGACTGAAAGCTTCTTGAGGTCAAGGCCAATGTCTTACTCAGTGTTGCATCCCTGGTGCTGGCCCTCAATAAGTACTCAATAAATATTGTCGGAGGAATGAACATATTTATAAATGAGGCTAATCATCAAGTTTCCTGTTGGTTTTTTTTAAAGTGTAAAAATTATGGCTGAGAGGGTAGTATGGTAGAAAGATTACTTTAAAAGCAGTCTTTGGTTCTAGTCACAGATTTCCCACTAATTATCTCTGTGGCAAGTCACTTAACTTCTCTGGGTGTCAGATTCCTCATCAGCTAAAAAATAAACAGGGTCCTTTAGCTCCCCGTTTTGTTATTCTATGACTCCTCAAAAAATTAACCTGATGCTTATGATACTTATTAAAATCTATGTATTGAACTTTAAAAGGGATACAAAATACTGTACTTTCCGGTCACTGCTGTCAGGCTGCTAGAGTATGTGTGGTGAATGGGTGCCAGACAGAACAAGGCAGTCAGTCTGAGACCAAGGGCATCAGACAGTGTCAGACTATAAGGCATAAATCCTATGTTCTGCAGGATTTGGAGAAGGGGAGGTCAGTGGGACTGCAGTCACTGGGAGGACACAGGTGTTGTGTGCCTATTAAAGGTGAATGTGCATCAAGTAAGGAAGGGGCAATCCAGATCCAGAGAGGAAGAAGAGAAATTGACTTGCTTTTTCCTCTTTGTTGTTTTACTTTAGATTACCTACGGAAAGGTTGCTCATTCTTGTCCTCCATTCTTTCCCTGGCTTACTGTATTTTCTAATACTAAACCTAAACCCATAGATAGGAAGTAGGTGGAATGGTACCACTTTTTGACCTGCTATCCTTGACGATCCACATTCTTTCAGTGTCATAGAAGAGGATCTAACTCCTTTCCGAGGAGGTATCTCCAGGAAGATGATGGCAGAGGTAGTCAGACGGAAACTGGGGACCCACTATCAGATTATTAAGAACAGATTATACAGAGAAAATGACTGCATGTTCCCCTCGAGGTAAGAGCTATGAGGTAAATATATCTTCTGACCTTCTTATATATGGGCTTATTTGATACTGTTCTTAGAGAGGAGTTAATTAGAGGGCCCCACAGGTGAATCTCTCCTCATATTTCAGAGGGACTGCAAAATAGTGACAAACTCTTCCTGCCTGAGGATTTTTCTTTCCAACTCCTGCCCCCCTTTCTCCTATATTAAAGTCTGTCTCCTCTCTCTTCTTGAGGCTTGGGCACAATCACTGGTTGTACTGGCTATGGTTCTACCCTTCTCATCATCCACCAGATATGGATGCTGCAGGGCACAGGCTGATGAGACCTAGCAGGATTGAGCTGGGCTGAAGAAGGAGAAGGATTGAGTGTTTTTCATGGGTCAAGTATTGTTCTAGATACTGAGTATTTGAAGAAAGGTGGTGGAAAGTCAAGAATAACTGAGGCTGCAGATTACACAGGCTACACTAGCCAGGAATTCAGGTGTGATGGTTGAGGTAACATATCAGTGGGCTGAGGGCTGGGGATGAGCAGGGAGGGTCATGGACTAAGCCTGGAAGTTGGACTTAGGTAGCATTACATGTTTATACAACAAATAAGAAACCTCCCTTTTAGGAGTCTTTTTTTTTTTTTTTTTGAACTCAAATCTTTATAAAATTACAAAGTACAAAAATCAGAGGCCATGGTATTCTCAGCCTAAGATCTTTCTAAACAATCTCTATTCTGTCATTAAAAGGAAAGTATATGAGCAGTATTGCAAATAACATGCATCCGTGTGGACATAAGGAATTATTCTTAATAACAACTTTATTATAAATTACTGCATTTTAATTGTCAAAAATATGTAAAAACAACAACAAAAAAGAAAATAAAGATCACTTAAAATCCCATTACCATGAAGTAATCACAATTACACTTTTGTTATCAAGTGTTAGGGGTAAATAAGCTGGTAATGGGGAAAATTATTTAAGTATTTTAAACAGACATTTGTTTCATTACTTGGGACAGTAATAGCAACTTTATAAATTATGAGTATAGAAGAATTTCTAATTTCTACAAATGAGAAAGAAAATATGAATATAGACATTATTAGACTTTGAAGGCTTAACTAATGTTTAATAGTTAGATGAGCACTTTCCAAATGAAATAAAATACTCTCAAAGTTTCTGAAAGGCACATACCTCTCATTCCAGACCTCAGAACATTTTGGTAAGAATCATGAGCTGTTAGAAATGTTCTTAAGGGAGCATAGGACCTTTCATTGACAATAAAATAGTTATATTTCTAATGCATGGAAAGTTCCCTGTCTCAACTACATACACAACTAAGAAAAGAGAGTTGGGCAAAGAAGAAACAAAATGAAATATTCAGAACCAGTGTCCTTAATGAAATGGATACAGTTGAATAATATCTTTGATTCCCATCTAGCCAAAAACAGTATCTTTCTAGGTCTGGATAATTTTAAATCACCCAGTTGGAGAAGCCCAGATTGCATTTAAAAAACTTTATTGTGAACAAAGTAAAATATAAACTCAGCATTTCAAGGATGAGCTGAGAGATTTTGCTGAGGAAACAGAGCACCATCTAATTAAATGACTGGAGACATGTCATTTCAAAGATGGAGAATAATGATATTTTTAAAATAATAGTTTTAGTGAAGTGTGGCTGATATAAGCTGCACATATTTATTTTTTCTATAATTTATTTATTTTTTTATAATTTACATTCAAGTTACCACATGGTACAACAATGATTTCAGGAGTAGATTCCTTAAACCCCTTACCCATTTAGCCCATCCCCCCTCCCACAACCCCTCCAGCAACCCTCTGTTCTCTGTATTTAAGAGTCTCTTATGTTTTATCCCCCTCCCTGTTTTATACTATTTTTGCTTCCCTTCCTTTATGTTCATCTGTTTTGTATCTTAAAGTCCTCATATGAGTGAAGTCATATGATATTTATCTGACTAATTTCACTTACCCTCTATTTCCATCCACATAGTTGCAAATGGCAAGATTTCATTCTTTTTGATTGCTAAGTAATACTCTGTTGTATATATATACCATATCTTCTTTATCCATTCATCCATCAATGGACATTTGGGCTCTTTCCATACTTTGGCTATTGTTGATAGTGTTGCTATAAACATTGGGGTGCATGTGTCCCTTCGAAACAGCATACCTGTATCCCTTGGATAAATACCTAGTACTGTAGTTCCTGGGTTGTAGGGTAGTTCTAGTTTTAATTTTTTGAGGAACCTCCATACTGTTTTCCAGAGTGGCTGCACCAATTTGCATTCCCACCAGCAGTGCAAAAGAGATCCTCTTTCTCCACATCCTCGCCAACATCTGTTGTTGCCTGAGTTGTTAATGTTAGCCATTCTGACAGGTGTGAGGTGGTATTTCATTGTGGTTTTGATTTGTATTTCTCAGATGATGAGTGATGTTGAGCATTTTTTCATTTGTCGGTTGGCCATCTGGATGTCTTCTTTGGAGAAGTGTCTATTCATGTCTTTTGCCCATTTCTTCACTGGATTATTTGTTTTTTGGGTGTTGGGTTTGGTAAGTTCTCTATAGATTTTGGATACTAACCCTTTATCTGATATGTCATTTGCAAATATCTTCTCCCATTCTGTCAGTGGCCTTTTAGTTTTGCTGATTGTTTCCTTCACTGTGCAGAAGGTTTTTATTTTGATGAGGTTCCAATAGTTTATTTTTGCTTTGGTTTCCCTAAACTGCACATATTTAAAGTATACAACTTGGTAAGTTTTTTGTGTTCATTATCTTTTTAAAAAATTAATTTTTAATTGAAGTATAGTTGACATACAATATTATATTAGTTTCACGTGTACAACATAGTGATTCAACATGTATATTCATCGTAAAATGCTTACCATAATATATGTAGGTACCACCTGTCACCATACAATGTTATTATAATATTACTGACTATATTCCCTATGCTATACTTTTCATCTTCCTGACTTTTTTTTATTGAAGTACAGTTGACATACAATGTTACGTTAGTAACAGGTGGATAACATAGTGATTCTGGACAATTCTGTATGCTATGCTATGCTTGCCACAAGTGTAGTTACTATCTGTAACCATACAACACTATTACAATACCATTGACTGTATTTCCTATGCTGTACCTTTTATCCTCATGACTTATTTATTCCATAGTTGGAAGCCTGTATCTCCTACCCACCTTCATCCATTCTGCCCATCCCCTCACATCTTTCTGCTTTGGCAACCATCAGTTTGTTCTCTGTATTTATTGGTCTGTTTCTGCTTTTTGTTTGTTTATTCATGTGTTTTGTTTTTTAGATTCCACATGTAAGTGAAATCATAAGGTTTTATTTATTTTTATTTATTAAGGTTTTTTATATATGGTATTTGTATTTCTCTGTCTGACTTATTTCATTTAGCATAATAACTTCTAGGTCCATCCATGTTGTTGCAAATGGCAAGATCTCATTCTTTTTTATGGCTGAGTAATATTCCATTATATATATATATATATATATATATATATATATATATATATATATATATATAATGTTATATATTGTTATATATGTATATATATATATAATGTTATATAATGTTATATATAATGATATATATATAATGGAATATATATATTCCATTATATATATATATATTATATATATATATATATATACACACACACATATGTATTCATTCATTTAATTACATATATATTCATTCATTCCATTATATATATATGTACATATATATATTCATTCCATTATGTATATTCACTCCATTATATACATGTAGATATATGTATTATATATATATGTGTGTATATATATATTATATCTTATCGAGTCATCTATCAATGGACACTTAAGTTGCTTCCATATGTAGTGTTATAAATAATGCTGCAGTAAACACAAGGGTGTATATATCTTTTCAAATTAGTATTTTTGTTTTCCTTGGGTAAATACTCAGAAGTGAAATTACCAAATCATAGGTATTTCCATTTTTAATTTTTTGAGGAACCTCCATAATGTTTTCCACAGTGGCTACACCAGTTTGCATTCCCACCAACAGTGCATGAGGGTTCTCTTCATATCCTTTCTTTCCAACAATTATTATTTCTTATTTATTTAATACTTAAAAAAATTATTAATGTTTTTAAAATTATTTTTATTTTATTTTTTTATGTTTTATTTTATATAAAATAAAACATAAGAGAGACAGAGCATGAACAGGAGAGGGGCAGAGAGGGAAACACAGAACCCAAAGCAGGCTCCAGGCTCTGAGCTGTCAGCACAGAGCCCGATGCAGGGCTTGAACTCACAAGCAGTGAGATCATGATCTGAGCCGAAGTTGGACGCTCAACCAACTGGGCCACCCAGGTGCCCCAGAAATTTTTTTTATGTTTATTTATTTTTGAGAGACAAAGAGACAGAGCACAAGTAGGGAAGGGGAAGAGAGAGACGGGGACACAGAATCCGAAGCAGGCTCAAAGCTCTGAGCTGTCAGCACAGAGCCCGGCACAGGGCTTCAACCCACAAATTGTGAGATCATGACCTGAGCCAAAGTTGTATGCTTAACCAACTGAGCCACCCAGGTGCCCCTAATATTTCTTATCTTTTTGATAATAGCCATTCTGACTGGTGATGATATCTCACTATGGTTCTGGTTTGCATTTCCCTGATGATTAGTAATGTTGAGTATCTTTTCATGTGTCTGTTGGACATCTGTACATCTTCTTTGGAAAATGTCTATTCATGTCTATGCCCATTGTTTCATTGGATTATTTGTCTTTTGGTGTTGAGTTGAATGAGTTCTTTATATATTTTTGATATTTACCCTTTACCAGATATTTTGCAAATATCTTCTCCCATTCAGTATGTTGCTTTTTGTTTTGTTGATGGTGTCTTTCACTGTGAAAAAGCTTTTTAGTTTGATGTAGTCCCAATTGCTTATTTTTGCATTTGTTGCCCTTGCCTGAGGAGACAGATCTAAAAAAATATTGCTAAAACCAGTGTCCAAGAGTTTACTGCCTATGTTTTCTTTCAGGAGTTTCATGGTTTCAGGCCTTTCGCCCAGGTCTTTAATCCATTTTGAGTTTGTTTTTGTATATGGTGTAAGAAGGTGGTCCAGTTTTATTCTTTTGTGTGTAGCTGTCCAGTTTTCCCAACACCATTTCTTGAAGAGGTTATTTTTTTCTCCATTGTATATTCTTGTCTCCTCTGTTAAAGATTAAGTGACCATACAAGCGTGGGTTTATTTCTAGGCTTTCTATTCTGTTCTAGTGATCTGTGTGCCTATTTTTGTGCCAGTACCATACTGTTTTGATTATTATTGCTTTGTAGTATAGTTTGAAACCTGGGCTTGTGATACCTCCAACTTTGTTCTTCCTTCTCAAGATTGCTTTGGCTATTAAGGGTCTTTTGTGGTTCCATATAAATGTTAGGATTATCTGTCCTTGTTCTGTGAAAAATGCTATTGGTATTTTGATAGTGGCATTGAATCTGTAGATTTGGGTAGCATGGAGATTTTATCAATATTAATTTTTCCAATCAATGAGCATGGTATATTTTTCCATTGATTTGTGTCATCTTAAATTTCTTCCATCAATGTCTTACAGTTTTCAGAGTACAGGTCTTCTATCTCATTAGTTAAATTTATGACTAGATATTTTATTCCTTTTTTTGGTATTTTATTCTTTTTAATACAATTATAATTTGATAAGTTTTGCTGTATGTATACACCAAGATAATGAATGTATCTGTCACTCCCAAAAATTTCTTTGTGCCTCTTTGCAATCCTTCTCTCCTACCCCTCCCTGCCATGCTGTCCTTTTACCCCTATTCTCAGGCATCCACTGATCTGCTTTCTGTCATTATAGATCATTTCCTAGAGTTTTATATAAAAGGAATCATAAACGGCATTATACAGTATGTGAAAGAGTGCTATTTTAAAAGCTGAACATGAAAGAAAACAAAATGTTTTAGCTGTTAAATGTAAATGTATAGCAACATTATATGTTTTAAACTTCTAACTAGTTCTATTTGTTTATTTTATCATCAAAGGACTGTTCCTTGCACATGGTAAAATATTTAGATAACCTGAAAATATGAACAAGGAAATGGAAGTTTCTCTACTACCTTCAACCCCCAAACCTCTAGTCCCTGAGTCCTCCTCTCAAAAGACAACCACGATTACAAGTTTCTTGCATATCCTTCTAGAAATAGTTTATGCATATACAGTTGTCTAGACTCATCAACAAAATAGAACATGTGTATCTTCTGTTCTGCAACTTACTTTTCTTTTTCATATAACATATTTTTAAATTGTTCCTTATGAGTACATAGAGTATATCTCACTATTCCATGGCTGCATACTAATCCATTGTGTGGACTTCTTTATTCAGCCCTCTATCAAAGGACATTTAAATTATTCTCCACCATTCCCCTTTGAATTTCAACACATGTAAACAACGCTGTAGTGAACTTAAACCTTTGAGTACTCATGTAATTATATCTGCAGGCTCAATTCCTACAAGTAGGATTAGTAGGCCAACTAATGTGTTTTTTAAATCTTGATGAATAGAAGCAGACTGTCTTCCAAAGGAGTTGTGCCTATTTTCTTCTTTTATATACTTTTTCTTTTTTGTTTTGTAAGTAATCTCTACACCCAACATGGGGCTTGAACCCATGACACCCAGTGAGCCAGCCAGCCATCCCAAAGTTGTGCCTATTTTCACTTCCACCACCCTTGTATTACATGCTCAGAATAGACCTCATACTTTCATCAATACTGTGTATTATTGGACTCTGATCTTTGTCAGTCTGATTGGTGAAGACTAGCACCTAGCTTCAACAGCACTTTTTTTTTTGTCATAGTGATACTTTGTTTTTAAATTTTTAATTGAGGGGCACCTGGGTGGCTCAGTCGGTTAAGCGTCCAACTTCGGCTCAGGTCATGATCTCACGGTCCATGAGTTCGAGCCCCACGTCGGGCTCTGTGCTGACAGCTCAGTCTGGAGCCTGCTTCAGATTCTGTGTCTCCTCTCTCTCTGACCCTCCCCCGTTCATGCTCTGTCTCTCTCTGTCTCAAAAATAAATAAAACATTAAAAAAATTTTTTTTAAATAAATTTTTAATTGAAATATATTTGACATATAACATATACATTTAAGGTACACAACATGTTAATCTGACACATTTATATATGAGTGCCATTGTAGCACTAATTACATAATTATCCTTTTGTTTTAGTAGTTGGAATAATTAAATTTTGGTTTTTTAGCAAGTTTGATTATAATACAGTATTGTTGTCTATATTCACTATACTGTGCATTAGATCTCTAGGGCATATTCACTACTTGTTGTAAGTTTGTACCCTTAAGCAGCATCTGTCCTGTTCCCCCTATCCCTTGGTGACCACCATTTCATTCTCTGTTTTTACAAGTTTGGGTTTTGGGGAGCAAGGGAGGGGCAGAGGGAGGGAGAGAGAGAGAATCTTAAAGGCTCCACACACAGCATGGAGCTCAATGTAGGGCTCAGTCTCATGAACCATAAGATCATGACCTGAGCCAAAATCAAGAGTTGGACGCTTAACCAACTGAGCCACCCAGGTGCTTCTGGGACATTCTTTAATACAGTTGAGCATCTTTTCTTTCGTTTATCAATCATTGATATTTTTTGCAGTTACCTCTCTCTATATAAATCAATTTTATGAATCAGTCATTTATATGCTACTGGAAAATTTTGGTCAAACCTTGGAATGTTCCCTCCAGGATAGTGGTGGTCAGGACCTCAAGGGATGGGGCAGAAAAGCTAATCTGCCAGTGTATCGTCTCTTTCCAGAGTTTTTCTGAGGATTCCTGGGGAGTCCAGCCAGAAAAGTATACAGGCAAACCTTGTTTTATTTGGCTTCACTTTATTGCCTTTTGCAGATACTGCATTTTTTTAATAAATTGAAGGTTTGTGGCAACCCTGCATCTAACAAGTTTATTGGTGCCATTTTTCCAACAGCATTTGCTCACTTCACATCTCTGGGTCATATTTTGGAACAATTTGCTCAATGTTTCAAACTTTATTATTATTATATTTGTTATGGTGATTTGTGATCAGTAATCACAACTTGCTGAAAGCTCATGATTCTTAGCATTTTTTATCAATAAAGTGTCTTTAATTAAGATATGCACATTGTTTTCTTAGACATAATACTATTATTGCACACTTAATAGACCACAGTATAGTATAAACGTAAATTTTATTGTACTTGGGAACCCCAAAATTCTCTTGACTTGCGTTATTGCCATATTTGCTTTATTGTGATGGTCTGGAACCAAACCTACAGTATCTCTCAAGTATGCCTGTATTACAGTCTTTGTGATTGTGTACATAACATTCTTTCTGGCTTGCAAAACTGATTTTGATAGTGTTCTGAAGTATTCAACTCAAAGGCAATAAAAGTTTTCCTATCTTTCCTCCTAAATTATGAAACTTAATTATGGTGGATATAAATATAATGTCATTGTGAGAGGCAAAGCCCTAGGGACACACTTAGAGAATTAGCTTTTTCTGGTTACTATCAAAATTTGTATCTTGCTTACTAATGAAACTAAAGAGGAAATTTTTAAAAACTAGGGATGAATAGAGGAAAAGTGGTAGGAGTAGCAATAATACATCTTTCAGACTTATGATCTAACTGGAAAACTTCATGAAGTGTTGTAAGCTGGAGCAGTTTAGCTAGGAAAGATGCCTTGCACAATATAAGAGAGTAGAAAAGTCCTTTTAGAAGCATTGCTTTCAGGAAACTTTGCAGAAGGCTGACGATCTGAACACGGGCTTTCAAAGTGTGAATGGGACCATGTCTTGTCCTATAGTAGGCACTGATCTGGTGAATATGTGGTATTTCTGGTTGACAGGTGTAGTGGTGTTGAACACTTTATTTTGGAAGTTATCGGACGCCTCCCTGACATGGAAATGGTGATCAATGTACGAGATTATCCTCAGGTTCCTAAATGGATGGAGCCTGCCATTCCAGTCTTCTCCTTCAGTAAGGTAAGTATAGGGAGAGATGTATGGGGAGATGGGAGGTGTTCCTCTAGAGTATGAGTAGGAGATGATTGTCCTATGACAGAATCTGCTGGGTAATGGTGAGGGTGACGCCTGAGGTCCAGGAATTGGCCTGTGTCCCTCTTAGCTTCACAGTGGCTGAGCAATAAGACTGAGGAAATGGGTAAAAAGATTGCTTAAGTGTCTATAGGTCTAGGGATGAAGGGGAGAGAATAATGGACGCCTAAAGAACTGATAGGACATTGAAGGAAAGGTTTAGAGATCCTATGGAACATAGGGAGAGAGTGGCTCAAAATAGCTCATGGGCTTGGAGTTAGAGAACACCTTCATTCAAAAACTATTTGTTGGGGCGCCTGGGTGGCTCAGTCGGTTAAGCGTCCAACTTCAGCTCAGGTCACGATCTCGCGGTCCGCGAGTTTGAGCCCCGCGTCGGGCTCTGGGCTGATGGCTCAGAGCCTGGAGCTTGCTTCTGATTCTGTGTCTCCCTCTCTCTCTGCCCCTCCCCCATTCATGCTGTGTCTCTCTCTGTCTCAAAAATAAATAAACGTTAAAAAAAATTAAAAAAAACAACAACAACAAAAAAAACTATTTGTTGAAGTCCCGTGTGTGTGTGTGTGTGTGTGTGTGTGTGTGTGTGTGTAGTCCTGTCAGTGTATCCCAGGGGCCCAGCATGGCTAACAATGAAGCTGAAGGTGGTAGATAACTCCACACAGTTTGTGCTGAAGCAGTACATTGAGGGGATAGGTCTGGGATATCCAAGAGGAATATGTGAGAGGGTGAGCTTTGAGTCTAGTTATGGAGGAATAGGAGTACTAGTTCACACCTGTGGACTTGAAGAATTTGAGATAGTTAATATCTTCTCAGTGTCCAGGTTGTTGCAAATGTGTATTGGAAGGGATGGGCCTTGGTTCCCTTGAGACTAGGTATGGCCACATTGAGGGGTGGGGTGGGAGGGCTAGAAGAGAATGGGTGGAAGATTCTATGGGGGAAGGGAGGGTTTAGGAAAACCCGATGGACTTTGAGAAAAGGAGCACCATCTCTGATGTGATTTCTCCAGAGGGACCTTTTATCTCCACTTTTTCTTTATCACAGTTTACTTTCTCTGTAGACTTGTGTATTTACTGTGTTGCAAATGGGCTGAGGCCACATTTGTGTTGCATTTCCCATGATTTAGCCTCATTTCTCAAAAGTGCTTGGTTTTCTTGTTTGTCATGAAACCCTCCCAGAAGAACAGATAGAAGCTCCCATGTAAGTCAGTAAGGACTTTATGCTTGTTATCTATTTGTTGTTTCTGTGTATGGTAAAGTATAACAATTAGTATGCTTTCTTTTCATCTTCTCTTTTTGTTTCTAAGCCAGTGACTTCTAATTTCCAAGAGAAAGCTTTTAGTCTTTCAACTTTATAGTAATTGTACAGCTTCTATTGAGCAGCTGTTATGTCTGAGCTGCTTTATGAATCACGTACCATTTTTCAAAAGTATTTGAGAAAGGCAAACAGCATATTGCATGTGTAATTCCAGTGAAACTACTGAAGAGTTAGAGGTTTATCAGGCCAGAGTTTTAACAGAAGTAATCATAAAAAGAGAACAAATGATTTAAAACTTTTTTCAAAAGATGTGGGATAATATCCCTTTCTCCCATTCTGCCCATCAGCACTTCTGGTCCTGATCAACAAATAATCAATAATTTATTGACCAACCAGGGTGAGCTCAACAGTACCACAGTATTAGATAACACTAATGAACACTTACTGAGTACTTACTATGTACCAAACACTGGTCTAAGCTTTTCACATGTACTAACTCATTTAGTAAGCCCATTAGATAGGTAACATTATTGGTATTATTTCTCCCATCATAAAGATAAAGCAGGCATAGAAAATTAAGTAACTTGCCTAGAGTTGGAAAGAAGTAGAGTCAGCATTTTGAGTCAGCATTCAAACCCAGATGATCTGTTTCAAGAGCCCCTACCATTTTAACCATTTAATTGTGATTCTTGCTCTCAAAAGATCCATCTAGGAAATAATCAGGAACTGGTAAGACAGTATATACTCCAAATGTAATAGTTAAAAGATAAGAGAGCTGTGTGATGATTCAGAGTTAGGTATTTTATTTCCTTAAACTAAAAACCCTAACAAATAGAACTTTGGGTAACTGAAAAAGTTGACCTTTAATGAGATTTTAAATTCTGGGATTCAGTGAGCCCATGATTTTTAACCCATGGTCATTTTTCTCTTTTAATGTCTAGAGTCCAGACTTTGCAGACAAGGGAAAATATATTTTTGGCAATTTAATACTAGAGCAAGACTTTTGTCCAGATCCTGTGGCATGACTGTAGTTTAATTCTTCTCTCTCTGTTCTGAGACTGATGTAGAACAACCTTTCTGTTTCTGTTGAAGACATCAGAGTACCATGATATCATGTATCCTGCTTGGACATTTTGGGAAGGGGGGCCTGCTGTTTGGCCAATTTATCCTACAGGTCTTGGACGATGGGACCTCTTCAGAGAAGATCTGGTAAGGTAGGTCCTTTAGAGAGGTTTTATTTGTCCTTCTTTGTAGGTCTTCTTGAAATAAACTAATGTTTGTTTAAGTTAAAAACAAAAGAAAAACTATAGCATAAGCAATTTTGTGTGTGTATAAAATATTTACCCATCCATAGGAAAAGAGCAGAGCCTACCCTAAAGTATCAGTAATGCCTTTGGGGAAAGGAGTATAGGAGCCTTTTCTTTTCTTCTTTAAATTTTTCTGTATTTTTAAGATTCTCCAAATAAGAGTGAATTACTTTCATAATTTGAAAAAAGTGAATGACCATGTTGTGGGGGAGAATAGAAAATTACTAGGAGGAACATAAATGTACTTTATAACTTAGAGCTAAGTCCTTAAGGTGGAGATGGGGAGGACATATTGTCCCATAATTATCTCAAGTACAAACTTACTCCAGATTCTCCTGATTCACAACTGAGACATACTTGGGCTGTTGAGTCTATCTGATGTCATTTCAGAATTTAGATTGTCCATGTCATCCAAGCTATAGGTATTTCTTACCTAGCTACATTTTGCATTTATGATTTAAACAACATTGATACCTAATTAGAAAACTTCTAGAAGAAATACAGTCTTTATAGGTCCTCTCTCAGGTCCATTGAGGAAGCAAAAATTTAATTTAACTTCATTTCCACAAATATCTATCACCTGTACCATGTGTGGCTGGAGATTCAAAGGGGGTGAAAAGAATGTCCCTTTTCTAAAGAAACGCATAGGGCTGAAGTCCTCAATGGCGGTTAGAGCCACCAGGTAAAAAATGAGTCTGTTATCTGGTAGGTGTACTTTGAAAATGATTTTGTAAAATACCTTGGTCTCATACTTCACAGAACTAGAACTGGAAATTGTCCTTTCCAACTCTTTATTTCAGGGGTTGAGTGACTTGGTCAACGTCAGGAACCATTTTAGGCCTGAAGTCCTGGTATCCAAGTGCATTATCTTCTCCACATTACCAATTAACCTTACCCATCCTCTCCAGAGGGAAAAATAACAAGTTTTTTAACCTGTTTTTCTTCAAGTTATTCTTGGCTTTAGTTATCTAATCCTTTTTTTTTTTTTTCAGGTACTTGCAAATACACTTTTTACACTCTTCTTTTTTGTAGCTCTTTCTCTACCTGCTATCCATCTACTTTGTTTTTTCTCCTTTCTTTCTTTCTTTCTTTCTTTCTTTCTTTCTTTCTTTCTTTCTTTCTTTCTTTCTTGAGACAGAGAGAGAGAGAACAAGCAGGGAAGGGGCCGAGTGAGAAGGAGAGAGAGAATCTCAAGGAGGCTCCATGCTCAGTGTAGAGCCCCATGCAGGGCTCGATCTTACAACTGTGAGATCATGACTTGAGCTGAAATTGAGTCGGACACTTAATCAACTGAGCCATCCAGGCACCCTACTTTGTTTTTTAAATCTTTAAAAACAACCTTTTTTTCTGATTATGAAACCTATATATGCTCATAAAAATAAAGAAGTATGTCTAACATCAGCATCTTTTCCCCCCACTTCTTAGTGTGTTTTAGGGATCTTTCCATGTCAGTACATATGAAACTACCTCATTATTTTTATTAGTTACATGGTATTCCGTTGCATGGATAATAATTTACCTCATTATTTTCTATGATAGACTTTTAGGCTATGTGTAATAGATGCATAATTTCTTGTTTTCTGGACTATTTGAGAGTAAGTTGCATACCTTATGACCCTGTACATCCTAATACTTTAGTGTGTATTTCCTAATAGCAAGGATATTCTCCTTTATAACCATGCTGCAATTATCAAATTCAGGAAACAATATTGATACAACACTTAATTATCCCAATAATGTCCTGTATGGCACATTCTACCTCCAGTACAGGATACAATCCAGGCTCATGTGTTGCATTTAGTTATTATTTCTGTTTAGTCTCCTGTAATCTGGAACAGCTCTTCAGTCTGTCTTTCTCTTTCATAACACTGACATTTTGAAGAATACAGGCCACATACATTATAGAATGTTCTTCAGTTTAGTTTTGTCTATTCCTCATGATTAGATTCAGCTTATGCATTGCTGGCCTTAATACTTACCTAAGTGATTTTTGCATCCATCTATAACTCTTCTTTTTTTTTTTTTAAATGTTTATTTATTTATTTTGAGAGAGGCAGAGTGTGTGGAGGAGGGGCTGAGAGAAAGGGAAAGAGAATCCGGGCTCTGTGCTGACAGAGCTCAGTCTCACAAACTGTGAAATCATGACCTGAGCTCTGAAATCCAGAGGTGGATGCTTAACCAACTGAGCCACCCAGGTGCCCCCATCCTTAACTCTTTAGAGATATTAATTTTGATCACCTGGTCAAGGTGTTACCAGTTCCTCCACTACGTACTCTTTTTCTTCCCTTGAAAACCACTAAGCTTATTTTAGGGAGATAGATTATGTTTTAAAATCTAAACTTACAAGAACATATTTTTCTTTTGATATCGTCCCCTCTTATTCTTCAGGTGAATTTATTCATGATTGCAGAATTGTAATTTAAAAAAAGATTTTTTAATGCATCTATTTATTTTTGATAGAGAGAGACAGAGCACAAGTGGGGGAGGAGCAGAGAGAGAAGGAGACACAGAATCCGAAGCAGGCTTCAGGCTCTGAGCTGTCAGCACAGAGCCCGATGTGGGTCTCGAACTCACAAACCACGAGATCATGACCTGAGCCAAAGTCAGACGCTTAACCGACTGAGCCACCCAGGTGCCCCCAGAAATATAATTTTATTTTTTAGAGCCCTCCATTCAAAAGCTCTAGCCATGTGATTTCACTTCTTACTTTGAAACTTTAAAAATCTCCTTGCTTATCTGCATTGATGTCTGCCTGCTATTTTTTCTAATCTTTTGGGAGTTTGTCCCTATTGACTTACTTTTCACTCTGTAGAAGAATTCACTGTTTCTGTATTTTAAATATTTATGTCTCTACTGTCATAGGAGGTAGGGAAGATGGTTATAAAAGAGGTCTGGGGCAGCCCCAGGCTGTGTTGGCCACTTTTAGCACTTGCCTGGGGAAAAAAGTCCTAACATAGGTCTTTTGAGGGGTAAGTAGGTGGGTAGAAAGAATGAGGGAGAGAGAAAACAGAGATGGTACAAGTCTGTGTATATTAAATACAGTTTTCCCAGGGACCAAGGAAATTTACACTCAGAATTTCAGTATAAATTGATACTTTTTTAGTTGGGTGGTTTGGCAATGTATATCAAAATATAAAATGTATATATCTTTGACCCAGCCATTTCACTTCTAGAATTTATCCCAGAGTTAATTGGACAAGTATGTAAAGGTAGGTACACAAAGATATTCACTACAGTATTGTTTCTTAAAGCAAAGAGTTAGACACTACCTAAAAGCCCATGAATAAGTAATGAAGTGAATTATGACATGACTATAAAATGGAATGTTGTGCCTGAATGCAAAGTAAAGGTAGCATAGGGCTTAAAAACAGGGACTCTGGGTTCAAACTCTGGCTCTTATCAGCTGTGTGACTCTGGGCAAACTGCTTACCCTCTCAAGAGCCTCAGCTGTAAATTAGGGATAACAAAACCACCTCAAGCATTGTGAGAATGGGTATATATATAATATATAATATATAATATATATAATATATATAAAATATCTGCGTTATATAGAGCAAGGTTTCTCAATATTGGTAGTATTGACATTTTGGGCTGGATCATTCTTTGTTGCAGGGGGCTGTCCTGTGCATTGCAGGATAGTTAGCAGCACCCCATTAGTGTCTTAATGACACTAAATGCCAGTAGCAGTCCCCCAGTAGTGACAATCAAAAATGTCTATAGTCATGGCCAAATGTCTTCTGGGGGAACGGGGCAAAGTCACCAATTGAGAACCACTGATATGGAGACTTGATTGGAAGGAAATTCTTCACTGAGACGTTAAATTGGTAAAAATGGTTATCTACGGGCAGGAGGTTCCAGATGATTTTTCTACTTTTATTTTATGCTTTTCCATTCGAATTTTATATAGGGGCTCCTGGGTGGCTCAGTCGGTAAGGGTCCAACTCTTGGTTTCAGCTCAGGTCATGATCTCATGGTTCGTGGGATCAAACCCCATGTTGGGTCTGTGCTAACAGTGCAGAGCCCACTTGGGATTCTCTCTCTCTCTCTCTCTCTCTCTCTCTGCCCCTCCTCTACTCACATCCCCCCCCCCCAAAATAAATAAAATAAACTTAAAAAAGAATTTTATATAATGAGCATATACCATATTTCCAGTAAAAAACAAAAAACCAGTAAACAAAAATAACCCAGTGGTATAGCATTTATGTTTCGGTGGGAGGGAGTATGGGGCACAATGAGAGCTAGTTTTGGCTTTGGATTGTAG
The DNA here is from genome assembly GCF_018350215.1 of Panthera leo. Classification (NCBI taxonomy): domain Eukaryota; kingdom Metazoa; phylum Chordata; class Mammalia; order Carnivora; family Felidae; genus Panthera; species Panthera leo. The sequence continues at coordinate 65,209,525 of NC_056687.1, forward strand.
AATCAGGAAAAGATGGTATAGCAAGGAAAACCTATGAGATAGGCCACGAAAATGAGCAATGCTCTCAGCTGAGAGAAGCTGAGTAATGTGACATTTATGTCTTTAAAAGTATTTCTACCTAAAAAGTTTATATCCTAAGTCTCTCCATTATGGTAAATAGTCCAGCAATCCCTCATTAACTCCAATTCAGCTGTCCCCCTCATTTCTCAGAGGAAGACACCATACCCTGTGCAGGGCCCCTACAAAGGAAGTTAAAAATGCTGCATCTGTGAACTAGCAGCTTCAGCAAGAAAAGCTGGCCATGGTAGTATGTACTGAGACCTGAGCTTCAGGGACTTTGTTTCATGGAGCACTTAGGACAGTTTCAAGAATACAGGGTGCTTTGCAATATCAGACACATTTCTAAAGATGCTGCCTATGCATCCAAAACACGAGGTTAAGGAGTGATTTGTTTTCTTGCCCTTAATTCAATTTCTGATATTTTCTGCAGGTCTCTTTGCCTATTAAGTTTATCAATAGCACCACTCTACATAAAGCAGAGAAGAAATCCTCATTGTATGCATTAAATAGCTCTAAACACGTCATTTAGGGGCTGGGAACTTTTCTTTCAATGTTGTTAACTTATTAACGGAGGAACAGATTGTAGATATTATTGGCTAGCATTTCCAAAGGAATGAAGCAACAACAAAGGGAAATGCAATGTCATTGAGGGCTCTTTCTTTTGAAAGCCTCGGTCAGACTTAATGAAAAATGTAAAGCTCTGAACTAATCTTCAGAAGTGGTTAAAACATGTCCTCATTTGGTTAAGAGAAAAACATAGAAACTAACTGAAATCTATTTTTAGGTCAGCAGCACAGTGGCCATGGAAGAAGAAAAACTCTACAGCATATTTCCGAGGATCAAGGTGACTATATTTTCTGACATTTTACAAAGAAATTTGTAAAATATAAGCAATTTTGAGGGTGTGAAGATCTCTAGTTCAAAGAGAAAACTAAGATAACTAAGAAATAAATGTAGAAGCACAGAATTTTAGACAGAGAATTTAAATTTTTTGCCCAAATCACTCTTAGTTGAATTGGAATTGAAAGAAGTAAGGTTCATTCATTTATTCATTGAATAGGTATTTAGAGTGCCATGAGTATATTAGGCATTGAGTGTATGTTGAAGAGAACAGCTGAGTTGTCCTCTTGCCTAAGAGATTATAGTGTCCTATGGGTAGCTTCTGACCTGGACCTCTTCTAGTCACTGTGCTAGTTAATGGCGGATCAGGAACCATCACCAGATCTCCTGACTCCTTTTTCCATGAAGCCATGTGGCTGCCAAATAATGGTGGAGACCACAGACTGAGACTGATGAAAATGGAAAGGGAAGCAGGGAAGAAAGGGAGGAGGGAAAGGGAAATGTTGGTCAAGGACCCTCTCCATGTTACTCAGACCCACATCCCCAGTGCCAAGAACAGTACCTGCCATGTAGATACATGAAGACCATCTGTTGTATAGATGAACAGAACAGGGACCGTGAAAGGAGAAGGGTCTTGTCGTTTTCCTGGTGAGTCCTTGTTGGAGATCATACCCTCTATTGAGGCAGTGAACTTGGGAATGTAGATAGGCCCAGTAGCCACTGCTTACTGGTCCTTATCAACTTCTCTTGATTCTCAGATCTTGAGATCACAGCTTCTTAACTTGGGATCCATGTGTGGACTTGAAGAGTTCTAGGACTTCCTATAAATTATATAGGGATTGTCCGCTTTTCTAGAGAGTGGGTCCATGGCAGGTGGGGGGGGGGGGGGGCCGGGGGAGGTGTCCAGGACCTCTCAAATGTCAGGACCATCTCCTACTTGGACCATAACTAGGACTTTTTCTACAGGTTTTAGCCCTTTAGTTTTCTTTTTAATTTAAATATTACACTGGACTTTACGAAATACACACAACAAAGGTCATGTAGCTATTTTGGTGAGGGGTGATTACCTAGTCACACAGCTGTGAGTACTAGTGATTATAGACGCTATGTGAGCCATCCCAAAAGGGAACTCATTCCCTGGGATATGCCTGTAGAGTTCAGAACAACATCCTCTTAAAGACTAGATGTAAGCAAAGAAGGGCCCAATACTCCCCATCTCTGAAGGGTAAACGGCCAGGAAAACAGGCAGGAACACCTATATGCACAGGGCCCAGTACCCCCCCACCCCCACCCCCACCTCTGCTGTAACCAGTAAGTTATCCATCTATGTGTACAGTCATTGCATTGGGTCCAATTACAGCTTACTTTTCAGATTGGGAACAGTATTATGGTGGAGGACACATGTTTTATGTCATATGCTTCTTTTATAGGACAAGTCCAGAACGGGATCCTCTCATTCTTCTATCTCGGAAAAACCCAAAACTTGTTGATGCAGAATACACCAAAAACCAAGCCTGGAAATCTATGAAAGTAATCACAATTGTCTGAATAGAACCATAGCAGTGAACATTCTCACTCAAAGAACATTGTCACCTGGGTAGAATTCCAGATCAGGTTTCCTCTTAGTGGTAGATGAATGTAGAGAAAGATCCACAAACTAGTATTAGCATATATGTAAATTATTCTTTCAAACTCACATTGCTTTTCTGGGCCATATTATGAGTAGTAGTTTTGGTTTTGTTTTGTTTTGTTGTTTTGTTGTTGTTGTTTTTGTTTTTTGTTTTTTGTTTTTTTACTACTTTTAAGGTTTAAACCAGAGGACACAAACTTTTTATGGAAAGGGCCATATGGTAAATATTTTAGGCTTTGTGGATTGTATGGTCTTGTTGTAGTTACTCAACTTTGCCATCACAGTGTGAAAGCAGCCACAGACAATATGTAAATGAATGAGCCTGGCTGTGTTCTAGTAAAACTTTATTTATGGCATGGAAATTTGAATTTCATGTAATTTTCACATGTCATAAATATTCTTCTTTGGGTATTTTTCAAGCATTTGAAACATAAAGATATTCTTAATTAAAATGTAAAGATATTCTTAATTTATTTACAACTCTCCAAGTGATTCTAAGGCAATACCAGCAATGACTGGCTCCTTCAGGTTGGAGTTCATCTCTGTCTTCTATGACTTCTTGCCTTATTCAAAGAACTTTAAGCCCTAAATGTCCTCATTTGAAATTTTCAAATGCCATATGAGGATGATATGAAAAGAAGTTTTAAACTTCTTGTGGGAAAACTAAGTGTATCTGAGATGTAATATGTGATAGTTGTAATCAAACAGGAGCAAATGAAGTCTAACAAACTTTGTTGAAAAATAAAAATATGAAAAGTGTATCCATTCAGCACAGCCTCTACTGTGGGATGCTGCAAAAGCAAACAAGACTTGTTTCCCTCATCAAAGTGTTTGCCATCTTCTAAGGTAGCTGGGATATAAATGGGGGTCTCAAACTCAGATGCCCCAGGAGGCCACAGGAGTGAGCAGGAGAGAGAGCTAAAGGTCTGGTCAACGCCGCCAAGGGAATAGAAGCTCAGTTTACCAGACCTTCCTTTTATGTTTTACAAGAAAAGTTGGAAATCGGGATTTTTGGAAGAAATATCTTACCACCTGTAAATGTTGGCAATGGTTTGAATTTTTATTTTTAAATACTTTCCATCCCCAACAAAATCTGTGTGTGGGTTTTACCTCTGAGCCCACCAGCGCCACCTGTACCTTCGTATATGTATACTTTACACAGAGTGAAATGTGCTGTAGGTTAGGATCTCTGAGTTCAGAGAAGGATCCACATGGCTCTGGGAGCTTAAACTCTAAAATCAGACAGGCCCAGGTTAAAACCCTTGCTCCTCTACCTAGGGCCACGTGACCCTGAGCAAGTCTCAACTTTTCGAGACCATGGCTTCTTCATGTATAAAATGGGGTAATAATTCCTCTGAATGTGTTTATTCAGGACAATGAAATGAGGTCATGTTGATGGAATGCTTAACTATGCTTGCTGCATACTGCTTTTCAATAAATACTACCACTCTCAATACTAATAACTTCCTTTTCGCTTAAAGGACACCTTGGGGAAGCCAGCTGCTAAGGATGTCCATCTTGTGGATCACTGCAAATACAAGTAAGACTTCTAGGACTCCTGAGTCTTGGTTTCCCTATTACATTTGGAATAGCTTCACTTTGGGAGAGAACTTTAATACTAGGTCCAACTGGGGTTTATGAAAGTCCTATTAATTCATCTGGTTGTTGTTTACTGAGAACATGCTGTGTGTACAGGGTTCTCACCTGAGTTCTATGGGAACTGCAGAGACCCTAAAAAATGGTCCCTGCCTCCATAGACCTTTCTGCTAGCAACCAAAGTGATGGGATTCCTTCTCTCTACACCCCATCCAACCAATAGGTAAAGTTAAAGTATTTATCAGATTAATAAAAGTTTACATTTCAAAATGAATAAAGCATATGCAACTAAAATGTTAGAATTCAATGCCAGGACTAAGGATTAGGTGAACAAGTAAAACCAGGTCAGGAGGAGGAAGTAGGGGGATTCAGAGAGGTGAATGCTGATTACACTGCATAGTGGGAACTCTAGGGTAGAAGCAACTCTAGTTGGAGACAGGGGTGCATGCATGAGAAATGCTGAAAAGACCATGTTCTTTTCTAAGATAGCTTTTTTCCAGGGGGCATTTCTTTGAAGATTGATTAGGTATACATGGTTTTCTTCTCCAGAATTCAGAAGAGGAATTCTGTTCAGAAGGGGAACAGCAGGTGCTTTTGGTGGGGTACCCCAGGGAAAAACAAGGCTTTGGAGAGCCATGACTCACTAGAGACATTAGGCCCAGGAAAGCTCATAGGAAAGGGTAAGGTACTCTCTCCATCTGAGCCTTACATCTCTCTATCTAGACCCAGTTTGTGGCCCTCTCTAGGTCTGTCTGGAGAAAGAATCCTCTTTTCTCCCCACCTGACATTCCCTGAAACAGCCAGTAGCCCCTGGAAACCCACAGGGACATGCAGATGTGTCCTTGAAACCTGAAAATAGGAAAGGCAGGGAGAGGGGTCATAAAAGGAGAGATGGGGAGGAGGGAATAAGAAGAAAAAGATCCTATTTGTGGTAGCAGGCGTATAGTATTGAATATATTTTGCTCTTTCTTTCCCAGGTATCTGTTTAATTTTCGAGGTGTAGCTGCAAGTTTCCGGTTCAAACACCTCTTCCTGTGTGGTTCCCTTGTTTTCCATGTTGGTGATGAGTGGCTTGAATTCTTCTATCCACAACTGAAGCCATGGGTTCACTATATCCCAGTCAAAACAGATCTCTCCAATGTCCAGTGAGTGGCTCTCCCCAGAGTGCCTAATGACTCCCCAATCTGCCTCTAAGTCCCCAGCCATTTAAGGCATTTACTACTGATGACTTTTTCCCTTGAAAGTTTTTTTTTATATAAATTTTTCAATGTTTATTTACTTTTGAGAGAGAGACTGAGAGACAGAGAGCAAGCAAAGGATGGGCAGAGAGAGAGGGAGACAGAGAATCTGAAGTAAGCTCCCAGTTCTGAACTGTCAGCACAGAGCCCGACGAGGGGCTCGAACTCACAGACTGTGAGATCGTGACCTGAGCTGAAGGCAGATGCTTAAGTCACTAAGCCACCCAGGAGCCCTGAAAGCTTTTTTTTTTCTATGTGGTTTGTATATACAGTGCTACCAGTCAACTAGGCTATATGTGAGATTTAATCTGAAAAAGTGCTCTAATGCTAGTTTGAAATGTAATGTTCAGGCAGTCCACAGTAGAAAAGTGCTTATCTCTCAAAGACTAAAGATAGGGATATTAGATGTTGTTATATTATCAAAGAGACTTTCAGATACGTGAGAACTGACCCCACTGAAGCTGAGGCCAATTTTCTCACATGATGGGAGGAACAAGGAAGAGATATGGAAAGGGCCCAGAAACGTGAGACCAGGGCCCTCTTCTAGGGGCTATAGCAAGAGACAGGAGGGTAATTTTTTTTCACTATTGATTTTTGATGTGTATCATTGAATATTTCTCTATTTTTTCAAGTATGTCCCAAATCTACAACAGGTTGCCTTTAGCCTGTGCGTGGGCTTTTGTTGTTGTTGTTGTTGTTGTTTTGGTCCTGTAAGGACCCAAATGTCTTTGCTTTAGAAAAGAAACAGGGACACCTGGGAGGCTCATTTGGTTGAGAGTTCGACTTTGGTTCAGGTCGTGATGTGGTGGTTTGTGAGTTTGAGCCCCACATTGGGCTTGCTCCTGTCAGTGCAGAGCCCACTTCAGATCCTCTGTCCTCCTCTCTCTGCTCCTCCCCTGCATGTATGCTCTCAAAAATAAATAAAACATTTTAAAAAATGAGGTAAAATAAAAAAGAAATAATCAATTATCCACCTATCTAGAGATTAACCATAGACCTCAGTCTTTCTTAGCTCAGTGTATATTTTAGAGACTAATGATTCTTTCCATTTTAGGGAGCTGTTGCATTTTGTAAAAGCAAATGATGACATGGCTCAAGAAATTGCTGAAAGGTAAGTTCTATTCATTTTTCCTTATCTATTTTACTTTATCATCCCCAACTAAAGTCACATGACTATTGTTATCATGGTGATATCTGGATTTCGTTCTCATTCTACAGAGATAATCAGAATTAAAACTTACTGGGGGGCAGGTGCCTGGGTGGCTCAGTCGGTTGAGCATCTGACTTTGGCTTGGGTCATGATCTCACAGTTTGTGGGGTCAAGTCCTGCATCGGTCTCTGTGCTGACAGCTCAGAGCCTGGAGCTTGCTTTGGATTCTGTGTCTCCCTCTCTCTCTGCCCCTCCCCCACTCACACTCTGTCTCTCTCAGTCTCTCAAAAATAAGTAACCGTTAAAAAAAATTAAAAAAAAAAAAACAAAAAAAAACTTTCCAGAGGGAACACACACATTCACATATGTCCCAAGCCCATCCTTTATAGAAGTAGACTGAAGTCTTTCAGGTAATTAAACAAGTACAGAATTTCTGAGAATTCACTTTATATGTTTATTTTTAAGAAAAAAAGTTAAGTTCTATTGCTAAGTGCATGTGTGTGGATATGATGGCTATAGGGTTGGCTCTGCAGATCAAAAGAGTTAATTCATATAAAGCATCTGAATAGGACTTGGCACAAGGTAAGCACTTAGAGGTAAGCTATTAGTATTATTAAACGCTGTGCTTTAAGTGTTCTTGTTAATCTCGTCTCTAGGGGAAGCCAGTTTATTATGAACCACTTGCAGATGGATGACATCACCTGTTACTGGGAGAACCTGTTGACTGAATACTCAAAATTCCTGTCCTATAATGTAACAAGAAGGAAAGGCTATGATCAGATTATTCCTAAAATTTTGAAAACTGAACTCTAGTCATCATCATCGGACCACAGTCCTCTCTGGCAGCAGCTCTCAGATATCCTGTGGTGAGAAGCTTACCATGAGTGTGGCACCTCTACCTTGAACACTATTATCAAGCCAAATACCTGGTTTTCCTTATCATGCTGCACCCAGACAACTGAGAAAGATCAAAAATGTGTATAATATGGACTCGGAGCAGCTCAATGCTTTGGCTGAATAAGGACCAGAAATCATGAGATTTGGGTGTTGAAACCAATTCCACCTTTCATTTTCTTAAGACCAATCACAGCTTGTGCCTCAGATCATCCATACATGTATGTCCATCACTGTGAAACCGACTATGTCCGTCAGAGGATACTTTGTCCCATCATTTGGAGCAGAAAACTAATCATTTGGAACTAGTATAACTCATCTCTGCAGTTCAGTTATTGTAGGCTAATATTGGTCACTGTATTTTAATGTAGGAAGCCCTATGGGGCTAGTGAAAACCACTTGGGGATCATTTCCTGAAAGGTCTAAGGAAGCAGTAGTTGTGCCATGCAATGATGTGGCAGTTCTCTTTTGTAAAAGCATAAGCTTTTTGGTACTCAGGATGTTTCTATAATGCCACAGAGAAAGGGGCCAATTGCATGAGTAATTATTGCAATTGGATTTCAAGTTCCCCTTTTTTGTGCCTTCACACACTACTTCTTTTTATGGTCTCTATTTTAAAAAAAGACAAAAACCTCTTAATAAATTTAGAAAGTAGTCCTCACTCTTTAAAGGAACTGTGCACAAAACAGCAAATTTTCCTCACTCCTTACACACCCTTAATATTTTTCCTCTTTAAATTGGCAGCAGTGTCCACAGCCTCAAGGGCATGCAGGGACCTCAAGGTGTCTTCATCTATGAAATGTTATTGGGGTTTAGATCATCCAAGTTGAGCACTTACTCATGTAGGAAATATTTCAGTGCAAATCCATGTTGGAGTGCCACTTTTTCCCTTTTTTCCCTTTTTGAAAAACACATTTGGATAGTGGTTTAATCTCTCAGGATGCGCTCCCTTTTATAGTCAAAAGTGAAGAAAAATTTTTAGATGAAAACCCATAGAGTTTGATGACTCAGAACCATCCTGTCCCTTTGGCCCAACTTTTCCACATTAAATCTGCTCTTTTCCTTTGCTTCTTAAGAACTGTTCCGTATATTAGTTCGTTTCAAAATTAGTAAATGTGAGGCTCAGTCATATAAAATCAGGGATTTTATTCCATTAGTGAGAAAAGTATTTGGCTTTTTTAAAATAATTTTTTTAACATTTATTTATTATTGAGAGACAGACACAGAGCATGAGCAGGGGAGGGGCAGAGAGAGGGGGAGACACAAAATCTAAAGCAGGCTCCAGGCTCTGAGCTGTCAGCACAGAGCTTGACACGGGGCTCAAACTCACAAACCACGAGATCATGACCTGAGCCGAAGTTGGATGCTTAACCAACTGAGCCACCCAGGTGCCGCAAGTATTTGGCTTTTTAAACTCCCTTCCATAAATGTTTAAGTCTAAGGACCTTCTTAGAGGAGGAGTTGAATATCCTTGGTAAGATCATTGCATAGAATAAGGCAGACATTGAAAGTTAGATGTTTTGTTTCTGAGCATTAAAAATTCATGGGGACCATGTCCTTAGGTGCTAGAAGTCTAACGATAAGCAGTCTGGATTTCTGTGTTGTACAGTGGTGTTGCCTTGTCAGTATGAGGTCCCAGTAGATGTTATCTTTCTCTGTTTTAATTTTCCTGTCACTAAACTAGAAACACAATTTTCTCTTCTTTGAATGAAGAGCTGAAACTGCATTTCCCTGTGAATTTCCCATTTTGCTTCAAGTTCCAGCTCAAGCATCCTGTCTCTGGATCCTTTCTTTCATTCCATTAGGCAGTTAGGGGCTATGATAAAACTTTGCTCGTGCCTGTGTTATTATATATCACATTACACTGTAGTTATTTGACTATTTCTGCTACTGTTCTGTAGGCTTCTTGATGGGTGGGAATCATGTTTTATTCATCTTGAGGTCTCCATTATCCAGTACAGTGCCTCACACAGTAGATACTAAAGAATCATTGAAAGGAAGAATGGATGGATGGAGACAGTTGACTTAACTAGATCCTATTTACAGATTGACTAGCCATTTGCTCCTAAGGGGAACTGGATAAGACTGTAAGAGTTGGATCAATGCAGATTCTCATCTGCCCTTTGAATAGTCAATAAGGGAATCTTTGTATTTAAATTCAGCAAATGTTATTCAGATTTTATACTTACCTGTTTACCTCAGTATAGGTGATATGAGGATGGTGTGTAACAATATGAAAAATGTATGTTTTTGAAAATAATTTTTATCCCCATAATTTGTAAAGGTTGTGTTGTTTGTTGTTAACATTATGTAGGACCCAAACTTACCCTTTCCTCCTCAGAGGGCTAAAGGCCATACTTTTCTTAGAAAAAAAAAAAAAAAAGAGAATAGTTTTTTTGAATGAAGTGGAATACATGGATAACACACGTCATGCTTTTCTTTATCTGGAGAGCATCCTCTGTGTGATGTTGTCAGTGTCACGCCTTATTCTACTGTGGCAGGTCAGGTTCTCCTCATTGCCAAGAACAGAAACTTCTAGCTACTTTAAGCAAAAAAACTTATTTGGAAGACTATGAGGGCATCTCAAAGAATCTAAACAAATTTCATAGCAGTTAGAAGGAAAGAAAGTAGGGAAACTCCAGGAACATCAGCAAGAGTTTTGGACTGTTCTAGAGTGCTACTGTATGCAGTTCCAGAGACTGCCAGGCTCTGTCTTTCAGCCTGAAATTCCCAAGAGAAAAAAATTTAATGGGCTCCTTTGGTTCAGCTCCAAAGAGGATACTCCCCTACCCTTGACCCCTACACTGACTACAAACAAGGACACACACAAGTATATAAATATCCATCTTCCCATGCATCCATATAGGCCATCACTTAAGATAATCCTACTGCATCCAGATGTAAGGTGCTATGGGTAAGGCAGAGGGCTACAACTACAAATTAATATTTATCAAATACTGCTTGGCATCTACTGTGCATAAACAGTGGGAAATAAGAAAATGTTTACAACAGGCTTCCTAGCCTCAAGGGGCTCTGTGGTTGAGATGATAAAATAACAATATGAGAGATATCGCAGGCAGAAGGTGACTAAGGTGACATAGGCCTTAATCATAAGGCCAATTTTTCATACAGACAATGTGAATTTGGAGTTCAGACGAGGAAGAAATTTCCATCTAGTATAACGGGGAATGTTCATGGAGGTAAAAATTGGGTTATGCTTTGAGGGGCAAATAAATGAGGTAAATGGAATCCTTGGGAATTCTCAAAATTCATTCTTTCTATCCGTGAAAACAGTTTGTCATATATAACACAATAAACTGTAATATATGTAGCAAGGGCAGTATCTGGTGAGAACCTAGCAGGGAAAGGGAAAACTTCTGACCCCTAAGAGAAACTCACAATGGGGGAAGAAGCTATTGAGTTCTATGAGTAGAACTCAGCAACAAGGGCTGAGAATAGGCAAATGGTGGTTCCGGGTAGTGTGGTGACTATACTGAAATCCTTCCTTGATGCCTTTACTCTAGTTGCAAGGGCACATGCTAGGGAGGAGAAAGCTGTACTGAAACAGAGTAGTCCAAATAAACCTCGTAACACCTTTTGGCTTAGCATTGCTCTGAGACCCCTCAAAAAGGGCAGACAACAGAGGAAGGGGAATATTTCTGCAGTGATAAAAAAAAAAAAGATCTCAGGGCTTGGAGAAATAGGAGTGTGGGAGTGTGACAGAAGGTAGAATCTGAGAAGCTAAGATGGAATAGCAGGAACAGTGTGAGCAGTCACCAAAGGTCTGGGGACTTCTTGAAGTGGCAAAGGGAACCTTACATAGTTTCCCAAAGAAAGCAGCTATGGAGTTAGTGAAATTTGCCCATTAAAGACATCATTTGTACCTACAGGGCAGTGAGCTCTGGGGACATTTGAGTTGTACATAAATGACTTCATTAGTAACTTCCCAACATCCCTGCTCCACAATTGAAAGTCCTCCCACACCCCAGAATGATTCTGGAATCATCACAAGCATTTAACTTTTCCTACATGTAGATGACAGACTTCACAGCCATTTTCTTAGGCTTTCAGGACTTGAGACTTTGTCCTGGTCCCCACTCCTAACCATATGGGATAAACAACAACCTGGAGTCAAAGCCAGGAGTCAGGGAATCTGAATTCTTCATTCAACAACCTATATGCTAGACACCATGCTAGGTCCTGGATATAGAGATGAATATACCTGGTCTCCGACCTCAGAGTTAGTCTGTTGAGACACATCAGCAAATAGGAAGTTGTGGTGCAGTATAGTAAGTGCTATGATGGGAGCTAACCTAATCCTGTCTCCCAGATGACTGTCACTAATTCAGGTGGTGACTGTAATCAATTACTCCTCTGGGCCTTTTCTTTAGAATTCCAGCTATCAAATTCCGAAATTCTATTTACTGTATTCTACTAAAAGAGTGTAGCAGTTTTGAATTACATCTAGAAAGGAATAAAGGAGGGGTAAGGATTGGCAAAAAATAAGGGACTCTATTTGGTTGCCAGTAAAATGAAATTCCACAAACCATTTGGGAATATTTCAAATGCGTGTGTGTTTTTAAAGTTTATTTATTTGGCGGGGGGGGGGGGGGGGCGGGGAAGAGAACACAAGTCGTGGGAATAGCGGGGGGGGGGGGGGGGGGGGCAGAGGATCCCAAGCAGGCTCCGTGCTGACCGCAGCAAACCCAATGTGGGGCTGGAACTCAAACCATGAGATCATGACCTCAGCTGAAGTCCCTCGCTTACCTGACTGAGCCACCCACGCAACCTTCAAATGCGTGTGTTTCAATAAAAACAATACCTGGGGCGCCTGGGTGGCTCAGATGGTTGAGCCTCCGACTTTGGCTTGGGTCATGATCTCACTGTTCATGAGTTCGGGCCCCGCGTCGGGCTCTGTGCTGACAGCTCAGAGCCTGGAGCCTGCTTCGGATTCTGTGTCTCCCTCTCTCTCTCTGGCCCTCCCCCGTTCATGCTCTGTCTCTGTCTCAAAAAGAAATAAACATTAAAAAAGATTTAAAAAAAAATAAAGCAACCTTTAAAAAAATAAAATAATAAAATAAAAACAATACCTCAAAGCATATGTTAGCACAGGCTGTACTGAAGGGAAATTATTGCTGGAATATCAAAGAAATTCCAGTTGTCTTGCCTTCTGAGGAAGAGTAAGTATATGAAACTAAGAGGGGGAGGGTAAAACCCACCTTGTTAAGAACTATCCAAAGCTGATTCTTTAAATGAGCTTTCTGGAAATCTCGGTCTATCAGGCACCAAGACATCTGGTTTTTTCTGAAACCAAAACTGAATCCCCGCCCAGCTCGGAGGCTTCACTACGTAAGTGAAAGTAGGTAGGGCTTCTATTTGTGCGAATTGTCTTCCCCTTTCCCCACTCCACTTTCTTTTTCATCTATGTGGAATTTCTGGCGTTTTAAACACGCTAAACTACTTCAGCCTGTGACAACATCTTGCCTCCCGGAAACTGACGAAGACCCGGTTTACGTGGCCCAGAAAGCCCAAAGACAGGCAAAGAAACCGGCCGGCGAAGGGGCCACACTCAGCTGATGTCAGCTACTCCGAGCCAACTCACTTCCGGGGGGCGGGCCAGGCACACAGGGTTCGTCCCGCCTCTAGCCGGAAGTGCTTGTCTACGGCTACGCCGTCGCCCCGCCTACTGGCCTTTGCCCCGATGAAGGTGGGATTTCCTGTCTCGTGTATCCAAGGTCTTCCTAAGTCAGTGCCGGCCCTGGGGAGGAGGGTGTCAAGAATGTGGTGTCGACCCTGGAAGCAAATTAGCTGGGCCTGGTAGAAGGGTACTCACCTAGTTATTACTGCAGTTATCCTTACTGTCCTCCCACGGCGTCTCCCAGAGGCCTTGGAGCCCTGAGAACCCAAGCGTGTGCCCGCAGGTTCCGTGAGGGCCATGGAGGTGCGGCCGCCAGCGCCACAGAGCTACTTCTGCCGGGCGCTGTGTCCTTTCCCTCGGGTTTTTGCTGCGGGAGCTGTGGCTGCCGATTCGGAGAACCAGAAGCTGTCTTCCTACGTCCCAGAGCCTGATTACCTGGAATCCGGATGGGACCGCCTCCGGGACCTGTTTGTCAAAGAGTAAAAGTGCCTAGGGTCTGTGGGGAGGGGACTGCGAAGAGCTGTCCTGCAACCTGGGTCATCCTGGGGTGAAGGACCCCTGAGTGATGTGGTTTGTTTTTGAATAAGATTTGGTGTTGTAATGTTTGTATCCCAAGTTTGTGTCCTCACATTGCCATTTAGTAGTTCTGTTGATTGACAGGACAGTTTACAAATGGTAGGAGTGAAACTCATTATAAATCAGAGCATTTTTAGAGAATATAGTCTTAGTGTAATCCCCCGATTTTACAAATTAGAAGAATTGGACCGAGCTAATTAGTGTCAGAATTGACCCTGGAATCCACATCAGCGAGATTACGCTCCAGTATTTTTTTTCGCATTTCACTTTATTCCAAACTTTGGTATTTCATGACCATAGCTCCCCCTTCTCTCCAAAAAAATGGAGATTGGAGAGACGGCAGCGAGAGCTGTAAAATGTTTATTCTGTCAGATAATGAATATATAAAAAATAATAGCAAGTATTGTCTCATTTTTATAAAAGAAACGATATTAGCTAGATCAACAAATAAGGTTATTTCAGAATACAAAATTAACTTCAAACTGAATTCACTTTAATGGAAAACTCATTTCATTTATTCACTTATTTCATCATTTATCAATTATTGGTGGAAAAATGGCCCTTTCATGAAATAGTTTACAATACTACACTGTTACCAGGTGGTTAAATTAACTTTGAAGCTTTGTTATGTTGCTGAGATTGTTGGGACAAGGAGTTGGCAGAATCGTGTTTAATTGCTTTATTGAAATATTATCTTTATTTTAAAGATAATGAGGCAGCCTTTCTCATTGGTCCTTCCAATCAATATTTACTTGAGATACTTGTGAAAGATCCTATGTAGTATATAACAGAAGAGTGTTATTTTGATCAGCTTTGGAAACCACAGAATGTTGGAGCTGAAAGAAACTTGAAGGTAATCTAGGTTAACTTCTATGTTCCCCTCCATCATAGATGAGGAAATTAAAGTTCATAGATTGTGATCTGGCTGCAGGTCACTTAACAGTGGGTGACAGAACCAGAACCACAACCCTGTTGTCACTTGTAGTTTAGGTCTTTTCCACCACTGTGCTATTTCTTCACCATTTATTAGCTGTTTGGGCCAACCATAGGACTTCTTAGAGCCAAATAAATAAAATGGAGATAAATATCACCTATGGCATGGAATTTTTCAGAGAATGAAAAGGAGGCAAAGCATATTCATCTGGCTTGTTAAATTTTAAGCTTTTACATTTTCTCTTTTCTGAGTTCTGTCATAGGCCAATTTTTAGGTAAATGTTTTTGATCTTATTCACTATACAAGATAAGTACAGGGTTCAAATTATAGCAGTTTTTTCCTATTGGCCTAAGTAAGTATAAGAATGACAGTTTTCTGAGAAATTTTATTTAGATTTCTCTTGTAGATGCAGGAGCTGTAAAGACTCACTGATTCTGATTTCAGAGATGTGGTTATTGATAATTAGAATTAGATAAACACCTTATAGTCTCCGAAGAAAGTGATTTAGTAATGTAAATAACATTTAGTATTTATCTAGAGGGCCATTTATAGTAACATAATACTTAAAAACTTAGCTATTCATTAGAGCTTCTAGAAACATCTTCAAAGCTTTATTATCAATTCTAATTTCTTCTTTTGAGAGTAACAAATTGAATTAAACAGTGGTTTTTCCTTATGTTAGGTTGGTCTGTGGTGTCCATTGCACAGTGAGATCTCTCATTTGTTGCTTTTTATCATACAGGCCCAATCTGAGCATGGCATAAAAGTGAAGAATTCAGAAAGACAGGTTTTGATTTTTTTTTTTTTAATCTAGGATTTTGTTCTTGAATATATTGTCCTAAAATCTGTAGGTTTGTGTCATTTCCAAAAGTTAGCTTAAAATTCAAAAAGGGAAATCTTGATCCTTGCATCCAGCTTTTACAGATTCTTCCTGATTCCAGAGATGTAGTGGACTTGTAATAGTCATCAAATAAAACCACCTTAGAAAAAAACATTATTGGAGTATAATATGCATCTATTTACACATAAATATATTGATCAACAAATTTTCACAAGCTAAACATAGCTGTGTAACCAACACCGAGAAACTGTTAGCAGCATTTCAGAAGCTCCCCTTTGTGCCCCTTCTAGTCACTATCTTCCTAAGGGTAATCAACCAATAGCTTAATTTCTAACAGCATAGGTTAATTTTGGCTGAGATTTGAGCTACTTGTGATATAACTGTGGTATTTAATTCATCAGGAGATTTTATTAATCCAGAGATTCTGCCCATGATGAAAAATGTGGTAGTGTTAGTATTGGGGTCATTTTGAATGTACTGTCTTTTGGAGAGCAGTATCCATAAACTAATCCCAAACAACATTGTCTTTTTGATGTCTTAGTGAACAGCAGAGAACTTCAAAGGAACTTGAGAATATTTATAAGGCGGCTATTTCAGCAGGCATCATTGGCTGGGCATATGGAGGAATACCAGCTTTTATCCATGCTAAACAGCACTATGTTGAGCAGAGCCAAGCAGAAGTTTATCATAGCCGGTTTGATGCTGTGGTAAGTACTGATACTCTAAAAGTATTTGAGGGCATATTAGTTTAGTAATTCACTTTACACTTAGCTATTCAGTTAGGTGGTAGGGTTGGAAGGGTTAAGATGTCAGAGTAAAGAAACAAAACCTGCACTTAACAACAGTAGACGTATTAATGCTAAAGAGCATACACATGGTTTGTCAGACTACTTTTCTTATCTTCAGAGGGATTACCACCATGGCTCTACTTTCTGAAATATATTTCTATCACTTCTCAGTCTTTTGGCTAAGATCAAGTATAGTATCTGAAATATATTTCTAATCCCTAGCTAAATCATCAAGGCTTAGCTGTAGCATATTAACCCCATTCACAGGGTCTCCTTGGAGGACACTAAAACAATAATTAGCATTTATAACTCTACAGTTTATAGAGTGCTAACTCTTTTGTTAGATCTGTACATCAACTCTGTTGTATAAGTGAGGAGGTTACAGCTCAGAGAATTAGTTGTTTGGGTTTTGTTTTGTTTTTTAAAATTCTGTCAGCCTTAAAAGTTGTAAAAGTAGTACAAAGAATTCCTATATACCTATCACCCAAATTCTCCAAATGTTAACTTTTTATCACATTTACTATAGCATTCTCTCTCTGTATAATGCATATTATTATTTTTTGTGACTGCTAAAGAGTAAGTTATACTCATGATAAATACTTCAGCATGTATTTCCCTGAAAACAAGGACATTCTTTTATATAATCACTATATAATTATCCAGATCAGGAAATTATCACTGATATAGTACTATTGTCTTATTTTCAGACTTTATGTAAATTTTGCTAGTCGTCTCTCCAATATTATTTATTTATTTAAGTTTATTAATTTATTTTGACAGAGAGTGTTCAGAGGGAGCTGAAGTGGGGGAGGAGCAGAGAGAGAGGGAGAAAGAGAGAATCCCAGTCAGGTTCTGTGCCAGGCTCCACGCTGTCAGTGCAGAGCCCAGTGTAGGGCTCAGTCTCATGAAGCATGAGATCATGACCTGAGCCAAACCAAGAGTCAGACACTCAACCGACTGAGCCACCCAGGCACCCGTATTTTAAAAGTAAATAAAAATAATTTTTTTTTCCAGGTCCAGCATCTAATACTGGATCAGATGTTGAATTTGCCTTTCATGCCTCTTTAGTCTTTTTTTTTTTTTTTTTCATTTTTTTTCAATGTTTATTTTTAAGGGACAGAGTAGGAGTATAGAAGGGGCAGAGAAAGAGGGAGACACAGAATTCAAAGCAGGCTCCAGGCTCTGAGCTATCAGCACAGAGCCCGATGCAGGGCTCGAACCCACGAACTGTGAGATCATGACCTGAGCCGAAGTCGAACGCCCAACCTACTGAGCTACCCAGAGACCCCTCTTTAGTCTCTTTTAATATAGAACAGTTTCTCTTTCTTTAACTTTCTTGATTGTGACATTTTTGAAGATTGGGGGCTATTTATTTATTATTTTATTTTATTTTATTTTAATTTTTTATTTTTTTAAATTTACATCCAAATTAGTTAGCATATGGTGCAATAATGATTTCAGGAGTAGATTCCTTAGTGCCCCTTACCCATTTAGCCCATCCGCCCTCCCACAACCCCTCCAGTAACCCTCAGTTTGTTCTCCATATTTATAAGTCTCTTCTGTTTTGTCCCCCTCCCTGTTTTTTTTTTGTGTTTTTTTTTTTAACATTTATTTATTTTTGAGACAGAGAGAGACAGAGCATGAACAGGGGAGGGTCAGAGAGAGAGGGAGACACAGAATCTGAAGCAGGCTCCAGGCTCTGAGCTGTCAGCACAGAGCCCGACGCGGGGCTCGAACCCACGGACCGTGAGATCATGACCTGAGCCGAAGTCGGCCGCTTAACCGACTGAGCCACCCTCCCTGTTTTTATATTATTTTTGTTTCCCTTCTCTTATGTTCATCTGTTTTGTCTCTTAAAGTCCTCATATGAATGAAGTCATATGATATTTGTCTTTCTCTGACTAATTTCGATTAACATAATACCCTCTAGTTCTATCCACGTAGTTGCAAATGGCAAGATTTCATTCTTTTTGATTGCCAAGTAATACTCCATTGTATGTATGTATATGTATATATGTAGATGTATATATATATACATCTACATATATACATATATATACACATCACATCTTCTTTATATATTCATCCATCTATGGACATGTAGTCTCTTTCCATACTTTGGCTATTATTGATAGAAACATGGGGGTGCATGTGTCTCTTCGAAACAGCACACCTGTATCCCTTGGATAAATGCCTAGTAGTGCAATTGCTGGGTCGTAGGGTGATTCTATTTTTAGTTTTTTGAGGAACCTCCATACTATTTTCCAGAGTGGCTGCACCAGCTTGCATTCCCATGTGGGCTATTTATTTTGTAGAATGTTCTTCAATTTGGATTTGTTTAATGTTTTCTCATGATTAGATTCCAGCTATGTGTTTTAGCAGGAATACCCTAGATTGGGGTATTAGTACTCCTTACTTCTTACTTAGACGTACTTAATGTACTTCTTACTTAGTACATTATATCAGGAGCACATGATATCTGTTGTCCCTTTACTGATGATGTTTACTTTAGGCACTTGGTTAAGATGGTCTCTGCCAGGCTTATCCACTGTAAAATTATTATTTTTCTCTCTTTGTAATTTTTTTATTTTTTATTAAAAAATTTTTTTTGAAAGAGCACACGTGCAAGCAGGGGAAGGACAGAGGGAAAGGGAGAGAGAATCTCAAGCAGGCTCCACACCCAGTGCAAGCCCAGGCGGGACTTGATCTCAGGACTGAGATTATGACCTGAGCTGAAATCAAGATAATTAGTAAATGTAATTAGTGAATATCTTATGGATACTTATGAGATACTTTGAGACTATGTAAATATCCTATTTTTCATCAAATTTCCGTGCTTTAGTTTTAGTATTCAATGATGACTCTTACCTGAAAGAGTTAATACTGTGGTGGTTGCGAAATGGTTATTTCCTAATCCCATCTTTCCTACATTTATTGCTTCATATTCAGCTTTAAGGAAGAGCTTTCCCTTCTCCTGTATTTGTCTTTTTATAATTTATTTCTATCAATGTGGACTCGTGGATTCTTGTTTTACTCTGTAGCTTATAATCCATTCTTATCATTATTTATCTTGATGCTGAAATTGGCCTAGATTTGGACAGTTGGAGCCCTTTAAACTAGCTCCTTTGTTCTTTTTATATGTCCCCATCGTTCTTTGAGCATATCTTTATTTTTTGGCATAGCAAGATGTTCCTGGCTCATCTTTTACTTTTCCAGTACCAGCCCCAGAGTTAGTCATCACCAAGGAGTTCTAGTTTCTTTTAGTGGAAAAATTATATATAAAACTAAGATTTGAGGGGCACCTGGGTGGCTGAGTCGGTTAAGTGTCCGACTTCAGCTCAGGTCATGACCTCACAGTTCATGAGTTCAAGCCCTGCGTCGGGCTCTGTGCTGACAGCTCAGAGCCTGGAGCCTACTTCAGGTTCTGTGTGTATCTCTCTCCCTGTCTCTCCTCCGCTTGCACTCTGTCTCTCAAAAATGAAATAAAAACATTAAAAAAACAAAGATTTGATGCTACATATGCTCACTTACAGGGATATCATGGCTTCTATAGGCCCTAGGAAATGTGTGTGTGCTCATATATACTTATGTGCACATATTCATACACACATCTGTATCTATTTATTTATCTGCCTATTTGTTAAAAGCCACGAGTCCATACTGATACTCTTCAGAGAGGTTTTGACTTGCCCAGTATCTTGTAGTAGTTAAGAATCCACTTAGGGATTCTCTCAAAATCTAGACTATATCCTCAGGATATTGTACCAGACTTGCTCCATGGTGATGTGGAGACAGACAACCTGTCTTCCAGTTCTGACTTACTCCTTCTTGGCTGAGTGATCTTGGTTAGAAACTTCCTCTCTGTGCTTTAGTTAAATCTGAAACACCTGCCTAAAAGAAAAGTTGTAAAGATTAAATGAGGTAATATGTTAACACAACTTTTACATAGAACGTGGGCAGTAAATATCAGTTCTCTTTTCTTTGCTCTTTTCTCTATATCTGTATTACTATCATCCTTACCCTTTTATTTACCATTTCTTTGGTTCTTTTTTATTTTATGGTTTCTTTTTTCCAAGATTTCTTGGATATAAAAAGCATGTCTAATACTGACTTTATATTTGCCATGGCATTTGCCATATAGATTTTCTGTTTATGCCTCATTGATAGATTGCTTGGTTGACACTGGCAATTCTTAGTTCCTTTTCTATCTCCCGATAGAATAGGATGCACATGGGACTTTTGCTTAAGTTTCAGTAAACGGTATTTCTAGAGATCTTAATAACGTTTCTGTTTAGGTGTCCCTGCCTAATCCATAGCCATCATTCTACCACAGTTTTAGAATAAAGAATGTATTAAGGGGTCTTGGAATCTCACAGCCTTTTCATTAACTTTAGCAATCTGCACATCGTGCTGCCACACGAGGCTTCATCCGGTACGGCTGGCGCTGGAGTTGGAGAACTACAGTGTTTGTGACTATATTCAAGTAAGTTCTCTCTGAGTTGTGACAAAAGGTCTTAGTATTATTTTGGGAGCACATCTTTTGAGCAAGTGAGATTTTTAAAAACTAAACACTCACATGAAAGTGATTCATAATACCTTTTTCCCCAAGAACTTTTATCTATGTAAAAGATTGGTCCAGATATAGGTTTGCATCCATGGATGGAGGTCTTCCACCTATTATCAAAGTAGGGACAAGGTTTCTAAGTAAGAGAAATTCTTTGGTTCATTCTTCAACAGAAGGTCCACCTAGAAAACCTAGGGAATATTGGTAGTCCGGAACACATTCACGGGACCTAGACTAAGACCAGGAATTGACTTAGTAGGCATTTCTAATACCTATCACTTTAGTGAAAATTGTGGTCGAGAAAGTAAGGGGGATATGCTTTAAAGTTTATGTTTTCTTCCTTCCCCCTTCTTCCCAGCACAGTGAATACTGGTCTAAATGTGTACCGAAATAAAAATGCCCTAAGCCATTTTGTCATTGCGGGAGGTAAGACATTTTTGTTCTTGTTTATGTTTTTCAGTCTCCTCAAATATGGTTTGGGAAATATTTAAGGACTTATAAATCAGAACTACTGAATTCTTTGGTTGACTTCTCATCACATCTCATTCAGCATTCATGCAAAATGTATGGAGAGCATTATGCTTGGCCCTTGGTATACTTGGTGAACAAAACAGAAAAGGTCTTTGCTTTCATGGAGTTTTATAGTCTAATGTGGTTGGGGGAGAAAAAGGCTGCTGTGATAGAAAATAGCAAACAGGTGAAGCAATGGGATGATCAGGGTGAGTAGAGAAGGCCTTTATGGGGAGGTGACATTTAAGCTGATACCTGAAAAGTGTGAAGAAGAGTAGCCTATGCAGAAGCAACATTGAGGGTGAAGTCTCCAAGGCAAGAAAGTTCCTCAAAAGCAGGATAATAAGGCTGGAACATAGTCAGTAAGGGGAAGAGTGGCTTGAGATAAGTTTGGTGAAATTACGTAGAAAGGGACCAGATTTTTCATACTAAGAGTTTGGATTTTATTTTAAAGCTTTATGCCTCTGGTAAATGTGACCTCTTTAAAATGAACATTAAAAAATAAGTATTGAAGTATTATTTCCAGAAATGTAAATGTGAAGTGCCACATATACTCAAACACTCACTACCTCGTGTAATTCTCTTACATGCAAAAAGGTACATATAATTCATAAAACATTTAAAAATTTTTTTAATTTGGAAATAATTTCAAGCTTACAAAAAGTTTTAAAAATAAAAGTAATACAAGGAACACCATATAACCTTTATATACAGAGATTCAGTTATTTACATTTTAGCCCATTTGCTTCTTGTTCTCTCTTCTGAGTGCATGCTCTCTTTCTCTGTGTATATGTATATATACACCCAGGCAAACACATGTACACATAATTTGAACTTAACAATTTAATGGAAACATTTTAAAATATAAAACTAGAAATAGGCATTAATAGCACTGGAGCAGCTGGAACTTGCCCTTTTTTAACTCGCCACCATTTTTCCATGGGTATTCTGTAGGCTCAAATGCCTATATCCAAACCAAACTCTGTTTTCCTCCCCCAACTTCCATACTTGCTCCTGTCGTTAGGTTCTTTATAATTTACCATGTTAAACAAATAAACAAAAAACCTGGAAACCAGATAATGATATGGTTCTGCCTTTTATCCCCTTCTTTGCAAAGTTCTAGTCCTTTAATTAGATTCCTTTAATATGTAGGGACTCTCACCTCCTCTTTCTTCCCACTGCTGCTATCTGGTCTTCCCTGTTTCTAGTCTTGGTTTCCTCCACTTCCACTGTTACCTTAGTTACTTTTTGGAAATATGAATGTGAGTATAACACTTTCTGCTTGAGCTTCTTTCATAGTTTCCCATCATTCTAATGTTGATTCTTGATCTGGTCCTCACGTACCACTCTTGCTCCACCCTATGACTCTACTCTTGATTTCCCAAACCCATCATAATCTTGCTTTACATGTATTGGTCCCTTTTCTTGAGCATGCCTTCCCACTCCTGCAAATAATTTTATTCAGCTTTTATTGAACCTGTCTTTCAAGGTTCAGCTTATCTGTCAGCTTTAGTTTCCTAGTCCCTATTTTCTTATTTTTGGGTCTTCAGGTGTCTTTCCCCTATATTCCCATAATTAACTATAAATATTTTAATCAAAGCACTTACGACTCTATGTTGTACCTGTTAACTTGTTTTGCTTCTCCACTAGATGACTTACTTGATATCAGAGAAAGTCTTCGCCTTTTATATCACAACTATTTGACACATAGTAGAGTAGAATAAATGTTCCTTGAATGTAAATTGAGTGTAAAAATTAGTAAAAAAATAAACATGATACAAGATAAGTTTTTATCTCAAACCAGCAACCAACATTGAATTTAATGGTATAACACTGAAGTAATTTCCCCTGAAGTCAAAATCATGTCAAGAATGTCTCCCCTCATTATTATATGGCATTCATCTGGACATTTATAAATGTATATTTGACATCTGGAATGACTGAGTGAGGAGCTTGGCAAATTCTTTCACAAAAAGCAACAATAGAATTGGACATAATTATCAAAAACCATTTAAAGATGCTGGAAATTGACCACAGGCACACAACAAATCAGTAAGCATTTATCCAAGAATTTCTACTGACTTTCAGTAAGAACATTGGGAGTCTGTGGTGTTTCAGCCTAGGGCTCCTCCTGCCCCCCTAGCCCACAGCTCTGTGATGCAGAAGTTTCATAAGGACAGGCTGGAGGACTGGCTTTCTGCTGCTTGAGGGCGCTGACTTTATTTGGAGCAGAAAACAGAAAATTCCAAGCCAAGGGGTGTTGCTGAAAACAATTGCAACAGGGAAGGATAATATCACACAGCTAATCTGAGGTTTTGATACTATTTGGGGTAAGGAATAGACTGGCAGATGAGGCAGAATCTTAACAGGAATATCTAGGGAACAAGACAGCCACAGGGGGTTTTAATAAGATTCTATGTATCCCTAGAATTCTGGAAAGTTGCACACATGTGTAAGTATGTATTCATGCACACTCTGGAGAGACTGGCAAGGGCCCTAGCAAGCTACTTATCTTTGGTTAGTTGTGAGGGTTAATTGTGAACACCAAAAGAAAAAGCCAGAAGAGATTTTAAACTGTCTAAACTTTGAATGCATTCTTCAACCACAGATACGTTGGTAAAGGATAGGAGTGTTACTAGCTTGGGATGCTTAAGCATAATTTCTGACAAATCATTGGCTGACTACTTAAGCCAGTGTGATGCCTAGGAAACCACGCATACAAATAAAAACTGAGCAACGACGTTAGTGGCTGTACTCTGCAGAAAAAAGACTCCACAGAACTAGTCCGGGCAAGTCACTACATAGACAAAGAATTACAGTCATCCCCCCTGTGTGGGGGGTGTTAACTCCAGAGTTGCTATAATTTATTACCTAAAATGTCCAGTTTTCAACAACAAAAAAATCATATGACATGTAAAACCAGGGGATTAAAAAAGCACTCACTGGGAATGTCTCTGACTGGACCCATCCATTGAACATAGAAGACAAGGCTTCAAACCATTTTAAAGAAATTTAAAAGTATGATGATAGTGACTTACCAAATAGAGAATATCAATAAAGACAGAAATTATAAAAAAAAAAAATCAAATGAAAAGTTGAAAGTTGATACAACAATAGAAATTAAAATTTCACTGGAGAGGAGGAGCTCAACACCAGTCTTGATAGCAAAAGAGAATTCATGAATTTGAAGAGGGATCAATATAGATGATTTTTCGTGAAGAACAGAATTTTTAAAATGAAGAGAAATGAACTGAGCCTGAGCAACCTATAGGACACCATCAAAAATACCAATATATGTGTGAAGGGAATGTTAGGTAGAAAAGAGAGAAAGGGTTAGAAAAAAGTATTTTAAGAAATAATGGTCCTTAACTTCCCAAATTTGATGAAAAACATTAATCCACACATCCAAAAGGTTCAACAGACTCCAAGAAGAACAAACATGAGGAGATTCACACCTAAGCACATAATAGTTACACTGTTGAAAGAAAAATCTTAAAAGCAGCAAGAAAAAAATAACTCCCATGAGGAACACCAAAGAGGATTAACAGCTTATTGCTCATCAGAATGATGGAAACCAGAAGGCAGTAGAATGCATTCAAAGGCCTGAAAAGCATAAGTTGTCAACCAGGAATTCTGTTTCTAACAAACCACTCTTCAAAATTGAAGGCAAAAATAAAGATATTGGCAGATAAACAAACAAAGAAAAATTGTTAATAGCAGATCTGCCTTACAAAAATACTATAGGAAATTCTTCACGCTAAAAGGATGTAATAAACCAGATAGTAACCTGAATCTATGAGAAATATTAAAGAGCATTGATAAAGATAATTATATAAGTAATTATTAAAGGCTGTATAAATATTTTTTCTCATAACTAATCTAAAAGACAATTATGTAAAATAATAACAAAATTGAAGTGTTAGACATACAGCATATTTAAAGTTGTATATGGCATTAATAGCACAAATGAGAGGGAAGGAATGGAGGTATGTTGGAGCAAGGAGATGACACCAAATAGTAACTTGACAGGAAGAAATGAAAAGTACTAGAAATGGTTAATATGTAGGTTAATATAAAACACTCTATAAACCTATTGTTTTCCTTTCTTTTAACTGTTTTTCCCTAATTTAAAAATAGTATTTGAGGGACTCCTGGGTGGCTCAGTGGGTTGGGCGTCTGGCGTCAGTCATGTCATGATCTCACAATTTTTGAGTTCGAGCCCCACGTCAGGCTCTGTGTTGACAGCTCAGGGCCTGGAACCTGCTTCAGATTCTGTGCCTCCCTCTCTCTCTGCCCCTCCCCCACTCATGCTCTGTTTCTCCTTCAAAAATAAATAAACATTAAAAAATTAAAAAAAATAAAAGTAGTATTTGAGGGAGTGCCTGGGTGTTTCAGTCAGTTAAGTATCCGACTGTGGCTCAGGTCATGATCTCCCGGTTTGTGAGTTGGAGCTCCACATCAGGCTTTCTGCCGTGAGCAGGGAGCCCATTTCATATCCTCTGTCACCCCCTCTGTCCTTCCCTTACTTGCATGTGCTCGCATTCTTGCATGCTCTTTCTTTCAAAAATAAACTTTTTTTTTTTTTAATTAAAAAAAATAACAGTATCCAACTAAGTGGCTAAGTTGGTTAAGCAGCTGACTCTTGATCTTGGCTCAGGTCATGATCTCACGGTTTGTGAGTTGAAGCCCCACATCTGGCTTTGTGCTGACAGTGCAGAGCCTGCCTGGGATTCTCTCTCTCCCTCTTTCTGCCTCTCCCTTGCTCGTGGACACACACTCTTTCTCATCAATCAACCAATAAACTTTTTAAAAAATGCTAGAGACAAAGGACATTTTATAAATTTTTTTTTTATGTTTATTTTTGAGAGAGAAAGTGAACAGCGGACAGGCAGAGAGAGAAGGGGACAGAAGGTCCAAAGTGGGCTCTGCACTGTCAATGGAGAGGCTGATGCAGGACTCGAACTCACAAACTGAGAGCATGACCTGAGCCAAAGTCGGATGCTTAACCAACTGAGCCATCTAGGCACCCTCATTTTATAATGTTTAAAGGACCAATCCATCAAGAAGATATAACATTTATAAACATATAAACTAACAACAGAGCTCATAAATACATAAAAAGAAACACTGAATTGAGAGGAGAAATAGACAATAACAGATTGTGAAATAGACAATAACAGATCAGGAGTTCAAGCCCCACGTCGGGCTCAGTGCTGATGGCTCAGAGCCTGGAGCCTGCTTTGGATTCTTTGTCTTCCTCTCTCTCTGACTCTTCCCCACTCATGCTCTTTCCTTCTCTCTCTCTCAAAAAATAAGCATTAAAAAATTTTTTAAAAATGACAAGATAACAAACAACTTTAGGAAGACTGACCAAGAAAAAGAAAATAGACACAAATTACCAAAATCTACTCAAGAAGAAATAGAAAATCTGGATAGCCCTACAACAAGTTAATAAACTAAATTGTTAGTTAAAAATCTTTTCACAAAGAAAGCCCAAGACCAGATGGCTTCAGTGGCTATTTGGGAAGTTTCTTTCACAAACTCTTCCATAAAATAGAGGAAGAAGGAACACTTTCAAACTTATTCCTTTGGACTAGTATTATCCTTGATACCAAAGCCAAATGAAGAAGATGAAGATAGCAAAGAGAACTACAGATCACTATCACTCAAGAGTATATACACAGGGGCACCTGGGTGGCTCAGTCAGTGGAGCATGTGACTCTTGATTTCACGGTCGTGGGTTTGAGCCCCATGTTGGGTACAGAGATTATTTTATTTATTTATTTTGATTTTTAAAATATTTTTTATTATGTATATATAATATAATATGATATGTGTATATATATAATATAGTCAAATTAGTTTCCATACAATACCCAGTGCTCATCCCAACAAGTGCCCTCCTCAGTGCCCATCACCCAGTTTCCCCTCTCCCCCATCCCCATCAACCCTCAGTTTGTTCTCAGTATTTAAGAGTCTCTTATGGTTTGCCTCCTTCCCTCTCTGTAACTTGTTTTTTCCCCCTTCCCCTCCCCCCTGGTCTTCTATTAAGTTTCTCTGGATCCACATATGATTGAAAACATATGGTATTTGTCTTTCTCTCCCTGACTTATTCACTTAGCATAATACTCTCCAGTTCTATCCACATTGCTACAAATGGCCAGATTTCATTCTTTCTCATTGCCAACTAGTATTCCATTTTTATATATAAATCACATCTTCTTTATCCATTTGTCAGTTGATGGACATTTAGGCTCTTTCCATAATTTGGCTGTTGTTGAAAGTGCTGCTATAAACATTGGGGTACAAGTGCCCCTATGCATCAGTACTCCTGTATCCCTTGGGTAAATTCCTAGCAGTGCTATTGCTGGGTCATAGGGCAGGTCTATTTTTAATTTTTTGAGGAACCTTCACACTGTTTTCCAGAGTGGCTGCACCAGTTAGCATTCCCACCAACAGTGCAAGAGGGTTCCAGTTTCTCCACATCCTCTCCAGCATCTACAGTCTCCTGATTTGTTCATTTTAGCCACTCTGACCATTGTGAGGTGGTACAGAGATTACTTTAAAAAGAAAAGTATGTACACAAAAATCCTTTACAAAATATTAGTAAACCAAATCCAGCAACAACCAAGGATTGTATACTGTAAACAAGTGGAATTTATCCAAGGAATTTAAGGTTAGCTTAGAAAAGTATTTGACAAAAATCCAACATTCATGATAAAAACTCTCAACAAACTAGGAATAGAAGGGAGCTGCTTTAACCTAGTGAAGGTCACCTATCATCTATTAAAAAACCTACAGCGGGGCGCCTGGGTGGCTCAGTTGGGTGAGCGTCCAACTTCAGCTCAGGTCACGATCTCACGGTTCGTGAGTTCGAGCCCCGCGTCAGGCTCTGGGCTGATGGCTCAGAGCCTGGAGCCTGCTTCCGATTCTGTGTCTCCCTCTCTCTCTGCCCCTCCCCCATTCATGCTCTGTCTCTCTCTGTCTCAAAAATAAATAAACATTAAAAAAACCTACAGCAAACATCGTATTTAATGGTGAAAGACAATGATTTTCCCCTAAGACTGAGAACATGGGAAAGCTGTATACACTTGTAATTAAGGTGTATACTTGAGATGAATACAGTTGTATTCAGCATTATACTGGAGACTTTAACCAGTGCATTCAGGCAAGAAAAAGAAATAAACACTAAGGTCGGAAAAAAAAAAAAGTAACCTATTTACAGAACACATGGTAATAAAGAGTTTGTGTAATAAAGAGTCTGACTGATGTTTGGCTGCTGATAGCTTATAAGCCTCACTACTCCCTCCCCCCTTTTTAATTGACTTTATTTTTTAGAATAGTTTTAAATTCACAGTAAAATTGGGCAGAAGATACAAAGATTTTGCATATACAATAAAACTTTGGTTTGGGAGCATAATTCATTCCGGAAACATGCTTGTAATCCAAAGCACTTGTATATCAAAGCAAATTTCCTCATAAGAAATGATGGAAACTCAGATGATTTGTTTCACAACTCACAAATATTCGTATAAAAATGATTACAATACTGTAATATAATACAAATGAATAAGGAAAGTACAAAATATAAAGAAAAATAGATTAACCTGCACTTACCTTTGAAAATCTTTGTGGCTGGTTTGAGGGAGACGAGAGAGGAGGATTATTGTGTAGGACAACTTTATTACTAACGGATGTTGACTACAGTACAGTATTCATAAACTCTTGTCATATACTGTATTTAATGTATTCAGCATAAGACAACAGAGGGAAGGGTCTATATCTGCAGGCAGCCTGACCTAGAATGAAGCAAAGCATTCCTAAGCTTACTCTTGTATGGAAAAGCAAAGGACTGTCCACAGGTGCTTTGAAGTGACAAAAAATACACTAGTGCCAGTTGTGGGCACCTTCCAATGCTCTGAAAAGTCACTGATTTCCAATGCTCTGAAAAGCCTGAAACTGAGCATGCGAGCATGGGAGACGAACACCCACAATCTCCCAGAGAGGGAGAAAGAGAGAGAAGAACTATTGGCTCAGTTGTGATCGTATGACATTCAGCGTCAGGTGCTACTTACATTGCAAGTCTTTGCTCATTTATCAAGTTGAAATTTACTAGAAATAATGCTTATCTTGTGAAACATTCGCAGAACAAGTAAATTGCAATCCAAGGTTTTACTGTACTTCTCCCCCCGCCCCAACATACACACTTAAACATAGCCTCCCCACTATTAACATTTTACCCCAGGGTGGGATACTAGTTACAGTTGAAGAACCTACACTGATGCATCATTATCCCCCAAAGTCCATAGTTTCCCTTAGGTTTCACTCTTGGTGTACATTCTGTGGGTTTGGACAAATGTATGATGACATGTATCCATCGTTGTGGTATCATAAAGAGCATTTTCATTGCCCTAAAAATCTGTTCCACCTATGTATCCTGCCCACCAACCCCTGATAAACAGTGATCTTTTTTTTACTGTTTCAATAGTTTTGCCTTTTCCAGAAAGTTATATATTATATAACATTTTCAGATTTACATCTTTCACTTAACAGTATGCATTTAAGTTTCCTCCAGTCTCTTTTCATGAGTTGATAGCTCATTTCTTTTTAGTGCTAAATAAGATTTCATTGTCTGAATATACCAGTTTACTTATCCATTACCTACTGAAGGACATCTTGGTTGCTTCCGAGTATTGGCAGTTACGAACAAAGCTGCTATAAATGTGTGCAGGTTTTGGTGTGGACACAAGTTTTTAGCTCCTTTGGGTAAATACCAGGGAGCGTGATTGCTGGATCATATGGTAAGAATATGTTCATTTTTGTAAGAAACTGCCAGACTGTCTTCAAAGTGACTGTACCATTTTGTGTTCCAACCAGCAATGAATGAGTTTCTTTTGCTCTACATCCTTGCCACCATTTAATGCTGTCAGTCTTCTAGATTTTGGCTATTCTGATAGCTTTTTAAAAAATATTTATTTTTATTTTTTATTCTTTTTTTATTTTTTTATTTTTTTGAGAGAGAGAGAGAGGGAGAGAATGAGTGAGGGAGGGGCAGAGGAAGAGGGGGAGAAGAATCTTAAGCAGGGTCCACACCCAGCGCGGAGCCCTGTGTGGGACTCCATCTCACTATGTGAGATCATAACCTGAGCCGAAATCAAGAGTCAGCTGCTTAACTGAGCCACCCAGGCACCCCTAAAAAAAAAGAAAGAAAAAAAAATACACACACACACACACACACACACACACACACACACACATATGTTTAAGTTTATTTATTTTGAGAGAGACAGAGTGAGCAGGGGAGGGGCAGAGAGAGAGAGAAGGTGAGAGAGAGAATCCCAAGCAAGCTCAACAGCATGGAGCCCTACAAGGGGCTCGAAATCATGAACCCTGAGATCATGAGCTGATCCAAAACCAAGAATCAGTTGCTTAGCCAACTGAACTACCCAGGAACCCCTACCCCCCCCCCCCCAATATTTTATTTTTAAAAAAAT
This sequence comes from Panthera leo, assembly GCF_018350215.1. Taxonomy (NCBI): domain Eukaryota; kingdom Metazoa; phylum Chordata; class Mammalia; order Carnivora; family Felidae; genus Panthera; species Panthera leo. The sequence goes on from NC_056687.1 coordinate 65,240,278, forward strand.
GCTTTCTTTGGAAAAGAAGACTTGAAAAAAAGACCAAATTTATTACCATCTCGGGGTAATGTAATTAAAGGTGATTTTTTTTCTTGTTAATTTTAAAATTTGGAAAATTAAAAAAAACAAATAGTACTTAAATAAGACACATAAGTCTCAATTGTTTTTTTAAAAATGTTACTACATGAGATGCATTCGTTGTGTTGTGCATAGTGAGGGAGGAAAATGAATGACGTCCTGGATATACCATACAGTGGGAAGGAAAGGGAGCCTGTGCACTGACCACCTGGTGGCACTGTAGACCACATGCCCACTTGGAGGCCTGCCTGAGGGTTGTAGCAGGACAGAAAGGGTGAGACTGGAGCAAGGTACAAACTGCAGGGGTTTTTGTTCTTTGGGGAAAGCTTTTCTTGAAGAAGGATGAAATTGAAGAGATGGGAGTGAAGAAATTACAGATTTTTAATGGGAGGTGGGCAGAAATGAAGCAGAATGAGAAGAGGTTGGACCCATAGAACCGATATACAAAAATTAGGTTTGTAAAAGGGATGTTTCTTCCTTTGAACCTGCAGTGTGGAAGAGAAACTAGCTGTGTTGGCATTTTATTTATTTTTTATTTATTTATTTTTTTTAACATTTATTTATTTTTGAGACAGAGCATGAATGGGGGAGGGTCGGAGAGAAGGAGACAAAGAATCGGAAACAGGCTCCAGGCTCCGAGCTGTCAGCACAGAGCCTGATGCAGGGCTCAAATTCATGGACCACGAGATATGACCTGAGCTGAAGTCGGCCGTTCAACCGACTGAGCCACCCGGGCGCCCTTGGCATTTTAGATTCAGGAAATCTAGGTTATGGTGATGTATTATTGATACTGGGTTCTGAAAACTTACTCAGCGGTTTATGTTCTTTTTATAGAAGAAAAATTTTTTAAATGGATTCTAGTACTTACAGGTAATTTAATATTGGGTTTTTTGTTTGTTTGTTTGTTTTAAAATAGCTGTCACAGGAAGCCTTTTTAGAATAAACTTAGGCCTGCGTGGTCTGGTGGCTGGTGGCATAATTGGAGCCTTGCTAGGGTAAGTGTTAATATGGTTTGATACTAAATTAACACAACTTTCATTAATGCCTTACTGTTAAAAATCTCATTAATTTCTAAAGAATAAATTTGAATCTTACAGCCTATAAAAGGCCTTCAGTTTTGTATTGGCTGTCGCTTTGACTGTCAAATTCTAATCTTACCCCAGTTGTTGATTTTACTTCCAATTATCACTGCTTAGATATCACTAACACCTGAACCTTTTTGTAATTTGAACAATGGTATTTACAAGGAGCAGGAAAATAATAAGAAACAATTAACAAGCACATTCTGTTAAAAATTTTTTTTGTTTGATTTTGTTTGTTTAATAAATTAAAAAATTTTTCTTCTCCAGCTTGTTAATTTGAAAAAATTTGAACCTACAGAAAAGTTGAATGAATTAGTACATCAAACACCCATATACTCTTTTCACTTATGTTCACCAGTTAACATTTTGTCATATTTGTTGTATGTCTCTGTATATGTGTGGAATGTGTGTAAATTTCTTTTTCTTTCTCCTTTTTTCTTTCTGACTAAACTGTTAGAGACCTCATAATTCTTCACCTCTGAATACATTAGCTGGTATCTCCCAGGATGAAATGAAGAACATTCACCAATGATACCACAGTATAATCATCACAGTCAATAATTTAGCATTGATTCAATATAGCTATCTAAGATATGGTCCATATTCAAAAATTTTCAATTATTACAATAATGCCATACATATATATATTTAACTCAGGATCCAATTGCATATTGCATTTACAGTTTTGATTCCTTTAAGCTAGAATAGATCCACTGCTCTTTTTCCCCCAGAAAATTTTTCAATTTCTTTTCATTATCCCTTCATGAGTAGATTTAGGTTAAATGTTTTCGTCAGGAATACAGTGTAGGTGAAGTTAGTCCTTCTCGGTGTATCACATCAAGATACATATTGTCTTCACCTATTGTAAGTGATGTTAATTACTTGGTGCAGTACTTTTCTATTGCTGTGTAACAAACTACCACAAACTTTTGTGGCTGGAAACACCACCCGTTTATTATATCACAGTTCTGTAGGTCAGAAGTCTGAGGAGGCTGATGGGCTCTCTTTGTTCAGAGTTTTACAAGGCCAAAATCAAAGTATGGATCAGGCAGGTTCTTATTGGACTAGGGAAGAATCTGCTCCTACACCATTTAGGTTGTTGACAGAATCCTTGTGGCTGTAGGGCTGAAGTTATTGTTCCCTGCATGGTTGTCAGCCAGACACCAGTGTTCCTAGAGGCGTACATATTCCTTGCCACAGTGCCCCCTCTATGTTCAGACCAGCAACTGGTATGTTGAATCCTTCTCATACTTTGAATCTCTCTGACTTGTCTCTGCCACCAGAGAAAACTCTCTGCTTTTAAAGGGTTCATCCAGATAATTTCCTTTTTGATTGACTCAAATTCAACAGATTACTAACCTTAATTACATCTGTAAAATTTTGCTATGTAACAGAATCATGGGTATAATTTATAGTTGAGGAATTAGGGCAGGACAATTTGGGGGGCTATTGTAGAATTCTGCCTACCATATTTAGTATTGACTTAAATTTCTCCACTGAAAGGCTTCTGTTATTCTCATTGTGATTAGTAAATAATCTTGGGTAAGACTATGTGAATAGCATGTTCTCCAGCTATCTTTTTTCTAGTGGTTTTAATGATCTATTATAATTGTTGCCATAATCGGTTATTACTGATGGTTGTAAAATGATTTGTTAGTGCTATCTTTTCTTCTGTTTTTATTAGTTGGCATTCACCTGAGTTCTCCCTTCGCCTCCACCTACCCTCTCCCTTTTTCTACCCCCTTTTAAGGAGGAAGTTACACTAGACTTATGGATTCCTTTTTTAAATTATTTTTAAAAATTCAGCATGTCATAATCTATCGCAGACATGATTTTTGTTATATTGTGTTTTGTTTGTTTTTTAGTAAATTCTACCCTCAACGTGGGGCTTGAACTCAGGACCCCAAGAGCAAGGGTCACATGCTCTACTGACTGACCCAGCCAGGCACCACTTGTTATATTGTTAATATACCATCTTGGCTTGAAGGGAAAAATTGTTGAAATTAGCAGCAAAAATAATTTCTTTTTCATTGTCATTAAAAACACATAACATAAAATTTACCAGCCTGACCATTTTTAAGTGTGTAGTTTAGTAGTGTTTTTATATTCACATTATTGTACAAAAGATCTCTAGAACTTTGTCATCTTGCAAAATTGAAAACTCTGTACCCATTAAACATTAATTCTCCCTTCCCCTTGTCCCCCAGCCTTTGGCAACCACGTTTTTACTTTGTTTCTATGATTTTGACTACTTTATTATTTTTTAAGTTTGTTTATTTAAAGAGAGAGAGTATGTAAGTGGGATAAGGGCAGAGAGAGAGAATCCCAAGCAGGCTCCACATGTCAACATGGAGCTCGACACAGGGCTCAAACTCATGAACCATGAGATCATGACCTGAGCTGAAATCAAGAGTGGGATGCTCAACCAACTGTGCCACCCTGGCGCCCTGATTTTGACTACTTTAGATACTTCATATGAATGGAATCATATATTATTTGTCCTTTTGTAACTGGCTTAATTTTACTTAGCATAACATCCTCAAGGTTAATCTATGTTGTAGCATGTGACAGGATCTTCTTTTTAAAGGCTGTAGATACCACATTTTCTTTATCCATCTGTCAATGGACTTTTCCACTTGGCTACAGTAATTTTTCAAATGAGCTTACTTATGTTGTAGCCAGAGGGAACTTAAGTTATCTCAGAGTCAAAAACTCCTTTTCTTTGAGAACATAAGAACCAAACCCTTAACTTACTGTAATAATTGTTATCTAAATCAGTTTCTCGATGGGTAACTATTAACAGTGTGGGTGAGACTGTTGTGCCAGACTTTCGAACTGTAGGATGTTTTGGTGGTTCCATCCCCAGAAGCCAATGGTATCCTTCCTCCAACCACATATGCCCTCCACAGTTCCTGCCTTCTGGAGGTTTTGGTACCATTCCTGTTACAATTTCATTTCTGAGAAATCTTCAGTATAAAGCTACTTACTAGAACTTGTCACAAGTATATATTTTCCCAGTTTATCATTCATGATAAAACAGCCAATTTATAGGCCTGTTGTTTTTATACCAGTTAATTTTGGGAAGTTGCAGTGATTGTTTTTCTCTACTGTTTAGAAGACCAGGAAGGAAATTGCCTTAATAATTTTTTCTTCATTTGACAAGGACACTTTGTCAGAGTTCCTGTACCTGTCAGGGAATAAGTGGCTCAGTCGGTGTTGCTCCTGCCTTAGCAGACACTCACATGGTGTGTGGTCTAATGGCTGCTTTTTCCTAAGCTTTCTCTCTGCTTCCTTCTCAGCACTCCTGTAGGAAGTCTGTTGATGGCATTTCAGAAGTTCTATGGGGAGACTGTCCAAGAGAGAACACAGAAGGATCGCAAAGCACTCCATGAGCTGAAATTGGAAGAGAGGTAAGGAGCAGGTGAAGATAAAGGTACCTGGCTTTCCTAGCCATTGTGGTGTTCTTCTTAACCCAGGTACTCTAAACCACCACTCAATTCAAAGAGTTTCTGGGGCACCTGGCTGGCTCAGTTGGTGGCACATGCGACTCTTGATCTCAGGGTTGTGAGTTCAGGCCCCATGTTGAATAGATAAGCAGTCTGGTTTTTTCCATGTTTTTACTTAAAACTTTGATTTGTGCTAAAAACACATACGCACATGGAAATTTTTTTTTTTTTTTAATGTTTATTTATTTTTGAGAGAGAGACAGAATGTGAGTGGGTTAGGGGCAGAGAGAGAGGGAGACACAGAATCCAAAGCAGGCTTCAGGCTCTGAGCTCTCAGCACAGAGCCTGACGCGGGGCTCGAACTCACGAGCTTTGAGATCGTGACCTGAGCCGAAGTTGGACGCTCAACCGACTGAGCCACCTAGGCGCCCCCACACATGGAAATTCTTAATATCTGTAGATCAGTTGTCCAAGGACTTAGGTTCTATATGAGAAAAAGCATTGATTTTGTAGCCAATTAAACCTTGAAAACAGAGCTTAAATCCCAGCTAGGCTATTAATTAGTTCTGTGACCTTAGATAGTTTCCTTAATTTCAAGCCCTCAGTTTTCTCAGCCATTCTATAGGCAGAATCACACCACAATGCTCAATACATATTTGTTTCATTGACTCCTCTTCTCCATTGTAAGAGGGTATGTGAGATATGTAGTTTTCTAAGTTCCGAGATAAAGCATTTAAAATTATAATGCCAGTATAAAATCTGGTGTGGGGAATTAAAAGCATGAAAGCGTTGTTAGCTTATTTCTAGTTCTTTAGATGTCATAAGAGGCTTTTTTTTTTTTTTTTTAATGTTTATTTACTTTTGAGAGAGAGAGAGAGGAACAGAGTATGTGTTGGGGAGGGACAGAGAAAGCGGGACACACAGAATCTGAAGCAGGCTCCAGGCTCTGAGCTGTCAGCACAGAGCCTGATGCAGGGCTCAGACCCATGAACTGTGAGATCATGACTTGAGCCGAAGTTGGACACTTAATTGACTGAGCCACGGTGCCCCAGAAGCTTTTTCTTTTTCTTTTTTTTTGTTTTTTTTTTTGTTTTTTTTTAAATGAAACTTTAAGAAATTGGAAAGGTAGGGAAAATATATTGGTATTTGAATTTGATATAGAAAGTTGCAGAAGAATTAACATTTGGAAAAATACGAACAGGTAATAATTGTATTTCAATAAAAAAGGGAAACCAGAAAAATAACTAGAGCAGTTGATAAGTTATTTAGAGATAGAAAACCTCAAGAATGGCTAAAAGCAATAACTTGAATTGAATTACAGTAATGTAAAAATACTTTGGCAAAAGGAAATAGTGTCAAAAATTTATGTGTGTGTGTGTGTGTGTGTATATATATATATATATGTATATATATGATATTCCTGAGAAGAGTTAATTTAATAAGTAGTTAATAATAGTTAAGAACTTATATGCCTGCCTCTTTGCTTGAAAATAATCATAGAGAAGTTAAAGTGAGAACATAAAACATTGCCTTAGTGAGCTGAAAATGTAGAAGCCTGGTCAGGGCACCTAGGTGGCTCAGTCGATTAAGTATCTGATTTCAGCTCAGGTCATGATCTCACAGTTTATGAGTTTGAACCCTGTGTTGGGCTCTTTGCTGTCAGCTCGGAGCCTGGAGCTTGCTTCAGAGTCTATGTCTCTTTTTCTCTCTCTCTCTGTGCCCCTTCCCTGCTCATGCTCTGTCTCTCTCTCAAATATAAATTTAAAAGAACATTTAAAATTTTAGAAAAAAAAAAAAAAGAAAATATAGAAAACTGGCTATAGAGATATGGAAGAAGAAATGGTCCAACCTGGTTGTGAAGAGTTGAGAAGAAAGTCTTAGATGACCTTGATAATCACTTCAAGGAAGACACTAATACTAGATTTAGAAAAAGAACTGATCTGTTATTTGGAAATTAGATTTTAATTCCTTGTAAATACACATCTATAGTGTTGTCCCATCTGACGTTTCCATCTTGAGTTTACCATTGTGCAGTTCCCACGAGGTCTGGCAACAGACAGTTAATGAAGTGGCAGGGCAGTCACATGCCCCCCCAGCCCTGAGGGCAACAGGACAGCCAGGTTGCAAGGCTCACACTTCAGCTTAGGGTGTTTCAGCTCCTGCACGATACCCCTGCATGAACTCTGGAATATCGTAAGGATCAGAGCTGCCTCCACAGCAGTGTCCATTTTGGTGATATGAGAATCGTAGTCAGCATGTGAGTGGAACAGGTTAGGAGAGCAAAGAAGGTCCATTATGTTTAAAGTGCAGTGAGCAATGTTTGCTCATAAGTCACAGGAAGAAGACGACAAATACTATCTTTAAAAAAAATCAGGGCGCCTGGGTGGCTTAGTCGGTTGAGCGTCCAACTCTTGATTTTGGCTTAGGTCATGCATGTCCCAGGGTTGTGGGATTGAGCCCTGTGTTTGGCTCCATGCTGAGCATGGAGCCTGCTTGAGATTCTCTCTGTCTTCCTCTGCCCTGCTCCCCCACTTGCGCACACACTCGCTCTCTAAGAGAAAAATAAGCTAAAATAAAAATCTAAGAACTAAAGAAATGGAGCAGTACTTGATATATCCTTTTCATTCTTTTATTACAGTAAAGCCAGACTGCAATTTACTGAACTCCTCCCTGAAGAAATTGAAAGTAGCTTACAGAAAAATCGATCCAAAGATGATGTTAAGAAAATTGAAGCACTACTAAATCTTCCTAGAAACCCTTCATCAACAACTAAACAAGACAAAGACTGAAAATGTTCTGGACTTAAAATTCATTGGCGAGTTGAAGGGATCTATGTTGCCCTGTCCATTGAATGCCAAAGGCTAGTCTTCTCCTTGGCCAGCCTGCTGACAGATACAAGTGCTGGCACCTCTAGGGGCAGTGACTTGCTCTTATCTTTTGTTTTCACCAAGAATTGGGCAATTGTACACTTACTTTACTTATCCTTAAATTTAAATACATAGTCTTTCCTGATTGATCTATATATTTGGCATTGTATCTGTACAGGTCAATCAATACATATTTCTTTGCCCTGAATTTTACAATAGTAAATTAAAAATTTCCCAAAATTGGAGTTGAAATCTGTGGGTTGTATGTTTATTCTTGCAGCCTTTTAAAAAGATACTTAGTCACTAGAAGGAGGAGGTATCACTAGGTAAGGCAAATGGGTCTGTGATGAAATCCTTGTGCCTTTGGATCCTAGAAACATTGTGGGCCTAAGTGTGTAGTAGGGTTTGGTTTTGTTTTAATAAAAAAGATAATTCCTATGTCATTTGAAATAAGATATAAATTTAACAAAAATGAAGTAGATAAGCATTATTACAAAAAAAAAAAAAAAGGAGCCCATCTTTTTTTCTTCTCAGTGTTGCTGACAAAATGTCTATGCTATAATATGCAGAAGATACTTAGCATAGATATTCAGTCTGTACATTGCAGGAGCTTGCTCCTTTAGAAGGAAGCTCTCATGCAGACTGAAACTTTTACTAAATGAGAGGGGAGCAATGCACTAAGTGTACATCTAGTGCTTTGTTTTCATGTTGGACCTCTTTGTTTTTAGTTCCTGCCCTGAAAATAACCATTTTCAGGAGCCAGGTTTGTGTAGCCATGTGGTGTAGTGGCTGAAACCATGGGCTCTGGAGGCAAATCGCTGGCTTGGCATCTATGGCTTTGCAGCCATGTGACCAAAGCAAAGCCATTTTACTTTAAGTCTCAGTTTTCCCCTTTATCAAATGAAACAGTATCCACATCACAATGGGTATTAAATGAAATGATGCATGTAGAGTGTAACACAATGCCCTGGCCCACAGGGGATGATAGAAAAACAAATAGTAGTAGTTATAAGGATAGAAGAACCTGTGCACAAGTATATTTTTACCACGATTTATATGTCCTCACCACATTCCATAAAACCTGTTTTTCTTAATTATCCTATTCATAAATTGCTGACAAATTGGCAGTTAGTCAATCTCTTTATTGCTTTATTCATATACACATATAGATTAAATTCTCCCAACTAGAAATTATAAAACTAGGTGGTTGGTTTTTAAAATAATTTTTTTAGTATCACAAAAATATCAGAATAGAGGTAAAATAACCACTTTTTGAAAAAAATAGTACTGACACATTTATCAAATGTAATAAGTAACAATATAACTTATTTTAAATATAAATAAGCTCTCTTAGGTGTCTTCTGTTTTGTGACTACTTCTTGAGGTCTCCTTTTGATCATGTCTAAGGATTATTAATCTTAACCAAATGCAGCAACTCCCTTTTTTTTTTGTATTTTGCTTAAAGTTTTTGTCAGTCTCCTACTTTTATTTCTTCCGTGATTTTGTTCTGAGAGCAACCATTTAAAAGTGTACTTCTGTTTCTTAGACTATATAGCATAATTCAGTCCTTTTATAGCTACCAAAATTAAATGTTTTAAATCTAGCCATATTTGAGATACTTGGTCAACTTGCTATCCAACTTCAAATTTTCAAATGAGAATATCTGATTCCTCCAGCTTAAGTTAGGACCAAGGACCACTTCCTGGTCCACTGAGTTGTGGAAGGCAACGTCAGAGAAAGGGGAGTCATGAGTAACACAGGAGTAGCAGTTTGCCACTTCTTTTCAATTCTCTGCTGATGTCAGAAGGATCAGAAATGCCAAGGAGGAAAAGCCACTTTAGTGATCTGAGGAAGCTCTATGGAATGCTACTTTCATTACCTCAATTTCTAAAGATAGCTTACTGTTTAGTAATACACAATAAAAACCTATCTCATTTTAAATGAGAACTTTCTCATAAATATTTTATAAACGAGGTTAAACAACATGAAGCCATTTAAGGAGATTATCAGTCCAATATGAACCAGTAGGATGTGACTATCCCTCTCCAACCTGGCTATTGTTTTGAAGTGTATAAGTCATTCATCTTACACATCAGAGGATATTAGTTTTGGATAGGTCTTTCTCCAGAACCTGATAGAGAAGTGGGAGAGCAACAGAGGAGAGCACAAAGGAAAATGAAATACTGGCTACACATAGACAATGTTCCATTATCCTCATATTGGTATACATACCAGCATACTACCCACACATTAGCATCAGATTGCTTTTTACAACATAAAGTCCTCCAGTGTTGCGTCAGATCAAGTCCATAAAGTTGGCCTGACATTGAACAAATTCTTTTTCCAGAAACGTTGTGACTGGTGTGTATGTATATATACACCAGTTAATACCACAGACCCAGACTGATGATGGAAAAGAGCACCAGACACAGGAAATCTGGGTTCTGGCTCTGGCCTTGATCATTCAGGTCACCTCCTGGGCCTTGATGTCCTTGTCATTAACAAGTATTTTCAAATGTCTCTTCCAGGCTCAAGCAATTCTGTGTTTCTAAATTCTTTGACCAAGCCTACCAGAGCTACTAATGTTCCCACTGTATCCCACTAGTCACTTTCTGCAGAGCCACTGAAATGAAGAGGCTCCTAGAAAACAGATACATGAAGTACAAGGTGGGATAATCCTGGCCATCTGAGGAAATTCAAAGAGGTCAATCTAAGATGGAGGTGGGACCTGAGGAAACAAACAAATAAAATACTTTAAACCCTAAATCCCCAAAGGAAGAAAACATTTTAAAATTTTATATTTTTTATCACATAGGTGCTCCCAAATTGAGGGGGCATTGTAGATAGTAATCTTGATGGCTAAAGAATATAAAGGGAAGTCTGAATTATGGGAGAATTTAGGACAAGTCTGGCAATTTTTGATACATGAAATGTCAGACAAATATTAACCACCAGTTATCAAACAACCAAACTATTGATCAAGGCAATACTCTTCTACCTATGAGGCAAACAGACATATCAGGCATGGTTGTTCTCAATAAGCCTACAATTTAGTAAAGAATATAAGACACAGCATGTGAAAATAAACCCGGGATGGAATGTGATGTGCTCAAGATAGCACTGCTACAGCAGTTCAAAGGCATTGTTGCTTGAACTGGGCAAGATGGCCATGTAGAAGACTGGACCCATGGCTTCAATATGAGGTATCAGCCAACTGAGCAGAAGACTGTTAATAAGGGAAGTCAGGGAAGCTCTAGGTAATCACAGAACTGAGGGGGACATCCTGGACAGAGCATCCTAAAGCAGTTGTAAAGAAAACAGGATAGGAAACTGAGAGACTATTGTGGGGAAATGTGTATAGGCTGCTATGGTGTGAAAGGAACAGGAGCTTAATGCCCAGTTTGAGTTCTGGCTTTGCTCCTTGCCTGCCCGACCTTGGGAAAATCACTCAGCCTGTGGGAGGGTGCCTCAGGTTTCTTTCCTATAAAATGGATGTAAAGAACTTGCTCATAGAGATTTTTATAAGACTAAAATGAAATAATGCTTTTGTAAAACAAAACCTATTATATAAATCTCAGGTGTTGTGTTTAATTTCCTTTTGTTTTGTAAAGGTAACTCCATAGACTCTTGTTTCTTTTTTTTCCCCCCTGTGAAAACATCTTTATTTCTTCAATGATAGTAACACTATAGAAAGTTACATTCATACTAATAGCCCAAAGGCACCAGCCTATTTCAGAGAGGTTTATACATTGCATAGAAGACTAGATTCAGTGAATTCATGGGCCTCCTCACTAGCTTACAACTATGCATTTTCTGCTATTCTTGTTTCATCTTTCCCTATGCCTACCCAAATTTTAATTTCTTCAGAGAATTTTAAATCCTAGGTAGCACATCATTTTATGTGCAGATGCTTGAGTATGTATGTATTTCTCATAGGTGATGCTTATGTTAGCATAATTACAGCATTATCATATCTAACAAGATTAATAAACAATTCATTAACATCTAACATACAGATGGTGTTCAATTTTCTCCAATTACCTAAAAAATGTATTTTGACAATTGGCTTGTTTGAATCACAGAGTAAACAAGAAACAAATGTTACTTTTCATTCATATGTCTCAGGTTTCTTTTGATCTATAACACTCCTTTCTCTGCCATTTATTTGTTGAAGAAATTGGGTCATTTGTCTTATAATTTCTCACATCCTGGATTTGGCTGACTCTATCTTCATGGTGTCTTCAACATGGTTTTTTTTATCTGCCATATTTCCTGCAAGTTCACAGTTAATGATTCAGCAGAGAGACTCGCATTTCTTATACTTTTCCACCCTAACTTTGTAAGTCAAAATGGAACTGTTTATGGAGGCTATCAACCACCCTGGATCTGGTATCATTCTCTTGGATTCTAATGTTTCTCTTACTGAAAAGAACTGGGTAGTTTAGGATAATACAAAATTGATGTACGTTAATACTGTGACTCAAAAAAAGCTGATGCTGTGTTAGGCTTCCTTAACATAAAGAACATTTCAGATCCCAGATAGTAATTTTCTCATTGTATGTAGAATTAGACCATATCTAAAGTCCTGGACTCCATTTGTTGACATTTAGTGTATTCACATGAAGCTTCTGGAACTACTACATGGAGAACAGTTGAAAGAACTGAGAATGTTTATACTAAAGAGATCGACTGAAATGTGGAAAGTTCAAAGTCTTGGAACTTTTCGAGGCATGGGCGGGGGGGTCTCTTCTGAGTTTTTAAGTGGGAAAAATGACATGGAGAAGTGATTATGAAATTTAGCTCTGTCACTGGGTTAGTAGGATGGCTCTATAAGAGGCAGGGAGACCAAAGAGGATGTTACTGAGGTGGTACAGAGTGACCAGTAAGTGACCCCAATCAGTGTCCATCAGTGAAGGATACAGGGGAAAAGGAATGATCAGCACAAGGAGTTGGGCCAGGAATATTCAAGATGCACTTAAAGTAGTGTTTTATAGGTAATGAAAGACACTGAGTTGACTGACAAGAGGGAGACATTTCAACATGGCAGAATGGTACAGCAGAGAAAGAGGTTATACAATAAGCAAGTCGTATGTGGGGAAAAGAGATGCCAATCACCTGTTTAGAGTAACCTGAATTAAGTTTTTAATTGAGGTTAGTACTAGTAGGTGAAAGAGCTTAAATTTGGTGCTGAGAGGAAGAAAGCGCTGTGCCTCATAATCCATGTATCTCATATATTCCACCCTAGTAGAGAAGAGCTAAAGAGGCTACCTCCAGACGCTCTGCTCATACAGTGGTTCTGCAGAATCTATGTAGACAGGTGAGATCTTTTCCATTTCCGCGCTCTCCCCATTTCTCTTTGTCTCCACCTTGCAGCAGGTCCTTGAAAACAAGCACAAACAGTAAAGATTTAGATAGGTTAGTTTCCCTTAAATGGTGCCCATATATCTCAGCAAGCCTTTGCTGGGTTAAAACTAGGTCAGTGGTTCTTAAACCAGGGAGATTTCTAACCACCCCCTCCCCCCACACCCTCCCCGGGACATTTGTAATGTAACAGGGACATTTTTGGTTGTCACAACTGGGGCAGGGGTGCTACTGGCATATAGTGAGTAGAGCCTAGAGATGCTGCTAAATATGCTACGATGCACAGAACAGAACCCTAAAACAAAGAATTATCTGGCCCCAAATGTCAGTAGTATTAAGAATGGGAAATCCTGAACTAGAGGGGTGAGGCTGGGCAGTCTGTATCAAAATCATCCTTGAGCCCATCAGACCTTTTTATCCTACCTGTGGGATGAGTCTTAGCCCCAAACCTTGGCATTCTGACTTTTCTCCAATTGAAAATCAAAGATTAGAATATCACTTTGCATCAGAAATGTTTTCAAATTAGTTAGCAGGCCTCAGCGTCTCCAAGAAAATATAAAGTTAGGGGGGAAAATAAAAGGACTAAACTAGAATGTGTCTTGAGGGGAGTGATTGCTCATACTTGTAACTCCAGTGCCTAGTAGAGAACGGGGCACATAGTAGGTGTCCGAGAAACGTCTGTCCAGTGGATGAACAGAACTTGGTGAGACACGTAAATGAGACACTAAAGTTTCCATAAAATGGGAGGAGGGTATAACCGAGGCTAAAACCTCAGAGAGACGCTGACCCATACTGATGGAGTTTGGGCTTCCAGGAATCAAGGTCAGAATGATAGTACGATAGTACTTACTGTGGACTAGGCATCTTAAGGTAAGTGCAGTGATCACAACAATCCCACTTACTACTGAGCTCAGGATAATGATCCAGAGCTGATTATTAGAAGGCTGTGGCTCTGCTGTGGAGGGAAAAGAAGAGTGTCAGCTCTCATATGTTTCCACCTGCCATATTCTATGCCTCTTATGTTGACACAACTATAGAGTATTTCACTGCTTTCTCTGCTCATCCACTGTGCAGCTGCTAGCATTTTTCTTGTGTAACTCTTTGATCGGACACATATTTGTGGGCAACTAATATCCAGATGTCAGATATCAAATGTGAAAAAGACATTTTGGAAGTTGCATTTACTGAGTTAAATTGACATGAAAAAGATTCTAAGGAGATACTTTAACAGCATTCTTGTCTTTATATCTCATTTTTATAGCTGATATAACTATGTGTTATTAATAATTATTTGACATCATGTTCTAGATATGCCTTATTTTTCTTTTTCTAGATCTGTCATGCCTTTTCCCTTTCTCTCAGCACATTCTCTTAACACACACACACACACACACACACACACCTCACAGTGGCTGCCTAAAGCTACAGGAGCTCTTTTGCATTTATTTTCAGATACACATTTAATTTTCACTGTCCAGCCTAGAGCTTCTGGACGGATAGAAGAGGCATAGCAAAGAACTAAGAGTAGCTGTGGTTTGGTATTAGGTGGGGTCATCCTGGAGGGGAGCTCTGCAAACCAGCTAGCAGCTGTAGAACACAGAACAGAGAGAACAGGGGGACACAGGGAACAATGTGGGTGGAGAGAAGACAGGGATGTGGGACTGCTGTCTGTCCCTGCTGATCAGGAGCAGTAGCTACATTGTTTATTCTTTAGTAGTTAGCAATGGCATCTAGAGAAAGGACAGGGACACAAAAGAAATATTAGCAGCTCATCTGACTTCTCTGGAATAGTTTACAAATCAATATTGAACATTTGCTAACTTTTTGCTTTTTCATTTTTCTGATTACCACGGCTTGAGGATAAATGTTGGTCTTCAGCTTATTCTCTTCAGCATGTGGCCCAGTTGAAGCCTCCTCCTCCTTGGACTTCTATGACACCACCTTCTTCTCCTTCTGTTTGTTCCGACTCCGTTTCCTTTGCAGGCTCTTCCTCCTCTTGTTCTTCAAATACCGTTGCTCTCATGGTTCCATCTGTGGTCCCATTCTCCTGTCTCTGGCCCCAGTCTTCCTGGGTGATCTCATCCACACCCAAGATTTAAAATATCATCTGATTTCTAAATCTGCATATCATATTTCTGATCTCATTTCTGAACTCCAGATTTGAATTTCCAGCTGCCAACTAGATGGCTGGATGCTAGCATTTCCACCTGATTTAAACTGAACTCAATATATTCTTTCCAAAGCATATCTTCCACCTATATTCACCCATCTCAGTGAACAGCAACACCATTAGTTACCTAAATAAGAGTAAAGGCTTCTTTTTGTGCTCACTTCCCAGTAGGTTCCCATGGACTTTCTATTCTGTATTCAGGATACCTCTGCAATTGGTTCCTTTCCCCAAAATCTCATGCAGCAACTGCCTTAGTTCAGGTTTTTCTTCTCGCCCACCTTAGTAGTCTACATTTGGTCTCTTTGCCTCTGGTTTCCTAGGCTCTAATAATAACTACACATTCTGCCCCAGTAATCATTCTAAAATGCACATTTGATTATAGTGCTTCTGCCACTTAGACACTAGGTAACTTTGGTTTTCTTTAGATTGCATGAAGATGCGTGATTACCAGGATTGGCCTCAAACGACCAGAATGACAAGGGGGCTCTCTGGTTATTATCCTGGGAGTCTAAAAGTTTCAGATTCCGACTCACTCCTGGCTTCCACTCAGAAGGAAGGCCACTTCCCATCCATCCTCAAGCCTCAGGCAGCCTAGAAAGAGGATGTTTGTTTGAGAGAAAAAAGGAGGAACTAGTCACGGCAAACTGGCTCTGTCATGATGCCAATTAGGAACCTAGTACATGTGCCACAGAGCAGACTCAGAACCCTAACTGCAGAGTTATGTGAGACATCTACACATGCTTATCAGACACACCATGAGTGGGATGCCCTGATTTACCCCCTTCCACAAACCTATGTGCCTTCCACTGTATCAAGGGTTAACCAATTTGGCAGATCCAGACTCAAAGAATCATGGACCCAATCTGTTTCATTAATAAATGTGTGTGTATGTTTTTCATTAATAAATTAATGAATTTAATAAATAAATAAATTTTAATTTATTTAATAAATTTTAACTAATAAATTAATTAACTTTTATTTTATTTTTTTATTTTAGAGAGAGAGCGAGCTTGCGAGCAGGGGAGAGGGGCAGAGGGAGAAAGAAAGAATCTTAAGCAGGCTCCACGCTAAGTGTTAAGCATGACATGCGTCCTCAAACCTATGACCCTGGGATCATGACCTAAGCCAAAGTCAAGAGTTGGCCACTGAACTGACTAAGCTACCCAGGTGCCCCTGGGTGTTTTATTTATTTATTTATTTTTGAGTGGGTACTTATATAGTAAAGCTTCACTCACATTGACTTATAACATTTCTATGAACTGTATGCCTAATTTTTGTTTGTTTATGCAGTCAGCCCTTGACCAGCCACAAATACATTATTTGCTTTTGACTCTTAATGATGACTATAGTTCAATAAATGAGATTTAAAGTATTGATATACTAAAGCTCTCTGACCATCAAGGCTAGTATCTATCAAGATGCTTAATAGCTGATAACTACTTAATAAAGATTGAATGAACAAAGAAATGAACAAACACATGTACTTAATCATCTTTCCATTAATTGTTGTAACTGTAGACCAAAGAGGGTAAAGACCTAGTATTTTTCATTAGACTGAAAAGGGGTACTGTTCATCCTTAGCTTGAGGGAAGAATTGAGAGAAGGCATATTAGGGAAAAGATGATAAAGCTGGGTGGTCTAAATCATCTTTAAATAGCAGCTCCATCCTTTTATTTGAATGGGCTACATTCTGTTTCCTGTAAGTTAGCAAATTACAGGCCAAACCTGGCCTACTCCCTCTTTTTTAGAATAAACTTTTGTTGGAACACAGCCATAGCCTTCATTTATGTCTTGTCTATGGCAGCTTCCATGCTGTAAAATTGAGCAAAATTGAGTTGGTGCCAGCCAGAGACCATATGACCTACAAAGACTAAAATATTTACTGAAATATTACTTTTCTGAAAATATTTGCCAATTACTGTCCTAAAATATCATATACATTCATAGTCCAACTATAATGTCCAAAATAAGATAACTGAAGCTATTACTCTTCTGTGGACTACTTACTCCCTACCTTAATCACAATAATCTACAATTGATTAAATAATGATATATTAATAAACTGAAAAGTAATGCTGAATTAATAAGCTATATGATTCAAACCTCAGTTTTATAAATTTTTTAGAACACATAAAAGATGATTGAAAGAAATGAGCTTGGACTATTAATAAAAACATGTCAAAATTTTGTCTGCATTTGAACTAATTTTCCCAGGAAATTTTACTCATTACCTATTGAGAAAAATAATGAATGAGTTCACCTCAAGAAGGAAAGATCTACAGTAAATCTAGCTCATTAGCTAGAATGAGCTACTAGACCATCTAAAATATCTCCTCTATTACAAGTAAAGATAAGAGGAAGACACGCTATACATTATATGTTATACTATGTATCCATGTGCCACTCAGTGTATATGAGATTCAGTATATTGTTTATTACTATGCATCCACAAAACATGTCATTAGGAGTGGGCTCAGGGGGTGAGGGAGAGACCTGCTGGTCTTCCATATAATCAGCCATAGAAGTTAGACACTTATTTCAAGAATCTGAGTTCTGTAATAACCTACTAAGGGTTTAACATGCATAAATTGGTACAAGCCCAGCTTTTCCTATTTTATATTTTCAAATGATTTCACCTCTTGGGGACAGAAAATTCTGTATGTTTACTACCTGAAGGGTAAAGTATTTGGTCATGGTGTTTGGGCAAAAATGACCTTCTTTTCAGGCATTGTCCTCAAGTACCTTGTCATTTACCTTCTTTACCAGACTTGGTTCTGAATGAACCAGTAGTTCTTAAAAGGCACATTCACCCACAAAAGACAATTATTTGACACCATGGGACAATGGGAAGGAGGTACCCAAAAAGAAAGCACCAAAGCCCTAATGGCAAGTCCAAAGAAGGACAAATTTTAGTGCTTCCGATATCAACACTATTGTTATAATGACTTCCTAAGCTGACCACTTGATATTTGGATGTCTCAATTTTAGAAAGTTTATTTTAAAAACAATTAGTCTAGTAACATTATGGTCACACGTTATACAGTGACCTTAAGTCACCATAACATTTGTGGGTCTAAAAATACTACAGGAAATGCTATCAAAGTCAGTATGCATAATTCTACAATGTATCTGGCTGAGTTATTTTCTTTTTAGATTTTACATAGTAGAAACTCCCCAGAACTATGTTACTTACATTTTTGCCAGTTGAAGATCTGTGATACTATTAAGTTTCCATACTTGACAAGACACAGGAAGCTATGGTTGTTTGTCATATTGAAATCCAGTTCACTGCTAATAGTGTAGAGCTCAGTTTCAGGATCTTGGGAAACTGTTGTGTTGACGGCATTTAATTCTTCTTCATTTTCCAACCAGGAGAGGTGAGGCTTTGGAAAACCTCCAGAAGTTAAGCACATTATCCTTTTGATGTTATGAGATGGATTTCCAAGATCAGTTATACTAGGGACAGGGAAGTCAGCTGAAGAAAGAACAAGGATGTAAGTACATATTGTCATGTATTGGGGGTGGGGTGGGAGAAGTGAGGTTGTTGGTTTTTTTTAAAAATAAATTATATGGTTTTAATAAGAATAATAAAATGAGATATAATTTACAACTTCCCACAAATCATTAATACTTCTGTATGATCCAAAGATTAACTTTGGTTTGAATTGGGTATAACAATTCTTCATCACTTTTTTTTAAAGATCTCTACACCCCTTGTGGGACTCGAACTCATGACCCTGAGATCAAGAGCCACATGCTCTTCCGACTGAACCAGCCAGGCACCCCAATTCTTCATCACTTTTGATGGAGGTAGGAGACCACTTATAGAAAGAAGTAGATTTATATGAATAGATATAGACATAGTATTTGCGTTTGTAAGAAGTGAAGCGAAAAATAATAGACAACATTTATTGAACTCTTAATGTTTTTTAGGTCTGGACACTCTCTCATTTCATCTCTACAACAATCCTAGGAGGCAGGTATACATCAAGAAAGACCAAATATCAGCAATTTCATATGATTTAACCTAATTTACATTTTATAAATAATCAGATTGAGGCTGAGAGAAATCATGAGTAAGTGGCAAAACTGGGGTATCAATTCAAATTTTTCTGATACCAGAACCTTCCTTTTCTTCCTCTTCTCTTCTCTTGCCTGCTTTTTCTTCTCCTTTCCTTTCCTGCCTTTCTTTTCTTCCCTTTCTTCCTAATATTTGAGGTAGATAAAATGGCTCTTTTATTGATCTATTTATTAATTAATACTGTAAAAAATACCCGCGAAAGCCAGCACATCCAACTTGAAAGCCAGCACATTGACTGTAACTTATGCAAATCTGGTTGTATGGTCACGCCTTTGTTGTCTCCCTATTTCCACACTTGAGATAACCACTACTCTAAATTTTCTTTAGCATGCCCTTACTTTTTCAAAAGTAGTCTTTAATAAGATAAACCTCTGTCCAAATTGTACAACACTGAGCCTGTGATCTCAACCACTATACTTTGCTGACTCCCTTGCTGTTCTGATATGTGTTACAAGGACAGAAGAGACTTCCTAGCATTCCTCTGAGATACTTGAGGCACTCTTTCATTTGTATATTTGACTCCCAATATGATACAAAAGCATATACAAAACAAAGCATGGTGAAATGACTGCAGAGAACATGGGAGAAAGCTCCTTTACCCATTTTTTTCCTTATTCTTAGGCCTAAAGAAATTTATACTTCTCAGCCTGAATGTGGGGAACCAAGCCCCAGATACTTCATCCCATCCATACAGTTAGTTTTCTTTTCACAATTTGGAGTTCCACAAAGAGGTGTAGTATAGCATAATAGTAATCAACAGCAGGTTTTTTTGTTTTTTTTTTTTTAAGAGTTTATTTAGAAAGTATCATTGGGATGCCTGGGTGGCTCAGTCGATTAAGCGTCCGACTCTTGGTATCAGCTCAGGTCTTGATCTCAGGGTCATGATTTCAAGCTCCGCATGGGCATTGGGCTCTGTGCTGGGTGTGACGCCTACTTAAAAAAAAAAAAAAGTATCACAATGTAAACAAATTGTACCACTTGGATTTTCTTTTAATACAAGACAAACAATGCAAAACTGAAGCCACTCATGAAGACTGTGCTTCTCCAGAAAGTTGGGGTTTTTGAAAAGACCATCTGTGAACCATACATGATTACTAAAGATTCCTTTAAGGCACAGACTGGCCAAGATCCAACAGCAAGCTTTAAAACCAGTTTTGCCCTTTAACCCTGGGCCAATCGCTTAACCACTTTCGGTTTTACTTTGCTCATATGTAAGATGGGGATAATAACACTTGCCTTCCAGGGTTGTAAGCATTAAATGACATCATTAATATAAATCATAAAGCACAGAGCCTGACACACAGGAAATCAGTTAATAGACTGACTTAGGTGGGTCTCAAATTTGCCCTCTTAGATGAGCTCCCTCATTTATATCAAGTTGCTCAGGGGAAAACTTCCCAAACCGCCTGGCAGAACTGTGAATAATAAGAGAAAGGGGAAGTTATGTCAAGTGATTAGAATTGCCAGGAAAAAGAAAAGCTTGCATTTGGTTGGAGGTGAAGTCACCTTTTTTGAATCAACTCTGTCTCTAAATTAAGTTTGACATTTTCCTGAACCATTTTTAGTTTGACATTTCTACTTCTTAAATTTATCTTATAAGATGAGATCATTACAATGGTAGCTGACATCAAGAATATTCCCTTTGTAGGGCACATGGGTGGCTCAGTCTGTGGAGCATGCAACTCTTGATCTTGAGGTTGTAAGTTCAAGGCCCAAGTTGGGTGTAGAGGTTACTTAAAATCTTAAAAAAAAAAAAAAAAAAAAAAAAAAGAATATTCCCTTTATTTCTTATAACATCATTGTTATGTGTTTTAACCTGGAATAACAAATCCAAGTAACTCATATCCTAAATTATGATTCATGTTCATTTCTGCATGCTGCTTTTCTGAGAGATACTTAACCACAAGAATATTAAAAATATTCTATCTATTAAAAACCATCTTTGCAAGGTCTGGCTAGGCTTAGAACAGCCTCAGCTATCTCCTATCACTTCAGGGAGGTGATCCATATCAAGTAATAGTACTTAAGGCCTTGCAAGACTGTGAACTATCAAAGAATTACTCCTTTGTATCTCATTTTAATGAATTAACCCATGTTTTCACCAATCTTAATGGGTAGGGTAAAAATATCTTACTGGAAGAAGAGGTGCACATATGTTAGAAAGCTAAAAATCTGTTATCCTAGTTAATCTGTTAACTAGTATAGCTACTTCCTCCAAATGCTGGTTAATGGAGGCTTTTATATACTGCTATGCTGATATAATATCATTTTGCAATCTTAGGCAAATGTAGAGAAACCAACTTGTCCTGGTTAGCCTGAGATTTTCCCAGGTTTGGCACTGAAAACCTCACGTTTGAGGAAAATTCTCAGTCTTAGGCAAAGTGGGACAGTGATCACCCTAGTCAAACAGTGATTATTTAATTTCTTGTTTCTCAAACTGTGGTCCATACCATACAGGCATCACTGTGCCATACCGTACCATACAGTAGCCATATAGGCATCACTTGGTAGTCTGTTGGCGCAGAATTGAAGATCCAACCCCAGACCTACTGAATTTGACTCTGCGTTTTAATAAGATCTCCAAGTGATTCATAGGAACCTTAACATTTGAGAAGCACTGCTCTGAGATGGAAAAATCAGAATTGATTGGTTCTGAGTCAAATGAAGCAAGTGAAACTTCCCTTTTTGTCTTCCCCTTTCTGACTTTGGTGCCTACCACGGCACCCCCTCCCGGCCCTTTTGAGGCCCCTAGCACTCTCATGTTGCCTTCTTGGCTGTCCTTGGTCTCCTGCTGTAGTCTTGCACTCCCTGAGACTCTGACTCTTTTCCCTCTTGGGTTTTATTCTTCATCCTTCTATCAAAATGCACCTTTTGGGATGAGCACTGGGTGTTGTATGGAAACCAATTTGACAATAAATTTCATATATTGAAAAAAAATTTAAAAAAATGTACATAGTCCTAAGTCAACTTCCCATTAGGTATTCCATTAGAGGAAGGACTATAGCCAATGCGTTAACTAATACAGGTTAATATGTTTGTGGTGCTACCTCCTCCCCAGGTAAAACATTTTCATTTTTAACAGAGATCTCATAGGGGGAAAAGTGCTGAAACTAAGCAGGAGCAGCAATAATGGTGGGGATTCTCAGAATCAATGCAGGTTAGAATTTTGGAGAAGGTGGGCTTTGAAGAACACCTAAAATCACACCCCTATATAATTATTGCTGTCTTCATGAGTAGGGAGTACAGAGTGAGGTTTAAGATAATTCTATACAACTGGCTCACTTCCTAAGCTTTAAGTGTGATTTGGGTGCTAAAGTGAAAGATTCAAAATAGCTGCAGACTGCAGAGAAGAATAGTGAAGAATTTGCCAAGGATCCACTTACATGATCTGTTATCAAGGTTAATGATTATCTTTCATTAAGTAATAGGTTTAGTTTCCACTAAAGGCCCAAGTGTCCAGGAAGAAAAAGAAATGTGTTTGAATTTCAAGTATGAGGGAATGGTCAAGGGCTGTAATTTCTCAGCAAGGGGCTCAGGCTATATTAGTATCCTCTAGAACTACCACCTGTGATAAACGCAAGATTCCTTCCTATCCAAGAAATGCTTGCCTTCACGATAGACGTATAAGTAGGACTTTGATTTATGAATTTTCTTCCCTGCCACATAAATTATGTATCCAATCCTCTAATGTCTAACTTTGTAGGAATAACCATTAGATGTGAGCCTCAAATATAATAATAAATATAAATAATATAATAGCCATAGTAATAGGCATTCAAATACTATTTGAAAAATATTTATGCCTGCATTGTTCTTATACCTTTCAATATACTTTCACAAGAATATATTACTGGAGCAAGAGCAGTTAATAGTACAGCTACATCAAATCAAATGTGTCCCCTTATGATTCAGAAGGCACTTCAGGATGACTGCCATGAATTTGGACTGTCAAAATGCAAGAAATACACACTAATCAATATTTTCAGAATGTCTTGAGAGATCAGTTAGGGTTTATTGTAACATTACAGACTTACTTAACCCTAAATGCAGATACATCCCTCCTTGGTAACATTTTCAATGTTTCAATACTCCTAAATCAATAGGAGTATATCTTTAAGGGCATCAACAGTCTGCCAGTTTATAGTAAATCAGAAAAATCCCACTGACCTCTGACCAATAACATCACTGAAGTCAGGTGTTTCACTTTGTAAGACCCTTTTTCAATCTTTTGAATGATACAGGTGTATTTGCCATTATCTGACAGGCGCAGAGCCATGATCACAATGGAGTGGTTATCGGTGACATCAGTGAATGTACGGTTCTTGTACTTGGGCCACACTTGCACTTTGCCAGACATGACAGCCAACACCATTTCATCATCCTTTTGCCAATAGATTCGAATTTCCGTCAGTTCTTTGGTGGAAATGTTGTAATCACAGGATAGTACTGCTACTTCTTCCACTGTCTTGTTCACCTGGATGATACCTAAGGAGAGGCAGAAAGAAAAGATTTTGTATTTATTAAATATGGACTCCTGCTCAAGCAGGAATTCAGGGTTGTCAATAACAAAACTCAAGGTGTTGTACCTAGTGACTAAGCATGATCAGAGAACTCAGTTTGGTTTTGATCATTTTGGTCCCCAGAGCTATTTTTTTTCATTGTGGTTTAAAAATGTAAAATAGCAATCCCCATCAAAATAACACCAGCATTCTTCACAGAGCTAGAACAAACAATTCTAAAAAGTGTATGGAACCACAAAAGACCCTGAATAGCCAAAGTAATATTGAAGAAGAAGACCAAAGCTGGAGGCATCATAATCCCAGACTTTAGCCTCTACTACAAAGCTGTAATCATCAAGACAGTATGGTACTGACACAAAAACAGACACTTAGATCAATGGAATAGAATAGAGAACTCAGAAATGGACCCACAAACATATGGCCAATTAATCTCTGACAAAGCAGGAAAGAATATCCAATGGAATAAAGACAGTCTCTTCAGCAAGTGGTGCTGGGAAAACTGGACAGCAACATGCAGAAAAATGAACCTGGACCACATTCTTACACCATACGCAAAAGTAAACTCAAAATGGATAAGAGACCTAAACATAAGACAGGAAGCCATCAAAATCCTCAAGGAGAAAGCAGGCAAAAACCTCTCTGACCTTGGCCTCAGCAACTTCTTACTCAACATGTCTCTGGAGGCAAGGGAAACAAAAGCAAAAATTAACTACTGGGACCTCATCAAAATAAAAAGCTTCTGCACAGCAAAGGAAACAATCAGCAAAACTAAAAGGCGACCGACAGAATGGGAGAAGATATTTGCAAATGACATATCAGATAAAGGGTTAGTATCCAAAATCTACAAAGAACTTCTCAAACTCAACACCCAAAAACCAAATAATCCAGTGAAGAAATGGGCAAAAGACATGAATAGACACTTTTCCAAAGAAGACATCCAGATGGCCAACTGACACATGAAAAAATGCTCAACATCACTCATCATCAGGGAAATACAAATCAAAACCATAATGAGATACCATCTCACACCTGTCAGAATGGCTAACATTAACAACTCAGGCAACAACAGATGTCGGCAAGGATGCGGAGAAAGAGGATCTCTTTTGCACTGCTGGTGGGAACGCAAACTGATGCAGCCACTCGGGAAAACAGTATGGAGGTTCCTCAAAAAATTAAAACTAGAACTACCCTATGACCCAGCAACTGCACTACTAGGTATTTACCAAGGAATACAGGTGTGCTGCTTTGAAGGGGCACAAGCACCCCAATGTTTATAGCAGCACTATCGACAATAGCCAAAGTATGGAAAGAGCCCAAATTTCCATTGAGGGATGAATGGATAAAGAAGATGTGGTTTATATATACAATGGGGCGCCTGGGTGGCTCAGTCGGTTGAGCGTCCGACTTCAGCTCAGGTCATGATCTCACGCACTGTGAGTTCGAGCCCCGCGTCGGGCTCTGTGCTGACAGCTCAGAGCCTGGAGCCCGCTTCAGATTCTGTGTCTCCCCCTCTCTCTGCCCCTCCCCTGCTCATGCTCGGTCTCTCTCTGTCTCAAAAATAAATAAAAACATTTTAAAAAATTAAAAAAAAAAAAAAAAAGGAATGAAATCTTGCCATTTGCAACTATGTGGATGGAACTAGAAGGTATTATGCTAAGTGAAATTAGCCAGTCAGATAAAGACAAATATCATATGACTTCACTCATATGAAGAATTTAAGATACAAAACAGATGAACATAAAGGAAGGGAAGCAAAAATAATATAAAAACAGGGAGGGGGACAAAACATAAGAGACTCTTAAATGTAGAGAACAAACAGAGGGTTACTGGAGGGGTTGTCGGAGGGGGCATGGGCTAAATGGGTAAGGGGTTTAAGGAATCTACTCCTGAAATTATTGTTGTACCATATGCTAACTAACTTGGATGTAAATTTAAAAATAAATAAATTCTTAAAAAATAAAATAATGTAAACTATACCATCTTAACCATTTTTAAGTGTACAGTTTAGTAGTATTAGGTATATTCACATTGTTGTGAAACAGAGCTCCAGAACTTTTCATCTTGCAAATCTGGAACTCTGTATGCATTTCTTTTTTTTTTTTTTTTTTTTTTTTTTTTTACCTCTTGGTAACCACCACTTAATGTTCTGTTTCTATGAATTTGAGTACTTTAGATACTGCATATAACTGGAATCATATAGTATTTTCTTTTTGTGACTGGCTTATTTCACTTAGCATAGTGTCCTCAAGTTTCATCCATGTTTTAGCATGTACCAGAATCTCTTCCTTTTTTAAGGAATAATAAGATAATGATAATATTCCATCATATGTATATACTCCATTTTCTTTTCCATTCATCTGTCGATGGACAGTGAGGGAGAAGGTCCACTAGTCCCAGAAAAAGGAGGACTTTAGGCAACCTAGCATATGAATGCTAAGTATGGGTACACAATGTACTCAGCCCAATGAGGAATATGGAAATCATTGGACTGTGAGATCTTAAAAGGACTTCCATGTCAGTTCATTTTGGTTGTCTTATTTATAGGTGAGAAAACTAAGCCCAGAAGAGGAAGCTGCCCCTGTTTCACACTTTCTGGCCCAGACCTTTCAGGCCACTCTCCTTGTTTATTGGTTTCCCCAACTTTAGGCCCCGGTTCCAGGATTAAGTAGGCCAACACTGCCCACACCCCCAACCAGACCCCACCATTGAACATTTTTGCTTTGAGAAGCACAGTCATTTTTGTTCCAGGCCTGGAATGAACTCATGACTTCAGGCTGAATTGACTCCCCTCATTTCCACCAGACAAGGTTAGTGTGCACCCCCCCCCCCAGACTATTTCTATCCTTTTCAGCAATGCTAAATGGATCTATATCCGGTCCTTGTCTTTTCAGCTATCCGCAATCCATGTGACAGTTACCCTATTAGAGGGTCCCATTTAAAACATTCTGCCCATTTTCCCATCAGTATATTCCAGAAATACCAACATTTCAGTATCCAAACTCCACCTTTTTGTTAGCTCCTAAGCGTTTATCAGTAGCACCAAACTCCCCTGGCAGACTATATTTTCTGATTTTTTTGGTTCAGAAGGCATGGCCGTTCTTCCTATGCTACGCTTGACCTACAAGCAGAGTCCCCCAAGCCCAAGCTCTTTCACTAGCCACTCCTTCCCCCACCAATGCTATCATGTCCCCTATCCCCCAGAGCCACCTGGCATCCCCTGGGGAGGCCCTATCAAAGGATCCAGTCTCCAGTCCCTCTCTCTTCTTAGATAGCATGATCATGGAGCACGAGCACCTCTCTACCTCAACAGCTGTTCTTCAGGCCTTCATAAGATTGGACATGGGCCCCCCACAGCATTAGGAAGTAAGTTTTTTAATGGTGGGTATCTTCAGAGCAGTGTGAGGAAACTCCCAATGATCTCAGGCACCCCTTTTGGCAATTGCACAGAACACTGCCACCCCCAGCTTTAGGGAACATAACTGAGAAAGTGAAGAAATGAAAAGATATACTTCAGAGGAGCACATAATAGATAAATAACCTGAGTTCTTTTTTTGTCTAATGTTTATTTATTTGGGGGAGGGGGTGCGCAGCATGAGTGGGGGTGGGGCAGAGAGAGAAAATCCCAGGCAGGCTTCAGGCTGTCAGCACAGAGCCCGATGTAGGGCTCGGACCCCCAAAATCGTGAGATCATGACCTGAGCCGAGATCAAAAGCTGGACGGTCAACCGACTGAGCCACCCAGGCACCGCAACCTGAGCTCTTTTGAGAAAGATACAGCAGAGGGCACCTGGGTGGCTCAGTCAGTTAAGGGTCTGTTGGCTTTTGGTTTTGGCTCAGGTCATGATAATGCTTTGTGAGTTCAAGGTCCGCTTTGGGCTCTGTGCTGACAGTGCAGAGACTGCTTGGGATTCTCTCTCTCTCCCTCTGCCCCTCCCCCACATGCATGCACACACACTCTCTCTCCTTCTGTCTCTCAAAATAAATAAATAAACTTTATATTAAAAAAATACAGCAGAAGCAAACTGGTATGTAGGAGCATCAACTACGGATTCCTACTGACTTGGATTCTAGTCCCAGCTCAGCCACTTGCTGATTAATCCAATTCCTCATCGGTAAAAAGTATGTAATACCTACCTCTCAGAATCACTGTAAAATTAAATTCAATTAAATGATATAAATGGAAAAGTCCCTAGTACATGGCAGGTCTTCTATAAGACTTTCCTTTCCTTCCCCAACTCTTGCTCCCAACTTCTACCCTGTGGTCCTTTCATTTCACTCAGGGGTTACGTCAGATACATAGGATTCTGGTCTTGCGATTGGCCATTACAGATACCACGACAGAAAGCAGCTCATTCATCTGAGATTCTAAATAGGGTCTTTCCCTATGATCTGTTTGTTCCCACCCGAAAAGAATCCAGGATTTCTAAGTAATTTTTACATGTGGTGACATTAGCAAAAGAGGAATCTCGGGGGCACGTAGATGGCTCAGTCAGTTGAGTGTCTGACTCTTGATTTCAGTTCAGGTCCCAGTTCAGTCCCAGGGTCGTGGGATTGAGCCCTTCAGTGTGGAGCCTGCTTAAGATTCTCTCTTTCTCTCCCTCTGCCCCTTTCCCTTGCTCACTCTTCCTCTCTCTAAAATAAAAAAATAAAAATAACAAAAATGAAAAAAAGAGGAATCTTAACTGAAAATGAGCTACTTTGACTAATGACTTTTTTTTTAATTAAAAAAAGGTTTTTTTTGGTTGTTAATTAAGTAGGCTCCACGCCCAATGTGGGGCTTGAACTCACAACCCTGAGATCAAGAGTCATGTGCTCTATTGACTGAGCCAGGCAAGCACCCCTTCAATGATGACTCTTGAGGAGTTTTTGTCCAGCCATCTGAGGAGAAGTGTGGGTGTCTCTCTAAAGGTCAGTAACCATCAATGGGATCCTAATGTTCCTATGTGAACTCCTCTCACCACACACTCATGCTGAAGAAGAACCAGACTGAAAAGAGGAACCAAAAATCTTCTGGGCAATTTGGAAATTCCACCAGGACCCAGCTTCCATACTCAGGGCTGCTACATGCAGACAATTAAAAGGTCTCTGAAGTGTTTTGTGTGCTTCAGTGGCTCTGGAGGGGAGAGTCAGGTCCCTGAAATCTGAGTATTACTACCTAAAACCTAGTTGAATTTTGACCTTGCTTCACTATTTTACAGATGGGCACAACAACACTTACCTAACAAAGCGGGCATGAGGATTCTGTGAGGTAACACACAGAAGATGCCTCTGCAGTTGTGGGCATATGACAGGTGTACCATTGCTTCCCCAGACATCCACACAGCCCAGTTCCTCATTTCCCTTTGTCAGGGAGCCCTTCTTTGACTCTCTCTAACCAGTGCCCTCCTCCCAGACCTCATCCATGCTGCTCCTCGTTAGTCCCTTGCCCTGATTTACTTCTCTTCAAGTTTATCTTCAGCAGTAGTTACTTCTGAGGCTATGGGAATGAGGGGTCGGGTGGGGGGAGCTTTATCCGTTTAGTTTATCATTATATCCACAGAATCTAGAACAGGGACTGGCCCAAAGTAGGCACTCAATAAATATTTACTGAATGCATGACTAGACATTAGGAGATGAGATCTGCCTCCATCGGTTTTTGCACATTAGAATCATAACCTCGGACAAATTGGTTCCTTGGGAATCTCTACAAAAGGGGCATAATACATTCTCTACTAAAACTTTACATAATTATCACGGGGATTATATGAAGTAAATCATATAATACCCAGATGTAAAAGTGCTAAGTTAATTGTAACACACTATACAGAAATTTTAAACTTAATTTCCTGTCATTTCCTTAATTAACTTTCCTGTCATATGCAGCATGTGATTTATTGAATCACACCCAGGACAGGCCAGAATCACTGTGGTAACTGGCTGACATCCGGACTGAGCCAAGTGCCCACAGCTGGGCAGAACAGATTAAATCCCCATGTGTTGGGCTGTATGTTAGCTCACTGGGACTTGAGAGTCCTTTTTAAGTAAAGATGTTCCCTAACTCTAAAGGAAACACACTAAATTTAGAAAGAATGGAAAATATAGAAACACCTAAAAGTCATCTATAACCCCACCATCTAGAGATTTACTGCTAATGGTCTGTGTATATCCTTCCAATGGAAGTGACCTTTGGGGACACTTCTAAGTACTTTTCATGAAGGGAACCAGCACACCTGGGGCTCCTGTTGGCCTTGGGCTTGGTGCTGGGAACACAAGGGGGAGAAGTATCTGCTCTCCAGCAGGTAACAGACTTCAGACTTGTTACCTGATTTTTTCCATTGCTCCTGACTTTCTCTCCTCTTGAGACCCAGCCTATGCACTCTGTATAAAGTCTGACCCTTTTGTGTCTCTAAACAGTACTTAAATCTTTAAAAAGCTCAGGGACATTGAATATCAGAGTTCTCACAGCAAGAACTGTGACTTCTAGGATGCTTGGCCAGCAGCGCTCAGACAATACATGACAGGAAGAGTGTCTGTGGTGCATTGAGGGCATTCTTTTCCCTGTGGCTCAGTTTTCCTCATGCCATAAACTTACGGGAAACACCTTTCTTATGTCCGTGGCCCACTCCTATCAAAGGCCTCTCCACTCCCCTTAGAGCTGTGCTTCCCTGAAGATATCCCACCTCAGAGAAAGCTGCCTGACAAGGTCAGCCCCTCTGAAAGCGACCGTGTTAGATCCTCTGCCTTATAAATACCAGTTTCTGGGGGTGCCTGGGTGTCTCAGTTGGCTAAGCATTTGACTTCGGCTCAGGTCATGATCTCACGGTTTGTGAGTTTGAGTCCTGCGTCAGGCTCTGTGCTGACAACTCAGAGTCTGGAGCCTGCTTTGGATTCTGTGTCTGCCTCTCTCTCTGTCCCTCCCCTGCTTGCACTCTGTATGTCTCTCAGAAATAAAATAAACATTTAAAAAATTTAAAAATACATACATACATACATACATACATACATACATACCAGTTTCTGGAGTACATGAGTTTTTAGTTTTGCCTCCACAGACCAAACCAGAAGTGGAGAGGAGTTCAGCTGGCCCCTCCCTTTTCAGGACAAAGAGGTCACCTGTCCTGGGCAGCAACGGCTGGGGGTGGGTGGTAGTGCAGCTTCCTGGACCAGACCAGGAGAGGAAGGTGGGTGCCAAATCTCTTTCCCTGAAGCAAAGGCCTCCATAATCTCACCCAGTCTTGCCTCCCACAGGACATGCTCAGCTCCTAGCTGCACCCGGTCTGGCAAACTCTCCCTGATTCTACATCACACACACCCTCCGATTCCCCCATCTCCCTCTGACTCCAGTCTCTTCATCAAAGCTGTCTATAACAGCCTCCTGACAGGTTTCACCCAATGGCTCTGTCAGCCCTACAAGCCATTCTTTCTGCTCTAGCAACACCTTTTTTTTTTTTTAACGTCATTTCAGAACTTTACTACTCAAACTGAAGGGCTGTGGCCCAACAGTGTCGGTATCACCTGACTGCTTGTTAAAAAATGCAGAATCTCAGGCCCCTCCCTGACCCACCTAGGCAGAAACTGTATTTTTCAAAAAAATATACAGACTTTATTTTAGAGCAGTTTTAGGTTCATAGCAAAATGAATAGAAAGTACAGAGAGTTCCTGTATACTCCATCTTGTCCATGCACACAGCTTCCCCTACCATCAACATCCTATGCCAGAGGGTACATTTGTGACAATCAATGAACACACACTAACACATTATCACCAAAGTCTGCACTTTACTTTAGGGATCATTCTTGACACTATACATCCTATGGGTTTTGACAAACGTAAAACGACATGTATCCACCATTACAGTATCATACTGAGTCTTTTCACTGCCCTAAAAATCTCCTGCTTTTGACAAGGCCCCTGGGTGATTGATATGTATCATCGAGGTGTGAGCAGCACTGGTATAGACCATGTCACAACTCCTTAAAACACTTCCATGGCTTCCCAGTATGCTCTAAATAACATTCAGATTCCTGACCATGGCCTTCAAGCCCCATGGAATCTGGTCCCTGCCTCCGCCTGCCCCAACACCAGCTGCTTTCACTTTCCTGCTCCTTTGTTTCCTCCACATGCTGCTCTCCCACCTTCACCCAGATCTCCCTCACCACTCTCTCCTGGCAGAGGAAGACATTGCTTGTTGCTCATACATTCATTTGAGTGATTCTTTGATTGATTTTCACGTTCTTCCTAATGACTATAACTTCCATGAAGACAACAGCCTCACCAATTTTGCTCGCAACTTGTCCCCAGGACCAAGAAAAGTCTCCTGTACACAGGAGATGCTCAATATTTGTTGAATTAATAAATGAGTAAACAAAAGGAAGACTGCTTGTGCCAGACTCATCCTTACCTTTGTGCCTTTTTCTGTGCTGTTGTCCTACTCAGAATTCTCTCATCATTGCCCATCCTCCACCAGAAGCCTGCCCAGCTGCCCCAGCCCTCCCTGGTCTTAGGCTCTTACAGTCAGAACCAGGCCCTTCACTGCTCTTTACTTGCCTGTGGGTTACTTTTGCCTTCTCCAACTAACACACTCAAATCTCTTAGAGGACAGGATTCCCAGGCACAGTTTTTAAGTACATAGTAGGTGTTCAAGCATGAGAAGTTCATGGATTTGTTTGTTGACTCAGTACAGCAACAAAGAAATCTGGCTGTAGCTATAGGACAAAGTGCTTTCCTAAATATTTTTCTTTAGCTCAAAGATCATCTCCTTCCACTTGCCTCTAATTTTCCTGCTATAATTGCTAAAACTCTGGTTTTAATTTTATATTCTCCTTTTCATTGGTTCCTCCACACACACATATTTCCAGGAAGCCTGTATAAGTTTCCTTCTAAGTATTTTTAAACTCTTTAGACTCCCCAGGAGACTTGAGGGTGCTCCCCTAACTTACCAGAAGAAAACTGTAACTGTTGGAAAGGTCATATAACTGCCAAGTATATATATAATATCTGATGCATAAATTGTGAAACTTAAGTCACAGTTCTCTTGATTCAGCAACCATGTGAAATAGCAAAATTTCCAGCCCAGGACAGAAAATATACGACGACCACCACTGCGGGCCAGTAATCCATGTGCCCAAACTCCTCTCCCCATCCATCTGCCTCCTTCCCTCACACTTAGATATTCTGGGTGATGCCTGCAGTGCAGACATGCTTTAAGTTAGCAGCTTTTAAGACCTTTTAAGGACCTTTGATGTCAGGCTCTTTGCAAACCGGCAAACCATGCTGAAGCCAGATTCTTCTCTTTACTTTGGGGAAACCAGGTAGTATGCTGTTCAGCAGAAAGAAGATATTTTGTTTGGATTTTAAAAATAAAGTCAGAACCATCCTTCAGCAGGATGAGCCCTGCTCTTCTCAACAGCCTCCCAAATCCAGCCCCCGAAGGTTAGCTTGCAGGGTGACAGAAGGGGGCAGCACAGAAAACACCACCACCTAAACTTTGAAGTAGCAAACTCAGTCAAGTTCCTGAAAGTTCCTTACCTGAACAGAAGTAAAAAAGACTAGCTAGCATCAAGAGCGGAAAGAGCTTGGGATATGGGTGCTTCAGTAGTGGTGTTTTCCACTTTGCTGCGTGATCCATGGCTTTTGCTGCGTAGGGTAGAGAATGAAAACAATTTCAAACCAAGTTAGACATGGGTAACTCCCAGCAAGCACAAGGCAGGAGCAGAAGACAATTCAATCGTCTCATACAGAGGGTTCTCCTGTGATGTTTGCAAAAACACACCATGAATGGTGTACCTGGGTCTCCAAACTCCTGAATATAAAAGGTTGTGGGTTTATTTTCAAACCTGGAAAGGAAAAAGAGTCACCCAGGAAGGAAGGTCGGCCTAGTATGGGTTGTAAAACTCCCTAGTTGCCTGCCTGAAATGAGTCGGCGATCTTAATCTGAGAAACTTCTAAAGCAGACAATCTTGTGGGAAAAGCAAAGGTTGGGGGAACTCCAAGGAGGTAACCCTGCCTTGTACATGTTCCCCAAACTAACCACAGCTCTCCCATAGAATGGCTCTGTTTATGGAGATGATTAAGACTTTGGGTAAAAGCACAGAGAACTACAAGGGCAGTCAATATCGGTTAGCCAAAGTTCTGGTGTTCTTCAAAACATACCAAGAAACACAAAATATCGGTGAGGGCATAGTTTGTCCAAGGCAGTACTTAAGTTACGAAAGTACTTCCTTCTCAATACATTAACATATACATATACATATATATATATACATATATATACATATGTGTATATATATATGTATATATATGTATATATAAAAACAAAGACATGTCTTAAAGGGGTAGAGGATCTGAATCAACAGATTCAGATAGAAAACAGATTCAGGGGGCGCCTGGGTGGCTCAGTCGGTTGAGCGTCCGACTTCGGCTCAGGTCATGATCTCATGGTCCGTGAGTTCCAGCCCCGCGTCGGGCTCTGTGCTGATGGCTCAGAGCCTGGAGCCTGTTTCAGATTCTGTGTCCCCCTCTCTCTCTGACCCTCCCCCGTTCATGCTCTGTCTCTCTCTGTCTCAAAAATAAATAAATGTTAAAAAAAAGAAAACAGATTCAGATAGAAAAATTTATCAGTAGAAAGGGAAAAGACATATTGCAAATATAACTTAGTTATATTATGTACTATAATGTGAGTAAGCTGACTTTTTTCAGTAAATATATCAAAATTTAGAACTGAAATAGAATGCTGTGCTTCAATGTGATCTTCTGAGGTTGCCACCACAGACATAGTCCAATGCTGCCCAGAGGACATTTGGGCCTCCTCTTTGGGAACCACCCCAGAGGTCATTTTCCAGCCACCCTTGATTGTTTTATTAGCCACACTCCATTTTAACCAGGATTAGCTTGGATTCATTTATTCACCAGAATTTTATGAGCCATAATTCTGGTGATGATTCTCCAACTGTGCTGGGAAGCCTCAGCCTCCTATGGGAATGAGACCCCGGCAGGCTCCTTTGGAAATAGGTATGCATCTTGGAGATAGGAGTGATGGTATGTTTGTTTAAAAAGCAGTCAGATTGGGGTGCCTGGGTGGTTCAGTTGGTTAACGGTCTGACTCTTGGTTTGGGCTCAGGTCATGACCTCACAGTTTGTGAGTTCGAATCCTGCATCAGGCTCTGCACTGGCAGTGCGGAACCTGCTTGGGATTCTCTCTTTCCTGCTCCCTCTCTCAAAATAAATAAGTAAACTTAAGAAAAAAAAAAAGCAGTCATGTTATTGGTAACTATTCATACCGCTATCCCACATTAAGATAATATTAAATGTACTTACCTGCTGAAGAACAATTGCTCTTTTTCTCTTGTGTTAAAAAAATCAAAGGATGAGGCCCCAGTTCTGAGATGTTCTTTTCTTGCTGTCTCCAAAATAATGGCAAGTTTCTCAGTTTTTCTTTGGGTGATATATCTTCCAACTTCCTTTTACTCCCTAGAAGATCTGATGTTCTTCACCAGAAATGTTTAAGTCACAGCAAGGGATGGGTAGGGTGCTATGTATGATTTGAGGAAGCTTGCTCAGCTTTCCCTTTTTATCAGCATCTCCTCAGAGGGTGTGGCCTAGACCAACCACACAGCCCCTCCCTCACTACCTCACACAAACCAGTAGTCTCAAGGGGAGAGAAGACTGCATTGGGCAGCCTGGGGGAGCCATTGGCTTTGGCGGTAGACAGACTGTGAGCTTTGTGGGCCAGTTTTTTCTGTGTCGGTCTCAAGTTTTGTTTTAGCACCCAGAGTTACCCCTCTCTACTCATGGCCCTGCCACTGCAGGAGTGGGCCATCTACCTCATATATAGTGGCCACTTTTTGGAGAGTGCTGGGCTCAACAGGCCACCCTTAACTGCACTCCCACCCCTCCACCTCAGCTACCTTCACAGAAGAGACTTCCGGCAGCCATGCTGGACAGGATTGCAGTTACTGTAGCCATGGTTGAGGGCACCTCAGGTGAGCACAGTGATAGAACCAAGGGGTAGGATGAAGAAGGTTTTAGTACACACCCACCCCTTCTGTTTCAATCAGCCTTCTACCCCTGTATAGAATTCTGGAGCATTCTGTAGGTAAATAGCTGACTCATGCTGGTGCAGCCGACCTGTTTTGCACATTTCACAGTTTGCTTCTGCCCCTGGAGCTTCTCTGTTGCTTTGGCATGGGGTACCATGGCAAGTTTTGTGCTTGAACATGTGCAGCCTGGGAATTTGGGGGTAGTTAGTGCCCGTGGGGCTACTTCTTGTCCAGAGGGGGTTGGAAGCTGACAGTTTCCAGGTGGAGAGTTCTAGGAGACATTTCACGAGGTTCTCCAGAAGGTCCCAGTGGGGTTGAGTACCAGTTGCCTGCAGCAAAAGCCAACGTGGTAAAGCACCCTTGTACTGGCTTTTCTTTCTTTCCTGTCTCAATCCCCCTGTCCTACACCACTGGACTACATTCCCAATAAACTAGGCCTTTTTTTCCAGCTTTGCTTTCTGCAGAATCTAGGGTAAGGCAGGAGGGATACTCTTTCTTTTCTCTTCTTTTCTTTTCTTTCTTTCTTTCTTTCTTTCTTTCTTTCTTTCTTTCTTTCTTTCTGTGGGGGGGGGGGGAGCGAGCAGGGGAAAAGCAGAGAGAGAGAATTCCAAGCAGGCTCCACACTGCCAGTGCAGGAATATGGTAGAGATACAATAGTTTTCTATCTAAATTTGTAGAAATGTGAGTCAATTTAGAGGAAAAAAAAGACAGTAAATATGATACATGAATATGGTAAACCTTGTGAATATGGTATAGAAATGTCTGAAATATTGACTTCAGGCTATTAGAAAGTAAACTTCCCTGGAAAAAAAAAAATCAAGTTTAAGCTGCCATCTATCCTAATATTTTTCAGTGTTAAGGAAGGCACTGAAATCCCTTCATACTAAAAGCTGATATGGAAGGATGACACCCTCTGGGTGTCCGCAGGGTGGGGAGGAGTGACAATCATCATGAGGGAAGAGAAGGAAAGAATAAAGTCTCTTCCATTTCATGACTGTGCTCAGGCTCTCCCCAGGCCTGGACCTCACCTGGGGGAATGTGTCCCAATGCTCAGCTAATGCCCTAGCCTCAGAAAATTGCTGACTGCCTTTGAGACAAGTCTTACGCACACGTGTGAGTAGCAGCTAATACAATGTGATCTGATAGGTCCACCTGTATAGTATCTCTCCTGGTAGCATCCACAGCGTTAGTGCCTCTCTGCTGGGAGATGGAGCTGTTTGGGTTGAAGGGAGGGTCTTCAAACTGAGATACCTCTACCCCCAAAGTTGCCTGCACATTTTCAAAGGGTATGCAGGCACTGGTAATTTTAAGACAATCCATTTCCAGGTTTTCAGTTTCTTTATGGACTCTTTCATAAAACTTACCTGCAGTGAGAAGGACCTTGTCTTTCTCCCTGTTAGAGAAGAAAAGGTCACCTCTGACTCAACTTTAATGTCACTATGATACAGTGTTCTAGAAGGTGAAAAAACTTCAGGGTGCCAAATAAAGAGACAATTTGAAATACTGGTGTTTTAATCAATATTGCCTTCTTACCTCAAGACAATATCAGCCCAAGGTAGGGGGGTTTCATGTCCCTCCCATCTTGGCCATGTTTCTGTAGAGGTAGAAACGTGGCAGTAGAAACAGATGTATTGTAGAGTTGGCGTGGCAGGAGAGGCAGCAGCTTCTATTTAATAAACATTGCCTCTTCTACTTCTTGTCTATTGGCAAAGGCACCATCTCTCTGAAAGCAGCCAGAAAGAGCAAAGAGAGTGTGGGTAAGAAATGGGGGAGGCAGAGGCACCTTGCTCCACGCCAGTGATAAGTTTGTGCCAAGGTTCAGTGGCTGACTGCTCTTAGAATATTCAAGTTCTACAAAGCATGTCGGTAAGACTTTATATGACAGGGGCCCACTGCATTTTCATCTTCTCTGTTAAAAAAAAAAAAAAAAAAAAAAAAAAAAAAAAAAAAGCTTGGTGAGCATTTTCATTCATCTGTGTCTTGGTCTGAGCCTCAGCTGCATATTTCGAATAATGATGAGGAAGGATGTTAACAACTTCCACTTTACAGTTGCAGTGACCTTCAGCCTCTCAGTGGAGGGGATGAAATGCTCCTCTGGCTCCTTTCCCTGCTTCATTCAAAGTTGTTTATAACCTGCACCCAGCATGGGGTGGCAAGATCTAGGCTTTAAGACCATGGTCCTCCCAAGTGGTGCCATAGTCTGCTAAAGCTGGTAGAAACGTTATCAGTGTAAGAGTGGTCTTCTCTTCCTCTCTGAATGCTGTCACATGCTTTCTGGTTCTCTGAAATGGAAATCACTGGAATTCTTAAAATGAAAAGAACAGTGGAAATTCAGAGTTAAACCTTGTCTAAATTAAGGGCTCTATCCCCAATGCCCACTGCTCCTCTTCTGCCTGCGTTTGGCATTACATTTCTCTCTGCCTGAAAACCTTGACTGTTCCTTAACTTTCTAGGTGCCTTTCCCTGTCTCTCTGCCCATCCAAACATCTTCCTTCCTGAAAGGACCAGACCAAATGCCATTTCCTCAAGAAGTTGTCATTGATTCTTCTAATCCCCATCTGCTCTTTCCTTTCTCTTTGCTTCTAATGTATGTACCACTCCTTTGGCATGTCAAGCCAATTCCCCTCAAATGTATGGAGTTTGTACTGTGAACCTGGAACTGTGTCAAGCAATAGGGATGCAAAGAGGAACAGAATGGGAGAAATAAGAACAAGGTAGAGGGGCCCTAAGCAAAAGAAGCAAGAGATAGCAGAGAAAAGGACCAGAGCAATCAGCTGAATAGGGGCCTGCAGAATAGGAGTCCCATACCTCCTCCAGAGCAGTAGCTCACTTCTGTAAGTCATGATTTCCCACCCTTGGATTGGGAGATCCATCCACCAGTAGATTTTGAAACCTTTGGTTCACTTTCTACCAAATGGTCATTGGCCTCTCTGCTTCTCCCAATCCTGTTGGGATTTCCCTCCCACAGGGACAGAAGCTCAGCTGGCCAGCTGGATCCCCACGATCCCCTCCTAGGGTTTGCAATGGGCCTCTGGTACTCCTAACAGACTTGACTGCTCACTAGGCTGGCTCTCAGTGAGTAAAAATACAGCCTCCAGGAAATGGAAAGTAGCCACTCCTATGGTGAAGCCTGGGGTAGAGAATCTAGAGTGAAACCAATGACTTCACAATGGCAGCCGGTTTAGGCAGGTTTCCTAGTGGTGTCAGGCCACTAGAGAGTCCCTCAACCTCCTCCCGTGGCCACCACAGAAATCAGTCCAAAGCTGAAGGGATTTAGTCTGAGAGCACTGTTAAAGCTCTTCACTGGGGGCACCTTGGTGGCTCAGTCAGTTAAGTGTCTGGGTGAATCAGTCAGTTAAGTGTCTGACTTCGGCTCAGGTCATGATCTCACAGTTTGTGGGTTTGAGCCCCCTGTTGGGCTTTGTGCTGACAGCTCAGAGCCTGGAGCCTGCTTCGGATTCTGTGTCTTCCTCTCTCTGCCCCTCCTCTGCTTGCGCCCTATCTCTGTCTCTCTGTCTCTCTCTCAAAAATGAACAAACATTTTAAAAAATGTTTTAAAAGCTCTTCATCAAATTCTGCCTTTATGGTGGGTACTTGCTCTTCTGCAGAGGCTTCAATTCCTCAAATTCCTTCTCATATTCAAACAGCAGCTAAATATCTATGCAAGGTGTGCTTTAAATGGTGCTGTTTCTGGGAAGACCTGCTGAGAGATAAATTCCCCTTTCTAATCAAGCCATGCGATTTCTCTTTAATTTTATGAATAGAGTTCAACTACTACTCCCCATCTGCCTTTTTGAAATCTGGACACTGTGACCTTTTGTTTTGGCCTTTTGGTTTTCCCCTTCAGTTTATATTACATTGTCAATAAGAAACAAATGGCAACTATTACTTCACTTTTCAGAAAAATATTCAAGGAAGAAAGGGGAGAAGGGGGAGGAAGGGAAGGAGAGGAGAAGGAGGAAGAGGAAGAAGAAGGGGGAAGAAGGAGGAAAGTAAAGGAGGTTGATTACTCCATTTTAGGGGTGCATAAGTAGCATAGAGGGCTTAAACAGTAAATAACACCCTACTGTTAAAATCTTTAATTCACATGACCTTTAATTCATTGAAGCTTTCTTTCACGGCACTATACAGTCCCGTTGTGAAAGCACCAAGATCATTTCTAGTTTCTCTTTCTCCTGCCTGGTGATTGGCTCCTTTCTATGTTTCTCAGGAGACAAGGAAAATAAAATAGAAAACTGAAAAGAGTGGCTTTTGTAAATTTGTTAACAGCTCTGGTGGACAGTGTGGGTAGGGGGAGGGGCAGCCAACGGCTGTAGTGACTCTTAATTCCCCCAAATCCTGGACTGGCCAGGATTCCAGAGCAGGTCCCTACCCTCAGGCACAGAAGCCTCGATTCTCCTGGACACAGTACTTGTCTCTTCTTTTCTCAAAGGATCACGCAGTAACATGCTGCAACATCCTTTGAAGGGAGCCCTTACCAGTTTTGTCAGAAAAAAAAAAAAAAAAAAAAAAAAAAAAAAACTTCCCTAAACACAACCAAACTATCTCCTGCTTTAATTTAAGATGATTTTCTCTCATTCAGTCATCCACAGAAGTGGGGAGCATTTGTGTCCATTATAAGCCCGAAACAAATAAACAGAAACACTTCAGGGCAATAGAGCATCATCACCAAGCTCCTCAAAACGACGCCTGTGTGAAACAAAATCTCGGCTCTCCATTGCTTTTTTTCTCTGAGTTACCCAGTTTAGCATCCTTTCTGTTGTTGCCTGTTACTTTTCTCTGGATCCATTTTCTACATGTAGTTAACCGGGCTCATTTAGAAAGAATCCACATAGATGATTCCTGGCCGTGGTATGTCATACTTCCACTCATTATTGCCACAATTTCCACAAATATTTTGTTGGCATTTTCACCATACTGCAGATGCATGTTTAGCTAGTTGCTCTGGGGATGAGCAACTGTGCCTCAGCTCGGGAGAATATGCCAACCTAAACCTGCATCTTCACTTTCACTACTACTACTTCTCCTTCTCCTCTTTCTTCTCCTTCTCCTCCTTTTTTTTTTTTTTTTTTTTTTTTTTTTTTGCTTCTCCCACGTGCTGGCTGTTTGGGTTATCACTGAGCTTCTGGCAATTTTAAATTGTCTTCTTAATTATGCTTCAAAAATCAGCCCAGGTGTTATTTTTTCCGGACGCCTTCTCTGAACACTCTTAAGATGGTAATGTCTCTCTCATATCTGCCGACCTTGTATCTTGAACATTCCCCCTTGTCACAGTCCTCATGGCCTAATGTCATTATACTTTACCAAGTCTCCTCTAGTAGCATGATTTTTGCCTTACCTCTGTAACTTTGGGGAGCACCTGGCAAAGCACCTGACACATTTTATGTGCTGTATAAGTAAGGGTTCTCCAAAGACACAGAGTCAATATGTATATATATGGAGAGAAAGAGATTTATTCTGAGGAAGTGACCCACCTGATTGTGAAGCCTGGCAAGTCCAAATCTCTGGGGACCCAGGAAAGAGCAGATGCTGCAGCTCAAGTCTATTGACACAAAATGAATGAACCTTTTAGAATTTCTAAAAAAGAAAAAGGGAGTTTTATTCAAGCTCAAGTTAGGACAGCTGCCTGAGATACACAGTCTTCACAAAGAAGAGAGTGCTCCAGTAAGGGAACATTTGATGTAGGGTTATATACATTTATTTCACACAAAAAGTTACAAATAATTAGATGAAGAACATTTCAGTAAGTTGTAGGCCTTCTCTTAATTTTCTAGTATATGCAAGGGGCTATCTGACTTTAATCGTGTGGGAACAGGGAAATTTCTTACTTTTTCTTATCTTTTATGCTCAGAATGCACCTCTTTGGTTATTCTCTTCAATGAAGTAGATGTACAATGTGTACCCTGGGCAGAAATAGAGCCCATGCTTTGAGGTTTTGCCGAATCAATTTGACTTGGTAAATGTTAAAGTACAGCTTCCCTAGGAGCATGGGAGCCTGGCCCACAAACATTAAAAGTTGAAAACTTCCTTTATCAAGTCAGAAGACAGTCTGCTGTCAGACTTCCTACTTCCTTGCTGGAGGTCAGTCTTTTTTCTATTAAGGCCTCCATACTGAATTGGCCAGGCCCGATTCTGTCATGGAATATCATCGGCTTTACTCAGTATCTACTGATTTCAATGCTCATCTCATCTAAAAAATACTTTCACAGAAACATCTAGAAAAATGTTTGACTCAATATCTGGGTATTATTGCCTAGCCCAAGTGAATATGTTCACCAAGTCTTCTGAATTGAATTGATATGTGGACAGCTGCTTTGGGCTTCCAATGTCTCCTGTACTAGCTTTTTTCTGGTTTCTTCTAAAAAGCCTTTACTTCATCCCCCCTCCCCCAACTTTAATTCATTTTAACAAATGTATATTGAAATCCTATTCTGTGGTATGTTTACCTTTGAATCTTTTAGTTATTTTGCGTCTGCAAGAGTTCAAGGGGCCCTGCCTATTAACCATTTCCTGTTAGCGCTCTCTCAATCTCTTTTTTTTTTTTTTTTTT
Organism: Panthera leo; assembly: GCF_018350215.1. Lineage (NCBI taxonomy): Eukaryota > Metazoa > Chordata > Mammalia > Carnivora > Felidae > Panthera > Panthera leo. The sequence continues at coordinate 65,282,440 of NC_056687.1, forward strand.
AGTTCTCATGCTTTAACTAGGTGTGGTATTACACAATGAAGACATGAAGTGGCAAAGACTTGTTTAATACCCTGTTTTTCAGTTATCTGTCCTTCTGTTTCCCTTCAAATGAACCAGTTTTGACAATACTGCGGTTGGAGAGCAACTGAACTTCAGGGCCTCATTTTCTTTGTATCAATATGAAAGGGAGTTTATGCTAGAGGCATTACCTTATCTGAGCATTTGGGATCAATTATGCTAAAAATACTATCACTAATGACAGAAATGCTTACAATGTAAAGCTTAGTGGTTAAAAATAGGATAAAAAATTGTATATACAAAAGGACCCACATTTTTTTCAAACACGTGAAAAAAATAAAGATTTTAAGTATATACAGTATGAGTGATGAAATGTGAGTGATTATGTTTTTTCTGTGTTTTCCAAAATTTTTTTACACATATAATATGTAAAAATTCTAATTGTGAAAGATTAAAAGTTTCCCCTTAAACTTCTCCTGGCAAACTCTCCCATTATCCTCTTGAGAGGTAATCATAATCATTATTAACAACTTGATGTGTATCCTTTCAGTCATTTTATACACACACACACACACACACACACACAGCTCTTCTTTTTTTTTTTTTTACATAAGACCATATATATTCTTCATTCTCAAATTTGATATTTTTACTTAACAAAATATCTCTAAGCTCTTTCCATGTGAGCTTGATTATTTACCCAAAGTCCACTGATTTAAATATCCGCCTCATGGTTTTAAACAGTTCCATAATTATGCCATGATTTAGGAAAAGGAAACACAAACTTACTTCCCTGTAAACAGATATTGAGGTTATTTCCAACTTTCAGCTATTAGAAACAATTCTGCAAAGAACATTCGGGAACACTTATCTTCATGAACAAGTGTGGGTATTTCTTTTGGAAAGATTTTTAGAAGCTTTCCCAACATTTCTGCTGAAAGTATGCATTACTTTTATCATTAAAAAATGTAAACACTGTATTAAAAAAACATTTTAAAAATATCATGAGTCAGCAGCCTAAAATGAGATCACATGGCTGGGTTCACTCCATGAGAGAAGGTCCTATGTCATAGCATATACCTGGTAACAGTAGGTCTTTAATGTCTGTAGGATATATAAAGATCACTCCTGGACATTGTTAACAACTCTTTAAGAAAAGTACCATTATTTCCACCTTACAGATGAAACATCTCAGAGATTAGGTTTGAGTCCCTCAAGTTTGTTTCTCAGCAAAAGCCTCAAAATGGCAAATAATACTGAATTGGTGACTAATGAAGATACTTGCAATATGTCTTCCTCAATAAAACTGGGGATGGGGAACTAAATCTTCAATGTCTCTGTCTTTCTAGTATCTACACTAATGTCTAGCACTAGTAAAATGCCAGATAAATATTAGTTCTTGGCAGATTAGCATTCACTCTTTCCTTTATGAACAAAATCTTGATTTTTGTATAAGTATCCATCTCTCAGGGAAGATGTTTTATCCTTGATCAAAAAAACCCTCATAATCTAACAGTGATTGGTTTAGTCTTGGAGGGGAGCACAGGAGGAGGCTTTCTTAACAGCTTCTTCATCCTTAAAAGAAGAGATAGTGTCTTTTCCCATTGGACATTGTCTGTAATTGTAATTGGACTTTATATCTGTCAGAGATGCCAGCTTGGGGACAAAGCTAACACAGTGAGACTAGTGGGGCAGAGAGATGAAAGGAACTGGATACTTGATGATAACAAATAATTAACCCTGGGGATTTCTGTTATATCTATATCTATATATATATATATATATATAGTAAGATAATCTAGATATGTGTAGACATTTTGTTATGTAAGATAATAAGTGTCTTTATTATTTAAGCCTGGTGAGTATGGGGAGTGTTGGGGGGGTATAGAAGAGTGTAATGGTTATTGCAGTTATTTGGAGCCAACTGACAGATTGTTCTTTTGGTTTTCCTGACCATGTCCTTGATGTCCTTGATGAGAAACATTTTCCAATGTTTGACCAAGAAGAAAAAATGTCAGTAGGTGTTGTCAACCTTAAAAATAAAATAGCCAGTTATTTTACCAGCAAAATGAGTTTATGCAGGAATAGAGGAATTGCAATTTGGGACATGCAAACTCTGGTAAAACATAGTCAAGATCCAGAGAACAAATGAGAGGGGCTTGCTTTTATAGAGGAATGGAGAAAGTTGGGAGGGGTGGTTTTGAATGAAAGTTTATTAGAGGAGAGCCAGAGTTCAGGGTTGTGGCTACTTCTCAATGGTTGAGATGTGGCAGTTTCTCACTGGCTGGGTTGTTGCTGGGCAAGAAGAAAATCTTCATCCCTCTAGTTGGGGTAGTAAAGGAAGCTGTATATAAAATAAGCTGTAATGCATGGTATATGCATAAGAGCTTTCCTCTTCAGGGCGGCCTGACTCCATTTTGAATGAGGCTTTCTTTTATTTATCTTCACATTTCCCCCTTTTGTTCAAGACATCTCCTTGAAAGCATCACTGATCAAGAGTCAGTTTTTCTGCATTTAGTGATTTTGTCCCTTGGTACCGGGAAGGACCTTTCCTGGTTGTCATGTCCCATGTCAGAGGGAAAGTGCACAGGTTGGAGAAAACATTGAGGTCACATTTGAGTAACAAGGAAGGGTAGGGGAAAGAACTCTCAGGCATTTCCCATCTAAAGTTTATATCTTATCAGGGTCATAAATAACCATTGGAGATCATCTTGAAGTGTTGAGTTGAGGGTGAGTAGCATCACCCTATTTGGTATGTTGCTTCTACAAAGGTTTGACAGGTAATGGGTACAAAGCTTAAAAATTATTATACAAAACAGAATTAAAAGCAATGTGACAAATCCAGTTTGTGAGATGGTTCTAAACTGGGAACCCCAACCTGAAGGTAACCAGAAGCCAAAGGACCATGGATCATTACATGAAATTTATTATAGCCAATGTGCTTATTCCCTAATTTTATGCAGTTGGGCATCTACGTCCCCCAGAAGAATTTATCCATGTGCAACAGGTGGTCTTGCCTATTCAAACCCTTCCTTGTTCAGCACGTAGATGATTGAGGGCCATTCAATTATCCAAAACTACTTTAGGCAGCGAGTCACGTGACTGTGTTTGGGCCCCTATTGTCTTGGCTATGGTTGGTTAACTCTCCCAATATCAGGGACAGATTTCTGGTCATGTGTTCATTGGTACTTACTCTGGTCCAAGGGAGAAAGTCTTTTCCTCCAGCAAACCCAAAGTCCTAAATGCCTTCTGGAAGTTCCTGTTTAAGATGGCTGTGGAGGCTTAATGGGGTAGACCAGTGGTAGGCTTCTGGTTTGTTATGAAGAGAAAACAGAACAGTAAATACAGGAAGAGCACATTGTCCTTTGATCCTCCAGCCATCATGACAGTGAGCTGCCCAAGTATAGGGGCCATTGCCAAAACCTCCTCATATGAGGAGTAGCCAAGTGGAGTACATAGGGCTCTCTCACAAGTATTAGTATTTATGGACCCTTTGGTTGGTAATGGAGGCATTAGCATCATTCAGCCAAAAGTCAAACAGTGTTATTATTACATATTGAAAGCCCACCCTAATACATGGGTTTGAAAGCAAGCCTACAAATAGTCTGATTTATGCTGAATGCTGTGCAGTATCTTTTATATATATTTTTAATGGATCTCATTCTCCCACTGCAGGGTTGGGTTAAATTGAGGTAAGGAACACAGGTATATGGATTTAGTATTCTAACTTTATAAAAGGGACCTGTGGAACAATTGGGCATACAGTGGCATCTGGGATTTCAGCAAAATTCATTACAGGTTGAACTAAGGAGTCACTGCTATAATGGACAGATTTGAGTTTTCTGATGGCAAATCTAACAATTGGAGCAGTTTCCCCCTTTTACATGGGATTGGCAAATGCATACAATGAAAGAGAGATTGAAGAAAGGGTGAAAATGAGCAAGGGAAAGAAGGTTTATAGGCCTTGGCTGGTTATCTTAGGAAAGCTGTCTCCTTCAGCTGCCATCTGCTTCAACTCCTGGAAATCTTTACTTTCAGGTCACCAGTTGATGTGCAGGCCCAGTTGGGGTTTGGTGCGTTCTTTAGATGTGACACATGGGTCCAAGGGTTATTCCCTAGAGTTTGGCAGAATTAGGGTTTGTAAACAGCCCCTTCTAGGGGTTGTTGCAATGAAGTTGAAGAGAGTCTAGTCTGTCTTTTCCAAGAGAAAAAACCTCTGGGTTATAAGGAGTAATGCTTGAGGTATTCACCTCCTGGGAGTGTACTATGGAAAGATGGTTCTACTAAAGCATGGTTATTTTGAACAGAAGCAATTAGGTCTTTATACTATTGAAGTATATCTTCCTTTAATCAGCTGTATATCAAAGGACACAGGAGCAAGGTGCATTGGGTGCCGTGTGATTATCAAAAAGGGTGCAAGTGTATGAGTTCCGGAAGGTGTGGACCTAAGACTTAGAAGGACTGATGGCATTGCCTTTGGCCACAGGGTATTTGAGGAGTCTCTACAATTTTTGCCAACTGAGTCTTAATGATGCTATTGGTACATTTAACTAGATGTGAGGATTGAGGGTGGTAAGCACAAAGTGTTGTACAAGTGTCCAAGTAGCACAGACCTTCTGATGCACTTGACCAATGAAGTGAGTTACCCAGTCACTATGCAGTTCGAGGGGGGTTCCCCAGCTAGACATAATCTTTTCTAATAGGATTTTAGCCACAGAAGGGGCAGTAACTTGCCTAAAAGGAGAGAAAACATATGTCCAGTGAGAAAACATACAAACCATGACTAAAACATAATTTTATCCCTGAGGTGGAAAAAGCTGAATGACATCCATTTGCCAAACCTCGAATGGCCCATTGGGGAATTTAAAGTTTCCAGCAGCAGCTGTATTTTGTATTTCTCTAGGTTGTATCTGGGGCAGGTGGAGCAAGCAAAATAAGCACTTTTTGCAGCTCTATAGGTATTTTCTCACCAGTATGGGTTCATAAAAGTTATAATTTTATCAGTGGACCAATGATTTAATGCATGTACAGTAGTCAGAAATGGGAATTTTAAGGCCTCTGGTAGGACTGGGTTTCTATTTGGGCCAAACCAAACTTCTCTTTTTATTGAACCAAAAGTTATTAGATTTCTAATTTTGTTTTTGCATTTCTGGGGACAATTGTTGAGCCTCTCTAGCCATTTTTTCTAGATTATCATTGGGGGAACATCCTTTTGGACCATGACAGAGGCTTGGTTGTTGATTCTTTTGAGAGCAGTGTTCTTTTATGTATGTATGTATGTATGTATGTATGTATGTATTTAATGTTTATTTTTTATTTTTATTTTTTTTAATGTTTATTTTTTGAGAGAGAGAGAGAGACAGAGCATGAGCTGGGGAAGGGCAGCGAGAGAGGGAGACACAGAATCCAAACCAGGCTCCAGGCTCTGAGCTGTCAGCACAGAGACCAACATGGGGCTCGAACCCACGAACTGTGAGATCATGACCTGAGCCAAAGTCAGATGCTTAACTGACTGAGCCACCCAGGTGCCCCTTTAAGTTTATTTTTGAGAGACAGAGAGTGTGTGAGTGGGAGAGAGTCAGAGAGAGAGGGAGACAGAGGATCTGAAGCAGGCTCTGTGCTGACAGCAGGACACCTAATGTGGGGCTTGAGCTCACAAACTGCAAGATCATGACCTGAGCCAAAGTCAGACGCTTAACCAACTGACACTCAGGAGCCCCTAGAGCAGTGTTCTTGGTGGAAACATCAGCAAGGTGGTTTGGAATGCCCAGGGACCTGAATGACAGTGAAAGCAGCTAGTAAAAGTATAGCATCTAATAATTGTATGGCACATAATAAGCCTCACTGTTTCTGTAGCACTCCAAAGTCATGAGCCACTCCAAAGGCATATCTACTGTCAGTATAAATATTTGCAGTTTGCCCTTGGCTAAATGCAGGCCTCAGCGTACAATTCGGCCTGCTGGGCTGAGGTAGCCAAAGGCAATGGTGCCACCCAAATAACTTCAAAAGGAGTTGCAGTTGTATAGCTAGCACAATATGTATCATTTTCACCTTTTAAAAAGAAGCATCAGTAAACCATGAAAGGTTAGCATTATTCAGAGCAGTTTCTTGTAGGTCACCGTGGGGGTCAGAAGGAGATTTGTCGGTATTAAGCAGTCGTGACAGGTTTCGTCAGTGGAAGAAGGGAGATGAAATAGCAGGGTTAAGGTTATTACAGTGAGGAAGAATCTTGGGAGAAGTGGTTAGCAAAAAGATTTTACAGGAGGCAAGGTGACTAGATGAAAGGTGTTGAGTATGGTGAGAATTTAGAAAGCTTCTACCACGTGGAGTACAAGAATAGTTGTAGGGGAGGAATCTCATGATTATTTCTTCAGTGGCCTTGACTGAAAGGACTGTGGCAGAAATGGCTGAGACAAGGAGAGGTACCCTTGTACCATAGGGTCTAGCTGTTGGCTATAATACTGTTTGTGTCAACGGTGGGCCCCATGTTTTTGGGTGAGTACAATAAGAGCATTCCCTTCCTTTTAACATAGAAGAGAAGTTGATAATTGGGATGTCCAAGGGAAGAGGGATTTATTAAGCTTTCCTAAGACTTTAAGTCATCTTAGTCTTCTTAAATAATACAGTCAGGTTTATAGATTTTAGTAAAACTTATAGGGATGGGCCACAAGAGAGAAGTCTGGACAATTTCTACAGTCAGTCGCTAACTAGCTCCAAAAATCTCATTGTTGGTATTTGGTTTTTGGTTAAGTTCAAGATGACATGAAGCCTATTTGGATCTAAATGTAGTCCTTATTCCAAAATCAGGTGCCCTATATATCAAACCTGAGTTTGAACAAACGACAATTTCTTCTTGGAGACTTTATGTCCCTTTAAGGCCAAAAGCTTTAACAAATGGATGCTGTCCACCTGTGAAGAGGCTTGAGCAAGGATCAGAGAAGCAAGTCATCTACCTATTGTAATAGGGCATAACCTCCAGGAAATTTTAGGTCATCTAGATCAGCCTTTAAGGTTTGTCAAAAGGAAGACGTTTCACATGAAAATATGCTCAACATCACTCATCATCAGGGCACAATAAGATACAATCTCACACCTGTCAGAATGGCTAAAATTAACAACCAAGGAAACAACAAGGATGTGGACAAAGGGGAACTCTTTTGCACTGGGGGGAATGCAAACTAGTACAACCACTCTGGAAAACAGTATGGAGCTTCCTCAAAAAATTAAAAATAGAGCTACCCTAAGACCCAGCAATTGCACTGCTAGGTATTTATCCAAAGGATATAAAAATGCTGATTCAAAGGGGCAATGTTTATAGCAGCACTATCAACAACAGCCAAATTATGGAAAGAGCCCAAAAGTCCATCGAATGACAAATGGATAAAGAAGAAGTGGTATCTATCTATCTATCTATCTATCTATCTATCTATCTATCTATATACCTACACATGTCTATACACATGTATATATATACATACACACACACAGTGGAATATTACTTGGTGATCAAAAAGAATGTAATCTTGCCATTTGCAACAATGTGAATGGAACTAGAGTGTATTATGCTAAGCGAAATAAGTCAGTCAGAGAAAGATAAATACTGTATGATCTCACTCATATGTGGAATTTAAGAAACAAAATAGATGAATATAGGATAAGGAAAGGAAAAATAAAATAAAAAACAGGAAGGCAAACCTTAAAAGACTCTTACAGAGAACAAACTGAGGATTGCTGGAGGGGTGTTGGGTGGGGTGGTGGGCTAAATGGGTGACAGGTATTAAGAAGGGCAATTGTTAGGATGAGTACTGGGTGTTATACATCAGTGATGAATCACTAAATTCTCCTCCTGAAACCATTACTACATTATATGCTAACTAACTTAGATTTAAATAAAAGGTTTTTTTAAAAAAGGAAGAAGAGGTTTCAGTATTGTTGTTCTTCCCAAGTAAGGCACAGATACTAGCTGGCCTTATGCACTGGGATGCTAAAGAAGGCACTACATAAATCAACCACAGTAAAAAAAAAAAAAAAAATGTAATTTCAGCAGGGATGGAGCTAATAAAGTATGGGGATTGGTAACAACAGGGTGGTGAAGGATGACAACACTATGCCTCAGAGGTCCTGCACAAACCTCCACCTGCAGCCATTCAGTAGCATGAATGAGTCAGTAGTCTATCTAAGTGATAGCAAGGTCCACAGGCATCATAAAGTAAAAGGAAACTAATGGCTAAGAACACCACCAGTTATTATTTATATTCAAGCCAAAGACACACTTTCTCATGGATTTTTACGGAAAGAGCACTGTGTAATATGCAGAATATTTATGAACAGACATCTTAAACTGAAATAGTTATGAGTTTGATAGGGATGCTTATTAAAAATGTCCTCACTAGGAAACTTTCTCTGACTACATCTTCAGAGGTTGAGTGAGTTGATTTTTGTAAAGGATCAAAAAGTCACTTTGGCTAACGGTGGAGGTAGAGGTGGGGGTTTGACTGGAAAAGGGCACAAGGGGACTCTATGGAGTAATGAAAATATTCTGTATCTTGATTATGGTTATAAATATAAACTCATTGAACAGCACACCAAATAAGTGCATTTCACTACATGTAAATTGTATCTCAGTTGAAAACAAAAATTCTCAGACTTAGTCTGGGTAGTTATAGCCAGAAAGATATAGCATAGAAAATTAAAGACATAGCAAATTAAAATTTTGGTGTATAGACTTCATACATATGGTGATTCTAATTCTTTACAAAAGTGACATTAATTTATTCAAACAAAAATACTGTTAGTTTTTCTTTGCTTTTATTTACTATCAGGATTCAAAACTTCTAAACTGCTACCAAATAAATGATGAATTTACATTAACTTAATCCTGGGGCACCTGCGTAGCTCAGTACCTTGAGCATCTATCTGACTTTGGCTCAGGTCATGATCTCACAGTTGGGTTCATGAGTTCAAACCCCACATCCCACTGCTCAGAGACTGCTTGGGATCCGCTGTCCCCTTTCTCTCTGCCCTTCCCCCTGTTGCGCTTTCTCAAAAAAAAAAAAAAAAAAAAAAAATCTAAAAAATTATAAAAAATATAAAAATAAAATTAATCCTTACAACCACCATAAGAAGTAGATGCTATTATTTTCCTGTTTTATGGGATGGGCTCAGAACCCCGACAAAAGCCTTGAACTCCGTACCCTTTCCCCAGTATTTGGTCACACACTGGCTCACCAGAACCCAGAACAGCTGGTCAGAGGAAAGGCCGAAGCGTCATTAAGGGGCTACAGGTGAGTTATGGACACTCGGATTGAGAGTCTGGCTCCCTGAGCCCTGACATTCCGAAATGCCAGGCTCTACCCAGCCCTGTCCCCAGCCCAGGTAGCCAGTGACGCAGGTCCCATTGCCCCTGTTCGGGCGCAGAAGGCCACAGCGCTGCGGGGAAGGCGAGGAGCTGTTGTCCACGGTCTGTTGAACCTGCGCGCGGTTCCCTAGCGCGGCTGCGCGGCTCCGCCCTTGAGCTGGGCGCTCCGCTCGGGGTGGGCCGTGAGTCACCACACACCGGATGCAGCCAGGCCTTCCGCGTACCCTGAACTCTCGGCGCTCGGCCCCTCCCTGGTCCCGCGCGTGTTTCAGTACTCGGCGATCAGGTACTCCTCCCCGCCGTCCTCCAGCACCTCAGCCGGCGCCCTCCTCCTGGCAGTGCCCGGGCCTGCCTGCCCTGGGTCCTCCAACTCGTCCTCGGGGACGAGGACCCGCAAGTCCAGCCCAGCGTTCCAAGAGCGCTCGCCTCTCCGGCGGTGAGCAGGTGCCCACCCCGCCCCCCTGCCTGGGCGTTTCTCACCCTCCTCCCCACCAAAATAAGTAAATAAAACGAAATCAAAAAGGGGAAGACTGCCAGGAAGAAGATGTGCACAGACCGTAGTTTTGAATTTATTCGAATTTATAGTTTGGGGGCGAAGAATGTAAATGGCAGTAGAGTTTAAGGACTAACTGTGTTCTGAAAGCAGGAGGGTGACATGTAAATGTTAACATGTACATGTACATGTTAACATTTCCAAGGAAAGAGATGGTCATCGATCCCCCCGCCCCCCAGCTTGCAACGCACAAAAACACACATTCACAAAAAAACACACATTCGGGTGGAGCTAGAAGGAATTGCAGAAAAGAAGCTGAGAGCATACCGGGCATTCAAATGTGGTCCTCAAAAGCCAACTAAGCTTAGTCTCTGAAGGTCTCAGCGCAAGATGGGACCCTCCACTCTCCTATTTACTGATGGGAAAGTTGAGGTCCAGAGTGGGTGGTTTGTCCACAGTGATGCACCTGATTCTTGGCAGAGCCAGACCCAGGAGCCTGAACTCCAGTTCCTAGGCATCGTTTATAAATAATAAAATATGTAAATAACATTTTATAAATACCCTTTGTGAGTCGAGAAACTCAGCAAGATCCGTAACTCGGTTTTGGTATGCTCAACCCATCTTCATTATTTACTCTTCTCCAGGTGCTTGCCAGCCTGCATTCCCTGGCCCACAGCAGTGCAACTGAAAGGGGACTCCTGGAAGTCCTAGGACTTGAACATAACCCTGAGTAAAAGGTTTTAGGTAAGTGGAGGGGAGGAAGGGCGTGGTGGGTTCCAGGAAAGAGCTTGAACTGAGGGGGAAGTTAGCAAGCCCAACTGCAGCTAGGCACTTTTAAAAGTGCCTGGCCTATGCGAGTGAAGTAGGTGGATAGAGTAGGGGCAGATGGTGAAGGACTTTGAACATGAATGCTGCAGGCGATACGATACAACCAGAAATTGGAAATGCAACTACAGGGAAACCAGCACTTCACCAGGGATTAGATCCATGGAGGGAATCTGAGATCCCAAGACTGTTTAAGTCAAATCATTTAGCAGGAAGACAAAATTAAAATATTGCTGTTGAAAGGAACGTGGTGGGGAGAAAGTATTCTAGTTGAATAACAGAAAAATCTTTTCCCCTGGTTGCATACGAATAATAAAAATGGTGCTTACTATGTGGTAAACACTGTTGTAGGTGCTTTACAAAAATTTATTTACTTCTCGCAATAAACTGGTGAGGTTGTTACTATTTTTGTCACCATTTTAGAGATGTGGAGGCTGAGGCACAAAAAGGTTGCCCAAGGTAAGTAGATCTGTGTTGAGGCAGAGTGGCCTAGAACCAGAAGATTTGGGTCTCAGTGCCTCCATTCACTGGTTGTGTCAATTTACCATCTCTGAGCCTCAGTTTTCTTATCTGTGAAATATATACACTAATCCCTGCCTACTACTGAGGTAGAGAATATGCAGGTGCTTTGCAAACTGTGCATTGTGATGCCAGTGGAAAGTACTATTATTTAATAAAGGAGGGATGCACTTCCAAGGCCAAATCCCAACTAAAAAGAAAATGACAAGCTTGGTTTGACTTGCAGAATTTAATGGGCTTGCCACTCAAAGAGAGGCAAAGATGGAATCAGTTAAAATCGTTGGCTGTGGAGTCAGATGGACCTAAGCTGGAATCCCAGTCCTGCCACCTATTAGCTTTGTGACCTAAGACAAGGCACATAACGTCTCTGATACTGTGTTATCTTGATGATCCTCAATTTACTCACGTATAAAATGGGTCTAATACATTCCTCATAGAGCAGTTGTATTACATGAGATGCACTTAATACAATGCCTACAATTAGTAAGTGCTCAATACAATGTAGAGGGGCCCATTATTTTTTCCAATTCTTTTTCCTCATCCTCTGTATATCTTAATATTCCCCCAGACACCGCCTCATCATGTGTGAGGGACTGATGGAGAGGTATGTGGCTGCCATGGTGCTGAGCGCAGCTGGAGATGCCTTAGGGTACTTCAATGGGAAGTGGGAGTTTCTTCGGGATGGAGAAAAGATTCACCAGCAGCTGGCCCAGCTTGGTGGGTTGGACACCGTAGATGTGGAGAGGTGGAGAGTCAGCGATGACACAGTAATGCACCTGGCCACGGCAGAAGCTCTTGTGGAAGCTGGGAAAATCTTGGATTTGGCTCACCTATATTCCCTACTTGCTAAGCATTACCAAGACTGCATGGGAGACATGGATGGCCGAGCACCAGGTGAGTGCAGCCACTGGAGGTCCTGGCGGTGGAGAATAAAGCAGCCCCAAGGCAGTCATTTAAAATGTTGATTGAGATGTAAACATCAAGAAGACAGTTATATTTTGTAGTTGTGACAAAGATAGAAACAACCCAGATGTTCTTTAATTTATTTATCTGTAGTGACACATTCACAGCCTTTTAAAATAATGCAGATAAATATCTACTGATATGGAAAGATATATTAAGTTTAAAAAAAAAAAAAGGATTACAAAACACATAGGGCATCCAAAGGCTCGTTGCTCCTTTTCCGAGGCCTGGTGCTCCTCACTCTAGAATCCGCAACCTCTTTCTGACATTCAGGATCTCTAATCCTCAGGTTCCATTGGGTTCTTTAAAGGCTTGGGCTTGGAGTCTGATGGTTTTTATGGGGCCACTGATTAGCTGGTTATGTGATTTTGAGCAAGGTTCTTAATTAAGCTCTGAGCCTCAGCTTATTTATTCATTTTTTTAAAATATTAATTTATTTTGAGAGAGAGAGAAAGAGAGCACATGTACATGTGCAAGCTGGGGAGGAGGAGGAGGAGGAGGAGAGAGAGAGAGAGAGAGAGAGAGAGAGAGAGAGAGAGAATCCCAAGTAGGCTCCACGCTGGCAAAGCAGAGCCCAACATAGGGCTCAATGTAACGAACCGTGAGATCGTGGCCTGAGCTGAAATCAAGAATTAGATGCTTAACCGACTGAGCCACCTAGGGGATCCCTTTGCTTATTAATTTAAACAAGACAATAATATGTTAAACCTACCTTTTTGAGTTATTGTGATGTCTCAGTAATAACTGATAAAGACTCCAAGACTCTATATGAATCTGATTCTTTCCTAATAATCATACTAAGGGTTGTACGGAGAGTAAAGGACAGTGTTGGCTTGGGGTTTGGAGTTTGGGAGCGTTCATCATCATACTTTTTTGGCTTTCCCTTTCCATCAAAGAAACTTAGAGACTGATCTTGGTTCTGTCTTCCTGCCAGGGCCTTTGCTTTGGTTACACTGACCCTCTGCTCTACCTGACTCTTCCCAGGGGGTGCTTCAGTGCAGAATGCCATGCTACTGGAGCCAGACAAGGCCAATGGCTGGAGGATTCCCTTTAACAAGCACGAGGGCGGCTGCGGGGCTGCCATGCGTGCTATGTGCATCGGTCTCAGGTTCCCCCACCACAGACAGCTGGACACGCTGATCCAGGTGAGCATCGAGAGTGGCAGGATGACCCATCACCACCCTACAGGCTACCTGGGAGCTCTTGTTTCTGCTCTTTTTACAGCCTATGCTGTGAACAACAAGCCTCCCAGGCAGTGGGGAAAAGAAATGATGGAGGTGCTACCAGAAGCTAAAAAGTACATTATCCAATCAGGCTACTTTTTGGAGAAGAATCTTCAACACTGGTGAGTTGGTAGGCGCCCGCTCCTGCTAGAAAATGATTGCATCTGTGTGTGCACAGGCATGCACACGTGTGCCTAGAATTCATAGATCAAAGCACCATCGTGCTTCTCACCATCTAGTTTTGCTGTCTGCTGGGTTCAGCACCCCCAACTCCAGCCCACCTGCTAAGGATTTCAAGTTCAGTGCCAGCAGTGGTTGCCACCAAGTAGCCAGGTGAAGACGTCAATGAGTAGTTACACCTGTGGTGCTTCCCTGTTGTATAGGGATCCTATTTTGTATTCCACCTTTCTATAGTTTTTTGGCTATCCTATACTGCTATGAACTTCCCTGCTTATTTCCTGGAACTTGTTTATTCAGTGTTGTCTTGACACACAATATTTTGAAATCTTTGGTTAGAGTGCCCAAGAGATAGGCTTTTTTCACCAGCTAATTAATAAGGGGTAAGCCACAATTTCCCTTTTTTGTGAGTTCACGTCACATCACCTTTCTTAGAATAAAAATATCCAGAAACTTTCTGCTGAAATCACTTAATGGTCATGATGTTCCAAAGTTCTATCTTAAAAAAAAAACACAATAGAAGTATGTAAGGAAATGATGTGTTAATTAGCCTGACTATAGTAATCTTTTTTACTGTGTATCAGTATATTAAATCATCATGTTGTATACTTTAAATATATACAAGATTTCTTAAGAAAATAAAGTAAAATAAATAAGTTCCACCCTTGAAAGGTGACCCTTGACATTATTCTCAATTCAGGAAAAATAGACCTTTATTTCTCACCTTTACCTTGCTATATATCTTCTTTATTCAGCAACAGCTATCAATGCCTTGTTTATATTAATCCTTGGCAAAAATTTATTGAATGAATGCCACTTAGAGCTCATTTTTATTTTTTTAAAATGTTTATTTATGTATTTTGAGACCGAGGGTGGGGGGGGAGGGGAGAGAGAGAGGAGAGAGACTCTTGATGTGGGACTCAATCTCACAAACCATGAGATTATGACCTGAGCCAAAATCAAGGCTCAACTGACTGAGCCATCCAAGTGCCCCTCCTTTGATTTTTAAAGCATTTCTTAAAAAGTTTATTTCTTTTGAGAGAGAGAGGGAAAGAGAGAATCCCAAGCAGGCTCTACACCATTAGTGCAGAGCCCAGTGTGGAGCCTGAACTCATGGAACCATGAGATCATGACCTGAGCCAAAACCAGGAGTCGGACCCTTAACTGACTGAGCCACCCAGGCATCCCTCATTTTGATTATTTAATACAATTTTGATATTAGTACAAGAAGTTGAAGTCATCTTGGAATTTTCCCTATTCATACATTTATCTGCTACCTTTCCTTATGGTTTTCAAATTTATTTTTTCAATTGACTGTAGAATTTTTCCTTCCTACAGGTCCTACTTCCAAGACCAATGGGAAAAATACCTAAAACTTAGAGGGATTTTGGATGGCAAATCAGCCCCTACCTTCCCCAAGCCCTTTGATGTGAAGGAGAGGGATCAGTTCTATACCTCCGTGAGCTACTCTGGCTGGGGTGGCAGCAGTGGACACGATGCCCCCATGATTGCTTATGATGCCATCCTGGCTGCAGGAGACTCCTGGAAGGAGCTTGCCCATCGAGCCTTTTTCCATGGTGGAGACAGTGATTCTACAGCTGCTATTGCTGGCTGCTGGTGGGGAGTTATGTATGGTTTTAAAGGAGTGAGTCCCTCCAACTATGAGAAACTAGAATACAGAAACCGGCTGGAAAAGACAGCCAGGGCTTTGTATTCTCTTGGGTCAAAGGAAGATACTGTAGTTACCCTTTAGAGAGATGTGACATCATTTCTCGTGGTTTCTCCTCTTATGTAGTCCAGTTTCTTTTCATTTTTTCCAAAGTCAAGAGTTTTAACCTTGTACCCCAGGAATTTTGAGGTAATATATCCCTTGAGCACCTGAAGCTTGTCTTTCCAAATTCATCCTGTCCCCCCTGACTCTGTCCCTCTTTCTGTCCTTTATCTCAGTTGATAGAAGTCAGTATCTCCCCAAGCTAGAAGTCTCATGGCCCCATATTTGAGTCTTCATTTTCATCATCTAATCTTTCACTAAGTTTTTTCTGTGTGTTTCAGGTTGAGTTCTCCAAAAGTGGACTTTGAGACAAAGATTCAATAACAAGTAGTTTATTTGGGAGGTGATTCCAGGAAGCCCTGGTAGGAAAATGGGAAGTGAGACAGGGAGGAGAAGGGAGGGAAGCCAGCACAAGGTGTGATGAGCAGGTCAGCACTCTGGCCAGTTGGGACTAGTCCATCTGGGTTCTCTGTAAGGCACTCCTCAAGAGTTGTCCCACCCAAGGGGCAAGCAAACCTGGGGTGTCCATCCGTCACCTTCCATTTGGCATTGGTTGAGGACCACTCCTAGGGACACTAACTCCCTGGTACTTCTTGGCCTGTCTTTTGTGCAAGCCAGACACAAATGTCTTCAGGCAAAGACTCAGAGGTGCTTGCAATGGCAAGCTGTACGGTGCATGGGAAGAGTGAAGGAGGTATGTGGGGTCCCAATAGCATCTGCCAGATGGTCTGCCTCCTAAATGTCCTTCACATCTGTTACTCTTTTACTTTCTTGCACCAGTATTTTTCAGTTGGATTTCTGCAGTCCAGGCTACTCAAGTCTGGGGAGATGCTGCTCCAAGCTGTACTCTGTACTTTGCTGGCCATGACACTTAACGAATTGCCAGTTTTGTTGTTTTCTCTTGGCTTGTCTTTACTTTCCTCTAGACACAACCTAGCAAAGTGCCTGGGAACATGGGAGGTACTTGATCAGTATATATTAAATGAATGTTGTTAATTACCTCCTGTCTGGTCCCTTAATTCCAGTCTTGCCTTCCTCCTTGCCCTCCAGAGTTATCTTTACATATCAGTCATGCTGAACTTCTAATCATGTTCCAATGAATACTCACCCCCTTTCTCCATTTCTTAATGCTCTTCCCTCTCCTTTTCCACCTGGTAGATGCTTACTCATCCTTCAAGCCCCAGCTCAGGTAGAACCTTCTGGGTGAAACTTGCTGTGATTATTCGGGCACTTGGCCACTTTCTCCTCATATACCCACAGCCTTCTGTCTCCAGGCTTGTCACCACACTGGTCCTGTTGAGTGGTGATTGGGTGTCTTCTGAGGACAAACTCAGGTTCCTTATGAGGAATTATCTTATTCTCTTTGTGGCCTGTCTGCTGGCCCATGAGAGACATTCAATAAATAGGAGGTTCATCAAATTGTGTTGATGTGAATGCTTTCAACATGCAGTTCCACATCTGTTTCAGACACATCTGTTCAGACACCTGCTACTTCACGGTTGCCCAGAGTGACCTGTGATGCACTGTGAGAGACGAAGAGTCTGATGCTTTAACCATGCACATGTGCTGACCTACACAGCTCTGTATTTGAAGCAGGACTCAAGCAAGGACATGGAATTTATTATCCTTTTATACATAAAGGGAGAAGGAAATTCCTAAGTTCATTTTCTGTCTCAAAAAACTCTCACACGTATTTATATATTTCAGAAAACAAACACGTTTTATATATTACAAAAGCAAAAACAGGTTCTTTGGTAAGGCAAGCAATTGGAGTTGCAGACGTTCAAACATGCTGGGCTACAATTCACAGAACACTGTCATACGTCTTAAATTCAGATGTCTTAAAAGACTCCTTTGTATAAATATTCTGAGCACAGTTTTAGAATAATAGAAAACACATACAAGATTTATACAAGACATACAACATTTATACAAGATTCCTGAGCAGAATATTAAGGTGACCCTCATGACTGCTTTCAATTTCCCAGTTGGTAAGAACTGACTTTATAGCACAGAATAGTGTGTGCCTTTCTGCAGATGTAAGACAAGAGGAAACATTTCTCCTGGTTGTTCTGAAGTGTCTTTTTCCAGTAGTTAGGAGCCTAGAATAGAACACTAGAGTTCTATTAGCACTGGCCAAACAGTAGACCTGCTTAAATCTTACAGTATAGAAAAGAGCAGAAGAGCATTTTAACAAGTGGAATCTGAGGCATGACCTGTTTTACCTCTGTAGCTAGTTTGGTAAGTCATCTGAATTTAGTAAGAAGCAAACATGATTTTATTTTTCTCCAACTACTGCCTTCACAGTACTGTGTGGAAGCTGCTTTTCCTGTCCCTTAGAATATCACATTGTTTTTGGTCCTTTGTTGGGGGTGGGGGTGGGGAGTGTATTAAAAACCCAGTCCAGGGGTGCCTGGGTGGCTTAATCAGTTAAGCTTCTAGCTCATGATTTTGGCTTAGTTCATGATCTCACAGTTTGTGAGCTGACAGTGTGGAGCCTGCTTGGGAGTCTCTCTCTCCCTCTCTCTGCCCCTCCCCAGCTCGCTCTCTCTCTCCCTCTCTCTCTCTCTCTCAAAATAAATAAATAAACTTAAAAAAAAAACAAAATCAGTCCAGTATTTTTTTTTAATTTCAACTTTATTGAGGCATAATTGACATAAATGATTGTAAGATATTTAAAGTGTACATCGTGGTGATTTGATACACATTTATATTGTGAAAGGATTCCTCCCATCTAGTTAATTAACACACCTATCACTGCACATATTTATATTTGGGGGTGGAGTGCGTGGTGAGAACATTTAAGGTCTATTTTCTTAGCAAATTTCAAGTATACTATACAGTGTTATCCACCGTAGTCACCATGTTTCACCTCATATCTTCAGACCTTCTTCATCTTACAGCTGAAAGTTTGTACCTTTTTACCAACCTCTGTCTATTTCCCCACCTCCCAGCCTCTGGCAACCACTTTCCTACTCTGTTTCTAGGAGTTTGACCTTTTTTAAAGATTCCACATATAAGTGATACCATGCAGTATTTGTCTTTTCTGTCTGTTTGGCTTAGCATAATGCCCTAAATGAAGCCCATCCCTGTTATCACAAATGGCTGGATTTCCTTCTTTCTCATGGTTGAATGATATCCCATTGTGTGTATGCATATACCCCATCTTCTTTATCCATTCTTCTGTTGATGGACACTTAGGTTGTTTTCATATCTTGGCTATCATGGATAATGCTGTAGTGACACGGGAGTGCAGACCCTTTGGGGCCCTGTTTTCATTTCCTTTGGATTTATACCCAGAAGTGGGAATCCCAGCCCAGTTTAATCAATTCTAAAACTTCCATGTCATGCCCTCCATGCTCCCCACCTCCATCAGCCCTGGGCCCAAGGGACTTGGAGGAAAAAAGGGGACATTCTTCCCCTCTCTCTTCTGAGGCTCCTTGCTCCTCTCAGATGTTGCCCTGAGACCATTCTCATTGGTGGAGCACTAGTAGGAAAGGCTCAAGACAGCTGTCTTCTGAGGAGTCCCCTCAGCCCAAGGGAAACTCATCCTTCCTGCTCATGTCCAGCAGTGGGAGTGCAGGCTTCCCACCTGTTGCTGTCTTACATTTCACCCATCCCTCTTAAATAGGCCTTGAGAGATCCAACTTGGAAATAGATACCCATGCCCCCTTGATATGGTCACCTTCAATCTCAACTGGTAGGCTCTCACTGGTTGTGGAGGGTAAGAAAGAGCAGCACCTCCCCTCCTCTTTCAAGAAGGTAAGAGAGAACCCCCACAGAACTTGACTCTCTATTTTCCATTCAAATCACTGGCTTCCATTGGAGGGGAGGTGGGGAAGAGAGGTCTGATAACAGCAGTTCTGTTACCTTCTCCTGTATCCTACTGGGATTTGTCTTTCCAAGTCCTTCCAGTCCCTTTAGAATACAGTGGAAGAGGTGGGGGAGAGGGGTAGGAGGGCAAGGACTTAGCATTTGTTATTCCCCAGGTAGGACTTCAGCCACAACTGGAGACAGCAGAGAAGGACTTTAGAGATCCTGCTATGTTTGTTTGAGACAATCTGTCTTCATCACAGGCGCACTTCAAAAAGAGTTCAGACTTTCATACTCTTTCTTCTCAAACCTCAAAATCTCCTCTTCAAACTTTACTCTCAACTGGCAACCTTGCTTGCTATTTCTCTGAGAAAAGAGAAGCAACCAGAGAACAATTACACACTCCCCTCACCACCTCTGCCCACCACCTGCATCTGGCTCAGGGTGTCTACCTTTGCTCCTACTGTGAATGCCAGGTGCCAGTGTGTGTGTGTGTGTGTGTGTAGAAGAAGGGAGGAGGAGAATAGAGGAAAGAGATAACGTAATTATATGCATGATGTTGCAGTAAATTTTAAAAAAATGACCTGAGGGGCGCCTGGGCGGCTCAGTCAGTTAAGTGTCTGACTCTTGATTTTGGCTCAGGTCATGATCTCACAGTTCGTGAGCTGGAGCCCCATGTGGGGTGTGGAACCTGCTTGGGATTCTCTCTCCCTCTCCCTCCACACCTCCCCCACTTGCATGCTCTATCTCTGTCTCTCTCTAAAAACATGATCTAGCACACAGTATGAATTTATTAGGCTTATCAAATTAATATGTGTGTACTAAAAAAGAGAAAAAAACATGTGTAACATTACAGGGATTAATTATATGTTTTTGACCTGCTATATAATGGTGCTTCATTTGCTTTGTTTGTTACCTAAGATTGCTAGATGTTATCTAGAAGTCTAGAAGTCTTGGCAATATTTTTTGTAAGAGCTGCAAAATTAGCATTGGCCACATCCACCCTCCTCCAGGCTTCTTCAGCCACCATATTCTCCATTTACTCCCCTCTATACCTCTCCAGGGCAAGTAAATGTGCTTTTTGTTTTGTTTTGTTTTGTTTTTTAAACAGCCACAGAGCTACTGAGAGTGAGGGGGAAGGAATAGAGATTCTGATGATTTCACAACTAACCAGCCTACTGGATCAGCTCCTCATGGGATGGCTGCTGGTGTCTGGTTAGGGATCCAGGGGTCAACAAGATAGGGCATAGTGGGGAGCCTTCCCATCATTTTCCATTTTGGGAGTTTGGGGGTTAGGAGAAGTGACACCTGGGGTATCCATTTGGAGAAGGAAAAAGAAGAGGAGGAAGAAAGAGTTACCAAGTGTCAGGTAGTTTATTACAGCCCATTAGCAGATGAAGAAATTGGGCTCAGAGAAGCTTCCATTTGTCCAAAGTCACATGTCTAGGGTGAGAAGGAGCCGGGGTTTAAACCCAAGCCACGTGTCTCCAATCCTATCATACTGCAACTGTTAGCTGTAGTTAGAAAGTTTTCCTTAGACAAGGCCAAAATGTAACCCAAGAGTTACATGGTGATGGCAGAAGCCTGTGCCCTCTCTTCACCTTCTCACAACTATGAGGGGAAGTCAGGGAGAAAGCTCGTTGAGGCTTGAGATCCACATTTGGGTGCAGGGGTAGGGAGGGGCAGAGCAGAGCTCAGGTCAGACTGTGAAATGGACAGAGTCTTCACTCTCCCCTCAGCTTCCCTGCCCTCCTTAGAGAGCCTCCTCTTCCTCTGACACCAAGGAGACCCCATCCAATGCCTGGGCTGTGATTGGGACTCCTCTCTCTACATTGTGCTTGGTTGCACCCATCCCATTTAAGGTTCCTACTTCCCTTTTTTTTTTTTTTTTTGGTCTCATTGTCATCATCTGTAGCAGCTGGGTGTTGTCCGGAAAGTGCTGTCTCTCAGGGTCTCTGGGCCTGGAGCCCATGGACTCCAGTTTCCCTGGATGATGCTGAGGCAGGTGGTCCTGCACACAGGAGAACTCCAGCAGAACTACTTGAAGAGTACTGTACTAGATGACGAAGGGGAAAGGGAAGGTGCTCTCTAAGTGTCAGCTGTATTAATGCCACCCACAAGGAATACTGTGCTGGAATGACTGGAGTAGCTAGCTTGGTGTGCCAGCTCTGGCTGTGGTGTGAGCGGCTATGAAAATGCAGCCCTCAATCTCTGGCCCCAGGGACCCTGACTGATTCATGGTCCCAGTTGCGGCCTTTTTGGATCTATCCTCATCTGTGTACTGAGACTGACCCCAGCTAGTGACTGAACAGGGTGGAGATGCTAATCAGGTTCATTACTGTAAGACAGGACTTCGTTAATAAGAAACTTCAGCTTGGGGCCCCAGGATGGTTCAGGTCGGTTAAGCGGTTAAGTGTCCGACTCTGGGTTTGGCTCAGGTCATGATCTTGCGGTTCAAGCCCCACCTCCGGCTTTGTGCTGACGGTGCAGAGCCTGCCTCGGGTTCTTCCCCTCTCCCTCTTTCTCTGCCCCTCCCTGCTCATGCTTTCTCTCTCTCAAAATAAATGAATAAACTTAAGAAAAAAAATCCTTAAAAACAACAACAACAACAACAACAACAACAACAACAACAACAACTTCGGCTTGAACATTCCCCATTGCCCTTGCCAGAACATTCCAGGAACTGTGAGGCAGTCCAAGACTTTTCCTATGTCATCCATTTCCTTTCCCCTCTTCACAGGTGTCAAACTTGCATCATGGTCTAAAGACTGTCTCTGCCTTCTTCAGCCTCCCTTATTCCTCACAGGTGTTATCTCCGGTAAATTTCTTGCCCATCTAGCCCCATCTTGGTGTCTCTTCTCGAGGAGCCAGACTACCACACCTGGCGTGGTCTGTGACACCAGAGCAGACTTCAGTAGTGCCCTATTTATCGCTCCTCTTCTTCCTGGTGGCAGCAGTGCTCGAGTAGTGGGATCATGTGCACCAGGGGAAGCAAGGGCTTCCCTCCAAAATCATTTTATCCTCATCTTGGGCAGACCTGGCACAGCCATGATGACACAGCACCAAGGTTTCCTTGGGGACTGTTACTTTCTGGTGCACAGGTGCGGAGCATGGCCTCTGGGATTAGTTCGTCCCAACTCTACATGACCTTGTGCAAGTTACTTAGCCTCTCTATGCTCTAAGGCTGTACACACCTCACAGAGCTATTGTCCAGAAAGTGTGATAGTGCCCTACTGGCAGGTTCCACCTCGTAGCAGTACGCTGCAGTTTAAGGAGTGCTGGGCAAGTACCTTGCCTTCCCCTTTCCCCTGACCTGCCCAGAACTAGCTCTCTGTGGTTTCTGCCACTCTTTTGGGTGAAGAGGCCATGTGGTGTGCTGGAAACGCCCTGGTTACAGGCCAGTGCAGCCACGTCTAACAACAGGGTTGCAACGGGTCACTTTCTTTGTCTACTGTTCAGTTTCTTCATTCTTTATTTGTAAGAAGATGAACGTCTCTTTGAAAGGAAGGTACTGTCAGAGGCAAACTTCATATTTTTCCACTCTTTCTGTTAAATATACGCTAAACACATATTATTGGTCCAGTTCTATTCTAGGCCCTGGGGATTCAAAATGAAAGGAGAAGGTCTTTGCCCTCAAGTTGCTCAGAGTCTTCCTAGGGAGATAAACATGTCCACGATGATTCTGTGGGTTTTGTCATCACCTAGAGATAAAAGACTTCTGCCTGGGTTTTTACTAACATTTTATAATAGGAAGTGGGAGAGGGGCAGGAAATCATTTCCTGATGATGTTTGGCTCAGAGAGGAAGGACAATGTGTTTCAATGTCCCCTGCCTAAAAAACGAAGTGTATTTATTTTCATTGGGAAGAAGAAACCAAAAAACTGTGGAGGTTAGACAAATAGGGAGAGTTTATTTTTCTTCTAACAGGTCATGAGGCCAGTTAATGATCAGCGAGACTCAAGTGAGTGTTGGGTATCCAAAACTTTGAGAGACGGGCTTCTGTGATCTCTTTTGGCATTAGGGGTCGGCTTCACTCCAGCTCTGAGACCTCCAGCTCAGCAATGCCCCCAGGCCTAGGGGACAAAAGCTTCTGTTCGTGGGGACTCCTTTTGTGGCTCAGCATTGGAAGTGCAGGTAATTCGGGGGCTCGGGCCTTAGGTGGAATTTCTTTCAGTCAGTGCTTCTATTTCTTAAACCAATTACTTATATAGTGCTAACATTTGGAGGGTCCCCTAAAAGCCTTCTCTTCTCTTGAGATGAATTTAGAAGAGGGAGGGAAAAAAACCTACAATCATAAAGGGACTGGTAACGACCAGGATACTTTCTCAAGTCCCCTAAAACCTGCATTAATCCTTTCACCGGCACAAGACTATAAGAAAATAACATTGCATCAATTCCAAAATATGACTTACATTCACCCTATAAATATCCACTGTACCAAGATATATTTAATTTTAAATTAAAAATTTCCAGACTAACCAAGATTTTGCCACTGAGAATGGTGGATGTCCTTGCTAATCCACTACCCAACATTTTTGATAGATGTGGGAAATGTTGCCTGCAAAGAAGTTACAACTATTTATTAATACGTGAGCATGGCTGGTTCCCCACCTCTCTGCCAATACTTCACAGTATCAAACATTTTTCATATTGTCAACCTGATGGAAAAAATAGTATTACATTGTTGTCTTAATTCTTATTTCTTATTATGATTTGTGCTTCCAGTGTCTTGTTTAAGCAATCATACTATAAAGGCAATTTTTCATATTTTCTTCTAAGCCCTAATGGCTAGCCCAATCAGACTAAGATCACTAGGGACAAATCCTTTAATCGTGGTGTATTTTTAAATATAATACTGAATTTTATTTTGCCAAAATTTATTTTTACTTTTGTATATATTTATATATTATTTTGATTATATGTCCATAGAACATTTACCTATCATTTTCTTTTCTTGCATTACCCTTGTCCAGCTAATACTAAGATTATTATAACCTCATGAAATAAGTGTCTATTCTATAAACAGTTTATATAAGATAAAGACTATTTGTACCTTAAAGCAGTGCAGTTCTCAGATAAAACCATCTAGCTCTAGTATACTTTAGAGTCAGAAAGACTCTTGATTACCAATTTAATGTTTTGATGCTAGTTTTATTTGGGCTTACTATTTCTTCTTGAGTCAGTTTCACTAAATTGGATTTTTCTAGAAAATTATCCATTTCTTCTAAGTTTTCCAATGCATTTGGGAATTTTAAAAAATATCTTTTTATCCTTGACATTCTGGTGTTATACTATAATGTGCCTACTGTAGATTTATTTTTTTTATCTCACTCATTACCCTGAGTACAAATTTTGATTGGAGAAATCATATCTTCTTTAGTTGTGGAAAATTCTAAATAATTATCTTTTCAAACTAGTGCTTCTTCTCCCATTCACTTCCTTTAGAGAACAGCTACAAGGTAAAAATAGAATCTTTCCATCTATTGTCTGTACTTTTTGACTATACTTCCATATTAAAATTTTCTTTTACTTCTGTCCTAAACATTACAGTATTGATTCCCTTTTTATTTCAATGGTTATCTTTTTCATTTCTAATTTCCTAACTAGGTTTTTTCTATAAATCTTATTTTATTATTTATTTGTGTTTTTATTTCATAATTTCATATGCTCTGTCTTTATTTTTATCCTTGTGGGTTCTCAGCATATTTATTTAAAAGTCTATGTCAAAGGCTTTTAAAAACTTATTTCACCTGGAATGAATTCATGATCCACTTATTGGCTTTATTGACTATCTTTGTAAACATTTGATTTCTGTATAAATTTAGATATTTTGTTTGCAGGCTTTTTTTTAAAGAAAACTCGCTATTGAAGTACAACATATATACAGACAAGCGCACAGATTATTAATACACAGATTAATGAATTTTCACAGTGAATTTACTCACCTGTGTAACCATCATCCAAATCAAGAAATAAAACATTACCAGGTTCTTAAAACCCATTCCACATATCCCCTCTTAATCACTACCACCCCAAAGATAACTATTATCTTGACTTCTAACACAATAGGTTAGTTTTATTTCAGTGTCAATGAGAAGTTTGTTTATGGCCTTCCCCATCTCTACCCCCCACCCCCAGTCCTTCCCATCTTTAGACTCTCTCCTCCATTTGGAGGGGGGGAGGGGGGTTGTCTCAGTTCTTCTTAGTGAGGCCTTGTCTTTCCATCCTGCCTTCCTAAATAAACCTATAGCCCAAGGTAAAAAGTCAATAGCTACTTTTTTGTTGTATTGCTTTTGTTTTTAGCTTCCTTTATGGAGTTGGAGAGCTTCGCCTGGTGCTGACCTTCCACAAAGCACTGACACAAAGCACTACTGGACCCCCCTTACCTCACAGAGCTGAATCCTCACAACCACTGTCTTCTCCCAGAACAGGAACCCAGCACCATATTGCAATTCTGTTCTTGTTCTTGCCCACAGAGATATAATCTTCATATTTGAGATCATCTATGTCTTTCTTCTCTTTTGATATTCATCTATGATTAGTCTTTGGTTGGAAAGGTGGTTAGGGAGAGGGGATATTGGAGTATGATTCACTGTGCCACCTTCCATACTCTCGAATGATAGAAAGTTTTATTATGTATCTGCAAATATTGTCAATTTTCTCTCCTCCTTTTCAAACTTTGTAACTTTGATTCCATTTTATTGTCTTGTTTCCCTGGCTTGGACTAGAACTTCCAGTACAATATTTCATAGAAGCACTGATAGTAGACATTCTCATTTGTTTCCAGTTCTAAATGGAATGCTTCTAATGTTTCGCCTATAAGTATGGTCATCAGATAGGCTCTTGGATAATGGTTTTTCTTAGGTTAAGAAGTGTTGGATATTAAATTTTATTGTGCTTCTTTCTTCTCCATCTATTGATTTGAGCATATGGGTTTTTCTCTTTAATTTTTCATATGTGAAGTACATTAATATATCTTCTAATGTTAAGCCATCTTTTCATATCTTGGATTAAACCCTGCTTGGCCATGATGTATTTTTTATGCATATTATCTTTGATGGGCTTAGATTTGCTGGTAATTTATCCAGGGTCTTTATGTCTGTGTTTAATAGTGAAATTGGCCTTTTGTTTTCTTTTCTCCTTCTATCCTTGTCCAATTTGGATATCTTGGTTATTTTCATAGAATGAATTTAGATTATCCCCCTTTTCTATTCTCTGGAACAGTAATAGGAATTGAAGGAATGATAGAATTTTTCTGGAAAACTGTCTGGCCTGGTAGAGGTTTTTTGATGAATAAATCAAAAATTACTGTTTCAATTCCCTCATGCTACTGTTTTACACTTGACTTTCTATTTTTTCTTTTTGACTAAGTTTCAGTAAGTTATATTTTCTAGGAAATTGTCTATTTTCTAGGCAAATACCTGTAATTTTAATTTTGGGTGGGTATAAACATGCTCTTTAATAGTTTTTTTTAAAAAAGTCTACTATATATCCCTTTTTATTCTCTATATTGTTTACTTGTGACTTCCCTCTTTTTGTCTTACTCTGTCTTACCAATCAAAAGTACAACTAGTTTATTATTATTTTCAAAGAAGTAGCTTTTCATGTTTATTATGTGTGGCATACCCTATTCTGGGAGTAGAGTGAACAAAATGGATAAAAATCTCTGCCTTCTTTGAAAGTATATCCTAATATAGGAAAATCAGTAAGCAATAAATTTAATAATAAACTAGTAAATTCCATAGGAGATTAGAAGGTGATGATTGCTATAAAAGGAAATAGATTAAGATGACAAAAATTGAGAGAACAAGGGTGAGGAGCACAGGCAGGTGGCAATTTAAAGTAGTTACACTTGACAAGCAAAGCCTCGGAAGAGAAGAGGGTGTTAGCCATGTGGATGTCTGTGGAAAAGGCACTCCAGGCAGAAGGGATGGCTGGTGCAAAGACCCTCAGGTGGTCTAGGCCTGTGTAGAGTGAGGAAGAGTTGGGAAGACACGTGGCCAGAATGGAGGAAGGAATAGTCAGACAGGCAAAGCTTTCCCGGAGCTCATGGTTTAGACCATTTGGGGCTTTAGTCCAATGTTAGGACTTCAGGTTTCATTCTGAGGGAAATGCCCTCTTTTGCACAGAGGTGTGACATTATTTGACTTATTTTTTGGCTTGCAGTTGACTGTCTACTTCATGTGTCTTCACATTGTCTTTCCTCTGTGTCTGTGTCCAAATTTATTCTTATAAGGACACCAGCCATACAGGATTAGGACCCACCCTATTGGCTTCATTTTAGCATAAATACCTCTATTTATTTAACATAAAGACTCTATCTCCAAATACAGTCACATTCTGAGGTCCTGGGAGTTAGGACTTCAACATATGGATTTATGGTTGGGGGGGGTTACTCAATTTATCTCATGACAATATCCACTTCACCATGGCTTTTAATCTTCTCTAGTTGAGTAATATTCATATCCTTTTCTGGCAATGTATCTTTAGACATGAAAACTATTCACAGATTTTGGTTACAGAAGTGATGTCTTTAATAAATGAGTCTGAATATTGTACTAGCTGATTTATAATAAATGCTGGTAAGCCCCTGTTTGTCTCTTCCTCTCAAGAACAATTGTCTTCCTTCTAAGAATAGATGACCTCACCTTGAATCTTTCTTTTTTTTCTTTTTGTTTTTTCCTCCAGGAGACGCACCTCCTATCCCACAGACAAAGTGCACTGACTTCCAGAATGCTAATCTTCTCCAAGGCACCAATCTCAAAGTCCAGTTTCTCCTCTTCACCCCTTTGGATCCTAGCTGTGGTCAGCTAGTGCAGGAAAGTAGTGACATCCAAAAGTCTGGGTTCAATGCCTCTCTGGGAACTAAACTAATCATCCATGGATTCAGGTGGGAGCAATCAACCAATAGGATCATCTTCACTAAGAACTAGAGAGTGACCATAAGGCCACAGGAAGTTAATGGGGACCAAGGCGAGAGATGGATTTACTGGAAGTCACATGTTTTATCTCTCACCTCCTGCTGTCTTTGAAGGTTTCTTATATCAACATGAATACACATTATGTTGTTTATTCCTGTTGGTCATGTATATTAGTCCTCTGCTTGGTCTTATCTACATACTTTCAAACAGTAAATATGTATGACCCCAGACAAGTTGTCCCAGCACACGAAGCCTTGGTTTCCACATCTGAATAAAAGGGAAGTTGTAGAAATGGTCCCAGTTGATCTTTCCTTCCTGAAGCATGGGGTATGTGACTCATCTCAGCCAGTGAGGTCATGGGCTGTGTGTAATTAGAGTAAGGGCATGGTGTTTTTATCCAGGGTTTTATTTCCTCTTCTTTATTTCTTCTCTGGCTTCATGATTTAAGAAACTTCCACTCACGGGTGCTACTTCCATCATCTCCTGAGACTAATCTTTCTCAGGTTTGATTTCTTTGATGCCCTATTGTCCAAATTTTGTTATAATATGTAGTCACTGAGTCTCAATTCGACCACTATCCTTCCTTCCAACGTCTTCTCTCCAGAGCCCACTGATAAGGCCTAAAACAGAAGAAGGTTGGTGGGAGGAAAGAGGGAGAAAATGCAGTGAAAATAGTAGCAGTATAGAGCAACTAGAGATGGGAGTGTCCAATGAAGAGGTGGATGCAAAGGCACTGCACAGAGGATCACCATTTCATGGCCTCTGGGTTCTCTCTGCTTCTCAAATCCCTGGACCCTGGGCACCCGGCCCTATACCTCCTTAGGTATATACTTCCTTACTCTTATGCCAAAGTCTCTTCTCCAGAAAATCTTCTATTTAGCCACTATCTAAGGCTGTATGTGTATACCCAACCAAGAGATAGCTAACAGAGCTGGAGAGCTCAGCAGCTGTCACTCTGTCTGCTCCTAGATCCCCTGAAATCCACTTTCTATGGCAAACACCCAATTTGTGCTCCTCTGCCTACGTGAGTATGCTCTTATCATTCCCTCACTGTGGGCCACTGAGAAAACTTCTCCAGATCCCAAACTCTTGGTAAAGTTCTATGAAATTTTTTCTACCATTCTCCTTTTCCTAGAAAAGCGCTTTTATACTATGAGTTGCAGAAGAATAGAGACTGTATCTTATTTTTCTTTATTTCTCACAAAGCACCTGGAATACTGACCCATTGAATTAATGAAAGTATGATCAAAAGAACAAGTACATAAAAACATTCTGCAAGGGAAGTGCATATTTTTAAAATATATTTTTAATGTTTATTTTTGAAAGAGGGAGAGAGACAGAGTGTGAGCAGGGGAGAGGCAGAGAGAGAGGGAGACACAGAATCTGAAGCAGTCTCCAGGCTCTGAGCTGTCAGCACAGAGCCTGACACCAGGCTTGAACTCATGAACTATGAGGTCATGACCTGAGCCGAGGTCAGACGCTTAACCGACTGAGCCACCCAGGCGTCCCAAGGGAATTGCATATATTAAAAAATGAGAGTTAAGATTGCAAATCTTAACTCTCATGAACAAAGCTATCTTCTTTTTTTCTATAAATAACACAAGCAATGTCAGTACATATGGTTTGTGTGGTATCCATTGCCCAAAGGTACCTGACTGAGGGCTGGTGGGGCTGGAATTCAACCTGAGTTCTGAGCTCAGGCGTGAGGCTGCATCTACCTAGAACAAAAGGCACTCTTTTATAATTTACACAAAGGCTCCATATATGCAGGCAGAAGCCCTGGTGACTATAGGATTATGTCCTCCCTATGCTCAAAGTGGTAGAGGGTTATTGCCCATATATCCCCCTGATTCATTTTGATCGTCCCCCGCCCCCGGGTTTATTCTGTTAATAGAGAATGTCACTGTAATTCCCATGACAATGGATATTGGCTTGGCAGATAATTTTCCCATCCTTTTTTGGCCCCATGTCTAGGGCTTTAGGTACAAAGCCTTCTTGGATTGATAAATTCATCGGTGCCCTTCTTCAAGCAGAAAATGCTAATGTGATTGCTGTGGACTGGGTTTATGGCTCTACGGGTATCTACTTCTCAGCCGTGCAGAATGTGGTTAAGCTGGGCCTAGAGATCTCCCGTTTCCTCAAGAAACTACTGGTAGGTACACAAGAGCTTTGGGGGAGTTTTGTCTGCTTATTAGGGGAGAGGAAACAGAAAGAATCAACATATGAGGAGGAGCTTTAGGGCGGAAGCAGAGCTACCTAGTGGCTTGTGGGTCTTCGATTCTAATCTCAACTTTACCACTTACAGTGCTGACTCTGGGCAAGTAGTTGGCCCTCTCTGAGCCTCCCGCTCCTCCTCTGTAAAATGTGCCACTGCATGTTAGATAGGGAGTCACTCGAGAGGGAGTGGCCATGGGCATTACTCACACACGTTGAGCACCAAAAAGAAAATGAGGCAATCATCAAGGTGGGGTTTCTAGGAAGAAGTTGAGTGATGAATGGAATGAAAATTCTGCCTTTTTCCCCCAAAGTGTGTGTGGTGGGTACGTCATACCCGGGGTCCTCGGATTCTGAAGCTTCAAGGAAAAGTGTGACGCTGTGAGGCCCAGGTTGCCATGGCCCAAATGCAACTCACTTGTAAATGCCCCATTCTAGGTGTTGGGTGTGTCGAAGTCCTCAATCCACATCATTGGTGTTAGCCTGGGAGCCCACGTTGGGGGCGTGGTGGGATATTTCTACGAAGGCCAGTTAGGACGGATCACAGGTAACATTATTCTCTGCCCGTCACCCCAAGTTTGGAGATAAAGAGAGAACGCCCTTGAAATCCCTCTATTGAGGCAAGCAGAAGGATCTTTGTTCTTATGACCAAGTCATTTATTTCCACTAAACTTTATTTATTGTGGCCATTTACATAAAGCAGTACTGTGTTGTTATTGTGTGATCTCTAATGTCAGTATAAGAGGCCATGTATTTCTTTCTGAGCCTCAGTTACTAGTTCTGCGAAATGAGTTATAATAGGTCATATCTCCTTGGCCCACTGTGGAAATCACCTTTAGTCAATTATGCTAAATACTTGCAAAACACTAGGGATTTTATGCTTTAGAAGCTACCCTCAATCAATAAAGGACCAGAGTTATGTGGTAAATACTCTGCTTTCTGGCTCTTCTGTGGGACAAGTCTGAGTCATGTCCTACAGAGCCTCTCAGAAGGGTCCCAGTGGAATGAGACCAAGTTGCCCAAAGTGATAATCCATTCAATACTTTTCCCCCCGTGCTCTGATTCATTTTTTCCACTCCTTCACTATGCTTTCTGTGATCTACTCCCAAAAAGCTACTTATGCTTTAAATCCTTGTCTCAGGGTTTGCTTTGGGGGAGGAAGAGGAAAAGAGACCCAAACTAACACCTGGGGACAGTAATTTTTACTTGTGAAGACTAGCACAAGGCCTTGAACATAGTAACTGCTCAAAAAATTATAGCTGTTGTTATGAGTACATGAGGATTAATATTACTCACATTAGCCCTTACCAACTGGCTCACTTCAGAGCCAGAGAAGCTGCGTCATTGAGAGTTAGAGACACAGCATGCGTTTTCCTGGGTACAATGGCCCTGAGCTGGTCCTCTTGCCCTTGGATCCTTGCTGGGGAACTCTAGGATCTGACCAGGAAGGACTGCCTGGAGAGGTGTGTGATGGGTCCATGAGGGTTCCGGAAGCTGAGATGAAAGGGGCTCCTGACATCAGTCTGTCCCAGCAGGCCTGGACCCCGCTGGACCAGAGTACACCAGAGCCAGCCTGGAGGAGCGCCTGGACCCTGGAGATGCCCTCTTTGTGGAGGCCATCCACACAGACACTGACAGTGAGTGGGGGTGACCCTCCTGGTATGGGGGGGGATGAGCATGGCAGGGGCTAGGAGGCTGGCATCTACCTGTGTGGCTCTGGGCAGATTCCCTCCCTTCTGAGCTTCTGTTGCAGTGAGGAGTTTACCAGCATCATCTTGATCTCTGGTTAACACTAAATCTTGTGACAAGGCTGGGTGGGGGAGGACACTGCTGCCTGGCTGGCATAGGGGAAAGTCATACTACTTTTTTTCAGGGTGAATGTGCCTGGCCCCATGGGATTGGGACATTCCACTTCTGGGGCAGATACTCAGGCCTGTCGGGACTTCCTCCTCCCCAGGGAGGAGCCAGCCCTTCAGTCCAGTGAAAAATGAGAAATCCTCCCCCACCCAACTCTGAATCCATTGTGACCAAATTAAGCTATTCTGACTAGCTGGAAAAGGGGATGGGCATTCCTCCTCATTTCTACTTTGACATGAAATGCCCAGGAGTTAGCCAGATCCTGTGCTCAGGATGGTGGGTACGAGATCAATTCATGCCTATCCCTCACCAGAAGAGTCTGCTGTTCAAGTGAGAGGTGTCCATGTCTCATTCCCTTTGTTCAGAAGCCTTCTTCTTAGCACCCAACACTCACAGATTCCTAATTCTGGAAGAAACCCATGCAGTCATGTAATTCAACCCTCTTTCCCACCTTTGTCATCTCACAGTTAGGAAAGCAAAGACCACAGGCTTCTGCCTAGCTGTTAGGTTAACCATATTAATTATCAAGGTCAACTACTTCTGTTTCTAAATTTGCTAAATAGGTGACTTGTTAGGTCCCTATTTATCAGAGGGCGGCCTCTCAGTCTCCTTCAAAGTTGGAGCCTCTTCCTAATGTGACCAGAGGGAAAAAAATCATTCCATTTGTTTAACCGATTTTCATTGAATTATGTAGTTAGCACCAAGAATGCAACACACAAGACATTGAAAAAGGTCCCTGCCCACATGGAAATACAGACTAATTGCGAGGGCATTCATTCATTACTTCCTTCAATAAACATTAGGTACTCACATGTGACAGGTATGGTGCTGGTATTAGGAATATAGCAGAAAAAAGGCCAAGTCCCTGCTATAAGTTGTAGAGCTTCCAGGCAAGTAAACAGACATTATTACACACTATGAGTATGATAATGGAGAATGTAGGGCAGAGGGTGACTTGTGGGGTGGAGAGGCTGATTACTTCAGGAAGGATTATTGAGGAAAGTCTGTCCCAGGAGGTGATATTTTCGGATGAGAACGAGCAAGTCCTGGGAAAAGCTGGGAGAACATTCAAGTTGGAGAGAACAGCCAAACGAAAGCCTGGACATGGTTGGGGGACAGGAAAGAAAACCATGTGATTAGAGAGCAGGGAGTGAGGCTAGAGAAGAGGGAGGAGGACCAGGCTGGCCATGGTGAGAAGTTTACATTTTATTTTACAGGCAGTGAGAACAGGGAGGCAATTAGGATTTCCTGTAAAGATTATTGTGGATGCTGTGCACAGAATAAGTTGCAGGGGACACTAAGGGGAGCCTGGAGGCTCATTAGAAGGTGTTTACAGTAGAGGCCAAGAGATGGTGGTGGCTTGTGCAGAGGTGGGGGCAGTAGAGACAGAGAGAAATATAAAGATTCAAGGGGCACCTGGGTGGCTCAATCGGTTAAGCATCCGATCTCGGCCCACGTCATGATTTCACAGTTTGTGAGTTCAAGCCCCACATTGGGCTCTCTGCTGTCATCCCAGAGCCCTCTTTGGATCTTCTGTCCCCCTCTCTCTCTACCCCTCACTTTCTCTCATTCTTTGTCTCTCTCAAAAATAAATAAACAAAAAAGTCTTTTAAAAAACCGAAAAAAGAAAGATTTGAGAGGTATTTTGGAGGTAGAGTTGGCTAGACAAGTGATGGGCTAAGTGTAGGGAGTGACAGAAAGAGAGGAAGCAAGGATAACTTCCAGGTCATTGCTTAACCCCTGGATAGATGCCAGTAAACAAATAACATGCAACTGATCACTTACAGTAGTGATAGATGTGGAAAGGGGAAAGATGTTTTGAAGGGGAAAACCGGGGTCTTTGGCAGCTGGCTCTGACCCCATCTGAGGAGTCAGCTGTGGTCACAATGATGAGATGAGGGCTAAAGTGTTTCAAATTAGCCAGGTCTTACTTCTGCTCAGTCAGATAAGCACAAAAATATGAGGAAGACTGTGGAAATGTGGCCCCACACATACATATGTGAACTCTTGCTCAAAACAAAGTAAACCGTGTTTGGGGCGCCTGGGTGGCTTGTCGGTTAAGCGTCCGACTTCAGCTCAGGTCATGATCTCACGGTCCGTGAGTTCGAGCCCCGCGTCGGGCTCTGTGCTGACGGCTCAGAGCCTGGAGCCTGTTTCAGATTCTGTGTCTCCCTCTCTCTCTGACCCTCCCCTGTTCATGCTCTGTCTCTCTCTGTCTCAAAAATAAATAAAAACGTTAAAAAAAAAAAAAAGTAAAAAAAAAAAAAAAGTAAACCGTGTTTGACAAGGAAATTCACCAAGCTTGTAATATTTAGTGATTTATAAAAACTTATGTGAAGGGAGGGGCGCCTGGGTGGCTCAGTCAGTTGAGCATCTGACTTCGGCTCAGGTCATGATCTCACGGTCCGTGAGTTCGAGCCCCATGTCGGGCTCTGTGCTGACAGCTTGGAGCCTGGAGCCTGTTTCAGATTCTGTGTCTCCCTCTCTCTCTGACCCTCCCTCGTGAATGTTCTGTCTCTCTCTGTCTCAAAAATAAATAAGCATTAAAAAAATTTATAAAAACTTATGTTAAGGGATATTTTTCTCGAATTTATTAGAGAAATATGAGTATCTTATGGCTTTATTCTTCTTTGCTTCCTTCCAGTGTGTAAAAACACCTTTAGAAAACTGATGGCAGGTTCTTCAGTTTCACAGCACTTAGGAGTGAGGTGGGCACCCAAGGAGCACACAGAGTGGATGCGCTCCCAAAGGCAGAGCTCAGGCTCTGCTGCCAGTGGACCCTGCTGTGGGGCCTGGAAAATAAGCCCCTGCAATCAGAAGTAATGAGATTCTTCCTCCTTCCAGATGCGGGTATTCGGATTCCTGTCGGACACGTGGACTACTTCGTCAATGGAGGCCAAGACCAACCTGGCTGTCCCACCTTCATTCATGCAGGTCAGAAAGCCAGAGAGAGTTGGGGTTTGGCTGCCCCAGAGGCTGGAATTCACCAGTAGCCTTTATGTTGAGTCAGCTAGTGTGGAACACAGGGGGGTCTTCCTTCTCATGTCCTTTGTTATGCCCCATAATGCCTTTCCCAACACTTATTGAATGGATGTCTTTGGAGCCCAGGAATTCCGGGGGAGGAGTGCCCGAAATTAAAAGCGTACACCATACTTCTCCTGGCCTACCCACTTTTTAAGCCCTGCAGTGATATATCATCACTCAAGCCAATAAACCCTATTTTTCCTGGGCCCTGATTTGTGGCAGGTCCACACTAGCTGCATCCTCTGCGGAGCTTAGTTGTGGTAGAAGGAGAACGACACACCCAAAGCTGGCTAGCTGAAGGTTCAATTCACTGATGACTTACTAAATTTGACAGTTCCCCAAAATTGTTTTTAAGATAATCTTGAGTGCATTCAATAAATATACATTTCTTGGGTGCCCAGGTGGCTCAGTTAGTTAAGCATCTGACTCTTGTTTTCGATTTGGGTCATGATCTCACAGTTTGTGAGTTCAGGCCCTGTGTCGGGCTCTGCATTGGCAGTGCAGAGCCTGCTTGGGATTCTCTCTCTCCCTCTCTCTGTCCTCCCTTGCCCTCTCTTCCTCTCAAAATAAATGAACTTAATAAAAAAATGTACAGTTTCTTTTCTAAATACACAATTGATGCTTGCACAACTTGAATTTGAACTGTACGAGTCCACTTATACATGGATTTTTTGATACAGTACAGTACTGTAAATGTATTTTCTCTTCCTTGTGATTTTTTTCAACATTTTCTTTTCTCTAGCTTACTTTACTGTAAGAATACAGTATTACACTTACACCAAATATGTGTTAATCAACTGTTCATGTTATTAGTAAGGATTCTGGTCAACAATAGGCTATTAATAATTAAGTTCAAGGGTCAATGTATTCTTCTAGAATGTTCTTTTTTTTTTAATTTTTTTTACATTTATTTATCTTTTGAGAGACATAGACAGAGCACAAGTTGGGAAGGGGCAGAGAGAGAAGGAGACACAGAATCCAAAGCTGGTTCCAGGCTCTGAGCTGTCAGCACAGAGCCCGACGTGGGGCTCGAACTCACAAACTGTGAGATCATGACCTGAGCCAAAGTCGGACGCTTAACCGACTGAGCCACCCAGGCGCCCCTAGAATGTTCTTTTTGAATTCATTCTTCTTAGCATTATTTTAAATAATATTAAATTTGTCAAAAGCTAAGGACCAAGGGTCGTTTAATCTTCTCATATTCTTCTTATGAACATAGCCAACCTATCAGCATTTCTTACGGGAATTTTATCCTGATTTCTGATTACTGTTTTTAGTCTTTTCTTGCCTTACCAAATTTTTGACACTTTAAGGATTCTTTTGACAATTTTATTGAATAATCCCTAATCTAATTTACTAAATTCATTGATTATCCAAAAACATGTTTCCTTTCACAATTTGTAGATTTTCCAACTTTTTTTTTTTTTTTTTTTTTTTTTTTTACCAGATGGGATAGTTTGATTTTAATGGCTTTTGAATATTTCTGTGATATTTCAGCGGCCACTTTTCATTTTTCTTCATAACACAATTTGAAAAGGGTTTGGTTTGTATCCCCCACCTCCCTGTTGCAGCTGGAAGGAGCTTGCCCATAGAGAGTGTGCCAGCCATGGGAAAAAGAAAGTTGACACACAGCTCGGATGTGGTTACTGGTCCCAGAGTGGGGGTCCCAAGGTGAAGGGGGACTCTGAAGACCTCAGAACCTAGAGCTGACTCCCTTGATTGTTTCATTGCTGGGATGAGTATCATGAGGTTATAAAAATTTTTGTTGGGTGTTGATGAAGAAAGTAAAATGTGTAGACAGATATTCATTGTGAGAAGGGGGTAAAGGTCACTAATTGTCTGAAAGCTCCCATTTTCTGAAAGAGAGTTTGATGATCATGAAAGAATGGGTCTCAAATTAAACTTTTTTTTTTTTTTTTGATAGATTAAGCTTAGGTATCTCTGGAAAAGGAAAAGGAAGAAAGCAGTAGCCATGTCCATTAACATTAAAAAATGTGGCTCAAGAGACATCCCATGTATTTGTAGCCTGCTGGAATATAAAATTCAATAGAGTTATAATAAGTAGCATGGAGGGATTTTCATTTGTCTTAAACTAAAACCTTGGTTGTGTTTTTTACCCTGTTAAGGTTACAGTTACCTGATCTGTGATCACATGAGGGCCGTGTACCTCTACATCAGTGCCCTGGAGAATTCCTGTCCATTGATGGCCTTTCCCTGTGCCAACTACAAGGCCTTTCTTGCTGGAAAATGTCTGGATTGTTTTAACCCATTTCTGCTTTCCTGCCCAAGGATTGGTAAATGCCACCCCTTTGACTTCCTTTGACAATTTGGGGAAAGTTCAAGTCTTGCTAATTGTCACCTCTTTAAGTCCTGCTCTTCTGTGGTCAATAAGTCTATCCAACTACAGTAAGGAAATTCACCAATGAAATGTTCAGCCTGTTCCCACCT
The DNA here is from genome assembly GCF_018350215.1 of Panthera leo. Taxonomy (NCBI): domain Eukaryota; kingdom Metazoa; phylum Chordata; class Mammalia; order Carnivora; family Felidae; genus Panthera; species Panthera leo. Next base: position 65,320,063 of record NC_056687.1, read on the forward strand.
GGAGGATGGCATTTGGCCTTCCACATCCCACCTCTCGCCATGCATGCTGTTGCCTGATACTCTACTTGCTCTGCACACACCCTTCACACACAGCCCCTTGTCTGCAAGTCCAGGCAAAGGACACTTTATAAACATTGGTAGAATTCAGAATTGCTGCCCCCACTCCCAGACCAGATGCTTGCCATAGGTCTTTCTAGCCAGGCCAGCCATTCTCCAATTCCTGGTAGATTCTAAATCAAGGTGTTGTGGGGAATCCCCATGAGTGGCACATATGGCCCCCTTTAGGGGTTTGAGGCTGTGGTGACCATGTGCCAGCTGGAGGGCTGCCTAATTGCTGGCTGGCTTGGGCACATTGCTGGATGACCCAGGCTAGTCTGGGGAGGGGGGCTGGGGAAAGGCTGAGGGATCTGACCTCAATTCACCCTGTGCAGGTCATTGCTGAGAACATCCTAGGGTTCTCCAAGGTGGTTTCAGGAAGAACTCTGGGGGAGTATAAATGGTTCCTTTCTCGCCCTCATTCTCCCACTTCCCACCCCTAGCTGCTACTCAGAACCGCAGCTTGACAAAATGTTAAAGTAGATGTAGCTTCCCACAATAAAGCAAATCAACATTACTTCCTACTCATTGTGCATATGCCACAATTTCCTCCAAATGTGATGGACCAGCCACCTCACACTTTCCCCAGCCTCAGCTCTCACTACACTTTCCCTGGCACTGAACACCCCAGGGATGTTCATGTTTCATGTTTCCTCACCCTGTATGCCTTTGTCCAAACTGTACTCCCTGCTTGTTATGCCCTTCCTTAACTTGTCAACCACTATTCTTCAGGTCAAACGCTTTCCGTGCTTTGTCTGTGAAGGATATAAATGCCGTTAAAACAACTGTCTAATAGATTATTTTACAAATTGGAGATCTAATCTCAAATTTCTGATACATACCTCCTGAGAATGGGCCAGATGATCTTAAAAAATGTGCTTCCTGTGTATTTGCGTGTTTATCTTTGACTGGACTGAACTGTATGTATCCTGGGACCCACCTTAGGGCATGACATATAATGAGCATACAGTGTAGTTGTTTGCAGAATGAATGGGTGTGCAAATTAATCAATATGTGGTTGCGTGCCATGGGACACCGAAATGGCCTCCTCAGGGATCTTGTTTTTTGTCTTTGCCTCTGTATTTCCAGGGCTGATGGAACAAAGTGGTGTTAAGATACAGCCGCTTCCCAAGGAAGTGAAAGTGTACCTCCGGACCACTTCCATGGCTCCGTACTGTGGTGAGTGGGGGGTTTGTGTGTAGCTCAGGTATGCTACTGTGCTCTTCTGCAGAGTCCAGGGCTCTGGCGTGGGCTGTGTCTAGCATGGCATGGGAGCTCAGGCGTGAGGTGAAAGACAGGCGCAAAGATGTCATAGGAGGGGTGAGGGGCAGCAGCTACTGGTCTTAGACCCTAAACTTTCAGAGCTAGTCCAACCCATGCTCTACTGCAGATTATCAGGTATCTTGCTGTCTGTATACTTATCCTAGTTCCTCCCCACCTCACTTCAGTGTGGGTTCTCTGTAATGTGGTTTTTGGGAGCACCCTCTGGCTTCATCCTTCCTGCATACCTTTTTTCACCCCCTCCTCGATGCCCATCTTATGTGTCTCCTACCCTGGCAGCCCTGTTAGGTCAGGGTCTCTAAGGAATGTTGAACCTTGCTCTCTACTCTACTTCCCCTACATACACATACTCCAACTATTTACTGTTGCTTCTAACCACTATGCTTCACTGAAGCTAAGATACCAGTAAAAGATGTTAAATGTGAGAGAAAAATGTGTCTTAGATTCTATGAAATATTACAGGTTGAAGCATCATTTTCTCCTATGCTGTTTGCATCTTAAGTAGAGTGATTATACTTCCTTAGTGCTTGTTATCATAGGATCTTGTCTGGTTTATTGTGTGTATAGGATAAAAGTATGCTGGCTGGGATGATAAATTGTACATCCAAATTAACTCTGATATTCTGATCAGCTTGTGTCTGGTTGGTGGAGGGATCTTTCTTTATGGCCATTCCTTCCTTGGACCAGAACTCCTGTTGCCATGTGATATGGAGCCCAAAGTTCAGATTGTGGTCATACAGACTTGGATTTGAATGTCAGCTTCTCCACCTACCAGACGTGTCATCAGAAGGAAGTTACTTAACCTGGCTGAACTCTCCATCCTTATGTAGAAAGTGGGAACAACAACAGTATCTACTTCAAAGAATCAATTGTGAGGGTAAAATAAAATAGTATACAGGGAGTTGCTAGCACAGTGACTGGAGCTTGATAAGTAATAATTCCCTTCCTTTTATCATTCAGAGAACTGGGGGAGACTAGATGCAGGTGTTTATCATGCTAGAGAGAATTCGTGGCTACCTCTTAGGAACAAGTGGATTATAAGAGTCGACTGTGGGCTTCTCACATATATCTGCTCATTTGACAACCCCACTCTAGTTAGCTGTGAGGACGGGGAGGTTCTGAGAGATTAAGCCTTGTGCCCAAGGCTACACAGTGGTGCGGAAAAGGCAGAATTCAACTCAGGTCTTCTGACTCCAAAATCTATATTCTTTCCATGTCACCACCTGCCTCCACACTGGCTTCTTTGCCTCTGCTTCTGAGAATCTGCTCTTTACAACCGTATTTCTTGGATCCTCTTTTGTCCTCACCGCCCCCTCCAGAGGTCAGCCTGGGGGAGGATGCTTTGTCCAGTGGTGGAGGCAGCGATGCCAGGACCAGATGTCCAGTTTTACTTCCAGTTCTGGGACAGCTTCACAGCAACCTGAACTGGCTCCTTCCTGTCTGCTCAGTCAGGGACACACATGGCAGGGAGCCTGGGGCACACTTGAGGTTAGAGGCATTTCAAAGTCCCTGCTGAGGCAGACTCACACAGCTATAATTTTTCTGACTGTTTCGTATTTGTTGTGAGACTCCCTCTCCATGCCCCAGAAGCATGGCCCTATCTGTTCAAAAACCTCACAGAGCTACAGAAAGAAATAAGCCAGCCCGAGTACCTGCTTTTCTGCATGCTCTGCGCCTTGCAATTCTGAGCTTTTTGTTCTGAGCACTGAAGCTGGGACTCTCCTCTACCTGGAGGGATAGGCCATCCACCTGGTAGTTTGGGTAGTACCAACGGCCTGCAGCTCCCGCTCTCACCCACTCCCGGGCCCCACGCACTGGGTGCCCATCGTCCCGCTCGGCCTGCCTGGGTCTCAGCAGTGTTCAACAGGACAGTGGTCACCCCTGACCCCTGCCAGACATGCACCAGCAGGGCAGAGAACCTTCTCCAAATAGTTTTTCTATTGTTTTCAACACTATTGTTGAAAACAAATAGTGTTTCTATTGTTTCTAAATAGTTTTTCTAACAGTCTTACTTTTCCCTTTATAGAACAGTGTTTCACACAAAGTGCTTTCTCTCCATTACCTCATTTAATCCTTGCCAATGTTCTGTGAGGTGATATCGAGGGTTGTAGATGAAGGAGCCAAGACACAGAGAGGTTCAGTGACTTAGGGAAAAGAAACAGCGAGTAAGCAGCGGGGCCAGGCCTTGGATCCAGATCTCCTGATCAGCCATCCAGGGCTCTGTCTGCTGCCTCCCATGTCTGACTCCTGCACTGGAGATTGGATTCCACTACTGATTCCCACCCATCCAGTGTTAGTAGACCTGACCCTCTTGGGGCTTCCAGATAATATAAAGAGAGAAGCAGAACTTTAGGAAACTTTCTTAATGGGTGAGATCTGCTGGCAAAGGAAGAAGTGGTATAATATGTAAAAGTCAGCCAAGAGAATTCAATTCCTAAAGCTTATGTAATTTAGCTTTTTTTCCAGATTTCAGTTACCCACTACAATTTAGCCCTTGCCCATTACCTTAACAGTCTGCATCCTCTAGCAAACAACTGAGAAAGAGACAGAAGGGGCATGGCACTGGATGTGTTCCTCTGTGGAGAGGAAGCATACGGTGCTCTCTTTTCTTCCATATGGGTTCTTGGCATCTTAGCACCTGTCAGTGAGTCTTGTTACCAACTCCATTAGCCCAGATGGATCATAGCACTCCTCCAGCTTAGTGGTGAGTGTACCAAAATCCACTTGGTGTCCCCCCAATGTTTGCCTTTGAAACATGACAAATGAAAAAGTACAAGTAGGGCAGAAGTGAAGAATTGCCTGTCCAGCTATGTCCCGATCACCAAAGAAGTCTGTGGAAATGCCCCAAGACTAAAGATACTGCAAAATGCCACCAGATGGGTCTCCCCCTTAATAAGGAAAGGATAGGAGGTTAGGGAAGCTGTAATTCTTAACTTCTCTTGCCAGAGAGACAGCAGGGGCATCACCATGAGCCAGGCTCCTCGTCTGGTTTATGTCAATGACACAAGTTTGAGAGCCCCAGGATCGATGCTGCCTGGGAGGGTGGAGATGCCATACAGGCACCCAGCTGCCACAGAGAGGGAAATAGTCATCTCCTACACACAAGTGGGCTCCCTGACACTGTGCATATGGAGGGTTATTTTAGGAGTTAATTATTTAGTATAAGAAAGATCCTTTTCAGTTCTTTTAAAATCACACCACCGAGATAATGTCATCAAGCAGGGAGGAGTGGGACATTCTAGCATTATAGGTAATAATAAAAACTAACATGTATTGAATGCTTCCTAGGCACAGACACTGTCTAAGGACTTTTGTATTAACTCATTTAACTCTCATTCAGACCCATTTTTATTATCCCCAATTTACAATGAGGAAGCTAAGGATCTGGGATGACAGATAATCTGCTGCTAGTCAACGGCTGTTAAGAGGTAGATCTCAGATCCCTGCACTGCTGCTCTCCGGGGCTTTTTGCATGTTGTACCCACTGACCTCTGGCCCAGGCATCTGCTCTGCTTTGGTTTCCCAGTGCATCACAGCCTCGTGGAGTTTTACTTGCAGGAGCCAAGAAAGAAGGATACCTGTATCTCCATCACCTTCCTTAGCAGCAATGTTACTTCCTCGGTCGAGATCACCATGTACGTAAGTGTCCCGTGTTACATGCACACATCTCCCACAACAGGCCCTGTGCAATCACTGATGGGTGACCCGAGCCCGCTGGGCTGGAGGTGGGGGTGAGGGCAGCACCTACTACAGATGCACCCCACAGACACATGGTGGGCAACTGTCCCAGGTTCAGGATCAGTATTGGGTCCAAGGATAGTGTATTCAGACAACAGCAGCTGAAGCAGGCAGACAGCAGTCATGGGATGTCTCAAAAAGTGGTGAGAACAAAGTAATTGGGTCCCCGATAGGAAACAGTAGTCAGGACTCCAGGAAGGCCACGTCAGGGATGTCAGCAAGTAGGAGGACCTCAGCCACTAGCCCAGGGAGGGCTGGCCAGAGACTGCGAAGAACCTACTCTTGGAAAGTAGGTGAGTTAACTCTAGGTGAGTTAGTAGAAGTGAATCACAGGCAGAGGGTCAGTTAGCAAATAAGTACAAGGTGAGGCCAGCAGGGCTTGATGCCAGGTGGTGCCAATCTCTGGAACTGGGCTGAGCATTTCCTTCCCTTATAGGGTCACATCTGGGCGTAGCGGCTGGCAGGACCACACTTGAGGTGGGAAGACAGAGAACTTCACCTATAGGAAGGCTCAGGCCTGGCAGGGGACAGGAACTCAGCAGCAGTGGTGCATGTTTCTTTAAAAAGCAATTGGTTAGGGGTGCCTGGGTGGCTCGGTTTGTTAAGCTTCCGGGTCTTGATTTTGGCTCAGGTCATGATTTCACTGGTTCATGGGATTGAGCCTTGCATTGGGCTCTACGCTGACAAAGCGGAGCCTGCTTGGGATTCTTTCCATCTCCCTCTCTCTCTCTCTCTCTCCCTCCCCTGCTCATGCTTGCATGCATGCTCTCTCTCTCAAAATAAATAAATAAACATAAAAAAAAAAAAAGCAATCGGTTAGTTACTCCCAAGCCAGCAGGAGCCAGTCTAATCAGAGAAGTAACTGTCTTGGTCAGAGTACAGTCCAGAAACCAGAGTCCAAGCTGGGAGTCCAATAGAGGGACTTCAACCCAGGGAACTAATTACAAATGTGTTGGGAGGGCTGGAAACCCAAAAGGAGCGTGAGGCACCGCAGAGATCAGCAACGGAGGCCACTCCGCCTATGGGGTTGGAGGAAGAAAGCCCGGAGGTGTTTGTAGAATACCAGCAGGATCTGGAAGCAGGCAGGAAATATATCCCCTCTGGAATCACAGTCCAAAGCAGTCTCCCCACTGTGCGTGCCTCCTGCAAGTTAGACCTCACTGGAACCTGCTGGCAGGGGAGCCTGAGAAGTGTGGTTGGCAGGGGAACGCATGAATCACAAACACGGAAATGACCAGTGCGTGTGCACAGAAATGTACAATTGTCCACAGTGGCAGGTGCCATGAGGACAAGTGAGACAGAGCCTGACCAAGTGTGAAAAGGTGATGTTTGAGGAGTGTTTGAATTGACATTTGAGTAGTGATTCACAGGAGTTACCCAGGTCAGGGGTTAGTGAGAATATGGCGCAGGGAGTGGAGAGCAGGGGGTGAGGCATTGGAGAAGGAAGCTGGGGGAGCAGGGGTCGCAGCTGAGGGCCAGACTGTGCCAGTCATTGAAGGACAGGTTAGGGATTTTTATTTTTATCCTGAGAGCAGTTTGGGGAGCCACTGGGAATTTGAAGCAGGAGAGTGACCGGATCAGATTGGAGTTTGAAAATATTTCTCAGGCTGCAGTATTGGAGGTTAATTGCACTACCAGGGAAGACAAGTTTCCACTGAGAGGAGCACATTTCTGGATTCCCAAACACCCTGCCACCAGCCAGGGCTCCAGCTCACACAGGCCAAAGAGAGAAGTCCCGCAGGCAATCAGGACCCCAACACAGATTTTCAGGTGCCCACGTTAGTCTTGCAGATTATAGCTGAATAATTTTCACTACATCAGTTCAAGGTCACATTATTTCCACAAGGTGTTTTCATTGCTTCTTGGTTGCATGGGTAAATGAGCCAACATTGGCAAGGGTCCTGACAATGACACATAAATAGCCACTCATTAGAATCACCTGGAAAGCATTAAACACCACTGACCCCCAAACCCTGCCCCAGGCCAATTGCAGCAGAATCCCTGGGCATAGCCTCAATCACTACACTTTTTTTTTAAATGTTTACTTATTTTTGAGAGATAGAGACACAGCACGAGTGGGGAAGGGACAGAGAGAGAGGGGAGACACAGAATCCAAGGCAGGCTCCAGATTCTGAGCTGTTAGCATAGAGCCCGATGTGGGACTCGAACTCACGGAGCATGAGATCATGAGCTGAGCTGAAGCCGGACTCTTAACTGACTGAGCCACCCAGGCGCCCCTCAACCACTACACTTTTAAATCCTCCCTGAGTGATTGGAATAGATATCTACAGATTCTTCCTTCTCCCCAAAACAATTTGCATTACTCTTTTGAAGAAGACTATCAGAACATGGTTATCTTCAGTTCCTTGTTTGTTGGTTTTTTTCTCTCTTGCAGATAGAAATTGAAAAAGGCGGGGCTGGGGGGAGTTTATGTGTGAGTCTACTTTCTATAGCTTTGTGTGTGAGTCTACTTTCTATAGCTTTGTGAAATCCCAAGGTTTCCTTCTAATTAGAAAATTTACCCAAACCAGGTCTTTCGGTCACTTACTCATAGCGTCCTTCATACCCTGTTAGTTTGCAAGCTCCTCCATTCATGCAGCTTCTTAAAGGGAAAAACCTTATTTTTTTCCTCTGAAGTATTTCAAAACACTTCTAAAATTAAAAAAAAAAAAAAAAAAGGAACAGCTTTTAAAGTCGTACAGAATCTTCCTCAAAAGAAAAAAAAAAAAACTAGGGGCGTTTGGGTGGCTCAGTTGGTTAAGCCTCTGGCTCTTGATTTCAGCTCAGGTCATGCTCTCATGGTTCATGAGTTCGAGCCCTGAGCTAGGCTCTGCGCGGACAGTGTGGAACCTGCTTGGAATTCTCTCTCTCCCTCTCTCTGCCCCTCCCCAGCTCATGCTCTCTCTCTCTTTCTCTCTTTCAAAATGAATAAATAAACATTAAAAAATATTTTTAAAAATCAACAACTATTTTCTGAGCCATGTTCAAAGCTGTGAGTATATGTGCAAAGGGACTGGTTAGTGTGATACAAAGGATCACGGTCCCCACCTTCAAGGAGTTCTTTTGTGCATGAAACTAACCAATGCTACCAGCGGAACCCCATAGGAGCCAAGGGGAAGCAAAGGCCAAAAGTGCTTCAATAACTTAATTTCCCTTTCCCTTGCAGACCTAGACAGCAACTCCAGGGGAGAGGAATCATAGCTCACACCAACGCTCAGTGCCAGATAAACCAAGTGAAATTCAAGTTTCATTCTTCCAACCTAGTTTGGAAAAAAGACCGGACTACCATTGCTGGAAAGTTCTGCACTGCTCCTTTGCCGGTCAATGACAAGTAAGCCCAGAATCCACACCTGCCCCATACATACCCACAAGGACCAATCCTGACCTGAGATGTGACATTTGTTGAGGTACAGTCTCATCACAGAGATTAGCTTCTTCAACAGAAATGACAAAGACCTAGGGTTTTCTTGATTTCCTATGGGGCCATCTTGGGTTGGAGGTGTTCAAAAGCCAAAGAGGGTAGGCTTCAATTTCCCATTCCCACTTCAATATAAGAAACTTCATTTTATCTGATATACAGCTGAATAATTTTATATATACATATAAAATCTATTTTATATATGTCTTATTCAGTTTCTACATATGATTTATTGAAACAAAGACTTCTCATTGCATAGTTCCTCCTCCTTAGTCTCCACTGGTCACATTCACAGCTGTGGATCCACCTGTGCCTCTAGCACAAATTTATATTAGTCTTACCACCCTGGGCACTTGGAGGACAGGAGTAGTAGAGTCCTATAATAGACAGCTATAGGCTTCTTTCATCTGACATCATGGTAACACAAGAGCACACAACTCCTAGCCCTCTTTCCTGAGCAATCGGGGACCTGCCCTGAGCGCATACCTTCTTGTTGCTCTTCTTTTGCAGCAAACAGACTGTCTGCTTACCTGAGCCAGTGAACTTACAAGCGAGTGTGACCGTTTCTCATGACCTGAAACTAAAGTGTGTATAGTATAAGCCTGGGCAGGATGCATCTCCCTGGATTTCAGAGGTCGGGGAGCTATGTGCAACTTACTCTAGGCCATTACTACTAGAAAGAAGGCAAAACTCGTGGTTATTTTCCCCATAATAGCCACCTTAGAGGGGAGAGATAACTCATTCTATCAGAGCTTTGTCTCTGTTACCAATTTGAACAGCCTTGCAAAAATACTGCTTCAGCTTTTCTATTCCTACTTAACTGCATATTAACTGCAATTGCCCCATATCCTTGAACATCTGTGCCTAGGATTCAATGGAAACATTCACAGGAACAATGTTTTTTTTTAAAAAAATAATAAAACACTATGGAATTATCTGAATTATTTCATTGTTTTATTGGAATGGAATTCTGTGATGTATAGAAATGTGGTTTTCTATAGGATGGAGAAAACAATAGGCGCTGAATTCTCTGTATTAAAATAGCAATTGAGAAGAAGTGCTTGGAACAGGAGAGGGGATGGAGGGCTGGGAAAAAGATGGCACCATTCACCATTCCTTACCATTGCCTTCTCTTGATATCTGGAAGGTTTGGGGAATCAGAGAGATCTTTGGGGAATTTAGATGAATTTTCTTTGGGTCAGTGTTTCCCAAACTTTGTTGTAAGTTACCTTGTATACAGCCATAGTCCAGCAAGAAACAGATGATTTGCTCTAACAGGGTAATTTGAGGAGAATTTAATAAAAGGACTATTTACAAAGGTCTTAGTAGGAAGTGGGAAAACCAGAAGGGATGGTGCTGTCCTCGGGCTAGGGGCTGAGTTAGCTCATCCTGCCCTAGGTCTGAAGAGGCAAGAGGAGAGAGCACCGGAATCCCAAGACTGACAGGGGCTGCCAGACCTTCAGTCAAGGGACATGGTCACCCGGACAGCAATCCTGTAGGGAGGGAAGTGAGGAAATAGATTCTCCAATCTCACTCTTCTTTCTGCCCTCATCTCCTGCTAGTGCTCCCCAATGAATGACTCCAAGCAGAAGCCAGAAGGCAAGAGGCATGTTGATGTGACCCAGGGCATAAAGCAGGACAGAGAAGGGTGGAGAATGCCTGGGGTGTGGGTGAGGAACCCCAGAGAGATATGGCACACACCATCACACTTTCTCCACAAGCAGGTTCTCCCTGGAATCTTCCATACTTAATCGTTTTAACACTTTTTTTTTTAATGTTTATTTATTTTTGAGAGAGACAGAGAGAGATTGAGCACGAGTGGGAGAGGGGCAGAGAGAGAGGGAGACAAAGAATCAAAGCAGACTCTAGGCTCCGAGCTGGCAGCACAGAGCCCAATGAGGGGCTTGAACTCACGAACCACGAGATCATGACCTGAGCCAAAGTCAGACACTCAACCAACTGAGCCACCCAGGCGCCCTTCATTTTAGCTTCTTTAAAAAATCCTTTAAGTCATTTTTAAGTGTACAATCCAGTAGTATTGAGTACATTCGTAATGTTGTACAGCCATTACCTCTTTCCATCTCCAGAACTTTTTCATCTTCCCCAGTCGAAGCTTTGAACCCATTAAGCAATTCCCCATCGCCCCCCGGCCCCCGCCCCTGGTAACCACTATTCTACTTTCTGTCACTATGATTTCTACTCTTCTAGAATACCTCATACAATCATGCAATATGTGTCCTTTTGTATCTGGCGTATTTCACTTCGCATGACATTTTCAAAGTTCCCCATGTAATAGCATGTGTCAGAATTTCCTTTCTTCTTAAGGATGAATAGTATTCCATGGTATACGTATGTCACATTTTGTTTACCACTTCAGCCATCCACGGACACTTGTGTTACTCCACCTTTTGGCTGTTGTGAATAATGCTGCTCTGAACACGTGTGTACAAAGATCTGTTCAAATAAATGTGCTTTGAAAGAAACTGCTGACTTGCTGGTTCACTGTCCACAGTAAAGGCAGGAAGATGATGTAAGCGATAGCCTGCAATTGGTCCATCTGGGCCAAGTCGCCCAGCTGACCAGAAGTCAGGGTTTGGGCCTCTGTCTAGGCTGTAGAAATGCAATGAAAGGACAGGTGATGCATTGTGAATACTAACATAGGTCTTTACTTTCTGCACTGTCCCCCACAGTCAGTGGGAGCGTAACATGAGTGCAGAAACTCCCCCCAGTATTGGGCAGGCTTGGGGTTCATTTTTATTTTTCAAAACCCAAACCCCCTCTTTCCTTTACTCCCTCCCTTACTCCACCCAGGTTCCAGGCAAGGACCTCGCTAGAGACAGTGTTACCCAGGAGCTATATTAGGGCTGTGCCTACTGTTCCTTGACCTTAATGTCCTTGTCACACATTTGCCATCCTGGGAGACACTGCTCAGCACATAGTTCTTCCTTGGTTTTCCCCACTGCTTATCGCTTCCAAGTGTGTGTAAATTATGCTTCTATGATCAAAATGATGTTATGTGATGCTGATTGGTGTTTCACTGACCTGTTTTTCCCTGTCCTCATACTTCCAGTTTTGCCTTTGAGTATACCCCTGTGCTTCTTTGCTAATAGCTTCTTACTTTAAAGCATGATTAGACTCTCTCACATTTTATTTTCCTCCCCATCAGAAATTTTAGACCATTACCCTAATGAAAATCCAGTTTTCCAGGGGCACCTGGGTGGCTCAGTTGGTTGAGCTTCTGACTCTTGGTTTTGGCTCAGGTCATGATCTAATGGCTTTGTGGGTTCGAACCCCATATTGGGCTCCATGCTGATGGTACACAGCCTGCTTGGGATCCTCTCTCTCCTTCTCTCTCCCTGACTCCCCTACTGCTGTCTCTGTCTCTCTCAAAATAAAGAAAAAAGAAAAAAGAAAAAAACTTTAAAAAAGAAAAGCCAGTTTCCCTTCTTGTAAATAAATACAATGATAACATAACAATGTTTAAAAGTCCAACTAGATGTTGTGGCTTGCTGAAGGCTCTCCACTTCAGGCCTGTCCTTTCCTTATTAAAAAGGGAAGATTAGTAAATATGAGATGACAAAACCTTAACACCAGAGACTTTCTTCTTTATGTAATCAGTGACTTGAAAGAAAATGAAAACATAAACAACAATCTCACCAGGAGACTTAATGTTGTTTAATGCTGGGTCTATGTGCTACCTTAAACCATCCTGCCCAATGGCCCACACTTTGGGAAACCTGGCTTTAAGTAGGTGGGACATGTGTGAGATTTGAAAAAAGAGAAAGGTAACAAGAAAATCTGCCTGATGGCAGGGCAAGAGCATCGTCTCCCTTCCACACCCCCTGCTGCTCACAACCTCTTTTGAGATCTTTCCATGAGCAGAGACAATTACAGAAGTAATTCCCTTTGATAGTACACCCCTTCCCTTAAGTGGCACTACAAACATGGTTTCCAGACCCTTCCTCCCTCTGGTCGTGATACCCTGAATATGTTCAGTTTGTGCCATAATCCCAGGACTGGGCTCAATGTTTTCAATCTTCCTCCCACAGAACACACCAAGTGTGCAGTTTTACATGTTCCTCATTATAATCCTCCATTAATTCAGCCCAAGAGTCACTTTAGGGTTCAACTGCAACTCTTCAACTTTTTTTAAGTTTATTTATTCTGAGAGAGAGAGAGAGAGAGAGAGAGAGAGAGAGAGAACCAATGGGGGAAGGGCAGAGAGAGAGGGGAACAGAAGATCCAAAGCAGGCTCCAGGCTTCATGCTGACAGCAGAGAGCCCGATGTGGGGATCGAATTCACAAACCGTGAGATCATGACCTGAGCCAAAGTCAGATGCTTAACTGAGCCACCCAGGCGCCCCTCAACTCTTCAATTTTTAGAGTCTATTATTCTTACTGATTCTGCTTTCTTTCTTTCTCGTGGAGTTGATTTTTTTAACCTGAATGAACTTTTCATATAACCCAATTCCTTTACATGTTATTGTTGTAATCTTTCAACTTGTCAGGAATTACTTATATCCCGATTTTATCCTTAGGAACATTTAGCTTTCCCTCCAAGCTTTATGTAGTTTATGTCATATATATATGTCATTTTTATTTTTATTTTTTTAATGTTTATTTATTTTTGAGAGAGAGAGACAGAGCATGAGTAGGGGAAAGAGAAGAGAGAAAGGGAGACACAGAATCAGAAGCAGGCTCCAGGCTCTGAGCTGTCAGCATGGAGCCCGATGTGGGGCTCAAACCCACAAACCATGAGATCATGACCTGAGCTGAAGTCGGATGCTTAACCGACTGAGCCACCCAGGTGTCCCAATGTATATGGCATTTTTAAATAGATTTCTTTCTATATCTGTATCCAAGAACTTGAGAGGAGAAAGTCAAGGGCAAAGCCCTACTTCTAGAAGCTTCCTTAAGATTAATCAATACTCTGGGTCTGAACATTTGGATAGATTTCTAATTCATGTTTATCTTGACTACTTATATATTATGAGAAAAGTTTCAATACTTTATATTTATAATGATCCCCTGATCTGAGAGAGAGAAAAGAGAGATAATATGATTGAGTTTTAGCATGACTTCATTCCCAAGAGCTCCTGATAATTTCTAGTTAATTTCGTAAATATATACAAGCAATGTTTTTAGTGATTTGTCCCTGGACTTTGCTGAGAACACACCAAACTTCCTAGTCTCTACTTTCAGGAATTTCTGCTTTACTTCTTTTTGGCTACTGGGGCAAATGTATCTACCATCTTCTAACTTCTTTTCTTTGGGATTATTCAGTGATCACCAAAGACCTCAGTTACCCTACAAGGTATTTCTAAGGCAAGATTGTAACTCAGGGTCTGGGTACCAGAATTCACTTAAAGCAGTTGGGTGATCGTTTCTCAATCTTGGTCTTCAGATTAATTTCCAAACCAAACCAAACAAAAAACCTCCCATACATTATTATATATATATTTTTCAAACTACAGAATCAATAAATGTTCATTTTAACAAGTCAAACTGTAGATATATAGACTACCATGACCCTGAGGTAATCCATGTTAATAGCCGTATGTATGTCCTTCTACCCATTTCTCCGTGTAAATACAAATATATACACACAAAGTTGTTTTTTTAACAAAAATGAAATCATAGTACACCTATCACTCTGCAATTTTCTGTAGTCACTTAACAATATGTCATGACTATCCCTCCAATTAGACACAGATCTAATCTACTCACTGGATGTGTAATATTCCACAGTCTGGATATGCCATAATTTTGTCAACTATTTTCTTTGTGATGGATTGAGGTTGTTTCAACTACAAATGATGCTGCAATAAATATTTGTGTGCATCTATCTCATATTGTGACTCCTGCATTTCTGTATGATAAATTTTTGCAGTGAGAATTGCTAGGTCAACAGATATATCAAAAGATTAGTAATGCTGGATTACTTTCTAAACATGGCATACCAGTTCACAGACGCTCTGACAGTGGTTCAGAGAAACTGGTTTCTTGCAATTACTTATTCAAGCATTTGTCTTCCTAAGATAAATTACTCAAACCCCCAAATTTCTCCTCTGGAGTTACCATGTGGTGTTCAACTGGCTCCAAGCTGGCCAATCCATACCCATGTGTGAAAGTGGAATGACATTTTCCTTCAGAACTTTAGGGGCCTGAGATTTCATTACTTTTGAAAAATGGCATTCATTCAGACACCATAGTCTCTGAGCAGTGAAATCATTAGAAGGGATGAGCTATAAAGACCTGTAAAAAAATAAACTCTTATTTATTTATGACTATAAAACTCAACTCTTTAAAAAAATTTCAGTCAATACAGAAAGTTATGAAAGAGAAAGTGAAAAACTAAAACTTCCTGAGCATTTAATATGTGTCAGGTAGTGTTCTAATCCCTTTATATAAATTCTCTTATTAATCCTCCCAGCAGTTCCATGTACTACCTCATTTTATATCAGAGAACATGGAGGGAGAGGGAATTAAGCAACTTGTCCATGGTCATACAGCTGGCAATGGGTGAAATCAGGATTCACACTAAGCCATGTGCCTCTAGAACCTGGGCTCTGTCCACTGTGTGATACAGGCTGGCCTCCTCAAGTTGGATTTTAGCACTTGCAACATCCTCAGTCTGGCCCCACTCTGCCTAACTGAAGTTACCTGCCATGTCCCCCTTGTGCTGAAGCCAGTATCCCCCTAAAGCATACTGTGGACTATGTCACTTCCATGCCTTTGCGCCTGCTGCCCCCACCATCCCCTTCAGGTTCTACCAGCCATTCAGATAGAACTTCCAGTTCTATCTCTTCCAGGAAGACTGGCCTTTGGTATGTCATTTCACTCAGTATCCATGCAGGGCTCTTGGCTGGCTCAACTGGTAGAGGATATGACTCTTGATCTTGAGGTTGTAAGTTCAAGACCCACTTTGGGTATAAAGATTACTTAAAAATAAACTCTTTAAAAAAAAAATATCTCCAGGAGGAAGCTGTGGGTGTATAAAGGAATCATACTGAAACATAAATCTTCTCATATTGCTAAAATCTCACCCAGCCCTTGATCTCCTTGTTCAGTGGTCCTGAGTGACCTTCTCAGAGAGACATACACTGCTGCCCCCAGCCTTAAACACACCTCTGACCTCACTCTTCGGCATGCTCAGGCCTTGGGGTGACCATCACAGCCCACATTTACCCCAGAGGAAGTTGGCTTCTTCCCCTAAGAGAGGAGCCTGGAGGTGATGTGGCCATCCCTGTGCCTGAGTTCTTCTATGTCCCAGGCCCTAAAATCCTCCCTATCCTCAGTATTCACTCACTTATGAAACGTTAACTATTTGCTTTATGGGGCCATTCAGTGTCCTGACAATAGCCCAAATTCAAACTATCCAAAATAAAATCAACATCTCCCCAAAGTTGTTTCTTTCTCCTCAATGGCAATAGCCACCACACTGGCATGCAACATCAGGCTTGAAGCCTGAGTTATCTTTGGCTCAAGACATTATAATGCTCAAAAAGAAAAAAGTAATTACCCCCTCTTCCTCCCTCCCAATACCTGATTTACACTTAGACACTATGTCTCTCAATTTCTTCAAAATATGTCTGGTATCTGTCCCTTCCTTTCTGTTTTCTCAGACGTGGGGTAAGGCGTTGGATTTGGCACCAGTTTCTGAACTGGTATCTTCCTCCAGCTTCTTTCCCCTCTAGTCCCTCTATTTACCTGTGCCAGATAACTCCTACAAAGTCTTTAAACTTATCATTCTCCTGCTGCCACTTTTTCACTGGATTTTCCCAAAGGCCTTAGAATAAGAGCTTCTTAACTTCTTAACCTAGAATTCAGGAACTTCTATGCCTCAATCCTTATCTTTCTTCCTTGATTTCTCTTATTCTTTTCCAAAAGAAATTCTTAGATCCTCTGAGGTTGATCTATTATCATTATTATTGTTGGGTTCCTTAAGCAACCCTTGTTTATTAGTCATCAAGCCACAGAGTGTCAGAGGAAGAAAGAAGAGCCCAGAAAGATTAAGGGAATTGCCTGAAGTCAAACAGCCACCGGAGAAAAAACACAGCCACTCTCCCATTTTTACTGCACTTCCAAACCAGACTGAACTTCTATTGGATTTTAATAACTCTAAGTGACTCTTCAATAAATGCAAATGTGAGCTTTAATAGCTTTTGAAGACTATCAAGGGGCAGTGTTTATCTGGAAGTAAATTCCTGCTGCTACCTTGAAGCTCTGGGTCTTTAACATTTGCCCAGGCCCATACCAGTATAGACAGATTCTTAGTTTGGACAGAACTGGAGGGTGGAGAAGTGGAAAGAGATCTAGGCAAATATCCAGGGAAGGAGAGCCCAATATGTGAACACCCCTCTTCTTGGGGTCAGACTGACTCAAGTGAAAATGCCCCTTCTCTCCTGCAGTTACCAGCTCCTGCAACTTCACAACTCCAAGTGCTCACCCAGCCCTCCTGGTTTGGACTTGAAACTCAGTCCACCCCAAAGTCAAGATCGTTCCTTTTTCACTCTCAACCCATGGTTCACTTCAGAAGCTGCCCTTTGCTATTCTTCTTCTATGGAGAGCACGGGGAAATGGTAAAACTAAAAACAAGCTATCACAAAACCAGAATGTTCACTCATTCATTCATTCATTCATTCACTCATTCAGCAAACCTTTATTGTAAGCCTGGTATTTCCAGGCACTCTTCTGATGGCAATCCTCTTAATAATAACTACAATGTATTGAATGCTTACTGTGTGACAGGCATGGTTTTATGTTTCATTAAATTCTCACAGCAACATGAGATAGTTCTTTTTTTATTGCCATTTTACATATGAGCAAGCTGAGGTACAGAGCAGTTATGTAACTAGACCATGAATGTGGCAGTGCTAAAATTCGAATCCAAGTGGTCAACTCCAGAGCTCTTTCTTAACCCTACACTATATTCATAAGGCATCCTAACCCAATGTCTACTTATGTTATCCCCATATCCTTGGTTTTTAAACTTAATTTAATAAAAATTTGCTAGCAATGGCAAGGTGTCTGGCCATGTTGCATTAAAGTAGATTTTACTAGGTCAGATGCAGTATTACAGTGTAAATAGGAGGGTTTTAAAAATATGTGTATTTATGTTTGTGATGAATAAATGACAGATGTTAAAATAATTTGAGAGCTACTGGAGGTTGCAAAAGACGAGAAATAGAAGACATGTGGTGAATGACGAGGAATCAGATTACAAGAAACAAAATTCAGGGAAAAGAGAAGAAATCACATTGGAGAAATTAGGAGCGACCCACATTTTCATCTCACACACTTCAGAGAGGAACAGGCAAGAAGTCTGAGCTGTCCACAGACAGGAGATGGGGACAGCAGGCCTGAGCTCCTCAGCAGGGCCTGGAGAAACCAGAAGAAAGGACCTCCTTCCTGAGTCACACATGAGTCAAAGACAAAGTGTTCTAACTTCAACAGGAGGCAGAAGCAAAAGAACACTGGAAAGTGGAACTAGAAGTTTCTAAAATCCTAATCTAGGCCATGTTGAAATGTTAGCTGAGTTTAACAAAGATCTAACAATTACCAACTAAATGCCAGGCACATGACACCATGTGGGGTGCTGGGACTATGGCAATAAGAATCTGCCCAGCCCTCAAGCACCTGGAGAGGAAGTCTGGGGGGAGGTGAGAGCTGAGGGTGGTGGTCCAAGAGGACTCTGAGAGTCCTGGAGGGGACAGATTAATGCTGACAGAGGTAGGGTAGATGTCAGGGACAGTGTGGGAGGGGAGGGGACATTTGTACTAGTCTTGAGGGATGACTAGGACTCAGAGCAGAGGGTTGGGGGTATAGAGGGCAATTCCAGGCCATTGAGCAACCGTCAGTTGGCAATCGGCAGTTGGCAATCATGTGCCATGCAGAAGAGGGCTCTTGGTAAGGATCACGTCAGAGAAGTGAATCAAAAGTGAAATAAAATCCCATGATCTCTAGGGAAATTTCTGAGTGGGAGACATGTGTCAACGTATGAATTCCATGACAATTAGAAGTGAAACCACTGAGAGCATTGCTCACATTTTTTTCCGTCATCGAGACTTGTGGGGGAGTCTACAGGAAACCAGGGTGTCAGGAATATATGCGGAAGAAGATGGAGAACCTCTAAGATGGATTTGCCTCCTCTCCCAAGCAATTCCCCCCAGGCTATCTCTCAGGTGTCTGCCTCTCTGTTCCCATCACCATCATATATTCTGGCCCTTGGTACCTCACAATCCCTCTGACTGTTTCAATGGCTGACACTGTTCTCCTGGCTTTGTTCTCTCAGGTCTCTCAGAATGTGAACATTTATGAAACAACTAAACTCTGCCAGACTCTGTGGTATGCACTGAATGCAGTCTCCCTCAGCACTGATCTGAGTGCACCATTTTTCTGCTCACTTTCCATCGCCTTTTGATGAGAGCTTACTTAGGTTCCACAGTTAGTCACTAAGAGCCATTGGTTCTCCTCCAGCCATGCTTTTCTTGTACCTTCCAGCGTAGGGTCTTTGAGTCACATATTTCTTTTTCCTGGATTGCTTCTGCCTTGCCTAACTCTGTCTTTGAAGGCACAGCTCAGTTTCTCCATGAACCCTCCGAATACCAGAAATAGGAAGTGATCTCTTCTGCTGGACTTCTATAGGTCATATAGTGGTTTAAACCACTCTTGTAATGCTTTCCACAGTGGACTGACACGGTGCTTATTTGTATATACGTCAGGGATCTGACGTATATTTATTTATGGTTCACAAGAAACCTATTTACACATGGACTGAGGACTCTCAGAGGAGAGTTCATTAATTAAAACTCAGAGGAGCCAGGCCTAAGGAGCTTGACTTAGCAAGGCCTTGGTGGGGAGAGGGGCAGGGTGCTTATGATTCATATCTCTCCTTTGCTAGAGCTCAAGTTCCTTCAGGGCAGATACCATGAATGATTCACTTATTAAAGCCTGTGATGTCCAGCATAATGTTTGACAGCAAGTGAATATTTAATAAGTATTCATGAGATAAAAGAATATTTATTGTTGTCTCCTGAGAGCAAATCTAACTATTTGCCAGACTTTATTGCTAAAATTTTGATATAAACCCAAGATTTTCTTTTCACATGTGTGGATCTCTAGTGTGGGGTTACTGCAGGAGGTTCACAAATCCATGTCATGTCAAGAATTTTCCATAGACTGAGTAAATAAAATGCTTTGTACCTACATGTAATGCTATATTTCAAATACATAAAGATACCATTGTGGTTGATTCTAAAAATCTACAAATATATCTAAAAAAAAAACCTTGCAGGATCCAGATATCTTTTCCCACACAACTTCTATGATGTAGAAGTTCTGATCCTTTTAAAAACAAACGCACACACATTAAATGAAGTTCCCATTGTACAGAACCTCTGTTATGTATTGCATGTGTGTAACAGGAGCCCTGCTTAGGGAGACCTATAGCTCGAGGGGTGACACCACATCCAGGTAATGCTGAGTCTCAACTTAGCGTGCACACACTTTGTTGCTGTTTGTTTATTGCTTTATTTATTCTCCACAACCGCCCTCAAGGGTTGACAAAAGATCTACTGAATTTCTCACAATTGACAGGGGAGAAATATATTGTGAAATATATAGGAAAGAGACAGAAATCAAACAAGAAAGGAAATAAACAGTGTAATTTCAGAAAAAAAAATGAGAAAAGGATGTAAGAGCTATATGGGACACAATGAACAGTTCTATCAAGCATGTAATTGGAATCCTAAAAGGAGAGGAAAGAGAAAAGACTCTGAAGAAAGTCCAAGCAGGGAAAAGGGACAGAAGATGATGGTAAGGTGAGTGGGTATCTTAGCTGGGATGGTGACATTGGAGCTGAGAACTGAATGGCCAGAAGTCAGCAAGTGTAAAAGCCCCAATATAGAAAGAAGCTAGGTATGCCTGACAGATACCAAAAAGAATAGTGTGGTTGAAACATGATAAATAAGAATGAGATCAGAATAAAATACAGTTGAAGGACAGGCAGGTAGGGCATTGTGGCTTATAAGTTTCCAGAAGAATAGGATTCACCAAACATGCTTTTGCTTCCCCACATTTCCCAATCCCTTTAACCAAAGCACAAAGTGGATTATTAAGTGGGTCCATGAGATTACCGCTAGTCAATGGACTATGGGCAGAAGTGATTTGTATCCTTTCTGGGCCAAAGCATCAAAAAGCTAGCACAGGAATGTCAAGCTGTTTCTTTCTTCAAGTGACAGAGCCAGATGGCCAGAGTAGATTGAATCACTGAGTTGCAACATGAAGATGGTTGCCCTCATGAGTCATGCAGACTGGCGGTAGACTTTAAGAGAGAAATAAACATTTGTGCTATGAAGTCATAATAAGCTCATCTTGACTAATGTCACATGGTAAGAAGTTTGGATTTTACTCTAAGTATAATAAAAGCCATTTGAAATTTTGAGCGAGAGTGATGAGATCATATACATGTTTAAATGACCACTATGCTGTGTGTACAATAGATTATGGGGAAGAGAGACAGGAGAAATAGGGAACCAGTTGTAAGTCCATTGAGGTTAATCCAGGTATGAAATAATAGCTTGAAATCAGTGGTAGCAGTGAAGGTGGTGAATTGAATTCAGGATATGTTTTGAAAATAGAACTAAGATAAATGGAAAGACTCCAAGGTTTTGGGCATGGGCAACTGACTGAAAAAGAAGACAGAGTAGAAGGTAACATGGGTGGAGTGGGAACCAAGAGTTATAAAGCTTTCTGGGTTTAAAGATCTCTTCCAAGAATAGGAAAGAAGAAAGATAGAGTACTTCCTAACTCCTTTTACAAAGTCAGCATAACCCTGATATCAAACCTGACAATGATATTACAAGATACATATTTGTAAAAGTCCTAATATATATATATATATATATATATATATATATATATATATATACATATATATATTTGCAAACTAAGTTCAGATATAGACAAAGAGGAAAATACAACATAATAAAATTGGATTTCCTCCAGAATGCATGGTTGTTTTAATATTCACATATCTATTGATGTAATTCATTAACAGAATAAGGGAGAAAAATAATCTCCATAAATGCAGAAAATCATTTAATGAAATTCAATACTCATCCCTGATTAAAAAAAAAACAGCAAATTAGGAAAAGAACTTCTTTAATCTGATAGGGGCAATATAAAAATCTAATAGCACACATCATACTTAATAATGAAATACTGAAAACATTTTCCTTAAAGTCAGATATGAGAGAAGGATGTCTTCATTATCCCTTCCATTCATCCCTGTACTATAGGTCCTACCCAGAAAAACAAGGAATCAAAAGAAAAATAAGGAGGAGAAAGAGGAGGAGGAGTGAGGGGGAAGGTATAGGTTAGGAAGGAAGAAATAAAACCATCATTATTTACGGATGATATATGTGAATCTATGGAAAATCCTGAAGACTCCCTGAATTAATTATTAGAAGTGATAAGTGAATTTATCAAGATCACTGAATTAAAGTTAAAGATACAAAACATCAATTATATTTCTATATGCTAGAATTTTCACTCATGTGTGGATCTTGAGAAACTTAACAGAAGACCATGGGGGAAGGGAAGGGGGAAAAATAGTTACAAACAGAGAGGGAGGGAGGCACACCACAAGAGACTCTTAAATACAGAGAACAAACTGAGGGTGGATGGGGCGGGTGAGAGAGAGGGAAAAATGGGTGATGGGCATTGAGGAGGGCACTTGGGATGAGCACTGGGTGTTGTATGTAAGCCAATTTGACAATAAATTATATTCATTAAAAAAAGTCACTGTTTTAGGTATGAATGTACAGGACAATAGATAACCAGAATATATGTTGAAGTATTTAGGGGAAAAGTAAAACAGAATACATTAAATTTATAAACCCACTTAAAACTATGAAAGGAAATTTAATTAACTAAGTTTTTTAAAGTCCCTCTGAAAACTATTGTTTAATACTAGGGTCCTAAACAGAACAAGAGATTTGTAAGTTGAACTTAAAAGCTTAAGGGAAAACTAGGTTTTTAAAAATTTCTACTTCTATAAATTGAATCTAACTGGAAAAACAAACAAGTAGACCATGAAAACTTCTTGGCTAGCTGACTTCAGTGACCCTTTTAACAGTTCAGAAAAACAACAAGGGAAAAAAACTGAGTGATTTATGGAGTGCTTACTAGGTGTCACGCCATGTCCATGTCCGAGGGGCTCTACCTAAGTCAGCTCATTCAGTGCTCACCACAACCCTGGGAGATGGGTTTTGTGAATCCCCACTTTACAGATGAGGCTCAGAGAGCCTATGTAACTTGCCCAAGATTCTGCAGTTAGTGAAGGATGGGATCGGTGCTTTCACACTTTTGGGTGCCTTTTCCTGGAAGGAAGGCTGGTGAGGGTAAATTTGCACAAGTCGCCTGGAGCCCTTGGTGTTAGCAGCGGGGCGACGTCTTCTATGTCTGCTCTGACCTTGCCTGTGAGCCTTCCAGGGGGTGAGACGCGGTGTGCACTCAAGTGACCTTCCTGTGAAGATTAGTGCGGCCAGAGAAAAAGATAGCCTGTTGATCCTTAAAGTTCAGGAGTGTGGGTTGGAGCCAAGGGGGCCTGTCCCCTGGAGATAACTTGAGAGTAGCTGTGGAGAGGAGTTCTAGAAGCTGTGGAAAGAAAAAGAGGAAGGATTTCAACACTGTGGCTCCAGGTGGCTTGCCTAACACCGCAGGGTTCTTTTCAGTTTATTTTTCTTCTACTAATTCACAACGCTTTAGCTGTCCCCAATACCTGATGTGATAGGGGCGGTCGTATCTTTGAATCTTCTCATTCTGGAGTATTAGGATGAACCAGCTCTGAAGTTATTTAGCCCAGTCTCATTTTTATAGGAGATGAGACCAAGAAATCAACTCCTGGTGCTTCCTATGAAGAATCTATAGAATTCTACTTCCTGTCTAGCGCTACTGAATGAGTTTTCAGGAAAAAAAAAACCTGTATGGCAAAATGATGAGTCTTATAAGACCCCTGTCTTTTTTTTTTTTTTTTTTAACAAAGAGAGGCCTGTAAAATACAAGTAGAAGAACAACAGGTTCAGGCTGTTGTGGGTTGCAGGCTGCTGTGATCCAGAGGGCTGGGAGGGAGCTGCTTCCTCTTTAACTGAACTGACCCAACATGAGGTCTTGGCAGACAGAGTGGTGCTACCACCCAGAGACTCAGAACCTGAGGCCCGGGGGGGGGGGGGGGGGGGGGCAGCTCCTGCTGTGCCACCATTAGGGGCAATTTTTTTGCCCCAGGTCTGTTTAGCAAAACTGACAGCTCCGAAAGGACCTTACAGCCACTGCAGAGAAAAATATAGTGCGATGAAAAGAGGGTGAGGAGAGTGTGATGGTGATCTGTCTCCCCATGAGCCAATAGAGGAAAAGAGATGAAGGTCTGGCAAGTGATTGGTGAGTCAGGGGCTGAGGAGCCCATCGTGTGAGTTTCCACCTTTTTGCTGGGCCTTTGTCCTCAGGGGCCTCTGCCAGTTGCCACCTTCCCTGGAAAGCCAGACTGGGGGAAATAAGAGGTGAAATCATGTACCTCTGACAGAGAGGTAGGGGGATTGCTAAACAATTCTGTATACAATGGGATACTGAAATACTTTACACATTTAACTAGGGCTTTACAAATGACAAACTACCTTTCTATACATTATCTCAGTTACTCCTCACATCAACCTGGTGAGGTAGACAGGCTACCTATCTACCTATTAGTACGTATTTATTATCCATTAGACTATTAGTCCTGTTCTGGAGATGAGAAACCACTCTTTATGGTTGTTAAGTGACAGGACCAGAGTCAGATCTTAGAATCACAGAATCATAGTATCAGAGTTAGAAGACACCTTAATAGCAATAGCCTAAGGCATCCTTCTCTCAGAGCCTGCATCACCTTATAAAATCTCTGAGATTTCTTCTGGTTCCTACCTGAACTCTTCCAATGATGAGTAACTCACTAACTCTATGAGGCAACCCATTATTAATACTGAGTAAAACCCTTCCTTCTTATCATATTCAGTCCTTAACTCATTTCTGTCCTCAAGAACACCAAATTAAGGCAAATTCTTTTTTTAAGCTTATTTATTTATTCTGAGAGACAAAGAACATGAGTGGGGGAAGGGCAAAGAGAGAGAGGGAGAGAGAGAATCCCGAGCAAGCTCCACACTGTCAGCATGGAGCCTGATGCGGGACTTGAAATCATTAACCATGAGATCATGACCTGAGCCAAAACCAAAAATCAGATGCTTAACTGACTGAGCCACCAAGGCGCCCCCCCAGATTAAGGCAAATTCTAATTCCCCTTCTTTTCAAAATCTGAGGATAGCACTCTTGCTCATCTCTCCAGATTAAACACCTTCAATTCTTTCAACTGTTACTCATGATGATCCATGACGTAGTTATCTGGCACAGTGCCTAAAATATACAGTAGATACTCAAATAGTTGTTGAATTGGCTCTCTGGCCCTGGGTACTATTATCCTGGTCCTGTGCTCCTTCCCCGACCACAGTTAGTCTCCATGTTGTCATCTGTTTCTCATTTGCTTGTTTATTTAAACAATAGGGAGGAGCGCCAGGGTGGCTCAGTCGGTTAAGCCTCTGACTCTTGATTTCAGCTCAGCCATGATCTCACGGTTCATGAGATAGAATCCTGTATGGGGCTCTGCACTGACAGTGCAGAGCCTGCTTGGGATTCTCTCTTTCCCTCTCTCTCTCTGCTCCTCCCCTGCTCTCCCTCTCTCTGAAAATAAATAAACATTTATAAACATTTATAAATAAACATTTATAAATAAATACATAATAGGGAGAAAGACAACAACATATGGTTTCTACTTTCAAACCACAGGATTGCAGAATAACTTGCAAACATAATCAAAATTGGTCACATTTCAAACAGCTTTCAATTAGTGATTAATTTGTGCTAATAGACTTGCTCTCTGACTTAACTGCTCACTCCAGAGCTGCATTCATGGAGCAGCTCCTATAAGTAAGACACCAAATGGGACATTGTAGAGAGTGTCCTCCACAGAATTCAAACTCCTAGTGAAGGCTGGGTTAATACAAGGTCTGACTCTAAGACCCCCCATGAATGCATTATGCAGCAGGGCTGTTTTGCCCATTCAAAGAAGTAGCATTCAATTCCGGGCAACCCCAGACTAAAAGATGTAGTTTTTCAAAAAGACCTCTAGTGGAAGCGCTGGCTATTCTTAGCTGGTCATGGTGGGAAGGACAAGCACTGGTGTCAGTGTGATGAAGCTGTGTCTTTCTCAATGATGTAGAACTCAGCCAGCTTCATGCTTCTTATGTAAGTGCTGTGCCAGGATGAACAGCACTGAGCTTACAATTCTGGTAACTGAAGAGCCGGGGAATAGATGGTGAGTTGTTCCCCTCATTATAAAGGAAGCAATAGTAAATTGCTACCTATCACAAGGGACTATTGTTTTAAGTAATAACCCTAGAAGGGATTTGATAACAATAAGTCAAACCAAGCCCCCGAAACACAATTCCAGAGAAGGATCTCCGGTTTAAATTATCCCATTATCACAGACTGAACTGAAAGCCATCTGAAATTTATACAACTTGATCAGGTTTTCAAGTTGTTCTGAAAACTCTGTGGTTTGGAAGTAAATAATACGTTTTTTCCTTTCTATTACTTGAACAAAGAAACACTGAAAAATGTGCTCTCTTTATATTGCCAATACTAATACTTTAGAAAGGGAGTTGTAATAGCAGCTTTCTCATCTTGAGGTTCTGAAAAGGCTGCTTCCCAAAGGACGATTTGAAAAGGACTATTTCATATGATAGTCTCAAGGGCAGAGGAGCTTCGAGATTGAGTGGTGACCTTTCACACAGAACATCTGCACTATCATCACATAGTAGGTGATAGAGTCTTCACAGGTACAGAATTGTGGGGGGGCTTTTTAAAAAATTTTCTTAATGTTTATTTATTTTTGAGAGAGACAGACAGAGCAAAAGTAGGGGAGGGGCAGAGAGAGGGGGAAACACAGAATCCGAAGCAGGCTCCAGGATCTGAGCTGTCAGCACAGAGCCCAACACGGGGCTCGAACTCATGAACCGTGAAATCATGACCTGAGCTGAAGTTGGACGTTTAACTGACTGAGCCACCCAAGCGCCTCATGGCGGGACTTCGAATCAAGCAGAACCCACCATTCAGCAAGGAGGAGGACAGTCCCAAGTCATAAGAGTAAGTGTAGTGAAATATGCTGAAAGACACTGTGATGTCCTGGGGCTTGTGTCCATTACACTGCTGACTGTTTCTCTTTTTTGCTTCTGAACAACTCATCCTTTGCCTTCTTAACATAAACCCAAGAAGGCCTTTGGGGTCCATCTTATCCAACACACTCAAATGAAGAAAGTGAGGCTTGGTGAGGTTGTGTGGTTTGCGAAACGTAGCAGACCCAGACGTAGAAGCCAGGACACTTCAGGCTCCCAGTTCTGGCTATCTCTCGTTTATCACGTTGCCTCCTAATGTCTGGGAAAACTCATGCATGAAGTGTGTAGCTACCTAAAGCTGGGAATTTTCATCCCTTCACCTGAATGGTTTTATCTACAGGCAGAGGGAGAGGTACTGATCTTGGAAGAGTATGGATTAAAGACCAAGATGGGGGTGCAGGGCAGGTTAAGAAGAAGAATAGATAGAGCAAGACAGGGAAGTGGGAAAGAAAGGAAAAGAAGGTAATAGAGGAGAAATATATCAACAATTAAATGGGGGAAATGTAAAGGAGAGAAGAAATTAACTAAGAAGAGAAGGCCTGTTTTTTCTTCTTATGAGCAGCAAACTGAAGGGAACCAAGGACTGAACAGAAGTCAGAAAGAGGGAAGAAAGAAGAGCAAATAGAACTACAAAAAAGGAGAAAACCGGGAAGAAAACGAGAACACCGAGAGCTGCTATGAGTTAGGAGTGTGTACAGGTGGGTGGGCATGCTGGACAAAGAGAGGGATCCACGGGACATAACCCATATGCATGGATGGGGGTGGACAAGCAGGAAGGTGAGTATCAGCACAATGGGAAAGGGGTGATGAGAGTGGTCACTGTAAATGGAGGAAGTCAACAAGTAATCTTGGGTCCTGGATAGATCCATGGAATTCTCCAGAATCAGCCCAACTATGGTTCTAGGGACACTGGTACTACAGGAGATGATACATTCCCTATCTCTAACACCAACACTCTAACCTCTTATCATTTGCCTCTCCTACCTCTTTCATCATTTACATAACTTGTGTTATAAAATATATAAACATTCACTCATTCACCATGTGTACCCTGGAAACCTTCCTCACTGAGCTAGGTCCTTGAAAAATTTGTCAGTGCTTCCCAAAGGATGGTGGGTCCCTCGGGCACCTGCGTCACACACACTTGGAAATGCTTTACCAACTGGGAACCGTGGGATTTTCCTTAGGAGAATCCAGGCCTCCACCACTGCTGGGTGGAGTCCCAGAGGAAAATGTCACAGCACTGTGAGAGCAACAAGGGGGAATACGCAAGCGATTTCCCGGAACTACTCAGTGCAGCCTTTCTTGTCCATTCTCCTGCGGTGTGAGGGAAATCCTGCCCTTACTGTTAGGTCCTCCCAGATTTGTGCCCATCCACCTCACCCAGGTGTGGTTTGTGGGGAAAGCCAGGCTGCTGTTACACCCATAGGATCATAGTAACAGGGCAGCACCCAGTCCTCTGCCCGAACAAGCAACGCACTCTCCACCGGGCAAGAGAACAGCAAGGTGGGATGCTTTCCTCCCAGGGTCATCAGTGTATATCACAAGCCTCTTTGAAATATGTGCTTTTAACAGACATAGCTGCCCAATCCAAGCTAAATAGCGACTGCTTTCCAGAGCTGCCTCTATGCTAGGAAAAACCGATAGGAATAAGAACCGATAGGAATTAGCG
Source organism: Panthera leo (assembly GCF_018350215.1). NCBI lineage: Eukaryota > Metazoa > Chordata > Mammalia > Carnivora > Felidae > Panthera > Panthera leo. Next base: position 65,348,531 of record NC_056687.1, read on the forward strand.
TTTTTTCCCCTTTAAAATGCATGCCATAGGGGTGCCTGGGTGGCTTGGTCGGTTGAGCGTCCGACTTTGGCTCAGGTCATGATCTCACGGTCCGTGAGTTCGAGCCCCGCGTCGGGCTCTGTGCTGACAGCTCAGAGCCTGGAGCCTGTTTCAGATTCTGTGTCTCCCTCTCTCTCTGCCCCTCCCCTATTCATGCTCTGTCTTTCTCTCTCTGTCTCAAAAATAAATAAACGTTAAAAAAAATTTTAAAAAAAAGAAGCAGCCAAACTGTTTAAAAAATAATAATAATAATAAATAAATAAAATGCATGCCATAAATAAAATCCCCGGTAGCCCTATCTGTGGCCTTAACTATGCACACAGGAGCTCCTGGCTGGCTCAGTCGGTTAAGCGGCCCACTTCGGCTCAGGTCATGATCTCACGGTCCGTGAGTTCGAGCCCTGTGTCGGGCTCTGTGCTGACAGCTCAGAGCCTGGAGCCTGTTTCAGATTCTGTGTCTCCCTCTCTCTGACCCTCCCCTGTTCATGCTCTGTCTCTCTCTGTCTCAAAAATAAATAAACGTTAAAAAAAAAACAACAACTATTCACACAAACTTGCAAACAATTTAGCAATTGTTTGCTTGCTCAAAATGTCAAGCAGCCCACTTTCTAAGACGCAATCACCCTTAATAAAAAATGAGTTCAAAGAAAATCCCCCGACGCCTTGCATGCACCTGGAGTGAGTTGCTACTGCAACGCTGGGTTAATGCCACTTTCTGGGAGTCCTGTGAGAGGACAGGCTCCGTGAAATGGTTTTTTGCTCTTACAAGCTGAGTTAAGGCCAACTGTTGGCGGGAAGGCAAAGAGCTGCCTTCTGAGTACTTACACAGGATCCTGAGCCAGGTGGTTGTGCCCGTGTTAGCTCTCCCTCACCTCATGTACTCCCCATCACTCCTATAATCCATGAACGATTCTGATCCCGACACCTCCTCAAAATCCTCCAGCACCAGACTGGCGGAGTCCTCACCCAGGACGCCGCTGTCCGGCCTGGACATCCTGGCCCGGGAGGGAGGTGCTGGAGGGCCACTGGCAGCTGGAAGAGGAGAGCGAGGGGGTGTTTGCTGGGCAGATGTGGGCATGGCTGACTCACGGACTTCCTCATCATCCTTCTCAGACTCTGGCCCTGTATCTGGAGCAGCAGGACCCAGGACATGGTACAGGCTGGGGAGACGGATGTCGAAACGCAGCCCAAACTTGGCAAAGAGCTTATCGTTGAGAGCGTAGAGCTTCTCAGAGATGTCATAGCCCAGCAGGGCTGAGAAGAGGCGGGAAATGTATCGCTCTTTGGACAAAAGAAGGTGGAGACTTTTCCGTGGCCAGGAGATGTAGCTACATGCAGTCTCAGCAGTCAGAGTGACCTGAAAGGGGTCGGGAGAAGAGAGTGAAGATTTAAATTAGACTGTGTCCATGCTTAGCTCGGAGAAACATACAATTACGTGGCAAAAGGCTGCACTTTTGTTGAAGAAACTGTGGGAGCCCCCCACCATCCCGTGCCCACCATGGCCTTGCCTGGAGGAGGGCCAGTGAATGACTTTTACTTGTGTGCATTGACATGGAGGGGTGTACTTGTCAGGAGCCCTGGGTTCAGCCATTCACCCACTGGGCCCTCCCCTCCAGGAACCTCAGTTTCCACACCCAGTTTCCTCAGCTGTCATATTCTGTGGTCCCATGGCTGTGGAAGGTTCTGAGTCTATTGTGATCTCAAGACAGAGATGGGGCCTCTCATTGCTCTGAAAAAGGCTGGCATGCTGATGACAGTTTGTTTTAAGAATAAAGAAGGATAATATATTGCAGTAAGGATTCAGGAAGGGTTGGAACACATTTCAGTTAGAGAAGAGCTTCTCATTAGGCCTGCCAAGCTGCATCGGTGGGAGAACATTGGCCTGGAATTCAGGCCCAGGAACCTGCTCTTGACATGGCTATGACAAGTAACCAAAGAGATCTGATGACTAAAGTCAGAAAAAGGGCACAGAGGAGAGGAACTCTTTTTTTTTTTAACGTTTATTCATTTTTGAGAGACACAGAGAACATTTATTCATTTTTGTGAATGGGGGAAGGGCAGAGAGAGAGGGAGGCACAGAATCTGAAGCAGGCTCCAGGCTCTGAGCTGTCAGCCCAGGGCCTGACATGGGTCTCGAACTCATGAACCATGAGATCATGACCTGAGCTGAAGTTGGACACTTAACTGACTGAACCACGCAGGCAGCCTGAGGAAGAGGAACTCTTAAGAGCACGGAGTCAAAGGGCACCCCACTCTCCATTTATTTAGCCATCTAGGAAGTTCTGAGCACTTACTATGGGCCCATAATGCAAAGCTAAATTACACCTGCAGGGTAGGTAAGGTGCCTGGCACGTAGCAGGTGCTTGATAAATCCTTGTTTTAACAATGATAAGTGCTAAAACTGGGGTTAAACTAGAAACGTGCGTAGGAGAGTAAAGGAATAGGGTGTAGAATCACACAATTCTTTATAATTGGATTGGCCACGATACTTTAAAAGTGAGGCGGACAGAAGGGCTCACGTTGAAGAATTGTGGAGACAGTGGAGATAATGGTGATGATGATAGCAGCGAACATTTACCTAGAGGTGGCTGTGAGCCAGGCATTGTGTTAAAGTCTTCATGTGGATTTTCTTATTAAAGGTAGGGTTGACTTCCAAACACCCTTTATTAGAGCTTTTCTATAGTCATTTTAATTCCTGCATTGTGGACCAGAGCTCCCACTACCCTTCTCTCTTCCTTCCTCCTGCAGTAGACCTCTTCTACTTTCTTCACTCATTTCCTCACCTCTGCTTCTCCCCACCCCCCCACCCCGTCATCAACCCTGAAGTCAGGCCTCTAAATTGCTTCATCAAGGCCAGGAGGTGGCTTCAAGTTCAGCTTCACCCTTTGACCAGCTGTGTGACATCAGACAAATTCCTTAATCTCTCCAAGCATGGTGTCTCATGAGAAAAAAATTCTGAAAGAAGTACTCACAATCTGCCCATTCCTAGCAGTTCAGCAAGGAGTCGTCACTACCTGCCAAGGCCCATACTTTATAGGTGTACTTACCAATACTTCCCAAACAGGAAATCAGAGTACTGACCCTGAAGCAGGTGTGAAGAAAAGCCACTCTGGACATAAATGGTGTCCTTGATGCCAAACACAAAGACAATGGGCATGCTTATGAATGTGATTTTACTTCTTCCATCTTAAAACAAACCCAAATAAAATCCTTTTTCTTCCCCCTAGCCTCTCTTCTTTGGCTAGCTACGGCCTCATTAGTTTACTCCCCTTCTCAGCAAAACTCCAGGAAAATGGTTGTCTGTGCTTGCTGTCTGCAGCTCCTCTCCTCTCACTCTGTCTGAAACCAGCAAGGTTTTGCCCCTCCCAGTCCACACACACACTGTTCCTGGTAAGGTCACCAGTGGCCTCTAAGCTGCAGTGTGACATCAGTTTTCCTGGTCAACCTTGCTGATGGTCCCTTCTCTTTAATGAGCTTTCTCTACTCGGCTCACAGGGTGCCACGCTCTCCTGGGACAACCTCCTCGTCGCTCCTTTGAGTCTTCCTTTTTCTCTCCAACTTCTCAACACTAGGGTATCCCAGAGTCGGTCCATTCTTAAACTTTTCTCTGTCTAAACTCACTCACTTAGTGATCTCATCTAATCGAATGGCTTGGAATATCATCTGTGTTCCAAAACTCCCCAACTTGTGTCTCAGGCGCAGACCTCATTCTTTAATTCTAGACTCAAATATTCAACTGCCTGTGCGGCATCTCCATTTACATGTTCGTAGATGACACAAATCTAATATATCCAAAACTGAACTTCCTCTTTTCCTCCAAAACCAATTCTACTTGTAGCCTGCCTTATTTCAGTTGATAGCAGCTCCATCTTTCTGGTTGCTCAGACCAAAAGCCTTAGAGTCTTCCTTGATCCTCCTTCTCACACACACACTACATGCGATGCATTAGGAAATTCTTTTAGCTCTGTTTAGAAAATTCATGCTCTGGCCCCACATGATGTGGTTCCTTATCCCCTCTTTGATCCTCTCCTACTATTCTCTCCTCTTCCTCTCTCTGTTCCAGCCACCACTGCCTCATTTCTGTAGTTCAAATATGCTAGTCCCTCCCACCACAGGGCCTTTGCACTGGCTCTTCCTTCTATCTACTCTGCTCTGCCCTCAGCTTCCCAGAGCTCACTGTCACCTCCCTCAGGTCTTTGTTTAAATGTCACCTCCTCAACAAAGAGTTCTATGACCACCCTACATAAAATTGCATCTGTATCTCTCTTAAGCCACTCTATTTTTTTCACTATTTTTTTCATTATCTTTTAACATCTTACATAGTTACTCATTATCTCTGTGGCTTATTTTTTTATTTTTATCTCCCCTACTAGAGTACAAATGGCATGAAAGCAGGGAACTTCCTTAGTTGTTCACTGATACATCGCAAACACCTTTAACAGTGCCTAGTATACAATAAATGCTCCATATACATTACTGAAGTGATTGAATGAATCAGGTAAAGACTACAAATCTTATATGCTGCAAAACAACCAAATGTGACTTTCGGACGTCCTGTATAAAATCCTTCCTCAGAAGTCTTCAGGAAACTTGTTTATTGCCTGGTTCCCCCATGCATATGCATATGTCTGTAACAAAGTTTCAACAATCTTTTTCTTTAGTTCTCACTTCAGAGGCTGATTAAATGAATCAAATGAAAAAACATATGTAAAGAGGACTTGGGTTTAGTAAGACACAATGTAAATTGGAGAAATAATTATGATTTCTGTGTGATACCTCCTATGCTATGTCCTTGGTGACGAATGAGAGGATCACAGTGCTAAACAGTCAATAAATTCTTATTTAATTGGATTGCTGAGAGGTGTGATGGAACATTGATTCATTTGTGGTAAACACAATGAGAATTATGATTCAGACAGTCACTACAGATTGCCCTATTAGTCCACAAAGACTATAATTGCAGAAGGCAAGGACAGAATGAACTATAACTCAGGACAACACCTGACATTTACAAAGAGGAAATGAGACTTTACACAGCCAATAGCAAACGTGTGGATCTTATTGCTCCCAGAGGAGGTGCACACTAAAAATATAAATGGGAGGAATATGACGGTAGCTACATTCCAGGCTGAGAGGCCATCTGGGGTTACAGCCCCTCCTTTCAAGCATAGCTTAGGGGAGGACACCCAGCTTATCCACCACCTGTTCATCAGTGTCAATGTCAGAAACAGAGCCTGGTCTATCTGGCTCAGGACCGGTTCTTAGGGCCCTAAAGGAGTTCTCACAGGAGACTGCTGGGCTGGTTGGAGACGGTAGGCGTGTGTGTGGTGGAAGAGGAGCATGATTAGTGGAGGTCTATGGCTGGTGGCCTGGCAGTGGGATGGGGATTGTCTGTCTCTCAGGATCTGTCCTCACAGAGTCAGAAGTCAGGGTGGGGCAGAAGCAGGCCCAGCCAAGTGGCCACTGCCTGGCATGTATCTATTCTGGAGTTAGCTCAAATGCTAGCTTGGGGGTCTCCCCAATAGAAGTGATAGAAGTAACATGGAACGCAGTACTAGCAAACTATTTGGACAGGGGAGTCCTTATAAGGGGTGTGTGTGTGTGTGTGTGTGTGTGTGTGTGTGTTCATTCCACTGTACTAGTGACCTGCTCATTTTTAAAAAGAAAAGAAATATTGGGTGGGAGAATGGGCTAAATGGGTGATGGGCATTAAGGAGGGCACTTGTTGGGATGAGTACTGGATGTTAGATGTATGTGATGAATCACTAAATTCTACTCCTGAAATCATTATTACACTATATGTTAACTAACTTGGATTTAAATTAAATTTTTTAAGAAAGGTCTATATGATCATATGTTGGTGAGGATGTGGAGAAAAAAGGCACCCTCGTGCACTATTGGTGGGAATGCAAACTGGTGGAGCCAATGCACTGGTGGAGCATGACAGTTTGGAGGTTCCTCCAAAAGTTAAAAATAGAACTACCGTAAGATCCAGTAATCACACTACTAGGTATTTACCCAAAGAATACAAAAACACTAATTCAACGGGATACACATACGCTGATGTTATAGCAGTATCATTTACAATAGCCAAGACATGGAAGCAGCCCAAGTGTCCATTGACTGACAGATGAATGGATAAAGAAGATGTGGTGTATAGGTACAATGGAATATTATTCAGCCACAAAGAAGAATGAAATCTTGTTTGCAACAACATGGATGGATCTAGAGGGTATTAGGCTAAGTGAAATAAGCCAATCAGAGGAAGACAAATATCATAGGATTTCACTCATGCTGAATTTAAGAAACAAAACAAACAAAAGCAAGAAAAGAGAGAGAGTGCATGAGAGAAAACAAGAAACATACTCTTAACTATAGAGAACAAACTGATGGTTTACAGAGGAGATGTGGGTGGGGAGATGGGTGAAATGAGAAAAAAAGAAGCATTTATAAGGGTGCAAATTTCCTCTTCATTTTTCTTCTCCTAGCTCTGCTAATACAACCATGGTTTGCTTATGCTGTAATTACCCCTGAGGTTGTTTTCATGTAGTTTGAGATTTGGGGGGGAATAAAAGTGTGAAGAAAAAAAAAAGAATAGAAATAGTAGAGCCAGGCAACTTGACTTTGCCACTTTTGAGACGAAGACTTTGGGCAAATTGCTTGATGTTTTGGAACCTCAATTTCCTCATGTTAAGTGGGGTAATAATAATATCCAACTCAGAAGGTTGTTGCGAGAATCAATAAAGCAATATAACATATGGCGCCTCCCATGTACTAGCCATTCAATAAGTGAGAGCTGCAAAGAAGGGAACTAAAGTCTGAAGGGTTGGCAGCCCCCACCTTGGAACATGTCTGTGGAGGCCTCACAGAGTTCTGAGACACCAACTGCCCACTGCCAGGCCAGTTCAGAAAAGCTTTCTTGAACACTTACTGTGTTCATGGTACTGTCCTTTGGAGCCCGAGAATAGAGAGAAGGGGAAGCCCAGATTTCTACTCAAAGAGTTAGGAAAGGGAAAGACAGAAAGGAAACCAGATCATGAGAACAGGGAGCAATATATGCACCAGTCAGCAGAAGTAAAAAGAATAGAAAGGCACACAGACAGGAACAATAAGCTTTGGGATAGAAGCTGATGAGGTCAGTCTGGGCAGGCTTCAGAGGAAGTAAGATGCCATAGCCTCATTTAGAGGGGGGAAATGCATTTCAGGCAGAAGGTACAGAGGGGGGCAAGCATGGCTGTTGCAAAACAATTGGATGTGTTTAGGGAAGTACTAGTCATTCAGTGTGACCAGTATGAGCAAAAAGTGGGAAGGAGAGAGGGGCTGGAGATGTGGCTGGCTATCACAAAAGGTCTTAAGGAGTGTGGGTTTTTATTTTGTGATAACTGAGTTTTAGGCATAGGAGTGACATGGCCCACCTATCAGGGGTTAGGACCTCCCTGTCCCACCCCACCCACCTCTGCCAGCAGCCCACGCACTCTTTCCACAGAAGGAGAGTGCTCCCACGTCTAGCATCACATTGGCGGTGGTTCAGAGAACAGATGTAAGCGGGGAAAGATGGAGGGGGACATATCACTGGGTCACAGTGGGATGGGGTGGGACGGTGCTGCCACAGGCTCCCTATTACCTGGAACACCCCCTCCTCGGAGGGCTGCAGCGATTCCCACTCAGGAGAGTCCATGAACTGGTAAGGAAAGATGTAGTGCAGAAATTGCCCGTCCTGGCTCACACGAACCCTGGCAAAGGGAGAGAAGAGACCATGTGGGAAAAGGAAAGTGACTACCCAAATCTTCTTCAGTCTACATTACATATTTAAAAATGGAAAATGTTGAGAATCCAATATGGGCTTTTTCCTCTTTCCCCCTGAAAACTCAGAGTTTCAGCTTCAACCTCTCTCTAACATGAGTTATACCAGGAAAGGAGGTGTCTCTATTAAACAAAGGGGGAAGATAAAAAGATCTTTGAGGTATATTCTGTCCATTGGAAAGGAGCTACTGTTTCATTTTTTTTTTTCCTGGAGCTTTATTGGTTAAATAAATATTCATGGAGTACCTCCTGTGTTCCTGGAGGTCTGGAAATGCAGAGAAGGGTATGATCTGATCCTTGCCTTTAAGAATTTCACAATTTAGTGGAAATCACAGATGCATAAATAACTGACTGTAGGTCAACCTGTGTTATTGTGGAACAGGAAAATAGAGGAAAGAGAGAAATTAATTCTCTTCAAGAGGCAGATTTCTAAAAGGTGACATTGGAGCTCAGTTTTGAAAAATGAATAGGATGTTGAAAAGCAGATCAGGATGGGAATAGATGGAGAACTGGGGATCCAATGTGTTGTCTGTTTTCCAATATCTGTTTTTTCCCTTCCCCCACAATGCTAGAATTTTAGCTGGGCTTGTGGCTGCTCAACTAGACTGCATTTCCCTACCTCCCACGCAGCTAGGTACAGCCATATGATTAAATTCTGGCCAAATGGGATTATTAGCACTCCAAATCTTGCTCCTAATGAACGCCTAGATATATATGTCTACATATAGATTACCAAAGACCATCACCAATTAATAAGCTGTTGCCTTTTATCTGACATCCTAAAGATGGAAGACAGAGGGGATATAGCTCTCACGCCAAGCCAAGGATGTGGTGTTAGCCTATAGTCTCCAATGGAAGAAACACATTTGCTTTTACAAAACCAGGTAATATATAGAGATAGCCAGGCAGAACTTCCCTGAATAATAAGTAGATTCAAGAGAAAATGAAGTGCCATGCTTTCCTACCTCAGGGTCTCCATGGATTCTGTACCCTCCAACTGGATCTCTTCCTAATTTCTACCTTCTCTGTAGATCTCAGCTTAAACATTTCTTCTTCTAGGAAGTTTCATCTGACCTCCCCTGAAAAGTTAGATCCACCAGGTACCTGCTCTCAGTGCACTTTGCATTTCTCTTTGGAAATATTATGTCTGTTATTCATCACTATGTCAAACATTAATTATTGATTTTCTTGATAGCTCCATGAGATAAGAACAGTATTTTTCATATTTTAACACTGGATCCTTAGCCTCTAGCACTCTTCATAAATAATTTTGGAAGGGAAAAAGTAAGAAGGGAAGGTAGGAATGGGGGAGAAAGAAAAGAAGGAAGGAACAATTGAACAGATGAACTCACTTGTGTCACCATAAAAAGCAGACCAACATCTCAAGGAAAAGCTTCTCAAATACAGGAAGAAAGACAACAGGAGAGAATGAGCCTGTTGCTGCATACACCAGACCTTACCAGCTCCTCAGGCAAGGGCTCTGGCCACTCAAGCCAGCTACTAGGAGTGCCATTATTTAGACTATGACATCTAATAAGCCTGCATGGCTCCCTGAAGCCATTTCAATTGGTCTATTATGCTCTTTGTCATTTAAGCCTCTTCTTCCTTCTTGATCTCCTGGACAACAGGTTTTCTTCCTACATGAATAGCTTAGTTGCCTACTCAAGAGACTGTGCATATGAGAGAATTTTGTATGAGAGAAACTCACCAACAGTAAGCACAGCTTAACAGGGTGATAAACTTTGGGGAATTCCCTTGGCTTTTCTGAGTCTTAAAAGGGACTGGTTATAAATATTAAAATAAAAAAAGAGGACATCTGAGGTTTCAGCAAAGGGCTCCAGATGAGAGTCTGCATGAGAGATGGGGAGGTCTGTACAAGAAGCCCCCACTTCCTGGCAAAGAGTTCTTGTTCACAGCTTCAAGGTGTTCAGTACCTAACTGTAACCAGCCCAAGGTACAATGATTCTCCTTTAAAACTGGAACCTGGTCATAGACTAGAAGCCTTGGCTCCCAGCTCTAATTTAGCAAATTTGAGACAGGAGGACATTGAAAGATAACAAATAAGACTCTTGGGGCACCTGGGTGGCCCAGTTGGTTAAACATCCAACTTTGGTTCAGGTCATGATCTCACGGTTCATGGGTTCAAGCCCTGCATTGGACTATGTGCTGACAGCTCAGAGCCTGGAGTCTGCTTGGGATTCTCTGTCTCTCCCTCTCTCTCTCTCTGCCCATCCCCTGCTCATGCTCTGTCTGTCTGTCTCTCTCAAAAATAAATATCTAAAAAAAAATTTTTTAAAGTAAGACTCTTACTCCAAACTTTGAAAAGTAAAGGGGAAAATTGTTAATTTTTTAAAAAAAATATTTCATTTATCTATTTTTTTTAAAGTAGTTTCCACACCCAACATGGGGCTCGAGCTCACACCCCCAAGATCAAGAGTTGCATGTTCTACAATCTGAGCCAGCCAGGTGCCTCCAAAACTGTTTAATTTTTTATTTGGATTTTTGATGCTAAGTATACTAGGAAAAGCCACACTGAGGGGGCAAGTCCCCCTCTCCCTGTCACGGGGAAGTGGTCTTATATAAGTTCATATTAAATTCATCACATAAAAGATAGCTGAACCATACAATAATCTTAATATACTTCCATACACATGCATCATACTAGTGGAGAGGGCCTTTCTCCCACCTGTCTCAATTCCCTCCTTTGAACAGATGAGCCATGAGGAGCAAATAATATCCTGGATCATGAATGAGAATGTTTCCTAAATTGTCTTTATTTTAAGCATGGAACTGTAGGGGACAAAGAGTCATATTGTATTTGTATTTACACATGTATTTGTTTATAAATAATGCCACTTGCTTACACTTCACTTTACTCGTGAATGAAATGAAATGTCTCCCCACGAAACCTCATAGCTTATTCAACCCAAGACTTTGAGTCCAAAAAAAATCACATGTATATATAACACTTTTGTTTCTACACATTAGTAGATAAATGCATATTAGCACTACCAGTAGTGGTTGTGGAACCATCATTATCATCCTCAAACTTTTTTCTTTTTCACTGTGTGGTTGACAGTCTTATCTGGTTTCTTCCCCACCCCCACCTTGGAATTAAAGCCTTCTGATAAGATTACTATCTTTATCTTTTCTACCCCATTCTCCTGGTTTCAAAAAAGCAGGGGAGGAAACTGAGGACAAAGCTTTTTTTTTTTTTTTTTTTTTTAATTTATTTTTGGGACAGAGAGAGACAGAGCATGAACGGGGGAGGGTCAGAGAGAGAGGGAGACACAGAATCGGAAACAGGCTCCAGGCTCCGAGCCATCAGCCCAGAGCCTGACGCGGGGCTCGAACTCACGGACTGCGAGATCGTGACCTGGCTGAAGTCGGACGCTCAACCGACTGCGCCACCCAGGCGCCCCAAAGCTTTTGAAATACTTTGCTTGCTTTCCACTGAGGCAGTCCAAGTATATACCATGTTAAGTAGTTTACTGTTTGATGCTCAGTCCCACAAGTAAGTCCCTCTAGGGCAATATTTCAAAGATTCCACAAATGCCTACCAAATGTACAGCATAGAGCCCCATGGTATTTCTTCTGAAAATATCAGCCATTGGCCAATACACATGTACAGGGTATAATTGGCCATACACTGATCCTGACTAAGATCATTTTTGCTGGGGCGCTTGGGTGACTCAGTTGGTTGTCTGACTCTTGGTACCAGCTCGGGTCTTGATCTCACTGTTCATGAGATGGAGCCCTACGTTGGGTTCTGCACGGGCAGCAGAGAGCCTGCTTGGAATTTTCTCTCTCCCTCTCTCTCTCTCTCTCTCTCTGCCCCTCCCCCACCCACTTGCACACGTGCTCTCTCCCTCTCTCTCTCAAAATAAATAAACTCTAAAAAAAAAAAAGATCATTTCTGCTAATTTTTGACTGTCACCCTTCCTAAAAGGAGTCTAAGGTATCTCCACCAAATCCTCAATGAGATATGTGTGGGCATCACTACTCTTCCCTCACTGTGTGGTCCTTAGATTTATAGTACTTCACTGGTCTGTAAAAGAATCTCAGTAGAACAAATGGGAATGGAAAAGTGGACAAGGAACATTCCCTCTCCTCATCTGGTTGTATACCAAATGGCTTTACCACAGAGCCTATATACAATATCCTCAACACAATTGGGGCTGTTTCCTTGATCCCTTGGCAAGGAACAGGCACTGTTCCCTGTATATACAGTCAGCACTTAGGAAATACTGAATACATATGAAAGGAATAAATCTACCTTATTGAAATGTTCAATTTTCCAGAGTTTATAGAGATGTTGTGACAGCTTAAGCATGATCCAGCAGTGTGTGTATACTGTGTGTGTGTGTGTGTGTGTGTGTGTGTGTGTGTGTGGTCATTTCAGACCCAGGCTCAAGAAACACTCACCCCACACCTCCCAAAACCAAGCGCACCCATAGTCCTTCCTGCCAACCAAGAAGATGCCTCATGATCTTGTTTCCTCTTGGAAAATGCTAAGAAAGAGGAACCAAACCCATGCTTAGAAACATCTGTTTTGGTCTGTTTGACTTGCCATATCCTTCCCTCAATGGAAGGGGCCTCAGAATGCAAAGGGACACACTGGGAAATGAGAAGCATGGGCAGAGGGAGGAAATGCTGAGTAGCGACCCAGTAGCTTACCGGCCAGAGAGTAGCAGGGACAAGCGGTTGATGGGTGTCTCACCCTCCACAGCGTAAGTCTGCTCAGTGGCCAGAGTGAAGACCTGCTCCTCACAGCAGTGAACAATCTCCTTGTACACCTGCAGAGGCACCTGCAGGGGTAGGCACAGCGTCTTGTAGAGGAGATTGAACTCCTCGGGGAGGGTGTTTTTACGCAGGCGGTAGACCAGGTGTGCCAGCTGGAACAGGCAGGCCGTTGCCAGCAGGAAGCTCCAGAGAATGATGTCCAGGCCGCAGGCATCAAACCAGCCCCACATCACGCAGCACACATAGCCTGTGCCCAGGAAGCCAAAGAGGTAGAAGCATCCATATACCCCACTGCCCCCCATGAAGCCCAGGAGCAAGAAGCAGTTGGCCAGGTGGTAGACAGCCCCTTCCATATCCTGCTTCCAGCCACTGCACACTGGGTCCTGCCAGAGAAGCTGGCGCATTGTGCTGCCGTTAGCACTCATCTTCAGGGTGTCTCAAAGCCTTGCTGGGCTTGAAGACTGTCCCCACATAGGGAATTCAAAAAATGAACTAATCTGTCCTCCCAGAGTCTTCTCAGGTCCGGCTTCTCACCGCCAACTCTGCCTTTCCTGAGAGGAATGCTTCCAGTAGGCTTGGGAATAAATGGCAGAACATAGTATACTTCATGGAGAATTTTAAAACTTTTTTCCCTCTCGTTTTCCTTCAGCAAGGTTCTGGCCTTCTTTGCAGAGCTCTGGCAAGATTCCTGGGCTCTAGGTTTCTTAGAGCAGACTTCACATTTGGCTCTTAGCAGAAAAATCTAAATTGTCCCGAGGTAAAGATAGGACTATGGGATCGAAAACTTTAGCGGTGAGGGATAAAGTGGCCACATCCTGCTCTCTGTTGTCCCTAGTCAGAATGAGGAGAGCCCAGCACGGGAGGCACACTTGTGTTCCATTTGGAATGCGTCTCTCTTGGCACCGGAAGAAAGGGTGACCCCAGATGGATACCATGTTTGGAATTGGAATCCAAGAGGTACTGGCAGTGAGAAAAAACAGGCCAGGCACACAGGCAGGCTGGCAGAGCACTTAACATATCTCCCCAGAGGACAAGACCTCTGGGCAAGTGAGGCAGGCTGGGGAGAACAAAGGAAAAGTGAGCAGAGTATTTACCACAGCACTGGCAGGCAGGCAGGCCGGGTACTGCTCAGAGCTCCGGTGGGGAGGGCTAGGGGCTCTCCTGAGCTGGGAGGACATAGCCAAGTAGGAAAGTAGGGGACTATTATAAGAAAAAATCCTAACAGTGAGAACTGGAAAACCCCTCAGAAGTCTTTATTAAGTCACATTATAAACATCTCTAGGCATTTATTTGACACCCATTAAACAAAAATGGCTACGCAAAGCAGTTCTTTGAATTCTAAGCTGACTTTCTCCTGCATATATCTGGATTTAGGCATAGTTAATACAATGGTACTATAGTGCTCAGATCATCACCCTACCCATTATTTGCAAATTATAATAACTACCACCCATTAAACGGCCTACCCGGTGCTGGACCTCAATTAGGTACTTTACATAGATACTATTTAGTCATCATACAACCCCTCCAAATAAATATTATCTTCCTTCTAGATATAAAAAAAACTGAGGCTCACCTAAGTAACAAGTTCCCATAGGCAGTAAGTGGTCCAGCCAGGATCTGATCCCAAGTCAGACTCAGCGCTGTGCGCCAAGCAGTTTGCACAGCAAGTAGAAATAGACTAGATCCATGACTCCCAATCCCACATGCACCCTCCCCCACCCGCCAGAAGTCTGATGACATCCAAGGAACTTCTGGATGAACCTGGGGTCTACTTTGGGTCCCCAAAAAATAAATCTGGAGTATGCAAACATTAAGACATGTCCCTCTGGCTTCCAAATGACTCCTTGATTTTTTTCCCTTGCTGCTACTTAGTATTTATTATCATTCTATTGCCCTTGAGACACTTTGGGGGGGTGTGGTACCCAGTAACTTTCCAAAACTACTTGAGTGCTCAATCCCCAGGGACTTTTATTATACTGCTGATAACCAAACCAAAATTAGTGAGAAATTAGAAATTGTCAAATATGCTGAGGAGTGGAACTTTTTAGCTCAACAAATATTTACTGGGCCCCTGCTATGAGCCAAGCACTCAGAGAATCAGATTCCTAAGAGCTTTCACTCAATCAAGAGAAAGACACTTGAAAACACAACGGCAATTCAGTGTTGGGCACAATAACTGAGTTAAGTTTAAAGAGAGGTGGCTGCCTAGAAGGAAACATTGGGTACAGGAAGGAATACATACGAACTAATGCTGGGTTTGAGGCACAGGCATTGAATTAACCAGGTAGGTAGAGGGAGAAGAGCATCTCTAGTGGTCAGAACAGCAGAGGCAGAGCCATGGAGTTGTGAAAATGCATGGCATGTTAAAGGAAGCCCGTTTTTTCTTTTCTTTTTTTTTTTTTAATTAAAATCGCTTGACCAACAATGTGGACCTTACTCCCTTCTTTCTAAAGTTGAGGGGGGAAATCAGTGGTAAAGGAAAAGAGCTAGAGAGTGCCTGGAGAAGGAAAGGCCCTGCCCCAGTCCTCCTCTCAGCGATGACTTGGATGTCATTTGAGCAGCAGAGTGTGGGGATTTCCATACGCTGCTTTTATGTCACCTGCCTGCCTCCCAACCAACCACTGACTTCGGCAAGCAGCAGCTGCTCATCCCTCCACCTTAGTCACATACCCAGAGCTGCCAGGGCCGCTGTCCCTGCCAGCTATGAGCCAGGAAATCAGAAGCAGGAAAGAAGAAGCAACCAGGGCCCTGCCCAAGATAACATTTCAAAGCAGGTCGTCTTTCTCGGCATGCCTGACCATGGGCTGGCCCTGACCCTTTAAAGAGACAGACGGACCCACTGACTGTTATTCTCAGCCTGCCTTGTCAGTCCACATACGTGCTCATCTGAGCAGAGGATGCTACCATCTATCAAGCAGTCATTGTTTCCTCATGTCATGCCATGACACCTTTCTTTTTTAAATAGAAGAAACAAACTCCGAGAGGTTAAGGAAGGTCAAAGAACTAGCATGTGAACTACAGGGCAGGTCATTTGAGTTCTATGTTCTCTGTGTTGTCCCACCTTGCCAAGTACGTTTGGGAATTTATATGCTATGGGGGATTTGACCTGGTGGTGTGGCCTCACTGGTACATAAGCCCCAGAGGCTGTCACGATAGTGATATTGTTGCCTGAAGGACGGAACCTGTGATGGGAATACAATGCAAAGTTGTGTCTTGTTTGTTTTTAAATCCAGATTTGACTGAAGAGGGAAGACATTTTGTGTCAAAATGGTATGTTCTTATAAGGAAATCCATAAATATGCAGGTAGAAGCACAGAAGAAAATATTGGGGGAGAATAAAAGGAAACAAACAGAAGTCACATCATTTATGGTATTGATTCAACCCCATAAGCATTTATTTAGGGCAAAGTATGTACACCAAGCACAGGGGATATAAAGATGAGCAAGACAATTGTCACCTTCAGGGAACTTTTGGTATGATGAGGAAGAGTGACCCAGAAATAACTGCAATCCAATAAAATAAGTGTATTTGGGGTTCGAAGGAAACCCAAAGGATTGGGGAGAAAGGATTCAGAAAAAACATCACAGGGAAGGTGACATTTAAGCTGGTCTAAAAAGATGACTAGGTGTTCCCCAACTAGGGGAGGGCATTCCGGGAAGGGAGAACAGAATGTGAAGTCAAGTCCAGAAGTAAAACAAAAATACACGGCATATTCTGGTAACAGAGTATAGCCTGCTTTAGGTGAATCAAAAGGAACAGCAGGACACGAGGTGGGAGAGGCAGGCTGGGGCCAGATTATGAAGTCAGCTGGCTAAACTGTCCCTCCCAGTGTGGCGGTGAACCATGGCTGGTGTGTGAACGGTTACTGTCCCATGATGACATAAGGGAAGAAACTGAGAGAATTTAGACATTTTTATAGCAATTTGACAGAGAAAATGGCCATTAAATTCAATAAAAACTTTGGGCTTGCATAATGTATGGGTTTTTTAAGTGTACTCCCACCCGCCTCCATCTCCTTAGTAGTGGTTGTTAATTGGAAAATATTAAACCACATACAGTTTGAAAAACACTGAGCTTGAAATTAACATTTTCCTAATATATATTAAAACAGAACACAGGCATGATGTAGGCTTTAGACACACACTGCCAACGTGACCTTGGGCAGACACCACCGATTGTCTATCAGATAGCCATTCCCCATTTTTACTTAGTTTATGGAACTGTGATCTTGCTTGGGCAATATGTTAAAGAAAGGTGGGCTTCTCCCCCACTTGCCAGGGCTAGAAATAAGACTGGTCAAAGCCAAGGACGATATCCCATTCCCCTTGATGGCAACTGGTTTACGTGTAGGCATGTGACAAATGGGATATAAAAGGAAGAGCATGTAGGAGCTTCTGGGGGAAAAGTATACTTCCTGACAGACAGTAAGAAGTCCTGCTACCTTTTATCCTGGCTTGAATATACTTGTGCAGTGATGTAATGCTTGGAGCTACCATGAGATATGATAGCCATGAGATATGATATACTTAAGGATGAGGATAAAGAGCTGAAAGATAGAATAAACTAGTTCTCAAAAGTATGACTGAGCCACTATCTCAAAACTGGAACTTTCAACCTCCAGACTTCATGACAGGAAGTAAACTGCACTTAATGCTTAAGCGCTTAGTTAGGTGTTCTGGTACCTGCAGTTGAATGCTTTTACATTCAGATCTCCCTTAAGATCTCCATAAGGACCACTCTTCAGGAAAGTTCTCTGAACATCTGCTGATTGTTTTATTCTATGAAAACTGAACATTACACAACTTATTGTGTTCTACTGATACTTTTCTCTCAAAAGTTTGAGTAAACTATGAGAGGAAATGCTCCTTCAAACTCAATTTGACCATTCAGAATGACTCGGTTAAGTGAACAAGATGGTTTAGTGGAAAATTGGTTGCCTACTCAAAATCCACTTATCACTTCCTCCTTGTTACAGAATTCCAGTTTTGTGCTGATATCTAATTATTATATATGAATCCATGGGCGGGAGTGGGGCAGGGATCCTGTTTAAGTCGATCAGCATAAGGCATCCTGTTGGCAACTATTATTAGTCTATAAAAATGCACATAACCTAATTTGGCTCAGACTTAAAAAAAAAAATCGTGCCTTGGGAATGGCTTCTTTCTTCTGCTGGACTTGAATAAGAAAGCACATGATTTCATCAGTCCTGGAAGCTCTGAGATGAAAATACTTGAGTCTTGGATGGTATCACTGAACCTATGATATTGTTTCATCTAGAGCTTGCCCTAACTCTGGACTTCTAATCATATGAGTTTCCCTTGATGAGGATTTTCTATTACTTGATTTCAAAATCACCATGATACACACAGATGGAACTACCAGCTAGCTAGTTTTTGATACCTAAAGAAACCCTGGGTAGTCACACATGCACTCTTTTTAGGAAAGCTTTTTGGAATAGTCATCATAGTACTGAGTATTTAACTTTATATATTTGTAGTTTATATACACGTATCTACTAGATTATAACTCTTTGACAGTGGGGACCATGTCTTACTAACCTTTGTTCATTATTTAGCACATAGTTAGCATATTATTATATCCTCAATAAATGTTGAGTCAAATAGCCTCTCATCTCCTTGAGGACAAGATGTATGTCTGATTCACACATGAGTATTCAATATCTAGGGCAGTTCCCTATATATAATACAATTTCACTAAATATGTACTGAATGAATAAATGAATTCATAACTATGAATAGGTTTATATTAGTTGGTACAGGAGAGAACATTGGGCTTGACCTCTACTCACCAAGATTCACATCCCAGGTCGCCAGCTGTTTGACCACAGCAATTTCCTTAAACTGAGTACCTCACTCACTTGTAAAATTGGGATTATGGTTTTTCCAACAGCCTTACATCACACCAACGAAAGGTATAGTTATCCTAAGGTAAACCCTGCTTAGGGTCATAGTCCCATTCTCATCAACCTTCCAGTCAAATGTTAAGGTTAGAAAAAAAGAAATGATTAGAAAGAATGGTGTGACTGTGTCTGTATTAAGAGTTTGGGAATTACTGTGAATAGCAGGGGCTTAGCAAAGATGTATGTCAGAATGTTGTGGTCACCTACTAGGAAGTGAAGTGCTTCATTTTTCAAATCACTGTGGTAACATCTCTTACTTTTATTAGTACCAAAATGCTGTGCATAATCTTTGGGAAGGCTTAAGCATTAGGGAAGGATGGGCAGAGGGTCTTGTGAGATGTATTTCTAACTGTGGCAGATGTCAAGAAGTGCTTTAGTTCCTTTACATATCGTGTGAGCATATCAAACTGGCAAAAGCTGAAAAAATTAGCCTTGCTAAGAACTTAGGGAAATGGGCACCCTCAGATACAAAGGTGCAAATGGGTATAACCTTTCTAGAGATCGGGCAGGCAGTACTCATCCAAAATGAAAACACGTGTAGCCTCTGGTCTATCCTTAGCTAAGTGATTACTTAAGGATTTGTAAAGGATTCCCTATGGAAACTTCCAATGCATGATATTATGGAGCAGCCAAAAAAAAAAAAAAAAAAAAAAAAAGTAAAAGTAAAGTATATACATGCAGAAAGAGATGAAAGGCAAGGTCACTAAAAAAGTCCTATTGTAGACTAGTGGGATTTCAGGTGATTTCTTCTTTTCTTCCTTACATGTTTCCATAAAACCAACCAATGAAACAAAATATATAAACAAAACAAAACAAATAATTTAGGCATCAGGTTTAGGTCCTGTTCAACACTGATGCTCAATTTCGTGAATGCTATTGGACATTTAGCAAGCATTCTACAAAACATTTGTTTAATAAATGAATGCACAAACAATAGGGAATTGGTTAAATTATTCTAAACTCAGAATGGATTCATACATAGCCAATACAAATCATATTTTAGGACTATATTACAGGCTGGTAAAATTATCAAGGAGAAAAAGAAACTAATATTATGATTTTATTAAAAGTAAATAGCATAGAAAAATGACCTAATTTTTTATTTTAAAAAATGTGTAAATGCCTAGGAAAAGCCTGGAAGAGCATACAGCAAAAATTAACACTGGATGGTAAGTTTGTATTTTCTCCCTTTTTGTAGTTCAGGACATATTCAAGCAGAATCTGGATGGCCATCTGCCAAGGACTGGTGTTGGATGGAAGCTGATTTTTATCTTGGAGTCCAAGATTCTATTTTTCACCTAGCAGAATGCTCTGAAAGCTATGAAGTACTTACTAAAAGTATTATATCCAAATATTCAGGTGAAAACATGAGAATCAAAAAATTAGAGAATGTTAATAACACTAAATGCTACTGTGCCAAATGCTTTATATACACCATTTTAATTAGTGCTCACAATCTTGCACATTACTACACTTTTTTAAGTTTATTTATTTTGAGAGCAAGAGCACATGAGTGGGGGAGGGGCAGAGAGAGAGGAGAGAGGGAATCCCAAGCAGGCTCTGCGATGTCAGTGCAGAGGCTGACGCCAAGGCTCAATCTCACAAACCATGAGATCGTGACCTGAGCTGAAACCAAGATGCTTAACTGACTGAGCCACCCAGACGCCCCTTTTTTTCTTTCAGATGAGAGAAACAGATCCAAAGAGGTTGTGACCTGCTTGAGATGACACAGCCAGTTGTTGAACCTAAGTCTGTCATACTTCAAAGCCATGCTTAATTAACTAGAAGGAATCCTAAAGAATACCTTAATTCAGCTCCTTTATAAAAGAGGCAATTTTCCCATCATAGAATGACATACGAACACTACATATTCTCTTATGTTCTTTAGTATCTTTTGTTGTTGAAATATGAAACTCAACTTACTAATAGGCAGAATATGGCCAATTTCTTCATTAGCCCATAAGCAGCTTCTAGAACCACAGGGTTGCTATAGCAAGCAAACCAAACTCCATGTTCTATCCCAGGCATTATTATAGCAGAGCACTGAGCTAATTTCACTGATGACTTATTTGTTCTAGTCAAGCCTCTGACCTGGGCGAGCTTCTAATCAATAAGAGACAACTATCTGGCCAGTAGGCATTAAACTATGATCCCCTAGTCTATCTTAAAATGTAACTAGACATCTACAGATTAATTATGCCAAACACTTGAGATCTTCTGAGCCAAGGAACCCTAATGTGGTCCAAAATCTAAGCAAATAACTTTCCCAAAAGACAGACTAGTAAAGAATAATAATAATGATCTAAAATATTAAGATTGAAGGCTTGTCCGGTTCTTGCCTTTAAGTAAGTTAAAAATAAAAAACAAAATGTTGAATGAGATGATATGGGTACCGTACTCATTCTGAATTGGTAAAGGGTTATTTCCTTACTTCTATGCACCTCATTTTGGAGGTTTCACTGAATGAGATCAGGATCTGCTTTCTCGTTACAACGAAAATCTAGAGTTCCCAGAATGACACAAGAACATAAGAAATTAATATTACAGGATGTTTTTTTATACTATATCCTTTAAGAAAAATAAATGCCATGTGAGGACGTGAGGAACACAAAAAGAGACACACTTGAAGATTTCTGACCAGAGATAATTTCCTTTTTCTAAAAATAAGTTATAAATACTTTTTCCATTTATCAAAGTTCCACAAATTCCCAAAATTATTGAATCTTCTTCATTCTTCAGGAATTATTCATTCACAGAGTAAACCACCTACAAAAAAAAATTATATTAGAAAATTAGATTTTAAACATCATGCCAGACCTATGGAATTAGGGAATTAAGACCAGTAGAAATGAATGCCTCAGCCAAGTATATTAACCAATTGCCACAATAATTCTAAACCAGTCATGAAATAAAAGACACAGTCTTAAATTCTAGTTTTGCCTAAAAAGCCTCACTGAAACTGTTCAATCCAATACATTTTTTCATCTTTAGAAGTCTGTTAAAGTAAAAACTATACATATTTATTTATTTACTCAAAAATATCATCCCAAAAAGTCCAGAGCAGTGTATTTTTACAGATATTCAAGAGAAGAGACTTTGCAAACCCTTCGTTGCTGATTCAAGTATGTTTGGCAAAGATCCACGAAGTCGATGGCAAAAGGTCAGTTCTGTATACAAGGTGCTTCCTGTGGAAAGTTACTCACTTTATCCCCAGGGCAAAATAAGGGTAATGTTTTGAATCCACTTAGAAATCAGAAAGGGAGAGTAGGAGAGGATAGGGTTGCTGGTCTAAGTCAATCACTACCATGCTTCTCTCCAAACAGTTCTCACCCACCCTCACCCCCAGTCCCTATCCCAGAAGGCAGAGAGAACAATGCTTCAAAAAGTAATTTGGGCTAGCCAATTCTTCAAGTCCAATGAAAGTGCTTCCTTCATCTAGCTATTATTATTCCCAGCATGTGGTTTAGAAAAGATAAGCCTGATCAACAACACAAACATCTTACCTGTTTTCTAAAAGGCTAAAAGGAAGAATACACTTAAGGAAGGGTTTGAGCAGGAAAGATAACCAAAAATGAAGCCACTCAACATTGTAAGAGACAGCAGTCCACAGCACTGTTACCTCTTTTGCCACTAACTATATCTCAGGAGGGGCTACTCTGGAAAGCTTCTGGATGTCAACCTCTTGGTTATATATCTGGGTGTAAAGTCCTTGACAGAAGAGACCTTTCTCATGCTGGCATTTTCTAGGTATTAAACAATAAATATCTATTGAATAAATAAATGTTTAAATAGCAAGGAAGGAAACTTTTGCTGGATTTTGTTGGAAACATATTTTCATACATAATCAGTTGTATGTGTGTATATGAAATCAGCATATTTTAAGCATACTTTAACCAACTATTAAGTTCTGTTAAATAGTAAATACTGAGTATCCCCACTGCCTGGTGCTAGTCCTTTCATTTCTTTCAATGATTTTAGCACCCAAACTGGGTTCTCAAGGTTCCTTCTGACTCCTAAAGGCAGAAAAACAGACACTAGCTGTTAATGTTCCTCTTTAACATTTCTAAGTAGGTTCTAGGTTCCTCTAGTTTTTCTTTCAGTAAAAGAAATAGCCTAAGATAAAAGAAAGTGTTTAGAATCACCACCATCACCCACTTATTTTTCCTTAAGAGCAGTTTTCAAGTCACTGCCTTTGCTACTATTAAATCTTTAGATAGTTTATACTTAGCAATATCCCTGCTACTTCTTCAGCTTAAACCAATGGTTCCTTAAGAAGGGTCCACCTGAAAATTATCTAGGAGTTTGAGTCAACAGGAGATCAGGGCCCAGGGCTTGTGAATTTTGGAAAACAGTCCTCAGGTGATTACAGGGTGCACCTCTGGCTGAATGTAGCCCACATTTATATTAACTCCCAATCTACTAAATTCAAGGTACAGTTAAGACCTGTCTTATTTAGGATATAACATTAAAATCTACAAAGGTTTTTGAAGTAAGGAACTTTCATGATCATTATTGGTAAGATCTAGGTTTGCAAAAATATTTTTCCTTTGAAGCTATCATCAGAAAAATGTGGTCTAATAGTCTAAGAGATATCAATTTAGTTCGGTTTATCTTATAACAATGTAGACAGTAGTGTTGGATTTTATAGCCAATGACCTGGTTATTGAGTTATATATACCTACACATTTCAGCAACAGGTCTTTCTAATTTACATTCATAATAAAGTTTTAGGATTGAAGACCAAGACTATGTGCAGTCCTAAAAATGAGTAGGCTGGTAACCAGATCTCATTAAGTGCAAGGAATGAAGTGTAAAGCATCCACGCTTTGGGGAACATAAAAGACCTAGACTCTAGTTTTAATTCCACCAGCTACCCATTCTTAACTTGGGCAAGTCTTTTTTTGACTTCACTTTTTGTCCATTTCCCAATGGGGGTTGGGGAAATAGGATACCTGGGACCAAAGCAGATCCAAACACCTGTTCCTCTTCCAAAAGCAGTAGTACGCTGAAAATGAAAACATGACATCTGAATTCTAAGAGAGGCCCTACATGGATTCAGATTGTTCTTGCCATAATTGGGATTCAAAAACACATAATCAGGTCATATAACCAACAGACCTCAATTGGATGTCTGCTATCCACAACTCCCAACATATGGGCTATTCCGTTCTGGCTTCTATTTGATAGTTTACAAATCCTATTTGTACACCTGTCATTTAATCATCACAATGACTCTTTGAAGTAAACTAAGGTTCAGAAAGTTAAGGACTTGCCCAAGACCACACAATCAGTTAAACATCAGGTTTTCTAAGTCCAAAGCTCTTGCATTTTCTTTTACACACAAATGAAGTACACAGGTATCCCTCTCACTTTGTCCCAATAATATAAAGAAAACTATGATATTTTCTAGTCCTTGTGAATTTGTGCTAATTATGACAATAGTTGTAGCACTTTTGTGGTAGACATGAAGTCCAAGAGATGCTTCTGATGCTCCTAAAATTAGCATTTTTAAAAATCACCCTTTTTATCAAGACAGGCTTGGTATTAGCACCAACACTTTATACCACTGCCTAGGAAAAGAGTAAGAATATAAACAAGGAAACCGTGTACAAATGTTGACATTCCAGGTCTTTAAAAATAATTAATAGGTATAATTATACTTTTAAAGAACACCCCCTCCCCCCCACACACACACCCAAACTTACTTATTTTACAAAATGATTCACTATGGAATTTCTTTAAATAACCATGTAATCTAAAAGCCACTTAAGTATGTCATGTACACACAGAGTAGATATACCATACTAAATATAAAAATCACAAAATATGTTATGGGTCTTTTTATAAATTAAAAAAGTGAAATCCACAGAGGTTTAATGTATTGATGAATGTTAAATGTAGCTGAAGCAAAATACATGCTAAGCTTGACAATCAAAATTAAGCCTCAGGACTTTCAGCCTAGACTATTTTCTACTACATAGTGATACTTCTTATCAGCTTGGAACAGGTTCCTTATCTGTCCTTTTTTTACAGCTCAATGAGTAAGACTAGCTATGTATGAAATTCTAAAGAGGCAGTAGAGAGGTGAAAGAGAAAGAAACCAGGCTATTACTGTTATATTAGTATGTGACTTTGACATTATCTCTCAGCTATTATTAAGTTAAAACTGGCAGTGTGATATGGATGTTGGGCAGTGGAAGGGATAGGCAAAAAGCAGAGGGAATCTGCCTGGAGACAAGAGGTTGCAGATCTGATCCTGCAACTCACCTTGGAAGTCATTCCATATCTATAGGCCTTAGTTCCTCATTTATTTATTCATTTAATTAATATTCCTCTGTTGAGCACCTACTATGTGACAGGCAAAATTATAGGTCCTGGGAATATGACAGTGAGTAAAGCAGAAAATTCTTTTTTTTTTTTTCTATTAGAAAACCAGTATGTTCTGAAATTTTTTATTTATTTATTTTTTAATTTAAATTTTAGTTAACATACAGTGCAATACTGGTTTCAGGAGTAGAATTCAGTGCTTCATCAGTTACATACAATACCCAGTGTTCATGACAACAAATGCCCTCCTTAGTACCCATGTTTTACAAAATGTTTATTGATTTATTTTGAGAGAGACAGAGAGAGAATGAGCAAGCAGAGGAAGGGCAGAGAGAGGGAGAGAGAGAATCCCAAACATGTTCTGAGTTGTTCCCCATAGAGCATGACTCAGGGCTCCATCTCATAAACTGTGAGATCATGACCTAAGCCAAAGTCAAGAGTCAGATGCTCAACTGACGGAGCCACCCAGGCACCCCAAGCAGAAAATTCTTCTCAGAGCTTACATTGTAGTTGCAGTAAAACAATGCAGATAATAAATACATACCTAATATGCTGGCAGTGATGTTAAGAGTAGCCACTAGCCCTATGTGGCTATTAAAATTAAAATTAAATAAAACTAAAAATTCAGTTCTTCAGTTTTACTACCACATTTTAAGGGCTCAGTAGCCACACAGGGCTAGTGGCTACCAGAGTGGAGACTGAAGGTACAGAATATTTTCATTATCACAGCAAGTTCTACTGGATAGTGCTGGGACAGAGTGATGGGGAAGGGATGCTATTTCAGATGGGAGTGTTGAGTGAAAGCATCTCTAATAAGGAGACTATGGGACAGAGACCTAGGAATGGGTTAAGTTGCTATCTGAAGAAAGAGTTCCAAACAAAAGATCATTTATCTGTGGTATTGCTGTATACACATAACTTAAAGTCCCTTTCAGCATTAAAATTTGGATTCAAAGTTCTTTTAAAAAATGGTCTGAGGTTTTAGTATTATTAGAAGCATGGTACAAAAGAAATAGCAATAATTCTATTTTTCTTTTGCAGAAAGCAATGCTTCCATGTACTGCCTACTCCCTATTTAAAAGACCCACATCAGAAACAAGGAATAAAGAATATTTTCCTTTTAGTTCCTTTAAGTCAGACAACTGAATATTTTGAACTTCCAAAACCATTATTCCTTCTGACTCTAACATAACTCTAAAGGCTTTTATCAAGCCCCTTTTTGAAAGATACATTCTCCCCTCCTTAAATCCACTGAATGATTCTCACCTTATTAGCATCATTTACTCCCTACATTAGAAACTGAAAATTATTTTTTAAGTATACTTAAGCATCCAGGTGAATTACCTTTTGAATAGAATGTTCTCTGGTGACTGCTAAATCTATAAAGCACAAATTTGAAGCAATAACCCTATGTATTATCTTCCCAATCAGAAAGTATCATGCTCACCATTTCATATCTTAAATCCTAGGGCTCTCATGCATTCCTTGTGGGCCTCAATTAGGTGTCCACAGTGCTCTTCTCCTTTCTCAATGATGCTATAAAACAAAATGTACTTGTTATCTAACAAAGTAGGCATTAGTACATTAATAGTAAATATGCATGACAGTGATGGGGAATGAGGCAGAACATGGATCTGATGGAATGTAGTTGGACTTAAAGAAATAATTATGCATATCAAATATTGCCTCTAGTTCATATCAAAGGAACAATACAGTTCTCTAATGAAATTGATCATCTGAATACAATACTTATGTTAAAAAAATTTTTTTAGGGGCACCTGGGTGGCTCAGTCGGTTAAGCGGCCGACTTCAGCTCAGGTCATGATCTCGCGGTCTGTGAGTTCGAGCCCCGCATCGGGCTCTGTGCTGACAGCTCAGAGCCTGGAGCCTGTTTCCGATTCTGTGTCTCCCTCTCTCTGGCCCTCCCCCGTTCATGCTCTCTCTGTCTCAAAAATAAATAAACGTTAAAAAAAAAAAATTAAAAAAAATTTTTTTTAATGTTTATTCATTTTTGAGAGACAGAGCATGAACGGGGGAGGAGCAGAGAGGGAGGCAGACAGAATTGGAAGCAGGCTCCAGGCTCTGAGCTGGTAGCACAGAGCTCCAAGCGGGGCAAACCCACCAACCTCAGATCACGGCAAAGCTTAACCAACCGAGCCACTCAGGCGCCCCTGAATACAATACTTAAGTTAAATGAAGGACAGAGAGAGGAATTGAATTTTTTGCCTATCACAGAGGAATTAACTATTTTATTCTGCTCTACATTCAAATAGACCTAAATGAATCTCCTTCTAATCATAATACACCCAACAACATAAACGGCAAGATCTGGCAGGCAACAGCAAGCAGCCTGATGAGCCTCCCTCACAATGATCAAAGAACTTTTTACACTAAGTAAAATCTAGGATCACACAGCTTTTTATTTCTAGGGCCTGAAAATGTAATTTTAGCAAAGATCAAGTTAAGCCAAATTTAATTACAAGAAAAAACTGACTCCTGACTATTGATATTTTGGCATAGACAATTAATGCAAAAGCAATTTGAAGGATAGGTTCTCCTTCTTTAGAGATCCAAATCCTATACATCCTTCAATTGCGCAATGAATAGCTCATTCATTACAAATGAATGAATGTTTGGTGAAGATAACAGCTAGTATTCCCTGATCATTTTTTGAATACTGTGTAAGACCTGTATCATTAAACCTTACAGGAATCCTAGAGGCAGACACACTTTTATTAGGCCCATTTTACAGACATAGGAGGCAGGTGTGTTAAATAATTTACTCAAAGTCGCAAAGTTGGTGGACCAGATTCAAACCTTGACTCTGGATTCCAAGTTCTTAGTCATGACACATTACTAGCTTTAGATTCAATAAGCACTTACTGTTAACTATGAAAGCAATTTCAGTATCAGATTGTAGTCTTTCAATTCTCCCTTCACAGTATTATTTGAAAAGTACTGAGTATTAATAAAAAGCACCGCTTTCCTATAACTCTTAACTCCATTATGCCACTTGTGATTATTTTATGAGGGCAAAAAAGAGGGAGAGGTTTACAATTCACATTTTCTGAGCATTCCCCCTAATGAGATTTGTTCCACAACAGAGGTTGTATAGAATGAGAACAAACAAAACCGTTTGTGGGTTGACAGGAATTCAGATGTGCTAGCCTGAATACTGTCACCTATGTCAGACTGTCTGATTTTTAATTCACCTACCCGGGAGTGGGGGGATAGGGGGGAGGTAAGGGGAACTCTTCAGTACTTTAAGAAATGTACCGGGTCCCACTATGCCAAAATTTTACCAGAAAATTTTACTCTTTTGTCTTGCCAAATCTTCCATCACAGCCCATACATACCACGTGGTAATAGCAATCATTAGTATCTCCACTACCTATAAGCTTCTTTAAATCAAGTAGCATCTTTACGTCTTTAGTAGACCTAAGGCAGTGCTTGACACAGAAACAGATGCTCAAAAACCCTATGAGTGAGTGTGCGAAGCGAGCCCGGTTCAATCTGACCTCTCTCCTAACCTTTCATCCATCTTTCGGGGCTGGGCTACGGGCTCAGTCAACAGACACAGTACTGGGTCCTCTAACTCTCAAAACTGCAGCACGGCAAAGCTCGGACCAGTGAAAGCCCAAGGCCGGGCAGGGCACGGAGGTACCGGAAGGCAGCGCATGGGGCCTGCCCGCCGCTCCCTCCCCATTTGCGCACTGACCAAGCATCGCGCGCCTTCTTGGTCTCCGGACAGGCGCAGCAGGGCTTCAGCGGCTTCTTCTCCTGTGACTCAGCCGGGGCAGGGCTTGCGGCCGCCAGACCTGGCATCTTGCAAGCCTACAGCAGTAACTAGCACAGCTACCCTAAACTCTCCCAGGCTCGGCGAACGCCGATTTGCCTTCAGTCACTTCCGGCAGTGGCTCTACAAGGCACAGGAA
Source organism: Panthera leo (assembly GCF_018350215.1). NCBI lineage: Eukaryota > Metazoa > Chordata > Mammalia > Carnivora > Felidae > Panthera > Panthera leo. The sequence continues at coordinate 65,377,301 of NC_056687.1, forward strand.
GTCCTGCCTCTCTCAGACGGAGGGGGAGTTAGGAGGGGGAGAAAAAAGATTTAAAACGGCGCGTGCGCAGAGAGGCTAAATGAAGGGCGCTTCTTTCGCGCAGGCGCAGAGGCGGGATGAAAGGGCAAAGAATTTGTCAATCAACTTGAGGAAGACTGGAAAAAGGAAAAAGTAGTGAGATGGTAACTCGTATCTCTTAACCTCTCAATCTACCAATGGAAAACTGAAGCCCAAGAAGGTGAGATGACTTGTCCACCCTAAACAAAAGAAACACGAGTGAAAGCCAGTTTCCCTTGAGTAACAGATTAGTTCCACATAGTTCATGCTGGAGTTATTATCTGCCTTCTCCCCTCCCCGCCCCCACCTCCATCTCTTTTCTTCTGGTTTAGTTAAAAATGATCAGCAAAGAGCTTTGAACAATCCAATCCACAAATGTGAGGGGAAAATTCTAATACTCATACCATACCCAATACACTATTTTATAGCTCCCTTTCTAACTGATTTGATTTCAGTATGAATTGTTAATCATAGGGCAAATATACCAGTTAATAAAATTGAAAAATGACTTTTCCTTGGCATTTCTTGAGTTCAATTAGGTATATAAGTAAACTGGCACCTACTATTTGCAATTGTGGGGATTTTTTTCATGCAGAAAATTGTTGGGAAAAGAATGAACATATTACTTTTTACCTTATTATTTTTTTAAATTTATTTATTTATTTAGAGAGCACAAGTGGGAGGAGGGGCAGAGAGAGAGGTCAGAGAGAATTCCAAGCAGGCTCTGCGATTTCAGTACAGAGCTGGAGGCAGGCCTCTTTCCACCAACTCCTGACATCATGACCTGAGCTAAAATCAAGAGTCAGTTAAGCAACGGACTGAGCCACCCAGGTGCCCCTGGACTTATTTTTTAGAGCAGGACTTCAAAGCATAGTTCAAATAGCTGCCTAGTATATTTTAGGTAATAAAACTTTCAGTGTCACCTAACCAAGGTTTGTTTCTGTATTTCAGAGATTTAGCTCAGGGAATCCGTATGTATGTCTATGAACTGGTGCTATATACCTTTTTTTTTTTTTTTTTTTTTTTTGAGAGAGAGAGAGAGAGAAAGAGAGAGCACGTGAGTGGGGTAGGAGGAGAGAGAGAGGGAGAGAATCTCAAGCAGACTCCACACTTAGCGCAGAGCCTGATGCAGGGCTTGAACCAACGGCAAGATCATGACCTGAGTCAAAATCAAGAGTTGGATGCTTAAATGACTGAGCCGTCCAGGTGCCCCTGTGAACTGGTGCTATATGGAAGTAATTTCTCTATGTGTATTTTCCAAGTTACTAAAACATCCCCATTTTGTCATCTAAAAACTTTTAATAAGCATGATTTTTACTTCATTATAGATTGATATGTTTACTAATAACAACATATTGTCCTTATATTCTCCTAGACTCACCTTTATCCACTATTATCAGTTCTTTCAACTAGGTGTTTGCTACTGCTATTTAGTATCTTGCTATTGAGACAGTGCTTCTTGGACTAGCAACATCAACATCACTTTGGAAGGTAATGTACAATAAACATGGCTGAACAAATCAATGGGGAAAAGAAAACAAACTGAAGAAAATTAAACACCACATCAAAGGGTGGGGTTCTGGATGCATTAAAAGTCTACATGTGAAAGGTCAAACTAAGAAATCAATGAAAGGTAGTGATAGTGGAGGAGCTTATCTCTTTTTTTAAAATAATCTTCCCAACTTTAGGGGTGCCTGGCTGACTCGGTGGAGTGTTTGACTCTAGATCTTTGGGTTGTGAGTTTGAACCTCACCCCATTGGGTGTAAGGTCACTTAAAAATAAAATCTTAAAAAAAAAATCCCAACTTTGATAGCACGTCTCTGTTACTTAGGGCTCCAAAATACATTAATATAAAGTTGGTAGAGGTTATCTTTATACTGAGGGGTGGTGTACATCTGATGGCATTTCAAAAGCACAAATTTTGTCAACACAAATTGAACAAACTTTTAGAATCTCTAAAAGTAAAGAAAGAGAGTTTTATTTGAGCCCAAGTTAGGACAGCTGCCCAGGAAACACATTCTTCATAGGAATGAAAGTACTCTGGAGAATGAACAATTTTTACAGGGTATATACTTCTTTACATCTCAAAAGATGATAGATTAGCATATAGGCAGGAATCATGAATTTTATCATAAAGGAATGCAGGGAACAAGAACACTGATTGATATCTCAAGAACAGGATGGGTTTTCCTTTGTGCTACTCATTCACAAAGCAGATGTACAATGCACGTGTGGCAGTCCATAAATCAGGCTTTTGGTTTGAACAAAGTTTATATACCATCATGCTAACTTAGAAAAAAATCTAAAATGGCTTCCCTTGTCCATCAGGTCTTTAGAGAGTTTTTCACTCATCATAAGTAAATATATATATATATATATATATATATATATATATATATATATATACACACACATATATATATATTTTTTTTACATCAAAATAAAGGCTTAAGGTTTTACATAGGACATGTTAAATTAATTAAACAAACCAATAGACTGATGTGGCGCTAATGCTGCAGTGGCCTACACTAAGCAAACCAAAATCTAAACCTACAAATACCTCAAGTTTACAAAATCAAAAGGCTAAGGACAACCAATCACAGCCAACTAGGATTTACGCTGTAGCCAATCAATAATTTCCTTACTTTTCTTCCACTTTTTCTCTGTAGAAGCCTCTCTCTGTGCTCCAGTAGTGCAGCAAGCATTCCTAACCATTTCTGCTGCTCATTTTGAACGAATTTTTGCCCCTAAAAATCTTAATATATCTCAGTTTATCTTTTAATAGAAACTATAGACAAATTTAACAAATAATGAATGGGTCAAAGATATTTGAAATATCTAAATCCAACAAGGGATTGATTCTAGAATATTTAAGGAACTTCTAGAAAGTAATGATAAGAGAATAGCAACCCCAATAGAGAAATGGAAAAGGGATATGAACAGACAGTATATAGAAGCAGAAATATTCAAACAACTTGTTTTTGTTTGCCTACTTATTAAAGGCAAGAGAATATGTAGAATACACAGAAGAGAAAAACTGAGGCCAACACTCATAAAAAGAGCTATTCCAAAGGAGTACTGGTCATAGAAATAGAAAATAAAACAACAATGAGGTATCACTTTATACCCATTAGACTGACAAAAATTAGCAAACTGAATAATGCCAAGTACTAGTAAGGATGCAGGAATCCTCCCAGGTGACTGTTGGGAATGTGGAATGGTCTTGCCATTTTGGAGGGCAGTTAGTCAGTATCCAGTTAATTTAAGAATAGGTGCATATTCTGTGATTCAGCAATTCTATTTCTGGATCTGTATTGAGAAGAACTTCCCAGCAAGTCCATAAGGGAACGTATATGGGAATAATTGTCACAGCATGCTTCTGTGGCAGAGAACTGGAGGCAATGTGGGCATTCATGACTGTGGGGGTGGATAGGGAAATGGAGTGTACTGTGCACACAGTGGAAGAAATTGACAACATACACACAATAACATAGAAAAATTTTTTGAAGCGTATGGGTAGTGAAAAAAGGTAAGAAAGAGAATGGATACATAGCCCAATACCATTCACATAAAATTAAAGAAGGGGTACGAAAACCAAAATTACACACAAGAATACATATGTATAAAAAGACTTGCTTTTGACAGAATGGGGGAAGAGAATAGGGATAAATGAAAATAAATAAAGTGACCTTGCAGGGACCAATGATGACAATGTGTGCACAGAGTAGGATAAAGAAGTCAATTATCTACATTTGAAAAACAAGGAAAACTACACTGGTCACATCCCACTAAATGTACTTTGGAAAACACTGCTTCATGGGTAGCAAATGAATTTAATAATTTTGATGTCCTTTTTCATTACCCTTTTAGGTGATATGGAACAAAGTTAAGTTTTATTTGAAGAGCTTAAGTCATGTCCTTGCTTTTAAGTAAAAAATAATGATTTTGTCATAAAGAGATATTGTGAATTTGCAGATGACATGCTTTGATCTTATCATACTCATTTTGGTGCCCCAACAGCAGTTAGCACATGTTAGACACAGCATAAAGTTTTATTTAGACAAATTATTCCCAAGAAAGCTTTATTTTGCCCTGTTACTACAAAGAATCTAGAAGTATTTTTTCCCATAGAAAAATCTCTTATCCAGGAGTGTCTGGGTGGCTCAGTCAGTTCAGTGTCTGACTTTTGATCTCAGCTCAGGTCTTGATCTCAGGGTTTTGAGTTTGGGCTGGCATTGGGCACAGTGTGGGCCCTCACGTTGGCCCCTGCATTGGGTGAAAAAGAAAAGATCTCTTAAATAAGCAGAGAAACAAATGTTGAACTGATTTTTCCCTCTAGTAATATCCAATAACCCCCATATTGGCACTGATAATTCTTTTTTCCTTTTGTTATGAATATAATTTATTGTCAAATTGGCTTACATACAACAGGCAGTGCTCATCCCCAAAAGTGCCCTCCTCAATGCCCATCACCCTTTTTCCCCTCTTCCCTACCCCCCACCAACCCTCAGTTTGTTTTCTGTATTTAAGAGTCTCTTGTGGTTTGCCTCCCTTCCTCTCTGTTTGTAACTATTTTTCCCCCTCCCTTCCCCCATGGTCTTCTGTTAAGTTTCTTAAGATCCACATATGAGTGAAAACAAATGATATCTGTCCTTCTCTGACTGACTTATTTCACTCAGCATAATACTTTCCAGTCCCATCCATGTTGCTGCAAATGGAATGATTTCATTCTTTCTCATTGCTAAGTACTATCCCATTATATATATAAACCACATCTTCTTTATCCATTCATCAGTTGATGGATATTTAGGCTCTTTCCATAATTTAGCTATTGTTGAAAGCACTGCTATAAACATTGGGGTACACGTGACCCTGTGCATCAGCACTCCTGTATCCCTTGGGTACATTCCTAGTAGTGCTATTGCTGGGTTATAGGATAGATCTATTTTTAATTTTTTGAGGAACCTCCACACTGTTTTCCAGAGTGGCTGAACCAGTTTGCATTCCCCCAACAGTGCAAGAGGGTTCCTGTTTCTCCCCATCCTCGCCAGCATCTGTAGTTTCCTGATTTGTTCATTTTACCCACTCTGACTGGTATGAGGTGGTTTCTCAAGTGGCTTTAATTTATATTTCCCTGATGATGAGTGACATTGAGCATCTTTTCATGTGTCTGTTGCCCATCTGGATGTCTTCTTTGGAAAATTGTCCTTTCATGTCTTCTGACCATTTCTTCACTAGATTATTTGGGTTTTTTGGGGTGTTTGGTATAGATTTTTGGATACTAGCCCTTTATCTGATACATCATTTGCAAATATCTTTGCCCATTCCATCAGTTGACTTTTAGTTTTGTTGATTGTTTCCTTTGCAGTGCAGAAGCTTTTTATCTTCATGAGGTCCCAATGTTCATTTTTGCTTTTAATTCCCTTGCCTTTGGAGATGTGTTGAGTAAGAAATTGCTGCGACTGAGGTCAAAGAGGTTGTTGCCTGCTTTCGCCTCTAGGGTTTTGGTGGTTTCCTGTCTCACGTTTAGGTCTTTCATCTATTTTGAGTTTATTTTTGTGTATGGTGTAAGAAAGTGGTCTAGTTTCATTGTTCTGCATGTTGCTGTCCAGCTCTACCAGTGGCATTTTCTAAAGAGACTGTCTTTTTTCCATTGGATGCTCTTTCCTGCTTTGTCAAAGATTAGTCGGTCATACATTTGTGGATCCATTTCTGGGTTCTCTATTCTATTCCACTGGTCTATGTGTCTGTTTTTGTGCCAATACTATACTGTCTTTATGATTATAGCTTTGTAGTAGAGGCTAAAGTCTGGGACTGTGATGCCTCCTGCTTTGGTTTCCTTCTTCAATATTATTTTGGCTATTCAGGGACTTTTGTGGTTTGATACAAATTTTAGGATTGTTTGTTTTAGCTTTGAGAAGAATGCCAGTGCAATTTTGATTGGGATTGCATTGAATGTGTAGATTGCTTTGGGTAGCATTGACATTTTAACAATATTTATTCTTCCAATCCATGAGCATGGAGTGTTTTTCCATTTCTTTGTGTCTTCTTCAATTTCCTTCATGAGCTTTCTATAGTTTTCAGTATACAGGTCTTTTACATTTTTGGTTCGGTTTGTTCCTAGGTATTTTATGGTTCTTGATGCAATTGTAAATGGGATCAGTTTCTTTATCTCTCTTTCTGTTACTTCATTATTGGCATATAAAAATGCAATCTATTTATGTATATTGATTTTGTACCCTGTGACTTTGCTGAATTCATGTATCAGTTCTAGGAGTCTTGGTGGAATCTTTCTGGTTTTCCATTTAGAGTATTATGTTTTCTGCAAAAAGTGAAAGTTTGACTTCTTCTTTGCCAATTTTGATGCATTTTATTTCATTTTGTTGTCTGATTGCTGAGGCTAGGACTTCCAACACTATGTTAAACAACAGTGGTGAGAGTAGACATCTATGTCATGTTCCTGATCTCAGGGGGAAAGCTCTCGGTTTTTCCCTATTGAGGATGATATTAGCTGTGGGCTTTTCATATATGGCTTTTATGAAGTTTAAGTATGTTCCTTCTATCCCAACTTTCTTGAGGGGCTTTTATTAAGAGAAGATGCTGTATTTTGTCAAATGCTTTTTCTGCATCTATTGACAGGATCATATGGTTCTTATTCTTTCTTTTATTAATGTGATGTATCACATTGATTGATTTGTGAATATTGAACCAGACCTGCAGCCCAGGAATGAATCCCATTTGATCATGGTGAATAATCCATTTTATATGCTGTTGAATTTGATTTGCTAGTATCTTGTTGAGAATTTTTGCATCCACGTTCATCAGGGATATTGGCCTGTAGTTCTGTTTTTTTATGGGGTCTCTGTCTGGTTTAGGAATCAAGGTAATGCTGGCTTCATAGAGTGAGTCTAGAAGTTTTCCTTCCATTTTTATTTTTTGGAACAGCTTGAGAAGTATAGGTATTAACTCTGCAGTTGGGTAACAGCCCCTTCTTACCCTGCCCCCACTTCCTTTAATGAGCTGTGTTCAAGATATTAACAATCTCTTAGTTTCCTCCCTGAGCACTGTGACTCTTAAAACCCTTCCAACAACTGCTTCTTCAGAATGGAGTATTCTCCTGCCCATGAAAAAGAGGACCAAAAGATATTACTTTCCAAGGTGAAATATTTAGTTGTTTATATCCAGCTACTTGCCTCTCCTCTTCTTTCAGAATGGCACAGCTACCCCACACATGTAGGTTACTTTTTCTTCTGCCTTTTAATTTATGAAGAGGTAAGCTTTAAGGTTAATGATTGGTTTTTACATTAACGTCATTCTTTACTTTTCTTACGCAGTCTAAATGTCTTAGACTTGTGGGATTGTTAGAGCAGGCGGTTAGTTAGGTTCTAACAGGATACCTGGAGGCCAGCACCGAGGAAGTTATGGCCAGTTGTTGGGAAAGTCAGAAGCCTGTCCTGGCAGCACTCCACAAGAAGCTAGATCTAACAAGAGTGAGCCAAGGTTGTGGATGCTGTTAAGAGAAACCTCTGACCAAATTAGGAAGAAAAAACATGAAACATTGTTTCCCAAGTAATAAATATTCTGACTCCTAGTTAGCAAAGGTCAATAACAAGACACCCAAACCCTCAGGGCATGCATCGCTCTCACTTTCTTTCTTGCTCTCCTATTTCCAAAGTGTACTTTTTGATTTAATAAACTTTCCTGCTTCTGTTACTCATCCACTATGCTGAGTGTGTGTCCTTGAATTCCTTCTCGTGACAGGACCAAGAACTTTCAGCAACTCCTTCAGGTCTGGCTGGGTCAGTTCCCCAGGGCCCTAGGTCTCTGGAGTTTACCCAGCAACAGGATGGTTTTAGTATTAAAGGAAACGTAGGAGTATAAAACAATGACATTTAGTATTTCCCATTCTCCCCCAAGAAAAATCTCAAAAACCCACTTCCTCCAAGAAAAACACAATTTTAGAGAGCTGTAATTAGAGATTAAATTGAGAGTAGGTGGCGTGTGGAAACTAAAATAAGATAAAAACAGAGAGGGAGGCAAACTATAAGAGACTCTTAAATACAGAGAACAAACTGGAAGGGAGGTGGATGGGGGGTTGGGTTAAATGGGTGATGGGCATTAAGGAGGGCACTTTTTGGGATGAGCACTGGGTGTCTTATGTAAGAGATGAATCACGGGGGGCGCCTGGGTGGCTCAGTCGGTTAAGCGGCCGACTTCGGCTCAGGTCATGATCTCGCGGTCCATGAGTTCGAGCCCCGCGTCGGGCTCTGTGCTGACAGCTCAGAGCCTGGAGCCTGTTTCAGATTCTGTGTCTCCCTCTCTCTGACCCTCCCCTGTTCATGCTCTGTCTCTCCCTGTCTCAAAAATAAATAAAACATTAAAAAAAAAAAAAAAAAGAGATGAATCACGGGATGAATCCTGAAGCCAATACTAAAGACTACACTGTATGTTAACTAACTTGAATTTAAATTGAAAAAAAAAAAAAAAGAGAGAGAGAGAGAGAGATTAGATTCAACCATCTGTTTTACAGAGGCAACTCAGAGGCTGGTTTGATTAGTACATTTCATATCACATTCTCACTTCCCAGTTATGATTATAATCAGCAATACATTACTATTTTAAGCCCCTGGGGCTCTTTGTTAGTGCTATTGTAATTGCTATATTAGTAGGCAGCAAGAGTTGAAAAGGTGACTGTAATGGACTTTTTTTATAGTACAGTGAATACGTTATTGTGAAGTACTGAATGGGAACATCACCTATGAATGGCACCAAGCATTCTGTGGATGACAGCCCTAGTAATGTAACAAGCAACAACTAAAATCCCTCCATGATGAAAGTGCTTAGCTATTTTTCATGCCTAACTAATTCCAGGTATGGAGACTTCACCAAGCAAGGGTGGGTAGTTGATGTTGGTAGAGGAGTGACACCATATGCTGAGACAGAAGAATTGCAGGTCCTGAATTCTCACTTCCCTAGTTAATAAGTTTGGAGGTAATTTTGTATAGTATTTACACTTCTGTCTCTGGGGATGGGGGAAAGCTTTCCAAATTTCACAGCTAAAGATGTGCAATACATTATGCTCTGTAGCTTTTCAAGAACTCTGAAGGTTTTGAAATTTTACCCAATTTGCCTACCACAGTCCCATGAATGCTAATAGAAGCCAGACAACTGTTAGGTTAGAGATAAGGGATAATTTATTTCTTACAGCCATAGCAGTAATGTGTCAGCATTTTTGTGCCAGTTCTCTGAGCCCCAATTCCCACACGGTGATGTAACGAAGGCCAGATGACATCTGCATACACACTGGGTTGCATTATAGGAAAAAAATAATGATATTAGGAAACCCAAATCTTTAATAATAGGCAGTAAGAATGTATGCCCTTTGCTCAAAGGGAGACCATCTGACTTCTAAAGTTGTTAGCAAACCTGCCCTTTGCTCCAGAATCACACACTATCTCTATTGTCCAAGGTTGTTTCCTACACAAAGGAACAAGGCAGACAGTATCCCCCTTACAAGACAAGCAGAAACACGGCCAACTGTCTCCCAACATGGGTTTTTTATTAACTTATGCCTCTCTACATTATCAAAGTTACTTTTATACAAGTAAACCACAAGACGCAGAATGTAATTTCATAAAGATTCCACATTAGTTAATTCTTGCTATATAGCAATATTAGCAAAAACCTAGTGGGAATACACATTTATTATCTCAGTTTTTTATAGTTAGGAATCTAGACATGGCTTAAGTAGCTCCTCTGATTAGGGTCTCACAAGACTACAATCAAGATATTGGATGAAACTGTGGTCTTATCTGAGGTTCTAATGGGGAAGGATATCCTTTTTTTTTTTTAAGTATGTATGTACATATGTATTTTTTCTAATGTATATATGTATGTATGTATTTAGAGAGTGTGAGCAGGGGAGGGACAGAGAGAGAGGGAGAGAGAGGGAGAGAGAGGATCCCAGGTAGACTCCATGCTGTCCACGCAGAGCCCAACATTGGGCTTGAACTCATGATCCATGAGATCATGATCTGAGCCGAAATCAAGAGATGGATGCTCAACCCACTGAGCCACCCACATGCCCTGGGAAGGATATGCTTTTAATTTCACTCAAGTTGTTGGCACAATTCAGTTTCCTGCAGTTGTAGGATTGAAGGATTTGGTTTCTTGCTGGCTGTGGGTTGGAGGCTGCCCTCAGCTCCAAGAGGATCAGTACTTTGGTACGTAGGGTCCCCAACATGGCTACTTGCTTCCTCCCAGCAAGGGAGAGAGTGAGCAACTCCTGTAAAATGGCCAGTACAGTCTATGTAAGACATTCACATAGTCACTTATCTCATCACATTTGACATATTTATTGGTGAATGTCTTCCAGTGTATTTATGGAGGGGGCTGGTTGTTGGCTACTTAAGATTAATTTATGTGATTCAGTGAGGTAAGTCTTTCTGAGGGGACATTTTAGCGAGAACTTGAATGATAAGTCAGCAGCGGTAAGATGGGGGGGCCAGGGGTGAGGAGCATTCTGGGGAAAATGGACAGAAAGTGGAAATGTAGCTATGCCCACAGACAGAAAAATATCATCACACCATACAACATTGTATTTTATTTGTTTCTGGGTCTGTTTTCTTCATCATCCAGTGAGCTGTATAACTTATCTCAGAATCTTCAATACCTATTTTATAGTAGACAGTAAATTGCTTTTTTTTTAATTTATTTTTTTGGGGGGGGGGGAGAGAGAGAGAGAGAGAGAGAGAGAGAGAGAGAGAGAGAGAGAACCGGTGGGGGAAGGGCAGAAAGAGAGGGAGACACAGACTCTGAAGCAGGCTCCAGGCTCTAAGCTGTCAGCACAGAGCCCAATGTGGGGCTCAAACCCAGAAACTATGAGATCATGACCTGAGCCGAAGTTGGAACTGACTGAGCCACCTAGGTGCCCTGACAGTAAATTTGTTTAATAAGTGGATGTATTTATTCATTTAGGAATCATTTTATTAAGCTTTTATTTACCAGGTACTTCAGAGATACCAAATGACCATGTGAAGGACTGTGTCCACAATGAATGCACAGTTGTGTGCAGGAGAGTTGCAAACCATTACTAATGCAAGGTGATCCATGATATTCGTGCTACTATAGCATTGGAAGAAAGAATGAACCCTCAATCTATTTGGGGGATTTGGGGAAGCTACATAAATGTAGTAAGGTTAGCACTGAGTCTTCAAGGAGACCTATATTAGTTGGGGTGCATAAATAGGAAAAAGCATTTTAGGCAAAGAAATCAGTTTGAGCAAAGAGTTGGGAGTGACAAAGTATATGGCTGGTTCAAAAGCCCCAAGAAGTTTAGGAGTAAGCAAAACCAGGAGTATGTGTGGAAAGAGGGATAGCAGCCAAGGAGGCTTATTCTATAAGTGTCTATAGATCACATCAAAGGGATAAAGAAGTCAACTCTAAGGTGTGCCACTAGCCTAACAAGATAATTTGAGCATCATAAATAATAATGGATTAAAATTCATCAGATACGTAAAATGTATGCATTGCTAATGATAACTAAACAAAACCTTACTGGTTAACATTGGAGGTTGCTAGGGGACTAACTAATTTCTCTGAAATTTTATAATTAAAGTGAAAAAGCCCAGCATTTATCACGCCTTTCTTCTAGGATCCCTGTATTTCATGACAACCAGAGCTGGTGAGAGAAAGTTTATAGAAGAATCCCAGGTAATAAAATCATTCAAAGTATTAGAAATCTATTGTTCTAGGATAAGACTTAAGAGACATACCAAAATGCAGTATGAAGACTTTTTTTTTATGCTTTTAATGGGAAAAAAAACCCCAACTATTGAATGATATTTTGGATTCAGCCAAGTTAATTTGAATATGTACTGAGTATTAGATGATAAAAAGGAATTACTAATTTTGTTTCATGTGATAATTGTGGTGAAGTTAAGAAAATCCGTGTCAGTTTGAGATGCAGATTAATTTAAGGGTAAAATGTCTGGGATCTGTTTCAAAATAGTTAAACACGGAGCAGTCGAGGGGATGAAACTAGATGGGCAAAATGTTAATTGTTGATTCTTGGTGATGAGTCCGTGAGGGTTATTAAAAGTGCATTTACCTTTGCCTATGTTTAAAATTTTGCTTAATAGTTTTAAAAGCAGAACAAGCGCTGCGGAAAGGGGATGTCGGAAATGAAAAACCTAAACTATTCTAGAAGATTGAGATTTCCCTGGGATTTCCGAAAGAGTTAAGAATTGTAATGGTCAAATCTCTGCTGGATTTGAAGAGCAGCATCTGGCTGCTCTCCGGGCGAGGGCTCAAGGAGGGCGGTCGAGGGCTCGCGGTACTCTTGTAAGTGCAGTGGGAAGTGAGGACGCCCTTCCCCAGCCGGCATGCTTCCCTCCTCAAGCCTGCCCTTCTTTTCCATCCTTCTGCTCTCCACCCCACACACACTTTTACGCTCCTCCGCGCTCTCCTTTCCCCACTTCCTTCCCTTCCTGAGTCTCGCCCCACCCCTCCCTTTTCTTCACCCTACTGGTCCTTTCCCACACAATCCCCGCCCCTTCCGTTCCAAGCCCCTCCCCGCGCATTCGTCCGGACCATCCTCTCCTGCTCCTCGCCCCGCCCCTTCTCTCGGCGTTCTGGCGGAGGTTACCATAGCTCCCGTGTGCACAACAGCTAGGCTTTTCTAGTTGGTCCCCGGCTGACCGGAGGGAAGAGTCGACACTATGAGCCATGTAGTGACTATCGAGGAGCCCCAGGCCAACCCGCAGGTGTCTCAAACCCGGTGCGGGGTGAAGTCAGGGACCTGGGGCAACGTCTCCTCCAGTCGACCGTATGATTTTCTGTACGGTAAGGGCGGCACCGGACCTCCCTCCAGAGTTGTCGACTCCTGGCCTAGGTGGGCTTTGGGTCGGTGATACACGGCTAAGGGGCGAGGTGAACGGAAGACCAGCCTCGGGACGATCCCCTGACCACGGTTATCCTTTGTTGGGTGAGAGCAGCGCAGAGCTCCCCAGGTGGCGGTGCTCCTGTGCGCGCGTCGGAAGCCGCAGGTGCGCTCTGCGTCTAGGAGGAACACCGCGCGCAGTCGCTTTACTGTCCCCCACCGTCTTTTCCAGATAGTCTGCACAGCTTTAAGCAATCTTTCTGAAACCTGTACCGGGTGTTTTGTTATCCAGAAATGTATGCAATGATTTAGCAGACTTGGAGATTCACTCAACATTCCCTCATTCTAACTGTATGAAGTGCCAGACAAAAATGACCTTCCCTCCCTCATTCTCTGGGCAACTCCAAATTTGGCTTTGTATCTCGCCTTTGTTTTCAGTTTTCTCTCTCTCTTTCAAAACTTATTGTTATTTATTAAAGCACTGCTTATAAACTAGGTCCACTGTGTTCCTTTGGATCAGTAAAACCCCAGTTTATTTTAATGCCCAGCTTGTCCGTTTATGTTCTGTATCTTCTACTGGACCTTAAGTTCTTTGAGTTCTTTAAGTTCTTGTTTTATACATTTTTGCAGCCTTCTCAGCACCTATTCCAGTGTTGGTACATTTTTTTTTTCCGATTTTGCCCTCAGCAGTCCCATGCTTTTCACCTGAATCTTGCATTGCTTTTAACCGTGTGGTATCTCCTCTGGGATTCCCAGGATCTTCTTTCACTGGGAATCAATAGGTTACCCATTTCCTGGTATAGGGGCTTTGTAATGGTTGCTTACATATTCTGGCCTGTGATTTTCTTTATTCACTCTTGGTTTCGTCTTGTAAAATAAATCTAGTAAACCCTTGTAAACACACCATGTTTATTTCAAAAGTAATTTGAGAATGGGATATACTTATTTAGTAAAGACAGGCAAATAATTTATCAAGTTTCCTGTCTTTTATCCTTAAAAGTTTCTCCCCCCCCCCCTTTTTTTTTCTGCAGGGGGTTACTAAATGTTTCCGTGTCCCTTGCAAGGAACAGAAACCCACTCAAAATAGGCCAAATAAAGTTTGGATTCTTCCAATTAGACGGGCAATCTCACGTCTATTAATTGACAGGAAGCATAATATAGCCAGGACAAAGTAGAACCAAGACAGGGAAGATCAGAACTAAGGTGTAGTGCCCTTCTGCTTGATTTCTTGGACCTATTTTTTTTTTTTTAACTTTGTTTAGGTTGTCGGATTTAGCAAGTAAAAATACAGGATGTGCAGTTAAATTTGCATTTGAGATAAATAACAAGTAATATTTTAGTCCCATGCAATATTTGGGATCTATTTATATAAAAAGTTATTCATTGCTTACGTGAAATTTAAATTTAACTGAGGATCCTGTATTTTATCTGGCAACTCTAACCCTGCTTTTTTCTGTGCATATATGTGTCCTTCTTCCATCTGACAGAAAGCCACTTGTTTATGGATTTCTTTTACTATGACAGGGACTGGGGTGGCAGTCTACATGGCCTCTTATCCTAAATAAAGCTCACCTGTGAGTCCTTGTGTATTTTAGCTGCAAATTGGAGAAATAAGATATGTTCTTGACCAGCCAATGAGTTGACTGGCTTGGGTCAGATTTCCATCCTGACAGAAAGAACTGCGGTGGGTAGGTGTTGTGGTCAGTGATACACACACATAAGCACCTTTCCAAGTTTTTTCACCCTTCACCCACCCACACCCCTCAAACCCAATGGCCTTTTCACCATAGTTAATTGTCTGCAAGGCTTTTGCTCCTCCAAGAAGCTTTGGGTGTCTTCATTAAATGTAATTTTTACTTTTCTGATCACTGTAGCAATTAAGGTTAATTCAGATACATTTGTAAAGTACTTTAGAGTTAACATCATTTTTTTATAGATCATACCTCATTTGTGTACCATTTTGCAGTTTCCTCAATTTTTGGCTAAATGTTTTGTGTCTCAAATGTCTAAGTGACCACCATATGTTATCACTTTCCTGAATCTAAATTTGTTGATGGATTAGTAGCTACACTATTGCCCTGATAATTAAAGCCTTTTAAATATATGGTCCATTTAATTTTTCTAGCTTCCAAAAATGTTTTAAAATGCTTTCTAGGTTTATCATAAGCTCTTTCTTGCTATCTTTTCCCCCAGAATATGCAGTTTATTATGCCTTTCCCTAAAAGTAATCATTATGTCTTGGGGTTTGAAATACTTCCTGTCTCTTATGATTACTTGGTGTGACAACTTCCTAGGCTTATTAGAACAGTTTCTACAAGATGGGTAAATTGGCTGAGGGGCTTTCTCATGATTTCCATGAGAAACTTTTCCCTGTAAAATTCATGGGCTTTTGATAATGTAAGGCCTGGGAGCCAGAAGAATTGGAGTTCACATTCTAACTGTTCCATCAGTAAGTGGCTAACTTCTTGAAGCCTCAGTTTCCTCACCTATAAAATGGAGGTCTAGTGCCTACCTCATTGGGTTTTTGTGAGGATTAAATGGAATATTGCACATAAAGCACTTAACACTCGTGTAAGAATAAGCAAGTGATGCCTGATGAGTGCCATTACCTCGGCATCTCAGGGGTCTTTCTATTGCCTTTGAGCAATGATTATGATCACAATTGTAGGGTATGTTACAGAATGTGTAGTCGTAAATCACATAGTATTGTGTAATTATCTTCTATAGATGGCAGGAATGTTTCTATAGATCATGTCTTCATACTCCTTATAGGAATAAGAGGAGAATGGTTTATAATTTATTATTTAGAGTTAGGGGAAATGCAGGCTAAATTCACTTAAGATGAACAACACAGTTGGAACCATAGGCCCAGTGACATCTTTTAAATCACTTAAAAAAAGAATACGAATAGAAGTTTCCCTTTGTCCGATGCTATTCCCAATATATCAGACATGTTGAAGCTATAGCCTTCTTCCCTTTAAACAGGTGCATTCGTCCTGCCTTCAAATTCACTAGTCTGTAATTTTAGGCCATAAAATTTGGCCTTGTCATTCCTAAATCAGCCCAGTTTCCATCACCTTCTCAACTTGAGTCATAGAGGTGGATTTGGGTGATGAAGCTAAAGAAGATAATATCTAAAGGTGATGATTCCCAAGTTTGTATCACAGGTCCAGACTTTATCCCAAACTGTAGATTTGTATATGAAATTGCCTACTTTATATCTCCACTTGGACACATAATAGATACCTAAGCATGCTTTCCTAATGTTCTCCCTACAAACTTGCTCCACCACAGGTTTTCCTGTATCAGTTGATACCAACCCCATACTTTGGCTGCTGAGGCCATCATGTTTCCTTTCTCTCTCTCTCTCACACCATTCCAACACATTAATAAGTCCCTTCTGTTCCACCTTAAAAATATATCTAGAATCCTGCCCTATTTCATCACTTCTGTTGCCACCACCATGGTGCAAACCAACATCATATCTTTTCTCTAGGCTTATTGCAGTAGCCTCCTAATAGGTCTCCCTGCCTCTTCCATTGCTTCCGTGAGGTCTGTTCTTCATGGGCAATCACAATGAACATTTTAAAATGTAAGTCAGATTTTATCGCTTCTTGGCTCAAAATCTTGCAGTGGTTCCCCACTTTACTCAGATTAAAGCCAAATTCTTTTCAGTGGCTCACAAAACTCCATGTGATGTAGGCCCTGGGTAACTTCCCTGACCTTTTATCTATTATGTTTTCCCTCTCTCACTGTGTTTCAATCATGTTGGTCTCTTTGCTGTTCTCCAAACATGTCGGGCATGCCGCTGTTGTAGGGCATTTGCTCTAGCTGTTTTCTCTGCTTCAAACGCTCTTCCTTCAGATAACTGTATAGTTAACTCCCCACTTGCAAGTCTCCTTAAATGTCACCTTCTCAGTGAGGCCTGCCTTGACTACCATGTGTAAAATTGCAGCCCCATCTCCCTTAGCTGTTCTTTCCCCACTTTTTTTTAGTAATACTTACTACCCTCTAACTCTAACGTATTATATAATATGCTAATTTGTTATGTTGTTATTATTATCTTTCTCTCTCATAAAGTCAGGGATCTTTATCTTTTTGTTGATGTGTTCCAAGCACCTTGAACATAGTAGTCAGTCAATAAATCTTTCTTGAAAGAAAGAGAGCTTGAGCCTCTTACAGCTTTTCAACCTTGGGGGGAATATTAAATGTCTGTATCCAGTATATCATTTTTGTTGGGTAACTGAGGAATTATTAGACTCTAGGAACTGACTCACATTATCTAAATTAAATTTAAATTAAATTACTTATAAATCACCATACCAGCATATTAGAAGAAATATGTTACCAAGTCATCTAGACTAGTTGGTCAGGGTATTTGTTTCTTAAGAGATGTGAACTTGGGAAATCAAGTCTGTTTCTGAATAGACTTGCTTATGAATTTAATGCCATACTGTTTAATTTTAAGGGATGGTACAATAAAGCTTGAATATGTCACTTTAAAGATATATCTAACAAGCACATACTTAAAATAATGGCAATCTTTTGTTGAACTTTGGAGAAAAATTTAGTCCTGTCATCAACATACTTACAGATTCAAGGAGTGAATTATAGCTGATTTTATTTATCTCTTGTTAGACAATGACATTACTTACTACATTTATCAATTCTGAGGTACCATGTTGTGAATAGTTTGTATCTTTCTTTTGTCCTGGGGGAAGTAGTGCCCAAATGTGTTATTTCTTTCACTTGCAGATGGGTGTAGTGAGTGTATACATG
Organism: Panthera leo; assembly: GCF_018350215.1. NCBI lineage: Eukaryota > Metazoa > Chordata > Mammalia > Carnivora > Felidae > Panthera > Panthera leo. The sequence goes on from NC_056687.1 coordinate 65,395,018, forward strand.
GTCTTTCATCTTAGACTATTTCCTGGCCTATCCAGACCCAGAAAGTGGTTTGTTCATAGGAGAGAAGATTGCATGTTTAAGCTCTGGTGCTTGAGAACTTATTAGGCCTTCTTTTTGCCTTCCATTTCTATAAACTGACTTTGGAATACATTGAAAAGAGATGAATCTAATATACTCTCACTGGTGGTAGAGTAACAGGGCTGTGAGTTGCTACAGATTTAGGCAGTATCTAATTTTTATAATTTGTTTCCCAATTAAGTAATTACATTGTTTTGCCATTATTCTCAGCCCAGGAGTATGTTCTATTCCTTATACTACCTTATTGCTTATTTTGCAGACCCGTTGTTTATTGTGTCAAGTGAGAAAGACTACGCACAGGCAAATATCCAAGCTAACCTGATTCGAAACAGACTGGTAGGTCTAATTCATTCACTAAGGCAGCCTGATGAACTTGAACCATCTAGTTTTGCTAACTGCACTGATCAGATTAACTAGTCATCAGATCTCCAGTGGATTTTATATTCTGCAGGAATTACTTTGTCATGATTCCTAGGGGACAAGGCATCTTGATACTTGTGGCTCAGTGTGAATATTAATTAATAGTGAATAAAGGATTCATTATAACCTAATTTATTTCAGTGGGGAAAGTTACGTATGCCTGTGTTACAAGAATTCAAGTAGTACAAAAGCGTATATAGTGTGAAGTAAATTTTGACCCTTAGGCCCCTTCTCGTAGTCATCTATTATCAGTTTCTTGGGTATCTTTCTAGAGATAGTCTGTGCATATACAATATCTCTTCTTTCTATGCCACATTCACTGTTTTGTACCTTTAAAAAAATTTTACAATAATAAATAAAATGCTTTAGAAAATCTGATGGTAAAATTTTGTCCTTTTCTTCCCTACCTCCCTGTCTTAATATTAGAGAAAAGTTCCCAGGTTTAGAACCATGTTCAGTAACCTGATTCATTATCCAAGATATTCTCTGTATTGGAGCAAGGCAGACCCTGTCCCACCATTCATCCGTCAGGAATGGAAGAGACATGAGGAGAAACACAGAGAAGCCCTCTGGCACCTTGCCATGTAAGTGTCAGGTAGCTTCAGTTGCTACTCATGTTTTTAATGAATTTATTTTTCTTCTTAAAATTTTTTATTCTTCATTTTTTGAAAGCACAATTGTGATGTTATACCTAGGTTGATTGACCCCCAATTCTCTCTCTTAACCCCTCTACCTAGTTGGGAGGCCTGGGTGGCATAGTCAGTTAAGTGTCTGACTTCAGCTCAGGTCATGACCTCGCAGTTCATAGGTTTGAGCCCCGCGTCAGACTATGTGCTGACAGGTCAGAGCCTGGAGCCTACTTTGGATTCTGTGTCTGCCTCTCTCTGCCCCTTGCCTGCTCACACCCTGTCTCTCTCTCTCTCTCTCTCTCTCTCTCAAAAGTAAATAAACATTGAAAAAAATATGTTAACCCCTCTACCCAAAACAAGCCTGATTCAGGGGCAATGGTTATAGGTTTATAGGTTAGTAGATATTCTCAGAACCTTGGAGTGAATATATATATTAAATAACAACTTGCCAGCAAAGGTAGAGGGGACTGAATTTGTTGTTTCTTTGATCTATCTTGGAAATTGCAACTGTACCTTTCGGCTAGTATCTAAATATATATTTTTGGAGACTTACAGCCAAAGCACCTTCAGAGATAAGTCTCTTGAATTCTTTATTCTTTTAATTATTTGAGTCAAACTTAGTAAATTTTAAAAAGCTACCTTTCAGCATGGACATAAAAAATTGTCTCTTAAAACTCTGTTATTCCTATGTGCTATTAATTAAAAGTATGCATTTTTGTATGTGGGATAGCCTATATCTACTCTTTTCTTACTCTTACTTCCTCTTGTTGGTTCCTGGCTTCCTGGCTCAGGGAAAGTAATTACAGCAAAACCTTGGTTTGAGAGCATAATTCATTCTGGAAACATGCTTGTAATCCAAAGCACTTGTATATCAAAGCGAATTTCCCCATAAGAAATAATGGACACTCAGACGATTAGTTCCACAACCCAAAAATATTCATATAAAAATGATTACAATACTGTAATATAATATAAAATCGTAAGGAAAATACAAAATATAAAGAAAAGTGAACAAATTAACCTGTACTTACCTTTGAAAACCTTCATGGCTGGTGTGAGGGAGACAAGAGAGAGGAGGGTTATTGTGTAGGATGACTTTCACTAATGGAATCACTGCTGTCTCTTGGCTCAGTGGAATCTTTTACTGCATGGGCACCATTGTATACACTCACATGGATATTGACTACAGTACAGTATTAATAAACTCTTTGTCATTTACTATATTTAATGTAACTGGCAATAAGGCAGGAAAGGAAAGTGTCTTATCTGCAGGCAACCTGACCTAGAATGAATCAAAGCATTCCTAGGCTTACTCTTGTATGGAAAAGCAAAGGACTGTCCATAGGTGCTTTGAACTTTTTTTTTTTTTTTAACATTTTCAAGAGACTCAGTCTCTCTTTTCTTTTTTTTTTTTTTTAATTTTTTTTTAACGTTTTATTTATTTTTGAGACAGTGAGAGACAGAGCATGAACAGGGAAGAGCCAGAGAGAGGGAGACACAGAATCTGAAACAGGCTCCAGGCTCTGAGCTGTCAGCACAGAGCCCGACGTGGGGCTCGAACTCATGGACCGAGAGATCATGACCTGAGCCGAAGTCGGCCGCCCAACCAACTGAGCCACCCAGGCGCCCCTGAACTTTTTTTTTTTAACGTTTATTTATTTTTGAGAGAGAAAGCGTGAGTGGGGGAGGGGCAGAGAGAGGGAGACACAGAATCTGAAGCAGGCTCCAGGCTCTGAGCTGTCAGCACAGAGCCTGATGTGGGGCTCGAACTCACAAACTGTGAGATCATGACCTGAGCTGAAGTCGGACGCTTAACCGACTTGAGCCACGCAGGTGCTACTGTCCACAGGTGTTTTGAAGTGACAAGAAAATACCAGTGTCAGTTGTGGGCACCTTCCAACATTCTGAAAAATCACTGATTTCTGCCAAACACCATGGCCTGAGACTGAACAGCTGAGCATGGAAGACGATCACCCACAGCCCCGCAGTGAGAGAGAGAGAGAGAGAGAGAGAGAGAGAGAGAGAGAGAAGAACCATTGGCTCAGTTGTGATCATGTGACATTTGTCATCTGGTACCTCTTGTATGGCAAGACATTGCTCATTTATCAAGTAAAATTTGTTAGAAATGTTTGCTTGTCTTACAGAACACTCACAGAACAAGTTACTCACAATCTAAGGTTTTACTGTGTTATCTAGTCTGAGATGTAGGTCAGTCAGATGCATGTTAGAGAAGACTTTGCTCTCAGTCTCAGATACCCTGTGTATCTCCGACTTTATAGACATAAAAATATGAAATAGAAATGTTTGGAAATGACATGTTAGACTTTAATAATGTTCTCCTGCTTCATTTTAGAACAGATACATCTTTTCAGATGGCCAAAGAGGTTTATGCAGATCCTGAAGTAACTGGAAAGAATCGCTATAAATACTTTGAAAGGTAAAAAGTAATTACTAATGAAAATGAGCCCTGGTATTTTTAGAGAATGTCTTTATGATAATGATACCAGCTGTCACTTCTGAGTGCATGCAGTGTGCCAGGCACCAATTTAAGTGCTTGATATATATAATCAATTTTTACAACAGAAATATAGGATAAGATATATTATCCCCATTTATCAGTAAGGAAGCTGAGACCAAGACAGGAGAAGTAAATTGCTTGAAGTCTCTTAAGTTAATAAGTGGCAGATCTGGGACTTCCAGCTAAATCTGCCTGACTTCAGAGCTATTAGCTGTAAATAGGAACGTATATTTGAGAACAAAATGAAGTCATCAAATCAAGTGAGATGCAGGAGAGACACCATGACAGTCATAGTACATGGGCAGTTGTTATAAGTGGACATGTAGGTGACATTTGCTATCTGTTGTGTGAATGTTGCCAAAACCAACGTGGTTGAAAGTTTCACTTCATTTCATTTGTGATTAATACTCACGTGATAACCATATAGTCAAATTAAAATGAGGATCTCCCTCTAGGTTTTATGTGGTTAGAAAAATAATCTTGTGTCCATCAACTGATGAATGGATAAAGAAATTGTGGTTTATATACACAATGGAGTACTACGTGGCAATGAGAAAGAATGAAATATGGCCCTTTGTAGCAACGTGGATGGAACTGGAGAGTGTGATGCTAAGTGAAATAAGCCATACAGAGAAAGACAGATACCATATGTTTTCACTCTTATGTGGATCCTGAGAAACAACAGAAACCCATGGGGGAGGGGAAGGAAAAAAAAAAAAAAGAGGTTAGAGTGGGAGAGAGCCAAAGCATAAGAGACTGTTAAAAACTGAGAACAAACTGAGGGTTGATGGGGGGGTGGGAGGGAGGGCAGGGTGGGTGATGGGTATTGAGGAGGGCACCTTTTGGGATGAGCACTGGGTGTTGTATGGAAACCAATTTGACAATAAACTTCATATATTGAAAAAAAAAAAGAAAAAGAAAAATAATCTTAATATACATAAGCTTCCTTGGAGAAAGTAAATTTGTAATCTGCATTGTTATTTGTGAGCATCCTCCTTATGGAAGTTATGTGATGCTGATTTTACAGAGAAATGTTAAATTTTTAACATGGTATACTCAATTTCTAGACTTTCTGGGGGTAGTTTTTAAAACTAAATCACTGGGAATTTCAGAATGTCTCAGGGAAGTGGGATCTAATGACCAATTGGAAGTCCAGGTAGAAGGCACCACTTCTGAAAGTGTGACTTCTTTACCATCTTCAGAGAAAACATCAGAATGTTTATTAAAAATGCAGATTCATTAGCTCTACTTTAAATGTACTGAGTCTCCTGGGCTAGACCTGGTAATTTGCATTTTAAACAAAAATCTCCCCACTGCCCAGTGATTTTGTGTTTTCCCAGGTTTGTGGATTACAGATTTATGGGATATTCAAGCTCACTGATTTTAAGGGATGAATCTGAGAGTTGGAATAAGGCACAGAGAGCACACAATGCATAAGTCCCACATGTTTGTGTTCTTTCTCCCGCCAGGCCTTTCCTTCCATTTCATCAACAGATGCCACTTAATGTCGTTTTTGCAGTAACCAAGTAAGTAGCCATTATTTTAAAACTTTTTTTCTAGTTTATTTGCTGTTTGTTCCCATGCTTATTTCCAGAAGATAGTTCTCTAGATCAATATTTTTCAATTCTGGATCACAAATCATTTGAAAGTCATGAAATATTTTAGTGGGTGATGAACAGCATTTTAGAAAACAAAATTGAATAGAAAATAACCAAAAGCATCAGGGTAAATTGCTTTTTTGCTTATAACTTTTGTTTTGGATAGATACATACATACATTCGTATGTAATGGTTATGATGTAAAATGTATTTCTTCTTATTATGAGTTATGGTAAAAATAAAAGTTTAAATATCCTTTTTACTTACCTGAAACACACACTTATTTGGTAACAGTTCTTCAACATTTTATCAAGAAAATGAATCAGTCATGAAATAGGTTTTGAATATTGGAACTTCATAATTTAATAATCATCTAAGCTATACAAGTTAATTTAATATACAAAGATCAGGGGCGCCTGGGTGGCTCAGTTGGTTGAGCATCCGACTTCAGCTCAGGTCATGATCTCAAGGTTCCCGAGTTCGAGCCCTGTGTTGGGATCTGTGCTGACAGCTCAGAGCCTGGAGGCTGCTTTGGATCCTGTGTATCCCTCTCTCTGTGCCCCTCCCCTACTCATGCTCTATCTGTCTCTGTCTCTCAAAAATAAAAAATAAAAATGTTTAATATGCAAAGATCAATAAAACATGGTTTCTGTCCCAAAGAGGATTGGACCAAGGTAAGAGAGAAGTAAAGGATAAGAGCCGGATCTGGGATTAATGTCCAGTTTCCTAGTCTTTTGTTTTAGGGCTATACTGTTTTTGCTATTACTGTTTCCTGTGTCAGTATAACTTAATGTTTGTCTGAGAGAAAAAAATGAAATGATCAGGAAAAGAAACCTTTTTTAAGGTCTCAGATTTCTGAATCGAAACTTAGATAGGGCTTGCCTTTCAAACAAGCATTTAAAGGATATGGTTACCCCTTATTATATAGCATTTTATGAATAGAATATATGTTATCAAATGTCTGTAATCCTTAAGATAAATGCCAGTTATGATCCCAATTCTCCTTTGATTTTTTTAAGACTGCATGGATACCTATGGCTCTTACATAGATGGAAAATAGATTTCTTTCTTTCCCCCTTGACAGAGCAACTTTGTGTGGTTCATTTTACCCAAGGACAGCTGCAGACTTGTTTTTAGTGAAATGTTTTATATGAGCAAAGGGAGAGATATGAGACCAGTAGATCCCTAAAGATACCTTTGATAATACTTTAAATGTAGGCTCACTGGATCATCTACTTTGGAGGTCATAATTACATCAGGTTTAAAAGTTGTTCATTTAATTATGGTGAGTTCTGAGGTCTACAGTCATGAACACTGGGCCTTTTCACTTCTTTTCTAAATTAACTGTGACATGAGGGATTTCCTATAACAAACTTTGACAGTTGACATCTTAGATAATCTCTGTCCTTCTTAGAAGTTTTTAAAGAATCAATCAGTATCCCTGAATGAAGTCAGCTCTGGAATTCTGGCCATGATGAATTTCTGAGCAGTGAGGATAATTCCACCTTATGTTAGCAGGGATGGACTTGTCTGGGGACCAGCTGGCCTTCTCCAGCCATACCCTTTTCATGTTTAGCTGTTGGAGTCTTTACTTACTCATTCTATGAAGCTAGCATTACCTTGATTCCAAAACCAGACAAAGACCCCACTAAAAAGGAGAACTATTGGCCAATATCCCTGATGAACGTGGACGCAGAAATTCTCAACAAGATACTAGCAAATCAAATTCAACAGTATATTAAAAGAATTATTCACCATGATCAAATGGGATTCATTCTTGGGCTGCAGGTCTCGTTCAATATTCACAAATCAATCAATGTGACACACCACATTAATAGAAGAAAGGATAAGAACCATGTGATCTTGTCAATAGATGTAGAGAAAGCACTTGACAAAATATAGCATCCTCTCTTAATAAAAACCCTCAAGTAAGTTGGGATAAAAGGAACATACCTTAATGTCATAAAAGCCATATACAAAGGGCCCATAGCTAATATCATCCTCAGTGGGGAAAAACTGAGTGCTTTACCCCTGAAGTCAGGAACATGACAGAGATGTCCATTCTCACCACTGTTGTTCAACATAGTGTTGGAAATCCTGGCCTCAGCAATCAGACAACAACACAAAATAAAAAGCATCTGAATTGGTAAAGAAGTCAAATTTGCACTCTTCGCAGATGACATGATACTCTACATGGAAAACCTGACTTGACCAAAAAACTGCTAGAGCTGATATATGAACTCAGCAAAGTTGCAGGATGTAAAATCAATGTACAGACATCAGTTGCATTTCTATACACCAATAATGAAGTAACAGAAAGAGATATCAAGGAATCGATCCCATTTATAATTGTACCAAGAACCATAAAATACCTAGGAACAAACCTAACCAAAGATGTAAAAGACCTGTATGCTAAAAACTGTAGAAAGTTTATAAAGAAATTGAAGAAGACATAAAGAAATGGAAAAACACTCTATGCTCATGGATTAGAAAAACAAATATTGTTAAAACGTTGATACTATCCAAAGCAATCTACACATTCAGTGGAATCCCTATCAAAATTGTACCAGCATTCTTCACAGGGCCAGAACAATCCTAAAATGTGTTTGGAACCACAGAAGACCCTGAATAGCCAAAGTAATGTTGAAAAAGAAAACCAAAGCTGGAGGTATTACAATCCCAGACTTTTGCCTGTATTACAAAGCTGTAATCATCAAGACAGTATGGTGTTGGCACCAAAACAGACACATAGATAAATGGAATAGAATAGAGAACCCAGAAATGGACCCATAAGTATATGGCCAACTAATCTTTGACAAAGCAGGAAGGAGTATCCAATGGAAAAAAGACAGTCTCTTTAGCAAATGGAGCTGGGAAAACTGGACAGCAACATGCAGAAGAATGAAACTGGCCCACTTTCTTACACCATACACAAAAGTAAATTCAAAACGGATGAAAGACCTAAATGTGAGACAGGAAACCATCAAAATCCTAGAGGAGAAAACAGGCAGTAAGCTCTTTGACATTGGTCATAGCACCTTCATACTGGGCAAGGGAAACAAAAGCAAAAATAAACTAATGAGACTTCATCAAGGTAAAAAGGCTCTGCATAGTGACGGAAGCTATAAAACTAAAAAGGCAACCAATGGAATGTTAGAAGATATTTGCAAATGGCATATCGGATAAAGGGTTAGTATCCAAAATCTAAAAAGAACTTAATAAACTCAACACCCAAAAAACAATCCAGTGAAGAAATGGGCAGAAGACATGAATAGATACTTTTTCAAAGAAGAAATCAAGATAGCAAACACACATGAAAAGATGCTCAACAGTGCTCATCATCAGGGAAATACAAATCAAAACCACAGTGAGATACCACCTCACATCGGTCAGAATGGCTAAAATTAACAAATCAGGAAACAACAGATGCTGGTGAGGATGTGGAGAAAAAGGAACCCTCTTGCATTGTTGGTGGGAATGATACTCTACATGGAAAATCTGACACTACCAAAAAACTGCTAGAGCTGATACAGTGGTGCAGCCACTCTGGAAAACAGTGTGGAGGTTCCTCAAAAAATTAAAGAGAACTGCCCTACGACCCAGCAATTGCACCACTAGGAATTTATCCAAAGAATACAAAAATGCTGATTTGGAGGGGCACATGGACCCCAATGTTTATAGCAGTGCTATCAGCAATAGTCAAATTATGGAAAGAGCCCAAATGTCTATCAACTGATGAATGGATTAAGAAGATGTGGTGTGTGTGTGTGTGTGTGTGTGTGTATCTATATATCTATATATCTATATATCTATATATCTATATATCTATATCTATAGATATAGATATAGATATAGATATAGATATAGATATATATAATGGAATACTTTTTGGTGATGAAAAAGAATGAAATCTTGCCATTTGCCACAATGTGGATGGAACTAGAGGATGTTATGCTAAGTGAAATAAACCAGTCAGAGAAAGACGGATATCATATTGTTTCACTCATATGTGGAATTTGGGAGGCCTTAACAGATGAACATAGGGGAAGGGAAGGAAAAATAAGATAAAAAGAGAGAGGGAGGCAAACCATAAGAGACTCTTAAATACAGAGAACAAACTGAGGGTTGATGGGGGAGGGGCGGTTAAATGGGTGACGGGCATTAAGGAGGACACTTTTTGCGATGAGCACTGGGTGTCATATGTAAGAGATGAATCACTGGGTTCTACTCCTGAAGCCAAGACTACACAGTACGTTAACTGATCTGAGAATAATAAAATAAAAATTTTAAAAAGAAAATAAAGATGGTTACTATGAAAAAAAGATAATAAGGGAATACTATGAATAACTCTATGCTTGCAAATTTGATAACCTAGATGAAAAGCTAATCACTTGAAAGACACAACTTGTCAAAACTCACACAAGAGGAAATTGGCAATGTAAATAGACCTGTATCAAAGAAATCGAATCAATAAGTACTAACATTCCAAAACATAAAGCACCAGAACCAGATGGATCTACTGGTGAATTCTACCAAACACTTAAGAAATGATACCATTGTCTGCAATCTCTTTAGATAATAGAAGCAGAGAGAATACTTTCTAACTTTATGCGGTCAGCATTATTCAAATGCCAAAATCAGACAAAGACATTAAAAGAAAGCTACAGACCATTATCTCTCATGAACATAGGCACAGATATCCTCAACCAAATGTTAGCAAATGACCAAGCACTATGACCATGTAAGATTGTCCAGATTTGCAAAGCTGGTTCAGCATTTGGAAATCAATTAGTGTCATCTGTCATATCAACAAGCTGAACAAGAAAAATCACATGACCAAATTGATAGAGGCAGAAAAAGTATTTGAAATACCCAGTGCCCATTCATGATAAAAGCTGAGTAAACTAGGAATAGAGGGAAACATCCTCAACTTGATAAAGAACATGTACAAAAAAACTACAACATACTTAATGGTGAGAAATTTGGAGCTTTTCCCCTAAGATCAGGAACAAGGCAGGGATGGCCCCTCTCACCCCTCCTTTTCAACATCATAGAAGTCCTAGCTAATGCAGTAAGATAAGAAAAGGAAATAAAAGTTATACAGATTGGGAAAGAAGAAATCTCTTTGTTAGCAGATGCCATGTTCATCTATGTAGACAATCAGAAAGAAAGGGCTAAACAAACCTAGAACTAATAAGTGATTATAGTAAGGCTGTAGGATACAAGGTTCATATACAGAAGTCAATTCCTTTCTATATATCACCAATGAACAAGTGGGATTTAAAATTAAAAATACAAAACCATTTACACTACTATAAAAAATGGGGTATTTAGGTATAAACTAAACAAGATATATACAAGATCTATATGGGGAACACTGAAACTTCGATAAAGAAATAAAAGAATAAATAAATGGAGAGGTATTCCATGTTCATGGATGAGAAGACTCAATATTGTCAAGATGTTCGGTTTTCCCAACCTGATTTATAGATTTAATGTAATCTCAATCAAAATCCCTGAAAGCTATTTTATGGATTTCAACAAACTGATTTTAGAACTTATATGAAGAGGCAAGAGCCCCAGAATAGCCAACACAATATTGAAGGAGAAGAACAAAGTTGGAGGACTGACACTACCTGACATCAAGACCTACTATTAAGCCATAGTAATCAAGACAGAGTGGTATTGGGGAAAGAATAGACAAAAAGATCAGTGAACTAGAACAGAGAGCCAGATATAGCCCACATAAATATAATCAACTAATCTTTGACAAAAAGAACAAAGGCAATCTAATGGAGTAAAGGTAGTCTTTTCAACAAATGGTGCTGGGACAACTGGACATCCACATGCAAAAAAACAAAATAACAAAAAGGAATCCAGACACAGAACTTACACCCTTCACAAAAATTAATTCAAAATGGATCACAGATCTCAATGTAGAATGCAAAACTGTAAAACTTTTAGAAGATAACATAGGAAAAATCCTAGATGACTTTGGGTACAGCAATGACTTTTTAGCTATAACACCAAAGGTACAATCCTTTTAAGAAATGATGGAGGGTTGCCCAGGTGGGTCAGTCAGTTAAGTGTCCTACTTTGGCTCAGGCCATGATCTCACAGTTCATGAGTTCAAGCCCCACATCAGGCTCTCTACTGTCAGTGCAGAGCCTGCTTTGGATCCTCTGTGTCCCTCTCTTTCTGCCCCTACTTCACTTGCATGCACATTCTCTCTCTTTCAAAAATAAACATTAAAAATTAAAAAAAAAAGAAATGATGGATAATATGGACTTCATTAATTAAAAACCTCTGGTTTTTTGAGCTATGATGGCAGAGTAGTAGGAGGACCCTAGGCTTGACTCTTCCTTGAACATAGATAAATATCAAATCATTCTGAACACCCGAGAAATCTGAGGACTGGCAGAACAAACTGCACAACTAGAGGGAGAGAAGAAGTCACATCATGGAAGGTAGCAGGTGCAGAGATGTGATTTGGGGGAGAAAAGGATTGTGGAGGGGAGGGAGCCTTGATCATGGAGAGAGGTGAGAGAAAGAGAGTGAGTGTTGCATAAGGGATTCCACAAGGAAAACATTTCCGCAAAGCCATTGACTGTGGAAATGAAAAAGGCTGATTATCATAGTTTTTATAACCAGTAGAGTTCAAAGACTGAAGTTTTAGAGTTTCCTGCCATGGCTGATATGGAATCTGGCAGGTGAGGCAGTGCTCCTGGGGAGAAGGAGGGAGGAGAACCTGGAAGCAGACTGTGCGAACTGAGGATTCCCTCAGACACACTGGAAGAGGTGGTTCCCCCTTCTTGGAGTGCATCTGGGAGAAGTGGCATTGCCTCTCTGGTGACAAAAGAACCAGCAGGTGCCATTATGCTCCCCTGCCCATAAGCATAGGCACAGGGACACCGGCTGCAGGCAGCTGACCTGGACACTGGCTTTTTGCTGCACTTTATTCCAAACTCCAAGTTCCTATGTGTTGGTGCAGCTGCTCTTCAGGGACAAACCTGCACCAGCCCCAGTGTGACAAGACCCACCCCTAGAGGACCAGCATGGGTCTGTACCATGCCATGTCCCTAAAGTTTGGAGTTTTAAAACTCAATTGGCCTGCCTGGGATAAAACCCAGGTACACTGCACTGCTGGGTGGGCAGATGACTTGGACAGACAGGGTGAAGGCAAGGATCTGAGGGACACCTGAGACACGTGAGGGGAGATTGTTCGCTCTTCTGTGATGGCTTCCCAGAGACCAGTGGGTGTGAACTCCCACTCCAGGATGAGGGAGAGGGCTGGCACCATTTCCCTTCCCTGCTCCTCAGCATAAACTAACTTCAGTAAGCAACACAGCACCAATAGTGGTGGCCTAAAACACTTATACCAAGCCCCGCCTTGCTGCACTCTGCAGGTGCTTCTTTACTAGGGGAAATGTTTTTGAGAATCAGAGCAGGAGGACCCTCCCACCCAAAGACCAGCACAAACCCCTCACATGCACCAAATCTACTGATCATAGAGTGCTGCAAAGCTTCACTACTAGTGGAAATAACATCAGGTCTCTCTTAACAAACAGACCAGAGCACACCTAGTTAAAACTTGCCACACTCTGGCCAAAGTCCAAATACTTCCCACTATAGGCAAGGAGAAACTCTATAGAGGACTGACCTGAGAGAAAGAGCAGCCAAAAGACAGAAGCAGAGAGCACACAGCATACACCAGAGACAGTTTCTGAAGTGCCAGGTCCTGGACAGTATATGACCTCTGCTTCATAAAGCCATTACTCTCAGGAGCAGAAAATATAACAGGCTTTCCTAACAGAGACTTAGACAAAATGCCAAAATGGAAGAATTCATCCCAAAAGAAAGAATGAGAAAAGGTCATGGCCAGGGATCTAATCAAAACAGATATAAGTAATATACCTGATCTAGACTTTAAAACAACAATCATAAGGATACTAGCTGGGCTTTAGAAAAGCATAAAGACATCAGAGAGTCTATTACCACAGAGGTTGAAAGACCTAAAAACTAGTCAGGTCAAGATAAAAACTGCTATAACCAAGATGCAAAACTGACTTGATGTATTGACAACAAGGATGGATGAAGCAGAGGAATGAATCAGTGATATAGACGACAATATTATGGAAAATAATAAAGCTGAAAAGAAGAGGGAAAGAAAAGTATTGGATCATGAAAGTAGGCTTAGGGAACTTAGCAACTCCATAAAGCATAATAACGTTCATATCATAAAGAGTCCCAGAAGAAGAAGAGAGGGAAAAAGGAGGAGAAAGTCTGTTTGAGGAAATTATAGCTGAAAACATCCCTCATCTAGGGAAGGAAACAGACCTCCAAATCTAGGGGCCACAGAGAACTGCCATCAAAATCAAGAAAAGCAGGCCAGCACCAAGACATATTGTAGTAAAATTTACAAAATACAGAGATGAGGGGGAAAAAAAACAAAACTAGGGTACTTGGAGACAATGTAATATATTATTCATCACTAAAAAGAAATGAGCTTTCAAGACATGAAAAGAAATGAAAAAGAAATCTTAAATACATATCACTGGTGAAAGAAACCAATCAGGAAAGGCTATATACTGTATGATTTCAACTGTGTGACATTCTGGAAAAGGCAAAACTATGGAGATTATAAAAGGATCATTTATTGTCAGGGGGTTGAGGGGCATGGATGAATAGAAGGAGCACAGAAGATTTTTAGGGTGGGGAAAATGCTCTGTATGATCCTATAATGGTGGATACATGTTATATATGTATACATATATACATAAGGATTTGTCCAACCCATAGAATGTATAACACCAAAGAGTGAACTCTAATGTACACTGTAGGATGATTATGATGTGTAAATTTAGGCTCCTTAGTTTTTTTTTTTTTATGTTTATTCAGTTTTGAGAGCGAGTGAGAGGAGGCAGAGCACGAGTGGGGGAGGGTCAGAGAGAGAGGGAGAAGAATCCAAGGCAGGCTCTAGGCTCTGAGTTGCCAGCACAGATCCTGATGCAGGGCTCGAACTCATGAACTGTGAGATCATGACCTGAGCAAAAGTCAGAAGCCCAACCTACTGAACCATCCAGGTGCCCCTGAAAAAATTAAGTCTAAGTTTACAGAATTACAGAACAGGATTTGCTACTTTGTGAAACCCCTCTTTGTGTTTAGTTTCATTGGGCTGGAAGGGAAAATCTAGAAGACTACAGGTATGGCAGATAGTCCGTGCTCCTGGTGTCTATGTGGTAGTTAGGAAAGAAACCGTATTAAGTTATTATAGGACTTCTGTCAAAGTAGCATTCCCCCTTTGCATCCTCTCCTTTGACCCACCTACAAAGGTCTTAAGTCACCATAAAGCTTAGTCGGAAGGATTCATGAATTTTATTTGTTGTTGTTGTTGTTGTGTATTCATTTATTTTGAGAGAGAGAGAGCGTGCGTGCTAGTGGGGGAGGGGCAGAGAGAGGGAGAGAGAGAACCCCAAACTGGCTCTGTGCTGTCACAAACCCTGAGATCATGACCTCAGCCAAGATCAGGAGTTGGACGCTTAACTGACTGAGCCACCCAGGTGTCCCTCATTAGGTCTTATCCTAGCATACTTGATCAGATGGCTCAAATATGTAATTTTTAATTCAGAAAACAATTTATTCTTTTGATTCAAACTAATGGTATTATATAATAATATGCATAAGATCTGGGATGATATAAACCTGATTTGAAGTTATTTCCTCAACAAGAATTTTTATAGTAGAATAATTTCTGCTGAAAACGTAAGAAATTATAAACACTTAAATTATCTACATATTTTAGAAATTCATAGCAGCTGCTAAAAAAATTATTTCCATACCATTAGAATTCAGCATTAATAACAAATTAAAGTACTATTTAAAAAAAAAGTACTATTTCATTACAGGTTGAACCTCCAAATAGGTACTTCTTTCTAGCTCATTTGAAATGCATTTTTTTAAGAGCTAAGCTGTATATGTTTTGCTTATATATAAACACCTCTCATTACCTTTGACTGTTTTTTAAAATGGAAATTCCTCTTTTTTGCTGTTATAGCTTTTTGTTTATGTAATTTAACTAATTCTTTTACCAACTAGAAAACATATTCTTTTAAATGGAAATAGCTATGTTGTTTTTTTCCTCATTTTAATAGTAATACATGTCCAGGTTAAAAAAAAAAAGAGAATTTAGAAAACTATAAATATGAAAAAAATCTGTAATCCTACTATCCAGAAATAATTGTTACTTTATTGTATATCCATCTAGGCATTTTCTATGCACAAAACACGGGTTTTAAATAAAAATAATGTACTCCTGTTGTACATACTGCTTCATAGTGCCCTTTTTTTCTATTTTACATTGAATCATGGACATTTTTGTATGTTCATAAATACAGATTTCATTGTTACTTTTAATAGCTGCATAAATTTCATTATAAGCATGCCATATTTTTTGAAGTAGTTTTTCTATTCATGGTGATCATTTAAGTTTGATTTTTCTTGAAAAAGACCCACATGAATACATTAGAAAGATTTCCATGAAGTATGGTTTAGTTAAAAAAGCAACATGCAAAAAGGTATTCATAATAAGATTCCATGTTAGCAAAACAATAAAATAACACTCTACATGTGTGTATTTGTGTGAGTGTAGAAGAATAAGAGTGGGTAAAAATACAGCAAGATTCAAGGATAATTCAAGAATATATTCTAGATCTAGGATATACAGAGAGGGTACTACTGTGGGTGTTAGGGAGGAAAAGATATTGAGGGAAGCTAACTCAAAAGTAAAGGAAAAAAGCACTGCACTAAAACATTAAAGCATATGTACTATCATATGTTTTGTTACAAAAATTATGTATAAGAGTAGGCATATGTTTAAATGAATCAACTAAAAATTTTTTTCTGTACTTAAAAAGAGCCAGATCAGGTCATGATCTCATGGTTCCTGAGACTGAGCCCTGCATCAAGCTCCATGCTGACACCACAGAGTCTGCTTGGGATTCTCTCTCTCTGCCCCTCCTCTGCTTGCTCATGTGCTCACTCTCTGTCTCTCAAAATAAATAACTAAACCAAAAAATAAATTAAAAAGCCAGAATAAAAAAATAAGATGAAAATAATGGATCCAAGGTTGATGCCTAATAACCTCAGTTGTAACTATTTTTTAATTGGCTATTAAAAAAAGAGTTTGTAATTTTTTACTCTTACACGTGAGACTTTATGAACATATTTGTATTTATCTCTGTACACTTGTCCAGTTATTTTCTAGAATAAATTCCTAGGAGTGCAGTTGCTGGGACAAAGGGTTGGTTTTTTTTTTTTTCTTTTTAAGTTTATTTATTTTGAGAGAGAGAGGGAGAGTACAAGCTGGTGAGGGGCAGAGAGAGACGGAGAGAGAGAATCCCAAGCTTGAGCTCATGTGGGGCTCAAACTCCTGAACCGCAAAATCACAACCTGAACCAAAACTGAGTCAGATGCTTAACTGACTGAGCCACCCACATGCCCCCAAAAGGGTATTTTTAAAGGTTGGATAAGATAACCTGTCAGATAAAGGTTAGATCGATAAGTTACCTTCTAGTTAGGTTGTGTCTATTTGTATTTCAGTCAACAGTTTATGAGAATGCCTGTTTCTTCACCACTTTGTCAATGCTAGGTATTTTCAGTCTTCTCAGTCTTTGCTTATGTGATGTAATAAAATATCATCTTGCTGTTTTACTTTATTTTTCTTTGATTACTAGTTATATTCATTAATTTTTCATGTGTTAGAAGTTTTACTTTTTGTTTTGTGAATTGTCCTTTACCCATTTTTTCTTTTGGTATTTGACTGTCATTGATTTATAAGGACTTTTTGTGTAGAAAGGCTATTTAACTTTTATCATATATGTTGTAAAACGTATTCCTAAGTGTGCCATTCATATTTTAAATTTGTTTATGACATTTTGAGGTGTAGAAGTTTCAACTTAACCTTAATTCTATTGATCACTTCCTTTTATAGTCTCTGGCTTTTGAGCCATGCTGAGAAACACTTTCACTCAAAGATGGTATATTTACTCATGTTTCCTATTACTTTTATAGTCTCGTTTTTACATTAAATGCTTTAAAATATCTGGAATTAATTTTTGTCTAAGGGATGAGATAACTATTCCATAATTAACCAAGTGATCCCAGCATTAATTATTGAATTGTCCATCTAGAAAGAGCCTTATTTTTTAAAAATTCAGAAAGAATCTCTTCTTTTTTCTCTGTTCCTGTATTTCTAGAGGGAAACAGCTAAAATTGGATGTGTAACTACAAGCAGAGCGGAAAGAAACTAGGAAGTAGCAATTCTAAACATGTTCAGAAGTAACTGTATGACAAGCTAGAATCCACCTTTTATAACTCTATGTTCAACCCTGCCCAATGATATACAGATGAACAGGCACTTTTATGAATAGACCTGGGCATTTATATCCCTTCAGTTTCTTGGCAGAGGTGAGAATAGCAAGGCAGTTCACTCAAGATAATTGGCCACAGTCCTGGTTACACTGGGTGCATGAATTTGTGCATGTTTAAAGGGGGCATAGGCTTAGTGAAGCTAAGGATTCATTTCTGCCTGACTATGTAGTATTGTAAGTGATTGGATCAGGTTTTAATTTTTAAAATAATTTTCCCTTTTAGGACAGAGCCATATACTTTTCCTCCTACTTCTGCTAAGTACCCACCGATCCCTTCAAAGTGTACTGTGGGCACTCAGACTGATTATCGGGATGCTGAAGTTCAAACAGATCCATATTCTCCAGAATATGTAGTATGTCAGGAGTCAATCCCTGAGCTCTTGACCCTGGCTACTCTTACTTGGGGTGAGTTGGTAATTGTCTTGGATATTTGTAGATGCCTGTCTTGATAACCATGCATGCTATTGAGTTGCTGGAAATGATGTACTTAGAAGCAACTATGGTATAAAGTGTTGCTATTTAAAATGTCTTGCTCAACAGAGCTACTTCATAGACTCATACGTTTTCTGATACTTTTGTTCAAAGAGAGGTATGCCGTTTTCATTGCAAGGAGGCTTATTATACTTTATCCCTGAAGACTGAAGTTTTATTTTGGCTTAATTTTGTGGTTGCTTTGCTGACTAGTCACCTCCCTGTTCTCAGTTTTTCCTAGTGAATCAGTTCCTTTTCATTGAACAGTCCTTACTCCTTTACACATAAACCTTTTTTGAGTGTATAATACTGAATGTATATTCCACCATATGTAACAATATTATCTTACTTTGACAAAATATCTTGCAATTTACCAAAGCTCTCTTACATACCCTATTGGACAGTTTGGATGATTTCTTTTTTTAAATTTTTAAAAAAAATGTTTATTATTTATTTTTGAGAGAGAGAGAGAGAGAGAGAGAGAGAGCGAGCAGGGGAGGGGCAGAGAGAGAGGGAGACACAGAATCTGAAGCAGGTTCCAGGCTCTGAGCTGTCACATAGAGGCCAATGTGGGGCTTGAACTTACAAACTGTGAGGTCATGACTGAGCTGAAGTTGGACGCTTAACTGACTGAGCCACCCAAGCACCTCGATGATTTCTTTTGATATTATCTCTGAAATGCTAATATAGTTCAGGCTCAGAAAGTCACTCTTTGATGGTATTAAAATCTGACCTAGGCCTATATAATGTGAAATTAGAAAAATTAATAAGAAAAGGGGCTTTTATAAATGACTAGACATTAGCTTATTGAACTCACTTGATTGTAGCTGGGAAACTGAGGACCAGAGAGGCCACCTCCTCCCAGGTTGTGGAGATAGTTGGTACACTATTATGATTTTTATTAAAATGAGATTACTTTTGTTTCCCAGCTGTGATGGTTTGCTGTGATCAAGTCTGTGTCATAGGCAATGAAGACTTCCATGTCTGAGCTCTAGTTTTGATTCTTGTTTCTTGGCTCACCTTATGATATCAGATGAAGCATTCTTGACTTCCATACTTTATAGCAGGGGCTCTACTTTCAGGCGTAGATGGCAGATTAAAAATATGCTGAAACCTTTCCCTTCTGCTCTGAGCACCTAAAATACACACACACTAATAAGCGCATAACCACACTTTTTTTAAAAAAGGTAAAAAATTTCCATACGTCAGAAATGGAGATTACTTCCTAAAAGAAAGAAATAGCTGGGAATCTATGATGGTGAGCCGGGATTGGGAATGGTGGGGAGCTAGATCCAAGTTACCTGCCTGGACTAGAGGAGGCAAGACTTTTCTCTTGCCCACAGGTGGTACTGAAGCCCAGTGCCTTCCAACACAGAGGTTGAAGTGTCAATAAAAACCACTATGAGTCTGGCCTGCCCCCTCATTTGTGAGGCCCTGAGTAGGAGTTTAAATGGAGGCCTACATACTATATGTATAGATGTTTAAAAATTATAAATCAAGTTAATATTTGTTAAGTAAAATATGTTCTGTATTTTTTACAAATATATCTTTATAATAAGTTGAAAGGACAAGTTTAAAATTCTTAGATTCCTTGGGATTCTTTGGTGGAAGGTGGCAGCAAGGGGAGAGGCTGCCTGTGGCTTGCCTTTTTTCTCTGGCTGTTCTACATCACGAGGGGCCTGTCGTGTGCATGTGATCACCTTACCTGGTTTTTCCAATCTCAATGTACACATCCCTGCCACTTGGCCACCCCTTGGGCTTAAGGGTGAACAAACAACAGCATATAGTCTGCCCTCAGGAGTCTGAATCCTGGGAAGAGGTCCATGTAGATTTTGGAAGCAGGCTTGGGCCATTTGTTTAAGGAATTCCAGGGTCTCTAAGAGTAGAGTAGTTCCAGGTGGGCATAGTCTGTTGAACTATGATGCTGGGTAGGGCTCTGAAGAATGAGGCTGGGGAGCTGTCTCTCTGTCCAGGTCAAAGAGTGCTACTGCCCAGGGTACTCATGAGAGAAATCTGCAGATGATCTCAACCCAAGAATCACAAAGCATCTAAAGAACACAGACACCAGTAGTGATCAAAAAAAGAAAAAAACCAGAAAGAATGATTTCTTGAGCAAACAGAGCAAATGGAACAATCTGAAAAGGACTTAGGAAGTACTTTTTATATCCTCAAAGAGATAAACAGGGGGAGGAACATGAAAACAAAAGTGTGAGCTATGAAAAAAGAATCAGTTGGAATCACTGGAAAGGAAAACTATGAAGTTTGAAATAAAATGAACTCAGTAGTAAACTAGGCAGAGCTGAAGAACAAATTAGTGAAATGAATGATTAAATGAACAAGTATTCCAGAATGCAACATGCAAAAGTACAATAAGATTTCAAAAAGAAAAAAAAAGGTAAGAGCCTTGGGGGATTAGATTATAAGATCCAGAAATTGAAAGAGAGAGTGGTAGAGAAGCAATGCAAGAAAAGATAATGGCTGAGAATTTCCCAGACTTGAAGAAAGATGTAAGCCCACCGGTTGAAAAATTTTATTGAGGACCAACTGGGATAAATTTTTAAAAATTCATACCTATAAATCAAGGAAAAAGAAGACATTGAAAAAGCTATTGGAGAGAAAAGTCAGATTACCTACAAAGGGACAAACACCAGATTGACATTTTATAGTATTATTATTATTTTTTTTTTTTAATTTTTTTTTTCAACGTTTTTTATTTATTTTTGGGACAGAGAGAGACAGAGCATGAACGGGGGAGGGGCAGAGAGAGAGGGAGACACAGAATCCGAAACAGGCCCCAGGCTCCGAGCCATCAGCCCAGAGCCCGACGCGGGGCTCGAACTCACAGACCGCGAGATCGTGACCCGGCTGAAGTCGGACGCTTAACCGACTGCGCCACCCAGGCGCCCCAATAGTATTATTTTTAAAGTGCTGTGGGAAAAGAATTGCAAATCTAGAATTCTTTCACCAGCCAAGCTATTATTCAGGAGTGAAGGTGAAATAAAGACTTTTCATGGGGTAGGACATTTCCTAGGATCTATGCCATAGGATATTGTATAGATGAAGCAAATTCATTTATGTAAGGTACTTATTAGACCAGTGCTTCACATATAAATAAGCATCTGTAAATGTTAGCTATCAGTCTGAATAAAAGAAGATTAAAGGATATACTTCAATTAGAAGAAAAATGATCTCAAAAAGAAGAAGCAGGGTTTAAGAACATGATGAACAAAAAAAGAGAAAAATATATAATTAAAAATTTTAGATGTCGAGTTTCTAAAAATAATTTTTAAAAAAAGAAGCAAGTACTAAAATTCTAGGTCAATGTTGGCAAACTGTGGTCCACAGATCAAATTGGCCTATTGCTTTTTTTTTAATATAGCTTGGATGCTAAGGATGATTTTTACATTTTAAAATGGATGAAAAAATTTTGTATTTTGTAACATGTGAAATTTATAGAAATTAAAATTTCAGTGACTGTAAAGAGTTTTTATTAGAAAACAGCCATACTCATCTGTACTGTCCTGCTGTTGCACTATAATTTTTGGAAAAAGTTAAAAATTTTTTTAATTCCAGTATAATTAACAGTGCTCTATTAGTTCCAGATGTATAATATAGTGATTCAATAACTCTATACATTACTCAGCATTCATCATGATTAAGTGTACTCCTTAATCCTCTTCACTTGTTTCACCTATCCTCCCCACTAACCTCCCAGCTAGTAACCACTAGTTTGTTCTCTATAGTTGAGAGTCTTTTTTGTTTGTCTCTTCCTTATTGGTTTGTTTTGGTTCTTAAATTCCACATATGAGTGAAATCATATGCCATTTGTCTTTCTCTGACTTATTTCACTTAGCATTATGCTGTCTAGCTCTATTCATGTTATTGCAAATGATAAGATTTCATTCTTTTTTATGGCTGAGCAACATTCCATTGTGTGTGTGTGTGTGTGTGTGTGTGTGTGTGTGTGTGTACACCATTTCTTGTATGTGTGTATGTGTATGTTTATACACACACACACACACACACACACACCATTTCTTTATCCATTCATCTGTGGATGGACACTTGGGTTGCTTCCATAATTTGCCTACTATAAACATTGCTGCTGTAAACAAAGGGGCACATATACCTTTTGAAATTAGTGCTTTTTTGTTCTTCAGGTAAATACCCAGTATCATATGGTAATTCTAGTTTTCATTATTTAAGGAAACACACACTGTCTTCCACAGTTTTCGCAGAAGTTTGCATTCCCACCAACAGTGCATGAGTGTTCCTTTTTCTCCACATCTTTGCCAACACTTGCTTCTTGTTTATTTTAGCCATTCTGACAAGCGTGAGGTGATATCTCCTTGTGGTTTTGATTTACATTTCCCTGATGATCAGTGATGCTAAGCATCTTTTCATGTGTCTGTTGGCCATCTGTATGTCTTCTTTGGAGAAATGTCTGTTCATGTCTTCTGTGTCCATTTTTAATTGGATTATATGTGTTTTTGGTGTTGACTTATATAAGTTCTTTATATGTTTTGGACACCCTAACCCTTTATTGGATAGGTCATTTGTAAATACCTTCTCTCACTCAGTAGGTTGTCTTTAAGTTCTGTTAGTTGCTTTGCTGTGCAGAAGCTTCTTATTTTTCTTTTTTAAAGATTATGTGTTCTGAGAAAGAGAGAAAGTGTGAGTGGTGGAGAAGCAGAAAGAGAGAGGAGAGAGCAAGAATCCCAAGCAGGCTCTGTGTCAGTGCAGAGTCCAACATGGGGTTCCAACTCACAAACCATGAGATCATTACCTGAGCCAAAGTCAGACGCTCAAGCAGTTGAGCCACCCAGGCACTCCAGAAGCTTCTTATTTTGATGTAGTCCCAGTAGTTTTATTTTTGCTTTTGTTTTTCTTGCCTCAAGAGACATATCTAGAAAAATATTGCTGTAACCACTGTCAGAGAAATTACTGCTTGTGTTCTCTTCTAGGGTTTTTATGGTTTTACATGTAGGTCCTTAATCCATTTTGAGTGTATTTTTGTGTATGGTGTAAGAAAGTGGTCCAGTTTCATTCTTTTGAATGTAGCTGTTCAATTTTCCCAATACCATTTGTTGAGGAGACTGTCTTTTTCCCAGTGTATACTCTTGCCTCCTTTATGGAAAATTAGTTGACCATATAACTGTGAGTTTATTTCTGGGCTTTCTATTCTGTTCTGTTGATCTATGGGTCTGTTTTTGTGCCAGTACCATACTGTTTTGATAACTACAGCTTTGTAGTATATCTTGAATTCTGGGATTGTGACACCTCCAGTTTTGTTCTTTTTCTTTAAATTGCTTTGGCTCTTTGGAGTCTTTTATGGTTCCATATAAATTTTAGGATTATTTGTTCTAGTTCTGTGAAAAATGCCATTGGTATTTTGATAGAAATTGCATTAAATCTGTAGATTGCTTTGTGTAGTATGGACATTTTAACAATTATTTGTTCTCACAATCCATCAGCATGGACTGTCTTTCCATTTGTGTCATCTTCAATTTCTCTCGTCAGTGTTTTAAATGTTTATTTTTGAGAGAGAGAGAGAGAGCGAGCACGAGTAGGGGAGGGGCAGAGAGATAGGGTCAGAGGATTCAAAGTGGTCTCTGTGCTGACAGCAGAGAGCACCATGTGGGGCTCAAACTCATGAACCGTGAGATCATGACCTGAGCCAAAGTCAGACACTCAACTCACTGAGCCACCTAGGTGCCCCTCATCAGTGTTTCATAATATTCAGAGTAGAGGTCTTTTACATCGTTGGTTATTTCTAGATATTTTATTCTTTTTACTGAAATTGTAAATGGAACTGTTTTCTGAATTTCTCTTTCTGCTATACTAATAATTTAGTGTATAGAAATGCGACAGATTTTTATATATTGATTTTATATTTTGCGACCTTACTGAATTAATTTATGTGTTCTAGTTTTTTGGTGGAGTCTTTAGGGTTTTCTCTATATAATATCTTGTCAACTGCAACTAGTGAAAGTTTTACTTCTTTCCTACCAATTTGGGTGCCTCTTATTTCTTTTTGCTGTGGCTAGGTCTTTCAGTATTATGGTGAGTAAAAGTGGTGAGAGTGGACATCTTTGTCTTATTCCTGATCTTGGGGGAAAAGCTCTTAGTTTTTCACCATTGAGTATGATTTCAGCAATGGGTTTTCCATATATGGCCTTTATTATGTTGAGGTATGTTCCCTCTAAACCTACTTTGTTGAGGGTTTTTATAATGAATGGATGTTGTACTTTGTCAAATGCTTTTATTATATCTGTTGAAATGATAAATGATCATATAGTTTTTATACTTTCTGTTAATGTGATGTTGATTTGATATTGATTGATTTTCAAATACTGAACCACCCTCCATCACAGGAAGAAATTCCACTTGATTGTGGTGAATGATTTGTTCGATTTGGTTTGCTAATATTTGATTGAGGATTTTGTATCTATGTTCATTAGAGATATTGGCCTGTAGTTCGTTCTCCACCCGCCCCCCCCCCCCCCCCCACCCCTTTCAGTCTCTCAGAGTCTCTCTCCTTTTGTAGTGCCTTTATCTGGTTTTGGTATCAGGGTACCGTTAACCTTATAGAATGAATTTGGAAGCTTTCTTTCCTCTTCTATTTTTGTTGGAATAGTTTGAGAAGAATAGATATTAAGTCTTTTTTAAATGTGTGGTAGAATGTACTTGTGAAGCTGTCTGGTGCTAGACTTTTGTTTGTCAAAGTTTTTTGGTTGCTGATTCAATCTCCTATACTGGTGATCTGTATGTTCAAGTTTTTAATTCTTTCCGATCCAGTTTGGGGAGGTTATATGTTTCCATTTCTTCTAGGTTCTCCAATTTGGCATATAATTTTTCATGATATTCTTATAACCCTTGGTATTTCTGTGGTGCTGGTTGTTTTTTTTTTCTCTACTTTTATTTCTGATTTTGTATTTCTGAGTCCCCTCACCCTGTCTCTCCCTATGAGTATGGCTAAAGGTTTATTAATTTTGTTGATTGTTTTCAAAGAACTAGGACCTGGTTTCATTGGTCTGTTCTATTGTTTGTTTGTTTTTTAAGTTTCTATTTTATTTATTTCTTCTCTTAATCTTCATGATTTCCTTCCTTCTACTGGTTTGGGGTTTTGTTTGTTGTTATTTTTCTAGCTCCTTTAGGTTGAAGGTTAGGTTTATTTGAGATTTTTCTTACTTCTTGAGGTAGGCCTGAATTGCTATAAACTTCCCTTTTAGAATAGCTTTTGCTGCCTCCTGAAGATTTTGGACCACAGTGTTTTCACTTTCATTTGTCTCCATGTGTTTTCTGATTTCCTCTTTGATTTCTTAGCTGACCCATTTATTGTTTAGTAGCCTGTTATTTAGCCTCCATGTATGTGTGTCTTGTGGTTGATTTCTGGTTTCATAGTGTTGTGGTTAGAAAAGATGTATGGTATGACTTCAGTCTTTTCAAACCTGTTGAGAATTGTTTGTGACCTAATGTGTGATCTATTCTATAGAATGTTCCATGTGCACTTGAAAAGAATGTGTATTCCACTGTTTTAGGATGGAATACGCCTGTTAGATCCATGTGGTCTAATGTGTCATTCATAGCACTGTGTCCTATTCATTTACTCTTTGGATGATCTATCCATTGATGTAAGTGGAGTGTTAAAGTACCCTACTATTATTGTATTATTATTGATTACTTCCTTTATGTTTGTTGTTAAGCTGCTGTATATATTTGGGTGTCTTCATGTTGGGTGCATAAATATTTACAATCCCTATATCTTGTTGGATGGTTCCCTTATACAATTCTTATATCTTGTTGGATGTATGATTATGTACTTTCCTTCTTTGTCTCTTGTTACAGTCTTTGTTTTAAAGTATATTTTGTCTAAGTGTTGCTACCTTGGCTTTCTTTTCACTTCCATTTGCATGATAAATGCTTTTGCATCTCTTCACTTTCAAATCTGCATGTGTCTTTGAATCTGAAATGAGTCTTTCATAGGCAGCATATAGATGGGCCTTGCTTTTGTATCCCTTCTGTCACTTTATGTCTTTTGATTGGAGTGTTTAGTCCCATTACATTCAAGGTAATTTTGGATAGGTATGTATTTATTGCCATCTTGTTAGTTGTATGGTTGTTTTTGTAGTTTTGTGTTCCTTTCTTGTTCTCCTTTTTCAAGGTTTGCTAGCTTTATTTGTTGATATACTTGGATTCCCTTCTCTTTATTTTTTGCATATCTGTTACCAGGTTTTGATTTGCGGTTACCTTTAGGTCTATATGTAACACCTTATGCATATAGCAGTCTATATTAAGTTGATGGTCACTTAAGTTTGAACCCATTCTAAAAGCACTAAATTTTTATTCCTTTCCCCTGCCATGTTTTAGGTAGATGGTATCATATTTTATATCCTTTTGTTTTGAATCATTTGACTCATTTTTATAGATATACTTAATTTTACTGCTTTTGTGCTTCCTACTTTTCTTACTCCTACTTACAGTCTTTCCTTTACACTCACAGAGTCCCCTTTAACATTTCGTGTAAATCTGGTTTAGTGGCCATGAATTTCTTTAACTTTGGTTTGTCTGGCAAACTCTCTCTTTCAATTCTGAATGATAGCTTTGTTGAATAAAGTATTCTTGGTTGCAAGTTTTTTTCTTTTAGCACTTTGAATATATCATTCCACTCCCTCCTGGACTGCAATGTTTCTGCTGAAAAGTCAGCTAGTTGTCTTATGTGGTTTTTCTTGTATGTATCTAATTTTTTTTCTCTTCTTTTAAAATTCTTTATCAGTACTTTTTTCCATTTTAATTACTATGCGCCATGGTGTGGCCCTCCTTGGGTTGATTTTGTTGGGGGCTCTCTGTGTCTCCTGAATGGATTTCTGTTTCCTTCTCCAAATTCAGGAAGTTTTCATCTGTTATTTTCTCAAATAAAATTTTCTCCCCACCTCTTCTCCATCTTATCCTTCTTGGATCCTTATAATATGAGTGTTATTACACTTGATGGTGTGGCTGAGTTCCCTTAATCTATTTTCATTTATTATTATTATTTTTTTCTCTCCTGTTGAGCTCGATTGCTTTCCACTACTCTGTCCTCCAGGTCACTGATCTGTTCTTCTGTTTCCTCTAGTCTACTATTTTCCCCTTCTAGTGTATTTTTAACTTCAGTTATTGAATTCTTCATCTCTGATTGGTTCTTTTTTTTACATTTTCTGTCTCTTTGTTGAAGGTCTCACCGAATCCTTCACTTTTGTCCCAGTTCAGTGAGTATGTTTATGACCATTACTTTAAATTCTCTATCAGGCATATTGCTTATCTCCATTTCATTTAGCTTTCTTGTGACTTTGTCCTGTCCTTTGATCTGGGACATATTTGTCTGTCTCCTCATTTTGTCTAACTCTCTGTGTCTGTTTTCTGTGTATTATGAAAGTCAGCAACATCTGCTCTTGAAAGTCTTGGATGTATGGAGAAAAGGTCCTATAGTGCCCTGCAGTATAATGTCTCCTGTTTACCAGAACCTGGCACTTCAGGGGTGTGTTGCATGTGCCCTGCTGTGGCTGAGTTATATTTGCCCTCAGTCCAGCCATTGCAATGGCTCTCTTTGCCTGTTTTGGGCAGGGCTTGGTCCCTGTGATGTAATTTGGCTAGTCAGGGGTCTCCTTGAGCTTGAGTTGAGTCTGACCAGGGGTTTGCTAGAGCTGCAATACCACCAGACTACAAGGTGCTCTCCCTGTGTTGTCCCCTCAGATGCTTTTGTTGGTGGGCAGGGCCTGCAGTCAGTCCAGAAATCTGTCCCTAGCCCACTGCTAGGGCTGCATTTGGACTGGTGTGTGTTGTTATCATCCCCTCTCCCTGGGGCAAGAGTCACTTGGAGTGGTGGTAGACCGTGTTTGGGTTGCTTGTGCAATGCCAGCCTTGGATGGACTCCTGCAGAGGGTTGTTCCACAGGAGACACAGGATCAGAGTGAGTGTTGTCAGCAAGGTCTGTGTCAGTCTCCAGGGAGGGGACTTGCAGCTGCCAGGGACAACTCTGCTGATGCCAGCTGGGTTGGAGGGGGTGGATCTGCAGAAGACTGTTGGGCAGGGTGTGCTGTTAGCAAGGTTGGTGGAGATTATTCCTGGTGTGCTGGTACTGGCAGATGTCCATACATCCACACTGGGGATGGGAAATGGCTCCTGTAAGCCTCTTTGTTCCTAGAGAAGTCTCCCAAAGATCCCTACTCCTCCAGTACAAACTCTGAGATTAGTAAACAAATCCACCTCCTGGATACCCCAGGTGTTTTTCAAATTGCTGTTTCTGTGCTGTATCTCAGTGGAACTGTTTGTTATGCTGTCTTTTTAAGAGTAGGGACTCCCGTTTCTTCTCACCCTGGGCTCTCCCAGAGCTGAGCCCATTGACTTTTTAACTTCCAGGTGCTAAACCCCATTGGTTTTAAGAACTCACAAAGCTGGGCTTCTCTGGCTTTCAAAGCTAAATGTTCTGGGGATTTGTCTTCCCAGTGCATGGCCCCTGTGCCTGGGGTGCTTATTTATCTCTGTACCCACCTCATTCTTCCTTTTTGTGGACAGTTATGTGGGTCTATTTGGTTCCACTAAGTCTTTGCCTTCCTAGCCTCCTTGATGTGGCCTCTTCTCAACATATGTGTGGAGAGTCTGTTTTGCCAGTCTTTAGTGTTTTTCTGGTTATTTACACTGGTGGGGGTGTCTTTAGTTGTATCTGTGGGATGAGGCGAGCCTAGGATCTTCCTACTCTGCTATCTCCCTGAAAGTTCTTGCTCTGCATTTTTAAATGTAATGATGATTAGGATGTGCCCCTGGTATTTAGCACACGAGATGGGTTTTGGGAGGTAGGCTGGCATGGACACTAAACATCCTGTGCTGTATCTGGCAGTCCCATACAAGAAATAATTTTTTGCTCAATATGGCAGTAATATCACTTTAGTTGAGAAATACTGAGTCACTGCAGTAAGAGGAAAAAATTGAGGCATGAAGATTAGAAATAAGAAGCAAAACTATCTTTCTGCACAATGTACTCATTTAGAAAATCGAATGAAGTAACAAATTACCAGAACTAAGAACCTGATTTCAATAAGGTAGCTGAATATAGAATCAACATGCAAAGATCAGTAACTTTTCTATATATGAACAATATCTAAGTAGAAATATTGAAAATATCATACTCTTAATATTGACAAATAACAAAGTGCCTAGGAATATCATTTAACAAAAACATGTGCACAGTATTATGGAGAAAAATGTAAATTATTCCTTAAGCACATGAACAAAGATTTGATAAAAAGAGAGGCATACCATGTTTATAAATGGGGAGAGTCATGCTTAAATAGATAGGATTTCTCCCCTAAACATTTTATACCTTCAAGCAATTCTAAACCAAATCTGTAATCCCAGTATAGCTGTGCCTATGTAAATCAGCATCTTTCCTTTTCTTCCCAGAAATCATACAAAAGCAACAAGCACAACACAACTCCCACAAATTGCACTTTCAGTGATACTTAAAAAAAATCTGTGAACTACTACTAAGTATTTGTTAGGACTACAAAAAGCAACTGAGATTCGGCAGAAACAATGTGGGAGGAAGGAAGGAAGCATGGGCTGTGGGAGAGCACCAGGGGACTCTCAGAAGGCTTGAGCAAAATTATACTTCTGGGAGGCAAATTTGGCAATATTCAGAAAAATTTTAAATGATGATATTTTATGATCTAGCTGCTAGACTTTAGATCCTTTCTAAGAATCATAGAGAAATTTGCATATGGGCATAATGAGACCAGTACAAGGATGTTTGTTGCAGTGTTACTATGTGTAATCAAAAAATTAGAAGCAACTTAAAACATCACTTTTGAGAAGATAGCTTAAATTGTGGTAGAGTCCTACAATGGAAGAATGCAGTTAGGTCTCTGTGTATGACTAGCATCCCCAAAACAAAGTTGAGTAAAAAAGCAAGTTGCAGAATGATACAGTAAAATATCATGGATGTAAATATTAAATAAAAGATTATCATATTGTTACTTATGTATAGTTCATTTTCCCCCCAGCTTTCCTGAGATATAATTGACATATTGTGCAAGTTTAGGACGCACCACATGATGACTTTATATACATATTTTTTGCAAAATGATTACCACAATAAGATTGGTTAACACACCTATTACCTCACATAGTACCATTGTTTTTTTAGTGTGTGTAAAACATTTAAGATCTACTCTCTTGGCAGCTTTCAAGTATATAGTATATTATTGTTAACTATAGTCACCATGCTGTACATTAGATCTCCAGAACTTATTCATCAAATAACTGAAAGCTTGTACCCTTTGACCGTTTTCACCCATTTCTCCCATGCCTCTCACCCCTGGAAACCATCAGTCTATGCTCTGTTTCTAGGAATTTCAGTTTTGTTAGATTCCAGATATAAGTGAGATCATACAGTATTTCTGTTTTTCTGTCTAACTTATTTTACTTAGCATAATGCCCTCAAATTATCATTCACGTTGTTGCAAATGGCAGGATTTCCTTTTTTATGGCTGAGTTTTATATATTTTATATTACATATAAAATTGATCACATATTAATTTTATTCAATATATATTATGTTTATTATATTTAATATGTTGTCTAGGAATTATACATATATCATTTTTTATAACATTCATGTGTTAATGGACACTTAAGTTGTTTCCATGTCTTGGCATCTGTAAATGCTGCAGTGAACACGGAGGTGCAGATATCTCTTTGAGATAGTAATTTCATTTCCTTCAGATATATACTCAGAAGTGAATCATATGGTACCTATATTTCTAGCTTTTTGAGGAACCTCCATACTGTTTTTCATAGCGACTGTATCAATTACATTCCTGCCAATAGTGTGCTAGGGTTCCCTTTTCTCCACATCCTTGTCAGCATTTGTTACCTCTTGTCTTTTTGAAAACAGCCATCCTTTCACAGATGTGAAAGGATATCTCATGTTTTTCTTTTGTAATTCCCTGATGATTAGTGATGTTGGGCACCTTTCATGTACCTACTGGCCTTTTTTATATCTTCTTTGGAAAAATGGCTATTCATGTCATTTGTCCATTTTTTAGTTGCATTATTTTGTTCTTTGCTATTGATTTGTAGGAGTTCCTAATGTATTTAGGATATTAACTCCTTATCAGATATATGGTTTGAAAATATTTTCTCCCATTCCATAGGTTGCCTTTTCCTTTTGTTGCTCATTTCTTTTGCTGTGTAGAAGTCTTTTAGTTTGATGTAGTCCCATTTATTTATATTTGCTTTTGTTGCTTGTACTTTTGGTGTCATATCCAAAAAATCATTGCCAAGACTAACATCAAGAAGATTCCTTCCTATGTTTTCTTCTAGGAGCTTTACATTTAAGTCTTTAATCCATTTCAAGTTAATTTTTGTGATTAGTGTAAGATAGGGGTTCAGTTTCACTCTTTTGCATGTGAACATCCTATTTTTCCATTACCATTTATTGAAGAGGGTATCTTTCCCCCAGTGAGTATTCTTGGCCTCCTTGTCAAATATTAGTAGACTATGTATGGGTTTATTTCTGGGCTCTTGATTCTTTTTGTGTCTATGTGTTTATTTTTATGCTAGTACTATACTGTTTTGATTACTGTAGTCTTGTAATATAGTTTGAAACCAGAAAGTATGCCTTAACCTTTTTCTTTCTCAAGGTTGCTTTGGCTCTTTGGGTTCTTTTATGGTTCCATAGGAATTTTAGGATTGTTTTTCTATTTCTGTGAAAAATGTCATTGGGATCCTTGTTAGGGATTATATCAAATCTTTGGATGTCCTTGCATAGTATGACTATTTTAACAATATTAATTCTTCCAATCCATGAACATGGGATATTTTTCCATTTATTTTTGTCATCTTCAATTTCTTTCATTAGTGTTTTATAGTTCTTAGCATATAGATCTTTTACCTCCTTGGCTAAATTTATTCCTGTTATTTTTGTAAAGGGGATTATGTTCTTTATTTCTTTTTCAGGTAGTTCATTGTTAAATGAACAACTGATTTAAATACAACTGATTTTTGTATGTTGATATTGTATTCTGCAACTTTACAGAATTCGTATGTCAGTCTAACCATTTTTGATAGTCTTTAGTTTTCTATATCTAAGATTATGTTATCTGCAAATAGAGACCATTTTACTACTTCCTTTTTGATTTGGTTGGCTTTTATTTCTTTTTTGCCTGATTACTCTGGGTGGGACTTCCGGTACTATGTTGAATAGGAGTGATAAGAGTAGACTCTTGTTTTGTTCCTGATCTTGGAGTAAAAGCTTTCAACCTCACTGTTGAGTGTGATTAACTGTCAACTTGTCTGTACAGTTCATTTTTGTTTTATTTCTCTAATAGAGAGGAAGTATAGAGTAGTACATAAGACCACAAGGGTCAGATTGCTATGTTCAAATCCTGATTTCTGCCACTTACTAGCTGTAAGTTACTTTGATATTTCTTTGCATTTCAAAATATTGATTTGTCCAATATAGGGCATTCCAAGGTATGATTGTTCAGTAGTCACAGAATATTCTTCAAATACTCTCTAGCATGTTATGTGTAACTAAAATGTCTTCTGGCTGAGTAACTAACAAGAGGCAGTACAGGGGATAGATAACAAGCTGTGAAGCACAGTGTGAGGATGTTTCCCAATATCATTTCATCCTGTCTTAACCCTTGAATTTAAAAAGGACAGGAACTGAAAGGGAGTAAATTAAATACTGGAAGGTACATGAGTTTGTCCATGTGTTTCTAACTTGCTTTGCTTCACCATCCAGGTCGAGGGCTCCCAGCAGGACAAGCTGAAGTTGAGATGATAGAACGTGCCCGGGAGAAGCGTGCTTGGGAAGCCACTCTTCCCTGTCTGAGTGACACCTCCCAGTTTGAGAAGAGGAGGAGGATGATGAATGCGATGGAGAGGAAGGAATGGGCCTTCAGAGAGCAGGAGATTGAAAAGTAAGTTCTAGATTACCCAGACATCTGCACCTGCACTGGTGGAGTAATGTAAATACTTTTTATCTGTAAAGAATTTTCCCAAATATGTGGGTTTATAACAACCCTCCACCTGTAGAGATAGGAAATTGGGTTGCTGGTTCTCTCAGGAGTAATAGCTCTATAATTTTCTCTCTAATAACATAAAAGTGTATAATGCCCTGTTTGTGTGTAAAGTGAAGCGTGGAACCCTTAACAGATTTGAACAATTCCTCAAAGCATCTATGATTCTTCTCTTCCCTTTTCTCTTTAGGAAAAATCTAATTTAGACTATTTCAGAATCCCACTGCTTTCTGCAAATGTCTTTCAAACTGACTCTTTATTTTTATTTTTATTTTTTAACAGTTTTGTTGAGATACAGTTCACCTATCCTAGAGTTCACCATTTTAAAATGCACATTTTAGTCATCTTTACTATATTCACAGAGTTGTATCTCCATCATCACTATCTAATTTTATAACACTTTCCTCACTCCAAGAAAGAAACGTTAAAGAAACTTTCCATTTCCCCCTTCCACCATCCTTTACAAATATTCACCTACTTTCTGTATCTTTGTATTTGTCTTTACTGGAAATTTCATATACATAGAATCATGAAGTATATGGTCTTTTGTAACTGGTTATTTTCACATGTGTTAAAGGTATACCTGCCTTGTACCGTATATTAGTTCTTTTTCCCTTTTTATTTTTTTTCTTTTAATTCAAGCATATATTTGTTCCAATTATTTCTAACAATAGTAAACTAAAAAGAGATTTTGAGCATTTAAATTTTTCAGTAGTTTTTTTTTTTTTTTTTTAACGTTTCTTTATTTTTGAGACAGAGAGAGACAGAGCATGAACGGGAGAGGAGCAGAGAGAGAGGGAGACACAGAATTGGAAGCAGGCTCCAGGCTCTGGACCATCAGCCCAGAGCCCGACCTGGGGCTAGAACTCATGGACCGTGAGATCGTGACCTGAGCTGAAGTCGGACGCTTAACCGACTGAGCCACCCAGGCGCCCCTTCAGTAGTTTTTACTATTTTTTTTTAAATTTATTTTTTTAATTTACATCCAAGTTAGTTAGCATATAGTGCAACAATGATTTCAGGAGTAGATTCCTTAATGCCCCTTACCCATTTAGCCCATCCCCCCTCCCACAATCCCTCCAATAACCCTCTGTTTGTTCTCCGTATTTAAGAATCTCTTACGTTTTGTCCCCCTCCTTGTTTTTATATTATTTTTGCTCCCCTTCCTTTATGTTCCTCTGTTTTGTATCTTAAAGTCCTCATATGGGTGAAGTCATATGATACTTGTCTTTCTCTGACTGACTGATTTCATTTAGCATAATACCCTCCAGTTCCATCCACGTAGTTGCAAATGGCAAGATTTCATTCTTTTTGATTGCCGAGTAATACTCCATTATATATATATATATATATATATACACACACACATATATATATAAGCATATATATACATTATATATAAAAGCATATATACTTATATATATAACATTATATGTATATTATATATTACTTATTAAATTATATATTATTATATGTTATATATATTATAATTATATATTATATACTATTATATATAATATATTATCTTATATATTATATATAATATATTGCATATTATATAATTACATAATAATATATAATTATAATTATAATATATATTATATATATTATAATTATAATTATATTATATATATTATATACATTATATATGTGTGTATATATATACACACATATATATGTGTGTATATATATATTATAATTATAATATATATTATATACATTATATATATGTGTATATATATACACACATTATATATATATACATATATATATATGTACACCACATCTTTTTTTTTAATGTTTGTTTATTTATTTTTAATATATGAAATTTACTGTCAAATTGGTTTCCATACAACACCCAGTGCTCATCCCAAAAGGTAGCCTCCTCAATACCCATCACCCAACTTACCCTCCCTCCCACCCCCCATCAACCCTCAGTTTGTTCTCAGTTTTAACAGTCTCTTATGCTTTGGCTCTCTCCCCCTCTAACCTCTTTTTTTTTTTTTTTTTCCCTTCCCCTCCCCCATGGGTTTCTGTTAAGTTTCTCAGGATCCACATAAGAGTGAAACCATATGGTATCTGTCTTTCTCTGTATGGCTTATTTCACGTAGCATCACACTCTCCAGTTCCATCCACGTTGCTACAAAAGGCCATATTTCATTTTTTCTCATTGCCACGTAGTATTCCATTGTGTATATAAACCACAATTTCTTTATCCATTCATCAGTTGATGGACATTTAGGCTCTTTCCATAATTTGGCTATTGTTGAGAGTGCTGCTATAAACATTGGGGTACAAGTGCCCCTATGCATCAGTACTCCTGTATCCCTTGGATAAATTCCTAGCAGTGCTATTGCTGGGTCATAGGGCAGGTCTATTTTTAATTTTCTGAGGAACCTCCACACTGCTTTCCAGAGCGGCTGCACCAATTTGCATTCCCACCAACAGTGCAAGAGGGTTCCCGTTTCTCCACATCCTCTCCAGCATCTATAGTCTCCTGATTTCTTCATTTTGGCCACTCTGACTGGCGTGAGGTGATATCTGAGTGTGGTTTTGATTTGTATTTCCCTGATAAGGAGCGACGTTGAACATCTTTTCATGTGCCTGTTGGCCATCCGGATGTCTTCTTTAGAGAAGTGTCTATTCATGTTTTCTGCCCATTTCTTCACTGGGTTATTTGTTTCGGGTGTGGAGTTTGGTGAGCTCTTTATAGATTTTGGAT
Organism: Panthera leo; assembly: GCF_018350215.1. Taxonomy (NCBI): domain Eukaryota; kingdom Metazoa; phylum Chordata; class Mammalia; order Carnivora; family Felidae; genus Panthera; species Panthera leo. The sequence continues at coordinate 65,430,944 of NC_056687.1, forward strand.
ACTAGCCCTTTGTCCGATATGTCATTTGCAAATATCTTTTCCCATTCCGTTGGTTGCCTTTTAGTTTTGTTGGTTGTTTCCTTTGCTGTGCAGAAGCTTTTTATCTTCATAAGGTCCCAGTAATTCACTTTTGCTTTTAATTCCCTTGCCTTTGGGGATGTGCCGAGTAAGAGATTGCTACGGCTGAGGTCAGAGAGGTCTTTTCCTGCTTTCTCCTCTAAGGTTTTGATGGTTTCCTGTCTCACATTCAGGTCCTTTATCCATTTTGAGTTTATTTTTGTGAATGGTGTGAGAAAGTGGTCTAGTTTCAACCTTCTGCATGTTGCTGTCCAGTTCTCCCAGCACCATTTGTTAAAGAGACTGTCTTTTTTCCATTGGATGTTCTTTCCTGCTTTATCAAAGATGAGTTGGCCATACGTTTGTGGGTCTAGTTCTGGGGTTTCTATTCTATTCCATTGGTCTATGTGTCTGTTTTTATGCCAATACCATGCTGTCTTGATGATGACAGCTTTGTAGTAGAGGCTAAAGTCTGGGATTGTGATGCCTCCTGCTTTGGTCTTCTTCTTCAAAATTACTTTGGCTATTCGGGGCCTTTTGTGGTTCCATATGAATTTTAGGATTGCTTGTTCTAGTTTCCAGAAGAATGCTGGTGCAATTTTGATTGGGATTGCATTGAATGTGTAGATAGCTTTGGGTAGTATTGACATGTTGACAATATTTATTCTTCCAATCCATGAGCAGGGAATGTCTTTCCATTTCTTTATATCTTCTTCAATTACCTGCATAAGCTTTCTATAGTTTTCAGCATACAGATCTTTTACATCTTTGGTTAGATTTATTCCTAGGTATTTTATGCTTGTTGGTGCAATTGTGAATGGGATCAGTTTCTTTATTTGTCTTTCTGTTGCTTCATTGTTAGTGTATAAGAATGCAACTGATTTCTGTACATTGATTTTGTATCCTGCAACTTTGCTGAATTCATGTATCAGTTCTAGCAGACTTTTGGTGGAGTCTGTCGGATTTTCCATGTATAATATCATGTCATCTGCAAAAAGCGAAAGCTTGACTTCATCTTTGCCAATTTTGATGCCTTTGATTTCCTTTTGTTGTCTGATTGCTGAAGCTAGAACTTCCAGCACTATGTTAAACAACAGCAGTGAGAGTGGGCATCCCTGTCGTGTTCCTGATCTCAGGGAAAAAGCTCTCAGTTTTTCCCCATTGAGGATGATGTTAGCTGTGGGCTTTTCATAAATGGCTTTTATGATCTTTAAGTATGTTCCTTCTATCCCGACTTTCTCAAGGTTTTTATTAAGAAAGGGTGCTTGATTTTGTCAAAGGCCTTTTCTGCATCGATTGACAGGATCATATGGTTCTTCTCTTTTTTTTTTGTTAATGTGATGTATCACGTTGATCGATTTGCGAATGTTGAACCAGCCCTGCATCCCAGGAATGAATCCCACTTGATCATGGTGAATAATTCTTTTTATATGCTGTTGAATTCGATTTGCTAGTATCTTATTGAGAATTTTTGCATCCATATTCATCAGGGATATTGGTCTGTAGTTCTCTTTTTTTACTGGGTCTCTGGTTTAGGAATCAAAGTAATACTGGCTTCATAGAATGAGTCTGGAAGTTTTCCTTCCCTTTCTATTTCTTGGAATAGCTTGAGAAGAATAGGTATTATCTCTGCTTTAAACATCTGGTAGAACTCCCCTGGGAAGCCATCTGGTCCTGGACTCTTACTTGTTGGGAGATTTTTGATAACCGATTCAATTTCTTCGCTGGTTATGGGTCTGTTCAAGCTTTCTATTTCCTCCTGATTGAGTTTTGGAAGAGTGTGGTTGTTTAGGAATTTGTCCATTTCTTCCAGGTTGTCCAATTTGTTGACATACAATTTTTCATAGTATTCCCTGATAATTGTTTGTATCTCTGAGGGATTGGTTGTAACAATTCCATTTTCATTCATGATTTTATCTATTTGGGTCATCTCCCTTTTCTTTTTGAGAAGCCTGACTAGAGGTTTGTCAATTTTGTTTACTTTTTCAAAAAACCAACTCTTGGTTTCGTTGATCTACTCTACAGTTTTTTTAGATTCTATATTGTTTATTTCTGCTCTGATCTTTATTATTTCTCTTCTTCTGCTGGGTTTAGGCTGCCTTTGCTGTTCTGCTTCTATTTCCTTTAGGTGTGCTGTTAGATTTTGTATTTGGGATTTTTCTTGTTTCTGGAGATAGGCCTGGATTGCAATGTATTTTCCTCTCAGGACTGCCTTTGCTGCGTCCCAAAGCATTTGGATTGTTGTATTTTCATTTTCGTTTGTTTCCATATATTTTTTAATTTCTTCTCTAATTGCCTGGTTGACCCACTCATTCGTTAGTAGGGTGTTCTTTAACCTCCATGCTTTTGGAGGTTTTCCAGACTTTTTCCTGTGGTTGATTTCAAGCTTCATAGCATTGTGGTCTGAAAGTATGCATGGTATAATTTCAATTCTTGTAAACTTATGAAGGGCTGTTTTGTGACCCAGTATATGATCTATCTTGGAGAATGTTCCATGTGCACTCGAGAAGAAAGTGTATTCTGTTGCTTTGGGATGCAGAGTTCTAAATATATCTGTCAAGTCCATCTGATCCAATGTATCATTCAGGGCCCTTGTTTCTTTATTGACTGTGTGTCTAGATGATCTATCCATTTCTGTAAGTGGGGTGTTAAAGTCCCCTGCAATGACCACATTCTTATCAATAAGGTTGCTTATGTTTATGAGTAATTGTTTTATATATCTGGGGGCTCCGGTATTCGGCGCATAGACATTTATAATTGTTAGCTCTTCCTGATGGATAGACCCTGTAATTATTATATAATGCCCTTCTTCATCTCTTGTTACAGCCTTTAATTTAAAGTCTAGTTTGTCTGATATAAGTATGGCTACCCCAGCTTTCTTTTGGCTTCCAGTAGCATGATAAATAGTTCTCCATCCCCTCACTCTCAATCTAAAGGTGTCCTCAGATCTAAAATGAGTCTCTTGTAGACAGCAAATAGATGGGCCTTGTTTTTTTATCCATTCTGATAGCCTATGTCTTTTGGTTGGCGCATTTAATCCATTTACATTCAGTGTTATTATAGAAAGATCCGGGTTTAGAGTCATTGTGATGTCTGTATGTTTTATGCTTGTAGTGATGTCTCTGGTACTTTGTCTCACAGGGTCCCCCTTAGGATCTCTTGTAGGGCTGGTTTAGTGGTGACAAATTCCTTCAGTTTTTGTTTGTTTGGGAAGACCTTTATCTCTCCTTCTATTCTAAATGACAGACTTGCTGGATAAAGGATTCTCGGCTGCATATTTTTTCTGTTTAGCACACTGAAGATATCGTGCCAAGCCTTTCTGGCCTGCCAAGTTTCAAAAGAGAGATCAGTCACGAGTCTTATAGGTCTCCCTTTATATGTGAGGGCACGTTTATCCCTTGCTGCTTTCAAAATTTTCTCTTTATCCTTGTATTTTGCCAGTTTCACTATGATATGTCGTGCAGAAGATCGATTCAAGTTACGTCTGAAGGGAGTTCTCTGTGCCTCTTGGATTTCAATGCCTTTTTCCTTCCCCAGTTCAGGGAAGTTCTCAGCTATAATTTCTTCAAGTACCCCTTCAGCACCTTTCCCTCTCTCTTCCTCCTCTGGGATACCAATTATGCGTATATTATTTCTTTTTAGTGTATCACTTAGTTCTCTAATTTTTCCCTCATACTCCTGGATTTTTTTTATCTCTCTTTCTCTCAGCTTCCTCTTTTTCTATAACTTTATCTTCTAGTTCACCTATTCTCTCCTCTGCCTCTTCAATCCGAACCGTCGTCGTTTCCATTTTGTTTTGCATTTCGTTTAAAGCGCTTTTCAGCTCCTCGTGACTGTTCCTTAGTCCCTTGATCTCTGTGGCAAGAGATTCTCTGCTGTCCTCTATACTGTTTTCAAGCCCAGCGATTAATTTTATGACTATTATTCTAAATTCACTTTCTGTTATATTATTTAAATCCTTTTTGATCAGTTCATTAGCTGTTGTTATTTCCTGGAGATTCTTCTGAGGGGAATTCTTCCGTTTGGTCATTTTGGATAGTCCCTGGAGTGGTGAGGACCTGCAGGGCACTTCCCCTGTGCTGTGGTGTATAACTGGAGTTGGTGGGCGGGGCCACAGTCCGACCTGATGTCTGCCCCCAGCCCACCGCTGGGGCCACAGTCAGACTGGTGTGTGCCTTCTCTTCCCCTCTCCTAGGGGCGGGATTCACTGTGGGGTGACCTGGCCCGTCTGGGCTACTTGCACACTGCCAGGCTTGTGGCGCTGGGGATCTGGCGTATTAGTTGGGGTGGGTAGGCAAGGTGCACTGGGGCAGGAGGGGCAGGCTTAGCTTGCTTCTCCTTAGGTGATCCACTTCAGGAGGGGCCCTGTGGCAGCGGGAGGGAGTCAGATCCGCTGCCGGAGGTTTGGCTCCGCAGAAGCACAGAGTTGGGTGTTTGCTCGGAGCGAGCAAGTTCCCTGCCAGGAACTGGTTCTCTTTGGGATTTTGGCTGGGGGATGGGCGGGGGAGATGGCGCTGGCGAGCGCCTTTGTTCCCCACCAAGCTGAGCTCTGTTGTCCGGGGGCTCAGCAGCTCTCCCTCCCTTTGTCCTCCAGCCTTCCCGCTTTCTGAGCAGAGCTGTTAACTTATGACCTCCCAGACGCTAAGTCGCGCTTGCTGTCGGAACACAGTCCATCAGGCCCCTCCGCTTTTGCCAGCCAGACTTGGGGGCTCTGCTTGGCCGGCGAGCCTCCCCTCCGCCCCGGCTCCCTCCCACCAATCCGTGGAGCGTGCACCGCCTCGCCGCCCTTCCTACCCTCTTCCGTGGGCCTCTCGTCTGCGCTTGGCTCCGGAGACTCCGTTCTGCTAATCGTCTGGCGGTTTTCTGGGTTATTTAGGCAGGTTTAGGTGGAATCTAAGTGATCAGCAGGATGCGCGGTGAGCCCAGCGTCCTCCTACGCCGCCATCTTCCCTCCCTCCTCCACACCACATCTTCTTTATCCATTCATCCATCAATGGACATTTGGGCTCTTTCCATACTTTGGCTATTGTTGGTAGTGCTGCTATAAACATTGGGGTGCATGTGTCCCTTTGAAACAGCATACCTGTATCCCTTGGATACATGCCTAGTAGTGCAATTGCTGGGTCGTAGGGTAGTTCTAGTTTTAATTTTTGGGGAGAACCTCCATACTGTTTTCCAGAGTGACTGCACCAGTCAAACTGACCCTTTCTGTTCATTCCCAATGCCATTTTGCCTAGGCCTTGGCCCTCTTCATATCCATCAGCCTCCTAGCTAATACTGTCTCTTATTCCCCCTCGTACTGGATTCACAGTCAGGACACCTTGGGTTTTAGCTACAGCTAACAGGGGCATTTTCTACTTTAAAGACAAATTGTGGAATTCCTCAATTAGGAAATGAACTCACGGTGGATAAACAACAATATGCCAAGGTACTTCTGGTTTTCAGTCATTTAACTAATGTATTTTCAGTAATGAGGCTGTCCTTGGAAGGTGTAGAAATGATGAAAACCCCCAAATTCCAGCTCCCCAGCAAGAAAGAAAGGAAAGAAAGGGAACTTATTGAGGTTGTTCTTTGTTCCAGGCTGCGCCGAGGCACTTTGTTACTCATAGCAATGCTACCATGGCCCCTGACAGTGTGCTTAGAGTTAAGAACCAGGAGAGTTAGACTCAACGTGGTTCTGAATTCAAAATATGTTTGTCTTTTTACAACACTTTCTATTAACCCTGAATCCAGACTGTGTGATGTTTTGGTAAAAGCTTGCAGCTAATAGAATGTAAAGTACTTTGGGGCAAAATAGGTATCAGGTACCCAATCCTGTCTGTAGAAAATTAAATTTAGTGCTGCAATTTAGAGAGGTATATTCTTATCAGAAGGACATTAAAAACCTTTAAAATGTTTCTGGCTACTTCTGTTTGGAGTGAGTGGAGATTTGGGAAAACTGAGAGAAGGTAGCCTCTGAGCTGGGTGTTGAAGGGTAAGAAGCCATCAGGTAGATGATAATATTAGTGATGATGATGATATTCGTAGAGCATGTTACACTTGTGGAGAGGTTACCACGTGCTGGAGCCATGTTTGTTCCAAGCCAGTAGTTCTCAAAGTGTGATACACAAACCAGCAGCACAAACCTGGGAACTTGTTAGAAATGCAGATTTTCAGGCCCCTCCCCAGTACTCCTCAGTAGGTATTTCTGACCTACTGAGTCAGGCCGTGGGCTCCAGGTAATCTGATGCATGTTTAGGTTTGAGAACCACTGTCCTGCCACATTGTAGACATTAATTCATTTAATACTCACAACAACCTTATGGGATGGATAGATAGATACTATTACATCCATTTTATGACTGAAGGAATTGAGGTAAGTGATGAACTTGAGAACCAAACCTTGGATTTCTAACTCCAGAGAGAAAGGTGACTATTGGTGTATGGCTTATTTTTTAAAAAATACCTGTTTCTCCATTTTCATTTGTCACTACTTCCACACCCTCCCCTCTACGTTCACTTTGAGACCCCCTGCCAGCATGACCTATTTGCTCTGTCTCTAGCCCTTTGATTTGAACATTCAGATTCCTCTGCTTAGGCATCGCTTTTTCCTTGTCAATGTGGCAAATCTCAATCCTTGTTTATCTTCAAGACTACAGAGTTAATGCCTCCTGTAAGGAAGCCTTCCCAACCTTCCCCACATCTACTGGGAATAGTGCTAAACATAGATGCTCTGTCATTTCTTCTCCCACAGTCTTTTCATTCTTCTGGTCTGGTATGTATCTCCTTGTCTTATAAAATGCTAGTTGATACTCCTGCTCCAATAGAACAGTGCTTCTTGATAGAAGGTGTTTTATCTTGTTCATCATTGTTTCCTGCCTGGCATACGGTGAGCACTTAATAAATATTTGACAAATGAGTGGCTGAATGAATTAGTCTATGAATTTTTAAGTAAGAGTAAAATGTTCAAATTCTATTTTAAGAAGGAAAATCTTGACAGCTGTGTGGAGCAAGATTGGAAGGAAGAGAGACTAGATTAGCAACTAGAGTCCAAGTTAGGAGAGGGTTGACAAAAACATGAGCTAGGGAATAGATGCGAGAAGTGCTTTAGAGGAGGAATCATTACAGGAGGGAAGAAGAGATAAGAAACAGTAGATTTCTGGGGGAACAAAATGAGCAGGCGTTTTTGAGGTTGTCAGGGGATAGCTGGAAATTCAAGTAGACAGGAATTCTGGTTTAGAAATACCTGGGCTTGAGGTACAGATTTTGAAGTCATCTATACATGGTTATATACACATGAGCAAGGTAGCTCTGGGAGAACAAGGTGAAGACAAGGGGAAGGGAGGCAAAGATTGACTGAGTGCCTGTATATGCCAGACCCTGGCATTTTCACATTTATTCCTTAAGATAGCATGCTGCCTCATTTTCTCGTCACTCCTATTACTTAACCCTCTAGCCAATATCTGTCGACCTGGAACTGTGCACATACATTTTGTTGTTCATTTAGGCTCATCTGCCTTGAGAGCGCCCCCCCTTTTTTTCTTTTTTACCTGCCATACTTCTCTTTGCCTTTCAGAACTACACCCAGACATAGTCCTATTATAGAGAGACTTATTGTTGAGTTGCCTCCCCAAGCACCTAATCCATTTGTCACACTTTTGCCAGAGTGATCTTTTTAAAATACATGAATATGATACCAGCCCAAAGAGAAGATCCTGTTTATGGCAGGCGTTCCCTTTCTCTCTAGTAGAACATTCTGTTGGAGATACCACATACTTCTTTATGTTTGGTAATTTAAAGACTGCAGGAGATTCGCCTGGAAGTCCTAAAAGAGCTGCTGAAGAAGCGTGATGAGAATCAAAATGAAGTGAACATGAAGCATTTGAATGCCCAGTGGTCTAAACTGCAGGAAGCAAAGGAGGCAAAACTGGCACAGATTCAGCACAGACATGTATCAGGTAAAGGTGCAATATGAACAATGAAGAAAATGGGAAAGTTGGCTTTGCTTTGAATCTTTGACCAAACCTGATTTAGATAGAATTCTTATGAGTCCTAGTGTTATTAAATGAATAAAGGAAAAGAGTTACTTTCAAAAGTAGAAGACTGGAGGAAAATTTCTAAGAAAACCAAGTAGTAATGTTCTAACAGGTAGTCAAGTTAATGACATTGGCACGCACACGTGTGTGTGTGTGTGTGTGTGTGTGTGTGTGTGTGTGTGTGAGAGAGAGAGAGGGAGAGGGAGAGAGAGGGAGAGAGAGGGAGAGTAGTCTCCATGAGACTCTCCAGTCTCATGGGTTGAGTTCCCAGAGAGCCCAATTTCTCAACCTTTTTTAAAATTATTTCCCTTAAATGAGACATGTAGACATATTTTCTCCTGCTTGCCCCCTCCCATGAAATTTTAATACCATGGATTTGTTTATGTATTGTATCTGTACATATAAAAGGAGTAGTCAGTGGATGATTAAGAATGACTATATAAAAAATTTTTAAGGACTATATAAAAACTAAATTAAAATTAAAAAAATTAACTTATTAGGATTTAGCTTTATAGCTTTATTTGCTTAGTAACTTTTAATATAATTTCCTTATAAAATTGTAATGTATCAATTATATATGCAAATTATCAATTTAATGTATAATAACAGAATGTAATTACAACTTAAAAAATCAAATTTGTTATTTTTCTAGCAAAAGTAAAACAGTTATAAAAATTAATTCCATAAAATTATTTTTAGTGAACTTTAACTTTTAACTAGATGCTAGGTATACATGTTCAACAGTTGTTTTGTTTTTTTTTTTCAGCACTTCACAATACTAACAATGGGTTGAGTAGCTTTTTTTTTTTTTTTTACTCCCCCTGTCCCTCTCTTCCTGCCCTTTGGGATCACCTCCCAAATAAACTGCTTGCACAACTGCTTTTGTCTCATGCTCTGCCTTTGGGGGAACCCTGGCTAAGACAGAACTCAAATGTCACTTCCTCAGGGAGGCCTTCAAGGACCCCACTCCCTCCCATCATAAGTGAGGCACCTATTGTCTGCTCTCACTTATATGCCCCTGAACTTGTCGTGTGTGTGTGTGTGTGTGTGTGTGTGTGTGTGTGTGTGTGTGAGAAAATAACTTTTAACTAGCTTCGAGGTATGTAGTTAGACATTGTCAACATTTTTTCTTTTCAGTACTTGGTATAACTAATGATGAGTTGACTAACTTTTGTAGGTAAATAATAAAATGTTAACTATTTTTATTTAATTCTAAAATCCCAAGTTATACACAGAAGCACTGAGGATCAAACATAAACACCCACAAGTCAGCAGTGGTGCATGCAGCTGCCTCTTGCAACAAGACTTGGCAGTCCGACAGTATGACTTTGCATGCATTGAGAGCACACAGCATAGAGCCTTCAAACCGGCTGGCTCTGTGATAGGACTGAAAGAGAAGGAGCCGGTGGAGGTAGCAAGCATGACTCCTTAGATGAATGAACTCTGAATGTGCACAGCTCAGCCTTTTCCCTCTGACTGCCAAACACTTCTAGAGCTCTAAGCTGGGATATATTGTGCTTTATTCTATTGTTAACCAAGATGGTCAGATTACTGAAGAACCTGTAGTCTCCCTCCCTTGCAATTATTCTCCTAGGAGAAAATAATTCTCCAAATCTCCCCTGAACATGTATTTTTCAGTTACTTTGAGTTTCGTTTGTAAGCCTGGAAGACTTTTGCCGAATACACCTTCTTACCTCAGAGCTTGGAATGCAGTTATTCAATTTTTTTTAAGTTTTTAATGTTTATTTATTTTTGAGAGAGAGAAAGAACAAGTGAGCAAGGGGCAGAGAGAGGAAGACACAGAATCTGAAGTAGGTTCTAGGCTCTGAGCTATCAAAACAGAGCCCAATGCAGGGCTCAAACCCACGAACCAGGAGATCATGACCTGAGCCAAAGTCGGACGCTCAACCAACTGAGCCACCCAGGTGCCCCAGTTATAAAAGATTTTTGACAAGTACCCATTGAGGACACTAATTGACTCAACTTCTGTCACTCCCGCTTGTCTCATGAGGATCTGGGCCACACAGAGGACTAACCTCTGTTTTTAGTGTTATATTCTGTTTGCAGTGAGTGGTCTTCATGACTGCACAGTTCAGTAGTTTCTCTGTGAACAAAAACAAAACTGGCCTATTATTATGCATTTGTTTAGAATTATATTTTGGAGATAGTCACAGAGGTATGTTTTATTCTAGCAATCAGGAAACTTGTGGGAAAGGGAAAGAATATAGAAGGGAAGTTGGAGAGAAGAAATATCATCAAGGATTATTCTGACTATGCATCCCAGGTCTATGGGCCTTTGTCTCGCCTTGGTCGTTTCCCTGATAACAACTCAGAGGACTTTGTAGTAAAAAACCACTATCTCAACACCTATGAAGGTAAGATGTTTACATGATAACAAGTCTAGTATAAGAGGAGTATTAGATTAAAGTACTAGAAGATAAAGAAGTATTGGATTAAAGGCTAAACAACAAGTAAAAATATTTTCAAGAAATAGCAATGAACACATTCAATATTATTAATATGAGTTCATACAAACCAATAAAAACTGCTAAGACTCAAATAAATGGATATACTATATAACAGTGTATCAATGCTTAGCTACTAAACATTTAAACTTGTTCAGTGTCACTAATAAAGTTATACAAAAATGAAACTGAAAAAGCTTTTATATCAGATTTTCAAAGCAAACAAGAAATATATAACGAAATCAGCCCTTTAAGAAGTGCTAGAAAACTAGTGGGCAAGGAAATGGATAACCAGGGGATAAATTCATAGAGCTGTACCTCTTATAAAGTCCAAGAGAAGCTTATTTAGATTATTTAAATTTTAGTTGACAAGTTGAAGCATCATGTATATGGCCAAGATCATGAGTTGATGGTCACACTCTTGAACTTGTGTCTCTGGCTGATCATCTCCAGAGCAGAATAAGATAAATTTGTGTACATCTACTTTAGAATGATGATCCCATGTATCGTATGACCATTAATTTTCTCTTGATTATTATCGTAGAATTTACTAAATTTTTGTAGGGAAATATTTTATTAGAATGGATTCTCATTTTACAATCTTAAGTCACTGAGAACATGAGTTAATTATGCAGAAATTTGCTTTACGTTTTGGGTCCACTCCAATTATGTGGGCTCTACCTCATCAATAATTCTAAATGAAACCACTTGGCAAATAGCTCCTAAAACTAACAATACGCTTTCAAAATGCTAAATTTAATCACCAAATACTAAAAAACATGTACTTCTTTCCTGTAGGATTAGTTGAACTTGAGTCATGTCTCCCAGATTTTGTGACACAACCCCGAATCAGACCTCCAAAGCCAAAAGTCACTACCACGAAAGCTGGTTTTCTCAAGAGGGCAGCAAGAATGGACCATGAGTTGGCAGAGGTTCATAAGGTATAATAATCCTTATTCATAGACAAGATGCTTCTAGTGGGACTTTTGCAGTGAAATACTATACCTCCAAAATTGCAATGTCCAGTAGTTCTCAACACATAATTCTACATTTTTTCTCCTCCCTAGATTTTTCTCTTCTGGAAGTTGCCTCTGCTATGCTGAATGAATATGCTTCTTTTCCTCATTTCAAACTGTAGGAAAATCTCTTGGAGGTTGTTCTCCAATTTCTTGGCGGAAGTCATGTTACTTCCTAAAAGTGGTTCTGACTTTGGATCTCCATAATATCTGAGACTACGTTGAGGCGTAGCAACTTTCTAGTGTTAGGAATTACTGCTGGTTTTAATAGTGTACTAGGCCTCATTTTCTCCCTTTTAGATTTGTTACCAGGGTAACAGGGAGTCACATTCAAGGCCTCTCTGTTCTAGTTTAAAGCTCAACTAAATGAGAAAGTGCAATGGTTGTCCCCGTGAAACAAGTACAGAGGAGCCACCAGCTGTGCTTCCCATGTGTTAATTGGACTGTAGGTGTATAGACTCTAGAATTCGTGGTTTATGATAGTGCTGCTCAGTCTTTAGCAGGCATCAGAATCACCCAGAGGGCTTGTTAAAACACGTGTTGCTGGGCCCAACCGCAAAGTTTCTGATTGAGTAGGTCAGAAGTGGGGCTGGAGTATTTGCATTTGTTACAAGTTTCCAGGTAATGCTGATCTGTAGGAACTACACTGAGACTCTCTGGTCCACGACATAATCTCCCCACTGGTCCACCTATGTTTGTTCAGTTGGTTTTGGTAATGGAATAAGAATCCATGGGAGCCCATACTCACTATAAAAATTAGGACCTTAACAGTAATTCATGTGTATTTATGTGGTTCTTCCCACCTCATCCCCCTGTCTCCATTTACCCATTTGAACTCTGCATTCATTATTCTCTCACTTTCTGTAAGATGTGTTAGTAGATACTTTTTGTTAGGGTGTGGAAGTTCTCTTCTGTTCCTAATTTACTGAAGCTTTTAATCATGTGTTCATGTTGTATTTTGTCACATGTTTCAGCTGTATCTATTGAGATAATTATATATTTTTCTTTTTAAAATTATTATTATAATAAGGAACATTTATAGTTGCCTTTTTTTTTTAAACAAACATTAACCTATCCTTACATACTGGGGATGAGCCTAACCTGGTCAAGGTGTTTTATCTTACTTTTAATACATTGTTGGATTTGATTTACTAGTTTATTTTTCAGAATTTTGATTCTATATCTGTGAGTGAAATGGCCTTACTTTTCTTTCTCATTTTGATTCTGTACAGTATTGGTGTCAGAGTTATACAGGTCTTCTTAAGTGACTGCAGAGTATTCCTTCTTCTCTACTTCTGAAAAGAGTTTAAGCTTAAGATGATCTGTTTCTTCAGTTTGGTAGAATTATTATCTGAGATGTTACCTTCATGGGAAAGCTTTCACCACTCCTTCATTTCTGTACTATTTACAGATCTTTCTGCATTGTTTTGGTAAATTACATTCTTTACAAGGTCCATTTCACCTAACTTTTCAAATTTTTTTGGCATACGTTGATAGTATTATTTTATAATCTTCTTAGCGTTTATCTATAACCGTGCCTACTTTTTCAGTCATAATATTATTTATTTGTGCTTTAACTCTTTTTTCTTATTCAGCTTTACTGGAGGCTTATTAATTTTCTTGGTATTGTTCTTCCAAGGAAGGAACCTCCAAATTTGTTGATTTTCTTTACTATAGATATTTTATCAATTGTATTAACTCCCATTCATATTATGTCTTTCTCTCTTCTTTCTTTTTGCTTTGTAGTTCTTTTCCTAACTTAAAGTAGGCATGTAGCTCATTAATTTTCAGGCACTCATCAGTTTTATAAAGTATTTAAGGCTAAACATTTCCTTCAAAACACTGATTTTGGTATATTTCATTAGTTTTGATATGAAGTGTTTATTAGTATCTAACTTTTTAAAAACATCTGTTATGGTTTTTGCTCCTGTGAGTATTTAAGTTTTTAAACTTCCAAATATGCAGGAATTTTAACTCGTTTTTGAAGTAACTTCTAACTCATTTGCTCTATGGTCAGGAATCCCTATTCTTTGAAATTTAGTGAGGCTTGTCTTGTGAACTAGTATATGAGTTTACATATAAAATAATCTAAGTCCACCTTCAAGTAATATTATCACTTTCCAAACAGTGCATTTCCCTTATAGCAGATTATTCCCAGTTCCTCCCTATAGTCCCTGTGGCATTGTAGTCGTTCACTTCACTGATCCATAGGCTATAATCACCCAATACATTTTTACTATCATTGCTTTAACAGTTATATTTTGGATCAATTAAAAATAAGAAAAAATAGTTTAATTTACCTTCATTTATTCTTTCTGTGCCACTGTTCCTTTCTTTATAGAAATGCAAGTTTCTGACCAATGTCATTTTTCTCCTGCCTGGAGAACTTGTTTTACCATTTATTACAGGACAGGTCTCCTGGCAAAGAACTCCTTCAGTTTTTGTCTGTCTCAAGAAGTCTTCGTTTCTCTTTTATGATTTTTTTTTAGATATAATTCAATACCATAAAATTCACCCTTTTAAAATATACAATTCAGTTGTTTTTAGTATGCTCACAAGATTGTTCAACCATAACCATTATCTAATTCCAGAACATTCTTATTATCCCAAAAGAAACCCCATATCGATTAGCAGTCACTCCCAATTACCCTCTTCCCCATAGCCCCTGGCAACCACTAATCTTTCAATTTATGGATTTGCCTATTCTGAACATTTCATATAAATGAAATCACACAATGTATGGCCTTTTGTGTCTGGTTTCTTTAACTTAGCATAATGTTTTCAAAGTTCATCCATGTTGTAGTAGGTCTCAGTACCTCATTACTTTCTGTGACTATATGATATTCCATTGTGTGGATGTGTTACAATTTGTTTATCTGCTCATCAGTTGATAGAAATTTGAGTTGTTTCTCCTTTTTATCTAAGCAATGCTGCTGTGCACATTTGTGTACAGATTTTTGAGTGACATAAGTTTTTCAGTTCTCCTGGCTTTAGATCTAGGAATGGAGTTACTGGATCACATAGTAACTATGTTTTACTTTTTGAGGAACTGCCAGACTGTTTCAGAAGTGGTTGCACTGTTTTACATCCCTACCAGGAATGTATAAGGATTCTGATTTCTCCATATCTTTGCCATCACTTGTGACTGCCCATCTTTTTATTATAGCCATCCTAGTGTGTGTGAGGTGGTATGTCACTGTGGTTTCAGTTTGCTTTTGTCTAATGATTAATGAATTATAGCATCTTTCATGTGCCTTTCATTTGTATATCTTTTTTGGAGAAATGTCTATTCAGATTCCTTGCTCATTTTTTAATTGGGTTGTCTTTTAATTGTTTATTATAGACATTACTTTTAATGTCTATTGTTGAGGTATAGGAGTTCTGTATATATTCTGAGGCCTACCCTTATCAGATAAATGATTTGCAGATTTTCCTCCTATTCTGTGGGATGTCTTTTTACTTTCTTGATAGTATCCTTTGAAGCAGTTAAGTATAAAATTGTGATCTTTTCACTTTTGGATAATGATTTCACTGAGTATAGAATTCTAGGTTGGTGGGGTTTCCTCCCCCAACACTTCAAAGATTTCACTCCATTCTCTTCTTGCATGGATGGTTTCTGACTAGAATTCCACTATAATTTTTATCTTTGTTTTTCAGTAGCTAAGGTGTTTTTTCCTCTGGCTTCTTTCAGATTTCTTTCTTTGTCTTTGGTTTTCTCTAATTTAAATACTATATGCCTGTGGTGTTTGTGTGCGTGTGTGTGTTTAAGGTATGTGTCTTTCATGGCGTTTTTTTAAGCTTTCTGGATCTGTAGGTTGGTGTTTGTCATTAATTTAGCAAAGTTTCCAGCCATTATTATTCCAAATATTTATTCTGCATTCTCTTTCTTCTCCATCTCGCATTCCAGTTGCACTCATTACTCCTTTTGATATTGTCTCATAGTTCTTGGATGTTTTGTTGTATTTATTTGTTTGTTTCTCTTTGCATTTCAGGTTGAGTTTTTATTGACCTATCTTTAAATTCCTGGATTCTTTTTTTTTTTTTTTATAGCTATGTGGAGTTTACTGATGAGCCATTGATGGCATTCTTCATTTCTATTATAGTGTTTTGATTTCTAGCCTTTCCTTTTGATTCTTTGAGTTTCTGTCTCTATTTACATTACTCATCTGTTCTTGCATGTCATCTACCTTTTCCATTAGAGCCTTTAACATAATATTGATCATTGTTATCTTAAATTTTCTGTCTGATAATTCCAACATTTATGTCCTATCTGAATCTGGTTCTGATAATTGCTTTCTCTCTTTAGACTGTGTTTTTGTGGGGTTTTTTTTCCCCCTTTCCTTTGGAATACCTTTTAATGTTTTTGATAGCCAGACCTCTTTTATCAAGCAATAAGAACTGAAGTAAATAGGCATAATGTGGGATTTATTCTAATCTGGCTAGACATTGGGCTGTGTTTAATGTTTGTTGTAGCTGATGGGGTCATAGGATTCACATTATTTTATTGTCCTTGTTTTTATATGTCCTTTTGGATTTGGGATGAGATGCCATTGTATGGAGTCTGTTAGTTTAGAATATTGGTTTGAATTGAAGAGAATCACTAAATATCAGGCTTATGTCCAGACAGTGTATCTGCTTTTAGTCTTATGGCTAACATTATTTTGAGAATTCAGAATCATAGAAACATGAAGGTACAGGTGGTATAAGGTTTAAAAAATACTTTATGGGCTATGTCACAGTAATCATGGAAGAAAAATATCTAGAATGGCATAAAAGAATTTCCACAGCACAATATTTTCAGGCTATTCTTGGTAGTAATTTAGGTTGGAATATATTTTTGAAGATTTGTCAAATTACTTACATCTTAAAGTAGGTTAAAAGAGTGTAACAATCAGTTCTTTCTTTCATTTATGAAAACTATGGATTAAACTCAGTTGCCTAGCCAGTTTGTCTTTTAAGCAGGTTAAAATGTATTGTTTGGTAAGAGCATTTCCTTGATATTCTCATATTCATTCATGTTCCTTTCTCTCTCCCTGGGAACTTTATTTTTCAAGACAATGATAAGACTGAGATTGAAGAAATTCTCAAATATTTTTGTTAGTTTTATTATAATTTTGATTGGACTTCTTGACCAAAGATTTTTAATTGTAAAAATCCAATTGCTTTTTTTCAAAATTTAAGTGATTTTTTTCTTTCTTTTCTCTCATATTTAGAATTTATTTATTGACTGGGAAAAATATCCACATAGTTCAAAATTCAGGAGTTCTATGAGAGAATTAAATGTAAACCTTCTATCCCTGTCTCCCAGCTATGCGGTTCCAAGTATCTTTTTAAACTTTTTTTTACACAAATGTTAGTATATAATACACATGGTTTTGTCTGTGCTTTTATTATTTAATATATCTTGGAGATCATCCCATAATTACGTTACATTATTTTTTGCATGATATATCATTGCTTAAATGTGCCATATTTAACCAATCCCCTCTTGTTATTTATATTGTCTCAAGTTTTTTGTATTAAAAGTAATACTGCATTGAGTAATCTTGTTTGTATATAATTCGGTACATGTGTGAACATATCTAGAAGAAAATTCTTAGACATGGAATTGCTGGCCCACAATATGCCTGCATTTATAGTTTTGATGGATATTGACAAATTTCTTGCATAAATGATGTACTAATTGCTGCAGTGTATGTGAGTGCCTGTTTTCCCAGATCGATACCAACATATTATGAATGACTGGTTTTAAAGTGGTTTCATGTGGTGCTATTTAGGGCCTATCACTGAAGAGATGCCTGTGTTTAGAATTATTATTTTTTTGATTGCTGTTGCTTTTATTGAGTCAGTAGTTGTGGTTATTGTAAAGCTGTTATATATATATATATCTTGTGTCAGTTTTATTTTGTAGAAACTCAGAGGTTCTATTTCAACCACAGTAATTTCATATGGTTTCAAATTTTACTCAATTTGCATATTTTTACTAATTTCAAGTTTTGGCTTTGTGCTTGTTTTATCACTTCTGTATGTTTTCTGTGGGAAAACTAATGTAAAAATTATGTGGTGAAAAATGTGATTCTATTATTTTATTCTTGAGAGACAGAGACAGCATGTGAGTTGGGGAGGGGCAGCGAGAGGGAGACACAGAATCCGAAGCAGGCTCCAGGCTCTGAGCTGTCAGCACAGAGCCCAATGCGGGTCTTGAACTCACAAGCTGTGAGATCATGACCTGAGCCGAAGTCGGATGCTTAACTGACTGAGCCACCCAGGAGCCCCAGAAAAATGTGATTCTAAAGTATGATTTTTAAATGACAGAGATTAGAATTTTTGATACTTTTAAGTTAAAAGTATCCCCTCCTGTGGCTGAATATAGAACCAGTGAACAAAATCCTATGTTACATATAATTTGGGGGACTTTTGGTGATCAAAAGTAAAACAAATAAAACGTATGTTGAAATCAGAACACACACACTGTTTCACAAGGAAACAAGTTCATTTTCAAGAATCATGATGTGCAGGCCTTCACTGCCAAAGGAAAGCTCCTCACTTTGAGACAGTTGCCCTTGAATGCTCCTCAATTCCCCTATAGCAACAAAACATCAAATATTTCCATCATTTATGGCACAGGGAAATTTTCTATTGCCCAGGCACTTATTCTAAACAGATAATAGGCTCTTGTGAAAGAATAGGAGTTGGGGTTTTGTTTGCATACATACGAGAGAACCTTTTAAAATCTCAAAAAAAAAAAAAAATTTAAGTCCTCCAAATCTTTGATTAAAATGGATAAACCTAGAATATGTGCCATGTTTATCCAGTGGTTAGTTGATCTTTAGGAATATCATAACATCCCTTGGGTCACAGAAGCACCTGGGTTTGGACTTTCTCAAACTGTCCAAGCATAACCATAGAGAAGATAATTTCTGATTGATCTTCAGAACTATGGACTAGATCTGGTAGTGGAAGAAAATACAAAGGTAAAGAATGACACTACTTGGTGTTATTATTCTAGGCAATATTGGATAAGAAGAATAAAGTTCTTGAACCAAAGAAACTTCTGCGCTTTCTTCAAAGAAAGTCACTACCTCAACCTCGCCTTCCAACTCCAACTTTGGAAATGAGTTCCAATGTAAGTTTGAAATTTGATTTGAAATGCTAAATTCAGTATTGCTGTCTGTTCTTAGACAGTTTGAGTTAAAAACAAACCTAATTTAACAGGGTTACCTTCTCAAGATATGACTTATATGGCATTTATTCTTATGATTCAAACATCAAACACACACGAATAAGCACAACAAAATCTTTCCAAGAAAAATAGGCATCAGAAGGTAATCCTCATGTATGTCAAATAAAAAAAGAAGATTGAATGATGATCAGTTACTGTAACCATCTTGCCCACATGGGGAGGTGGCTGATGACAGCTGGTGTCAGAGAGGAGTGAAGTGCCAGAGATGTCATGAGGACAGGTTGGCTTCTGAGGTAGGACTGGCTCAAAGAGGTCACCTTGACCAGAGTCATACCTCACCTTCGTAGATCTCCAAACTCTGTTTGGGTGAGGTACCAGAGTCAGTCAGGATTTAGGACTGACTCAGACTAGACAGCCCCCACCTCCAAGAAACTGCTAGAGATGCCACAATCCAAACGTCCTGCTTGACCGAAGGATAACTGCCTGGTAGATGCCTGGTAGATGACCTCTTAGCAGGTCAGCCCATCATCTCCCAGGATAGGGCAGTTCTCACAAGAAGCCAGATTGTACTGAGAAGGTTGCCAGAGGGAGGGGAGTTGACAGGAGATCTCATTAGGGCTTCTGATGGGTCACCTGCGTGGAGGAACTGCCAGGATGTGCTTCTGGACATCCCCTTTGCTAGACTTTATGCCAATCACTCCCTGTGGTTAACACATTGTCTTTCACATGTGTGAATGCTATTGATTTCTGTTGCTTTCTTTTGCATGTAGAGGCACCTTAATTAGATTTGCAGACTCTGCTTTCTGCTTTTGACACAGTTATTTAAGGTGATTTTTGTAGATGGCTAATCTTGTCCATTCTGATTTTACCAGCTTATCTAAATTCTTGTGAGAAACACCTTACTCTAGACTCTGACACAAACTAGCTTTATTCCTTGTCTACTCTTGATCAAACATGAAAAAACTATTGCAAAAGGGATGGTGTAAGCAATACTTGTTGCTTCAAGAAAGATTTTGCTGGAAAGGAGTATAGAAAAATGAAAATGGCTTAAATTGTAGGGATAGCATGAATTTTTTGCTGTTGATATGATTTGTAATGATGTCTTATCATTATAAAAGAATGAATTTTAACAATCCAGTAGCATTTAAAATACTATATGTTCAATGAGAGTATAGACCTCATTTATTTCTCTTTAAGTCTCTGGCATCTAGCACAGTCCCTTTTGCTTGATCTGAGTCTTCAAAAAATATTTCGTGCTGACTGCTGCTCTTCTCAAGCTGCTTGGTTCTCACTTTGTTCTTTTAGGAAGAAGAAGATATAGAGATGGCTGTGATCTACCTTCAAAAGTTACTCCGGGGAAGAGTCGTTCAGAACACGGTGTGTAGGGTCCAACCACTGGTCCTGTGCTTCTCCTTTGAGGATGGATTTATAGAACGCATATGTGCTTGGTTCCTTGGGGTGAATTCCTTCTGGCACCCTGCTGTCCTCTGGAACTCTATACTCTCAAGTTACCTACCCATTCCCTTCTGTTCCAGTTTGTCCAAGTGGGTGGCACAGTGTCAAAGAGAGAAAGGACCTGCTTGCTGTTGGTCACAGTTGTAACCAGGGCAAAGTGAAATTAATATCTTCCTTAGAATTGCTAAATCCAGCCATTTTCCTACCTAAATTTTGACTTTTTAAAAAAGTTTATTTAATCTCTACACCCAACATAGGGCTTGAACTCATTGACCCCAAGATCAAGAGTTGCATGCTTTTCCAACTAAGTCAGTGGGTGCCTCTGAATTTTTACTATTAAGGCATCACAAACCAAGTGGATTCCCTAATTTTCCACAAAGTCATAATTATTTGAGTTGGCATATAGCTAGCAACACCTGAATAATAAATAGCAAAGTAATAATAACTACAGTTTTAAAGCCATAGTATAAGCTCACATTATATTTTCTTTGCTTTATTTATATCATCTCTCTTTTTTTCTATCAGTTGCCCCATTTTACAGGCAAGTGATTTGAGTCTGAGATTATGTTAACTGCTAGCAAATTCAACTCTGGTCTTCCTGACTATAAAGCCTTCACCACATTATTTGTACAAACATACTTCACTTTTAAAGTGGACTAATATAAAGCACCAGCAAAAAATTTTTTTCTCCTCACACAGCTATAACTCATAAGAGACTCAGTTATAATTAGTAAGTCTGGGAAGCTGGGTGAGCATCTTGTGTTGAGCATTATTCTTTACTCTCTTTGAAAATTTCCCCGGAAAAATGTCACAGCTGACTCCGTATTACAAACCAGGGGCAGATCTCTTGGAAAAGAAAACATGGCTATGAAAAATACCATCCTCAGGCATCTTAGGGAGGGAGCACAGAAAATGAGGGGGAAGGTTCTAGTTTCCTTTTTTTTTAATTTTTTATGTTAGAGTGTGTGTGTGTGTGTGTGTGTGTGTGTGTGTGTGCATGCATGTGCACAAATGCATGCTCAAGTTGGGGAGGGTCAGAGAGAGAGAGAGAGAGAGAGAGAGAGAGAATCCCAAGTAGACTCCATGCCCAGTGCAGGGCCTCACTCAGGGCTCAGTCTCACAACTGTGAGATCATGACCTGAGCCGAAATCAAGAGTTGGACACTTAACCAACTGAGCCACCCAGGCACTCCAGTTCTAGTTTCTTAATATGACTCCTGTAGTAACCACCTTGTCTTCGAGAGACATTTTAAGAAACTGAGTGAACAACTGATAACTGAGCTCTTTCTCTACCTGAGCAGCTGGAGGTGTAGAAAAGGGAGCTGACCTCTAGCTCTCTGGAGCACCCCTGCCCTGTGGTCCCAGAACGCAGGACTGAACCCACTGTTCACAAGTGCCTCACCAGTCCCTGGATGAGTCCTGATGTGTTGCACAAGGGACGTTAATTGCAAGTCTCTTTTTTATTTGATTTGATACAGATGTTTGAAGGCAAGGAAAAGCGACTGGAGTTGATCCAGGAGCTGCGCACCAGCCATGCACTACAAGAAGATGACAGGCTGCTGAAGAAAGCTGAGAAGCAAGTGACCCTGGCCTTACAGCGACAGAGGAACTTGCATGAGCACAAGGTTGTCTCCTGGATTTTTATTATTGCACAAGTGGCATTATAATAATAGTAAATGAAATGACAAAAAAGAAACATTCCCCCCAATCCCATCACTCTATCAACAGTCAGCACTTTGGAACAATGCTGCTGCAGTCCAGAAATGGAATGGGCTATGCCCTCACTGAACTGAGCATGATCTTATATTTGCAAAGAAAAAAAAAACCTTTTTAAAAAATATTTGGTGATTCTACCAAATTTCAGTGGGAGCTTGGCAGAATAAAAAATAATAAATGCAATAAAAAAAAGATAGACATGAGATTTATTTTAAAATATCAGCACTTTGGGTGTTGGAGCTGTACATAGCTCAGGCTGGTTAAACTGCATATTAAATATGTTAATATCTCATGGTATTCTGTGATGTCATCAGTGTCACCTGACAACAGCTGGTAATTGCAGCTCTACCCCAACAACTGTAAATGTTTTTCCTATTTTCTTCTGGCATTTGTCTATATATAGAGTTTTTAATGGTGCTGACTACAGAGTGGACATACTTTTACTATCTCTCCCACTAATCCATAAATCAATATGAAAAAGAATCAATTTGCACAGTATAGTGCTATATGAAAGTAAGCTATATGAAAGTGAAGTTAGTATGACCCACCCTTAGTAATGCACATTAATGCTTGTGCCATGTGGAATTGGGCACAAATGGTAAGCAGCTTAGAAATGAGTACATTATTGCTTTTACATGACATCAGGCTTGTGGATGGTCTCAGTTTGGGGGAGGGAGGAAAAAAGCCACAGACTGTGAGACCCAACAGAGGGACCAGAGAAAGAAGAAGAGCCCTGCAAATGATAGAGCTGGGGTGCACTTCTGTTCAGATGGGAACACAATGTCCTGGAAGACCCAGGAACTGGATGGAAAAGTGCCCTGTAGGCTTTTTCCTACTCTGTTTCAAAGATAGTTCCTAATGACTTTCAAGTTATTTAAAAGAATAAAAAGTACCACAGTTTTCTACTTTCATGTTATTCAGGATCTTAAAATTCCCCAAACTTGTGTCAAAGGATGAAGCATTAAAAAATTAAAAGGTATCTGAGTGAATCTCTAGGGGACACTATTTTATTGAACTCCCAAAAAAATTTTTAAATAAAAACCTTGACATTTCCTTTCATGTCTGGGAAGATAGAAGCACTTTACCTTCTGGATAAAAATGAAAGACAAAAAAACCCAATTTGTGTGGATACTAATAGAAATGTTTTGCTAAGTCCTCCTCATAATTTGAGGACTATAATCTATCAGTGACGGACTGAGCAATCCACTTTCTCATGTCTAAGTTTGTATCCTAAGTTTTCATAGTAAGAACACTTGGGATGGGGCTGGTCTAGTGATAATAAACACTGAGTGCATTCTGAAAGTGAAGTGACCAAGAGTTCTGGCTAGTCCAGCAACCCTCCTTACAAATCATCGTGAGTAGTAGAATTTGTATCATTAAAAATGTTTTTCAGGTGTCACTGGTTGAAAACCATTTGGCTGGACTGGAAGGAAGGGTTCTGGCAGACATGTTTGACTTCCTGTCCAAAGAGCTGGTGAGACTACAGGAAGAGAGGAGGATCCATGCTTTTGCCATGTTGGCTGAGCGGCAGCGGAGGATGCGAGAAGCTGAGGAGAGTGGTCGGCGCCAAGTGGAGCAAAGGCGCCTGCGGGAGGAGGACCAGATATTTAAGGAGGTAAGTGGGGCAGCTGGATGTCTGGAAGCTGCTTGTGTGTATGGAGCTGAGTCAAACCAAATGAAACTCATTATATGAAATGCCTTTTGTTTTTTGTTTTTCATTGCGTTCTACAAATATGCATTGAGTTCCTGCGATATGCTAGGCACAGTTGGAAACCAGTCATGGTCCCTTTTCTTCTAGGGCTTAAATACTTAGATAACATGCAGTTATGTGTAGAATTAGAAAATATAGTAAGCTTCATGAAGGAAACATATGAGGCCCAGTGATGCATTTTAAACGTTACTCTGCTTGCTGTGTGGAGAACAGTTTGGATGGAAGACAGAGTGGGAACAGGAGATCAGGAAGGAGGCTCTTGAAGTAGTTTGGGCCAATGAGAAACAGGAAGTCAAGGAAGATGTATAGTTTCTGGCTTAAGTAACTGGGAAGATGATGGTACCATTTCCGAGTGGAATTAGTGGAATTAGTTTAGGGGCAGGGGTGGAGACAGGAAGTTGATTTATATTAGGTTCAAGACATTCTAGTGGAGGTGTCATTTCAGCAGGTGGATAGACAAGATGGAACTTAAAAGAGGTTTTGGCTAGAGATATAAACAAGAGGGGCATCTGGGTGGTTCAATTGGTTGAGGCTCCAACTCTTGATTTTGACTCAGGTCATAATCTCACGGTTTGTGAGATTGAACCCCATGCCAGTCTCCCTGCAGATAGCAGGGAGCTTGCATGGGATTCATTCTCTCTCTCTCTCAAAAAAAGTAAATAAACTTAAAAGAAAAAAAAGACAAACTAGAGTACCAGGTTGGTAAATTAGAATTCTGACCAACTCATAATGAGCAAGATATAAATTCAAGATATAAAGTCAATTGAGCATCTCATGATTGATTTTGTCTTAGGTCATGATCCCAGGGTTGTGGGATTGAGCCCCGCTTTGGGCTCTGCACTGAGCATGGAGCCTATTTGAGATTCTCTCTCCCTTTCCACCCCTGCCCCTCCCGACTCATGCTCTCTCTCAAAAAAAAAAAAAAAAAAAAAAAAAAACATAAAAAAATATAAAAGCTCAAGTGTTAAAATTGGAGGGGATTTATGAGGAAGATTTCTTTAAAAGGGACTGTGCTGTGCTATCCCCCTGCCAACACACACAGACACCAAAATACACCCAGAGGTTGGTTTCTTTTTCTGTAGTCACTGGAGAGCTTTATAAGTATTCTTCCATTTAGGGTGTCTGACCCCCTAGGAATGGAGAGGAGGGGAGCTGGGCTAACCATATGCTTTGGAGGTGGACACAGATGAGGCTGTATGGGTGGCCAGCACACCCAGAATATGTCAAGGCAAAGGCTGTGTGAGAGTTTCCCTTGGACTAGATGTGGGACACATGGGACAGAGAGAAAGAGCAAACTTGGAACATAAAGAATTTCTTGTCCAGGAGGACTGTCTGAATTGTATGTGTGCATACTTATGAGCTCCTCAGTTAAAAAATATGCATCCGTTTGAGATCTTATTTGATCTAAGATTTTCAGGATTTACCCAATTCTCATAGAATTAGGATTGATTTGTGAATAGTATTTTCTGTGTTGATTTCAATTTTTTTTTTAACCAAACAGATTGCTCTCCTTCTATACAACTTAAGTTTTGAGTTACATGTAGTCAAGTACAGCTTTTTAGCTGGAGTGGCAGATCATGTATAATGTGTATGAGCCTATAATCCATACTCTAGCCTCCTACCATCCTAACACATTTTGCTTCAAAAAGAGTTGCTTTTTGAGACTTAGAAATTATCAGCAAAACTTACTATCCCTACCTAATATCACTAAGGAAAAACCAGCTGGGATGAGAAGAATCAACCTGGGGGTGAGAATAAAAAGGAAAGGGGCACAGAAACCAGTATGCTCAAAAACACAGAAAGGAAGAAGGAGGTAAGAGCTTCAAGGAAGGTAATTCTAAGTGGGAATGACCCCAGGAAATGTCAGCCATTTCTAGGAAGGGTTAAGATGACCCTCCCAGCCTGATTTAAAGACCATTTATGTAAACAGTGTATCTATTTGTGGACCTCAGATTCAAATACCATCCATCATTTAAATTCCTAATCTCCCTTCATATGGCCCTTTTAAAGACAAATATGCTTGCACATAAATATACCAAAACCCAGAAATGTATACATTAAGTATTTCCAGAAAAATAACATATATTGAGAAATGTAGATACAGAAAGTCATGGACTCATATTGAAACACAGACACATGTTTGCATGCACATATTCAAAGACATTGACAAGCACAATGCAGGGTATATAGTATTAACAAAGACATGGAGAAACACATGTAAATGCACATACAGCCACCTATATGTTTCCTTTTTCATTTAAGCACATACAAACACAAACAGGTCCAGAAACTGACACATTTATAAAGATACATGTAAACACACAAGTGCGTATACTGCTAGAGGTGGGCCACATTAAACCTGCCACCTCTGAACTGTTATACGACTCACCTGTATCATTGGCTTCCTGAAGAAGACTGTGAGCTCCATGAGAGCAAGCATACTGTATATCCCTTGGCCTGTTCCACAACACCAGCATAGATCTCTGCACCTAAGACAGTCAGCAAATATATTTTGGTTGGTTGCTTGCTTGGTTGATACTGTATTAAACTGGTCATTGGGTCTCATCCATAGGGAAGGTCTAGGGATTTAAGGTTATGGACTTGGTGTTTTACAAGCGTAGGTACACTAAACATTACATACTCAGAGTCCTGCTGCAGTGCCACTCAAGAAAAACAGGGACTGAGTTGTTACTGAGTCCCAAAGCATTATCTCAGGTGCAAAGAAATATTCAGACACAAAATAGAAAGGTATCCTTCCCCCAAGAAGCTCAAAATCTGTTGAGACAGAATGCATATAAAACTAAGTATGGCACACTTGATACTTACGATACTTCCTGTGCATCTACCGGTAAAACAGACAAAACTGAACTGTACTGTTTACAGTTGCATACTTAAGGAGCAAAACTGTAGAGAAGTGGGAGTGTTTTCCATAAAAGCATGAGTGGAAAGGGGCTGTGGTCAGGAAGAACCAATAGCAGCCTCCTAGAATTCTCACAGTGGCTGCGTGGGTACTGGATTTACCATAATTCATTACACTGTACATCTATCACTGTGCACTTTTCTAAATGTGTGTTCTATTTCACAATTTCAGAAAGCTTAAAGCAGCAGCAGTCCAGGGTATGATAGTTCAAAAATTCATCAGAGTTCCAGGATCCTTGTAGCTTTCTGCTTTTCTGTCCTTCATGGCAGTTTAAGATGATTCCTGGCTCTCCGGCATTACATCCCCATGAAATGAGAAAAGAAAAAACAAAGTCCCTTTAAGAATCCTTCCTAGAAAGTGCACAAATTATTTCTGCATGTACTCCCTCAACCAGAACCACAGGAACTAGGAAATATAGTCTTTATTCTAGACACTTGTTGGCTCACAGGCTCTGTTATGTAAGAGGAAGGAGAGAAAGGACGTTGGGAAATACCTCTTAGTCTCTGCCACAGCCAGGCAGTTTGATCAAGTCACACTGCTGGTGAGAACAAAGCCAGGATCCAAAACGGGGTTATTGCCTGAAGCCAATGATCTTTCTGCAGTGTTGTACTGCCCACCCTCAGTAAGACCCATAATTCTGAAATGGGCTAGATGGATAGGGGCTGCCAAGAATGGGCAGGTAGGTGGACTAGAAACAGACTGACCAGAAAGTTAAAAAAACAAAACAAAACAAACAAACAAAAAAAAAAAGGAATGATCAACCAGGGGACTGTTGACTCAATGAACAAAATAGATGTGCTAAAATTTAAAAAAAAAAAAAAGGTCAACCGATGTTCGTGCATTTTTTGGATCTTATTTACAGTACTTATTCCTGTTCTCGGTAACGGGGGTATTCTGGTTTTGCAGGTGGTTAAAGTTCACCAAAGTACTGTAACTTCCTATCTGGAAGACATAATACTGAATACTGAAGAGAATACTGCAGAAGAACAAGCCAGGGCAGAAATTGAGAAGATGGCTGAGGAAATCAATGACATTGCTTACGAAATGGAGAGCCGGTTTGTACCGAGAGACCAGATGGCAGAATGGATAGTCTATTTGCTGTTACCCCTACATATTCTTCAAGAGCTTATGATTTTACCACCAAGGAGAAACAAGTATATAACTCCTGTTTCAGTGTCCATTGTTTTAACTGCATAACTCTTCAGAAGTCAACATGCCTGGACCTTTGTATGGCAGGAGTGCTAGAAATAGAATTTTCAGTTATCCTCTGTAGTCTGGATCACTTCCATATTAGTTACTTTCAGAATATCACAGAGCATGAAAGCAATGTGAATAAGTATGTGCAATATTACTTCACCCCAAAGTTTTTGGCTTCTTGTATAAGTTATATCTCTAACATTCCCTTTCCGGCAAGCAGGCTAAATGGAGGACAACGTCAAATCTGAATTTGCATGGAGTTAACAAGCCCATCAGGAGTGTAAGATTTCAGAGTACTTAATCAAGGAAAAGGCAGTGATGGGATTTGAACAGTGGAGTTTCTTATACAAGCAAGAAAAAACTGAGTATAAATCAGTAGCTCAAGTAAGGCAACAAAGGAAATAATTTGTTGTTTTTCTTTTTTTTTTTTTTTTTAATTTTTTAGTCGAACTCAGCTTCAGTCAGAGGAGATTGTTGCTGAGTTGGTTTATAGTTTCCTGATCCCAGAGGTCCAAAAGGACTTTGTCAAAGAAAAAGGTAAGCCAGGGGTGATTGGGTGGCTCAGTCGGTTAAGCATCCAACTCTGGATACTGGCTCAGATCATGATCTCACACTTTGTGAGATAAGCCCCCATCTTGCTCTGCACTGACAGCATGGAGCCTGCTTGGGATTCTCTCTCCACCTCTATCCTTGCCCCTCCCCTGCTTGTTCTCTCTCTCTCATTAAAAAAATTTTTAAGAAAAAGGTAAGCCACTGTAAGTGCTTCACTTTATGATTTTTTAAAGATATAAACTATTTTCAATATCCCGAGATTTAAAATAAGTATCACTGAATTTTCTTATTTTAGAGCTTGTCAAGTTTTCTTCATGCTGTCTGATTCCAGAAGACAACCATCTCTAGTATAGATGGGGTGCAGTTCTTGTTAGTGTGACAGACCATCAAAAGCCAAACCTTCCTGTAAGAGGAACTTCCCAAGTTCCCAAAAGAGGTGTATTTTATGATTTTATTTTTTTAAACATAAAGCAAATGTGGGGGTACCTTGGTGGCTCAGTCAGTTAAGCAGCCAAGTCTTTATTTCAGCTCAAGTCATGATCTCATGGTTGTGAGATCGAGCCCCACATTGGGTGTGGAGCCTGCTTAAGATTCTCTCTCTCCCTCTACCCCTCCGCAACTTGCATGCACTTTCTCTCAAAAAATAAATAAATAAATAAATAAATAAAATTTAAACATGAAATGGGTGCCTGGGTGGCTCAGTCTGACTTTGGCTCAGGTCATGATCTCACGGTCTGCAAGTTTGAGCCCTGCGTCTCCCTTTCTCTCTTGCCCCTCCCCTGCTCATACTCTGTCTGTCTCTCTCTCTCTCAAAAATAAAACGTTAAAAAATTTTTAAAAATAAATAAATTTAAACATAAAGCAAATGCTGACAATATGGGATTTTCAAACTGTAGTAGCCATCTGCAGGTGGGACACATGCAAGGTTGGTATTGGAAAATTAGGATGCTTGAAGGTCCTAAATCTACTCTGCTGCTCTGCCTGTACTACAGATGTCTTCTGTTTTTTTCCAGGACTGTATCCAAGTATAAATACCTTATTATTTGTCAAAAGAGGCATGTTTTGAAGATTGATGCTTGTAGTCAATAGAGAAGGGGAAAAATTTTTGTCTTACAAAGAGAATACTCTTCTGGAGCTTTTAGACTATTGGTGCCAGTTTATCAGAGAGGGGTGCAACCAGGCATGTATTTATCTGAAATGACTTACAGGGAAGATGACTAGGTAGGAAGATCCTAAGCTCACCCTGTCTCACAGATACACCTAGATAACACACCCATCAGTGTAAATAACCCAGAAAATGACCTGAAAACTGACAGAACAGACTCTCCACAGCTAAATGTGGAGAAGAGACCACATCAAAAATGATAGAAAGGGTGGAGACATGGTCAGGAACCAAACTGACCCATGAGACTGTCCATAGGCGAGACACTGCAAATGTGCAGAAAGGAGAGGAGCAGACCCCATACCAGGTGCCCTAGGGAAGGGGGACCCACAGTGGGAAAATGAATCCCTATAACATTTGACTTTGAAAACCAGAGGGACTTAACTTCACACATTTTATAATCAACAGGGCTCAACACCTTTAAAAATCAGTGGCTTAGTTCTAGGAGAGCCAGAGAACAATAGGAAATAGTCTCCACCCTTAAAGAGAAGTATAACATACAGCCCCACTGAGATACAGCATAGAAGCAGCAGTCTGAATGTATGGGAAGATTTATTTACTAATCTCAGAACGTGCTGGGGGCAAGGATCTTTAGGATCCAAAAACAAAAGAGCTGACGGGTGCCATTTCCCTCCCTCAATCATTCCCTTCCTCAATAAATGGACACCTATAAGGACCAGCACAGCATACACACTCTTCACTTAGCTTGCTAACAACATACCCCACCCCTGTGTTTTCCTGTGGATTCACCTTCTCCAAACTGTTTCACTCAGGAGTCCATCGAGAGTAATGCCACAAACCTGGCATTGTACAAGCAGCCCCAATGGGCTAGTACTGCTCGACTGACTCCTACTCCAGAGAGAGGGGAAGATAACCACACACACACCAATTCAATTGTGGACCCAGCAATGGGAAGATGTGGTCTGACTGCAGGCCTCACCCACCCAACAAAACCACCCGCCCCAGGGGTCAACCCAGAGAGAGCACCCTGCAGCTCCAGCAAACATCTGAGCTGACCCAAATCAAGCCCAAAGCAACACCAGACTGGCCAAATTACAACAGAGGGACCAAACCCTGCCCACAACAGGCAAAAAGAGCCATTGCAGATGACTGGACTAGAGGCAAACATGACTCAGACACAAAAGTAGGGCACATGCAACACACATAGGAGATACCCCTGAAGCACCAGGTTCTGGTGAACATGGGACATTGCACTGTAGGGCACTATAGGGCTTCTTCTTTGTAAGGCCACTACTTTCAAGAGCAGGAGATACAGCTGACTTTCCTAACACAGAGAAACACAGAGTTAGACAAAATGAGGAGATAAAAGAATATATCCCAAATGAAAGAACAGGACACAATCACAGCAAGTGAGCTAAAGGAAAGGGTGAAAAGCAATATGACTGATAGAAAATTAAAAGTAATGGTCATACCAATGGAATAGAATAGAAACCCCAGAACTAGACCCACAAAAGTATGGCCAACTAATCTTTGACAAAGCAGGAAAGAATATCCAATGGAAAAAGACAGTCTCTTTAACAAGTGGTGCTAGGAGAACTGGACAGCAACATGCAGAAGAATGAAACTAGACCACTTTCTTACACCATTCACAAAAATAAACTCAAAATGGATAAAGGACCTGAATGTAAGACAGGAAACCATCAAAACACTAGAGGAGAAAGCAGGAAAAGACCTCTCTGACCTCAGCTGTAGCAATTTCTTACTTGACACATCCCCAAAGGCAAGGGAATTAAAAGCAAAAATGAACTATTGGGACCTCAAGAAGATAAAAAGCTTCTGCACAGCAAAGGAAACAATCAACAAAACTAAGAGGCAACCAACGGAATGGGAATAGATATTTGCAAATGACATATTGGACAAAGGGCTAGTATCCAAAATCTATAAAGAGCTCACCAAACTCCACACCCAAAAAACAAATAACCCAGTGAAGAAATGGGCAGAAAACATGAATAGACACTTCTGTAAAGAAGACATCCAGATGACCAACAGGTGCATGAAAAGATGCTCAACATCGCTCCTCATCGGGGAAATACAAATCAAAACCACACTCAGATATCACCTCACGCCAGTCAGAATGGCCAAAATGAACAAATCAGGAGACTATAGATGCTGGAGAGGATGTGGAGAAACGGGAACCCTCTTGCACTGTTGGTGGGAATGCAAACTGATACAGCCACTCTGGAAAACAGTGTGGAGGTTCCTCAAAAAATTAAAAATAGACATACCCTATGACCCAGCAATAGCACTGCTAGGAATTTACCCAAGGGATACAGGAGTACTGATGCATAGGGGCACTTGTACCCCAATGTTTCTAGCAGCACTCTCAACAATAGCCAAATTGTGGAAAAAGCCTAAATGTCCATCAAGTGATGAATGGATAAAGAAATTGTGGTTTATATACACAATGGAGTACTACGTGGCAATGAGAAAGAATGAAATATGGCCCTTTGTAGCAACGTGGATGGAACTGGAGAGTGTGATGCTAAGTGAAATAAGCCATACAGTGAAAGACAGATACCATATGTTTTCACTCTTATGTGCATCCTGAGAAACGTAACAGAAACCCATGGGGGAGGGGAAGGAAAAAAAAAAGAAGTTAGAATGGGAGAGAGCCAAAGCATAAGAGACTCTTAAAAACTGAGAACAAACTGAGGGCTGATGGGGGATGGGAGGGAGGGGAAGGTAGGTGATGGGCATTGAAGAGGGCATCTTTTGGGATGAGCACTGGGTGTTGTATGGAAACCAATTTGACAATAAATTTCATATATTAAAAAAAAAAGTAATGGTCATAATCTCTTTTCCCATGGGAGCCTAGTGTACAATGGCTGCAAAGAGTACCTCCTTGGCAGTGTGTGATTACATAGCCTGTTGTTTGTATGGGTGGCCCTAAGGGACCTACAAGACATCTCAGATGGCTTTAGCATCAAATACATCCCAAATTTTGGCCCCTGGGAAAATGGTAGACTCAGCACTCTTGAGAACCTCAGCACTGCCCTCTCCTTATTCATGCCCACCAATAAATCCTACTACTTGTCAAAAATAAATCAATGGTCATAAAGGTACACAGTGGAGTGGAGGACCTCAACAAGGAGAGAAAATATAAAAAAGAACCAGAGATGAAGAACTCAACTGAAATAAAAAGTACACTAGAGGGGAAAAATAGTGGACTAGAGGAAGCAGAAGAACATATTAGTGGTCTAGAGGACAGAGTAATGAAAAGCAAGCAAACTGAACAGGAAAGAGAAAAAAGAGTGATAAAAAATGAATATAGGTTAAGGGAACTCAGCCACACCACCAAACATAATATTCACATTATAGAGATACAAGAAGGAGAAGTCAGAGAAAAGGGGGTGGAAGAAGAAAATGTTATTTGAAGAAATAATAGCTCAAAACTTCCTGAATCTGGGGAAGGAAACAAAAATTCAGGAGGCACATAGAGCTCCCCCCAAAAATCAACCCAAGAAGGTCAACACATAAAAATTAAAGTGCAAAAAGTAGTGATAAAGCAGCAAAAGAAAACAGTTACATATAAGGGAAATCAAATAGGGATATGAGTTAATTTTTCAGCAGAAGAAGGGCCAGAAGGGAGGCATGATATAAGAAAAATGCTGAGTGAAAGAAAACTGCAACCAAGAATACTGTATCCATCAAGGATTTTATTCACAATAGGAGAGAGAGTTTCCTGGACAAATAAACGTTAAAGAGGACTCCTTGAGTGGAAAGCAAACACCATAAGCAAGAGTAAGAAAAGTAGGAAGCACAAAAGCAGTAAAATTAAGTACATCTATAAAAATCAGTCAAAGGACTCACAGACATAAAACACGACACCATATACCTATGATGTAGGGGGAGGAGGAGTGCTTTTAGAATGCTTTTAGAATGGGTTCAAACTTAAGCAACCATCAATTTAATATGGAGTGTTATATGCATAGATGTTGTATATCAACCTAATGGTAACAACAAATCAAAAACCCGTAATAGAGGGGCACCTGGGTGGCTCAGTCAGGCATCTGACTTTGGCTCAGGTCATGATCTCAGTTTTTGAGTTTAAGCCCCATGTCGGGCTCTGTGCTGGTGGCTCAGAGCCTGGATCCTGCTTCATATCCTGTCTCTCTCTCTCTCTCTCTCTCTCTCTCTCTCTGCCCTTCCCCCATTCATGCTCTGTCTCTCTCAAGAATGAATAAACATTTAAAAAATTGTTTTAATAAAAAAAACCAGTAATATGCAAAAAAATAAAGAGAAAGGAATCTAAGTA
The DNA here is from genome assembly GCF_018350215.1 of Panthera leo. Lineage (NCBI taxonomy): Eukaryota > Metazoa > Chordata > Mammalia > Carnivora > Felidae > Panthera > Panthera leo. The sequence goes on from NC_056687.1 coordinate 65,464,668, forward strand.
CATCTCTAAAGAAAATCAGCAAACCATGAGAGAAGAGAGTAAAAAAAAAAAAAAGGAACAGAGAAGAACAATAAAAATAACTGTAAACAAGTAACAAATGGAAATAAGTACATACTTCTCAATAATTACTTTGAATGTAAATGGACTAAATATTCCAATCAAAAGGGTGATGGAATGGATAAAGAAACAGGATTGAGCCCCACATTGGGTGTAGAGATTACATAAATAAACAAATAGCTTTAAAAAAAAAAAAAGGCCCATCTATATGCTGCCTACAAGAGACTCATTTCAGACTTAAAGATATACGCATATTGAAAGTGAAAGTATGGAAAAACATTTATCATGCAAATGGAAGTAAAAAGAAAGGTTAGTAGTACTTGTATCAGACAAAAAGACTTTCAAAGAAAGACCAGGGCACCTGGGTGTCCAGCCAAAGCATCCAACTTTGGCTCAGGTCATGATCTCACAGTTTATGGGTTCAAGCCCTGCATTGGGCTCTCTTCTGACAGCTCAGAGCCTGAAGCCTGCTTTGGATTCTGTGTCTCCCTCTGTCCCTGCTCTTCCCCCACTCATGCTCTGTCTCCCTGTGTCTCTCAAAAATAAATAAACATTAAAACAATGTTTAAACAAAGACTATAACAAGATACAAAGAAAGACACTACATAATCATAAAGGGGATAATCCAACAAGAAGATACAACGATTGTAAATAGTTCTATATCCAGCATGAGAGCACTCAAATATGTGAAGAAGCTATTAACACACATAAAGGAAGCAATCAATAGTAATAAAATAATAGTAGGGGACTTTAACACCCCACTTACATCAATGGATCATCAAAACAAAATCAGTAAGGAAACAGGGTCTTTGGATGATACATTGGGCCAAATGGATCTAAGAGACACTCAGAACTTTTCATCTTAAAACAGCGGAATACACATTCGAGTGCACATGGAACATTGTCCAGAATAGATTACATGTCAAGCCACAAAATAATTTTAAAAATTCAAAAAGTTTGAAGTCATACTTCTAGTCCAACTACAATGTTATGAAACTAGAAATCAATCACAAGAAAAAATCTGGAAAGAACACACGTAGATAGAGGTTAAATAACATGCTACTGAACAATGAATGGATCGGCCAAGAAATTAAAAACTACATGGAGACAAATGGAAATGAAAACACAATGACCCCAAATCATTGGGATTCAGGAAATGCTGTTCTAAGAAGGAAGACTATAGCAACCCAGGCCTACCTCAAGAAGCAACAAAATCTCAACCTAACCTTACACCTAGAAAAATAACAACAAACAAAACTCAAAACGAGTAGACAGAAGGAAATAATAAAGATTAAAGAAGAAATCAAGGAAACCAGGAGCTGGTTCTTTGAAAAGATTAAAAAAAAAAAAAATTGATAAACTTTTAGCCAGACTCATCAACAAAAAAAAAAAAAAAAAAAAGAGAGAGAGAGAGAGAGAGAATGGTGCACATGGGTGGCTTAGTTGGTGAAGCATCCAACTCTTGATTTTGGTTCAGGTTATGATCTCAAGGTCATGAGATCTAGCCATGTGTTGAGCTCTGCCCTGTGCATGGAGTCTGCTTAAGATTTCCTCTCTCCCCTTCTCTCGTTCCTCTTTCCCCACACTGTCTCTCTTAAAAAAAAAGGTGGCTGGGGGACTCAAAATCAGAAAAGAGAAATAACAACTGAAACCACAGAAATACCAAGAGTTAGGAGAATATTATGAAAAATTATATGGCAACAAACTGGACAACATAGAAATGGATAAATTCTGAGAAATATATAACCTTCCCAAACTAGATCAGGAAGAAAAATTTGAACAGACTAATCACCAGCATGGTAGATTGAGTCAGTAATAAAAACAAACAAGCCCACAACAAACAAAAGTTTAGGACCAGATGGCTTCACAGGTGAATTCTAGCAAACATTTAAAGAAGTGTTAATACCTATTTTCTCAAACTATTCCAAAAAATAGAAGAGGAAGGAAAGTTTTCACATGTATTCTATGAGGCCAGCTGTACCCTGATACCAAAACCAGATAAAGACACTACAAAACAAGAGAACTACAGGCCAATATCTCTGATGAACATAGATGCAAAAATCCTCAAGAAAATATTAGCAAACCAAATCCAACGACACATTAAAAATTCACCACGATCAAGTGGGATTTCTTCCTGGTGGTGGTTTGGTATTTGCAAATCAATTAATGTGATACATCCCATCAACAAGAAAAAGTATGAAAGCCATATGATAATTTCAATAGATGCAGAAAAAGCATTTGATGAAGTAGGGCATTCATTCATGATAAAAACCCTCAACAAAGTAGGTTGGGCAGAAACATACCTCAACATAGTAAAGGCCATGTATGAAAAATCCACAGCTGATATTATACTTAGTGGTATAAAACTGAGAGCTTTCCCATAAATTCAGGAATAAGACAAGGATGTCCACTTTCACCAGTTTTATTCAACATAGTACTAGAAGTCCTAGCCACAAGCAGTCAGACAACAAAAGAAATAAAAGGCATCCAAATTAGTAAGAAAAAGAAAAACTTTCACTATTTGCAGGTGACATGATAATATATAAAGAAAAGCCTGAAGACTCCACCAAAAACCTACTACATCTGATAAATGAATTTGGTAGGGTTGCAGGATACAAACCCAATATATTATTTTATATTTATTAAAAATGAAGTAGCAGAAAGAAAAACTAAGAAAACAATCCCATTTACAATTGCACCAAAAAGAATTAAAAATCTAGCAATAAACTTAACTAAGGAGGTGAAATACCTATACCCTAAACACCTTAAAACATTGATGAAAGAAATTGAAGAAGACACAAAGAAATGGAAAGATATCCCATGTTCATAGGTTGAGAGAATATTGTTAAAATGTCCACACTACACAAAACAATCTACATATTTGATGCAATCCCTATCAAAATACCAATCGCATTTTTCACATAAGTAGAACAAGTAATCCTGAAATTTGTATGGAACCACAAAAGACCCTGAATGGCCAAGGCAGTCTTGGAAAAGAATAAAACTGGAGGTATCACAATCCCGGATTTCAGGATACCCAAAACTGTCAGTTACTGGCACAAAAAAACAGACCCATAGATCAATGGAGCAGAATTGAGAGCCCAGAAGTAAACCCATGATTATATGGTTAACTAATTTTTTATAAAGGAGGCAAGAAAAAGTCTCTTCAACAAATGGTGCTGGGAAAACTGGATAGCTACATGCAAAAGAATGAAACTAGATCACTTTCTTACACCATATACAAAAATACACTCAAAATGGATTAAGGACCCAAATGTGAGTCCTAAACCCATAAAAATTCTAGAAGAGAGCACAGGGAGCAATTTCTCTGACATCATCCAAAGCAACATTTTTCTAAATATGTCTCCTGAGGCAAAGAAAATAAAAGCAAAAATAAACTACTGGGACTACATCAAAAAAAAAAAAAAATCTGTACCACAAAGGAAATATTCAACAAAACTAAAAGCCAATCAACTAAATGGGAGAAGATATTTGCAAATAACATATCTGATAAAGGTTTAGTATCCAAAATATCTAAAGAACTTTTACAACTCAACACCAAAAAACAATCCAATTTTAAAATGGGCAGAAGACATGAACAGACATTTCTCCAAAGAAGATACACAGTTGGTCAATAGACACATGAAGATGCTCACATCACTAATCATCTTGGAAATGCAATTAAAACCATGGTGAAATATCCCCTCATACCAGTCAGAATGGCTAAAAAACAAACAAAAACAAAAAACAAGAAACAAGTGTTTGCAAGGATGTGGAGAAAAAGGAACCCTCTTGTACTGTTGATGGGAATGCAAACTGGTGTAGCCACTGTAGAGGACAGTATGGAGGTTCCTCAAAAAAATAAAAAATAGAATTACCATATGATCCAGTAATTCCACTACTGAGAATTTACCCAAAGAATATGAAAACACTCATTTGAAGAGATATATGCACCCCTATGTTTATTGCAGCCTTATTTACAATAACCAAATTATGGAAGCAGCCTAAGTGTCTATCGATAGATGAATAAAGAAGATATGGTGTATATCCACAATGGAATATTACCCAGCCATAAAAAAGAATGAAATTTTGCAACAACATGGATGGTCTAGAGGGGATAATGCTAAGTGATATATGTCAGCCAGAGAAAGACCAACACCATATGTTACATTAGAACAGAACAAATGAACAAAGAAAAAAAGAAGTAAGTAAATGGATTTCTAAATAGAGAGAACTGATGGTTACCAGTTGGGAGGTTAGTGAGCAAATGGGTGAAATAGGTGAAGGGGATTAAGAGTACACGACGTGATGAGCACTGAGTAATGTATAGGATTGTTGAATTACTATATTGTACACCTGAAACTAATGTAATACTATATTAATTATGGTGGAATTTTTTAAAAAAGGTAAAATGATCTTTGTAAGCCTCAAATGTTTACAGTCAAAAAAATGAAAAAAAAGAAGTGAAATAACACCTCCAAAGGTTTCTGTGTTGTGTAGGAAAATTCTGTACAGGTTTTGGTATAACATTTCATGCCACCTAATGGGGATAAAGGAATGGTGGAGTGCTAATGCATTTGAAGAGAACAAGAAAATATCTTATTTTCCCATTACATAATTGTACTATAATTTTTAAACCAGTACCCTCTGTGATAAACATTTAGTTTGTTTCACTGTGTTTTCCTATACGAGCAGTGCTATAATCAACATATTTTACATATATCCTGGTCATGCTTCTGACAGTAAATTCCTAGCAGTACAGCACTGGAAATAGGATATGTGCATTTTAATTTTGCTAGATACTACCAAATTGCCCCCACAAAAAGATTGTTCTAATTCATATTCCTGTCAACCGTGTAGAATAGTGATAACAATATTTAATTTTCAGATAAAGTAATATTTCTGTGTCACCTGATGGAAGGGATCATGTGTTTTCTAGATCTTTAAGAAAATATGCAACTCCTTTTTATTTTTCCTAGGTCCAAAGGTCAGCCTGCTTCAAGTCAATTCTACCTGAGGGAATTGAAAGAGGCAGGGAAATAGTGTGTTTAATAGTTACTAGTTTGTGACTCTCTCCCCTAGCTTCTCCAGGCTCTGAGGGAAAGCAGCTTAATTATTTAAGTGACTTATCTCAGTTTCTTACACCTACAGTAGCTGTAGGTGTATTCTCATTTTTCAATTATAGAAATTAGTGCTTAGAGACATTATATGACTTACAGATTTGAACGATGGTCTGTGTGACTCCAAAGTACCCATTCTTTCAACCATAGTACTGTGAAGGGTAAGTTGCTGTGTGATTTATCCTATGTAAACTCACTGATACCTGCATAGCACAGAATCCACAGTACTTCTTACTGTCCTTCACTAGCTGTAGGATTTGGGGTAAATTACCTAATCTCTCTGTGTCTCAGCTTCCTCATCTGTAAATGGGGATATTAATAATACTCTCTTTTAGGGTTGTGCGGTGTTTTAAGTCAATATATGCCAACTGTTTAAAACAATGCCTGGCATCTAAGGGAAATGGGATACTTAATGTACTAATTCTTAATAATAAATATTCTTAAGATATGGAGCTGGGACCGCCTTATATAGCCATGGGCTTAGAAACTCATCCTCACTCAATAGGTATCCCCCGTATTAGGAACAAAAGTTCAGAGAGAAGTATGAGACAAGTGCTCTACCTCTAACTCATTTACAATCTAGTTAAAAGACAAAATGGAACTCACATCAAGTGCTTCAGTGCTGCATGATTTGTATAAACTCAAGAGTGGCAATGGTAAATGTGGCTGGCAGTCAGAGGAGACTTCTGGAGGAGCTGGGACCTGAGTTGGGCTTTGCGGAAAGGGTTGGATTTGGAGCATAGATATTCCAGATAAGCGAAGCTGAGGAGGAAGGGAATAGAGGCAAGCCTGGTGGGGAGGGATATGGTGAGACTGAACTGGAGGGTGGGTACAGAGGGGCAGCAATAATAAACTTTGGATCTTGGAGCATCTGGGTAGCTCAGTCGGTTAAGCGTCTGACTCTTGATTTTGGCCCATGCCATTTGCGAGATGAAGCCCTGCGTCAGGCTCCATGTGCTGTCAGTGCAGAGCCTGCATGGGATTCTCTCTCTCATTCTCTCTCTGCCCTTCCCCCACTCATGCTGTGTTCTTCTCTCTCTCTCTCAAAATAAATAAACTTTAAATAAATAAACTTTGGGTCAGGTTACCTATAGAAGGTATACTTCTAAAACAGCAGTTAATTTTCATTTAATCCAGTCAGCCTTAAGTAAGGGAATATGTGGTTTACAAAATTGTCATTTCTGTCACTGCCTTCTTGAAAGTCTCTGGGAATGATTTTGTTCAGAGTAAAAATTTTTGTCACTTTGGTACAGTGAGGAACGCACAGCAGAAGCATATCCTTGCAGCCCATCAGATCATCCACAGACACACAGAAGCCATGCTCAGAAAGAATTTTGTTGAGCAACAGCAAGACGAGGTCTCAGACACTGACCAGTTACTAGAGGAAGAAACTCAAAATGAGAAAAACAACTAAGGTGAGTTTGATTTTTCATCTGAAAGGAAGCAGAGAGGAGGAGAGGCAGCCTCATTCAGCTCTCTGCTATACTCTAAAAACCGTAATGTGGAAAGATTGTCCTCTGTTTAAGAAAGTGAAACACTCCCATTTTAATTGGCACATTCCATCTAGGTTATGGAATCTGCTATTGAAAGTATTAGAGAATAGAGTTGATATTATAGCAACTGGACTCTTGGGACCAGAAAAGAGGATTCTGTTTTATTTTTTGAGTCCTCATAGTATATGATGGTATTCCATCATAAATAAGCTGTAAAATGTGTCTGTGTAAAAAAAAAAAAACAAACCCTTATGGAGTAGACAAACTACCTATCCTATCATGCTAGTTGTAAGCATAGCATTAGGCACAGCCTGCCCAATTCTAGCCCACCAGGAGTTGGTCTAGGCTCAACTAAGCATTCCTACTCACAAGGCAAACAGCCCAGGTTTGATATGATTTGAGTATCTATTCAGAAAGATGCAAGACAGGAACCACAGCTTCAAGCAGGGCAGCATTCTGTATTTCTCTTCCTATGGAAGCTCTTGCCAAATCCACATAGAAGAACACTAGCTATTTTCTTTAGTCCCCTGCTTACAAAGCTCAGGTGCAAGGAAAAGAAATTCACATTGGGTAGGTGCAGGACCTGCCTGGTTTACATGCCTCAGGGGCCAGTATATCTTGTAACGATTCCATAGGCATAGTTTCTAGGGTCCTCCTGATGGATTCATCTAGTCAAAGAAGTCAGCACATAAACCTGTGGTTTCCTATTAGGTATTAATAGTTCATTTATAATTCCTTCCAGTTAGATGCTAGTTACCAATCAGGGGTCAAGCAGTGTTACTTAGTAACATATTTGAGACAAACTGTCTTACCGAATTACTAGGAGAAGAGTTAGAGAGTCAGTTGAAAGTAAAATTCTCATGAGAATTTTTATAAGAAAGGAAGTGAACCCTTTGCCTATACCTTCTTCAACCCTCCTCTGATGGAAGCATGTCTCCTGCTACTTTGGCCTGAGGGCATGCTGTCAGGATAGGGAAGGCACAAGGCTTAGGGGCACATTTGAGCCTGGCGTTCAGAAGGTTTGAGTGTTGGCCAGCTCTGCCACTAACATAATCTTATATAATAATTCCCTTCACTACAGGTTTGCCTGCACTTACGTGACCAACAGAATATCTGTAGGGGAATCTATTGGGACCTGAAGTTTCAACCAATGAGGATCATGGAAGGAATGTTGAGATGAGGGGGCAGTTAAGAATGAAAGCAGACAGAAAGCAGATAAAGGACTCTTAAATACCTAGCTATGGCTGTAAATTATAGCAGAAAACCTTTTGTTTTTAATTAATAATGAAATAACCTCTGAAATCACTGAAGATATAAACTATGTATTTACATGGAATGTTATCCATACATCTATATAATATAAATTCAAGGACCATAGCATTTTGCCTAACTTATTATTGTGATAAAATTACCCTTAATGTTTGGATAGTCATTTTTCTTACATGTAAATTTAATATTATTAATAATTTACATAATTTAAATTAAATATGTGTGCATTTACTTCTGAGTATAAAGGATCTCTTTACTGCTTTATTAAATGTTTAGAACAAAGGGGCATGTGGTGGCTCAGTCGGTTAAGTATTGGACTCTTGATTTCGGCTCAGGTCATGATCTCCCAGTTTGTGATTTCAAGCCCTGCATTAGGCTCGGCACTGACGGTGAGGAGCCCACTTGGGATTCTCTATCTGCCCCTCCTCCATTTGTGCTCAGTCTCTCTTTCTCTCTTTCCCTCTCCCTCTCTCTCTCTCTCAAAAACAAACTTAAAACAATGTTTGGAACATGATGTTTAGTTGCCCCCATAGTATGTATTAATCTCTCTCCCTTCTCTGTCAGAAGGAGGGAAGGACAGATGTGAGATTATTTAATAATGCTTAAGGATGTAGGCATGGACTGTTGAGTTAAAAATATTTTTAATTAGCTTGAAAACAATGGAGACCTAATAGTGAGGAATTGCTGGGCAAATATCTAGGAGCAAAATTCAGAGAGTTGGTTCTGGCATTTAGAGCCACTTTTTTTTTCTCCCCTGAGGGAATGTGCAAATTCTAGAAAATTTGGCTGAAAAGCTGAGTGAATCTTTCCCCAGCTTTGTAAAACTAAGGGGACAAAAACTGGAGTCACATTGGAGGCCCTGGTAAGCCTCTTCCATTTAGGTTGGACTCTAAAAGGCTGTGTGCCAGTAGTAAGGATTAATTGGAAATAACTGTCCCTCACAAAGACTACAGTTTAGCTTCCAGTCATCTGAATGCTCCAAAAAAATCTCAGTTGCAGAAATTGAATTAAAGAGATCATTGATTCCTGTTGCTTCAGAAAACTTGTCAGAAACAAAACTTAAATTCTCTTTGTAGAAAGATGACATCATCCTAGACCTCTTTTCAAAAACAGGTTTTTATATACAATTTCCAGAATATGATCAAGGATATCCAGGTACATGAGAACAAGCAGTAGCAGAAATTACAGGTAATAGAAACAAACCTAAAGGTATCTAAACTATTGGAATTATTAGATTTAAAAATAACTATGCTTACTACTATGGACTTCTAGCCTCCAGAATTGTGAGAAAATAAATTTCTATTGTTTTAGCCACCAAGTCTATGTTGTTATGACAACCTGATCTAAGACAGATTTTGGTGCCAGGAGTGGAAAGCTGCTGTAACAAATAGTTCAACATGTGGAAGCAGCTTTGAAACTAGAGAATGGCCAGAGGCAGGAGAGTTGTGCAGTATATACTAGAAATATGGATATTAAGGGCAATTCTGGTAAGGTGTCAGACAGAAATAGGGAACGTGTTACTGGAAACTAGATGGAACACAATCATTTATAAAGTGGCAAAGAACTTGGCTGAACTTTGTTGTAGTGTTTTGTGGGAGGTAGAACTTGTGAGCTATGAAATTGGATAGTTAGCTGAGAAGACTTCTAAACAAAGTATTGAAGGAGTGACTTGGTTACTCCTGACTGCTGATATAGTAAAATATTGAAGGGAGATGAAATGAAGAAGGAATTATTAAACAAAAAGGAATAAGAACTTGAAGGGTTTGGAAAATTCTCAGTCTATCCATATTTCAAAAAAATGAGAAAGTGTATTCTGAAAAGAACATTAAGGGTGTGGTTGAACAGCTATTTGATAAAGAGCTTATAGGATTATAAGAGTAGGAATACTGCCAGTTTGAACTGAAGGAGATGGAGGCAGGCTGAAATGAAGGAAGGCTGTCAGACCTCTTGGCTTTGACAGGATGAACTGATAGAGCTACTATGAGGCAAAAGTACACAATTCTTCAAACAGTTTCAACAGGTCAGATGGCCTTGATGTAGAACCCTAAGAGTGGGACCACCGTGGGACATGATCCAGGCAGAGGTGCAATGATAGGACCCTCACCACGAGCCAGGACAATGGGACACAGCAGAACCAAAGCATTGGACCATCCTCCTGATCCATGGGAGTAATGCTGCCATCCCCACAGACCTAGAAGGCAGGACATTGAGGCAGAGAGGATTAATTTCAAGCTTAAGAATCTGATAGGATTTGTCTACCTAGGCTTTGGACTTATCTGGGACCCATTACTCCTTTCTTCTTTCTGATTTCTCCCTTTGGAATGAGAATATCTATTCTATATTTGTTCTGCCATTATATTTTAGAGGTACATGACTTATTCACAGCTGGAGAGGATTTTGCCTCAGGATGAATCATACCTTGACTCTCACCCATACCCGATTTGTGATTTAGAGGATATTTAGATGAGATTTAGTTGATGCTCTAATGAGTTCAGACTTTGGGGGCTATTGGGATGGAATGAATGTATTTTGCATGTGAGAAGGACATGAATTGGGGGAGGGGAAGGCTGGGGTGGAGTGCTATGGACTTGTGTCCCTCCCAAATTCAGATGTTGAAGCTCTAACCTCCAATATGATGACATGTGTAGATAAGGACTGTGGGAGATAATTATGATTAGATGAGATCATGAGGGTGAGTCCCCCATGATGGGAATGATGCCCTAATAAGAAGAGACACCAGAGAGCTTGTTTTTTCTGTTTTTTGTTTTTTTCTTTTTTTCCGTGCCATATGGGGACATGGCAAGAAGGCAGTGATCTACAAACCAAGAAGAAAGTTGGCCCCAGAAACCGACCATGCTGACATCTTCATCTTGGACTCCTAGCCTGCAGAACTGTGAAAAAAATAAATTTCTGTTGTTTAAGCTACCCATTCTATGGTATTTTGTTATGGCAGCCTGAGCTAAGACATTATGTATAAAGAGATAAAAATCAATATTGAAATTTTCAAGAGAACTGGAATGATAAAAATGATAAAGCAGATTTGCAGAAAATAATTCTAGAATCTAAAAATATTGTAGTCAACATGAGAAATTCAATGCATGGAATTAAGAGCAGGATAAATACAGCTAAAGTGAAAACTAGTAAATTAGAAAATAGATGAGAAGAACTTACTTAAGAAAGAATACAGGAACAAAGAGATGGAAACCACAGAAGAGATGCAAGGATTGATGTAGGATAACTTAATCCTTAGGAAGAGACAAAAAGATAGTAGACATACATCGAACACTGATTTTAGATATTTGACTGCTAAGAAGAAATATGTTGGGAAGTCTTATGAAATGTGAATTTTCTTTTTTTTTTTTTTAAGTGTTTATTTTTGATAGAAGAGGAGGTGCAGAGAGAAGAGAACAGGGACAGGATCTGAAGCAGGCTCCACAGTGACAGCAGAGAGTCTGATGCAGGGTTTGAACTCACAAACCATGAGATTATGACCTGAGTTGAAGTCAGATGCTTAACCAGCTTAGCCACGCAGGTGCCCCTGAAATGTGAATTTTCTAAAACCAGTGAATGACTCAATATTTAGGAACTCTTCTTAACCCCAAACAGAAAAAAATTAAAAATCTATACCTAGATATATTTTAATATGACTGCTGAAAACAAAAGAAAAAATATCTTAAAAGTTTTTAGAAGAAAAGTTGAATTACCTTCAGAAGAGCAATAATTAAGCTGATAGTTGACTTTCCATCAGAAGCAAAACTAGAAAATAATGGAATAATATTGCCAAAATGCTGAAATAGTGTAATAAAATAGGATTCTATACCTTGCAAATATATCCTTTGAGAATGACAATGAAAGATATTTTCAGATAAATGAAACAAAGTTTGTCACTAGAAGAAATTGCCATAGGAAAAACACAAGGGTGTTTTTCAAACAGAAGAAAATTTATCCCACTTGGAAAGTTGGAGGTAAATGAAGAACATGTAGATAAATATTTATTGACTGTATAAAACAACAATAAAAAATAGCAATACAGTTATACAACATAAGTAGTATATAAGTCAGAAATCCATAAATAGATTAAACTGTCCTAGGGCACTTGCATTATCTAGGAGGAAGATAAAAGTGTTACTTAATATTATCTTTGATAACTCAAGGAAACATTCTGTAACCTCTAAGGTGAATCCTAAAGGATAGTAAAAAGATGTAGGACATTGAAACTAATAGGAGAAAATTGAATTAACCACACCCCCCCCCCCCACCACCACTCAATACAAAAGGAAGATACGAGAGAGAAAGGAAACAAAACCAGTAGAAAGCACCAAATAAAATGGTAGGTATTTATCACTCATTCATCATGAATTTATATTAAATGTAAATAAATGCTCAAAGTCAGAATTTTTCAGACTGAATAAAAAATAAGGCTGTTTGTACTCTGGAAAACAGTGTGGAGGTTCCTCAAAAAATTAAAAATAGACATACCCTATGACCCAGCAATAGCACTGCTAGGAATTTACCCAAGGGATACAGGAGTACTGATGCATAGGGGCACTTGTACCCCAATGTTTCTAGCAGCACTCTCAACAATAGCCAAATTGTGGAAAAAGCCTAAATGTCCATCAACTGATGAATGGATAAAGAAATTGTGGTTTATATACACAATGGAGTACTACATGGCAATGAGAAAGAACGAAATATGGCCCTTTGTAGCAACGTGGATGGAACTGGAGAGTGTGATGCTAAGTGAAATAAGCCATACAGTGAAAGACAGATACCATATGTTTTCACTCTTATGTGGATCCTGAGAAACTTAACAGAAACCCATGGGGGAGGGGAAGGAAAAAAAAAAAAAGAGAGAGGTTAGAGTGGGAGAGAGCCAAAGCATAAGAGACTCTTAAAAACTGAGAACAAACTGAGGGTTGATGGGGGGTGGGAGGGAGGAGAGGGTGGGTGATGGGTATTGAGGAGGGCACCTTTTGGGATGAGCACTGGGTGTTGTATGGAAACCAATTTGACAATAAATTTCATATATTGAAAAAAAAATAAGGCTGTTTGTAAGAGGCATATATAAAAATACAGAATCCTTACAAGGAGAGAAAAAAATACCATGAAAACATCAGCCACAGGAAAGGTGATACAACTATATTAATATCAGGCAAAGAAGACTTTAAGGCATAAAGCTCTGTTAGATAAAATGAGGGTCACTTCATAAAGATAAAGGTTTTAATTCATTGGGAGAGTATGAGTCACAAATATGAATGTATCTAATAACATGGCCTCAACCTATGTAAAGAAATTTTAATAGAACTGCAAGGAGAAACAGACAAATCCAAAGTAATGCTAGGAAACTTTAATCTCTCTTGGGAACTGATGGAGCAAATAAAGGGGAAAAAAGTAAAAAACAGAAGATTTGAAATACATAATTAAGAAATTTGACCTAACGCACATTTATAGAATATTACATCTAGCAACTACAGAATGCATATTATTTTCAAGAACACACACAACATTTACAAAAACTGTATACTGTCATAAACCAAGTGTCAACCCTTTCAAAGAGTCGAAATCATACAAAGTGTATTCTTTGATAAAAATGCAATGACAAGATAATTCTAATGTTTGAAAATTACAGATATAAATCTGTTCATCAAAGAAAGTGTCATAATAACTAGAAAATATTTTGAAAAATGACAAAAATGTACGTATCAAACTTCTGGAACACAGTTAATGTGGTGCTTACATAGAAATTTGTAGTCTTAAAGGCATTTATCTGAAAAGATGAAAATAAAGACTAAGCATTCTTTTCAAGAAATTAGAAAAATAACAGTAAAGTAGATGCAAAAAAGCAAAAGGAAAGAAAGAATACACTAAAATAACAGAATTTAATAAAACAGAAAATAGACATGTTTACTGATTCTAGGTAGGACGTAGTAGGTAGCTGCAACAATTAGAGAAAATAAGACATTGTAAAAATCATTTTTAAAGACATTGGAGAGCTGTGGAAATTGAAGGGACTAGATGAACTAAAAGGACAGAGAAAAGTCCTTCTTAAGTGATCTGAGATAACTGGCCATTTTCTTGCCTTGGGGCATTAGCCAAGTTTGGGCATAAGCTGGGGCTCAGGCTTGCCAAAGACAGAAGGGTCTTAATTTACTAGGGGAAACAGAAACCAGGAAGGTTCTTAAAATCCATATGGGCTATCATGATGGATTGCAATTGAGAGGAACACCAAATGTAAGGCCAAATTTCCCCTCAGAACATCAGCATTAGGTTTTTGGTGGATAAAACTTTTACTGGTGAAAACATGTTTGAATCTATCATGTGTTATTTAACCAGCTGTCTCAATGGTGATCCTCACTCAGTCACATGGATTTAACCATTGCTAATTATTGCAACATGAAAAATTTTTTTAGTCATAAATAGCTGCATGTCTTGACTTGCCCTACCTCACTGATACTCGATGGCTTAGCAATGTTGAGTTTCAGTGTGAGTTTTTGAGCTCAGATTGAGATTTTTCTAAGAAAACTACCCTTATCCACTATTATGGAATCCTGAATGGCTTTGGAAATTAGCTTTTGCTGTAGACTTGGTAGTATTTTTTAATGAGTCCAACCTAAAATCATAAAGCATAACAGAGTTTATATGTAGAACTTAACACTATGGTAAAGTCTTTTCAGTGACAACTAACATTGAATCACAAAGTAATGGCAAGCTGTATTATATGCTTCCTGTGCTATCAAAAGTTAAAACAAGAAGTTAATTCCCACACATATTTGCAGCGAATGTGTTTTGAGTTTAAATTACTGAGTTATCAAAGATAATGTTAAAAAACACTTTTATCTTCCTCCTAGATAATGCAAGTGCCTGTGGACAGTTTAATCCATTTATGGATTTCTGACTTATATATACTACTTATATACACTTCTAGGGGCATTTTTTTGGACGTTGAAACAAGTGCAAAGGAAATTTTCCCATTTCACAGTCTCTTTACCTGTGCAATGGAGGGATGTCTACCTAACCTTCAACTGGAAGTGATTAAAATGCATTCTAGTCGAGGGAGGGAAGTTGGCGGCGTAGGAGGACGCTGGGCTCATCCTGCGTCCTGCTGATCACTTAGATTCCACCTACACCTGCCTAAATAACCCAGAAAACCGCCAGAGGATTAGCAGAACGGAGTCTCCAGAGCCAAGCGCAGACGAGAGGCCCACGGAAGAGGGTAGGAAGGGCGGCGAGGCGGTGCGCGCTCCACGGACTGGCGGGAGGGAGCTGGGGCGGAGGGGAGGCTCGCCGGCCAAGCAGAGCCCCCAAGTCTGGCTGACAAAAGCGGAGGGGCCTGATGGACTGTGTTCCGACAGCAAGCGCGACTTAGCGTCTGGGAGGTCATAAGTTAACAGCTCTGCTCAGAAAGTGGGAAGGCTGGAGGACAAAGGGAGGGAGAGCTGCTGAGCCCCCCGGACAACAGAGCTCAGCTTGGTGGGGAACAAAGGCGCTCGCCAGCGCCATCTCCCCCGCCCATCCCCCAGCCAAAATCCCAAAGAGAACCAGTTCCTGGCAGGGAACTTGCTCGCTCCGAGCAAACACCCAACTCTGTGCTTCTGCGGAGCCAAACCTCCGGCAGCGGATCTGACTCCCTCCCGCTGCCACAGGGCCCCTCCTGAAGTGGATCACCTAAGGAGAAGCAAGCTAAGCCTGCCCCTCCTGCCCCAGTGCACCTTGCCTACCCACCCCAGCTAATACGCCAGATCCCCAGCGCCACAAGCCTGGCAGTGTGCAAGTAGCCCAGACGGGCCAGGTCACCCCACAGTGAATCCCGCCCCTAGGAGAGGGGAAGAGAAGGCACACACCAGTCTGACTGTGGCCCCAGCGGTGGGCTGGGGGCAGACATCAGGTCGGACTGTGGCCCCGCCCACCAACTCCAGTTATACACCACAGCACAGGGGAAGTGCCCTGCAGGTCCTCACCACTCCAGGGACTATCCAAAATGACCAAACGGAAGAATTCCCCTCAGAAGAATCTCCAGGAAATAACAACAGCTAATGAACTGATCAAAAAGGATTTAAATAATATAACAGAAAGTGAATTTAGAATAATAGTCATAAAATTAATCGCTGGGCTTGAAAACAGTATAGAGGACAGCAGAGAATCTCTTGCCACAGAGATCAAGGGACTAAGGAACAGTCACGAGGAGCTGAAAAGCGCTTTAAACGAAATGCAAAACAAAATGGAAACGACGACGGTTCGGATTGAAGAGGCAGAGGAGAGAATAGGTGAACTAGAAGATAAAGTTATAGAAAAAGAGGAAGCTGAGAGAAAGAGAGATAAAAAAAATCCAGGAGTATGAGGGAAAAATTAGAGAACTAAGTGATACACTAAAAAGAAATAATATACGCATAATTGGTATCCCAGAGGAGGAAGAGAGAGGGAAAGGTGCTGAAGGGGTACTTGAAGAAATTATAGCTGAGAACTTCCCTGAACTGGGGAAGGAAAAAGGCATTGAAATCCAAGAGGCACAGAGAACTCCCTTCAGACGTAACTTGAATCGATCTTCTGCACGACATATCATAGTGAAACTGGCAAAATACAAGGATAAAGAGAAAATTTTGAAAGCAGCAAGGGATAAACGTGCCCTCACATATAAAGGGAGACCTATAAGACTCGTGACTGATCTCTCCTTTGAAACTTGGCAGGCCAGAAAGGCTTGGCACGATATCTTCAGTGTGCTAAACAGAAAAAACATGCAGCCGAGAATCCTTTATCCAGCAAGTCTGTCATTTAGAATAGAAGGAGAGATAAAGGTCTTCCCAAACAAACAAAAACTGAAGGAATTTGTCACCACTAAACCAGCCCTACAAGAGATCCTAAGGGGGACCCTGTGAGACAAAGTACCAGAGACATCACTACAAGCATAAAACATACAGACATCACAATGACTCTAAACCCGGATCTTTCTATAATAACACTGAATGTAAATGGATTAAATGCACCAACCAAAAGACATAGGCTATCAGAATGGATAAAAAAACAAGACCCATCTATTTGCTGTCTACAAGAGACTCATTTTAGATCTGAGGACACCTTTAGATTGAGAGTGAGGGGATGGAGAACTATTTATCATGCTACTGGAAGCCAAAAGAAAGCTGGGGTAGCCATACTTATATCAGACAAACTAGACTTTAAATTAAAGGCTGTAACAAGAGATGAAGAAGGGCATTATATAATAATTACAGGGTCTATCCATCAGGAAGAGCTAACAATTATAAATGTCTATGCGCCGAATACCGGAGCCCCCAGATATATAAAACAATTACTTATAAACATAAGCAACCTTATTGATAAGAATGTGGTCATTGCAGGGGACTTTAACACCCCACTTACAGAAATGGATAGATCATCTAGACACACAGTCAATAAAGAAACAAGGGCCCTGAATGATACATTGGATCAGATGGACTTGACAGATATATTTAGAACTCTGCATCCCAAAGCAACAGAATATACTTTCTTCTCAAGTGCACATGGAACATTCTCCAAGATAGATCATATACTGGGTCACAAAACAGCCCTTCATAAGTTTACAAGAATTGAAATTATACCATGCCTACTTTCAGACCACAATGCTATGAAGCTTGAAATCAACCACAGGAAAAAGTCTGGAAAACCTCCAAAAGCATGGAGGTTAAAGAACACCCTACTAACGAATGAGTGGGTCAACCAGGCAATTAGAGAAGAAATTAAAAAATATATGGAAACAAACGAAAATGAAAATACAACAATCCAAATGCGTTGGGACGCAGCAAAGGCAGTCCTGAGAGGAAAATACATTGCAATCCAGGCCTATCTCAAGAAACAAGAAAAATCCCAAATACAAAATCTAACAGCACACCTAAAGGAAATAGAAGCAGAACAGCAAAGGCAGCCTAAACCCAGCAGAAGAAGAGAAATCATAAAGATCAGAGCAGAAATAAACAATATAGAATCTAAAAAAACTGTAGAGCAGATCAACAAAACCAAGAGTTGGTTTTTTGAAAAAATAAACAAAATTGACAAACCTCTAGCCAGGCTTCTCAAAAAGAAAAGGGAGATGACCCAAATAGATAAAATCATGAATGAAAATGGAATTATTACAACCAATCCCTCAGAGATACAAACAATTATCAGGGAATACTATGAAAAATTGTATGTCAACAAATTGGACAACCTGGAAGAAATGGACAAATTCCTAAACAACCACACTCTTCCAAAACTCAATCAGGAGGAAATAGAAAGCTTGAACAGACCCATAACCAGCGAAGAAATTGAATCGGTTATCAAAAATCTCCCAACAAGTAAGAGTCCAGGACCAGATGGCTTCCCAGGGGAGTTCTACCAGATGTTTAAAGCAGAGATAATACCTATTCTTCTCAAGCTATTCCAAGAAATAGAAAGGGAAGGAAAACTTCCAGACTCATTCTATGAAGCCAGTATTACTTTGATTCCTAAACCAGACAGAGACCCAGTAAAAAAAGAGAACTACAGACCAATATCCCTGATGTATATGGATGCAAAAATTCTCAATAAGATACTAGCAAATCGAATTCAACAGCATATAAAAAGAATTATTCACCATGATCAAGTGGGATTCATTCCTGGGATGCAGGGCTGGTTCAACATTCGTAAATCGATCAACGTGATACATCACATTAACAAAAAAAAAGAGAAGAACCATATGATCCTGTCAATCGATGCAGAAAAGGCCTTTGACAAAATCCAGCACCCTTTCTTAATAAAAACCCTTGAGATAGTCGGGATAGAAGGAACATACTTAAAGATCATAAAAGCCATTTATGAAAAGCCCACAGCTAACATCATCCTCAATGGGGAAAAACTGAGAGCTTTTTCCCTGAGATCAGGAACACGACAGGGATGCCCACTCTCACTGCTGTTGTTTAACATAGTGCTGGAAGTTCTAGCTTCAGCAATCAGACAACAAAAGGAAATCAAAGGCATCAAAATTGGCAAAGATGAAGTCAAGCTTTCGCTTTTTGCAGATGACATGATATTATACATGGAAAATCCGACAGACTCCACCAAAAGTCTGCTAGAACTGATACATGAATTCAGCAAAGTTGCAGGATACAAAATCAATGTACAGAAATCAGTTGCATTCTTATACACTAACAATGAAGCAACAGAAAGACAAATAAAGAAACTGATCCCATTCACAATTGCACCAACAAGCATAAAATACCTAGGAATAAATCTAACCAAAGATGTAAAAGATCTGTATGCTGAAAACTATAGAAAGCTTATGCAGGTAATTGAAGAAGATATAAAGAAATGGAAAGACATTCCCTGCTCATGGATTGGAAGAATAAATATTGTCAACATGTCAATACTACCCAAAGCTATCTACACATTCAATGCAATCCCAATCAAAATTGCACCAGCATTCTTCTGGAAACTAGAACAAGCAATCCTAAAATTCATATGGAACCAAAAAGGCCCTGAATAGCCAAAGTAATTTTGAAGAAGAAGACCAAAGCAGGAGGCATCACAATCCCAGACTTTAGCCTCTACTACAAAGCTGTCATCATCAAGACAGCATGGTATTGGCATAAAACCAGACACATAGACCAATGGAATAGAATAGAAACCCCAGAACTAGACCCACAAATGTATGGCCAACTAATCTTTGACAAAGCAGGAAAGAACATCCAATGGAAAAAAGACAGTCTCTTTAACAAATGGTGCTGGGAGAACTGGACAGCAACATGCAGAAGGTTGAAACTAGACCACTTTCTCACACCATTCACAAAAATAAACTCAAAATGGATAAAGGACCTGAATGTGAGACAGGAAACCATCAAAACCTTAGAGGAGAAAGCAGGAAAAGACCTCTCTGACCTCAGCCGTAGCAATCTCTTACTCGGCACATCCCCAAAGGCAAGGGAATTAAAAGCAAAAGTGAATTACTGGGACCTTATGAAGATAAAAAGCTTCTGCACAGCAAAGGAAACAACCAACAAAACTAAAAGGCAACCAACAGAATGGGAAAAGATATTTGCAAATGACATATCGGACAAAGGGCTAGTATCCACAATCTATAAATAGCTCATCAAACTCCACACCCAAAAAACAAATAACCCAGTGAAGAAATGGGCAGAAAACATGAATAGACACTTCTCTAAAGAAGACATCCGGATGGCCAACAGGCACATGAAAAGATGTTCAACGTCGCTCCTTATCAGGGAAATACAAATCAAAACCACACTCAGATATCACCTCACGCCAGTCAGAGTGGCCAAAATGAAGAAATCAGGAGACTATAGATGCTGGAGAGGATGTGGAGAAACGGGAACCCTCTTGCACTGTTGGTGGGAATGCAAATTGGTGGAGCCGCTCTGGAAAACAGTGTGGAGGTTCCTCAGAAAATTAAAAATAGACCTACCCTATGACCCAGCAATAGCACTGCTAGGAATTTATCCAAGGGATACAGGAATACTGATGCATAGGGGCACTTGTACCCCAATGTTTATAACAGCACTCTCAACAATAGCCAAATTATGGAAAGAGCCTAAATGTCCATCAACTGATGAATGGATAAAGAAATTGTGGTTTATATACACAATGGAATACTACATGGCAATAAGAAAAAATGAAATATGGCCTTTTGTAGCAACGTGGATGGAACTGGAGAGTGTGATGCTAAGTGAAATAAGCCATACAGAGAAAGACAGATACCATATGTTTTCACTCTTATGTGGATCCTGAGAAACTTAACAGAAACCCATGGGGGAGAGGAAGGAAAAAAAAAAACAGAGGTTAGAGTGGGAGAGAGCCAAAGCATAAGAGACTGTTAAAAACTGAGAACAAACTGAGGGTTGATGGGGGGTGGAAGGGAGGGCAGGTGGGTGATGGGTATTGAGGAGGGCACCTTTTGGGATGAGCACTGGGTGTTGTATGGAAACCAATTTGACAGTAAATTTCATATATTAAAAAATGAATAAAAAAAAAATAAATAAAATAAAATAAAATAAAATTTGTATGTCTGGGAAATTTACCATGTCACCTTTTTAAATGATGTTATGTTCATGTAATAAAACCTCCTTTAACCATTAAAAAAAATAAAAATAAAAATAAAAAAAAATAAAAAATAAAATGCATTGTAATGACATGCTTAGAGGGAAATATCAAGAGAAGAATCTAATTGAGTTCTGTAAATGCCTTCCAAGCAATAAATATGCACAATAAAAGCATATGCTCATGGATTGATATCAGTATGGGCAGCATCTATCTGTGTGACAGACATTTTCAAAGGTGAGATGGGGGCGGGAGGGCCTCATTGCAAATGTTTATCTGCTAATGGTGATATGTAATCAGTTTTGATGATCTGAATCTCAGGCAAAATGTTATCCCCTAAATGAGACTTCCATTTTTTTTCATTAGTAGACCTGTATTAAAAAAAAAAGAAAGAAAGAAAGAAACCTACATGGGGCGCCTGGGTGGCTCAGTTTAGCATTTGACTTGATTTTGGCTCAGATCATGATCTCACAATTGGTGAGATCAAGCCCCACATCGGGCTCTGTGCTGACCATGTAAAACTTGCTTGGGATTCTCTCTCCCCTAGCTCTCTGCCCATCCCGTTTGTGCACATGCACACACTCTCTCTCTCAAAATAAATTATTAAAAAAAACTATAGTCAATTATTACTGTCCTTTGAATTTTATCAGTAAGAGATTTGTGAACATTTGTTTTGTTTCATTGAGTACTGACATAATATCCTTGATTTTATTGGCCCACAAAGCCTAAAATATTTATTATCAGGCCCTTGGCAGAAAAAATTTGTCAATTCCTACTATGCACCAGTTAAAATGAATGAAACAGACTAAATACAACATGGATGAATCTCACAAATAGAATAAGAATCGAAAGAAGCCAAATGCAAAAAATAAATCTACACTGAGTCCATTTATGTAAATTTCAAAATTAGCACTAAACTATGGCATGTAAGAATGCATAATTAGGATGCAAAGATATAAAGAAAAGCAAGGAAGTGAATACTATAAAAATCAAATAAAATTCAGAATAGTGATAACTTTTAGGGAGAGGGTTGTGATTGGGAAGGAGTAAGTGGGAACATATACGATTTTTTGACCTGTATGGTATTTACACAGATGAGTATTTAACATGACATTCACTAAGCTGCACATTGGTTTTCTTTATTTTCCTATATGCATCATATTCTGTAATTAAAAGCTAGATATGTCTGCATATATACAAACATATATATACATGCATGATGCCTTCAATATACACAAAATATTTCTGGAAAGATCAATAAGCAATTGGTAAGTATTTGTTGGTAGGCATGGGAACTGGGGGGAAATAGACATACTTTCCTGCTATTAATATCCTTTTGTAGCGTGAATTTTTTTTTTACAGTGTACACATATTAAGTTTTCAATTATTACTCCATTAATGTAAAGTTTTTAAGCTGTAATTTGAAAACTGAGACCCTGTGAGTTAAGAAACATTTGGATCATGAAACTCATATGTGGCAGAGCTGGGATATGCTTGGGGATGTCTAGCTTCTGAGCCAAGGCTCTGTGTAATTGCATCACAGTAATTTTTTGGATATATTGGTCTGATAATGATTGTTTCTTAAAAGATGACATAATCATAAACATTTGTGTTTGGTTGTTTTTACAGATTATGATCTTTTAAAAAACAAGCTGTACAAATCATCATAAAGAATTCCAATAGTCTGTACTTCTCCCAAGATGTGCATATCTTATGGATTTATCAATGTGTAATTCATGAGAAAAGATAATTATTTTCCATAAACTTTGAATAATTTTAAATGATTTTCAGTAATAATAATCAAATGAAGGAGGTTTCTTCTCTTTGGTGTTTCTCGGATGCTCTACTTCAAGAGAAAATTTTCTCATGTGTCATTTCAACATTTGTTAACTAGGAGGATATTCTGGCTTGCCAAATCAAAGAAATGTTACTGAATATTTCTTACATAGTTTTGGCTTGCTATTCATAGTGCATTGCCCTACCTACTAGGTTGGAAAGCATGCATACCCCAAGACCTGACAATTCATCTCCTAGATATATACTCAATAGAAATATATACTCAATAGAAATATATGAGTATGTACACCAACAGGCATGACAAGAATGTACATAGCAGTACTTTTCATTATAGCCCCTAAACTGGAAACCCAAACATCTATCGACCTTGGCATAGAAGAATAAGCTGTGGGATATCCATACAATAGCACATCAACTTACCATTGAGCTTTAGAGCTAAGAAGAATATTCATGCAACACCCATAGAGAGAGTGCTGTTGAAAAGCAATCTGCCCATCCTGTGTGTTGACAAACATCAGGATCCCTCCTCATTTAAAGATTGATAAATAGGAAAAAATTAAAAGCATCAACAAAAAATCTACATGGGCCTCATATGCATGTTACTCTGAAAACAGAATAAAAGCCTATCTTAGAAAATATCTTACTTATAGGAAACAAAAAGAGCTTCAGAAACTATCTGATTGGTGATTTTAAGGAAGCAAAAAGAAATGACTGTTAGGAAGCCGAAGCAGGGAATAATAAGAGCAGACACCAACAGATGCAAGCTGAGAAGAAAAAGCTGGCTAAAATGAAAACAAAAATACAAAAAGATTAAAACTCAATGAAACACAATTTGGATGCAGTTAAAAGAACAAAACACAGCAGAGAATAAAAGAGGTGATGTTGCTGACAAATTTGTCAAGTTATCCAGTATGGTTTGGGAAGTATAGGGTAAAGAGATGAAAATGACAAAGAGGTTAGCTTGGGATGACCAATCCTACAAGCAGTAGGAATTCTTGAAGAAGAAAGAAAACAAAATAAAAATAAAGTTGTAATAAAATATTTTCTGAGCTGAAAAAATACTTGATCATACAAACTGGCTAAGGTTTACTTGTATGGGGAAAACCAGGATCAGGGTAATGTTTTTTTTTCCCTGAGGATCACTGACAAACAGAAAAGTACTGCACAAGTGAGGAGGCAGTTGAGTTTTGTTCCTTAAAAATGCTAACCTGAATGAGGTAAAAGTTATTCACCTGTTGGGGCGCCTGGGTGGCTTGGTCGGTTAGGCGTCCGACTTCGGCTCAGGTCATGATCTCACGGTCCATGAGTTCAAGCCCCGCGTCGGGCTCTGTGCTGACAGCTCAGAGCCTGGAGCCTGCTTCCGATTCTGTGTCTCCCTCTCTCTCTGACCCTCCCCCATTCATGCTCTCTCTCTGTCTCAAAAATAAAAAAACGTTAAAAAAAAATTAAAAAAAAAAAAGAAAAAAAGTTATTCACCTGTAAAATTAAAAAAAAAAATCAGGAACACAAGACAAAATGAGAAGAAGCAAATTAGGCATGATGGAATAGAAGAGGAGGGTTGCTATACAATAGACAATAGCAAACTTATTCTGTAAAGAGCCATATAGTAACTATTTTAGGTTTTGTGGGCCAGTCCCTGTTGTAATTACTCAACTCTGCCATTATTAGATGAAAGCAGCATTGGATAACACATAAATGAGGGAACATGCCTGTGTTCCAATAAAACTTTATAAAAACTGGCAGCAGCCAGATTTGGCCCATGAGCTATAGTTTCCCAATTCCTACTATATAGCAATGAACTAAAGTTAAAATAAATACGTACTTTGAAAAAGGGTTTAAAGTGGCTTCTAATAAAGAAGATATAATAAAATTTTTTTTTAAATTTTATCTTGCTGTGAGCATGAGCCAGGCAGGTAGAGAGAGAGAATCTTAAGCAGACTTCACACTCAGCACAGAGCCTGATACAGGGCTTCATCCCATGACCCTGGGATCACGACCTGATCCAAAATCAAGAGTCAGACGCTCAACTGACTGAGCCACCCAGGCGCCCCAACTTAGAAAATTTTCTAAAACAATCTTTATGCAGTCTTCTAAAACTAAGATTTGTATTTAGACAAAAAGGAAAATACAAGGTATTACAGAATTCTCATTAGCTAGCTGAAGTTTACCAGGAGGGGAAAACTTTTTTCTGTTAGTAGCGATGTTCTACTTATAATGGCTTTAGTTAAACCACCTGAATTTTAATAACTTTTGCTCTTGAGAATAAAACACCTTGAGTGATGTTTAAAGCTATGTGATCATAACAACTGGAGCCATGTAGTGGTTTGGGGCCAGATTAGTACAATCAATAGCAATATACATCACCATAAACTGAATTCTAAGGTAAAAAACTTTTCTCATGGATGCATAATCAGATAGTGAATCCTTGTGCCACTTACCAAAGGCATTGCCTCTTTTCAACATTTTTAAGAATAGGCAAGGTAAAATCCAAGGAAGAAGTGTGTAGTGTGAATAAAGGATCTCCTTGGGATGAGAAACTGTTAAGCACAAAATTGTTGGAGATTCCAAATCCTTAAGTACAGAGCTCCCAGACAAATTAAAGTATATGTTGGTTCAAGGGAACACCCATCTCTCTTCTCAATTGTTGACTGTGGTGCCCACTTGTGAGGAGAGTTGCACCTACTAAGACAACTTGTAAGTACTTTTATGTAGCAAGCTGCAGAGGCTTACAGACCCAGTCACCAATAGAATGGAGAATGCTGAGTGGCAAGAGTATCTGAAAGCAAATGGCTTTGTTGTGGAACAAAGGCTAGGCTAGCCTCTTAGCAGTAAAGTAGCATAGAGATTAAGAGCCCAGTGGTCTGGATTGAAATCCCAGTCCAATGACAGTGTGTCCTCAGACAAGTTACTTGATCTCATTAAGCTTTGGCTTCCTCATAGCTAAAATTGCATAACCATAGAATGTACATCATGGGGTTGGTATGAGGATGTGATGAATTCATTCATGTAAAAGGCTTAGGACAGCAGCTGGCATATGGTAAGCACTCAATAAGTACCATTTAGCTATTTTTGTTATTACTATAGGATAGAAGTAAAAGAGAAATGGGTATACCAAAGTAATTACATCTCCTATGCAGAAAGTGGCTCAGCACTAGCCACTAGCCAATTAGATGAATTTCTCCATCTCACTTGGGGAAGAGTGAGAGGAATGAGTGCCCTCATGTTCTTTAGACTCCTGGAATATTGACAATAAGGGCTCACTCTCTACCAGACATCAGAGCAGTAGAGGGAAGCCATAAGTATTGTGAAGAAGAATTTCCCAGAAAACTTAACTAAAAACCATTGAAGGAGGCTTTTTTTGTTATAGGTGTCAAATGTTGAGGAAACTGGAAACAGGCTATAATAGTTCTCAACCATGGCTGCATGCTAAAGTCATTGAGTACTTTAAAACCATTGGTTCTTAGACCTCTCCAGACCAATTAAGATAGAATCTTTAGAAGTGGCGCCAGGCAAGTGTTTGTTTGTTTGTTTGTTTGTTTGTTTGTTTGTTTGTTTAACTTCCCAAGTGATCTAATGTACATTCAAGATTTAGAATAGGAGAAATCTTTCCCAAGGAAACCGTCCCTCCCCAAGTATTTACCATTCAGAAATTTACCATGGGAGGCAGGTCTTTAGTTTTAATGATATTTTATTTCTAACTCCTCAACAATTCCAAAAACAGGGGAAACAATTGTGGGAGGAAACTCAGGCACTGGGCACAACCATAACACTTGTACTTCCTCTGCAGTAGCAGATATCACACTTGATTGTAATTGCCTGCATAATCATCTCTCTTAACAACTGGCCAGTTAGCTCTGAGGGCAGGGAGGGCAGGAGCAGTGCCTCCTGAATACATTTGTTTTATTCCTGGTACCTGGCCGTCTCTGGCACATGGTAATCTCTAAGTATATACTGAATGAAATTCTACATACTTAATGTTTGTAAAAGCAAATACTTTATGATGTGATGTCTTGGTATTTTATGGTATGAAATAAATCAGTTTGCAAAAACAAAATTTTAATTTGTAATATTCATTTCCAGCAAACAAAGGTTTAACTTTTTGTGATCAACTGGTGAATGTTAGGAAGGAACCAACTAGGCAGGCTCGGCCCTGCTTAGCTTCTGAGATCAGACCAGATCAGGCAATCAGGGTGCTTTGGCCATAGACCGAACCAAGTAAGTCACCAAGGTAGCAGGGGCCTTCTATACTACATCCTGAAGGGAGTTTATCTGCACAAACAACATTCAACAACTTAAGAACCTCCAACAGATTTTAGAGGAGATGCAGAAATGTTCTATTTTTAATAAAAGTTAAAGACATATTAAAACATAACCATAAAGTCAGCTTCTAATTATGATAGAAGAGGTCAGCAATTCTCCACAATATCTCTACTGATGATAGATGATGATAGATAGATAGATAGATAGATAGATAGATATACCTAGACAAAATTGTCAAAAACACCCATTTTAGGGCACTAGATATCCATCAGAGATGGTCAACAAATTTAAAACCTGCTGAAGATTCTGATAACAGCAACTCCCACCCAGCTCAGTCAGCATGAATGGCAGTCTTCCAACCCATCAGCCAGAGAAAGGCTTGATTTAGGGTGGGAAAAAGGGGAGAAATCTTGTGATGTTACATGGTAAAAGGTAGCACATTCTTCTCAGTAGTTGATAGAACAATTAAACAAGAACTCAGTACAGTTTTAGATGATTTGAACACTACTCACAGCCGTGACCTAATGATAATTAGAACACTACACCTAACTGTTATAGGATATATATATTATTTTCAAGTGTACATAGAATATTTGCTGAGATAGGCCATATCCTGTGCCATAAAAAAAGTCTCAAAAAATTTCAAAGAATTGATATCTTATGAAATATATTCTCCAGCCACAGAAATAATTACATTGGAAATCGGAGCAAAAACAAAAAAGAAAGAAAAAAAGAAAGAAAAAGAAAAGAAAAGTTAGAAAAATAACCTTTTAATAAAGGCTAAAAAAATAAAGGTTATTTAGATTGAAAAAATAGAACTTTGAAATTTATGGGATGCAACTAAAGCAGGGGTTAGAGAGAAATATATAATTTTATATACTCCTATTAGAAAAGAGGTTTAAAACCAATTAAGTTCCCACATAGGAAAGATACAAAAAGAAAAAATAAACCCAAAGTAAGTAGTAGTAAGGCAGATACTTTAAGGTAAGAACAAATCAATGAAACAAAACTTACAAACAGTAGAGATAACAAAGCCAAAGTTTAGTTCTTTAAAAAGATTAATAAAACTAATTTCTAGCAAAACTAGTTTAAAAAAGAGAACACAAGAGGTGCCTGGGTGGCTCAGTTCATTGAGTGTCCAACTCTTGGGGCATGTGGGTGGCTCATTGGTTAAGCATCTGACTTTGGCTCAGGTCATGATCTCACGGTTTGTGGGTTTGAGCCC
This sequence comes from Panthera leo, assembly GCF_018350215.1. NCBI lineage: Eukaryota > Metazoa > Chordata > Mammalia > Carnivora > Felidae > Panthera > Panthera leo. The sequence continues at coordinate 65,492,945 of NC_056687.1, forward strand.
TGCATTGGGCTTGGTGCTGACAACTCAGAGCCTGGAGCCTTCTTTGTATTCTGTGTCTCCCTCTGTCTTTGCCCCTCCCCAACTCGTGTTCTGTCTCTCTGCCTCTCAAAAGTAAATAAACATTTAAAATTTTTAAGAAAAAAACACAAATGTCAAAATGAGAAAAGGGGTATCACTATAATGAAAGAAGAAATGTCACTATTGACCCTACAGGCATTAAAAGAATAAGGGAATATTTGGAAAACATAACAATAAATTTGAGAGCTTAGATGGAATGGACAAAGTCCTTGAAACACAGTCCTTAACAAAACAGATATAACAATAGAATATAATATCCGAATAGCTCTGTACCTGTTAAGTAAATTGAATTTTTATTCAAAAAGTTTTCCACAAAAGAAACCTTCAGGACCAGATAGTTTCAGTGGTGAATTCCTCAACCAACCAAATAAATAAATTCAATCACATAAATTCACCAAACATTTAAGGATACTGATACCAATTTTATGCAAACTCAGAAAATAAAGGAGGGGGGGTGCCTGGGTGGCTCTGTTTGTTGAGTGTCTGACTTTTGATTTCGGCCCAGGTCATGATCTTGCAGTTCATGGGTTTAAGCCCCACATCAGTCTCCATGCTGACAGCAAGGAGCCTGCTTTCGATTCTGTCTCCCTCTCTCTCTGCCCTGCTCCTGTCTCTCTCAAAACTAAATAGATAAACTTTAAAAAGAAAGAAAGAAAGAAAGAGAGAAAGAAAGAAAGAGAGAAAGAAAAGAGGAAACACTTCCCATTATATTTTAAGAGGCCAGTAAAATCATGATACCAAAACCTAACAAAGAAAAATAAAGTTATAAAAAATTAAAGAAAATAAGACAGAAAAGAAGGTTATAGGTCCATATACTTCATGAATATAGACGCAAAAGTCATTACTAAAATGTTACCAAATCACATCCAGCACTACACAAATGGAACACAAAAACCAGGAAAATACATCAGGACCAGTGGATTTATTTCAAAGATGAAAGGTTGGTTCATCATTCAAAAATCAATATAATTCACCATGTTAATAGAAAAAAAGATAAAAGCATTATGACCTTAATAATTGAAGAAAATTCAAAATCTCATACTCATTTAGGATTAGAAATTCTCAAAAAACTAAAAATAGGAACTTCTTCAATCTAACAAAAGAATCTATACAAAATCCTCCAGCTAGCATCATAGCCAGTGGTAAAATATTGAAAGCCACCCACATCAAGATTGGTAACAAAGCAAGGATATTCACCCCCATTCTATTCCACACTGCATTCATGGTTCTAATGGGTGCAATAATGCAAGAGGACAAAAGCATAAAGATTAGAAAGGAAAAAGTAAAACTAAAAACATATTTTTCAGAAAACGTAATTGTTTACACAGAATAAGCTAATAAATATTAAATTTCTACTAGAATTATTTAACAAAGTCATAGGACACAGGGAAATATACAGAAAAACACGTATTTCTATATACTAGCAACAAACAATTGGAAGATGCAAATAAAATTAAATTCTATTTACAATAGTATCAAAAGACCTAAATACTTAATACATAATAAATTTAACAAAGGACATAGAAGACGTCTGCACTAAAAACTACAAAACACTGTGAAAAAAATTAGAGGCATATAATGAATGAAGAGATATATGAAGAGACATACAATGTTCATGAACTGGAACACACAATATTATTACAATGTCGACTCTTCCCAAATAGATTTATATTCAAAGCAATCACCAAAAAGCATAGGCATTTTAACTTTGATAAGTTGATTTTAAATTTTACATGGTAAAACAAGGGGCTAAGAAATAGTCCAAACAATTTTGAGCAAAGTTTAATAGGCCATTCTACCTGGATTCAAAATTTGCTATAAAGCTGATTCCAGAACTTGCTTGTAAAGACAGCATAATGTTGGCATGAGGATAGGTAAATAGATAAATGTTACAGAATATGGGGTCCAGATATAGGCCCATACATTGACAGTTAATTGATTTTTGACTAAGATGTCAGAGCTATGTAATGGGGAAAGGATAGTCTTTTCAACAAATGGTGCTAGAACAACTGAATAAATAAACAGGGGAATGAGTCCTTGTTACCCACATCACACCAAACACAAAAATTAATTTGGGATGGATCTCAGAATTAAATTAAAAGCTTAAACAATGAAGTTCCTTGAATAAAACATAGATGTCTTCATGACTTCTCTGCAGAGGAACCAAAAAAGACAGATATGCCTATAGCTCCCTCTGGGAGAGGTTGTTCACCATTATGACCAATGTGGACACAAAACCCAACATGGCAAGGTCTTGGGCTTCTGAAATAGACTTTTCTTATTTTATTGATCACTTTTCTCAGACAGAAAGCCTTACTACAAACGACCTGTGTCATTTTCTTGTATAGAGAAGGGAACTGAGACATACACAAAGAAGTTATGAAATGAGGCATCCACTAGCATTGGTAATATCAGAAAAATGGCAAAGTGGACAGTTCTAAACTCCTGTTCCTCCATAGAAACACTGAAGAACAAATACCAACTGTTAGAACCAACTTTGCTAGAACTCTTGAAAAGAGTCAAAGGTTTATAACAACCAAGCAGATGCTGAATCAAGAAAAGGACAACTTAAAAATGGTAGGAAAGTGATCACAAGACTTCTGGGGAAGATGGGAGAGTAGGAGGATCCTAGGCTCACCTCATCCCACAGATACACATAGATAACACCCACAACAGTATAAATAACCCAGAAAATGACTCAGAGACTGGCATAACAGACTCTCCACAGCTAAATGTAGAGAAGAGGCCACATTGAAAATGGTAGAGAGGGAGAAGACATGATAAGGAACTAAACTGACCCATGAGACTGTGAGAGGAAGGGCCCTACAGATGTGGAGACTAGAGAGGAGCAGACCACACACCAGGCACCCAGGCACAAGGGACCCACACTGGGAAGATGAATCCCCATAACATTTGGCTTTGAAAACCATAGGGCCTGACATTATGCATTCTTACAACCAGTGGGGCTTACCACCTAGAACTTACTCCTGGAAGAGCTGAATCCCTGTCCTTAAAGAGACAGGAAAAAAAAAAAAAAAAAACCACCAAAAAAACAGGCCCATGGAGATACAGCATAGAAGCAGCAGTTTGAAGAACACCTGGCATATATAGTAGGGAGATTTGCTCACTAATCTCAGCGTGTATGCTGCAGGGGCAGGGACCTATGGGAAACTTCAGCAAGAACAAAAGAGTTGATGAACACAATTCCCATCCCCTGCCCCCTAGCCTAGATACAAGGACACCTGTGAGAGCCAATACAGTGTGAACACTCTCACCTAGCTTGCTAACAATGCACCCTGAATTCCCACTTCTGTAGACTGCCTCCTCCAGCCCTAGTCTCAGCAGGAGTTTTCTCCGGTGGTCACAGGTCCCCTCATGTAGCAGCCTGGGAAGGATGTCACTGACACTACATACACACCACTACCACTACCACCACCACATTCTCCTGCAGATCTGCCACATCAAACATCCCCTTAACAGGAGTCTATTTTTTTTTCAATATATGAAGTTTATTGTCAAATTGGTTTCCATACAACACCCAGTGCTCATCCCAAAAGGTGCCCTCCTCAATACCCATCACCCATCCTCCCCTCCCTCCCACCCCCCATCAACCCTCAGTTTGTTCTCAGTTTTTAAGAGTCTCTTATGCTTTGGTTCTCTCCCACTCTAACCTCTTTTTTTTTTCCCCCTCCCCCATGGGTTTCTGTTAAGTTTCTCAAGATCCACATAAGAGTGAAACCATATGGTATCTGTCTTTCTCTGTATGGCTTATTTCACTTAGCATCACACTCTCCAGTTCCATCCACGTTGCTACAAAGGGCCATATTTCGTTCTTTCTCATTGCCATGTAGTACTCCATTGTGTATATAAACCACAATTTCTTTATCCATTCATCAGTTGATGGACATTTAGGCTCTTTCCATAATTTGGCTATTGTTGAGAGTGCTGCTATAAACATTGGGGTACAAGTGCCCCTATGCATCAGTACTAACAGGAGTCTATTTAAAGCAGCACTGCAAGCCAGGAAACATGCAAGCTGGCCCAACAGAGGGCAGTCCACTCTAAAGTGACTCCCACCGCAAAGAGAAAGGAAGAAAACCACACATATCAGTTTGATTGCAGCCCTAGCAGTGGGCTGGGGTAGACATCTGGTCTGACTACAGGCCCCACTCACCAAGGAAAGCTTCTCAAGGGACAACACAGGAAGAGCGCCTTGTAGTTCTGTCCTATTGCATCTCTGGAAAACTCCCGGTCTGACTCAACTCAAGCCCAAAGCAGCCCCAGACTGGTGCATGAATAACACAGGGATTAAACCCTGCCCACAACAGGCAAAGAGAGCCATTGCAGTTGACTGGACTGGAAACAAACATGAGTCAGCCACAAGCAGTCGGGCACATGCAAACACACATAGGAAACACCCCTGAAGTTCCAGGTTCTGGTGAACATAGGGCATTGCACTGCAGGGCACTACAGGACCACTTCTTCATAAGGCCACTACTTTCAAGAGCAGAAGATATAGCTGACTTGCCTAACTAACAGAAACAGATGCAGAGAGTTACCACAAAATGAGGAGACAGAAGAATACATCCCAAATGAAAGAACAAGACAAAAATCACAGCAAGAGAGCTAAACAAAATGGAGATAAGTAACGTCTCTGACAGATTTTAAAGAAATGGCCATAAAGATACTCAATGGACTTGAGAAAAGAGTGGAGGACCTCAGTAAGACCTTCAACAAAGAGACAGAAAATATAAAAAAGAACCAATCAGAGATGAAGAACTCAATAACTAAAATTAAAAGTACCCTAGGTAGAATAAATAGACTAGACGAAGCAGAAGAATGGATCAGTGACCTGGAGGGCAGAGTAGTGGAAAGCAATCAAGCTGAACAGGAGAGAGAAAAAAAAGTAATAAAAAATGAAAATAGGTTAGGGGAACTCAGGTACACCATCAAGCATAATAACATTCACATTATAGAGATCCAAAAAAGAGAAGACAAAGAAAAAGGGGGGAGAAAATGTTATTTGGAGAAATAATAGCTCAAAACTTTGTGTGTCTGGGGAAGAAAATAAAAATTCAGGTCCAGGGGGCACAGAGAGCTCTCCACCAAAAATCAACCCAAGGAGGTCCACACTAAGACACAAAGTAATTAAAATGGCAAAGAGTAGTGATAAAGCAGCAAAAGAAAACAGTGACATATAAGGAAAACCACATAAAGGTATCAGTTGATTTTTCAGCAGAAAACAGACCAGAAGGGACACATGATATAAGCAAAGTGCTGAGTGAAAGAAACCTGCAACCAAGAGTACACTATCCATCAAGGCTTTCATTCACAATAAGAGAGAGTTTCCTGGACAAACAAAAGTTAAAAGGAATTCATTACCACTAAACCAGCCTTACAAGAAATGTTAAGGAGGGCTCTTTGAATGGAAAAGAAACACCATAAGCAAGAGTAAGAAAAGTAGGAAGCACCAAAGCAAAAGTAAAATTAAGTATATCTAAAAACTCAGTCAAAGGATTCACAAAAAGGATGTACAGCATGACACCATGTACCTAAAATGTAGGGGGAAGAGGAGTAAAACTTTAATGCTTTTAGAATGGGTTCAAACTTAAGCAACTATCAATTTAAAATAGAGTGCTATATGCATAGATGTTACATATCAACCTAATGGTAACATCAAAAACCAGTAACAGATATGCAAAAAATAAAGGGGAAGGAATCCAAGTACATCATTAAAGAAAACCGGAAAATCATGAGAGAAAAGAGTAAAAGAAAGGAACAGAGAACTACAAAAATAAACATAAACAAATAGCAAATGGAAATAAGTACATGCTTATAAATAATTACTTTGAATGTAAACAGACTAAATGCTGCAATCACAAGACATAGGGTGATGGAATGGACAAAGAAGCAAGATTGAACTCCACATTGGGTGTAGAGATTACTTAAATAAATAAATAAAAATAACTTTAAAAAAAAGGCCCATCTATATGCTGCCTACAAGAAACTCATTTCAGATCTAAAGACACCTGCAGATTGAAAGTGAAGGGTTGGAAAAACATTTATCATGCAAATGGAAGTAAAAAGAAAGCCAGGTTAGTAACACTTCTATCAGACAAAATAGACTTCAAAACAAAGAGTGTAACAAGACAAAGAAGGACAGTACATAATCATAAGTGGAACAATCCAATAAGAAGATATATATAACAATTGTAAATATTTCTACACCCAGCATGTGAACACTCAAAGTTGCTAATAATGAACATAAAGGAAGTAATCGATAGTAATGCAATAATAGTCAAGAAATTTAACATCTCACTTACATCAATGGTTAGATCATCCAAACAGACAATAAGGAGAGTGGCTTTTAAGGACACATTAGATCAGATGGATTTAAGAGAGAGATTCAAAACACCACATTCTAAAATAGTGGCACACACATTCTTTTCAAGTGTACATGGAAGAGTCTCCAGAAGAGATCACATGTTAAACCACAAAACAAATCTCAAAAAATTCAAAAAGTTTGAAATCATATTATGCACCTATTCCAACTACAATACTATGAAACTAGAAAACAACCACAAGCAAAATCTGGGAAGAACACACATACATAGAGGTTAAATAATATGCTACTAAACAATGAATGGGTCAACCAAGAAATAAAGAGGAAATTTTAAAAATACATGGAGACAAATTAAAATGAAAAAACACGATGGTCCGAAATCTTTGGGATGCAGCAAAAGAGATTCTAAGAGGTAAGAGTCCATTTCTTGGTTTGCCTCTCTCTCTTTTTTTCCCCTTTGCTAGTCTGATGATGGTTACCAGAGAGAGATGGGCAGGGGTATGGCTTAACTAGGTAGTGGGGATTAAAGACTGCACTTGTGATGAGCACCTTGTGTTGTATGGAAGTGTTTAGTCACTATATTGTATGCCTAAAACTAATATTACACTGTATGTTACCTAACTGGAATTTAAATTAAAACTTTTAAAAAAGAGGGAAGTTTAGAGTAATACAGGCCTACCTCAAGAAGCAAGAAAAATCTCCAACAACCTAACCTTACACCTAAAGACCAAGAAAAAGAACAAACAAGGGTGCCTGGGTGGCTCCGTCAGTTAAGCGTCTGACTTCAGCTCAGGTCATGATCTTGCAGTTTGTGAGTTCAAGGCCCATGTCGGTCTCAGGGCTGACAGCTCAGAGCCTGGAGCTGCTTCAGATTTTGTGTCTCCCTCTCTCTCTGCTCCTCTCCTGCTCATGCTCTCTCTCTCTCTCTTTCTTTCTCAAAAATAAATAATAAAATATTTTTAAAAATTAGAACAAAAAACGTTAAAAACAACAACAAATGAAACCTCAAACCAGTAGAAGGAAGGACATAATAAAGATTAGAGCAGAAATAAACAAATAGAAACTTAAAAAAAAAATAGAATAGATCAATGAAACCAGGATCTGCTTCTTTGAAAAAAAATCAACAAAATTGATAAACTAGACGAGACAGAGAGAGAGAGAGAGAGAGAGAGCAAGAGCGAGAGCGCGCGCTCAAACACAACCAGAAATGAAAGAGGAGAAATAACAACCAACACCACAGAAATACAAAGAAAGATTTAGAAAGAAACATACTTGTCCAGGTCAGGACACATGTTCAGAAAAGACCTGAGAAAACCCTAAGCTTTCACCACCTACCTGAGCACATCCCAGAGAAATCCTAAGAGGTTTTGAGAAGGACCACTTGCTTGGTTGATAAACACCTGTTGTCCTCAGACTCCTCCTCTAGTGAAACATTCCTTTAGTAGACTAGCTTTGTTGTTCTTTCTAAATATAAATATTCCTTGAACAGGTAACACATTCCGTGAATTCACACTAAGGATACTTCCTAGGTTAATCAGATCTGTTTTCCTCTGAAGAGTGGCTTAGGAGCTCCATGTTTCTGGTTGCTGCAACAGACAACGTGTAGAACGGAGGTCAGAGACTCAAATTTCTCCTAGTTTCCAGCCGTGCTTGAGATGGATTCAGACCCTAGTTGTGGGGCATCTGTACGCTGTCCTTAATAATTACAGTGTCTTATCCAGCTGTTTTCTTAGCTTAGAGGCATGCCTAATGTTGAAGCAGTGCTTGCAGACTGCAGATGCCAGGCAGTTCCACAGCCTTCCTCCTGTCTTCTGGTCCATGAGCTCACAAAAGACCCTTCTAGAAGATCCCTGCAGAACCTGAGAATAGTTTCTTTGCCTCAGTGGTTTTATAACCTGTTCTTAGTTCCCTGTTTCTGCTGTAAATAATTCACCATTTTTTCTAAGTGAGATAAGGCCGGCCCTTGTGAGCCAGGAGAGATTTGAGAGATGATGAAAGCTATGTATTTTGCCCACAACCCAAGGACTTCTGGCAAGCTGCCCCACCTGAGCTGGGATCCTGCCCTTTTTTTTTTTTTTTTTTTCATGAACACAGAAATGCCTGTTTTTACAAAAAGGCCTATTTTTTTAAAGACTTTTTTTTAGGGTAGTTATAGATTCGCAACAAAATTGAGAGGAAGGTACAGAGATTCCCCATTTAGTCTCTGTTCCTGCACACACATAGCCTCATAGCCTGCCCCATTATCAACATCCCCCACCAGAATGGTACATTTGTGACAATCAAGGAACTGACACTGACACATCATAATCACTCAAAGTCTATAGTTTACATTAGAGTTCATTCTTGGTGTTGTGCGTTTATAGGTTTGGATAAATGTACATTGACATGTATACATCATTATAGCATCATACAAGAGTATTTTCACTGCATTAGAAATACTCTGTGCTCCCAGAAAGGCCTCCTTTAAACTTGGAGATCAAAGTTTCCTGGAATGAGTTCCTAACACTTTTCAGTCTTCCCACCCACTGTGGTTGTGTCCCACTGGTCATAGCTTTGCAGGATACCAGGCCCTGAATATAGCTGCCAGGGCACACTAGACAGGCTGCTTCCACTGGGAACTCAATCCAGTATTTCAGCCCTTCTAGGTCCTCCCTGTCTAAGACCCAAGTCAACCTCCTAACAAGTGGGATTTATAATCCAATGATCCCCAGCCCTAGCTGAATCCCCTGGATAGACGGGAACTGTACTGGAAGAGAGGAGTCCCCAGGACCATGGGTCCTATTCACCACTGCTGGCTGAAGGTCACTAACAGTGAGATGTGTGCACCATCTTATTTCTGCATTTTCTTGGGAAAAGCAAAGCAAGGAACCCCTTGATGAATGTTGACCCTAGACTCCAATCCTCTTCACTCCTGGGAGCAGAAAGTTGAGTGGAAGAGAAGAAACCAGTCCAACTAAAAAATGAAAACAGACTCATACTTATTCTTGCTTTTCTTATCTCAGGAGAGCTTGATTAAAACATCTAATTCAAGATAAAAATAATTTAAATCAGAAACAAGTGTAAAGAAGTCCAAATTTTCCCAAGAAGTCTGTGATAATTATTTGGACATCCCCAGTTCTTATCCCTACCCATATAATTGATCAGCTCCCCCTCCTTCCTCCTCTTTCTCCCCTTCTTCCTCCCCCAATGACCCAGCTTTACTGTTGTCAGAAGCACGTACCTGGTCCACTCTCCACGTCAGTCATAAAACACTTTTTAAAACAAAGCAAGTAGAAGAAACATAGTCTGTGAAACCCACTGCTTTCGGCTTTCGGCTGCTCTTTTCCCTTGAGAGCTAGAATGCCATCAGGCTGCTGCCAGGGAACATGAAAGATCAGGTGGACTGATGAGGAGCTGCTGGCTCTGGCCAAGCCCAGAGGAGGACAGAGCCTTGGACCCTTTCTCCGAGGCCGTTCTGTGGCTCCTGGTCGGCCATCAGTCCTGAGGTGGAGCTGCAGGTCACACACCCTGCTATGGGCTCAAACCCCTCATTCCTCCCTTTTCTTCTCTCCCTGTGTGTCCCTCTCTTACATAAACATTCTGGCCCTCACTCATCATCCAGTACTTGGTTCACTTTCATGCCAAGTAACAATGTCCAGGAAGGTGGCTTACTCAGACAAAGGACAAAGGGTTAGGAGATCTAATTGTGAATTAACTTTCCCTGAGAGGTACAGCACAGACACCCTCAGATGCATGAATTTCCTCAGAATCAGTTAGACAAAGCAGACACTAGCAACATTCCTCACCTTCTCCTGTGCTTTACAGTGAAGACATGAGAGAGAAAAAAGTAGGGGCACATAATGAGAGTAAATACGGTAGTAGGTTCATTTGCTAGTTGGAGCTCTGGACTTGGGACTTAGGAGTGCCAGATGGGGGCCATTCAGAGCCTACGTCTGACCTGGACTGAAATGTAGGTGAGAGACAAGATTGGCTCACATCCTAGGAAATAACCCATAACTAGGAAGAGGAAGCACTGCCTTACCTTCAACAGGAGCCACAGCCTCTGCCCAGGCAAATTGTGCTCTACTGCGAAAAGCATAATTTTAAGGTAATGTTCCAGTCTTCACCAAGGCAGCGACTTCAGGGGTACAGAGGTTTTGATTGATCCTTTGTTCCTAGTTATTCAAAGTGGATCCCAAAGGAGAAGTCACAGCAAAGAAGTTGCCACCAAGCAGGTATGGATTTCTTTCTTTCTCTTTTGCTGCGCGCAGACTGCACACCCACCCCCCAGCTCTCTGCAAAAGAAGTGTGGGAGCACAGCTGTATGTTAACATTTGAGAGCAGCATCAGAGAGGGTTGTATATCCCGTTGGCCTTGCTGCTGTTCACATTTCCAGGATGGAAAAAAACATGAAGATAACCATTTAATACAGAGTTCCATTAACCATGCTCCCTGATCATGCAAGTATCTCCTAAAGAAATAATCACAGTGGAAACGTCAATCTTGTATCAGCCACGATGAGTCACACATACAATCGGCCCCCTCTCCGTTGCAGGGCTGGAGTCTCCAGATCCAGAAAATACCAAGGTGCGGGGACTGTGGGAGCTGGGAACGACTCAGCCCTGTTCCTGTAGGCCGCTGAGGGAACTGGCAGCCCTTGGGACCAGGCTGAGACTCGGCAGCAGGAGTCGTAGGGCCTCACCACCTCAGTGAGGGGTCCCTCAGGGGCTTTTCCAAACCCCTACCCAGTCCTAGGGTCGAGTTGGCTTTGGGCCAGTGAGGTTTCTACCTTTACTTGCCAGAGTACACACCTTGTCCCACAGGACAAAAACCTCTCCTACATGTGCTTGTAGAAGCCATCCTTCTTCCCATACTACAGCCCATCCTGATTGAGGCTATAGTCAGAGGCTTTAAGACAATACCTTATCTGGGGATGGTCAGGAGTCACCTCTGAGGCCACTGAACCTTGATTCAGTGAGTCAGCTGTGACAGGCACTATACCACTCCCACATGGGGTGGTTGTGAGGCTCTGCTGCTGGGAAAGTCAACGGTCAGCACCAAGACAGCCGAGGTGACTGGATTATTTCCACTGGGATGGGCCTTGGATCTCTAATGATATGACCAGAGTCCAAATATTCTAAGCAAGGCTCCAGAGGCTACTACTTACTTAATTAGTTATCTAATAGGAAAGATTAATTTTTCCATATACTGAAAATACTCATTTTTAAAATATACTTGAAAAATATGTGTTAGTTGTATAATGAACAATCTAAACCAGGGATTGGCAAATTATGGCTTACAAGCCAAATCAGAACCACCAACTATTTTGTAAATACAGTTTTATTAGAACACAGCCATGCTCGTTAATTACATATCAACTACAGATGCTTTTGCCTTAGGACAGCAGAATTGAGTAGTTGCAAAAGAGACAGTATAGCCCCCAAAGCTTAAATGTTAATTATCTGGCCCTTTACAGGAAAAGTTTGCCAACTCCTAGTCTCAAACTATCAACTTACTCTTCAATTATTATGGAACAAACATAATAAACAACCACAAAACTGATTAAACTATTGTTAGTAGGTAATAGCTTTTTAAATGGATGTAACACATGATTACTTACTCTTTGTAAAATGATGAATCATAAAGTTAAAAATAGAACTACCTTATGATCCAGCAATTGCACGACTAGGTATTTACCTAAAGGATACAAAAATACTGATTTGAAGGGACACATGCACCCTGATATTTATAGCAGCATTATAAACAATAGCCAAATTGTGGAAAGAGCCCAAATGTCCGTCAACTGATGAATGGATAAATAGGGTATGGTATACATACAATGGAATATTACTCAGCCATCAAAAAGAACGAAATCTTGCCATTTGCAATGACGTGGCTAGAGCTAGAGAGTATTATGCTAAGCGAAAAGAAGTCAGTCAGAGAAAGAAATACCTTATGACTTCAATCATAGGTGGAATTTAAGAAACAAAACAGATGAACATAGCGGGAGAAAAAAGAGAGGCAAACCATAAAATAGACTCTTAACTATACAGAACACACTGAGGGTTGCTTTAGGGGAGGATGGGCTACATGGGTAATGGGCATTAAGGGGAGGCACTTGGGATGAGCACTGGGTGTTAAATATAAGTGATGAATCACTAAATTCTACTCCTGAAACCAATATTGCACTATATGTTAACTAAAATTTAAGTAAAAACTTGAAACAATAAGTAAGTAAGTAAGTAAGTAGGTAAGAATCAGCATAGATAAAGCTAATCTCCTTAAGCCAAAAGTAACTGCTATAACTAGTTTGGGGTATTTGTTGCCAGTCTCCTCTGCATTCACATACACATATGTGTACTAATAAGCCATTTGTTGTCATATTATTCTCATTCTATTTTTCCATTCAACAAACTTTTCATATCTGTTTTCCATATGGAGACTTTCCACATCCATATGTAGCTCTACCTCATTAACTTTATATGTATTATACATAGATTATGTGCATTTTAATTTTTGTTACTGTGAAATCCCCTCCATAGTGCCTGCACCAATTTATGCTCCCACCAGCAGGGAATGATAGATACTGTTCCTCCACACCCTGATGCTTGCTATTTATTAAGCATTTTCCTGCTTACTAATGTGTCAGTTTGCCAGGCCTAATTTTTTTTTTTGTCGTATTGCCTTTTCTTGGCCTTCCAGAACAATGCAGAGGAATAGTTAAGACCAAGCATAGTCTTAGGGATGATGTATACAGTTATGTGAGTAGTACACTGCACAATTCTAAGGGTACCATTCATAAACCCTTAGAGGTCTTAGGTTTTTTGTCATGTTTCTGATTTTAATTCATTTTTATTTCATGTGTGGACTCCTATTTCTTGGAGACTGCTCTGTCGGACTCTTTGACACAGGAGTGTGTGTGGTGCCTTCTAAGTGGTATGATTTGAAGGGGACTGGGAAGAGTTCCCTATCACCCAATACCTCCTCATCCACCTGCCATACCTTCTAAACTTCTGTGAAACACCAAAATAACAATATCCAACTGGAAATTAAGATAAAGAGATATATTCAAATTGTTCATGTAATGTATGAAACAATTCTCCTGGGTCTCTATGAATGCCAAACTATAAAACCCTAGGCGATAAGAACATTGCACGTGTATGTAAGAGACAGTTCAATCAGAGGTCATTGTGTCCTGTTAAATATTGGAAGATGGTGCAGGGTGTGCTTTTGACTTGGGCTGATACCAGCTCTTGACCCTGATCTGTATCTAGGAACAAATTTTCTGACAGCTTGAATCTGATGACTGTACCCCAGGAAGAACAAAAGCCATGTTTCATTTATGGCCACCTAAAGATAGCAGCTGACTTTTCATATTTGAATTCGTGTAATGTGATCTTTGCTAAGTTCTCTCTGGGTGCCTGTCCCATGTCAGGGCCAAGGAGGGAGTCCTGTGCAATATTTGATCCATTTTTTAAAAAACTTTAAATATATGATCTCATTTTATCCCGGTGACTTTTGTGACAAAAAATGTAACTTACATAGTACATAGTGTATCCATTTGCACTATAGGAAGAATCAGAATAAAGGGAAAAAGAAGTTCAATCACTTGTTGCCTTTGTGCCCTTGGACATACAGCCCCAGTTTCCTCAGTTGTAGACAGTAAGACCTGTCTTGCCCTGCTCAACTGCGGAAAGGCCTCACTCTGCTTACCTCACAGGCACCTCCACATGAGATGATGATTTGGAAATCACTTTGTAACAACAAAACCTGTGTAATAGGAGTTAATAAAATTTTCTACCTTCTCCCTTCACCGAATAAAGCCAAGAGTTTGTAAGCTTCACTGTCAATTTCTTAGAAACCCAATTTTTGTGTAAGTTTCCCTTTACCTGCTTTTTCCCCTCTTTCCCCTCTGGCCAGTTCTGATATATATATACACACACACATACATACATTTCTGATTTTATACATTTATGTGTATAGATACATACATATATCTACACACATAAGATATATTATGCATAAACATATGTGTATTATAATCCTGCTGCTTCTAATAGTTTCCATCCCTAAAATCATGAGTTCTGTATCATTTTCTCCTTCCACTTAGACTCCTTTTGGCTTCAAGTCCAAGTTGCCCATGCTTTCCTCCCCATAATCTTGGCGACCTAGTTCCAAAGCTTTTTGATTTGACTCATTTGAAGATTAAATGTATATTCACCTCCTCCCCACCCCCTTTTCCTTGGAAGGAGCTGTCTCACCCCCAAATGTATATTGACTTTAGACAACAATTTACAAGGCCGGTTATTTCATATGTGTGTTTGATTACTTCCCCCATTTTCTAGAACCCCCAAAATGTTTGAATTGCCATACCCTCTGCCTTCCACTCAGTCATCTTCTCCATCGTGTCCTTTTTGTGTCCAGCTGATTTTCTGTCTGGGTTAGTTGGATTCCTTAGGTCCTTACCACTCCAAGTGTGGACATAGACCAGCAGCACCAGCAGCATCCAGGAGCATGTGGGAAAGAAGGCACGGGGCCCACCCAAGACCTAGACTAGAACGTGCATTTAACAAGCTCCCCAGGTGATCTGTATTCACTTTAATGCTGGGGAACCTGCTCTGAAATTATATGCACGTGCTCTGGGTTCCCTTAACGTGGAATCTGAAGCAGACGAACAAGACAAGGCAGACAGAAATTTTATCTTTACTGTCGCCGATTTCCAATGTGGTTGGAAAGCTAGGGTCGTTCAAGCTCAAGCGCAGCTGGACTGTGACCTGGTTATCTTTTTATTTCTCAGTGTAGTGCTTTTAACTACTGTTGCTTCTTCTTTCCTTTACTTCTTTAACTCCTTTCCTCCTGCTTCATCTCTCCCCCTGCCGTCTGCTTCCTCACAGCCCTACCTGGCTCCACAGCTGCCTTCTCTGTGTCAGGGCTGCCTGTGCAAGGCAGGACTGAGATATGTGGCCACTCACATCAGTCTACTATTTGGCCTTCCCTTTTAATATTCATTAAATATTTGATCAACATTTATTTAGTGACAAGTCATGTTATTTCATTTATTTAAAAAAATTTTTTTAATGTCTATTTTTCAGAGAGAGACAGACAGAATGTGAGTGGGGGAGGGGCAGAAAGAGAGGGAGACACAGAATCTGAAGCATGGTCCAGGCTCTGAGCTGTCAGCACAGAGCCCAACGCGGGGCTCAAACTCACAGACTGTGAGATCATGACCTGAGCTGAAGTCGGACCCTTAACGGACTGAGGCACCCAGGTGCCCCACAAGTGATGATGTTTTAAAAATTTATGGTAAAATACATATAAAATGTACTGTCTTAGCCATTTTTAAGTGTGCAGTTCAGTAATGTTAAGTATATTCATATTGTTGTGCAACCGATCTTTTTTCATCTGATAAAACTAAAACTCTACCCATTAAACAACTCCTTATTCCTCTCTTGCTCCAGCCCCTGGCAACCATTCTCCTACCTTTTTACTTTATTGAGAAATAACTGCAAATAAATTTGTATATATTTAAATGTACAACGTGATGATTTGCTATACATATACATTTTAGAATGATTACCAACATCGGAATAATTAACGCATCCATCGCCCCACACAGTAGACATAGTTAATTAACTGTGTGTGTGTGCGTGTGTGTGTGGTAAGAATGCTTAAGATCTACTCCCAGCAGCTTTCAAATAAATAATACTGTATTATTAGCCAACTGACTACATTAACAATGCTGTGTTATTAACTATAATGCCTGTACATTGCCGCCATTCTGCTTTCCGTTTCTATGAGGTTAGCTTTTTATTAGTTTAGGTATCTCGTACAATTGGAACCATATAGTACCTCTCCTTTTGTGACTGGCTTATTTCATTAGCGTAATGTCCTTAAAGTTCGTCCATGTTGTAGCCTGTGTCAGAATTCCCTTCCTTTTCAAGGCTGAAAATATTCCGTTATATGTATATACCACATTTTGTTTGTCCATTCATCTGTTGGTGGACACTTTGGTTGCCTCCACCTGTGTTGTGAATAATGCTGCTGTGAACGTGGGTGTGCAAATATCTCTTCAAGACCCGGCTTTCAATCCAGAAGTGGAATTGCTGGATCATATGGTTCTATTTTTAATTTTGGGGGGAACCACCATACTGTTTTCCACAGTGGCTGCACCATCTCCCATTCCCACTAGCAATGCACGAGGGTTCTAATTTCTCCACATCCTTGCCACACACTTGTTATTTTCTGGGTTTGTGACAGCAGCCATCCTAATCGGTGTAAAATGAGGTCCTATTGCATTTCCCTAACGATTGTTGCCGGGCATCTTTTCATATATTTGTTGGTGAGTGATTTTTTTTTTTCTGATGCAGAAGGTGTATCACGTACTCCAGGGTCAAAATAAGTAATTTATTCTGTGCCATGTTCCAAACCAGACAACTTCTTAGAAGGCATGTTTAAGTGTTTCGATAATATTCTACTCATTCCATGAAAACAGCCCTACACCACACATGATTCTGCTTCTGACTCTGTCTGCCAATTTTAGCAGGTTATTCAGGGTTGTCCAGAGGCTTCTCCTCAGGTGGTTGGCTTCAGTGGCCCAGCGTGACAGGCATACGAGTGCCCCCAATTACTCCACAGGGACTGGTTTGCACGGTCAAGGAGTGCTTAAATCTCTGCCTCAGGGTGATGATGACCTCAGTAGGAAAGGAAACAGCTTATGATTTACTTCATTTCTGATTTGTTCTAGCGACATTTTGATACCCTTTGAATACGGTGGCTCCTTTGTCAGCAGCCCAGTCAGTCAGCCCTTTAAGTTGCTGTGTCTGTATATCTGCATTCAGTGTCACTAGGAGAGGATCTCAATGGGTCACTGGATCACTTGTCCCTGAGAGAGAGCAGTAACCCCATCCTTCACAGGCACCCAGAAAGTCTATGGACCCTTTGTTCAGGTTCCTGGACCTGGTCCAACCCGGAGCCCCTCTGAGGGCGGTTGTGGATGGGGTGGGCCTGCTTAGCATCCTCTTGCTGCGAGGTCAGGCTGGGTGAATTTAGGAGTCTCCTTTATGAGGACAGAGATGGGAGGCTGTGAATACTTGTCTGCAACATCATTTCTTCTCATGTAATTGTCTCACAAATATTGGGATTTTTTCTGACACATCTTGTCTTCTTCTGATGTGAGGGGACAGGGGAGGGGGTAATGCTTTTTTCTACCAAAAGCTTTCCTTGATCTCTGTGCTTAAAAAAAGTTATTTAGTGGGTGTCCTTTCAACACCCCAGATCTGACTTTAACTCCCACACTGCTGCCAATCCCTTCTCTTCGAGCCAGAGTCCACTCTTGCCCCTTCAGAGTTACCAGACAGAAACAGAAGCTTCAATCCTTGTCACTGAAGAAGATTAAAGAGTTAATGGTGCAGCAGGGAGGCAGGAGAGGGTCAACCACAGGCAAAGCAGTCCCACTGTGCCCGATCAATGGAAGGGGCCTCTCTGAAGACTTCCTGTTTTGCCATTTTTGTCAAGGCATTTGGGCCTGACCTCAGCATCAGCCTATAACACAGAGAAGACTGAGCAGCGAAGGCTCTGCCGGCCGGTCTGAGATGTGGTCCCTCCTGGAGACACCAGCAAGTTGTGTAGCTTAGTTTACAGGAGCAACAGAACCAGAGAAGAGATTGATTTTAGCTAATGAAGCTTAAACTTCTGGGCCCCTTACTTACATAGGCTCCTTCCCACAGTCATGTGTTTTTGTAACATTTTCAAAAGGAAGATATTTAAGCATGGTTGTTTTGAGACGATTTCTACTCCACTGTCCTATTTCCCCTGAAGTCAGGGGTTGATGGAAGTCAGCCATGGGCTCATTGGAGATTAGTTTAGGGACAGCTGAGTTGGGGATACGTGTAGTTTGGGTGTATTCACATGGTGGTGGTTACTTGAGTGTGAAGTTGAGTTACTGCTACCCATCCAGTGTAGCAATGGGTCCCAGGAATGCCCCACTCTGCTGCTCGTCCACTATCACTGCAGGTGGCCAGCACAGGCTAAAGGAGGGGAAGGAGGTTTGAAATGTGTGGAGCCAGAACCTAGACCGTGCAAAATTCTTCCCTATATGAACATTTATACGAAAGAATTTTGATAGAGGTCTTCTTAAGTTTGACAACAATCCTCAGCTAGATGGGAAGATGAAAAATTTTCCCGTTATCATAATAAAAAGCAAATTTTGACCAGTGATGCTAGAGGGAAAACTTTTTTATAATCTTTCTGTTCTTGGTATAAAAAATGACATTACAAAATCATTGTTATTTGAGGGGAATAATTTGCTTTCTATTGCTGCTACAATATTACCACAAACTTGGTGGCTTGATATAAAATTTATTATCTTATAGTTTCAGATGTCAGAAGTCCAAAGTCAGTATCACTGACTGAAAATCAAGGTGTTGTCAGGCTGGTGCCTTCTGGAAGGTCTAGGGGAGAATCTGTTTCCTTGCCTTTTCCAGTTTCTAGAGACTGCCCAGATTCCTTGGCTCATGGCCCCTTCCTCCATCTTCAAAGCCAGCAATGTAGCATCTGAGACCACATCTCAGACCAGCCGGCAGAGACTTCGCTGCTCACTTTTCCACTGTCACATCTCTTCCTCTGACCAAACCCAGGAAAGTATCTCTGATCTTCAGGATTCATGTGATTAGATTGGGCCCACATGGTTACTTCTGGATAATCTCCCTATTTGAGGTCTGTACCCTCAATCACATCTGTAAAGACCCTTCTGCCATATAAGGAAGCACATTCACATGTTGTAGGGATTAGGACCTGGATATCTTTGGGGGCCATTATTCTGTTTCCCACAAAGGACAATATTAATATTTGTAATTCATTGTGATTTCCTTTCTTAATCTTTCTCACAAATACATATTCTCTTTGGTACCTAATTATGTATTTGCAATGAGTATTCTTTTTCTTGAAGAAGACCCCCTCCAGTTGTAGAAGCCTCAGACCCCACATAATCTAACTACTGCCCACCTCTACTTGCCCATTGACTAAGTTGAGAATTTGGTGAACTTTCCTCCACACCAGCTGGGCAGAGTCTGTCCTTGGCTGGGTGGTTCTGCTCATGGACCAGCGAGGGAGCCAGGGAAGAGCAGGAGAGGATACTGCCCTTGTCTCACACGGTGACCCTGGAGAATCACTTACTGAGCAGAGTGCAGCGTGTGGACGTGCAGGAAGGGACACCCTGGTGGAGGCGGAGCTCCGGGGGTGCATATGGAGGGCAGTGGAAGAGCCTCTGAACCGCTGGACTGGGAACTTAGTGAATGCCCTGCTTTGGCAACTGCCATGGTGCTCTTCTCAACAGAAGCAGGGCACCCAGTCCACTCTTTCCCTCCTGTTTGTGAATCCAAGACCATCATGTGCAGCTTTCTCTGGGATTCTTTTCTGGTCCCAGTATTAACCGAAGTCTCTCTTGCTCCTTCCATAGCAGATACTTAACTCACGTTTCCTTTAGAATTTCCCTCCACTGTCGCCTTGGGATGCATCACTCTCCTTCCTTTCTCTCTCCCCAAGTTCAGGCTTGTCTTCCCTGTAGCACCATTTTCCAGCATGCTCAGATTACCAAGCCATGGAGGAACAGGTGCAATGCCCAGAGCAAACACAACTGGATTCAATCGAAACTGCGTATTTAATTAGTCTTATTAAACTCACATGAAAGAGAGATGTGGCTGACATACCAGTCACCAAGTTATTGTAATTTTCCTGTCTACAGGGCACCATGCTGTAAGGACTGATGTAAGGGGGGAGTAGGGAAAGAATTGCAGGCATCAGCTGGCACACCCATCCACCCCAGGTCAGATCTATTTCTAACAAAACTCTAGGGGTTCTGTTTCCATTATCTCTTGCCATGTAACAACCTCCCCAAAACTTACTCCCCCAAACCAGCCACCATTTTATTTTCTGTCATGATTCTGTGTTGGCAGAGCTCAGTCAGGAGTTCTGCTCCACATGACATCAGTAGGACACTTAACTAGGCTGGGACGTCCACAAGCACTTGTTCAAATGTCTGGGGCTTGATGGGGATGGCTGGAAGGCTGGGGCAGCTGGGTCTTTGTCATCTGGTCGTGTCAAAGTTTTCCCTCTTCACATGGCCTCTCCGCATGGTCCCTTCAGGGGGTGATCACCCCAGCGGCATAGCTAAACTTTCTCACATGGTGGGTTAGGACTCCCCAAAGGGCAGAAGCAGAGGCTACCAGGCCTTGTGGCTTTGGCCCAGGACTGGCACAGTGTCACTTCTGACGACTCTACTGGTTAAAGCAAGTCACAGGCCCTCCCGGATTCCTCACAGGAAAGGATGGCACTAAGGTGTGGCCCCCAGGAGGGGTGGTTTTGGGGAGCATAGGTTTTTGGGAGCATAGCTGTCACAGGGTCTCTAACTGGGGCTTCCTGACCACATGAGAGACTGAACTGCAGAATGTACAAGATCTGTCTAGTTAACAGTAAGCTTAGGCCAAAGTAAAAGTTACACAAATGCTCTGAAATGAGTCTCTGGCATTAATCCTAATACCCACTCATTACGGAACTGGAGAATGTATCAGTCAGACACAGCATAAGTAAAAGCCTCCTCCCCTTTGTCCCTTTGCGAACAATTCTTTGTGTAATTCTGCTGTAAGTTGTTTTTGCTGGCTCTTGTTCAGGCTGCTGTGTTCGTCTCTGGTTCATGATTTGTGAGTTTTTGCTCGTATTTCTTGAAAACTACTTGTATGATTCTTTGTGCCGAGGTGGAAAGTGGTTCCTCTAGAGAGGAGTGTGTCTGCCTCTGAGGGTGTCTGGGAACACTGCCCACCCAAAAGCTCTTTAAATCGAATCCTTGGCTTCAGGTTTTTGGGAACACTCTGCATACACATTTTGTCAGCAAGCCCATTTGAGGTCAGGGTTATGATTTGAAAAATCAGGGCAGATTCTGTGCACACCGGTTCAGTTCAAGTTTCTGTCAGCCTATTTTATTTGCAGTTTTCTGGAGGGTCGGGGCTGCAGGACAGATTAATTTCTAATTCGTCCTTACAGGTGAAACTGCTTGCTGTCATCTGTCATGCTGTTGGAAACAGAAACTCGAGTGTTGAATTTTTTTTTTTAATGTTTATTTTTGAGACAGAGAGAGACAGAGCATGAACGGGGGAGGGTCAGAGAGAGGGAGACACAGAATCCGAAACAGGCTCCAGGCCCCGAGCTGTCAGCACAGAGCCCGACGCGGGGCCCGAACTCACGGACCGCGAGATCATGACCTGAGCTGAAATCGGACGCCTAACCGACTGAGCCACCCAGGCGCCCCTCAAGTGTTAAAATTTTACTAAGGTTTTATTTGGGGTTTAGAAAAGGCAGCGTCATCTGTGGTGTGGCAGCCTTTCAGAATCAGTGCGCAGAGAAGCTTTTGAGAGGAGTCGTGAACGGGACAGCTCCCCATTTCTGCTCACCGTCCTCTGTGCTCGTTCTAAGTACAGAATCCAAGTCACGCTGTCCGGGTTCAAGCTGCCTGGGGCGAGCCTCTTGAACACAGCTCTATTAATGGGTACAAGTTCTTTGATTATTCACTCATGTCCCAGCTTGACTGAGACCTGGGCCATTTTCTTCCTGCTTCCTGAGCCTGGCTCCTCTCTGTCTTTCTCCCCATTTGCTTGGTTACTCAGTTGAAATCCCTCTTTCTGCACAGCTTTTAAGCTTTCTCTGGGAGCTTGGGCCACAACATGCCTGAGAGACTGTCTCCCTCGGGTCTCCCTAGTCCCAGAACCATCTCCAGGAAGTGGCCTGTTCTATGGGCCTTTGACCAGATCATGGGCTCCTAATCTTAGTATATTCTGTAACTCAACCCAGATAGCCTTTTCTTTTTCCTTCTCATCTCTTCTCCTTCCCCTTCTCTCTCCATTGTGCTTGCTCAACGTGCCAGGGCCCTATTATTGTATACACAATGCCATGGTTACATCTCTCTTGATAACAAGTCTAACCCACCCTCAAATCTTCCACCTGGGGTCAGCTCTTGGGTCCACAGAACCACACGTGAGCGACCACAGTGAGGACTGCCTCAGCATGTCTCTGTCCAGCCCTTTCGTTCCCTGTGGTTTTTTCACTTGTAGCCCAAGAGGCCCGGCAGCCAACCTGGAGGAGAGACCTGGAGAAAGCTGGAAACATGCTGCCCTTATGCACTGCGAAACAGCAGATTCAGCTCCTGGGGAGCCTGCCGTCAGCGCACTTGATGGAGATGGGGGTCCCCAAATCTGCCGTGTATGCGGGGACAAGGCTACTGGCTACCACTTCAATGTCATGACATGTGAAGGATGCAAGGGCTTTTTCAGGTAGTTACCTGCCAACATTTGCCCACCTGCCACCTCGGACACTGGGTCATGTCTGATGGGGTTCTGCGTTACCCGCTGGGCACTGCTTCAGGGCCTCAGCTTGACCTATCTCCCGGGAGTGTGGGTCAGTGGCCCATTCAAAAGCCTCCTAATGTTTCAAGAGAGCCATGACTATCTCAGGGGAATTCATCTTCCATCTTCCTACCCTACGTGGGAAAGGGCCCCTCTCATTAAGATATACCTTTGTTTCTCCATGTGTTCTTGAATAAAATGGAGAATCAGTTCATAAAAGAGGAAAGCCAAACTGCAAGTACTCAAACCAGCTTTAGGGAGTGGCTGTTAAGTAAAGAATGGCATAAAAGAAAAGAACAGTAGGACAAAGCAATCTCATCTAGAAGCAGGCAAATGGGGAGGTCCGAAAAAATTAAAGATTAAGAAGTTCCAGGCCAGAGCAAGACAGGCCTGGACAGAAGGGCTCACATTGTTCCAAGTGAAGAAAGAGTGAGGCCAAAGCTCCATGCAGGGCTCAGATGGGAGGAAGAGCAGCTGACCAGGAAAGCAGAGCCAGAGAGAGAATGTGTGAGGAGGGATTCCCAGTCTGCCCTCAGGGCCAGGTATGTACACAGCAGCTCCCACCTAGGGGCCCGCTCGGGACCCTCCTGAATTCTCAGGACAGCCAGCCTGACTTTGTCCTCTGCAGAGTTCTTCCTGGTGGCCGGACATGTGAATGGACATGGACCCCAGAGCCAGGACCCACCCTAGGATCCCTAAGATGGGCCGCCAGTCAGCATGTCGTGGGTGGGGGGCCAGAACGCACGGGGGGGTTAGGGGGGGGGACTTCCAGGAAGGCCCTGAGGCAGCTCCGCATCTCCCAAGTGAAGAAGCACGGGCTTTGGGGCTGACGTGGTGAAGCCTGAGCTGCTCTCAGGTCCCACGGGGTGAGGCGTGGCCAATGCCCGTCAAGGGCACCCGTGTTCCAGCGAGAAATGAACGTGGCGTTGTACGGATTGTAGCGGAGTCCAGAGTGAAATGTAGCTTGGAGCCCCCCAGCCTGGGAAGCTTGGGTATTCCCCGAACCTACCTTTTGCTCTTTGTTCTCTCACAGGAGAGCCATAAAACGCAACACCTGGCTGAGGTGCCCCTTTCGGAAGGGCGCCTGCGAGATCACCCAGAAGACCCGGAGACAATGCCAGGCCTGCCGCCTCCGCAAGTGCCTGGAGAGCGGCATGAAGAAGGAGAGTGAGCGGCGGGAAGTGCCTTGGGCGGGTGTGGGCTGGGGTGCACGGGCACTGAGTCTGGGGTGGGGGGGCAAGTAGGAAGGGAGCGTGGGGACGTGTATGAGCACGTGTACAGACATGCACCGTGAGCGTGCACGGGTCAGCACGTGGCCTGGGTGCCGCAGGCAAAGTCGGGCAGAGCTTGTGGGCCATCTGCCCGCACCACCACGGGCCCTTGCTGGAGGGACTTGACGGGTGCAGGGCATCTTTATTCTCTGCTCCGGCAGGTGTGGTGGGCATCTCATGCCCCTCGCTCCCCTCAGGTGCCCTTGCATGATTCTTTTTGTCCCCTTCATAAGTGCCCTAATGGTGTTTTAGCAAAATTGGGCAAGGTGATTTTGGGAGAAGGAAGTCAGAGACCCATGGTGTGATATGACCTCCAACCTTCCAGCAGCGGGTGCCCATCAGCCTCCCAAACCTGGTGTCCTACAGGGGAACTGTTTGCAGACAGGTGCCAGAGGATGCTCTCATTCTACCTGCCAAGCTTTGGTGTTATAATTGTGTTCCCAGGTCACTGAGTTCAAAGCTAATCGGGAAAAGGCTGGAAGCTTCTAGTGTATATTTTTCTCCACTCGTCACAGAGTAGGCAGCCTCTTTCAGGGGACAAGTTCCCTGGGCATGTGGACAGAAAGCAAGTGTCTCCCCTGGCTGTCCCTGCTGTTCCTCACACCAACCCCACATCTTTTCTCTGCACACATAAGTGGGCTCCAGAAATCCACGGAAGGCCCTAAGGCTCCAGGCTACATAGGAAGTGGCTGGAGTTGATATTTCTTGCTAAGCAGTGGTCCCAGCTCGCTAGGGTCTTGGAGACCCAGATACCTTGGGGGACTCTGAGGAGTCTTATTGGTATCTAATCCACCAAGAAAAAAAATACTATCAAGTGCTACTGACCACTTATTACGTGGCAGGAGCTCTGTTAGGCATTTTCCACCCAATGCCTCATCGAAGCAATGGTGTGAGGTGAGCATTGCCACTCCATATTATGAAGAAGGAAACTGAAGCCAAGAGCCGGTAAGGAGCTTGCTCAAGGTCACGGCTAGTAAATGGCAAAGCTGTCGTGCAAACCCAGCACCTTCTGATTCTGCGGTCCGAGTTCTTCCCACCGTTCTACAATGTTGTCCCAAAACCCACTGCTGTGCACAGCACACCAGCTACACCTCATTCTCTCCCCTTATGCAGGGGAGCCCACAGTCTGGGAAAGGCGGGGGTTTTGTCACCAGCACATCCCCTCCTGCTGTCACAAAGTGCAGCCAAGCTCTAGCAGGTGCTTGCACTTGCTTCTGGTTATCCCTGCAGTGATCATGTCGGACGCGGCTGTGGAGCAGAGGCGGGCCTTGATCAGGAGGAAGAAGAGAGAACGAATGGGCACTCAGCCCCTGGAAGCCAAGAGTCTGACTGAGGAACAGCAGACAATGATCAGAGAGCTGATGGATGCTCAGACGAAAACCTTTGACACCACCTTCTCCCACTTCAAGGATTTCCGGGTATGAGGATTTCCAGTTGGCTCAGCCATTATGCTAGCTCTTCAAAACCCCAGTCTTGTGCCCAGGGGTTCTCAAAGAGTGGCTCCTGCCCCAACAGCAGCAGTGTCCCTTGGAAATTGTTAGAAGGCCAGTTCTCAGATCCTCCCAGACCTGCTGAGTCAGAAACTCTGAGGGAGGGCCCAGCAGTCAGTGTTTTGACAGGAACACCTAGGTGATTCTGACACAAGTTCAGGTTTGAGAATTTCTTTTCTCTCCCTCCACAGCAGGTAGCAATTGGGTCTGAGCCATAAATAGAGTTTTGGAAAGCTGAGTAGCCCCAGGGCTGTTGGCATTCAGGGCTTTATGAGGACAGGGTCAGGACCATGGGGGTGGCATTTGTGACGGGTTTTACAGATTTAAGAAACATTTGTGACCCCAGTAACATTAGCCATGTTTGATCCCAGTGTCCCCCTCCTCCT
Organism: Panthera leo; assembly: GCF_018350215.1. Classification (NCBI taxonomy): domain Eukaryota; kingdom Metazoa; phylum Chordata; class Mammalia; order Carnivora; family Felidae; genus Panthera; species Panthera leo. Next base: position 65,518,883 of record NC_056687.1, read on the forward strand.
CTGTGCTCACAAGTATTTTGGGTGGCCTGCTCCATTCAGAGAGCTGGAAGTCAGTGGCCCCAGAAGTCTGTTATTTCTTTCTTTCTGTTTTTTTAATGTTTTTATTTATTTTTGAGAGATAGAGACAGAGCGTGGACAAGGCAGGAGCAGAGAGAGAGGGAGACACAGAATCCAAAGTAGGCTCCAGGCTGTCAGCACAGTGCCCAACACGGGGCTTGAACTCACAAACCACGAGATCATGACCTGAGCCAAAGTCGGACACTCAACCTACTGAGCCACCCAGGCGCCCCAGAAATCTGTTCTTTCTATCTGTAGCTCCCAGAACCTCTTCCTAAGTCAGGCATGCTTGGAACACACCCATAGGTGGAGACCCCTTACTTCCTACTGGGAAGAGAGCAAACTCATTTCAGACCAGACAGGATGTGAGGGAACATGGACAGGCAGATCGAGAAAGTGCACCACCCGACAGTGGAAGCCCAGAGAGAAGAAACAAGTGCTGTGTGTGTGTGTGTGTGTGTGTGTGTGTGTGCGTGTACGTACCTGCTGTTGTGCGTCCTCTCAGGCTGCAGCTGTGGCTGTGCACACCCTCTGGGCCTGTGTGGAAACCTGTTTGGGAGAATACATGCCATCTCTCCTGTCCTCTCTTCACCTCCTGGCTCCTGTCCCAGCTGCCAGAAGTGCTCAGCAGTGGCCCTGGGATTCCGGAATCTCTGCAGACTCCATCGGGGGAAGACGCTGCCAAGTGGAGCCAGATCAGGGAGGATCTGTGCTCACTGAAGGTCTCTCTGCGGCTGCGGGGGAAAGATGGCAGCGTCTGGAACTACAGACCCCAAGCTGACAGCAGTGGGAAAGAGATCTTTTCCCTGCTGCCCCACATGGCTGACATGTCAACCTACATGTTCAAGGGCATCATTAACTTTGCCAAAGTCATCTCCCACTTCAGGTAGGACACAGGAGCTGGGTGAATGGTGTGGAAAGGAGCAGGCAGTGGCTAGCAGGTTCAAAGGGTGAAGGGTAGATCCCTCTGCATTTGGGAGCCCACAGACCCTCCTTTATCTCTACCAGCCCTGCCCCCACCTCCCCCCCGCCCTGAAGCACCTGGTACTGCTGGGAAGTGGAGGCCTCACCCTCTGGCTCATTAGCTTTAGACTGCGGGCCTGCCATGTAACCCAACTGTGCCTCAGAGTTCTCGTCTGCTAATAACGCCCACTGCAAGGCTGTTGTGTGAAATAAGAAAACATCTTAAGAGCATCCAGCACATACATGGTGGGCATTCAGATAGTAAATCTCTTCCCTATTGCCCTGCAAAAGGTCAGGAGTTGACCATCTCAAGTTGATGGTTCAAGAACAAAGAAGGAGTAGGAAGGAAAGGGAAGGAAGTCCAGAGGGAGAAAGGGAGAGACAGGAACAGACACCAAGAGAAGGTTGTGAAGGTCATGAGGAAGAGGGGTGGTCCTGAGAACCAAAGCCTTGGGCTCCCCACAGCTAGGTATGGGGACAATGATGGACAACTGAGGTTGGCAAGAACCCCTGGGACCTTCTGGTGTGGTGGCAACCATGGCCCCGTGATATGTAGACTGTCAGGTCTGGACAGGCATATTCTTCAGTCCGAGCACTGGTCTTGCCAGGCCTGGTGAGCTACAGCTGAGTCACACATACAAGAAGCCCCTGATTCCATCAGTAGGTAGAGGTTAGGTCATATTCCAGGACCCCACCAGTTCCCCTTGTGGCCCTGTGGGTGACACACAGGCCTTATTTAATGGGGTGGCCACCGGTCAGATTGTAGCAAATTAGGGCAAGGGAGTAGGGAGAAAGGCCTACTTGCATGTGTGGATCTCGCAGATCCCCACTGACATCTGATGTCCCACAATTTAACATCAAGGTGTGAGGTTACTTGCCATTTCTTGTGACCACAGTTGTGAGCACAGTCACCCTTGGAGGTACACATTACTGTCACCTTCATTCTACAAATAGAAAACTGAGGTTCACCCCGGTCACGGAACTTGCACAGGGTCACAGTTAATCAGAGAGGCCAGATTTGGAAGCAAAGAGCACAGAGTTCAAAGCCAGCTGCTCGCCAGGTCGTGAGCCAGGCACTGGGAGACTCGAGAGAATAGGATCAACTTCCTGAAATTATGGATCTAAAAGAAGGGAGGTGGTGCAAAAAACAAGGGACTGGATTTCCGATGAGACCAAAGCCAGGCCGAGGGCCCCCTCAAGAGCCAGCCTGACTGTCCTCCCTCTTGGGGTCCTACTGGGAACAGCCCTCAATGGGGAGCTGGGGGGTGGGCCTCTCAGATTGGGAGGTGTGTCAGTCTATCCAGGAATGTCAGAGGTGGCCAGAGTGGCTAGGCCCGTATCAGTGTTGGGAGCAGGGCTTGCGGCATCCAGGCTGCCTGGAGAGAAGTGGCAGAAATTAAATCTAAAACAGACAGCAAGAAGCAAATATTCCTGCTGCATGGGACTCATGCACTGGAGGGGGTGGCAGAGAGGAGTGATCTGCTCAGCTGCCATGAGGGGAGAGAGTGGAGGCAATCCAAAAGCCAGGACTCCTCATGGGGCCAGGGCCCCTGCTACCTTCCCCTACCGGATTTCTGCATGATGGGAGGGGGCTGGCCCATAGACCCCGTGTGGAAGCTGGCGCCCCCCATCCTTGCTGCCAGGGACCTGCCCATAGAAGACCAGATCTCCCTGCTGAAGGGGGCCACCTTTGAGCTGTGCCAACTGAGATTCAACACAGTGTTCAACGCAGAGACTGGAACCTGGGAGTGCGGTCGGCTGTCCTACTGTTTGGAGGACACTGCAGGTGCCAGACAGATGCCTGCCCCCAGGGCAGAGGGAGGGAAGGACAGCCCAGGGGGAGGGGAGGAGCCACACCAGGATCTGGGCATTTGGAACCAAGACCTTGGTGAGGGGAAGTCTGGGTCAGCTTCCTGAGGAGTTTGCTTGCCCTTCATGCCACACTCACCCACAGGTGGCTTCCAGCAGCTTCTCCTGGAGCCCGTGCTGAAATTCCACTACATGCTGAAGAAGCTGCAGCTACATAAGGAGGAGTATGTGCTGATGCAGGCCATCTCTCTTTTCTCCCCAGGTGATGACCCCACCTGGCCTATGCGGCCACTTCCGCACCGCCCCCCCCTCCCCCACCCCTGGCTTGCTCACACACCCCCTGGCTTAGCTATAGGAGGCAGCAACACCCCCAACCCCCAAATCCCCCACCCTCCCCAGGGTGGGTCGCAACCAATGAAGCGCCTTGCCCCCCAATTGCTGCTTGGCCAGGACCGGGACCCTGGCTGGTTTTTCCATGGGTCGGTGGGGTGATAAATAGCCCTCCCAGTGCTACCCTTACTTCCTGGCCTGGGTGCCTCTGACTCTGGAAGGTGGTTGGCTGGCACTTTGCCCTTTCTGGGCGGAAATGAGCTTGTCTTCACCCCCCACTGCCTTGCTGGCACCACACGGCCTTCCCCTCCCCACCAGACCGCCCTGGTGTGGTACAACGCAGTGTGGTGGACCAGCTGCAGGAGAGATTCGCCATCGCCCTGAAGGCCTACATCGAGTGCAATCGGCCCCAGCCTGCCCACCGGTGAGCAGCAAGCAGGGAGGGTGTGAGGGGGTCCCTTCAGCAGCCCCATCCTCCAGTGCCCCGACCCCTCCCCCGGCCTCTCTGGGAGGGCAGACTGGAGCCACTCCTGGGGCAGCCTCTGATTGCTGGGGCTTTGGGGCCCTGCTCTGTGACCTCCAGTGAGGCCTCCTGCCCAGTCAACCTGAGCTTCAGCCCAACTAGAGAAACCTGAGGAGGGCCAGAGGCCATGCCCAGCCATGGACATTGCTCCCTGGCTCACATCTGCCCTTTTACGCTCCTGTCAGTCAGGGACAGGAACAGCCAGGAATTCTCCTGAGGCTCCTACGGGGTCTTCTAGCAAGAGCCAGCAAGAACTGCAATGATAATAAAGATAACCAGGATAACAATAATGATGATAATAAGAAATACATTTGTATTGAGAAGTGTCAGCCCTGGTACCAAGCAGTTTGCATGTATTGTCACCTTTAATCTTGAGAATAGCCCCATGGAGTGGGTGCCACCACTGTCCTGCGAGGGACTGGAGCCTCAGGGTCTAGAGCCAGCTGGGTTGGATCTGGAGCTAGCCCCAGGTGGATAAGTCCATGGCCCACACCTCTAGGAACAAACCCAAGCAAACAGGGTAGGAAACTTCTTGGTTTGTTCTGGTCACAAGCAAAGGAGGAAGCAAAGCTCAGGGCTTCACCAGATGGGGGTTTCCATCCCCTCAGCAGTCTCCATGACCTGGTGCCTGAAGGCCTCGGCCTTGAGGGGTGAAGGCCTGTACTGGGGATGTTGGCTGAGCCTAAAACCTCAAGTCCTTACTTGGCCTGCTTCAACTTTATTTTGAGCTCAGCATCTGGGATGCTGGGGGTGACCAGATCTAGATTTGCTTGGTCCTCCCCTGTATGGAGCCAGGAGGCATCATGTGGAAACTAAGGCATAAGGTTTGTCTGAGACACTAGATACCAGGCTAGATGCAGCAAGGATCTTCAGGGCAGCCTGTAGTCCCTGCCTCCACAACTACTCCATTTGGTCCTGACCCACAGCCATTAGCCAAGGCAGTGATTTCTCCCCAAGATTGCCTTATGTACTTGGCCCCTGCAATGCCCGGATTTTCCCATGGAAATGTCTGTCTACAAGGACTCAAGCCCCATGCATTAAGGGCAAGTGGAGAGTGCAAATCCACACCTCAATCCCCCCAAGGCTTTTCTGCCCTTTTCTTCCACAGACTAAGGGAAGCTTCAGGAATTCAACTGAACCTTATCTCTTGGCTTGCCTGAGATGTTCTGAGATTAACACCTCCAAACTTGTGCAACTTCAAAGCAGTCCCAGGGTTGGTGGATGGGGACAAGGGTAGGCTGTACCCCCAACTTTTCCTCTGGCTGGTCTGCAGGTTCCTGTTCCTGAAGATCATGGCCATGCTCACCGAGCTCCGCAGCATCAATGCCCAGCACACCCAGCGTCTGCTGCGCATCCAGGACATACACCCCTTTGCTACCCCCCTCATGCGGGAGTTGTTCAGCATCACGGATGGCTGAGCAGCTGCCCCTTGGACGAGCCTCCATGGGGCAGCCAGAGCTCTCGGAGCTGCCATTCCTGGGGCTAGATAGATGGATACGGCTGAGAGCTGACAATGCCTTACAGGTCCTGCCTCCCCGGGGAATGCACAACCACCCTTCCGACAATGCTGCCTGGCATTCTTCAGGAAGGGGATAAGGGTCTCCCCAGCATGGAGAGTGAAGCCACATAGACACTTTGATGAAGAGTGCACTGGCCTATAGGTTGGGCCCGTCCAGAGGCGAGATCACCCTCCCCTTAGAAATGGCCCTGTGGTCTGGGGATTTAGTGTCATGGTGGGAGAGGGGAAGAGGTGACTGGGGCTGGACCATCTGGGAGTCTATGCTCGCACCCAAGTTCATTAGCTTCTTGGATGTTTCCACTGCTATAAGTATCCCTGTCTTTCCCACCCCACTCATTCCCAACCTGCAGCCTCTTGTCCTGAGCTGTTCAGTGAGTCCCAGGCCTGTGTTCATCAGCAGGTGCATTTGTGTCTGTGAGAGAAGCCTGAAGGCCTGTAGCAAACAGCAGAAGCTTGTCATGACTTCTGTGTCTATTCTTCCTTCTTTCTGGGCACCTCATTCTGTGTCTCTGCATCCATTCAAACACATTAGTAAGCACCAACAGTTTGCAGCTCGCTGTGGGGTATACAATGCTGACTCAGACATGGTTCCTGACCTTCAATACTTTCAAATTCAATCTAACAAAGCAGAAACACAAATAGCTTTGATCAAAAGCAGTGATAATTGACATAAGAAACACAAGGAATTTCTGTGAATGCCATGTGGGGTTCTGCATGCACTTGAGGACCCAAGTGAGGGACCTCTGGAACGTGTGTTCGTGGGACCGAACTGGCTGTGTGCATATGTGTGTGCCTTGGTGTAGGTCTGCTCCGCATATGGACTGGGGCTTGGCTTTTCTCCTGAGGCTGGAACACAGGGGTGCTTTGTGTGACAAGGCTACACTGGCAGGCAGTTAATAAACCGTCTAGATACACATGCATCGTATGTTCCTGTTTACATGTCTATTTTGAAAGCTACAGAGTATGAAAGTGTTTGCGTTGTTTATAGCCATTTTGACTAAAAATGTTTTTGCCCTTTGTGCAAATTATATTTTGACTAATTTCACAAAAGGCATTCTATACCCAAGGACAGGCTTAGCAAATAGGTTCCTGAGTTTAGTGTCAAATAAAGGCAAGAGGACTGAAATAACTTTTGGCTAGAGATGTAAACCTTTTTTTGCCTTTTTTTCTAGGGGAGAAAGAAATGTGGAGGTGGGAAAATAGAAGTATTATTATATATTTCTTTACTACTTATTTTTACTATTGCCTTTTACACATCTAAAGGCTATTGGTGTAAAAACATAAAAATGATTTCACCTGGTTTGCTCACGATTATTCCATGTAAAAACCATATAAAAATGCTACATTTCCCCAATTGTGTGTGTTTGTGTACATATATATATAAATTTTAAATGTAGTAATTGAATTAATTTTAAATGTCTAATGTTTTGATGCAAATGAAGCTGTAAGTGTTATAACTGAATTTTGAGGAACAGATACTTATCATTTTACAAGAAGGTGGCCAAACTTTGAGAACATAAGAAATCACTGATACTATAAATCAAGCAAGCATATTTCTTTCCACCCCTCCAGACTTAGCCTCTTCTGCATCAAGGATATAGAACACACTCATTTTTAGAAAAGAAACTGAGGAAAAAAGAGCTCCTCTCTCCAGATACAATGAATACAGATTTTGTTCCCGGGAATTTTGTCTAATTATACTCTTTTGGAAATATAAATTTCATTCAACTGTATTCATAAATCACATGCATCTCCTCTTCCCCCATTGAAATAATTTTGAGTGTGCTATGAATTCAAGAGCCCGGAACAGTTGTTAAATGTAGGCTACAGTAAGGTGAAATTAAGATGAGATGTAAACTCCCATGTGCTCATATTGATCTTAAAAATATGTGGGCAGCTGAACGGATATGAACATAGGAGCTATGTATATTATAAAAACTATTGTAGTCCAAGTGGAGTTTAGATTCAAGGTGAGAAACACCAAATAGCTCACATAGAATACTTTGTGGATTTTGAGTTTATAGGGCTAGGAGCCAGGTTCAACTTGCCTACTAACATTTGGATTACTCTATTACTCCCTTTCCTGAGCCTTTGAACACCTAGAACTGTCCGTTTCTAGGCATCCCAATGGCTGCTATTCATTTACTAGGTTTTGCCTTAGGTGAGGATGGAGTCCATCCCTGTAATTAGGCAGAAAAGCCCTTCTAAGTTAAGTACTGCTTGCCTTCTGGTTCCCCCATTTATCAGAGGCACTCTGCGGCCGGTCTCTACCTGCCCCAGACTTTATGGGCCCAACTAAAGCCTTGATAACGTTTTCTTGTGGGAAGGCCCGGGGGTGGCCTCTCTTTTCTGGAGAAAAGAGGATGTAAAGAGAAACATACATTTGATCATCCCTTCCCAGCTGCTGACAACTTGTGGGCCTCATCATGTCATGTTACACACCAGCTTCTGTTTTGCCTTGGACATGTTCCCTTAACATGCCCGCAGTGCTTCTAAATCTGTAGGTGCTAGCGGGGGGATGAATACCTCACACCTGAGAAATGGGTGGCCACATCATCACTTTTGGTCACTTCCTTTCACAAACTTCTCCCTGAACTCTGCCATCTGATCCCTCCCTTTCCCAACTACTCTTCTAGTGCACCTGTAAAATGGCATTTGCTATCATTGCTCTCTTGAAACACGATCCAAAGGACAGGTTACTCAGTACTTTTTGGAAGACCTTACATATTAAAAAAAATGCACTTTCTGGGATTTTAAGTTAAAAGGGTATCTTGCTCAATTCCAACTCCAAATAAGGGAGGAAATAAAACAGTGGTGAATCCCAAACAAATGCATTTCAATGCCATCAGGAGGCCCATCCCACAAGTGTGATCTTTAGGTCTGCATGGATTCCTTTCCTTCCCCCCAAACCCCTGGCAACTGGTGAACATATTTAACTATTTTACAAGTATCAGCCAATCCCATACCACCACCATAAACAAAATAGAGAGCAGACTTTATCCAATATAAATTTGTTTTTATTGAAGCAGCAGTCACATGACTTTATATCTAGCCTTTAGATTAGGCCTGACAGTGAGCCAGCCCTAAAAAAATGATGTTTCTTTTTGCACTAAGAGACATAACATGTTTACATACATCATCCAGTATTGGAAATGAGCAGATTCAAACACAACATGTGTTGGTAACCTGGGAGGTACAGCCCCACTGTTTGTGGTGTTCATATATTTTACAGATACTCCCAAAGACCATTACTAATGGGATGAAAGTTAAAAGAAAATACAGCTACACCAAACCATGAACACAGTAATCAAAGACAGCAGCTTATACACATTTTAAAAATTTGTCCCTTTCAGGGACATTTCGTTCTTTTCAAAGCAGTGTCTGCAAAGCTTCCTCTACATCAAATCCAAAGGTTTCCAAGATGGAAGCTGCACCTCTTGGGGCCATACAATATAATAAGATCATTTAAAGAAGGAGAACTAGTGTTTGCATCTTGATTTTTATAACAAAGATCCATGTTTCTCTAATTGGAGGAACGGAGATGGTGATGTGACTATATACCGCAGTAGCAGAATAGGTAGGGTGAAGAAAAGAGGGTTGGGTACTGAAATAAAGACCACACACTTGTGAATTTTAATTTCATTTCCAGGCTAACCTACTTTTTATTTAATGCAAATTACAGTACCAGTTAACTATTTCCAAACCAAGTCACATAGAACGAAATGTATTTACAAGGGAATGGGGAAAGGGAAAAAAAACATTGAGCATACTTTTCACAAAAAAGTTTATATTTAAAATGAAAAAAATATCAGTCACAGAGGCATTCAAGTAGTAATAATGTTATACAGATTTTGCTTTTCCTTTATATCAAGACAGATTTGCACAAGTGTTTGCAATAGTTTGTATACAACCCACAGTCCTTTATATATATATATATATATATATAATAAATTTTGTTTAGATTTGTTTTTAAGATGGAAGTGGTCACGCTAATTGGTATGTGTACAGGCCCAAGTGATCCATCGGCAACACACTTATAAATGCAAATTTTACAGGCAAGCACATTTTCATACATCTATCTGTATCTGCCTGTAGACAGATATAGTAAGAAAAAAAAAAAAACAAACAAAAATGAACACAAGGAAGTCTACTTTGTCAAGCTAACCCCTTATGTACTGGTTGTCATTTTGCTTTTATTGCAGAGGTACAAAACGGAGCAACAAACGTGAATAAAATGTCATAACCCTTGTGAAAATAATCCAAACCCCAGGGATTATTTTCAAAGCCTCTCAAACGTAGACCTTAGTCTGGGACTCTACTCTGCTTTTCTCTCTTATTTTCAGTGGCTCAGGTTTCTACTAGAAAAGACAGATTTTATTGGAAAACATGCTTAGTTTATTTTTCTATATAGGGGAGAAAGTGTTCGGCTCTGTGATTAGATGATCACTAACATCAAACAATAGAAATCAGATACAATTTTGGTTTAAAACAAAGAAAAAAAACCCCAAACTCCTGGGGATCTGGCATTGGCCAAACTTCCTTTGGAAGATTCCAAAGTTAAATCCCTTAAAAAGGAAAGGGAAAAAGAAATGAAATGCCAGTGTCTTTATATCCACAGGGATAGAGAATACAGTAGTCCTCTCAGAAACCTTTGCATTGGTGCAGACAAGATGACTGGTCAGGTAGGCTTTGTTAAAACACAAACCAAAAATATGTGTCTAAAAATTAAGAGGACTTAAAAAACTGACACAACATGTCACTGGAAAGAAGGTGCAGTCTTCTGCCTTGCTGGAATGAACACACGATGTTTCAAAAATAGCAACCTTTGGTTTGGTAAAGTTTTTTTTTCTACTACTCAAGACATCTTATATGGAGTACTCGGAGGCAAAACAAATGATTTTGATTTTTTTCTTTCAAAAAAGGCCTTCATGATGGGCACACAGTAAGAATTAAACTTATTTTTTTAAGAACGAAATTAAAATGACATTTTACTAAACAGGGGTAGAGGTGGCAGGAGGGAGGGGATGGGCTAAAAGTTCCCTTGTTACAATGACAGCCCTCTATCAGCATGCTGGAGTTCCGTGCAGTAACTGCTAGTAATTAATTGCACTGTAGCATTTTAGACCACTGATGTATCAAAACTCAATACTATTAAGAAACTCTGATTTATAAAACCATCTCTCTCTCTCTCTCTATCAGGAGGGAAGCAGATAAAGAGGAGGGCATGTAAGGCTCCCGGAATCTGCTGTCTGTAAGACCCATGGTTAGGATTTGGGGAAGAGATGACCAAACTCGAATCTATTTGGTATCTTCCAGATCTAGGGCTTGCTGGCACTACACTAAGTCCCTGGATGGACTTAAGTATGAAATGAAACTCACCACTGGTACTGACTGAGGAGGAAACAACTGTTCAGAACCAAAACCAAGGCAGGGCTTAAATGAAATGAGATCATGAACATGGTTTCCTCTTTCCACTCCTGAGCATGGTATCACTGAAATTAACTGTGGAAGGGGCAAAGACACTGTTAGGAGCGAGCTAGTATTTCAAAGGGAAAGGGGTGGGACAGGGACACATGGATAGAAAAACCAATTAAAACTTAAAAAATGAAAAACAAAAACAAAAAACAAACACATGGAAGCGAAGGCACTCCAAACTATATAGATACACTATACATTGCTAGAGTTATTGTTACAATAATACAGGCCGGTACCTACTGTACAGAGTTAAAACTATATGGCTTTAAAAAGCTCGTCTACATTTTGTCTGATTATTAAACAGAATCACTGCCCTGAACAGTAACTTTTTGCTCATTAATAACAGTTCCTGGGTCCACATATTTACATACAAAACAATAAAACTTAAATTTAAAAACACTGAAAGAAAATATAATGTACAAGCTTGAATTTGGTGAGGAGCTTTTATTATTATTATTATTATTATTATTATTTACAAAAAGATATTCAGAGACCTGGATCTCACTTGTATAAAAGAGTTCTGTGATACCGCCATGATCCTTGAGAAAGAAAAATCACACACCTCAGCCCTCACACACACACACACAATAAAATGAGAGAAAAGCATTGTACTTTTCTCTCTTCTTCTCTTACCCCAATTATGGGGGCAAAGGAGGGGGGAGTGTTTCCTAAAACAAGCACAGATTTTTTTATGGACTCTAGTGGGTATACCAAGTCCAGAGTATGTCTGTGTCCAAATGTTTGGCTGGGCAGTCTGGTGTGAAAGCAGGTTTACTTTTCTGTCAGAGACCTGCTGTTCAGCTTCTTTATAAATCTTTTCTGAAAATGGTCTATCAAAGCCATTCCCTTTAGGAATTACCCAGCCAAATACTTTGATTCAGACTTCTTTCAAATCTTAATTAGCTCTCAGAAGCCCATTAGAAAATGTAAAAGTCAATTTGTTTGATTTGGTTTGACTGAGTGTGTTTCCTTTCTCACGAACTCTGATACAACCAGAGGTTTGAGAAACCCTTTTTGTGGCCTAAGAGCTTAGCTAAACAGTGAGTGAAAACTAAGATGGCTCACAGTTGCCCTTCCGGGTACTGGTTCACTTCAGCAGGCAGTAGGACTCTCTTGGAGAGTCACACACACTTGGTTAAGAAGCAGGACAGGGAACTGGGACCTGCGTGAGGGCCGCCAAGAGACTCCACTTCCCAATCACAGGGACGGGCGCAAGACCCCGAACATGACCTCAGGTGGCAATGAGGGTGAAGGGAGGCTACAGTCTAGGGCTCAGCTCCTCAGCCCTGCAGTCATCAGCTAACCTCGGAAGGTGTGTAGGGAAAGAGTGGTAGAAAGGAAAGGCGGCCATCACTCAAGTGATCTTTAAATGTAAAGTACAACTGATTGTGCCTTAAAGATTCATAGGTCAAGTAATGGCCCATAAGCACCAAGGTGACTAAGGTTCATTTTCGAGTATATAAGGCCCACAAAGATGGCAACCTTAAAAGTATAAAACAAACTAGTTGTGAAAATCTATTTCCTCACTGCAAACATAATCCTTCAATCCTCTTTGCTTTCCAAGGAATATTGCTTTTTCTTCAAAAACAGAGACTGAGTCTTACACCGTTCACTGATACACAAAGAGAACAGAACAAAAACTCTTAACTGGGTGTGGGGGGAAACATTCTTCTTCTCATGCTTCAACCAGTTGATTTTGATACTGTGGACAAAAACAAAAATAAAAGGCAGTATTGAATCTATGTATATATAACATATATACATACACACATTTATATAATCAGCTTTCCTATAAAGTCAGCAGGTACACGTGACTGTTTATACCATTTTGATGTGTAGTTCTTAAAATTCCTACCATCTAAAATCATAATGGTCTATCTGACATACATCAATAAATAAAAATTTAAAAGCATGAGGTTAAAAAAAAGCTGAAATTAAATACAGATTTCTAGATTTGGATTTAAAATTAGAACTATGTGCAGAATGTGGCAATTTCTGCAAGCTCAATTTGTAATTAAAAAATATGAAAAATAAACCAGTAGACTGTTACAGTTCACATTATTTAACTATAATGTCCTCTCAAGTGTCTCTTTCCAAGGGAAGCAACTTTAGAAACAAGTCTGGACAAATTCGTTCACAGTGCTGAGATCTGGCCTTGGCCTGTGCCCTTCCTCCAGGTTCATCAGCTTTTGACCTCTGCAGCCAGACTGACTGGCTCAACACCCTCTCAGCCTTCTCCTAGGCCACTAGGTTAAACTGTACTAAGATCTGCAGAGAACCTTCAGTCAGGCAAACAAAGACCTGCACTCGGAGCACGCTTGCTCCTCTGATCGCCTCCTCTTGAGTTTCTTCACCACTAGCACTGATTACGAGCAAAACAAGACCTTATCAAGTCAATTAAGAATCTTCAAACTTTATTGACCTCCCTGGGTTACATACAAATGATACACATTTCCTTTTTTGTCTGACACACCTGCCACCAATATGCCAAAGGCAAGTCTTCAAATACCAGAGGATATGGATTAATTTTACAAGTGACATTTAAGTCCCCACTGAGTTATACCTGCTAAAGCTCCCAACCAATTTCAAGCTGTGCACTAGCCCAAAGTCTTACACTTGACCTGAAAAGAAAACAAAGTTCAAAAAAACTTCAGCACAGAACAAAGTCTTCTTCTTTGTGGAAGGGGCATGAGGCAGGAGTCCTGTTTTTAAAGTATACAACAGCAGACTTTTGATAAAAAAGATTGTCGTGGGAGAGAGATTGTGTGTTCTAGTGCTCCGCTTCCCTCCCCACAACCCCTCCCACCCCCTGGATCTCCCTCAAAGTGAGAATACAATGAAATTGGTTTGTATTTATAGATATTTTACAAGGTTAAATAAGAACAACAATAATAATAAAAAAATTGAACACTAAAATGAGCAGGTTTTTTTTCTCTTTTTAATTTTCTTTCCAAACGTGACCAGTGTTGCTGAGTGACACTCAAGTAACTGGTGGTTTTTCCTGTGCAGTTGGCCGCTGGGGGCTGTTCAGGTGGAGTTGGAAGCTGATGCAGAAGCAGCGCTGTTGGTCTGTCCACGGTCTCCAGCATTAGCATCTGCAAATCAAAAGTCCCGAGAGAGCATGAGCAGTGCTGTAACAGCCCGAAGAGAAAAGCACACTGCCCGAATTGCAGACTGTGAGCCGGTGGTCTTCCAAGCTGTATCTAAAAATGTTTTAAATATGGCCAATACCATAAAATCCAAATTTCTTTCTGCTTAGAGCTAAACCCATGCCTTGGCCTGGTCCTGGTGCAGGAAAGATAGTGTCTTTGAGTAAGTTATAGACTCAGGGGGCCAGACCCCACTTATGCCAAAACTCTTGCTACAGCTGGGATTAACAGTACATGCATGAATACTCAGTTGGGAGTCAGCTCACTTGAAAATAAATGAACATCGCACAGCTGCGAAAACTTGCTAAAAATTCTGAACCGTGTTATAATGTGCCATCTCCTTAAGTGTAAAATGGGTGGAGGCAATGAATGTAATACGGGTCAGTGTTGAGGCAGAAGCGCTATGCATAAATCAAGTTCAGCTGTTCACTTTCTAAGTACCCCCCCCCCTTTAAACTCCATTATTATTTCACAGCATCTATTAACATTTAAGCAGTTATTTAGTTGCATCTGGGGCAGCACTGCCTCTCAGGTAGGCAACAAGACTGCTGTTCAGTCGGCTAGTCCAGCCACATCCCTGTGTCATCATGTATGTGACTGTTAATACACAGCTGGGCAAATTTTCTCCCTAGCACTTCATGCTAAGCCTTGAGCAAGAAGAGAAGTGGCTTGACTGGGATGGGTAACTTCTATGAACCATCTCCCTAGAAGTCATACTGCCCTTGACCATACAAGCTGGTGACACTAAAAAACAAGTCCAGAAGTTTTGTCTCCCTAGAGGCTATAGCTATATCCTATGATGAGTTAAACAACTGTTATGGCTGAATGTAACATTTGGTCCTTGGATCTTTCTTGTTTGAATTTTCTTAATTAGAGGAAGAAACAAAAAAAAACCCAAAAACACACAGGAACTCTTCACATAAGGATTAGGTGTTCAGTTTATCATTCCAATGGCTACTCTATAAAAATTAAACTTCTTTTCTAAATTCCTGATTTTTCCTGCCCTCCAGCCTTCCTTCTATATATTTAACTCAGCCTTTGGGGAAGAAATGTTTATATCTCTTAATTTGGTTACGTGTAATTCATTTAATTTCCTTCAAAACACTTAATAGCTGCTTCTACTCCTATTTTCATGCAAATAAGCGCAAATATTACAGCACCAGGGTCCATGCACAGACCATATTACATTAACTCATCGGTATGGCACATAGACAGGTGGCAGGGTATATGACACAGAACCTTTCTCCAAGGGCAGGTACATGCCTTTTCCAATAATCAGTAAATAACAATGTCTAAAATGTTTTCTTCATGACTCCTGGTCTTTCTTAGATATGTCTTTCTTAGCAGGAATTTTACTCTTCAATGATCATCCAAATTCTATCATCAGGGATAACATCAATTTCTGTCTATGCACATGTTGTAAGCCTTCCTCAAGAAAAACAATCATTTTCGTAATTCAGGCACAGGCTGCTTAAAAAACAAGTCTAGAAAGAGTCTGAAAGGCCACAGAGCTATTTCAGAATTACAATGTTCTTCACAAGTCCAAACTTATTGTGGCATTTCCCGTGCTTTGGCGGACGCTCAGAAACTATGCGTGATCATCACCAAATAGCACTCCTCTCTCATTTTTAGTATGTTCTGGTCTTCTTCAGGACTTAAGAGATTTACCAATCATGAGGAATTTATCTGCTTGACCAATTAACAAATATACCAGCACTGTTAGCAGCTCTGGCCATGTCAGCCATCAGCTACACTAGAGGACAACCACTAAGGCTCATCTACAAGGCCATCCAGCTCATTATGTAAATTTACTCTTTAGAAAAATCCTATTGTGTGCATGTAACCAGAACAAATTCACCTTCTGAACAATAAAATTTGAAAAGACACTTAAGCTCCTCAGATTTGTCATTTAATGATTTCATATTTCTTCTCTGAATTATCTCCAAATCACTTAGCAACTAAAATTTTAACAGCTCATTACTTTGATTACAAATATCCTTGATACCTAAAGTCACACGACTGTATTCATTCGTCAAACAAAAACACCTTTGCCCACTGCAATGAATTCCACTTAAAGTCAAATTATATATGTCCTTGAGAAAAAGAACTGAGATCTGTTTTTCAGAGGCAGACAAAGTATAGGGAGGAGAAACCCAAAACAAAGAAAATATAAAGTTCTACAAACTCAATAGTAGCTCCAACAGAACACCTGGCTTAGTGACTGAACAAAACTACATTTCAGATGCTCTTCTTGGTACATACTTACTTTGTTCCTACTGTCAAGTCAGAAACCTTATTTTATTTATTTAAAAAAAAATTTGTTTAACATTTATTATTGAGAGACAGAGATACAACATGAGCATGGGAGGGGCAGAGAGGAGGAGACACAGAATCTGAAGCCCGCTCCAGGCTCTGAGCGGTCAGCAGAGCCTGACACGGGGCTCGAACTCAACAAACTGTGAGATCATGACCTGAGCCGAAGTCGGATGCTTAACCGACTGAGCCACCCAGGCACCCCTTATTTTATTTTATATAATTGAATATGGGCCTTTTATAATAAAAACGTTTATTAATTACAAATTGTCACTGGATTTGGATGTTTACTGTAATTTCTATAACGTTTCTTCTCAAACATTTAAACAGTGACTGTTTAAAAGCAGCAAAATTCATTTTGCTCATTTCTCCTGCATTCCTTTCCCTTTAACATTCATACTGGTAAAATTGATGCTACATGGCATTATGGTTTAAAGGATAGGCTAACGTCTTTTGATTATAAAGCATCCAACTCAACTATGAATAACCACAGACTGACTATACAGTCTCTTGTTTTTAGTCTTGAGATGCTATTTTGAAATTCACAATGACACATCTTTCTTAAATCTAATCTAATTCCACAAACATGGACTAAGAGACCCAGCAGTACAACTTAACAGCTGTGTGATCCTGTAACAGGTTATTTAACCTATGTCTTAATTTCCTCATCTGTAAAATGGAGATAATATCACTTGCCTATGAAATAAGACCCATAAGGTGCTTTAGCACAGCACCTGGGTTATAGTAATTGTTCAATCAATGGAAAGGTAAAAGAGACATCTAAAAATACATAAATTTATAGTTTAGTGTGACTGCAATAACCGCCATCACCACCACAATAAAGGGGCAGCAACTGTTAACATCTGAGTGCTTACCAATGTGCCAGACATCATACTAAGTACACTGCAGCATGTCATTTAGCCCACAGAACAACCCCAAGAAATAGGTATAATTATTGTTCCCATTTTGCAAAGGGGAAAATAGAGGCACAAAGAAATTAAGTAATGTGCCCAAGGTTGCAGAGCTGACAAGCGGGAGAACTGAGTTGAGTACAGAGGGATTAGAGGAAGAGAATGATGGCCTTTATGGGCAGTACAGGGGACAGAAGAAAGGATTTCCTGGCAAAGGGAGAAAAGAGCTTAAGGGGACTTTCATTCAGACCCAACTCCTATGTAATTGATTTACTATGATTTCTAAAAGCCTATTTCTATTATCTAAAAGGGTTACTCATTAAAACAGATCTGTGAATTTATGATATGAATTAAAAATACAGTTATTTTATTTCCTAATTCTCAATATATACGGGGTATACAGAGATACAAGTGTTTTGGAAACAACTATAGAGGTGATATTTCACTGACATCTAAGCTTCTTAGAAACCAGTGCCTATTACCATCCTTCTAATGCTACTTCAGAACCAATCAACCAACTAACCAACCAACCAACCAACCAAGGACAGATTTCAGGGAGAATGGAGAGAATAATCAGCTTTGAGGAATGAAGGTATAAGATCATTCTTACACACTGTGGTAGCCGCTTTCCAAGATGGCCCCAATGAGTCATGCCTCTTGGGTGTCGATACCCTAAGGTAGTCCCTTCCCCCAGGAATAGGGCTGACCTATGTAACCAATAGGATACTGCAGAGGCAATGAATGGTGTGTGATTTCTAAGGTCAGGACATAAAAGACACTGTGGTTTCCACCTTGTCCTCCGTCCTCCTTCTTGGATCACTTGGTTCAAAGGAAACCAGCTGCCACAATGTGACACTTTAGCAGCCCTATGGAAGGTACACATGGTAAGGGGACATGCAGCCAGGATGGATTCACCAAGCATATAAATGAGCCATCCTGAAAGCAGATCTTCCAGCCCCAGGTAAGCCTTCCAATACCTGGAGCCCTGGCTGACATCAACCTCATAAAAGACTCTGACCTAGAATCATCCAGCTAGGCAGCTTCTCAATTCCTGACCCAAATAAACCATGTGAGATAATAAATGTTTATTCTTGTTTTAAGCTGCTAAATTTTGGAGTATCTTAATCTGTAGCAACAGAAAACTAACACATACACATAGGCCAAATAAGTTAAATGCCAGGCAGAATTTACACTCACAAGCCCATGAGAGCATCCCTGACCAATTCCCTTTATAAGATTAGGTATGCTCCTAATAAAATATAAAAAAGGCAAGGAAAATGGTATCAGATGATCAATTGTTTTTTCCCCTAATTCTAAGAAGATTCTATGGTTCTGTAGCTTTTGTGCTGGATAGCGCAAAGGGAATTTGTGTACGTATTTACTGAAACCAACTTTATTCTGTGTGGCTTCAGAGACAAAAATGACAAGTAGGGCAACCTCATAGTGAAGCTAAGAGTGAAGCCCTAAGGTATCTGGTTCCCGATAAAATTCATGAGGGTGCAACTTCTGTCCCACAGAATTTTTTTTTAAGCTTATTTATTTATTTTGAGTGAGAGAGACAGGGAGAAAGAGCGAGAGCATGTGCAAGAGTGAGCAAGGGAGGGGCAGAGAGAGAGAGAATCCTAAACAGGCTCCGTGCTGACAGTGGGGCTTGATCCCACGAACCATGAGATCATGACCTGAGCCGAAATCGAGTTGGCTTAACTGACTGAGCCGCCCAGATGCCCCATGCTCTAGAGAAAATTTTGATGTACAAAATTCCATATATAATACACATACATTTTTCTCGGAGAGGAACCATAGCTTCTCCCCTACCTCTCAGCCTTTCAGAGAACTGTCAGAGTGGCAAGATAACTGAGTCATGGATTCATTGAGCAGCTGTCTCAATACTGAGGAAACTGTCCCACCTAGTTGCTCAGGTCATAAACCAAAAGTGGTCACCAGGATTCTTTCCTTTCCCTATCCCCCTACATCTAATGCATCAGCAAGTACTGTCTATTCTCCTTCCCAATGTGTTTAATCAAATGTACAAATGGCAAGGGGAAGGAGAGTGAATGGAAAGTCCCATCTTTATAAACTGTTGCCAAAGTGTTTAAATGAAAAGAGAGTTAGCAAACAAGGAAACAAGCTGGGAGGGAAGGACAGAAAACATAGGAGGCTGGGGGTTCCAAAGGCCTTGCCACCATGAATCAGCATTCTGCAACTATGGGTTTATAAAAGATAAAGCCTTCTAAGTAATATAAGTGCTCACTGGCCCCGCAGCAACAATGGAAATGTTCTATCTACACTCTTGTATAGGGTGGCTGCTAAGCTACATATAGTTACTTAATTTTAACTGAAATTAAATAAAAATAAAGGCTTAGTTCCCTATTTATCCTAAACATGTTTCAAGTTCTTAAAAGCTATAAAAAATCATTAAATTTTTAGTATTTTTATTATTGACAGATTAGTGAAAGAGCGTATTTCAAATATATCAAATCCTTTTTCTACTTTACATGTACTTTATAAGTATATTTGGCTAACTTTAAGTACACTTTTATTTCCTTATTTCTTTTATTATACTCTCCCAAGTCCATTTTATGTTGCTATTTGCCACTATTGTCTTTCTATTAACAGTTAGAAATGTCTCACGACAGGTCAACTCCTCTAAAAGATAAAATTTTGGCAGCCTGGGATATGTTACTTATACTGTGTAGCTAACTCAGGAAGTTCCTATTCAAATTGTTCCAAGTGGAAATATGTTTATTAAAAAAACATATTTTAGATATTAGAGTTATTAACTGACACAGGAATAAGACCATTATTTACAGAGAATCAAATGGATACCCTCAACTTGTATTTAAATTGAAATCATAACCTACATCAATGAAATGAAAGTATCATCTGTAAGGAAAAGGACTCAATTTTCATTTTTCTCTTTATAATGTCTACTATGAGTTTTTGACAGTTTTGGGTGTATAATAATGAGGGAGAGGGAGGGGGGAACCCCTCTTCAGCAAAGCATCATTACCTCTTTTTTCATATTTTTCTGAGGAAAAGATGTGCCACAAGTAGTTTCAGTCATTTCAAAAATAGAACTGCAATTCAGATGCTAGTGAGCCAAACTAGTCCACTAGCAAAGTTGGAGGGCTTGTCAATAAGACTGTTTATATTTTATCTGCCAGCACCAGAGAGGTGTTCTGGGCTCGGGCATAGAGGACACTGAAGAAACGTGGTCATTCAGGGTAGGGAACTGAAGGTCATGGGGACACAGGAAACACTTTCACCTAATTTAGGAATAAAGAATATGCTTATATGAATATAAGCAGGTGACTTCAGGCAAGAAACTAAGGAATATTTGAAGAACATCTAAAAGAATATTTGATAGGAGGTTCATCAACTTAATCAACTTTTGGAGGGGGGGGAAAACCCAGGTACAATTTTTGACTCAATGGGAGAAAACAGGTTTTGAATAAAAAGAAACAATTTCTGGGGCACCTAGGTGGCTCAGTTGGTTGAGCCCCCCCGACTCTTGATTTCAGCTCAGGTCACGATCCCAGGGTTGTGGGATTGGGCCCCATGTTGGGCTCTGTGCTGAGAGTGGAGCCTGCTTAAGATTCTTTCTCACCCTCTGCCCCTCTCCCTCACTCGTGCACTCACTCACTCTCTCTCTCAAAAAAAAAAAAAGGAAAAAAAAATTTCCTGAAAATAATACTTAGTGCTGCTCTGATGAAAATAATAACTAAGCTGGTGTGACTTTAGGTATCTACATAAAAAACTTGCCAAGTGAACTTGAAACCTTAACTCAGGATAGGTACATCCTCATTGGTGTCAGTCATTGTGTCAAACCGACACATGTGGATAGATGTATTTCAAACACAGAGCCAATAGGAGGAAATGAGTATAGCACTGTACCTAAAAAAGACACCCACATTCTTGGGCTACCAAGTTAGTAATACCTAAAAATACATGTCCACACATGCACACAGCACCTTCTCCCACCCCCACTCTGGGCTGGCTAATGTTAAGGTAATGGAGAAATGGAAAAATATATCCACTGCCAGTGGGCAGTGTAAACTGGGACATACTTTCTGGAAGGCAATTTGATATGTATCAAAAACTTAATCTTTCATTATCTTTTGACTTGGCAATTATACTTTTAAAGACTGAGATATAACACAAATGTCCAAGAATAAGTAATTAAGTTAAATAAATTATGGTATAGGCTTAGGATGTATAGTCCTAACCCCCTACCCCCTGAATACCATAGCCCATTAAAAAAAAAAAAAAAAAAAAAAAAAAAGCACGTCTCACTGCCCATTCATATATAGACTAATATGTAAAATGTTACCTTTCATTAATCTTAGGATTGAGAACATGGGAGGCTTCTATTTTCTACAATAACTATATATTATGTTTTTAATAGAGAAAATTCCCCATTTTTAAGTTATATACTATTAGAAATTCCATATATATTTGGGTTAAGATAAAGAGACAACAGAAAGGACATGGTTAGGAAATGGAACACTTGAGGGCATACCCTCCAGATTCTACAATCAGACAAGATACGGATTCAGCTTTCCCAGAACACACAGTACAGTGGCAAAGAGACAAAGGATAACAGTACCTGGGGAGGGGATGAAAGGATGGTAACCATCATTTTGGAAAGTATTTGATATATGGACTTAATTTGTATAATATTTTAACTCTCAAAATCAGTGAAAACAAACAATGGGAGAAATTATTCTGGGTGTAATTCTGTCCAGCTAGAAAGAACTGACTGGCGATGTAGGTGACAGGAATTCTGGAGTAAAAATAACTGTAGTAGCAAGTAAAGGGAACCACTGGCCCTGGCTAACTCTGAGCCATGACTTTAGTCAATGTATTCAGTCAATGGATTTCAAAAAGTTCAGGAAACAATAGGTATGATTTTATGGCTATAGTCTTCAAAAGGGGCTCAAAACTGACAAGAAATAGAACATCAGAAAAAACAAAACTCTGACCAAGCAATTGCAAATAATCTCAATGCAAAGTAAAGGGAGAAGAACCAAAGAAACCAACTGAAAGGGTTTTCTCTGATAAAGTCATAATTTTAAATATAGATAACATTGAGAGGGGCACATATCCAAGGAAGAACAGAAAATAACAATATGAACCTGTAAGAACAGGCCAGTTTCGGTTTAAATAAGGTAACAGCATAAGGTTTTCAAAATAAGGTCAAGAAAAGTTAAACCCTCTGACCAGGTAAAAAGACAGAGAAGACAGACCTTGTCCAACTCCTATCATGATTCCCTTTTCTGTTAGAAGGGTTTTCAACCTGGAAAGGATATAACAAAAATCCTAATAAACAAAATGCAGCCCAAGGAAGGTGAGGGCAATCTATACATTTTAAATGTCTTTAAACCCAGAATCAAAAGTCCAAGAAATAAACTCTTAAATGGATTACAGAAACCCACAGTGGACAAATAGTAGACACTAGAAATTTTCCTAAGTCTTAAAAAAAAAAGTTTAATTTCCATTTTGATAGTTACCTTTTTGATGGAAAACATTTCTTGAAAAATTTCCTGATAACAATAAAGCATTTTATAGAACTTTTCATAACATTATTATACACATAAGCATTGTAAAGTTGGTCTATAGCTAAGCAAACAAGAGGGGTAAACAATCACTCAAGAGGCCACCAGAAAAATAATTTCTAATAAGCCTTGCCTAATACTATTTAACTTATTTTATCAGTAACTTGGGTAAAGGCAAAAAAATCTCTAAGTAGGCCCTGCCTTGCTTGTACTGTTGGACATAATTTATTAGTTGCTTAAAAGGAGGCCAAAAATTGTTATGTTTATGAAACGTGTACATGATATAGAATTGTACAGAAAACCTAACTCCTTGACACAGAACATATTCAGGATCAGAATCTGAAATCCTCATTAATATGGAGGGTAGTTGGTCATCATAAAATTTGAAGGACTTTTGGGTGTAAGGATTGGGCTGGTTCTATATAATTCCAGAGTAGGAACACAGAATGGAAGAAAGTATAGGGGACAAATTTCAGGTTGAAAAAAGGATAAACTTTCTAACAGAAATACAGACAGAATATGCTCATTCTTGCAGTAATGAGCTTCCAGTTACTGAATATACAGAAGCATGGGATAGATGGCTAGTTCTCGCCAGTCAGTAAGGTGAACTGAAATCAGTGGTTTTTATTTATTTATTTTTTGAATATCAATTAGTATTTTATTTTGTTTTGTTTTTGTCAATTACTATTTTTATTTTTTTTTCAATATATGAAGTTTATTGTCAAATTGGTTTCCATACAACACCCAGTGCTCATCCCAAAAGGTGCCCTCCTCAATACCCATCACCCACCCTCCCCTCCCTCCCACCCCCCATCAACCCTCAGTTTGTTCTCAGTTTTTAAGAGTCTCTTATGCTTTGGCTCTCTTCCACTCTAACCTCTTTTTTTTTTTTCTTCCCCTCCCCCATGGGTTTCTGTTAAGTTTCTCAGGATCCACATAAGAGTGAAACCATATGGTATCTGTCTTTCACTGTATGGCTTATTTCACTTAGCATAACACTCTCCAGTTCCATCCATGTTGCTACAAAGGGCCATATTTCATTCTTTCTCATTGCCACGTAGTACTCCATTGTGTATATAAACCACAATTTCTTTATCCATTCATCAGTTGATGGACATTTAGGCATTTTCCACAATTTGGCTATTGTTGAGAGTGCTGCTATAAGCACTGGGGTACAAGTGCCCCTATGCATCAGTACTCCTGTATCCCTTGGATAAATTCCTAGCAGTGCTATTGCTGGGTCATAGGGTAGGTCTATTTTTAATTTT
This sequence comes from Panthera leo, assembly GCF_018350215.1. Taxonomy (NCBI): domain Eukaryota; kingdom Metazoa; phylum Chordata; class Mammalia; order Carnivora; family Felidae; genus Panthera; species Panthera leo. The sequence continues at coordinate 65,542,755 of NC_056687.1, forward strand.
TTGAGGAACCTCCACACTGTTTTCCAGAGTGGCTGCACCAATTTGCATTCCCACCAATAGGAAATCAGTGGTTTTTAAATTTAATAGCAGAACCACTGCACTGAAAGAAACCTTACTCAGAAGACTGATATACAAAACAGATAAAGAGAGAAAACTGCTCTAGTTAAAATTCCCTACCACATCTCACACTTAACTCATCTGGCTTTGGACCAGATAATCTTTAAAGTGATTCATGTTTGATCAGTAAAACTACAATTTCTCAAGATTTATTACTCTAAATAGTTTAGATGAATGGTCTTCCAAATGGAGTGAATGAGAGGTGGGAGTGTGGAGAAAATCAGAATATATATATATACACACACACACACACACACACACACACACATACATACACACACACACACATAAAATTGTGTTATATATTAATATGTATAATAAAATTATATATCATACATATGCAAAATCATATTTTATTGACAGAATAGTATATATAATTTTCAAGAGTTTCTTATCAGAGCCATGATCAACTATAATGTCCCCAGAAACTGAGGTATTTTAAAAACAATTTAGAAAGAAAGTTTTTGAGAAAAAAAAAAAAATCAACATCCATACCCACTAATTTAACACAACTGTTTTAATTTTTGTATATGTTTAACGTGTTTCTATCCATAGACAAACATTAATTTTGGCACTTGCCAACATGGTACATAAGATTTGATGAATATTTCTACAAATGTCTATAAGCTCATAATTATTTATAATTACATAAAGATGGAGATTCCATAATATATCAAAACAATTTCCTCCTGTTGACCATTCAGATCAGACTGGCTCTCCTTGTTGTTATTATATAATTATTCCTATTTGTATCTCTGTACACGGTAGCTTTTTGTCTTCTATTAGAAGTATCCTGAAGTTAAGATCTCCAAAGTGGGGTTAGTGAACTAAAAAATATGAACTCTGGTGGTTCTTGTTATATACAGTAATGCCTTCCAACAGGTCTTAAATCAATTTACCTGCAGTCATCACCTGAACTCTGAATACAACACTAGTTTAAGCACTTTTACACTTTACATCTTCTCACAAGTCTATGTAATGAGTATTTACTATTCCTGTTTTTTATGGATAAGGAAACTGAAGCCAAGAGAGACAATAAGAGCATGTATATTTTAAGTTCTTATTAAAGAATATAACCCACATTGCCAAATTCTTATTTAAAATATAAATAATCATACATACATATTTATTTAAATATAGACAGCTGTTAATGCTGCATAGTCAATTCCTTCATCTAGATCAGCATTTCCTGAGACACGTTTGGTAACATACTTTAGTTCTTACTACTACCCCAAAAGAAAATGGTTTCCCCCTGACTATACTGTGGGGTTATGCTGTTGGCTTACACCATGGGGTGCTTAAAAAGGTATCCTTATGAAAACTCATTATTGCATTTATTATTGGAATGCTGAAGGGAACTTCATTTAATGTATCTCTTATAGTACCAAATCTGAGGCCCCAAGGGAGAAATACTCAAACAGCAGGGCCAGAAACATTTTGCTTCTCCTAAGCCATCAGTGTGCTTATTTAATGAACAATGGGAAATTTTAACAGGTAGCATTTCTTTATTTACTTTAGCCACTAGGAGGAAGCTCAAGGCAGTTATCTGAAATCCTCTTTGGTAAATATTAAGATACTCAAGTATTTTCTCCCTGTATTAAATTCCTCATACTCTATTTTACTTCAACTTTGAAGTAAACTCTTAGGACAAGAGTCCAATGTCATTTCCATATTTATACTGAAAGCTGATTTCAACTGCTTTAAGAATACACACACACACACACACACACACACACACACACACACACACACAGTAAAACCTTGGATTGTGAGTTCTTCAAGTGTTCTGCAAGATGAGCAAACATTTCTAATATATTTTAACCTAATAAACGAGTGATGTCTTGTAATAAGTGTAGTACCTGATGGAGAATGTCATATGACCACAACTCAGCCAATGGTTCTTGGAATCCAATTTGATACACAAGTGCTTTGGATTACAAACATGTTTTCAAAACAAATTATCGTAAACCAAGGTTTTACTGTATTTTTTTGGCAGCGGGTGTGTGTGGGGGGGAAATCTGCTGTAACTTGTATCAATGCAACATAAAGATCAGGTTATACTATGCTTCGACCGGGCAGGTAATATGCCCCAAACCTTACTTTAATTTGTTTAGTATCTCATACTAAGGAAGTCATTTAAAATTACCCAAAACTTACCAATCATAATTCTCATTTGTATTCATAATCCAAAGCAATTCTAACAAAACTCCTGGAAACCAGCTCAACAAGTAACTGCATTAATTCAGGGTTAGGGGCTGTTTCATGTTTTGAACAATCAACCTACTCTACTCAGGCCAGGGATTTATTAAGTTTATTAATAGCTCATCTAAGCAATTCTATCTTGCTTTTAAATAAATTGGTCATAGTTTAAAAACATTTATATTTAAAAAATTTAAAGCACAATTCAGCATATATTTGATTTTTACAATATTACTCTAGGAGAGTACTGCCACTCATTTTACGGGTTGAGAAAACTAATAAGACATTACTAAAACTAATGAAGTTCATATGACTTTCTCAAAGTAGCATGTGCTGATGGAACTAGAACTAGAAAAGAAACCTTTCTAGACTTTTTCTGGAATGAAGGTAGGACATGGACTAAAGTGAAATGTTTCTCATCTTTATTAGCAATGTTCTAAAAAAACTTTGCAGAGGAACAAACAACTGTGTGTCAGAAAACAAGAAATGAATTATGACCTTTCTGCTGAATGCTAAGAACTAATAATGAAAGATTTTATCTCTCACAGCATCAATGCCCTTAGGCAAAAATGGGTCTGATCAAACTCAATTCAATGTAACAGATGATTTAAACTTCATTTTAAACAGCATCTAGCCATTCTTCGGAGAACCTTTAAATTCATTAGAGAATTGGGAGATTTTCAGAATATCTGCAGTTCTCACAAAATCAGGCCCCATTACCTGGCTAAGGAGACTAGCAGTATACCCGAGCTCTAACCTAGGAGACCATGAGGGCATTTTTTTTTTTTTTCACAGATGAGATCTAGTCACTTTTGATCTAAATCTTAAGTGTATTTACACTACAGTTCTAGCCCTTTCAAAATATTAAATTATACCAATCTATATTTATACTTCTTGAAAATTTGCCTCTCTAGTATACATATATAGTTTACATTCAGAGTGATGGAACTAAAGTAAATTACCTTCAATATTATTACATTTGTACAGATTGTTTCCTGGTACAAGTATCTCATCTGACCTATATTAATCAAGAAATTATTTGAAAAGAATGATTTTTAATATAACAACTAAGATGACAGAATTTAACATTAAGATATTTACAATTTATATCTAAAGTATTTATGGGGTCCTTTCATGCTTTTTGGAAATAAAGCAACATTTTATTCACATTTATTCATTTGGCTGTGCTATGTTTTTAATACCTGGATGGTATTAAATGTTCACATGTATCAAATGAAATAAAATGGAAGTAATCATGTCTTTAAAAAAAACAGTATTTTTTTTTGCATTTAATAACTTGTTTTATTTTTTATTTTTTTAAATTTACATCCAAATTAGTTAGCATATAGTGCAACAATGATTTCAGGAGTAGATTCCTTAATGCCCACTACCCATTTAGCCCATCCCCCCTCCAACAACCCCTCCAGTAACACTCTGTTTTCCATATTTATGAGTCTCTTCTGTTTTGTCCCCCTCCCTGCTTTTATATTATTTTTGTTTCCCTTCCCTTATGTTCATCAAAACAGAATATGTTTTTATGGAAGAGACTTATGTTCTCACCTGAGGCTGCTGTGGCATTTGTAGGGGTTGAAGCAGCTGCTTGAATCCGAGCATGAGGAGGAATAAGAATGGTAGCTAGAGGTGGATTACTTGACAGTTCTAAAGAGAAGTAAGATACGTGTTAGAACCCATTTTGAACTCTGTATGTGAAACTACTTTTATTGTTAACAATAAGCATAAAATACTGCATTAAAACACTGCCTTAACAGAAAAAAAGACATGATAAACCTACATCTAAAACTAAATCAATGAGCTAGAAATCAATTTATAGACAAAGTCCACAGAAATGTTGTACACATAACTAAGGCACTATCTGCTAAAATTAGAATATGTCTGAGAAGTAAAGATAGGTTAGGGAACTGTACTAGCTGATGGTTTGAGAATAAGCATATCACTAAGATATATTTCCATCTTTCATTAACTTAAATATACTAGGTTTTCCCATACGGCTCTGACAGTATTTGACTACGGGAATTGAGAGTGATGATGTCATAGAAAAGAGACTAGGACTATTGTTTGCGTATGCATGCATGGACCAAACTACCCGACTGTTAAAAGTTTCATTGCTTTTATTAAAAATAATTTTTTTAAGTTTATTTATTTTGAGAGAGACAGAAATAGTGCAAGCAGGGGAGGGGCAGAGAGAGGGAGAGAGAGAGAGAATCCCAAACAGGCTCCATGCTGCCAGCGCAGAGCCTGACCTGGGGCTCAAACTCATGAAACCATGAAATCATGCCCTGAGCCGAAACCAAGAGTCAGACGCTTAACCGACTGAGTCACCCAGTTACCCCAAAAATCAGAATGGTTTTATTCCACTCTATTTTCCTTTTTAACTCAGTAAGATCATTACTTTGATTCTAAGTTTGAAATAGGCTTTACCTTCATGTAGAAGTTTTTGTCAACTGCAAACAGAGTGGCTTTCTTTAAAGAATCAAGTTCTATATATAAGCCTTAAGAAGCAATTTAAGATGACACTGGATCTAATGATGCACACATATAGCAAGAAGTGGTAGTGAGCTCTTACATGTAGGTATCTGGTATTAGCTTTGGTAACGTGACTGTTTTCCTGGTCTGCCCGGGATAACTCTGGTTTATTTTTGTTATCCCAGCATTTATCTAGTGACTGTTGATTTTCATGCTCGTAAGTGTTGCAATTTGAAGGGATAATTACACAACCATACTAGTTACAGGAAGACATTCTTTGAGCTACTGCATACATTTTGACAATTTACAGATATGGCATGGAATAAAAAAAAGTTAAACAGTATAATCTTAAAGTAAATTCACATAACAAAATTAACCATTTTAAAGTGTACGGTTTAGCGGCATCTAGTACATTCACAATGTTGTACAACCATCATCTCTATCTAGTTTTAAAACACTGTCATCACTCAAAGGGAAACCTTTAGCACTCATTCCCCATTCGTCCCTCCCCCCAGCCCCTAGCAAGGGAAATAGTGTTTTAATATAGTAGCTTAAAAACATTTTCTGTTGCAAAGCCCCTGTTAATATGGACTTATTCAAACTGGTGCCTAAATATCTAAATTTTATACTAAATGATACCAGATTCTGGTAAAAATAAACAAACAAAAAACCCTCAACAAACCTATCCCAAGATTTATGAAAAATAAATGGGAACAAAAGCCTAAAACTGAGTGAAGACTATTTATTAATTTTTCCCCTTAAATGAGAAGATGTAAGGCAGCTTCCCTGGATAGAAGTATTTCTCATGTCTTCCCTGGAAGCCAGTTAGAAAACCATTGCCTTAATGATCAAGTTTGAAGAGATGCTGTTTTCTCACAATCAGCTTTTAGCTGTTTTGGTTCTCACAGAGGAAAAGGAAGATCCTAAGTTGTTTTATTTCTAGTTAATCCAATTTTAACCCACAATCTTGTATCTATGAAAGCAACAGAATCCTAATTACCATGGCTGATGACTCTATGGTTCTAGTAATAAAAATTAATGCAGGGTGTGGTAACTACTTTTGATTAACCTAAAAGATTTACCATCTCAATTACAATTAAAATCTGCTAAAATAGAAAGGCTTCTTAAAATTCATCCATCCATCCTCCCATCTGTCTATCAATACTGAGCATAAAACTGTGTGAAGTCAGAGAAAAAGATAACCATCTTTGATTAAAAGAAATTGAAAATGGAAGGTCAACTGCACAAATAAGCCAGCAAGAAAAGCATTCAACCTATTCAGGATAGGGGCACTTTTAAATTAAAAAGATCTCTAGGAGGGACACCTGGGTGGCTCAGTCGGTTAAACGTCTGACTCTGGCTCAGGTCATGATCTCATGTCACAGTTTGGGAGTTCGAGCCCTGCATTGGGCTCTGTGCTGACGGCTCAGAGCTGGAGCCTGCTTCAGATTCTGTGTCTCCCTCTCTCTCTCTCTCCCTCCCCTGCTCATGCTCTGTCTCTCAGAAATAAATAAAAATTAAAAACAAACAAAAAAAAAAAATGATCTCTATGACTAAGTGCCCAACATCTAAAAGAAAATCTAAAAACGGAAAAGATGACCAGAGATTTTAAGGCATTTTGACAAAGCCACTTTTAATATTATCTGTAAAATGAACTGAATATCAGCAGTCTGTGGTCACTGTACTTACTGACCATGCTGCCCACTTTCTCCCATTCACTTACTCTCTTATCAGATCACCTATCTTTCTATGTATCTGTATATCCAGTTGAAGGGTCATGGTGGTTTTAGGTCTCTCTCTCTCTCTCTCTCTCTCACACACACACACACACACACACACACACACACACACACAAACACACACACACGTATAGGGCTTGAAAAAAGCAACCTCTTTTTCCTTAGGAAGTAGACACCATTTGGGTCTAGGGTAGGGAGAGAGGGGTAACTAATGAAAAGAAAGGAGAAAAGTGAAGAAAATAAGGAAACAAGAAAAAGAGAAGCTGTGGGATCCTGGAGGTTTTGCCATATCCAAATACAGAGGGGAGAGTAAGTAAATTCCACAAAACAACTACAAAGACTAGATTCTTAACCTAGAGTCAATGAGTGGCCTTTGGGTGGAGGCAGGGGGCTTTTGCAAGTTTTTTTGACTTTGACATACTAAAAGTTAAGGAATCCTAAACCCTTCCCATATCTATAACTCACTATCCTTCTTCTTTTCCTTAATTATAGGGATTCCTTGAAGTCCACTGCTTTCCATCTATTAGCTTTTCTCTACTTCAGAGAGATTGTTAATTGTTGTAACTTTTGCCTATGTGAAAAAGGAAACCTCCTTATATTCTTGCTATACTCCTGTTCTCTACACTAAAGTCTATTCCTTTTGTGGGGACAGATTATGGGCACTTCTATGGGGCTGGTACAAAATGGCTGTAATGATTTTTTGCTTGCAAGAATTACACCCACTCCCAGTCTCCCTGTCTATCCATGACAATGAAAAATAAGGGAATTGAGGCAATGAGTGCAGATCCAAACTGCAGTGTGGGCACAACAAAGCAAAATAAGATGACATTTTAAAGGACAGGTACAGCAAAGCAACAGAACTTTTCAGGATCAGGGAGAGTGCATGTATTCTTGAAGACAGAGAATAAGAAGTACAGAAAAGACTGAAAATAAAAAGTAAGCTGACAAAAAAAGGAAATAGTATTATTTAATAAATATTTGTCCTAGGCTTGAGAGTACGGAGATAATTAAGGAAACAAGGAGGTCCGTAATACTGAATTGGGGCTAGTTCGGAGAAAAGGTATGAATAAGATAGACCATGTTATCTCAGAGACATGGTTGAAAACAACATAGCAACAGGCTCAGAAGGCTTTGGAAACGTTAATGATGATAAAGGTTTCTTTAACCAACTGCAGATACCATGAAACTATCCATCAAAAAAACCATATAGTAGTTTATCAGGGAATATCAAGAATCTTTTGATGGTGTATCAATCATTATGTGCTCCATAACCAAACACTTTAATGGACAATTTAAATAAAAGCAAAATGAATTTTAAAATAGGTATCGATAAAGCCAAGATACATTTATCCAATTATCCAAGATACAGGTGTGCTATTACCAAGGGACACATGCACCCCCATGTTTATAGCAGCACTATCAACAATAGCCAAAGTATGGAAAGAGCCCAAATGTCCATCGATGGATGAATGGATAAAGAAGATGTGGTATATGTATACACAATAGAGTATTACTTGGCAATCAAAAAGAATGAAATCTTGCCATTTGCAACGACGTGGATGGAACTGGAGGGTGTCATGCTAAGTGAAATTAGTCAGAGAAAGACAAAAATCATACGACTTCACTCATATGAGGACTTTAAGAGATGAAACAGATGAACATAAGGGAAGGAAAACAAAAATAATATAAAAACAGCAAGGGGGACAAAACAGAAGAGACTCATAAATATGGAGACCAAACTGAGGGTTGCCGGAGGGGTTGTGAGGGAGGGGGATGGGCTAAATGGGTAAGGGGCATTAAGGAATCTACTCCTGAAATCATTGTTTCACTATATGCTAATTTGGATGTAAATTTTAAAAAATAAAAATAAAATAAAAAAATTAATAAAGCCAAGATAGATATTCATCAACTAAAAAGCTGACTGAATTCATTTAACTAAATTTTGCTGCACTGTTGTTTATAATGCAAATGAAAGAAGAAACATTCCCATGAAAGGGCAAACTGAATAAACTCAAACATACCTGACTACTTGATAAAGCAATCTTTTAAAATATTAAAACAAAACATAAATCTAGTTGACGAAACCTTAAGTATTCCTTAACTTAAAGTTTCTATTCTTCCAAATATGAATCCCAAATTCAATGATAAGTAGATAAGAAACTTTCCTAGGTTTTTTTTTGGGGGGTAGGGGGGACAGTGCTCAGTGGGTGGGTAGGGTGTATATGTTTGTTCAAACTGTGTATAGTGTGAAAGCTGAGGATAAGTTGGAGAGAAGCAATCAATGTGCTAACCAGAGGGAAGAAATCAATCCCTTTGTTCACCAGACCTTCTCTAACAGTGATGTAATAAAATATCACTCATCAGGTAGAGAGGAATCTTCTTCATTAGTTCTGAAGCTCAACCTGCAGACCTGTCGAAAGGAGTCACTGAAAGAGGCAGACGTGCTTTTTCTTCTGCAATTAGGTCGAGGTCTTCATGTGTATATCAGGCCTCCTATATACATGTGAAAATTGCCAGTGGTTGTCTGTTATAGGTAAAGTGGTATTTCTCTCACAAAAAGGTTTAGACAATTTCACAATGGCATGCCCATTTCATCTGTGTACTTTTCATGAGAAAGAATTCAAATGCTAGGATGTACACCTTGATCACACACATTACTGAATCCTAATGCTGCTTCTATGGATTTTTTTTTTTAATAAACAAATAACCCTATTATAACTGCTCCTTTCTTCTAACAATTTCAAAGTGTCCAGAAAATCCCTGACCAAGTTTCTAACAAAATCTTAAAATTAAATAAATAATTAAGCTTCTTAGAAGGTCAGACAAATAGTAAAATAATTAGAAGGCTCACTACTGCTTCTTAGTGATATTAATGATGTTTAATATGAGGACTACATAATATCTACACAAATCCATGACTACTTTGCCTTGGAACTGCCTAAGAGGGAGCATCACAATTTGTACCAGTCACCAAAAAATGTCTGAATGTGTTTAGTATACTACATTTATAGCAGTGACATATTTTAGAAGCTACCCAGCAAAATGTTAGTATTTTAAAAGATCTGGTGATGAAACCCCCAACCAGGACAATGCTTGCTAAAATAACTTTCCTTGTAAAATTTCATACAAATTAGGTAGAAAATTTGGTATTGGGAAGGTGTAGTGGGATTAACTGTAGACTCACTTAAACATACAAAGCAACCAATTTCCCAATATATTCCAGCCATGGAATAGGCAAGGAATTGGTGAATAAAGAAAATACTGATCCCTGTTGGAATTTCCTGATTCCAATTCCTGAGGTCTGATTCAGTTATGTCCAACCTTTGAGATCCAATGACTGAAGGAAAGAGGGTGTGCCAAAGGTCTCTTCAGGTTTCCAACATCTAGATGAAGATAGTATCATTCAGGGGGTCCCAGAGCACTGAGGCCCCAGTGCCAGAAAAATGAGATGTCTGATAATCTGTTTTGTGAATCCAGAAGGTCAAAAGGATCTCCAAGTTTTCTGTCCCTTGTTCATTCCTCTTCTTCCTCCTCTAGCTGATCACAGAAATGCTTGTTTTAATTATGAGTAATACTAGTGATCATTTATTGCTAGTTACTTGTGGCACAGTAACAAATATCAAATTGCAGTTAGCTTTATTGTTAAGCTTTACTTTAATACAGCCCTGTATTTTACTCAAGTGTTTAATCTTCATAGTTCTATTCATATGGCAGGTTTACTAGTTAAAACAACACTAACAGCAACTAGAAGGCACACTAGAAAAGTCCAATAAATACTGGTTACATGAATATTGTGTTTACTTAAAGTGGCATGTATCACTCAAACATTCATTAAGCACCTACTACATGCAGATCAGGAGTTATCTTTATTTCACTTGGGGGAATTAGTACAGACTTCACTGAAAATGTATGAGGCTGGAGGAGGGTTTTATTCTGCCTATAGCAGAACCTCACTAACACCCTCCCACCCCAGTGTTTCCTATCTCTGAACCCTCTCTAGCTATACAACCAATTGGGGGATTGATTCTCCTTTTCCACGTTCTTGTATTACCCGGCTTTATTCTGGTCGTTCATTTATTGCTATTAATATGTGCTTTAAAGTTGCATCTGCACAACAGTTACATCTTTGCCTTGGTAAACAAGATCATCAGTTGGAAACACTGATCCAAAATCAGAATACAGAAGATCAAATAGAACAACATCAAACAACACTTCTTCCCTGGGCAGAAACACTCTGAGTGTAACAGTGATCTAGAAGGAAAAGGAGAAAGTACTACCAGTGATGACAGCCCAATTTCAGAATGGCTGTTAAGATAGGGCATTTTAATGCTTAAAAAGGAAGGGCCATCTCTCAAAATGATGGCACTCTCAATTTAACACATTTAGTTTTATGGAAAAGGATTTCAAGAACATATCTACACATTTCATGTGAACAGATACAAAGACTCCTGCATATCCTTTTCACTAATATGCACAGAATCAGAGTCACAGCGCCGTAGAGATTGCATATACTCTATACACACCAAATACACACACACTCTTTAAATCCCCAAAGACATATTATATATATTCAGACATACATAGAGCCATAATTATATCTGATATTCTGGGCAAATATAACAATTTGAAATACCAAAATAAAACAATCTTCACTCCTTTTAAAAAGCTTGTAAATAACAGATATGTATAAATAAAGTTTGAGCTAAATTATTTATTCTTCTTCAAGTTGAGCCTTTTCTTTACTTTAAAACGCGTATGTCAAAGCTGAAGTTAATAAAAACTTTGGAGGCTTCTAAGGACATTAAAGTTAGCTGACTCTATTAAATAATTAAATAATTCTTTAATTAACAATTAATTAAATATTTAATTATTAAACAAATAATTAAATAAATCTGATTAATATGAAAAACTGTCCATTCACAAAAGTCCAATATTTTCAAAACCATATTCTAAAATCTAAGTCTATTTATTTTCATGTCAGTTTGTCTTATGAATGTAATTTACTAGAGAATAGGTAAATAGCATTTACCAGGCTGTGATTCATTATTGCAATAAACTTATTTAGGACCACAATGCACAATGAAACACCACATCCACTAGGATGGCTATTAAAAAAAAAAAAAGGAACATAAGTATTGGGGAGGATGTAGAGAAACTGGAACTGTTGTAAACTGCTGGTGGGAATATAAAACGTGCAAACCACCATGGAAAATAGTTTGGCAGTTTCTCAAAAAGTTAAACATAGAATTACCACATGACTCAGCAATACCCAGAAGAATTAAAAACAGTATTCAAATAAATCTCTGTAAACAAATGGTCATAGCAGCACTATTCATAATAGCCAGAAGGTAGAAACAAGCCAAATATCCAACAGATGATGGATAAACAAAATGTGGTGTATCCATACACTGTGTATTGATTGTTTGTGTCCCTAAAAGTCATATGCTGAAGCCCTACTCCCCAACGTAATAGTGTTTGGAAATGGAGCCTTTGAGAGGTAATTAGGTCATAAGGGGAGAACCCCCATGAATGGGATTAGTGGCCTTATAAGAAGAGACACAAGAGACGTAATCTCTTTCTACCATACGAGGATACAGTAAGAAGGTAGCCATCTGCAAATCACAAACTATGTCTTCATCAGACACCAAATCTACTAGCACCTTGATCTTGAATTTCCCAGCCTCCAGAACTCTGAGAAATAAATGTTTGCTGTTTAAGCCACACAGTCTCTGGTATTTTGTTATAGCAGCCTACACTGATTAAGACATACTACAGTGGAATATTATTCAGCCATAAAAAGGAATAAAATACTGACACATGCTACAACATGGATGAACTTTGAAAACATTATGCTAGGTGAAAGAAGCCATATACAAAAGGTCACATAATGTATTACTCCATTTATATAAAATATCCCAAATAGTGAAGTCCAGAAGCAGGAAGCACATTGGTGGTTGCCAGGAGTTGGAGGAGGAGTTAATGGGGACTGACCACTTAATGGGTATGTTTTCTTTAGGAGCAATGAAAATGTTTTAGAACTTGATCAAGGTGGTAGTTGCACAACATTGTGAATATACTAAATGCCACTGAACTGTTTACTTTAAAATGGCTCATGTTATACAAATGTTTCCTCAGTTTTCAAAAAAACTTAGGATTCCATAGAATAATAAATTTAGTTGTTTTAAAATTTTATTTTCTTTAGTAATAATGAATAATTATTAGTGAGTAAAGAATCGTATATATGAACAATGAAACGGAATCCTGGATTTTTAAATCTGATTAAATAAAATGTTTAAGTATCTCAGTTTTGATCAACACATACAGGTGTATTAAAGAGTTTATACAAAATATGTCTGAATATAGGGAGAATTATTCTCCAAAATGTGTCCATTATAAATACCATGTGTGTTTGGGGTTCTACTTAATTGCTTACTTGACAAAAGGCTTCCTTAATTCATGTAATTGAGAAACAAAGTACTCATTGGAGAAGACACTTCGTGTGAATAAAACCACAATCAATGCTTGTTTGGGAAACTAAGTTCACCTGACAAAAGTGGTTAAAAAAAGAGAGAGAGAGAGAAACAGAGAGAGAGAGAGAGAGAGAGAGAGAAACAAATAAAGTTAACATTAACATAATAGTTTCTGATGTCAAGATTCCACAGTAACAAATGCTGGATGTCACTGTATACAGAGCCTTTTGGGGAACACTTTAAAAAGCAACCCAGCAGATAGTTATATGTGCAGCTAATTAACAGACACCTACAGTACAAAACAAAACAAACAAAACAAAACAACAACAACAAAAAAAAACTTACGAAATTTGATACCTGTAGAATTTCCAGTGGTGGCCTCATACAGATTCAAAAAATGCTTCATATCAAAAAATTTAGGTGATATAACCTAAAAATCTATGATAGTTCAAAAAGTAGCCCTACTGATGACAAAGACACAGATGTAAAAGATGCATTTATAAAAAGTATTAATAAAATTATTTCATGAAATGAGAGGTAAAAAAGTGAAATGCCTGAATAAATATTAATTTTGTATAATGTGTAATTTTAAATATTTTTGAGTTAATCAAAAGAAACCCTTTTGTGATCTTAATGGGAAAATAGAGTATCACTTTATATTCAAAGATTATCAGTATATGTATGCATCAGAGAAAAGACTGAAAAGAGCTACACTATGAAAATGTTTCAGTGATTAATTTGAAAGGTAAAAGTGATTATTTCAGGATTGTGATTTTAATTTTCTCTATACTTCTTTTGCATTTTCAACATTTTCCTCAATCTACATGTACTACTCTTGATTAAAACAGAACAGTAAGAACTGAAAATAAAGTTTGTTTTCTTAGTGACATGGAATTATATAGAACCTTTGCTCCAGAAGAGGCCAAGAGTCTCCCAGTCTAACCTACTGCCAAATTGGAGAACATTGGACATCATCCAGCTTCTTCCTCATACTGAGATCAGTATTTTGAAAAACACTTGTTCCACTGTTAAACAATTGAAAAATTCCCTGATTCATCAGTAATTTTATTTATTAATCTCTATCTATGCCAGGGGCTGAGGTCTGCATGATAAACTCAAATATGTAGTATTCTCTAATTTTCTGCTACCTACTATTTCCAATTTTATAATATGGAGAAAGAATATAGGCTAACACCTTTCTTTAGAAGATAATCTATGAGGTATTGTTTAAGTTTTCACTTTTCCAGGATCTACTGTCGGTTCTGTTCCTTTGTATACCCTACCCATCTTTCATTAACATCTTAAAATGGCATAGCCAGGACCTAAAACAACATTCCAAATGATTTCTGATCAGCCCTAAAGAGTCAGAATTAATCCCAGGATATCTGAATATTTTTCTTTTACCTTTATGAATGCAGTTTAAGACTGTATCAGCACTGCTAATAGTTACATGTTATTGACCACTTAAGATTATAATCAATGGAATCACCCAAGTCCATTTCAGTAACAACTCAGGTCTTCCAAATCTACTGCTTAAGCAAAATGCATTTTTCCACTTCCAAGTTTAAATATGAGTGGGAGGGGAATTCATCTTAGAATAAAGGAAATATATATTTCCTGGTCACAGAAAGCTCTCCATTTCCCTTGTGTATTTTTAGCTTGACTAAACTAATAATCAATCGAATATTTATTGCATGTTTTATCTACAGGAAATTGTACACTTTTAATGTTCAGTTTATGAAGAAAATCACAGCATCAAAGGCAGTATGGCTGATTAAATGAATCACTTAAGGTCTTAATCAGAGAGAAAAGTGAACACAGAAGTGGTTAAGAAATAATGACTTTCCCTGGGTCTTTTAGAAACCACCGATTCACAAACTCTGTTTTCCTCTCAATGTTCTCTCAGCAGCAGCAATAGTGCCAAGCCCCAGCAGGGATAAGAATCTCTCTACCTACATCCCTTATATAAGTTCTAAGAAAGAGTTACAGAATTCCAGTTTTCCCTGTTTATATCTGACTTTATACAAATATAGCCACCAATTTATTTCTAGGTTTAAAAAACTTGATATAAATCCTTGGGAAGCAAGAAATACTAACATTCTAAGTTTCAAATACAAACCTGAAAGTTAAATTGTACATTAGTCTTATTAGTGAAATCTCTATAACTTCTCATGTGCCAAGATTTATTATAATCTGCCAAAAATGAGAGCAGCTATGTCTACTGGAAAAATCTTATCTGCCACTATTTTGTCCAAACCATACAAGTAGTGGCCTAGTAAGTGGTTAGAAAAAATGCTCCCTACTTGCATAAGTACTTAATGTGCCCACTTTTGTCCTACACAGATTTTAATTAACAGAATGTCACTTCACACACATAAGTAGTTTTCTCAGAAATGGTAAAAAGAGCTAAGTGTTTGGAATTACCTTGAGTGGTGAAGTTGAAGAGTGCAGGTGTGTCTCGCCCATTTGGTAGTTTGACATTTGGGTCCCTTAGTTCATCAAAAAATGAATGTGCACAAGCTTCCAGTGGTGTCAATCGGGCAGTTGGTGTATACTCCAGCAGACGGCTACACAGTGCAATTGCCTCCGGTGGAGTCCGGGGTCGGAAGACCTACAGCACAAAAAAAAGGGAAAGAACAATTAATGCTTCAGTGTAAGAATCTTAGCAAATTATCCTTTGAGTACTGAGTTAATTCCCACCACGTACAACAACATGGTTGCATTTGTGAAAGGAAGCTTCTAGAATGAAAAGAGTTAACTGCATATGCTTCACCACACTGGGGTGAACTGCTAATTAAAAACTATATGAGAAAAGCTCAGAGAAAAAACTAGGGGAAATAGGAAAAAAAATCTACAGCACAATTAAATATGCACACAAAATACAGGCACAAGAGAAAGACTGGATTCTGGAGGTAAGCACACCTAGAAAAATATAAAATTTTTAAAAAAGATTTGACTACTGTGGCAGTAAAATAAAAAGCTGCCTCTTTTGTGTGATTTTTAGCAGAATATCAGAATAATTGACAGCCCTACTCAAATTTGGTAATCAAGATCTTTTAAAAGAGAAAAGCTATTTACTTTAGATCTACAAATGCCAGTGACTTGGTATTAACTCTTTAATATAAGAGTCTACCTTATTTGAAAAAAATTCTTGAATACCCAGAATTTGACAAACTGTCCAAGGCTTTTCTCAAGGAGTAGCTGTTATCACAAACATGGCCAGATTACCCTCATTTGAATGAATATTCTAGGGTTTTAATTAGGGAGAACGAAATGTACTTTTCATTAAGAGCCATTAATTCACAGAAAAAGTCAACTGAAGGCTATATTAAAGCAAAATGCATATGAACTAGTTTGCTTAAAAGAACAGAACGCCTTCCACATCTATGTCTTGAAATGCTTAATCAATACATAAAACTATGAAAATAACTCTGTTCTAAATTATGGAGAGTTGAAGAATAAAAACAGAAAGGAGAAAAACAGAAACAAATATAAACAGATGAACAGAAAGCCTTTGAAACAAAAGAAAAATGAAACGTATACCCCTTGATAGGAAGAACACAGGATAACAGAGGGTGTCGTAGTGGCAGCAGACAGACATATAAAGAGAGGCAGAAAAGTATAAATGGAGGGAAACAGTGCAGGAAGGACATGTAGATTGTGATGAGGCATGGAGGACCCTGGGAGTAAGGTTTCCTGATGAGAGCAGCTCATGTAACATCTGGCCGTTCACTTAGACTGGAGGTAGGAGAACTAGTTACTACTATAGAGCTCATTACTTTTCAAGAGACTACTTGTAAGAGTACTTTCTACAGTGAAAACCTTTTTTTCTTTTGTTTTTACACAAAGTTTATTGCTAATAAAGATATTTTCCATGGAAATTGAGAAATTGGCTTGAGTAGGAATTCATTTCAGGACGTTAAAGGCCTTAATTATTCATTTGACCATATTAGAAAACCCTCTGTACAGTCAAAAACTGCTTTATCTTTATTCTTTCGAGTGATCTGAGTTGCCTCAGTCAAGGAAATCTTCAAAGTATTATATTATTTGAAACGTTCAGATCTTCCACTATTTTAAGAAATTTTTCCCTCTCTTGCTTTCTAGCCAGGTTCATTTTCAAATTCAGAATGTAAAAGAAAATAATCAGTGGGAAAACTCAGAAAACCTTTCATAAAAATATCAAGTATTACTGAGAAGTTTTATCCCTGAGGGCTGTCTGCATTTATTTCACAGCACATGGATTTATTTTGCTAGCTAGTCTAAGGAAAAATGCTTTTGCACCAATATGGGAGCACATAAGTAGAATTAAAAGTACCACTAAAAGTAGAAATAAGTGTCTCCTGCTAACATTCAAATGTAGGGTAGCTGGACAGTGAGTGTACTTTAATGAAAAATTTCATGTTATATTAATGAAGATTTTGTGTTAAAGGTACTAATAAACCAGTACTGTAACCTTATCTCTGATTATTTAAAAAAAAAAAAAAAAAAGTCATCCACATCCTTTTAGTATCTTACTGGCTACAAATGAACATCCAGGTTGGTACTAAGATAGGTATTAGCTTATTTTGCCAGGAAATCCTAACTCATGGAAAAACAGAGTTAAAAACAATAAAGAAGAATTCATTCTAAGAGCCTACATTAAAATCAAGACTTAAGCTGCCTTTAAAAAAGTATCTGTTATTTTTGTTATACCCTTTGAGAGATTCCTGATAAGACCAGTATTCTATGGATAAAGGTTAAGTGGGAAATTATGAGGAGTCAAAACCAGTATCTCCCAAAGTTCAGATTTGTGACCATAATATAGGGTGTGGTAGCATACAACTTCAAAAAATTAGAGGCCAAACTAGAAAACAGCTCTTCTGAATTATCTTTGTGTCTAAAGAAAAGGAAGCCAGTAACTACTGAAATCTGGCTAATAACAAAGCTTCTGCTGCTGTACTCATTTAAATTGTTTAAGATTCATAACCTTTATTGCTGCGTATCGTTGTTCATATTTATTCTTGTAAAAGTAATTTTTAAACCCCACAATTCCTAAACTTTAGTCTAGATGTCAATAAATCACTCAGGAGACTGACAACCTAAATATATGATAAGTAAAACCTGTATTGCCACATAGTGAATGAAGAAGAAATCACAGCTAGCTACCTATGCTGTTTTTACTTTTACATTTCCAGAATGAATAACGGTTTTGCCTTTCTAAAAAAAGTTTTCCCCCTAGTTTTATAGACCTGCCCTGAAATTTTGGGAAAAAAAAATTAAGTACATACCCGCACTCCTGAGGTGAAATGTCCTGTTCCTGACGAATCCTAAAGATGATAATGCAGTGAAATAATCCAAACAGGGGAAGTCAATCCAAAAGAGAATAGTCCAGCAAGGAAAAATATATCCAGTGTTATAAGAAATCCATGGTGTTGGGGGGGGGGGACATAGAAAATGTTTATACAGTTATAAACTTTAAACATCAGTCTCCACAGTAGCAAGTCCAAGTTTTAAAAATTATTTCACCACAGTGTATGCAAAAAAATTTTTGATTGCGCAATGGTGAGGCACAATAAAGAAACATTTTAATTTTAATTTATTATGTTCCAATGCCAGTGCGTTTATTAAAAAAATACAAAACCAAAAAAAGTTAAAATCAAAATGAAATCTAGAAGTAAACTTCCCAAAGTAAAGTGTTTGGTCTTCTACGACCTGGATTCATCGTCCATTGACATGACTGGGATGGGGCATATTAGCCTGCTTTTAAAGATATCAGTTCCCAATATGCTAATTTTTATCTATTAATTTATTCCAGTTAGACAGTATAAACATTTTTTTGCTTAATTATTAGTGATGGAAGAAAGTAATAAATATATTTAATTTATATTACTATAGATTTCAAGCCAGATATTTTCAATTTGTGTGAGCTAAGAAGGATCAGGCCACCGCGGATTATTCTCCATTTTGGATTGACTTCCCTGCTAAAAGATATTTGCTGACATTCTCATTATTTTAGGATTCTTCAGGAAATTGACATATCACCTCAGGAGTGCGGGTATAAACTTACTTTCTCTATTGTGGGCTTTGCCCCCTCATACCCTTGCACCCATTACTTAGTAAAAATAAATATAGAACATTCTTTCCTTTTTGGAAAAACTCACTGAAAAAAAAATGCTACATCTTTGAGCACTACAAATTCAACACAGTTCCAAGTGCAAATATGCCCAATTCACCCACCAAAAGCTAAACAAAAAATATATACAATAAACAATACAACTAAGGGACAGTCACAGTTATAGGTGACATGCATAGTAATGTACACCAACACCTAGGCACAACGGAGCCAAATATGCAAGGGAGGTAGTAGGATCTATTATGTCTAGGTATTGAGAATAAAAAATGGCAGAACTCACCAGTAGCTGTGAATTCCCTTGGCTATTCTAAGAGAATTTAACATTCTTTTAGGATAGTTTCCAGTGGGGGAATTAATATTTTGCAAAAATAAATAATCCGCGGATTACTTTTAGTCTGCAGACTAAAATTTAGTACACGGATTAAAATCCGGCCCATCAGAATAAAAATCTCTCATGAACTAAAACACAATCAGCTGGACAAAGATAGAAAGCAAGACTAAAAAAAATGAGAGCACAAAGTAAGACTCAATTGGGCCAACTAACGATTAGTGCGCAGACTAAATATGGCCAGCCAAGTATGTTAGCAAGGCCATGAAGAGCCCAAAACACCCCCTGTAAAAACTAAAAACAAAAGTAAATAAATAAAATAAAACAGAACAAAGCAAAAAATAAATAAATAAACAAAAGAAAGAAAACAGAAAGGAAAAATTGAAAAGAACTAAAACACTGACATGAACTTTTAAGTGATTCAAATACTACCTCACCTGTGCAGCAACTCATTTTCTTAAATTGAAGCAAACTCTCACCACAAATACTAGTCCACAGAAGAAACTAACAGAAAAAATTCATTTTTTCAAAAAGAAAGTCTCTATGGTATTGAACAAATGCAAATGAGTCCTTAAATGAAGAATTATTCAAAATAAATTTGCATTTGGATAACTCAAAAATGACAGAGGCAATTTTCTCCTTACATGTCCTAGACAGAAACTTTTGCCATCAAATACCAAATTTCAACCTGGAGCTAACTGTTATGACTGAATCTTAAGCCTTTTAAAATTACCATTTATAAACAAATATCAAGGCCTATGATTGATTCTCATAGCATCAGCTCTCAGCAATTCTACTATATTAAACAGCCAACCAGAGCAATGTAAAAATGCCTAAGGCAAAGATAATTAATCTAAGTAGAACACAGAACAAGTGCTGTGCCTGTTCCGAACAGCTATTCTTTCCTAGATTTCATTGTGATAAATGTACAACATAGACGCTGTTCTCTGGTTATACACAAAATACACAAGCACCCAATGTTGAAGACTGATAAACCATGAACACTCCTAAAGAGCAACCCCAATACTGCCTCTCAAGCAGTCTATTTATCATCTAAAATTATTTGCAATTTGTAAACCTAAATATAGGATTAAAAGTGAGACGATGCCATAGATTTGTTGAAGAGTTATGTTAATTAACCAGGTTAAGTAGCTACGAAAAAAACTTAAGTCTACTAAAGAGTTCACATGTGGTACATCATTCATAAGAAGCACAAACATCCTTTCCTTAGCCACAACAGAGACAGCATTCAATAAATTTCATCTGTACTAATTAAAAGGCGTATTGAGTTTTCCTGAGCTCTACTACAGTAAGAAATTATTATATGTGTTGACATCAGCATTTAGTTAATTTCTCCCTCTAACATCACTCACTGATAAAATAGTACTGCAGGCTTACCCAGAAGTATGATTTACCAAATGTCCACTTACTCAATTTAATCTCTCATTGTTCACAAAATAGTTACTGTAGTTAGACTGACCTTCCTAGGAATATAGGAATATTTTCTTTTTATCCATACCTCCTCATCTTAAGGGACAGTCCCCTAGGCTACAACAATTCCTGACCTTACCAACATGTAATCAAATCAAAATCCTCCTTCAACAGCCCACCCCACCTTTTTCTTCTATCACCTTTAAGAAGGCTTCCTTTTTTCCTCTACCTCCCTCACTGGAGATCTGCCTTATACCTATACAGCATGTGAAACACCTCTGAACACCTACAGCACACAATCAAGTATCTGGTTATATGTTATTCAATATTTGCTTCAACTGAGTCATTTATATCACCTGTAAGCTTTTCAAAAACAAGGGCTATATATTTTACTTCTTTTTCATACTTTATGGTATCCAGCACAGTGCTGGGTACATAGGAGATAGGTGTTTTAAGGAAAAAATGATATATTAAAAGTAGATTTTTGCTTTCTTTTTTAATTTGCCTCCAACCCTATCCCTTTGCTCCCCACAAGTGATCTCAAAACTTATGCCTTAGTATTCTTTCTTGTTTATATTATCCATCTTACATAGGGATTAGCCACCCTAGGGGCTAGATTTTAAAGTGCATAGTTTTCAGCAAAGAAATGGGAGCATAGCCAGTATAACTAGAAAAGTGAGGAAGTCTACGCACATGGGAAAATAAATGTTAGAGAAGAAGTGATTATTCTAGCACTAATGTAGATGTAGGTAGAAAATTCAGTAGAAAACAGTGTATTTTTGAGACAAGTGATAATGGATTAGTAGAATGTTCAGGGCAGATGTTAAGTAATAATATAAAACTAATTTACCTAAGCAACAGAACAAAACAGACAGGTGCAATCTTAGGAACTAGTAGAAATCCCACCATTGTTTTAGGCTTTCTGGAATACATGTGAGCAAAACCAGAAAAGGTTGATAAGCTTGCCTGCAAAAAAAGAAGTCTGACAACAAATTTTGTTTTGTGCTCTCTCGACCCCTCTGAAGGCATTTTTTAAAACTGTAAATGTGTTAAACTATAGTTGAAACAGCTAAGTTTACCAAGTGAAAAATATTGTACTGAAAAGCTCAGAAAAAAAAGGTAAAATTATAAAGTCTTAAAAAAATAAGTACGGTAGGAAAAAAAAAAGTACAGTAAGGTTTTGTGTTTAGTTTTAAACACAGAGAATAAAAAATGTACCATGTCCTATCTAGTCTGGTACCTTTAACAGCTGAAACGACCTCGAACCCAATTTTCTGCTTACTCATAGCTAGTTGTAAATAGTACATTTATTCATTTTCAAGTATGTGGACAGTGTTCTAAGAAATTGAGTATGTAAGGACTGACTTGTGGATACTGCTTTCTGTGATACTTAACCAATAATCTATGGCCCCATATATCCTACAGACACTTAACTATTAAACTTACTACGTGTTCCAAAGACTTAGCAACAAACATTTTAAAGTAACGGATATCCATCTTATTATTACCATTATGAAAAAGAAATTAGGAACTGCTACAAGACATATGGTGTAACTTGAAAGGTACTATAAGAGTTATATGGTGGGAATTAATCATGGAGAGCTCAGAAAATTAGAAAATATTTCATGGGAGAAGTTAAGATTTGAGTCTTGACAAAAGATTAAGATGTGGTAAGCAGGGAAGAAGAAGATCCTTCCAAGTGTGAAAAGATGCTAATAAAAGAGAAATATAAATCACTTCTCTGGGGGAAAATTAGAGGTTAGAAAGGTCAGGGACAGAACAAGAATAAACTTCTTGCTTTTCTGGGGAAAAAGAGAAACAATAAGGAACAGAATGACTGTATAATCTATTATCCAAAATGGGACACTTTTGAGAGTGAAGGGACATTCAATTAATAACTAAACTAGACAAGCAAAAAGTGGGACATAATCATCACCTTGTCTTTATATGTATGTCATATTTTCCTAAAAGCAATGAGTAATCAGAGAAGATTTCTAAATAGGAGTGACAGTATTACATGTACTTTTAAGAAAACTTTGAGCCACCTGGGTGGCTCAGTAGGTTAAGTGTCCCACTCTTGATTTTGGTTCAGGTCACGACATCATGGTTTGTGAGACCAAGCTCTGCATGATCAAGCCCTGTGTCAGGCTCCACGCTGATAGTGTGGAGCCTGCTTGGGATTCTCTCTCTCTTTCTCTCTCTCTCTCTCTCTCTCTCGACACATATGTGCTCTCGCAAAATAAACTAACATTAAAAAACAAAAAAAAAAGATGCGAAACTGAAGGAGGGAAACTGGTTAGGAGGCTGTTTTAACAATTCTATGATACGATGATGGCCAAAACTAAACTCCGGGCAGGACAGAGAGGACAAATCATAGAACTATATTGGAGGCAGGATCTTTATATTACTTTAGAACTAAAATAAAATAATCCTTTTTATGCATATTACTATTTTCCAAAGAATCCTAGAAAAGACAATAGCTAATTGGTATCTTGCAAAAGAAAAAACTCCAGGCACAAAGAGTAGGAGTGATGTTCAAACTAGATCCTCACTTCATACCTAATAGACTGTCATTTAACCATACCTCGGTATACTAAGTGCAGAATTTAAGCTTCCTCTTCTGCCAGCCAATTTCCATCTCTTTTTAATTCTCAAACTTTCTTTGCATCACTTGTTTTCCTTTCCATCTGGCTTTTTATTCTTTGAAGTTTACAGTATACAGCAATGCAGGAGGTTTTCATCCTCTTATCCCCACTCAGTAATGGTCCCTGTTTCAAAACATTAGCATTTTCTTTCCTACTTAAACTTTAAATCAATGAATTAGATTGCTCTGGCTATTAAGTAATACTCAAGGGCAACTTATTGGATTTCTAAATTCTCAAGATTCCTGCCCTAAACCATACTAGAAACATCTTATTGTCCAGTTCTTCTGTTTGCTATTTTTCCTACACATCTAAATCCCTTCACTTAATGTTTGCATAAAAGACATTTCTTTTTTTTTTCTTTTTGAAATTTTTTTTTAACGTTTATGTATTTTTGAGACAGAGAGAGAAAGAGCATGAACAGGGGAGGGGCAGAGAGAGAGGGAGACACAGAATTGGAAGCAGGCTCCAGGCTCTGAGCCATCAGCCCAGAGTCCCACGCAGGGCTCGAACTCATGGACCGTGAGATCGTGACCTGAGCTGAAGTCGGACACTTAACCGACTGAGCCATCCAGGCGCCCCTTAAAAGACATTTCTTTCTTGATCTTTCTGTCTGCCTACATTTTTGAGCACACCAGCTTCCAGTATTTGGGGATATAGCTGTACTATACTGCAGCACAGAAAAGCAGGGTTCACATGCTCACAGTTTTAGGAAATGGACCTAATGTAGGTTCTATCAGAAGACCAAAATAAAGGCAAAGCAGCTTTTGTTTCCAGACTTTGTTACCTGCCCTCAAAGGGCAAGAAGCTCTTCTCTTTAGAGAACATTATACGTTTCTTAAAAAATAACTTCACTGGCAGCCTAGCATAAGACAGTACTTCTGAGGCTGGTGCTTACTATCATAACAGAGAAGACAGGGGACTCACTTCCTGCCAGAAATTTAAAATTTTGTGTTTTCATTTTGATAATAACCTATTTTAAAAATCAACATAAGCATATTTTGGATCATCTAGATTCATCCAGATGACAGAATAGTGTCATGGAATTTCTGTGTCTGAATTTGGTTTTGTGTTTACAACCAATAACATCAACCTAGTTATGTGCGCTAATGAGAAATTAACGTAAGTGTACTTATTACATAATAAATGCATTTGTACTAAGTGAAAATCAAATTATGCCAAGGCACACTATATGAATGAAGAGTTCACAGTAGTTTGAACACACAAAATAGGTGGGAGAAGTGAGTCATCATTCTACACATGGTATATAGGAATGGAAGCCTAAAGAAGACAAACAAACAAAAGGGCTTTATATAGATTATTCAAGTTTGAAGAGCATTATTGTAAGATATAAAACATGAGGAGTCCACATAAGTAGAGGAAGATGTAAAGTATACATATTGACCACAAATCTTATGCAGGCTGCATTTTAATTATAAACAACCATTCCTCACCTCACGTTCCATCTTAGCTAATACTTCAAAAGATATATCCTGGGGGAAAAATGCAGAATATGACACACACTAATACTGGCAGCAGTCTTGATGTAAAAAAAAAAAAAAAAAAAAAAAAAAGGATAGAAACTGTTAAAGTAAATTTCATGACCTCAATTTCAGCATCATGTTGGTTAGATAGATACTCTATATTAAGGGTAGCATGTAAGGAATACTTAGGTTATACCAAAAAGAGCTTTATTTTTCTTTCTTCATAAAAATGACACGCTTATTAATGAAAGTGTGGAAATGCAGAACAAAGAAAATAAAATCACCTACACTCATCTCACTCAAACATTAGCATTTTGGGAGTATTTCCCTGTATTTATTCAATATATAGAATTCTCTTTATTTTTTGTTTTTCTTTAACATGGTTGAAATCATAGTATACTACAAGTCACTTACACTTTAACTTATAAAACTTCACTGAATTCAAACTACAACTCAAACTTTAAATCCCAAAAGGTCACCTAGGAATCTCTGAGTTTAGACCCAGGTGAGAGACCCTAAGTATCTTCTGACCCAGTTCAAAATAAACTTTAAGCGTAAAGATCAAAGAATGGTTTATCTCAGAATATTTAGTGTTTATTATAAATTTTAAAAGGTGTGGTGGGGAAGGCAACATCATGGCCAGTAAAAGCTAACCTAGAATTCTGGCACTAAAACACCAAGATCTCCGATTCTAAACAAGTAATTAGTGACAAAAGGATCTTCTGCAGTGAAGAGAGATAATAAGATTCTGAGAACTTGAAGGAAAAGTAACGAGAACCATAATACGATTTACAGAAAGAAACATACTTTGAATCTGGGAATATAAATTATTTCATCTATAGCCCTAAATTATTTCACCTCTTATCATAAAAGATACATAACTAACTAAATGAACCTATCAATGCTCAAAACAAAATGTTACATCTACATTTTTAAGTACAGAAAATCTCTGCTTGAACCATAAAAGAGTTGAACATTTCTAACTCACAAAAATATATAATGAAATATACATAAAGACAAGAAGAGGTACATGTTACATAACTCTAAATAAGTCTGGCATTGCATGCGCGCGCGCGCGCGCACACACACACACACACACACACACACACACACACAGAAAGTAGAAGTTTAATCCTGGCTTTGTCATGGCCACCTATGTAATCCTGAATAAGTCACTTGGTATCTTTGGCCAGAGTTTCTGAATCTATAAAATAAGGACACTAGAGATTCACTCTAGCAATAAACCCTGATTGAGATTTTTTTCCTCTGCTCTAATCTCACAAATTACACCGAAATGAAAAAACTTTTAAGTAAAATCTCTCTTAAAATTATTTCAATTAAGTATCAAAGCAAAAAATCAATTTTCTGGTAAATTAGTACCTATGCTCTTAGAATTGGTTCCATTTAATGTTGGGGTGAGGCTATTCAAGGGCTAGTGATAGCCCATTAACATACCAATACTTTCAATGTACACTCCAAGCGAGATCAAATCTTTTTATTTCTCTCCCAAAACACCAACAAGAAAGTAAATAAAAGAAAAAAGACAGTATAATCTATAATAAGGTCTATATAAGTTTTAAAAATATATGAAATATACATTTTCATATGCTATATATTGAAAAAGTATCTCTAATTGTGTAAAGAAATTAACTTCTGAGTTTTACATAGTCAAAATTTATATATAAGATACTACTCCTGGTGAAATTCTTTATTTTGATGATATAGGTACACTGTCGTTATCCTACAAACAAAAACCCAGGCTGAAAACCATCTACAGGAAATCAGTAGGGACAAAACTATATACCGTCAATGACACACTGATACTACCCAACTATATTTAGATGCAGAGCTGCTGTATACTTTGTACTCAGGCAGCTATCTAGTATCAAAATAGTTTAGTTTAAGAACAATGAGAAACCCAAGTTTAAGTTAACTACTGGTTAATGTGCTTTTTAAAAAACTCTTTTTGACTCACCTTAGTCCAAGGATGTGCCTTAATTTGAGGGAATTTGAATTCTGTGTAGTTTGGGTTCATTTCTCTAATTTGCTCCCTTGTTGGTGTCCCCAGGACCTAGATAAAGAAAGCAAGTTATTGCCATATTTTTCTATATACTTACAAATATTAAGTCTTTATGTTTTAGCATATTGGTTTCATTGGAAAAAGGAATTCCAAAGTTATGAAATACAAAACTCGTTAGAAAGAGCAGACTTTGCACGAGACTTTTTTTTTTTTTTTAAGTTTATTTTTGAGAGAGAGAGAAAGAGCACACGCGCAAGTGGGGTAGGGGCAGAGAGAGAGGGAAAGAGTGAATCCCAAGCAGGCTCTATGCTGTGAGCGCAGAGCCCAACATGGGGGTGAGATCGTGACCTGAGCTGAAGTCAGAAGAGCCTGACACTTGACTGACTGAGCCACCCAGACACTCCAAGACTTTTAATTTTTAACTGGCTATGGATCCTAATGCTATACTACCCTACACAGACTTCTATGAGATAATCATAATGTGAAGCCACGGTTGTAAAAAAAAGATCACTCAAAAGCATTCAAGTAAAAATCAAACATCTTTGTTCTAGCTAGAAAAACCATCTACTGTAAACATGGACATTTGAAATGAGATCTTTTATTCATTTAGTATAGTCAAAGGTTTTAATTTTTTTAAGTTTATTTATTTTGAGAGAGAGAGAAAGAGAGAGACAGAACGAGTGGGTAGGGGCAGAGAGAGGGGGAGAGAGAATTCCAAGCAGCTCCATTCTGTCAGCGCAGATCCCGACGTGGGGCTCGAACTCATGAACCATGAAATCATGACCTGAGATGAGGTCAAGAGTCAAACACTTAATGGAATGAGCTATCCAGGTGCCCCACAGGTTTTATTATCAATAAATTAATAAGGAAAACTTACTCAAACAGTCATCAATAATACCATTCAGTGAGTATTTAGTGATTGTTTCCTGTGTCCAAGGAACTATGCTATGACATATGGAGAATACAAAGAAGAAGAGATTTCTTGTTATAATGAAATTACATATTTGTGCATGGGAAAGAGTATAATACAAAATAAAAATATACTGAATGCATCATTGCCTCTAGAGATGCAGTATGCACTGGACAAAGGAAAGTCTATGGAATTGACTGCACAAGACAGATGACAGGAAGAAACATAAATTACTAAAAACGAGAGTGCTTTGAAGAAAGATGATATATATCTTTCTTTATAATTCTAAAGCCTGGTATAAAACAAATTTGTTACAATATTCAGCCATTTGTAATTCAAAAATAGTGGCAAAGAAGGAGTGGAACTTAATAATAAGTACTGGATTTGTGGTGGTAACCAGTAGATAATCAGGGCAAAGTAAGAATTTCAGGGTTTTTCTGGTTTGTTTTTTGGTTCTAATTCTCTAGACTTCATTAAAACCAGAACTTAATCAAAATTTTAAGAGTTTTATTCTTCAAAGGACACTCTTTTTTTTTTTTTTTTAATGTTTATTTATTTTTGAGAGAGAGAGACACAGAGTGCGAGCAGGGGAGGGGCAGAGAGAAAGGGAGACACAGAGTCCGAAGCAGGCTCCAGGCTCCAAGCTGCCAGCACAGAGCCTGACATGGGGCTTGAACTTACAAATAGTGAGATCATGACCTGAGCTGAAGTCTGATGCTGAACCGACTGAGCCACCCAGGCGCCCCCAAAAGACACTCTTAAGAAAACAAAAAGGCAAGCTACAGACTGAAAGAAAACATTTGCAAAACATACATTCTGCAAAGGACTCCTATCTAGATTATAGAAAAGACTCCTATAAACTCAAAACAAAACGACAAGCAACCCAATAAAAATGGGCAAAAGATAGAATCAGACACTTCACCAAAGAATACTCAGATAGTAACTAAATAAGCACATGCAAAAATGCTCAACCTCATTATTATCAAGGAAATGCTAGTTAAAACTGTAAGATACCACCTACATACCTATTAAGAAGGTTAAAGTTAAAAAAAAAAAAAAAAGATTGCCTGTGTAAACCAAGTCCTGGTGAGGATGTAGAGCAACTGAAATTCTCATCCATTGCTAGAGGAAAGGTAAAATTGTATGGTGCCTTAGAAAATACTTTGGCAGTATGTTCAAGACATAAACATATACTTACCATACATCCATCATTCCTACTCCTAGGTATTTACCCAAGAGAAATGAAAGCATATGTTCATACAAAAACTTTTACACAAATGTGCATAGCACCTTTTTTTGCAACTACCAAAAAAGTAGCAACAACTCAAATGTCCACAACAGATGAATAAATAAACAAATGAGGGTATACCCATACAATAGAATACTATTCACTAATAAGAAAAAGAACATGGATGAATCTAAAAAAATTTATACTGAGTAAAATAAGCCAGACCAGAGACAGTATCTACTGTTATCATTTCATTTGTACAGAAATGTAGAAAATTTTGTCTCCAGTGACAGAAAGGAAAGCCATGATTGTGAAGGCTGGAGACAAGCCTTACAAAGAGTACTAGTGAATTATGGGGGGTGAGGAATATGTTCATTGTCTTGATTTCATGGTGGTAGTTTCTTATGTGAATACGTCTTACCAAACTGTGCACTTTAAATATGTGCACATTATTATATGTCAATTATATCTTTCAGAAACTAAGTATTAGAATATATAAAGTTGAAGTAAGAGAGGTAGAACATTCTGAGCTATAGAGTTATATACTATTATTTGTCAATGTAAGTAAAAAAAGAATCTAGTTAACTATAAAATGACTTTTAATTGCCTAAAAGACAATTTCTGAGCAAACCCCTGATGTCATTGAGGGGATAAAAAAAGATGTGTAAAAATAATCTAAATTATAACACATCACTCTGTGGAAAGCTCACTTTTGGGCACTGGAAACATATCTCCAGTTATTTAAGCTCCCTTCCTTTTTGTAGCAGAAGTCCAACTTTACAGACAGGAGCAAGGTATTATTTAGTATTGGGAAGGGAAATCACTGGCTTTTGTAGCTGTAGACATCAGACATTGTAAGTAAGGAACTATTCACACTTAAAATATGAAGGCTAAAAAGGAATCTTAATTTTTATTATTTTTAAATGTTTATTTATTTTTGAGAGAGAGACAGAATGTAAGAGGGGGAGGGGCAGAGAGAAAGGGAGACAAAGGATCCAAAGTAGGCTCCAGGCTCTGAGTTGTCAGCACAGAGCCTGACGTGGGGCTCAAACTCATGAACTGTGAGATCATGACCTGAGCTGAAGTTGGATGCTCAACCGACTGAGCCACCCAGGAGCCCCTCAGTTTTTATTTTTAAGTAATAAAGCAAACACTAATATCCTATTTTAGACCCTCAATGAAGGGTGTGTGTGTGTGTGTGCGCCCGCGCGTGCACGTCTGTGTGTCTATGTATGTGTGTATATGTACTGGGAAAGAGGGAGAGGAGTGAAAAAGAAGGGAGAGTGAACTAATCGATAATTCTGCTCCCCAAATGCAACCCTAGTGGATTCTTTTAACTACTGGAAGAAAACAACAACAACAACAACAATGACATGAATAACTGAGTATTTAAAATGCATATCTTCAATGATGCTACAACTTACTAATTCCATTTTAAGGTATATCCTCTAACCTAGAGAAACTTTTTATATATCCAAAGCAACATTGTTCATAATAATAAAATACTGCAGGCAAAAGCAAAAATCCCAAAGTAGCATTAATAAATTGAGGTACAGTCATAAAATGGTACATTAACTACACATCCCTTCTGAAGAATCTCACAAAGTGGTGTTTTCACTCATCAATGAATACATACAGTAGGACTGCCTTATATAAAGTTTAAAAGCAGGCAAGACCAAAGTATATTTTAGTTTATATAGTAAAATTGTAAAACTATATAATAAACAAACATGGGAAATAAAAACTAAAATAAAAAACATGGGAATATTTGTTAGAAAAATCAGGTATGGATTATTAAACTCAACAGAGAAAATATAGGAGGGATTATAACCAGATTGGGGCATACATAATTCCTTTAATTGTTTTTTTATAACCTTTTTAAAAAATATTATTTATTTATTTAAAATATGAAATTTATTGTCAAATTGGTTTCCATACAACACCCAGTGCTCATCCCAAAAGGTGCCCTTCTCAATACCCATCACCCACCCTCCTTTCCCTCCCCCCCCCCCCCCCAGCAACCCTCAGTTTGTTCTCAGTTTTTAAGAGTCTCTTATGTTTTGGCTCCCTCCCTCTCTAACCTTTAATTCTTAATATGAGTAATAATTACATGATATTCACTTTATTATTGTGCTTTACACTGAATGCATTTTAATATATTTCTGTATTATGATATATTTCACAGTAAATGAAATGACATTTAAGAAAAATGCCCACATTTGAATCACTATTTGCTGTGCAGTCCCCCTCTATTTATTCAGTACTTTGTTAACACAAGACACAGTCCTAACTCCCTACAAGTTGGTAAGAATGCCAAAAGAAATGAGAATTGAATGATGTCCAATTAGTAAATGCAGACTGCATGGACAGAGATCACATGGACTTATCAGCCATTTGGTTAACTTTCCAATAGGGGCTAAGCAAGAGAATTCCAGTTACAAACTATAATGAAAAGACAGCATCCTCCCTGAAGTGAATGTTATAATTCTTATGTGTTTTTTATTATAACCTAAGGTGAAGTAAATCTGTGAAATACATAATAAAACAGCTGTGAAACATGCCATATATACAAGTTTGCTTAACATACAAACTTTTAATAATTTATTTAATGTGAAAGCAAGAAGGTATATTGTGTGTGTTTTCACTCCTATATCTTCTCCTTAAATTCCTATCTCAGAGCCACTCATATCTAAACATTTGCCCAAAATTTTATATGTATTTTTTTCAGTGAAAACCCTTTTCCTTTATACCAACTCCCCAGATTCTATGATTAACATTTTACTGTGTTTGGTTCATCACACTTCCATCCATCTATCCACACATATATAAATTCACCTTATTTTTTGATACATTTCAAAGTCAGCTGCAGACATTAGTACACCTCAGCATATGTGTACTGGAATTAATTACGGTTCAATATTTATGACTTTTACATAAGTATTTTTCTGTGTATTTCGAATCTTCTTTCAATATACAGAGTGTATATATGTGCAAAATCTGTTATCACACTGAGAAATAATGTTTTAGCAAATAATGATATAAAAAAGATTCTTAATTATAATTGATGGTCAGAGTTTAAATGTGTCCTTTACTTTTAAAATATGTGTATTTGTGACTTCTAAGAACCTAGTTACTAACCAGTAAGTGGAATCACTGATCTATTCACTATTGGTTAGTTAAAAGCAATTAACCAAATAAACTAGTCTGTTACCACAAAGCAGCAATGGAGAACTTCTTATCCATGTTATGGCCACATGATCATGACTCACTGAGGCCATTAGATGGGGAAACAGAGATTCTAATGTCATAGGATTTTCTATGTTTAACTTCTCTTGCCAAATACTCAACTACTATAATATTTTTCTATTCTTTTTATTTTTTTAAAAATCTTAAACCAGGTTCTCCCCAGGTTGGCTAAAAGAGATGGAAACTAAATGGGAAATCCCATAGAACAGGGGTCAGCAAACTTTTTCTATAAAGCATCAGAGTAATACTTCAGGCTTTGTAGGTCACAGAGCCTCTGTCACTACTCAACTCTGCTGCTGTAGCAAAATGCAGCCATAAACAAAAGTTTATTTACAAGAATAAGTAGCAGAGTGCGTTTGGCTCCTGGGCCGTAGTTGCCAAACTCTGACCTCTTCCAAACAGTTTTAGAGATGAGAAAAAATGAGGCCCAGAAGGAGTACCTTTTCAGGTTAAAACTAATTAGAAGCAGAGTTGGGCATAATTCAAATCTCATCAGTGGCAAAACAATTTTAGGAGATGGTATCAAAGAATCCATTTATTGGACTTGATTGGAAGACAATATTTGTTTCTAATTTTGGAAGCCGTGAAAGATGTTGATGCTATTAAGCATGAACGCATAGTGCTGGAAAAAAAAATAATATTTAAGACATTCAAGAAGAACTAAGTGGCCAATATTAGGTATATCATTTCGAAGAGGGCATGAGGGTAGAAAACAGGTTTGGTAGTACTTGATGTACAGGTGCTTGGTGGATGCGACAGTGTATAACAGGTCGAGCAAGCTGAAGGAGAAGAGCACTAAAGATGGCCCATGGGACACAAATATATAGGTAAAAGGAAAATTTAAAAAGAAAACTGAGACAGAAGTCCAAGAGACTAGAAGTCCTACAGACAATGATACCATGGAGGCCAAGGAAAGTAAACATTTAAAGGACAGAGAGGTAACTTATGACACAATTAGCTCAGCTAAAATAAAGCCCAAAAGGTGTTTACTACATCTGGCTGTGAAGAGACTTCCCTTCTGACCATGGTGAGATCAACCATGAAAAGAGGAAGCAGACACAATCATCTGAAGTAAGTGGAGACAGCATATGTAAGTTCTCCTTTCAAAAGGTCCATGAGTGAGGAAAAGGCGAGAACAAAGAGAAGAAATATTTATTCAGCATTCAGTACATAGAAAGCTCTGCGTGAGGGATTATCAGTTTTCTTTTCTCATTTAAACTTTATAAATATTTTATTACCCATTTTACACTTAAAAGAAACCTACAAGTGATGGCGGTAAACCAACTTCTCAAAGCTACAGTTTGTCAGCTGTAAATATGGGATTCAAATACATGTGTAGTTGACTCCCTAAAATGGTCTACCTAATATTAAGGGAAAAAACAAGGAAAAGTTTTTTTTAAATAATTCAAAAAAATCATTTTCTTAAACTCTAATGATTATACTATAAAATGAAGTCTGAATCTCTTTGAGTTGTGCAGGATATACTAAGATTTTATAAGATCACAAGGCTATAATTAAAAGCTAAAAAAATAGAATTAACAATAAAAAATGATTTAAAGTAAATCTACCCATATCTGGTAATTCAACTTAATAAAAACAATATCTTGAACAGTTAATATAGATCTGAGGCAACAGAAGAATTATATGAAGAAATGTAAGCATCTAATTAGCTAAACAAGATTAGAAAGTTTAACAAACCTCAAACTTTGATAAATCACTTTCAGACTTCTTTAATTGTAGATTCTCGCTGTAAATCCTATGCTTACTCATGTCTAACTATATTTGCAATACCAAGCATTCAACTTTTAGTATTTTTGCCTGCCGTGATAATTTCACATGTATAAAATCTTGCTTGGAATGTTGAACAGTGGGTAAGTGCCATATTATGCATAGTTGTGCATACTGTAATTTTATTGCAAGAATTTTTAATTGCAAAGCCTAACTTACAGAAACTATTGTTGTTATTAAATTGTTTGGGGAGCCATAACTGCTTAAAGGTGGTCAAGTGTAAACTAAAAGCCTTAAGTAAAGTAGCACAATTTGTATAATTTTGCATCAGTAGTTCAATAAATTTGGAATGTCATGCAAAGGTTTGCACTATTTAAAAGTAAAAAAAAGGGGCGCCTGGATGGCTCAGTCAGTTAAGCAAGCATCTGACTCCTGATTTTGGTTCAGGTCATGATCTCATGGGTCATGGGATTGAGCCCCATGTTTGGCTCTGTGCTGATGGCGCTAAGCCTGCTTGGGATTCTTTCTCTCTCTCTCTCTCTCTCTCTCTCTCTCTCTCTGAAATAAATAAATAAAATTTTTAAAAAGGTAGAAATTGTCAGACTCTATAAAAAAAGTAAGTATATGTTGTCTGTGAGAAACTTGAAATATAAAGACACATAGCTCAAAATGCAGAAACTTATACCATGCAAACACTTATAAGAAAAATGGAGTGTCTACGTCAGAAAATGGAGACTTCAGGGCAAGGAAATTAAACTAAAGACGGACATTTCCTAATGATAATATTAATTTTAAGACTATACTTGAATACCATGTATAGACAAAAATGAAGAACACAGGAACTCTCTTATTTGTTGGTGGGAGTGAAAAACAGTAAAACTGCTTTGGAAAACAGTTTGCTAATTTCTTATGAAGTTAACATACGCTTATTATATGACTGGCAACTTCAGTCCTTTATAGATACTTTCAAGTCCTTTCTTGAAAAGAAATATGCATATGCCTGCAAAAAGACTTGTAAACAAACATTCATAGCAGTTTTACTTGCAACAGCCAAAAACCAAAAACAAGTCAAATGTCCATGTACAGGTGAAGAGATTAAAAAAAAGTGTGTTGGGGCGCCTGGGTGGCTCAGTCGGTTAAGCAGCCGACTTCGGCTCAGGTCACGATCTCGCGGTCCGTGAGTTCGAGCCCCGCGTCGGGCTCTGTGCTGACAGCTCAGAGCCTGGAGCCCGCTTCAGATTCTGTGTCTCCCTCTCTCTCTGCCCCTCCCCTGTTCATGCTCTGTCTCTCTCTGTCTCAAAACTAAATAAACGTTAAAAAAAAAAAAATTTAAAAAAAGTGTGTTCTAATAGAATATACCTCAGCATAAAATGGAAAAAACAGGTGATATAAGCAACAACACTGATGAATCTCAAGAACATGATGTTGAGCAAAAAAAGATACAAAAGAAACATACATTCATAATAAATTATAGACAAGAAAAACAAATCTGTACTGAAAGAAAGCAGACCAATGGTCATCTGAGACAGAAGATGGGGAACTAACTGTGAAGGTGCATGAAGAGAAGGATCAACTGTCTTGGTTTGCCTGGCATACGCTGGAATATTTACTCAGCCCAGGCTGTACACAGGAACACTTTTGGGGTGACGGAAATGTTCTAAATCTTGACCTGGACATGGTTATATATATTTGTCTAAGCTTATTAAACTATATACTTACAACAGCTACATTTTATGTAAATTACACCTGGATGATGTTGACTTGAAAAGTAAAACAGACCACTATGTAATTTGTGATACATTTACTACACTAAATATAACCAGATGCTTATCCTTATCCTCTGTTAAGGCCAGCATCTAAAGTGTCAGAGTAGGTACCAAACTCTATAGAATTATTTTATATATAATATATACATGGTCTTTAAGAAAGCAAAGGTATGGGGCTCCTGGGTAGTTCAGTCAGTTAAGTGTCTGACTTTGGCTCAGGTCACGATCTCATTGTTAGGGAGTTCAAGCCCTGCTTTGGACTCTCTCCTGTTAGCACAGAGCCCGCTTCAAATCCTCTGTCCCCCTCCTGCAGGCACACGTGTGCTCTCTCGCTCTCAAAATAAATATTTAAAGAAAGCAAAGGTAAGACAATCAAGAGGCATTTAAAATTTTGTGCTCAGCCTCTTAAGTCATTCATTCATTCAAAACATTTATTGAGTTCCTATCTTCAAAGAGCTGTAGGGCAGAGAGACTTCTACAATCAGCAAAGATCAGTACAACAAAATAAGCGTAGATACATGTGTGAGATGAAAGTGCTACCCTGCTCTAGAGGAAGGGGAGGGGGTTCAGGAAAGAGTTCTGGAAGGAGAGACAAGAACTGACTTTACTTAAAGAGTCTAGGAAGCAAATGAGTCAGATGCGCATTCTATGCATGATAGGTGTGAAGTGGAAAACAGCCTGATTTGGATAACAGTAACAGCTGAATAGGAACAGAGACTAAGAACTGGATAATGGAGGGACAGCAATGTTACAGGCTGAAAGGTAAATGACAAATTATGAAGAGCAAAGATTCTAAAAGCATCACTATCTGCAATCAATACAATAAACACAGAGGACATTTAACTGACTATCCTATTTCTATTTGAGTATATCTTTAGGTTTTATATTCAGTTTTATTATATACAGAGTATATATTTCTACCTGATACGCTATTAGGAGTATATTTCTACCTGATTTACTCCACCTCAATTATATAGTTGGAATTTTTCAAATTATATAAACTGAGCCTTTTCATTTGATAGATTAAAAAAGAATGTTTGAAATGAATCTTATCAACTCTTTAAAATTCCCTTGAATTTTAAAAGATAGAAAAATATTTTTCTCCAAAACTTTTAGATTAAGGACATACGGTAAGAAAAAAAATAACTCTTTCTGGGTTTCCTAAAAACTGAGTTCTGCCATGACTTAAAGGAAATGAAACTACACATAAATGTTTTATGTACTTTCTGTAAGTATGATAGTTCACACAATTAAAAAAGGGGGGAGGGGAGATGTTAAAAATTATCACACTACTGTTAAGAGTATATGTATTCTGTTATCTATTATTAGAATAAGACCTCTCCATTTACTGTAAAAAAACACCTTTTGTTTGGCCCACCATCCTAGATCACGACAGGTAAGGTGGTGAAAGGATCCAAAAAATCAGAGATTAGTCGGCCACATTGGGTTGGGAATGCTGTTCATGATTAAATCAATCACTTCACTTGCACCCAGGCCCATCCACATTTGTTGTACCATTTTCTCACTCATTTAGCTACATATGTACCCAGACACTGATAAATATCAAATGAGGACTTGTTATTTATTTCTTCAAAGAAAGAAAGCCAAGAATCATCTGACTAAAGTATGATAAGCAGTTCTTTCACAGCTTTATTTTTAATAGCTCAACAGCAGAGGTCGCCAAACTTCAGCAGCAGAATGCTGCATGTGCAGCCTTAACAGCAAGGGTGAAGTAAAAGAAATCCTATTACAGTTTTTACTCTTCTGCTTAAAATCCTGCAGTGGCTTCCTACTACCTACAAGCTAATGTGGTCTGGCGATGGCCCATAGCTCCAGCCTTCTCTGTCCCAGTAAATTCCTATCCTAGTATACCCACCATTCAGAACCTTAAGTTCAAACCATAAACACGTAACAGACCCAATTTTACTAAGCGTCTTTGCCCAAATTCACGCACATGTCCTCTATTTCCTTCTAAAGGGTCCTCTAAAAAGGTGAATACCTTTCCTTGCTTCAAGATTCAGCTCAAGAGTTACTTGTCCCATGATACCTTTCCAGAGAGCACTCCCTCCAAATACAATGCTGCCTTTGTACTCTGCCCAGACTTCTGGGTAATACCCACTTTACTCCATTGCCCTCAGTTATTCCCCCCTTCCTCTTAGTCTCTGAATTCCTTGAGAGCAAGGACTCTCTGTGTTCTAGCCCAGCACCTAATAAAAACATTAGTAGTAGTTAAAGTGGTATGCTCCCTGAAAGATTAAAGGGGCGCATGGCCAGGCCTATTATATAATAAAGCTTTTTAAATAAGTGGATAAAAATTGAATAACCTAGAGGCAAGAGAGATTATATGTAGCATGGCTGAACAATCAAACATCTTCACTTCTTTTCTGCAAAAAAGAACTGTTTTCCAGTTTGGATAACTCTCAGGTTTGGCTGCCTACACCATAAGCTTGACAAATGTCTCTAAAACTAGAAAACAGGTCACTGAGCTATTCTATTTCAAACTATCAGTATTCTAATGACATTGGAATTACTACTTTACATTTGCACTCCCAGAAAACTTATGTAGATTTTATCCAATATCTGCCTCTTCCCTATAATATATGATTGAAATTTTCATATAAGAAACCCTTGTCTTTATGGTGCAATGTTTCTCTCTTAGGGTTTTCTTCCAATTTCCAAAAGGCAAGGAATAAAAAGCTGTAATAGCAGTACAAATTTTTAAATTCCATTAGGAATTTCACTGAAAAGGGCAGCAAGTTGTCATGTTATTTGAACAAAACTATACGATTTGGCTAGTTTAAATTTTCAGCCTAGGGAAGGTGAGCTAGTGTAGGAGGGTTCCTTTATGTCTCCATGCTCTAGTCCATTCACTCTTGTACCATCTGTCAGTTGATCAGGTGCCAGGGGGTAAATGGATAAATATGAGAAGTCATCTAGAGTCCTTTGCAAAAATATGATCAGAGTAACAACAAAGCTACCTTATCAATCAATAGTTTCATAAGTAGATGCACTCATTCTTATCTTTTTAAAAAATATCGTTATTGAGATATGCTTCAGATATCATAAAATTCACTCCTATATAACTCAGTGGTTTGTTAGTATATTCCCAGAGGTGTACAACAATCACTGCCATCTAATTTTATAATATGTTCTTTACCTCAAAATGAAATCCTGTACCTAAGAACAATCACTCTCATCCCCACTCCTCCCAGCTCCTGACAACCACTAATCTTTCTGTCTTTATAGATATTTATTCTGAACATTTCATACAAATGGAAACATATAACATGTGGATTTTTGTGCTTGACATTTTATCTGTTCATTAGCTGATGGACATTTAAAATGTTTCTACTTTTTGGCTATAAATAATGCTACTATAAACAAGTATATACAAGTTTGTACACATGTACAAACACAGGTGTGGACATGTGTTTTCAACTTTCTGAGATACAGACCTATGAATGGAATTGCCGGGTCATATGGCCATTCTATGTTTAATATTTTAAACATAGTTAACATATACAAATCATTTTTGGTTTGCACCATTTTACAATCCCACCAGCAATGCATGAGTGTTTCAATTTCTCCAGATCTTCAACACTAGCTATTGTTTGTCTTTTTATTCTAGCCATCCTAGTGAATGTGATGTAGTATTCATTGTGGTACTAATTTGCATTTCTCTAATGAGTAGTGATGTTAAGCATCTTGTGCTTCCTGGCCATAGGTATCTCGTTAGAGAAATGTTTATTCAAACCCTTTCCCCATTTTTTATTGGGCTGTCTTTATTGTTGAGTTGTTAGGAGTTCCTTATATATTCTAGATATGTCCTTTATAATATATATGATTTGTAAAAATTTTCTGCCATTTTGTGGGTTTTTAACTTTTTTGAAACACAACAGTTTTTAATTTTGATGAATTTCAATGTATCTACTTTTTCTATTATCACTTGTGCCTCCTGTCATATCTAAGGAACCACTGCTTAATTGAGGGTCACAAAGATTTCCTTCTAAGAGTTTTACAGTTTTGGCTCTTGCATTTAGGTCTTTGATTGATTTTGAGTTAATTTTTATAATATGGTATGAGGTAGCAGTTCAACCTCTCACTCTTTTGTGTATGGATATTCAGTTCTAAGCTCTAAAAAGACTATACTTTCCCCACTGAATTGCCTTGGAACCCCTGTCATATACCAAATGACCATAAATGTAAAGGTTTACTTCTGGACTCTCAATCCTATTTGATCTGTAGAGTTATACTTGTATCACCATGTCTTTTTTTTTTTTTTTAAAGCATAAAATATACAACGTAGTGATTTGATGTGCATATACACTGTGAAAGGATTCCCACCATCTAGTTAAGTAACATCTCCATCATCACACATTTTTCTTTTGGTGAGAACATTTAAGTTCTACTCTCTTTCCCAATTTCAATGAAATAATACAGTGTTATCAACTATAGTTGCCATATTTTACATTAGATCCTCAGACCTTACTCATCTTAGAGCTGAAAGTGTACCCTTTGCAGCCTTTCCTCATTTTCCCCCACTCCCCAGCCCTTGGCAAATACTTGTCTACTCTCTATTTCTAGACTTAGACTTTTTTCTTTCTTTTTTTTTTGGATTTTACATATAATTGATACCATGCAGTATTTGTCTTTCTCTGTCAGGCTTATCTCAGTTGGGATAATGCCCTCAACGTCCCTCCATGTTCTAAAATGGCAGATTTCCTTCTTTCTTATGGCCAAATACTATCCCATTGTGTATGTACTTGTCTTGATAACTACAGCTACATAATAAATTTCTAAAATGGGAAGTACAATTCCTCCATTTCATTCTTCTTTTTAAAGACCGTTTTGACCCTCGTTCTTTATTTCTT
The DNA here is from genome assembly GCF_018350215.1 of Panthera leo. Lineage (NCBI taxonomy): Eukaryota > Metazoa > Chordata > Mammalia > Carnivora > Felidae > Panthera > Panthera leo. The sequence continues at coordinate 65,583,530 of NC_056687.1, forward strand.
GAATAAAACTTTGTACTTGGAAATAAGTCTCCTCCTTCCCCCTAAAAAGGGAACTATTGTTTTGCAAACTACTGAATGTAAGTAAAACAGTCATTCTTGGCTGATACATATTCACAGGCATCAAAAGACCTTTTTTTCTGGGTGAATCTCAACTGAAGTAGTATGCTCAACAAAGAAGTATAAAAATAGAAAGGGGTGGCAGGGGTGTGTTTGTGTGTGTGTGTTGGGGGTGGTATCAGAATCTGTTCATAAAAAAAAAAAAAAAAAAAAAGAAACCACTTTATTTTTTTAACTTTAAAAATAGCACACCCCCTGTGGCGCCTGGGTTGCTCAGTCGGTTAAGTGTCCAACTAAGCTTGGGTCATGATCTCATGGTTTGTGGGTTCGAGCCCCACGTCGGGCTCTGTGCTGACAGCTGAGAGCCTGGAGCCTGCTTCGGATTCTGTGTGTCTCTCTCTTTCTGCCCCTCCCCTCCTCAGTCTCTCTCTCAAACATAAATAAACATAGAAAAAAAAAAAACTTAAAAAAATAGCACACCCTCTTTGAGTATGTAAGCATTTTATTCACACAACATCCAACTCTTGCTTCGAGAATCACTAACACTATAGTTCTTTGTAACATAATCAACCAAGATTTTTTCATGTTTTCCTTGTACCATATATATCAATAAAACACAGCCTGTGTTTTATAAATATGATATAGCATTTAGTATGCTTTTATAAACTATAAACCCTCTCCATGATTCCAGAGTTTCTTCATATTTTTTTCACAGCTCAGCTGTTAAGAATCATTGCTCTCAAAACTTCTAACCTTTTGCTTAAAAAGGAAACACAGAGTTCTTCTCAGTAAAAACATCAGTCTTGAAATCAGGGTCTGGACTATGAATACTGTTAACTTGACAGATTTCTCTCCCTGTCCCATCTCTCACCTGCCCCTTTACATACTTTAGAGATTATGCCAAACACAAATAATGCAACTGTGCAAAAGAATGTGCAGTTGATAAGTAAAGGGTACTATATCCCAAGAAGAGTAATCCTATGAATGGTCTTTTGACTCAGATTCTACAAAAGGACTACCAGTAAATTAGTTTTGAGGTGACAATGTCATGAAACTTCATTTGTGTGAAAATATCTCTTTAAATAAAACATATACTGGCAACTTATTAAATGATCCTACACTGGTTGTTTTGGAGAAAGTAAAAGATTTCAAATGAATGCCATTATTCTTAAGTCAAAAGATGAACCAGGTCACATTGCCAGGAAGCCACTTTCTATGCCTGGGCACACATACCCATAGTGTACAGAGATTTAGCCAACTATGAGTAAGTTACTATATAGCCAGTAAAATTTCATAGTAGTAAGTTAAAACAGATGCTTCTTCTGGTCTATGGAAAACATTATTTAATGTAAAAAGGCAGATGAGCAATACATTAAAATAATTACTTTAATGCCTTCTTTATCCATTCACTTACTTCAAAAAATGTTTACATCATATTGTATGTGTAATACCTACACTGCAGGCGGTTACTACAAAGCGTAACCATAGTTCCTTGCACTAGCTTAGGGATATTTAACCTACGGTTCCTGAATGAGCTTAGAAAGCTCAAGAATCACCCGAAATTATATGTAAAATTCTGGTATGTACGCATTTTTCCAGAGGAGAGTCCACTGCTAGAATCAGATTTTCAAAGTGGTCCATGATCCAAAAGTTATTAAAAGTTGCTGCTCTGGTCAGTAACAAACATGGAAAAATTTAAACAATAAAAAATGAATTAAGCAAATACTCTATATATTACATATTATATATATATATGTATATATATATTTATACACACACACACAAGTAAAAGTGTATACCACAATGTATAATGGGGTGTACTTACATGTTCTGGAAAGTGGAAAAAGAAGACAGAATTAAGTTTAATATATTGTCCCTGCAGTCTGTTAACAACAAAAGAGCTCTATTACATAAGAAATTTTACCAGGTAACATAGTTTTAAACTCCAAATGCATATTAGTAAAGACACATCACGGATCCATCAAAAATCTTAGGAAAATAAGTACCTTTCATACTTCTTAAACTCTGATTTAATTAATATCTTAAAGCTCTGAATGAGAGACTATTTGATAGAGTGTTAGGCCAGCAAAGGAGAGTGTACACACATAGGTGTTGAACAAGCCATAATATGGGAATAGGAAAACTGAAAATCTAAAACGTTTGCTAAACAAAGATGGTGAAAGTTAAGGTTGAGCTATACTTGAAAGCAAAGAAATCCACCATTGTAACTTTGATTCCTTTAGATGAAGCACAATTAGACCTAGTCCAAAGACATCTCAAACTGATTTGGTGTATTCATCACAATAAAATTTAGGAGCTTTTTCCTTTAGTTTGTGGTCACGTTTCTTTTTTTAACAGTAATATATGATAAATATGACTCAATTGGTTCTGGATATCAAGTTAAAATTAAGGATCATACTTTTCCCCCAGAGCTATAAAATTCTATAAGCAGAGGACACCAATTTAGCTAAAGATGAATCAGACAGAATTTTTCTATCATCTAACTTCTCCTGGATATGGTGGTGGTAATCATCGTAACAATCACCATCACCACCACCACCACCACCACCACCACCACCACCATCATCATCATCATCATCATCATCTTCCTAGGATTAATGTAAGGGTTGATGTAGTAATGTATGTAAAGTGTTTAGCTCAGTGGCTGGTGCAGAGTAAAGTCTCAACGAGTGGCAGCTTTTGTGATTAGCAGTAGTTTCCCAATATTTGAAAATGCAGATTTTGAGGAACCAAGAAATCACTGATCTCTTTGTCTAAATTATATTACAACCATCAGTCAAGCTGGAAGACCAGGAAAACAACTGTTTAGACAAACATTTATAACAAAATGGGTTCTCTTAACTGTTTTTGTTTACTAACAAAAGATTCCAGCACAATTGAAAACATCTGTTTTCCTAGTTTCTGTGACTGCAAAAAAATAACAATTGTTTCAAAAAATCAACATCACAGAACAGTAAAGAGTGAAAACCTTCTCCTTTCCCTCTTCCCTTAATCCCACTCTCCACTGCTAAATCTTTTTCCTTCTAAATCTTTCTCTACGTACAGGCATAAGAAATGAGGTCCACCTACTTAGCTGTAATCCCATAATCAAAAGATTATTTGTATCTTACTGTTTCCTATTTTCAAATTTCTCAAATAATGCTTCTACTTGAGGAAAGATTTTATTAGCTCTTATCTATGGAAGAGCTACCTACACAGATATCTAAACAGTAATTATTGCTAAGAGAAATTAAACAATTTAGTAAAGTTGTTTTATAAGATAAATCAACTTTAATTGCCTCACAATAATTTTATTACTGCAAATAATTTAAGTATCTATATGTTTAATGTCGTGTTTTTCTAAAAGAAATATATCCAAATTTAAAAGGCTAGCTACTAAAACTATGGAAGCCCCATTGAAATTCTATCAAGAAATAGGACTCTGACCAATTCTGCTCTAAAACTCTTCCATTAGGGAGCAATGGCCAAATTATTACAAAGCATAAGTAAACATTTATGTAATAAATAAAAGGATATCTTTAGGAACATTAATTCATTTAAAATTTGAAATTCTACACAGTAATTGGTTTCTTCCAAACTTTTAGTTTTTTGAGATATTTTTTATTTTTTAAAAATGTTTCTTTATTTTAGAGACAGAGAGACAGAACACAAGCAGGGGAGGGGCAGAGACAGGGAGACACAGAATCCGAAGCAGGCTCCAGGCTCTGAGCTGTCAGCACAGAGCCGGATGCAGGGCTCGAACTCACAAACTGTGAGATCATGACCTGAGTTGAAGTCAGACACTTAAACGACTGAGCCACCCAGGCGCCCCAATATTTTATTTTTTAATATTTATTTAGAGAGAGACCGGTGAGGGGGAGGGGAACAGGCGGGGGGGGGGAGGGGGAAGAGAGAGAGAGAGAGAGAGACAGAGAGAAGAGAAGAGAAGAGAAGAGAAGAGAAGAGAAGAGAAGAGAAGAGAAGAGAGAACGAATCCGAAGCAGGCTCCGCTCTGTCAGCACAGAACCCAACACGGGGCTTGTTCTTACAAACCATAAGATCATGACCTGGGCCAAAATCAAGAGTTGGATGCTTAACCAACTCAGCCATCCAGGAGCCTCTTGTAATATTATAATCCAGAAACTGAGCTCTGCACTGAAGTTCACCTTTCCTTACTTGAAATTTATAGTTTAGAATTCGGAGGGGGATAAGAAACTATTAGTAAAATTTACAGCACTTCCAGGTTCAGAGCTTCAGAGATTGCTTCAACTTCAATCCATTTGGGGAGTATGGGGTAAATTTGTCATTTATATAATGTAATAATCAAATCTTTGAGAAGCCAAAAATATCATGTAATTTCTTTTCAAGGAAATAACATATCGCATTGCCTTCATTATGCTATTCTTTTCAAAACCAATTATGTAATTCAGAATATAATCATACAATAGAATCTACGCATTTTTAAAAGTCACTTAGTCAAAATATACTTCTTGTGAGAAATGAAATGAGTTATTTGGTAAAAAAAAAAAAGTCTACAAAACAGATGGCATTTTTGTTTAAACATATATACGTCCAGAAAAGGATATCAAAATATTTATAGAAGTTGTTTTTCATGATGTGCCAGAACTGTAACTGCTTTTGTTCTTTTCTTTGTATTTGTGTGTCTGTGTATTCTCAGTCTCCTGAACTGAGCATAGAAAATACAGTATAATTATAAAACAAGTAATTGGCATTAATAAAAACTACCTTCTCCAAGTCTTCAGAAGACTCTTTTCTAAAGAATTCTACTGCTATGACTGACAGCAGAGGTGCCAAAGGACAATGCTATGTCACGGAACCTGTGTTTGTGAAACTCCTGGTAGAGATTTTCCCCAAATATTGTATTTTTTATCAGATAGCTGAAACCACATCAGATATTTTTCTCTCTTTTTTTTTTATTATTTATTTTTGAGAGAGAGAGAAACAGAGTGCAAGCAGGGGAGAAATAGAGAGGGAGACACAGAATCTGCAGGCACAAGGCTCTGAGCTGTCAGCACAAAGTCTGATGTGGGGGTTGAACCCACGAACCATGAGATCATGACCTGAGCTGAAGTCAGACGCTGAACAACCCCCTCCTCCTGACAGGAGATATTTCTTGAACTTATCTTAAGTAGTATATTAAGGAGGAATTTGACGGGGAAAAAAATCTTAACTGAGAAGTTCTTGACAGAATTTCTCTTTTTATAAGTATTTTGAAGATCCAAGCATTTCTTGATATTCAGAAATTAACTGGCATAATGAATTGCTGATCTAATGGTCCTATGTATGAAACCAACCTCAGAAAGTGTTCTTCACGCTTAGAAATGATTTTTCAAGACTTTCAATTCCATTTTCCTTTATACTTTTAACTTATTTGAAGATAACATACTTGGATTTATTCTAAATATTTTATAAAAGTCTTCTTATTAGAAGGTAGGGAAAGAGGAGATCTCTCTCTCTGCCCCCTTCACTGCTTGCATGCATGCACTCTCTCTCTTTCAAAAATAAATATTAAAAAAAAAGAGAGAGATGAAGTTAGCTCAGTTTATAAAACTCTGTTACTCATGCTACAAATTACTGGTATGAGCATCTGAGTCAACAAAATTTAATAAACAACACATACAACAATCACAACTTTTCTTATTAATTCCTAGATAATTCCAAATTCATGAATGAACAATGGTCTTGCAGCTTAATTCAACTTAAATCTTTATTGAAAACTATTTTGATGCCATTGGCTAATAAAACATAATGATAAAGAAAGTCCCTATTCATTATAAAATAATGTGGCAAGTCTATCACATATAAAATATATGAAATTTGCTGTATGATTGTTCATTTTTTGCATAAACTCAAATCCTGAGAGAAGAGTATTTATTTTACTGGCGGTCAGCTACCTCCAGATACTCAAAGCAATCATAAAATTTTAAAGGGAGAAAATAGAACAGATTTTTATAGATCCCCTAATTATCATAAGGATTCATTACTATATTATCTCAAAAAAACTGAGAAATGAATTGGGCACCTATAAGATCACTTTCATAGAAAATTCAAATCTATTCTTCTTTTTAAATTTTTTAAAAATGTTTTTATTTATTTTTGAGAGAGAGGGAGTGTGTGAACACGAGCAGGGGAGGAACAGAGAGAGAGGGAGACACAGAATCTGAAACAGGCTCCAGGCTCTGAGGCATCAGCACAGAGCCCAATGTGGGGGCTTGAACTCATGAACCACGAGATCATGACCTGAGCCGAAGTTGGACACTCAACCAACTGAGCCACCTAGGCACCCCTCAAATCTATTCTTGAAGCCCTGATTAGCAATACTGACAATATCTGTTTAAACTATAAAATGTGTTTAATAACATTTAACTTTAAAGGCTAACCAACACAACTTGTTTTCTGATTTACAACTTAGATCAGGAAAACTAGAGAAGTTACATCAGAATTAGTTATGAATTTTTATGTCAATGAAACATCACGGATATCCAATATTTAGCAAACAAATATACAAGATCAACAAGATTTTAGAGCTGTATTAAACACATACACAAAACCTATACAATGCTTATTAACCTCCAGGCAGTAAGATTTAGTACATACTACTCACACATACCACAACACAATGTCTATTAATCTCAATGTAATATATAACTTCAGGTCACCAAGTAGGTAGTAAACTAGTACAGGGTCTTTATGCTTAAAACTGTAAAAGGGATCAAGAAGCTGGATATTCCAAAGTGCCCCGGGATCCTAATTCCTTTATCCCATATCACCTTCAAAACATCTATAGACAGTGATCGTGGAACTACAGTAGGGTTGTGACTATGTTCCTTACATACAAATGCAAGATGACAAGACAACACATATTTCAGAGTTGGCCTACAACTACAAATTGATTAACTAACACTTAAACAAATAAGCCCTATATGAAAATGAAAAGTCTTAAACCATCAATAAATAACAAAGTAACAGTTTCTACTAAAATCTATTAAATAAGCACAAACCAATACTAGGTGAAAAATGAATTAAAAGGACCATAATGGTGGTGATAAGAAAAGCTCTAGATACAAAGATTTATAAGATATGATGGCAAGCATGAGACAGGGACTTATTACAGAAGGCCACTTAGCTTCATGACTAATTTCATTTGTATCGTATATGAACTGAAATCAATGACAAACAGAATAAATTATCACAAGATTCTAAACTATAATCCATAGGAAAATGACATAATTCTAATAAGCTAAACATAAATGACAAATAGAATAGCAATATGCCCAGAGAATTATAGTATGGTGAGCTCAAGTACATCAAGTGAAAACCTGGGGATAAAAGAAATGCTGAATGACTGCACTATAGTATGGTCGAACTAAGGCCCAAACTCTTGTTTTTGTGGTCTATGAACTAAGAACTGATTTTACAAATAATCATTTTGATGACACAGATATCAATTTGATGATAGGGAATACTAACTTTTAACTCCAATGAAGAGAAATGTTATAGCCCTCCCTCAAAAGAACTCCATTCCTCTAAAAGAACTCCATTCCTCTAATTAGTAGCCTTGTATTACAAAAAAAAACTATACTCAATTATTAATATATTTTGATGTTCCTCGATGAAAAACTTGAAGAAATTTGTTTTCTCTTCTTGCCTATCTCTATGACATCCTTGATTTGTGTTTTAGTCCACTAAGCCTAAAATATTGTATCTAGCCCTCCAAAGAAAAAGTTTGCCAAACCCTGTATTGGAATATTAATTTGAATAATGGGGAATGAACTTTTCTGAAACAAAAAAGACCAACAAATTATTTGAACTCAGATCTGAGTGTAATGTGAGAATCAGAAAGGAGCAGATCTGCTGAACAAAGGTTAAAATTTAATGTGGAACTGAAAGATGGTTACCCAAAAAAGACTGCATATACCACAGAGGTTTCAGGTGTAAATCATAAAAAATATGGATAGTTAAGAATATTCTTGATCACACAGTAGTCTCTTCAACCATACTCACAAAATCACCTTATCAAAAGTAACATATTTTTATAGAATGAAACGCAAGGATTTTTAAGTAACAATCATAGTTCTGTGAACAACTGGTAAAAGCTACTGAGGAGTTATGGCTAAGCAAATAAAAACTAAATTCAAGCTATCTAGATACAAAGCAGATTGGGTTCCAAAGTAGTGATTTGATATTGGAAGTCTTTAAGGAAACACTGCAAATCCATCCTGTCAGGAATGTAAGTAAGATGGTTCTTTCACTGATTGGAGAGTTGAACTACAAGACCCCTGGGGAGATTTTCAATTTTACATTTTTAAGAAATATTTAGAAAATCAAGACTAAAACCCAAAAGACAGCAGGTACTGCTGCTTTGAACAAACTGTAACCTTAGAATGAAGCTATCTAGTGGTGTAAATATATAGACACTAGATTTTTTTTAAAGGGGGTGGGAAATTTAAGGTCTCAAATATTAAAAACTCTTAAAAATTACATTTAAAAACTCAATTAAAATCTCAGCCCTACTGTTCTTAAGACACAATATTAATTCCAAGATAGTAATATTTTAAATCTAGTGTTGGTAATAAAAGTGCTGATAAGATCTAATAATTAAAATTATATTAAGCCCATAAGTCAAAATTCTACTTCTATCAATGCTCTGTTTGTACATGTTGATATTTACATATATTGAAAAAAATACAAGCATCATGTGCTCAACAGACAGGACATGGCGAGCAAAAATACACATAACTTATGCTTTTATTTGGTGTATATACGTTTTAGTGATCTTAAGGCTTTTGAGTACTTTAAATAACAGATATATCCTTGTTTTATGCATACGATATATCTAAAATACCTTTTATAGGATCATATAACAAAAAAATAACTCAATTAGAAACCAAAAGGCTGTGTTCTTATACTTCCTCTATACCTGACCCTGTTATGTGATCTTTTCCATTTGTGAAGTTTTCCCTGGGTGTTTGTGATATGGAGTCTTAGAATAACAAAAAAATTCACTGCATTCAAAAACTCTGATTCAAATTCTCACCTTGATTATTTCCACCAACTGATCCACACCACTGTCCCCTGGAAATATTGGTTGTCCTAGCAACAGCTCAGCCAACACACAACCTGCAGACCATACGTCTGTAGAAAAGAGAAAACAAGAGTTAGTAATGCGTGTAGCTTAAGATGCATTGGAAACTATTTGTATACATGTTCTAATTTCACATTGATCCCAGAATAAATATCACAAGCAAAAAAGTGTAGAATCCAAAACCGAGGGAAGAAAGCCCTCAAACCATCCCTGAAGTGTTAAATTTACCAAAGAGGAAACAAAGCTGATAAGAAAATTCCAACAAAGGGGTAAAGTCTATTTAATTATCAAATATCAGATGTTCAAATCTTCAACAACCAAGGCAGGGGATTACAGCCCAAACATAGGGCATGCTTATCTACTTATCATACTTTAAAATAAGTCAAAGTGACACAACCTCTGTACATTAGCAGTGCTTACAGAACAGCCACAAACAAGGGTTCAATCTCTTGTCCACAGGGTTTTAGGCCAATGCAAATTAGGATAAAAAATTTTAAACCTTAAATGGTTGGCTTCTGTGTTGTAATACAATTGACAGGAAAATGTGCTTAAATGTATTATCATTTTTAAATACAAATATATAGAGGAATGAATTGTATTTCATAAATCCAAAAAACAGAAAAGGAAGGAAAACTTCCAAATTTACTCTATGAGACCAGTATTACCCTGATACCAAAACCAGATAAAGAATCCAATTAAAAAGAGACATACAGGCCAATATCCCTGATGAACATGGATGCAAACCGAACCCAACAATACATTAAAAAAAAAAAAAAATTCAACACAATCAAGTGGGATTTATTTCTGGGTTGCAAGGGTGGTTCAATATTCACAAATCAATCAATGTGATACACCACATTAATAAAAGAAAGGATAAGAACCATATGGTTATTTCAATAGATGCAGAAAAAGCATTTGACAAAGTACAACATCCATTCATGATAAAAACCCTCAACAAAGTAGGTTTAGAGACACATACCTCAACATCATAATGCCATATATGAAAAACCCATAGCTAATATCATCCTAAATATGGGAAAACAGAGCTCTTCCTCTCTGGCCAGGAATAAGACGGGATGACCACTGTCACCACTGTTATTTAACACAATACTGGAAGTTCCAGCCTCAGATATCAGACAAAAAAAGAAATGAAAGGCACCTAAATCAGCAAGGAAGAAGTAAAACTTTCAGTATTTGCAGAATACATGACACCTTATAGAAAACCCAAAACTAAAAAAACTGCTAGAACTGATACACGAATTCAGTAAACTCACAGGATACAAAATAAATGTCCAGAAATCTGTTGCACTTCTATACATCAGTAATGAAACAGTAGAAAAAGAAATTAAGGAAACAATTCCATTCAAAATTGCTGCAGAAACCATAAGATACCTAGGAATAAACCTAACCAAAGAGGTGAAAGACCTGTACTCTGAAAACTATAAAACACTGAAGGGGGTGGGGGGGAAGCAGAAATGGAAAGACATTTCATGCTCATGGATCAGAAGAACAAATACCGTTGAACTGTCTATACTACCCAAAGCAATCTATACATTTAATGCAATCCCTATCAAAATACCACCAAGCAATTTTTGCAGAGCTAGAACAATCCTAAAATTTGTACAGAACCACAGAAGAGCTCAAATAGCCAAAGCAACCTTGAAAATGAAAAGCAATGTTGGGAGCATCACAATTCTTGACTTAAAGTTGTATTACAAAGCTGTAGTGATCAAAACAGTATGGTACTGGCACAAAAACAGACACACAGATCAACAGAACAGACCAGAAAACCCAGAAAAGAATCTACAACTATATGGTCAATCTTCAATAAAGCAGGGAAGAATATGCAATGGGAAAAAGATAGTCTCTTCAACAAATGGTGCTGGGAAAACTGGACAGCAACACGCAAAATAATGAAACTGGACTTTCTTACACCAAACACAAAAATAAATTCAAAATGGATCAAAGATTTAAAAGTAAGACCTGATGGGGCGCCTGGGTAGTTCAGTCGGTTAAACGTCTGAATTCAGTTCAGGTCATGAGCTCACGGTTTGTGAGTTCGAGCCCTGCATCGGGCTCTGTGTTGACAGCTCAGAGCCTGGAGCCTGCTTTGGATTCTGTGTCCCTCTCTCTCTCTACCTCTCCCCCACTTGTACTCTGTCTCTATCTCTCAAAGATAAACATTAAAAAAAATTTTTTAATAAAAATAAGACTTGAAACCATAAAAATCCTAGAAAAGAATATAGACAATAACCTCTCTGACACTGGCTACAGAAACTTCTTTCTAGATATGTCTCCGAGGCAGGGAAACAAAAGCAAAAATCAACTATTGGGAATTCATGAAAATAAAAAGCTTCTGCACAGCAAAGGAAACAATCAACAAAACTAAACGTCAGCCTACAGAATAGGAGAAGATATCTGCAAATGACATATCTGATAAAGAGTTAGTATCCAAGATCTATAAAGAACTTGTCAAACTCAACACACCAAAAATGGGCAGAAGACATGAACAGACATTTTTCCAAAGACAAACCGATGGCTAAAAGCAATATGAAAAGATGCTCAACATCACTCCATCATCAGGGCAATAAAAATCAAATCTACAATGAGATATCTCACCTCACACCTGTCAGAATGGCTAAAATCAACAACACAAGGTGTTGGCAAGGATGTGGAGAGAGGGGAACCCTATTGCACTATCGGTAGGAATGCAAACTGGTTCAGCCATTCTGGAAAACAGTATGGAGGTTCTTTAAAAAAAAATAGAGCTACCCTACAACCCAGCAATTGCAGTACTAGGTACTTATCTAAAGAATACAAAAATCCTAATTCAAAGGGATACACACACCCCAATGTTTATAGCAGTATTATCTACAATAGCTAAATTATGGAAACAGCCCAAGTGACCATCGACTAATGAATGGATAAAGAAGATACGGTATATTGGGGCGCCTGGGTGGCGCAGTCGGTTAAGCGTCCGGCTTCAGCCAGGTCACGATCTCGCGGTCCGTGAGTTCGAGCCCCGCGTCAGGCTCTGGGCTGATGGCTTGGAGCCTGGAGCCTGTTTCCGATTCTGTGTCTCCCTCTCTCTCTGCCCCTCCCCCGTTCATGCTCTGTCTCTCTCTGTCCCCAAAATAAATAAAAAACGTTGAAAAATAAATTAAAAAAAAAAAAAAAAAAGATACGGTATATATGTGATGGAATATTAGCCATAAAAAAGAGCAAAATCTTGCCATCTGCAACAGCATGGATGGAACTAGAGTGTTATGCTAAGCGAAGTCTGACGAATGAGAAATACCATATGATTTCATATGTGTAATTTAAGAAACAAATGAGCAAAGAGAAAAAAAATATACACAGAGGCAAGCCAAGAAGCAGAATCTTAACTATAGAGAAGAAAGTGATGGTTATCAGAGGGGAAGTCGGTAGGGGGATGGGTTAAGTAGATGATGGGGATTAAGGAATGCACTTGCTGTGATGAGCACTGGATGTTGTATAGAAGTGTTGAATCATTATACTGTACACCTGAAATTAATATTACACTGTATGTTAACTGGAATTTAAGTAAAAGCTTTAAAAAAGGACAAAAAAAAAAAAAGGGAAATCCTTGAAGAGGTCAAGGTTAAGATTAGAGATACAATCATTAATTTTCAATATGTAAGTTTTGTTATTATTATGGTATATCCAGGTGGTAATTTGGGTAAGAAGCGGACTATATATAGTATCTGGTATGAGGATGGTTTATTTAACTGTGCATTGCTTATTTTAGCCAACTAGAAGTTTTCTGTACTTAGTTTTTCAATAAATGAATTTTTCATGTTAAAAAAAAGAAAAAAGTACCAGGTGAAAGGACGTTAGGGTAAAGAAGAGCTTCATGATAGCAAAGGACAAGCACAAAGGAAAACAAGAGATGTGAGAATGAATATCAAGGTATATGAAAGCAAGCAGAGTCAGAAACCAAGCAGAATGAGTACCAAGAGAAAATGAAATATGTAAACTACAACTGAGGAGAGAAAAGAAATGAAGGAGGGAAGAGTCCAAATTTGGATGGGAATGTGAGATCTGAGCCTGCCAGCTAGTTATTTTGTTGTAAAATTAAAATACTTTAAGAAAAAAAAAAAAACCAAGACAAAATAATTCACTTTTACCTCAATCCTGAGAGCAAACTTTTAAAATAAGTTTTAATAATTTATAACTAAATTTAATTAACAAAAAATTATTTAAAGTACACAATACTGGCTTACCCAAGATAGTCCTGGTTTAGATTTACTGTCCTGGGATAATTACTAATAGCATTCCCTTTCTATCTTAAAAGTATTACCAAATAAGAAATTACATCGTTACTCTATTTATGCCTACCATTAAGACTTCCTTCAAGAAAAAGCTAATTTTCAGTTTCTGGAATACTGAGATTCCTGGGTTTCGTCTGAACCAACAATCAAATGCTTTAGGAGATGAACATAAATCATTGCTGGGCTTTCTCATCTACTAGTCTCATCCAATGACATTGGAACAACGAATAATTCAAAAGGTCTGATGTGGTTAGATGCACTATCAAAAGGGATTAGAAATCCCTGCTCCAGTGACTAACTTTTTACTGACCTAGGAAAATAAGGATTCAACAATTTTTTTTAAGAAATTCAAGTTGATTTTGTCCAGTTCTAAGCAATGATAACCAAGACACCTATTTTGCAAACACCGAAAGAGCCCTCCTTGATATATTAGATAGTTGCTAAATGAAGAAAATATCAAAACCTGCTAACAAAACTTTACTTCACTCAAAGTCAAGTAATACTAACTCTTAAAATGAAGTGGAAAAGATGTATATCTTCATGAACATAAATGCTTTATCTTGATCTAGGTTTAAAAATATACCTTTACCTAGGTAACTAGATGGAAGGTAATATGCACTCATTTCTTTCCTCTATAGAGAATAATTCATCTCAGAAGACAAGGCTGGAAAAATTGCAGAAGAATAATTAAATGTTCATTAAAAACCATGGGAAATGGTTTTTCCCATTGTATTCTCTATCCTCCAGTGCAACAAGTCTTAAAGTATGGTCTGAAGGGTCCTGGGCTTCCTAGACCTTTTCAGAGCTCAGACATCCTTCTTAGGCAGGACTTAGGTACAAATATGGGAGACAAGGAGTAAACCATTAAGGGATACTATTGCTTAGTGGTTGCCACAGATTTAGGTAGCAACTACACCAGTGGTCTATCATTCACTTTCTGAGAGATACCAAAATCTATTCTGTTCATAATTCGTGGGACAAATGAATAATATTCTCCAAAGAGAATAAAACAGAATTAACAGAAGGCACGAAAAGTAAGTGTTTTGGCCCACTGACTTATCTGGTTATTTGGGGTTTCAGCCAAAATAGCATTCCTCTTCATACTTAACTCTAATTCCTGGTTAAAGTGTTCAAAACTACCTAGTTTAACATACTTAATCCACAGAAAAGGAAATTAAGGCACAATAAAGTTCAGTGACTTGTCCAAGGTAAAGTTACTGAGTAGCAGAGGTAGGCCTGGAATCCAATTTCAATTCCCAATCAAGGTACTGTCTTTTTTTTTTTTTTTTTTAATGTTTATTTATTTTTGAAAGAGAGAGCATGCATGCATGCGAGGGTGGAGGAGGGACAGAGAGAGGGAGACAGAGAATCCGAAGAGGGCTCCACATTGACAGCAGAGAGACCAATGTGGGGTTCAAAGCCATGGAACCGCAGGATCATGACCTGAGTCGAAGTCGGGTGCTTAACAGACTGAGCCACCCAGGCGCCCCTAGACATTACTGTCTTGAATAACTGCCTCACTATCGAAGAATAGCTACTTGTCTCTTCAAGGGCCTGTAAACTCAATTCCTGGTCCTAAAGAAGCCTTTTGTTCTCTGCCATTTCTCAGCAAGACAATATAATCAGAGCCATCAGCTTTAGTTCTGGTTATATCTAAACATGACAATACTCTAACTGGAAACAGCTACTCTTTCATTTCAAGTAACACTGTTAAAAATATTCCTAAAATGTACCTGCATTAGTACACTATTAAGTATTTTTGTTTTTGTCTGTCTACAAATCTCCCAGAGTCATGAGAGGAAATATCCAAGTCTAAAAAGGGAGGTCAGGGCTCCTGGCTGGCTCAGTCAGTTAAGTATCTGTTTCTTGATTTTGGCTCAAGTCATGATCTCACGGTTCATGAGTTCAAGCCCTGTGTCAGCGGAGCCTGTGTGGGATCCTCTCTCTCTGCCCCTCCCCAGCTCATGCTCGCTCTCTCTCTCTCTCTCTCTCTCTCACACACACACACACAGAATAAATAAACTTAAAAAAAGGGGAGGGGGTCAAATCTAGGTTTATTATGGTTCAAAAGACCTCAGCTGAGGTGAGTCCTAAGCCTAGAAAGTCAGATTCTGGCTTTAGCCATACAAAGGAGGTTACTGAAAAGCAGGTACTCATAATATCCAGAGAAGTGGTTCCTAAGAGAGAAAATGGACTAAAAGGCTCCTCTTTTGTGAGACAATTTCAAAGAACTGCTAGGCACATGGACCTTTATAGAAGAGTGCTAGGCACTCTTAAGCAGGTCACAAGTTCATAATAAACATGCCTTATTGAATCAGATGATACGGTCATGACTTTTTAAAAAGAAGCAAACTACATTTACTTTCAGTGACCCTGGCACAACTCATCCCAATATCTGGTATGCAGATGATCAGTATCATATATTTGAATAAAATATAAAGCAGCTGGAAAATCCAATGATATTTCCAAAGATAAAGGGCTTAGACTTAAATTTGCTCTCATGGAGAATCTAGTTAACAAATACTACAAGTGAATACCATCTTACATTTCTACAGTACTTTCACTAACATTGTATTTAATCACCACAGCCACTCAGAAAGGTAGGCAGAACTGTTAGCAATCTCCACTTCATAGCTTAACTAAGTCATAACAAACCTGGAACTCAAATCTAGTTCTACTCCAATCAAAATACCCTTCTTGCTATTTCTCATTTGTCCCTTAACATACACAGCCATGATGAAACTTTCAGCACTACACACACACACACACAACACACACACACACACACACACCCATTGTATTCTCTATCCTCCAGTGCAACAAGTCTTAAAGTATGGTCTGAAGGGTCCTGGGCTTCCTAGACCTTTTCAGAGCTCCTAAAGAGCAAAGCTATTTTCCATAAGAATTGGTGGGTAAAACCTGTGGGCCCCTTGGCACAAATCAAATTGCTCTTTGGCATTTTGTCCTTTGGCAAAATAAAAATGGTAATGTGGGGGTGGTGCCTGGGTGGCTCTGTTGGTTGAGCGTCCGACTTTGGCTCAGGTCATGATCTCGTGGTCTGTGAGTTCGAGCCCCGTGTCGGGCTCTGTGCTGACAACACAGAGCCTGGAGCTTGCTTCAGATTTTGTGTCTCCCTCTCTCTCTGCCCCTCCCCCGCTCATGCTCTGTCTCTCTCTCTCTGTCAAAAATAAATAAACATCAAAAAACATTTTTTTTAAAATGGTAATGTGTTTCTGTCCAGAGGTCTGTGCTCAACAGAGAATTTCCACTTGTATTATTTTTTTATTATTACTACTTAAAAAACTTTTTTTTTTTTTTTTAATTTTAGAGAGAGTGTACATGTAAGCAGGGGAGAGGTACAGAGGGAGAGGAAGGGGGAAGGGGGGCAAAGGGGAGAGGGAGGGGAAGGGAGGGGGGGATCTAAAGCAGGCTCCAAGCTCAACGTGGAGCCTGAAGCAGGGCTCTATCCAATGACCCTGGGATCATGACCTGAGCTGAAATCAAGAGTTTGATGCTCAACCAAATGAGCCACTCAGGCGCCCCTCCACTTGAATTAAAAGACAAAAACTGTTCACATTGTGGTTTTTCTTAGTTTTCTGTAACCATGGTTGGTTTTTTTGGTTGGTTTGTTTGGAATCTGCATGCTCTTGTTTCTGTTTTTGGACTAAGGAATTCTCTTCAGAAATAGTATACAACAATAAAATAATTTTGACCTCTACCTACACACCTAGCCTGAAGTTGCTCTCCTTTCTTAGCTTCACTATTCATGTCCAGCTGATGGTACTCTATGTTCTCTATTAGTGGGCTAAAATGGGGTAGAAGAGGTCACTGAAGACTGAAGCAAACAGTCCCTATTCAATTCATGCTATCACTAAAGATATTTTGTGAAGACTTCTACAGAATCAGAATCAGAATCATTAGCCAAACTAATGAAAAAGTCAAAATTATTTTTTGTGACCTGACTTAAAATTAAATAACCCACTGGGACAGCCTAGTAGGAATGTCAACAATATGGCCATCCTATCATTTTCACCATAAACATAATGGATGTAAATTCTCCCACCAGTGATCAAGCTCAGAAGTTAGTATTTCAGGGGAATTGCAATTTTTAAAAAGAAAAGATATACTTAGGAATGATTTGAAATTTTAGGTTAAAAACAAATGTAATCATAATGGAACCACACACTCATAAAGAATAGCTTTATTTTTCTAAAAATCATAGAAACTGTAAAATAAAATAGTAAAGGTATCTTAAATTCTAAAAGTTGAAATTTAAAATATTTTACACATTTTTGTACATCTGTCTTTAAGAAGAAACAGACTTTAGGTCACTCTTATTTTTATATTTAAGTTAAAGTATAGATTAGTAATACTAAATTACTAAAAACAAGATACAAGTAACAATTACAAGCCATTATATTCATATTCAGTACTTACCTATACTAGAGGTATAATCAGTGGCTCCAAAGATCAACTCTGGTGCCCTATAGTACCGAGAACAGATATACGAAACATTGGGTTCTCCTCGGACCAGCTGCTTTGCACTAATGAAAAAAAATAAAAAGCAGAAATTCTTTAAACCAAGTCTAAACCTTAAGAGAAGCTAAATGCTATCATTCACAACACTGACCATTTATCTAAGATTCACACAATCCATTCACACAACATACAAAAAGGAAAATATAAAACGTAACTATCTGACAAAAGAAACAAAGTTTTAACATAACAGTATTTAAAAAAGAAAAATAACAGTAGCTTTTAAAGAATGCATTTGTCAACTGTTACCTAAGGAAAAAGAGACAAAGTCATAAAAGGATAAATGCTGAATTTCTTGTGATCCTCTTTTCCTTGAATACTACCTCTAAAATACAAAGGAAGGGCAGAAAAAGAAGTACCTCCACCCACTAAAAGCATAATAACGGATTATAAGAGTGAATACTTCTCCAATATATTTCTGGCAGAAACTGATCACTCTTTTACTTTGGCTTCTGCCTCGGAGTGACTATCCCAAGGCTTACAGACCCCAATCTACTTTATTTTTCCACTATGTAGGTCCCTTTATTAATTGTCTAAACATACATTACCCAATAAAGAATACAGGCCCTCTACTTTTGGACACAGATGATTCACGGTCTCTAAATTCTAACTCTGCTGTCTGAAGTTTAGTTACATGTTCTCTACTCCAACTTTCCTTCCAAAATACTTTGTGGCATGTATTTTAAATATTAAAGTAAATTAAAATTAGTTTCTTTTGAGATGTCTCTCAAGATCATTTGAAGATACACTGAAATAAACACCTGTAGAAGCTGACTACTTTGGCATATGATGACAGCAAAGATAGAGGCAATAAATACAAACACAACAAAATCAAAATACTAAGAATGTAAGTAACAAAGAAAGGGAAAACTTTGAGGTAATGGTGTAGGAAAACAGAGAAGAGACAAATGAAAATAGTCATAAAGGTTTCAAAGTTTGGATTTTTCTTTTCTTCCATTTATTTCTGGTCAATGGTAACTCTTACCTTAACCTGTTCTTTCTTCATTACAACTTTTGAAGGTGGGAGGCAGTATATTTTTTAATATTCTCCCCCAGTACTGACACAGAGCAACAATTTCATAAATTAATAATATCAATCCTTGTTTTTAGGCTGCGTGAAAATTAAGACACCTTTTCAGCTCAACTGATAAAACTTTTCTAAATTTAAAAAAAAAAGGATTCTTTTTATTAACAAGATAGATACCTATTATATAGTCAGAAAATTCACTATAAGAAGGTAATATCGGAAACCCTGTAGGTTTCCTCAATACTTGATGAAGCTACCTTCTCTCCTTCAGGTGAGGCTGTTTGTTACTTCCTGCCCTTTGAAGGATAAGAGGATCCAATGCAGTGACTACAAATAGTTCTGAGAAAGTCCAACTCTTCAACCTATTTCCAGGCCTTATTTCATCCAGTAAAGAATTACTGAAAGAGAGTAATACTGCTTTGTTCAAGTCACCATCAACCTGGCACTAAGAATCTAAAGTGTATGGAAAACTCTAGTTGCCCAAACCAACTATTAAAAACAAAACAGGCAGTTTCGTCACTTATCAGAGCTATTAAAAATGACCTATTACCATACAAGTGAAATCCCTATTCCAAATAGATTAGAACAAAACAACTTCTATATCCCAATAAAAAGGTCCATAGCAACAGTGTTCTGACACTATAGCGAGAACAGAAACTTCACTGAGCTTGATGTCTCACAGTCTCTTCATAGTAATCAGTCACTGTCAGTGCAGAAGACACCCTCTGACAGTAATACTCAACTGATCTCCACAGTTTGTCCTACAGATAGATATTAAGCAGTAGTGCTTTGTTTCCATCATCAGATAACAGTTTTGATTTAATATCCTTCAGCCTTTCTGATAGTTTAGGGAAGAGTTATAGCCTGCAAAATGAGCTGAATCCCACAATAGGTGTCTGAAATCAGTGAACTGTAAAAAGGGGATGGTATGAAGGAGCACACCCTTGTGAGACTAAGAATGAATTCCTGACAGAGCAGATGTGCTTGTTTTTTAAAGACACTCTTAAGAGACAGCCTGTGGAAAATATATCTTATATTAAACCTAAAATTTAAACTGTAAGTTAATACAAAACTATTACAAAGAGGTGGGAACAGAGATATTAGGAGGTGTAGGTCACTATCTATGAAAAGCTGAAAAGTAAGAATTTGTGAGGATGAAAAACATTGGAGAGAATTCAAGTTATGTTGCAATGTCTTAGGGATTGAGAGGAGAGAAACTAATCTAGGGGGAAGAAGGTTAACTAAGTTATATGAATATATAAGTTTGGTTTCATGTTGAGAGGTAGATCAAAGAGGTACAAGATGTGGAACACTATGAAAATAAAAAGGATGAAGTTTTATTACACAATATATTATTACCAAGGAATTAGTTTAAGAAAACAAAGTGCACTAGAATTTGCAGAAAAGGAGAATAAGAGACTCATTTAAAGAGGAAAAGGAAGAAACCACTGCTACTAAGGTTAACACTGAAGTGGAAAAAAATGCAGTAATGAATGATAATATTTTTAAAAATTTATTATTATTGAGAAAGGAATATAAACACAATAAAAAATTCAAACGATACAGAAGTACCATCAATGAAAAAACAACTATACTATACTCCCAGTTTCCCTTCTTAAGGGGCAACCAATGTTGTGGTTTTATTATGTATCATTCCAGAAATAATCATATACCTGTATACACGTGGCTATACTATGTGTGTTTTTAAAACACAAAAAGGAACATACTGTATATAGTTTTGACCTTGCCTTTTCAATTTAGTATTTCTTAGACATCATTCCTTTTAAATTCAGACAGCTACCTCATTATCTTTTACAGTTGTATGTATTACATTTTATGTGTATATTCTTGAATTTATCTGGTCATTTTCCTACTGACATTTATAAACAATGCTATAATAAAAATCCCTGTATATACACTATTTTAAAGTATTTCTTCAACGTTTTTTTTTTTTTTTTTTTTAATTTGTTTTTGGGACAGAGAGAGACAGAGCATGAACGGGGGAGGGGCAGAGAGAGAGAGGGAGACACAGAATCGGAAACAGGCTCCAGGTTCCGAGCCATCAGCCCAGAGCCTGACGCGGGGCTCGAACTCACGGACCGCGAGATCGTGACCTGGCTGAAGTCGGACGCTTAACCGACTGCGCCACCCAGGCGCCCCTATTTTAAAGTATTTCTAAGGGAATAATTCCTAGGAATTAAATTGCTGGATGAAAGACTATACACATTTATAATTATAACAAAATTTACCAAAGCTATTCTCACAAGAACCTGTACTAGTTTATACTCCCTGAATAAGGACTATGGTATTGTTAGACTGACACTGTAAAAGGCATATATTTTTAAAAGAGCATATGGGGTGGTAGGGTGAGGTAGGGTGAGGTAGGGGAGGAGTGAAAGAAAGAAGAAAAGAGAGCTAGCTTACCTTCCAAAGTCACAGAGTTTTAAGACAGCTGTATCAGGATCCAACAAGAGGTTCTGTGGTTTAATATCCCGATGGCATATTCCAAAGGAATGGATATAGGCTAAACTTCGGAACAGCTGATACATATACAACTGGAATAAACAGTAAAAATTAATTGAAGACTTTCGGCCCCAAACAAATCAGAATCCTTAAGCAGTAAATAAATAAAGCAACACATTTTCAAAAGAGAACAGCATTCAATCTTTTAAGAGTTTCATGTCATTTCTATATTAGCTAATTGCAGTTGCATTAACCATGCCATATTTGCACCATCCTTTAATAATTTAAAAAAGGAAATGTTACAATGTGCTTTATAATTTTTTATTTTATTGACATCTTGCCTTAAGCCCGCTAAGATGGGCTTCTTTAAAAAAAAACAAAAAACAAACAAAACAGAAAAGCCCGAGAGGTATTCCAAATCAATGATGACAACAATGATTAGACCAGAAGCCAAGTCTTCTGGTTTTTTTAAGTCCATCATTCTTTACAAGTATGTACAATTTCATCTTCAGAATAACATTTTTCTGAGATGTCAGCCATACAGGTTATTGATACAGGGGCCTGAGAAAACTCACATGTCAACTGAGAAAATTTATAGTTGATGTCCTATCAAGACATCAGTAACTCCGTTATAACAGCATAGCACTCTTCCCGTAATATCCTTCAGAAATAAGTAGACTTTAAAATGCCATTTAATGGGATGCCTGGGTGGCTCAGTTAGTTAAGTGTCTGACTTTGGCTCAGGTCATGATCTCATGGTTTGTAGGTTCAAGTCCCTCGTTGGGCTCTGTGCTGACAGCTCGAAGCCTAGAGCCTCTTTGGATTTGGTGTTTCCCTCTCTCTCTGCCCCTCCCCCACTCGCACTCTCTCCCTCTCTCAAAAATAAAATTAGAAAAAAAATACCATTTAGAACAGATCCTAGCTGACTACTGACATCAAATTAAAGAATATTTATTTCAATTCTATTACAAAAAAATACACTGAGGAACTGAGTCTGCATGGACGAAAGACTCAGACTCTTGGCTGGGGAAAAGAGGTACTTCATGAAGAAAATGAGTTCTTAAACTTCTGTTTATCCCAAGGCTGGTGTTTAAATTTTTCTGACTACTTACCTTCTGACCTCTACCTCAAGGTTACCTCTACATCATGGAAAGAATTTTTGAAATGATTCAAATCAAGGACACCAGTATCTTGGTTAAAACAACAACATCAACAAAGGTCAGATAAAGCACTGATATAAGGCATCACCTAAGGAGGCTACTGGTATGACTCAGTTTCTTGAAGTTAACATGAGACCTACTTTCCTTCAAAGGCATTGATGAAAACTACAACTGGGGCGCCTGGGTGGCTCAGTTGGTTAAGCGGCCGACTTCGGCTCAGGTCATGATCTCGCGGTCTGTGAGTTCGAGCCCCGCGTCGGGCTCTGTGCTGACAGCTCAGAGCCTGGAGCCTGCTTCAGATTCTGTGTCTCCCTCTCTCTGACCCTCCCCCGTTCATGCTCTGTCTCTCTCTGTCTCAAAAATAAATAAACGTTAAAAAAAAAAAAAACAAAAAAAACTACAACTGACTTTCAGTACATCATTAATGTTAATACTGAACTAAAGCTGGAAAAGTTTAAGCCATCTTTAAAATGAAGCATGTTGTTGGGGTGCCCAGGGGGTCAGTCGGTGTAGGGTCCAACTTCAGCTCAGGTCATGATCTTGTGGTTCATGAGTTTGAGCCTCACATCAAGCTCTGGGCTGACAGCTCGGAGCCTGGAGCCTACTTTTTAGATTCTGTGTCTCCCTCTCTGCCCCTTTCCCACTCGTATTCTGTCTCTTTCAAAAATAAATAAAAATTAAAAATTTTTTTAATGAAGCATGCTGCAAAATGTATAGGTAAGGTCTGCATTTTGTCCCAAAGTTAGAATTAAGGAACTTAGGTATCCATATAACTTTTTAAAAGCTTCCTAATTCTACCACAGTATTATTGTTCACAGAATCCATCTTCAAGTCCTAAAGCTTACTCTCAGGATTCTAAAGGTTTATTTAAAAAAAAAAATGTTTAATGTTTATATATTTATTTTTTGACAGAGAGAGAGGGAGAGAGAGGGAGGGAGAAGGGAGGGAGAGAATATGAATGCAAGCAGGGGAGGGGCAGAGAGAAGGAGAAACAGAATCTGAAGCAGGCTCCAGGCTCTGAGCTGTCAGCACAGAGCCCGATGTGGGGCCCAAACCCATGAAGTGGCAGATCATGACCTGAGCCAAAGTCGGACACTAAACCAACTGAACCACCCAGGCACCCCTAAAAGTTTATTTACTACCATTAAGAAAATGAGCTCCAAGAAGAAACTGAGTTCATAGGCATTTGTTTACTAAAGGAGAGAACTTACAAACTCTGTGTCAGGGCACTAATGTCTAGGTCAGCAATAATCAGTGGGAAAAAAGGTTTTCTTGTCAAAAATGCTTAGAGCTTAAATGAGGTTGAGGGGTCTTTTTACTATATTCATTGATCTGAAAGATCTACTCATTATATTCATTCTCCTCACTTTATCTTTTGAAAAGATAAAGAATGAAATATGCAATTTCATATCTTTCGTTTTTTTGACTCTGTAAAAGTTTATTTATAAAAAAAATGGAGAGGCCTTCTCTAGATTTATTAAAAAAAAAAATCTAGATGCCTATTAAGACAGCAATAACAAGAAAAATAACTTATCATGTGCCAGGCACTATTCTAAATGCTTTGCCTGTGTTTTCATTTAACCTTTATCTAAAAAGGTACTGCTATTTGTATTTTACATATAAAATAACTGAGGCACAGAGGTTAAGCAATTAATCCAAATCAGTTACTAAATATTCTATACTGGCTTGGGCTAAGTACACTTCTTTAATAGTGATTTCCATATTTTGTTATATTTTTATTCTATTAAATAAAAGTGGAAAATGTAACCATTAAATAGCTTGATCACTAAGTAAAAACTAGAATGACAAACTTAGAAACTCAGGAGGTATTCAACACATTTTTAAATTCAAGATTTATTTGTAGGTACTGTCAAACCAAGAGGTTTCACCCTTTTGTTTTTTTAATTCTTGCAATCACTCTGTGAGATGCTCATTTATCCTCATTTTTACAGAAGTGGTAACTGAAGCCCAATGAACAGTTTGAACAGTTATAATGTTATCAAATCTAACTCCAGTCCAATGTCCTTTCCTCTGTGTTATTAAACCTGTTTAAAACAAATAATAGAATAACAATTTTATAATTCACAAAGATGCTCTCAGCTTTCTTGTGTACTCACACCATATCCTTAAACATGTCTTTCCAATTAAAAAAAAAAAAAGTCAAGTTCACAATGATGATTTTCCCAGCATCTGTTTCAGACTTGGATTTTAAAACCGACTTAGTTATAAATGATGCTCATCAGAAAGGAAAGGTACTCAAAAACTTCTTAACTTGTATATTAACCACTGTCAACTACAAAGCAACCCGTAGTATAAGACTGAAGAAAGGACTGACGTAATAATACAATATAATATACTCAACTTCCCCAGAAAAAGTGAAAAAAGTGGAAGTCATAAAATTACAAAGGACTGTAGTTGCCATTTTGGTGACATATATGCTAAACAACCCCTTATTAGATGGTGAGGTCTATGAAGACAAGAGTTATATGGGTTTATCACTTTTACTTCCATCTTCCAATCCAATATTTTTCATGGAAATAGTTTTTTATAAAACTAGGTAGAAGGAATAAGTGAAGGAGATCAGATTATCAATTTCAGAAGACGTTTTTATCTTTTTTAGACTCTGAAATGTAAGAATAGATTTGTGTCCTCAAAGAACAATGTCCAGGGCCAATAAATCAGACTCTGGAAGGTCTGTGGTTTATAAAAGAACCATCCTTTTTTCAACAAGGGGGAAGGGGGAATGTTACATCTTTCTTTGTTTGCCAACTTCAATATGCATAATAATATTCTTTTTTAAAATATAGAATGCCAGAGACCTCATCCAAATACATGCTGTCAAAAACATAGAAAGCACAAGGCTCTTCACTACATTATTTCTTAATAGCAAAAACAAAAACAAACAACTGAAAACAATACACCACTAATAGGTTACCAGCTTAATAAATTAGAACATAGCCATATAATACACTAATGTGCAGCTATAAAAAAGGAAGGTGAAATAGCCATATTAATACAGAGCGATTTCCAGAATCTCTCTCTCTCTATATATATGTGTATATATACATATATACATACATATATATATATATATATACACGCATATGTATATATTAATGTTTATTTATTATCGAGAAACAGAGAGAGACAGAGCATGAGCATGGGAGGGGCATACACAGAATCTGAAGCAGACTCCAGGCTCTGAGCTGTCAGCACAGAGCCCGACACGGGGCTCGAACTCACAAGCCATGAGATCATGACCTGAGCCGAAGTCAGTCACGTAACTGACTAAGCCATCCCAGCGCCCCAACCCAGAATGTATTTTTAATTTAAAAAGTATGACAGAACAAAATGTACATATTATATAATCATTTACATAAAAAGGAGGTGGGGGAATAAAATAATTATATACATTTGCCTATTTATTAACCTATGGTAGGACCATAAAAATTTTAAATATTTAACTCTGGGGGAAAGAAAGAACAGGGTAGAACAAACAGGGATAAAAGCTAAACTTATTTGACTATATCTTGTTTTGTAGATTTTACTTTGTAACTATGTAAATATTTTATATCAATTTTGACATAAAATTTAAAGTAACAATTTAAAATTTTTAAAATGCCATCTATAATAAAAGTAAAATGAAATAAAGCTTAATGAGATATAATCACATAGAGAGGAATTATTCAATGTTCTTTAAAAAAGAAATTTAACTGTTTATACCTAATGAAATATACCATGGGAATAAAAAGAACTGCAAAGAGATCTTAAATTATTTTCAGTTGGTGATGGTAGTGTCAGTATTATTATTATAAGAATATTGTATGTAGAGTATAGGACAGAACAAGTAATTATACTATCATTGAAACTGGAATTTTTAATGTAAGAGAAAGGAAATACAAATGTAGATTGTTGCATCCCCCAATATTTAGTTAGAAATGTCAATATATATTCATTTTGAGGCTAAAAAAAAAAAAGATATCCCATGCTATCTTTGAAAAAATTATCCACATATTTTCTAGCTCTATCCACTAAAAACCCTAGAAAGAGTAACCAACCCTGTAGCAATTAGCACTCCTAACATCCAGACAATGGTCTCAAACACCATTTCTCACTAAAAGAATCAGGTCTCCTTGAAGGAAAGGCTGAGTCCAAGTCTGGGGAAGAAATGTTTAAGATGAATCTAGAACACTATCGTGACAGAAAGTGAAGAAGCTAGCAAAGATAATTAAGACTCATGCAAGAAATTTTAAAACAAACATACAACAACAAAAAATATCTCATTGGTCACCTCTGGGGGATGCTATGGAACCAATTCTATGGAACCAACTAATTATTATAAATTTTGGTACATAAAGGGATATAATCAAATATATATCCTGTATTTTTTTATATTAACTGTAGTATCTGAGGGTAACCAAAGAGCTGACATGGAAAGTTTCTATTTACAGAACTACTCCAGCTTATAAATTTAAAAAGAACTAATATTAGAATACCAACATTTTGTAAGCCTTGATAAATTAATGAATTTAGGCAATGATCAATGCCCACAACATCACAAAAAAACAGACATTACGTGCTTCCTTAGGAAAGCTCTCAACAATATATATGAAGTAGTCTTAAATTTTACAAAAATATATCTAATCACCAATTTTCAGGAAACATATTAACACTACGGTAATCCAATCAGCAAAATCCAGACCAACAAACTGCAGGTCAACTGACCCAAGTTTCTTTAACAACGAAGTTTAAGAGAGAGTGAGTCTATAAAAAAGAAACATTAAACATAAATCAATTAGGGGTGCCTGGGTGGCGCAGTCGGTTAAGCGTCCGACTTCAGCCAGGTCACGATCTCGCGGTCCGTGAGTTCGAGCCCCGCGTCAGGCTCTGGGCTGATGGCTCGGAGCCTGGAGCCTGTTTCCGATTCTGTGTCTCCCTCTCTCTCTGCCCCTCCCCCGTTCATGCTCTGTCTCTCTCTGTCCCAAAAATCAATAAAAAATGTTGAAAAAAAAATTTAAAAAAAAAACAAAAAAAAAAACATAAATCAATTATATGGACCTTACTTAGCTCCCAATTCTAACAAAGAAACTTAAAAACATATGCAATATAACATTTTGGGAATAAAAATAGTAACTAGATATTTAATAATATTGATGATTTACTATTTATTCGTATAGGTAAAGACAATGATATTGTAGCTAAGTTTTTAAAAAGAAAGTCCCTATCATGTACACACATACACTGAAATAGTTACAGATGAAAAGAACATCTGTGATTTGCTTCAAAATAAAGCAAGTAGGGAATAAACGGTGGTGTCGATGAAAAGAATAGCGATGAACTAGTCATTGTTGAAGCTGTATAATGGGGGCATGGGGGTTCATTATTTCATTTTCTTTTTTATTTCTATTTGAAACCTTCAATAAAAAAATGTTTAGAGGAGCTAAAAGATCCTGAAGTAAGTAAAATTTTTGTAGACATTATATAGGATAAGAAAATCATTTGGCACATTTTATGTTGGTGGGAAAATAGGTACTGGCTCAGCTATGGAGCAATAGAGATCTGCTAGGAGGTAAGTAAATTTGGAGGACAGATTCAATAGAGGTATTACTATAACCTTCTCTTGGAAATTTTACCATTTTAAAAGAATAGGACATATCTAACCACTTTTGTAACACTTTTTTTTCCCTGTTTTATAGTTATTTGTGTAATCTTTTTCTCCTTACCAGAGGAGGAATAAAATATTTTATTAACCTTCACATTATGCTGCAATCATTTAGCATTTATTTGCTGAATTAGAGTTAGAACAAAAAAACTGGTAAAACCACTGTGCACTTCTTATTAAATGTTCTCAATGTGTCACTTTTTAAATCTAGTTTTATGGTCTTCTGTTACTTTTATTCTATAGTTCCAAAAATGTTTTCTCATATGGTAAATTCATCTTATAGACCCATAATGCTATATAGTGAGCAGGAAAGAAAGGAGTACAATTTTACCAATATGGAAGCTACCAACATGGAAGTTAAGGAGAGAATGGAGTGGTAACTGCCCAAAAGCAGTTGGATCTTAACTTCAAGAACTAAATCTAGGGTTTTTTTCTGCTTCATAAATTTGCCAGTGCTCCACATTTAATAGTAAGAGCTATGAGCAGGTAGAATGAAACCATCACCATTCTAAACTGAGAAGTTCAAAGATTACTCTAGATTTAGGGATTTCAAAGGGATATTCTATTATGCTGGTTATCTTGAATAGGGCCTTGCTATTTTAAAACCAGAATAAAATACTAAAGTAAATTTGTAGTACAAAAACTGTGTCTTTTTAGTTCTTACTATGATCAAATGAACCACAAACTCAACTAAGTTTTAAATTCTTAGCACTGAATTCAACAGGAATCCTGGCTCCTTGTCAAAATTAGCTAGCAAACTCCTGCTTTGGTACCCATTTTATTACTATAAAGTTTAAAATTGTAATTATTAAGTAAAATACTCAATCTTAAAATACTTAGAGTCACTGCCATTTTGTTTTCTACAGTCATCACTATAAAGGATAAAATGTAAAAAATTATATTTAGATATCTAGACTTTGAAACTTAACTCCTAATTTTCACAATGTCATAGGTAAAAAAAAATCATACTTCAATAAATTTTTTTAAAGATCTGATGGCACAAAAAGAGACACATAGACCAATGGAATAGAATAGAAACCCCACAACTAAACCCACAAACGTATGGCTAACTAATCTTTGACAAAGCAGGAAAGAACATCCAATGGAAAAAAGACAGTCTCTTTAACAAATGGTGCTGGGAGAACTGGACAGCAACATGCAGAAGGTTGAAACTAGACCACTTTCTCACACCATTCACAAAAATAAACTCAAAATGGATAAAGGACCTGAATGTGAGACAGGAAACCATCCAAACCCTAGAGGAGAAAGCAGGAAAAGACCTCTCTGACCTCAGCCGTAGCAATCTCTTACTCGACACATCCCCAAAAGCAAGGGAATTAAAAGCAAAACTGAATTACTGGGACCTTATGAATATAAAAAGCTTCTGCACAGCAAAGGAAACAACCAACAAAACTAAAAGGCAACCAATGGAATGGGAAAAGATATTTGCAAATGACATATCGGACAAAGGGCTAGTATCCAAAATCTATAAAGAGCTCACCAAACTCCACACCCGAAAAACAAATAACCCAGTGAAGAAATGGGCAGAAAACATGAATAGACACTTCTCTAAAGAAGACATCCGGATGGCCAACAGGCACATGAAAAGATGCTCAACGTCGTTCCCTATCAGGGAAATACAAATCAAAACTACACTCAGATATCACCTCACGCCAGTCAGAGTGGCCAAAATGAACAAATCAGGAGACTATAGATGCTGGAGAGGATGTGGAGAAACGGGAACCCTCTTGCACTGTTGGTGGGAATGCAAATTGGTGCAGCCACTCTGGAAAACAGTGTGGAGATTCCTCAGAAAATTAAAAATAGACATACCCTATGACCCAGCAATAGCACTGCTAGGAATTTACCCAAGGGATACAGGAGTACTGATGCATAGGGGCACTTGTACCCCAATGTTTCTAGCAGCACTCTCAACAATAGCCAAATTATGGAAAGAGCCTAAATGTCCATCAACTGATGAATGGATAAAGAAATTGTGGTTTATATGCACAATGGAGTACTACATGGCAATGAGAAAGAATGAAATATGGCCCTTTGTAGCAACGTGGATGGAACTGGAGAGTGTGATGCTAAGTGAAATAAGCCATACAGGGAAAGACAGATACCATATGTTTTCACTCTTATGTGGATCCTGAGAAACTTAACAGAAACCCATGGGGGAGGGGAAGGAAAAAAACAAAAGACGTTAGAGTGGGAGAGAGCCAAAGCATAAGAGACTCTTAAAAACTGAGAACAAACTGAGGGTTGATGGGGGGTGGAGGGAGAGGAGGGTGGGTGATGGGTATTGAGGATGGCACCTTTTGGGATGAGCACTGGGTGTAGTATTGAAACCAATTTGACAATAAATTTCATATATTGAAAAAATAAATAAATAAAATAAAATAAAATAAATAAAATAATTATAATTATTATTAAAAATAGATAAAGATCTGAACCTAATAATAATAATGATAATAACAATAAAAATGTTTCTCATTAGCAATCACAACTTTAATCAGAATTATGCTGGGTAAATTCCTAGCCAGTCTGTGACACTCTGTGTCTCCATGAGATGACATTAGGTACTAAAATTTAAGTAACACCCTAATATGCACATCTGTGCATATTTAAAATTATAGAAAGTTTAAACTTTAGCTACAGTTACAACATATCTATAAATGGTGATATAATACTTAATTTGATCACATATAGATGTTTTATAATTTTATATGATATGCTTGCTCCTATTTTGGTCTATGGCATAATAAAGGTATCAGAAATTAGATAAAAAGGTGCTATGGCTAATGAAATTAAAATGCATAAATGTCTATGAAAAATTCACTTGTCAGAAAGATGACAAGTTATCTCTAATATCTGAGTCATGAAAGTTTAAAAGGTAAAGGTTTCACACTTTAAAAAGTATACAAGAATTTAACAAAACTCTAGCAATACCTACTTTGCAGCTTCCCCCCTTGGCATTAGATGCAATAATATAGTTAAAACACATCCAGTACTTTTCTTGCTTCATAATAAGTACTTTTTAAAGTGGAAAGTTGTTCCATTTTTACATACCTTGACATAGATCACAGGGAGCGTCTGTTTGGCTCGACTATAGTGTCTGGCAACTCTGTATACTGTTTCCGGAACATAGTCCAGCACCAGATTAAGATAGACTTCATCTTTCTGAAAGAGTTTATTAAAAACAAACAGAAAAAACAAACTTAGAAACTAGTCTTTTAAATATTCAAATTAGAGTAAAATCTCTATACAGGCACTTATTCGGATTTTTAAGAAAAGATTCATGCATTCAATTTTAATTATACAAAAATAATTCAGAATGTAACCATAATAGTAAAAGCAAGTCTACCTTTTTACTAATAATTTCATGGAAAAACCATAGCCATTTCAATACTGTTAAGATTCCTAACTATATTTAAACTATTATTTTGGTTATAAGAGGATATCACCTGTCACAAAATTTCATCTTTTTTTTAATATGTCTATTTATTTATTTTTCAGAGAGACAGAGAGAGAGAGCAGGGGAGGGGCAGAGAGAGAGAGGGAGATAGAGAATCCTAAGCAGGCCATGCACTGTCAGCTCAGAGCCCAACATGGGGCTTGAATTCAGGAACCAAGAGATCATGACCTGAGCCGAAATCAGGAGTCGGAAGCTTAACCAACTGAACCACCCCAGTGCCCCACAAAATTTCGTTATTTTCTAGTTTGAGAACCAGTACCCTCATATCCTATAAGGAAAGCTGTCACTGTAGTAGAGTGAGTACTGAACTGGGAGCTAAGATTTCCAGCCCTCACTCTGTGCTAATGTATGCAAGTCAATCTCTCTAGGCTTTGTTCCTTAACTATAATATGAAAAATTGGGCTAAATGTTCTTCAAAATTTCTCTAACCGCTACAAGGTTCTATGGTTGTCTAATAGTCTGTAATTAGTAGAATAACCACTGTTTTCTACAAGTAACTGAAAGAAAAAGAATAACTTATAAGGAGGCGAGTTACCATAGTCACAAGTTTATTGCAGGTCATATGTTCAAACATCCTTTCTCAGCAGCCTAAAGACACGAATCCAAGATCAGTGGAGAGAAAGAAGGGAATTCCAACTAAGTACAAAGTAGGAAAGAGGGACAGAGTGCTACCCTTACTCTCTTCATATGAACAATAGCAGATAGATAAAATGAAGCAGAAAACAAAGTTGAGAATCACATGCAAATCCAGAATTGGCTACTGAATGGGAAAATCTGTAAGTAAAGAAACTTTCACAATCTTCCCAATTTGAAATCATGTTATCTACCAAAATGAAGTGAAAATTTTCCATTTTCAGCAGTTACTGAAAATTTTTCATGTAATACTGACATTTTCCATGTCAGTAGCCACTGCAAAGGAAGTAATAAGGGTGTAGGTATAAAAGAGATGACATCTAAATTGAGTATGAAAGGAGCACTTAAGGCATAGAGAAAACTATATACAAGATATGAGATCAATGAATACAGTGGAGCACAGGAAACAGTTTAGTGAGACAGTATGCCACTGACTCTATTACCTTTGCATTATTGCTCACTCCCGTTTTCTCCTCTCTTCTCTCCATATCCAGCTTAAATTCCACAGTCTACCATTATCCTCACTCTCTAACACAGGGGTCAGTAAACAACAGCAAAAGCCTGATGCCTGTTTTTATAAATAAAGTTTTAAGGAGCAAAGCAATGCTCATACCTGTACGTATTGTCTATGGCTGCTTTGGGGCTACACTGGCAGAGCTGAATAGTTATAACTGAGACTTTAGCCTGCAAAACCAAAAATATTTATTATCTGGCCCTTTATGAAAAAGTGTGTCAAGTCATATCTGTTCAATAAGCCACAACCGTGGTTAAATCCAGCTTTCCATCCATTCCATGCCTGCATCCAAACTGCTGAATGTGGCTAAAACTGTGGTGTTTGTTTCTCACATTAAATTCATCATCAAGAAATTCAATTGGCCCAGCAATAGTGTATTTGTCTAGTCCATTCACTTTTCCAAAGTACCATACTTGATTTTTTCCGATACCCCTCTTTCCATTTCACCCTCAGCTGATGTCCTTGCTTGCACCACTACATGCACCCATCTACATCATCTAATTCCATATGCTCTTCCTTCCCTTCTCTAACTAAACTAAGCTCCTTTTTAAGGTAAACCCTACTAAACATAAAATAATAATTATATATACACACATACACACACACATACTATTCTGCTTTTCCTAATCACAATCAGTGCTTCAGCAATTTTCCTATCTCTCTCCATTAATTTTTCTCTCTCTTTGGGAGCATTACAATCTGTACACAAACTTGCCGTTATTTCTCCCATTGTTAAAAAGAAAACTCCTTCTAACTGCACTAATTACCACCATATTTTCTGGCCTCCTGTAACAGTAAAATTCCTCCAAAGAGGCGTCTAAACTGACATTCTCCAATACCAGTCTCTTCTCATTCTCTCTGAAACTTATTCCAGTAGGATTTCATCACCACTGCTCAAGCAGAATTGTTCTTCAAGATCAGTAATCTCCTTGTTGCTGAATCCAATGCCAATTTTCAGTCATCATTTTATCCCTCCCTTTCTACGTGACTTAGCACCCTATTTAACATAGTTGGATCATGTTCCCTTCTTCCGAATGTCTGCTTTACTTGGGTTCTAAAACACTATACTCTTCTGGTTTTCATCTTACCTCAAAGACTACTCTTCTTGCTCTCCATTTCTGGCTCATTCACTTAAGGAATGGAGGATCCCAGGGCTCAGTCCTCCAATCACTGTTCTTAACGTAAGCTCACTCTCGTGATGATTTCATCCAGTCCGAAGGTTCAATACTACTCTACACTGATGACTCCCAAATTCATATATATGCTGGGCCTCTGCTTTTAACTCCACGCTACTATGTCAAATTGTGCACTTAACATTGCTCAGGCTGAAAACCTTAGAATCATTAATTTCCCACCCCCATCTTTCTCTCACACATATACATACACCAAAAAAATATTAATGTTTCCACCTTTAAAATTTATTCAGGATCTAATCAATTCTTACCATCTTCACTGCTACAACCCTAGTCTCCACCACTACCCCTTCTCACCTAGATTATTGCCAATATCCTCCTAAATGGTCTCCTTGCTTCCATCTTTACCCTTTAATCTAATATCAACAAAACAGAAGTTAGATTGTAGCTCTTCCACTCTATCTCACTCAGATTTATTCTTAGTGGTCTGCAAAGGCCTCCACACATACTTCATTATTTTCCTGTCCTCTACTTTACTGCTGTTCCCATTGCTCACTCATCTCTAGTGACAACAGCAGCTTCCTGCTATTTCTTGACCACATTTGGCAGGCTTTCACATTCAGGGCCTCTATACTGATTACTCCTTCAGCCTAGAATATTCTCCCCCGAGACATACATACACACCTCACTTGCCTCACCTCCTTCAAATCTGTGCTAAAGTGTTACTGTTTTAGAGTGGCTTTCCTTAATTGGACTCTCCCCAATTCCTCTACCCCACAATCCTACCTACCTTCCCCATATTATTTTTTCCCAAGATATTTATTGTTTTCTAACCACATAGTTTACTTTATATTGTCTGCTTCCCCCCAACTAAGCTCAATGAGAAATAAGACTGTCTTTTGCTCACTGCTCTTTTCCACCTAGAATATTGCCTACCACATAGTAGGTACTCAATAAATATTTGGTGAATAAACTAAACTCAGAGGCAATGAATATTATTTAAGAATTAGGATGACAGTCTTACAAGTCAGCTTTAACTCAAACAGCACTGTGCAAAGTGGGATATGGTAAGGGGGCAAGGGGGAGTTAGGAAGGTTAAGAGTGAAAGCAGTGTCAGCCTCTAGAAACCTGTAAGAATCCAAGGCCTACATCAGGGCTTAGGCAATAAGGACTGAAAGAAAAGGGAGGTTGGGAGGGGCAAGTATATTGGCTAGCTAAACATGAGAGTACAGAGAACCAGAGAAACAAATAAGTTGAAATTAATTAAACAGTCCCTAAATTTTCACTACTATCATTGTTAGAAAAAAATGATACCACATTTTTTTTTCCTGTACGCCTAAAATAAATTAAATTAGTGAGAATTGTAAGTAAAATAAGTATATGTTTAAGGACGTTCTTTCTTGTAAAATAAGAAATAAGGTCATTTGCAGAACTAAAGGTAGTGAAAGTAATACTGCAGGCTAAGAGAAGAAAATTTCACAGGGCGCCTGGGAGGCTCAGTCGGTTAAGTGTACAACTTTGGCTCAGGTCATGATCTTGTGGTTCGTGGGTTCATGCCCCGTGTCAGGCTGAGACAGCTCAGAGCCTGGAGCCTGCTTCAGATTCTGTGTCTCCCTTTGTGTCTGTCCCTCCCTGACTCACGCTCTGTCTCTCAAAAATAAATTTAAAAACATTAAAGTTTTTTTTAATTTCAGAGATGAAGTTTAGACAAGAAGCTTCAAGTGAAGTTGAGGTCCAATAAAAGGAACACATAAATAGAACATCCAGCTGGTGTCAAAGGGATGTGTACATAGAACTCAAGTGATGGTAAGCTTTGGGTTTCAGAAAGGTCACTAACACAGGTGTTAAAACTATCCTTTAAAAAAAACCTGATTATCTAATTACAGGGTTTCTTAATTTTAATAAATCATTTGACAGAGTTAATTATGATATATTTATGATTTATGAATGACCTGAAGATATGTATAGCACTGTATTACAATTTAACTAATTTGCTAAACAGTATACCAAAAGTGAAGAATAAAAAATGAAAACATTAATGTCAAATTTGAGAAGAGTTTCTAGTTTCTAGTTGTATAAGCTCTGTCCTTTCCCTGTCCCAATCAATATTTTCAAAAATGATTTCGTATATTAGGGGTCACAAAAGCAAACACCTTCAATGGCTAAGCAACAAATGTAAATGTGTGAGGCCAAAATGGGTACTGTAGTAAGGGGTAGTG
Organism: Panthera leo; assembly: GCF_018350215.1. NCBI lineage: Eukaryota > Metazoa > Chordata > Mammalia > Carnivora > Felidae > Panthera > Panthera leo. The sequence goes on from NC_056687.1 coordinate 65,619,810, forward strand.
GTTAATAAATCAGATAGATAGTACAAAACTTAACTGTAAGCATCCTAATTCACAAAAATATTAACAGAATGCACTAGCCAAATAAAACACATCAGGGGATGAATGTGGCAATTTACAATTTTCTGACTTTAACCACAATCACCAAAGACTGACACAAACCCAAGAAGAATGGCTTAAAATGGAAGACCAAATAAGAGTTTAAAGAACTCTAATATCCAGGAAACCTACAATATAATATTTAACAAAGATAAATACAAAACCCTATGATTAAACTCAAAGTATCAATTTATTATGTAGAATGACAGATAAGACTTGACATCAATTCAGTTGGAAAATAAATGATAGGTGTAATGAAGAGAACTCAAAAGGCAATCTACATTGAGGTGCAGTTAATGAGAAACTTAATGCAATATTAGATTACAGTTGAACTATTATGTTCAGATCAGTAAAGATAATTCCACTCTACTTGGCACAGTTCAGGCTCCATTTGACATACGGATAAGTATCCATTTTTAGGCAATGTATTTTATTCCTAATATTAAAAAAGCAGAATACACCAAAGAAAGATTAAAGAAACCATGTCTGCTATAGGTTGAATGTTCTAATTCACTACACTATGAGAAATATGGGATTTAAATTATATTTAGACTACTGCTTTGCAGATTAACATAAACCTGTCTCTTTGCTCAAATATATTGTTTATTCACTCCATTAATTCTCAAAAACTTGCAACTTCTTTAGAACCATACAGGACATCTGTCCATTTTGTAAGTGAAGTATAAATGTCCATATACATTTAAAACTGTCATTTTGAATGTCTTCATTTTCTGAAACATTGAAGGTGTCTCGTTATACTTAAAGGCACTGTAAATACCTTTTATTTCATTGTTCTGTGCTTGTATTAAAATCACATCCACTTTTTTTTTTTTTAATCTAACTGGATCCTAAGGCTGGAAACCAAAGCAGCCAACTAATAACACTATCACTGCTCTTGATTTGAAATAAATGGGCTCAACAATATCATGTTCTTTAAATACTCTTATTAAACTTACAGACAGATATTCTGCTAAATGTAATAGTCATAGGAATAATCCCTGAGGAAAGCCCATCTGTAGGAAACATCAAGTACAGAAAAGACTAATATTTTCACATTCCAAAAGTAGTTTTATTGGGAGGTTCATGAAAAATATAATTCATGGGACAGGGTATGCTACTATTTTGAGAAGAAAGGACCACGACTCAGCTTTTCTATCACTTGTAATTTTCTAAAATATCCTAGGTCTCCCATTTTCTCAATGTAGTCTCTCTCTTTTAGGTTACTAGACAATATTTGAATACTCACAGCTTAGCTATAAGCTTTAAAAGCCAAATATAAAAATACAACATGTAAAAACTATCATTTGAATGGATATGCCTGAAAACAGTCTCTCACATAATGAGAAAGTACTAATTTCAAAGGACAATTACTAGGTTTCCCCCAAATTTACTAAGGAGTCACTGTTATATATCTTTCAAATTTTTTTTAATTTTGCTTTTTTTTTTCTTTACATTTTATTTATTTTTGAGAGAGAGAGACAGAGCACAAGTGGGGGAGGGGCAGAGAAAAAGGGAGACACAGAATCTGAAGCAGGCCCCAGTATCTGAGCTGTCAGCACAGAACCTGATGCAGGGCTCGAACCCACAAACCATGAGATCATGACCTGAGCCGAAGTCGGATGCACAATCGACGGAGTCACCCAGGTGTCCCATGTTATATATCTTTTAAAAAGAATTCTGCTAATATACAAAATGGGTCTTATTCAGAAATCTCTAAAATATTACATGATGTACAATTTAGGGAGTATTTCTCTCAGTGGTTCAGTTTTTCTACTTGTCACTTTAATTAACAAACTACTCTCTAATTGCTGGTAATCACTCCTCTGTGAACTCTACTCTAAAACCATTCAGTCAGGAATAAATTTAAGTGATAAAACTTTGATCACACCTAACAACTAAACAAGAGCTGAGACAACTCTATCCAACATTTGGAAAATAGACAGATGATTTTTGAGGTCAAGGAGGTCAAGGAAACAAAATTACTTGAGGCTGCAGCTTTAAGCAAAATCATGCTATAATTCTAAAAATTTGATGGAATGCAAAGCGGCTTATCATAGAACCCACTAGAAGACATTCAACAAAGTAGACAGCCCAGGATTCTCCTCAGAACTGGGTTTGGGAACTTGACTAGCAAACCTCCTCCCCAAAAAACACAAAAAACAAAAAACTTAAAAATGAATGCCTTTTCTCCAATGGGTGTGCCAGAGTAGGCCAGAGATGGGAATAACACTAATAGTAAAGTGGGTCGATTAGGGAAAGGGAAATATTCTTTTCCTTGGGAGGGGTGGGAATGGGGAAAGGGAGACAAGTACCTGGCATAGAAGATAATGGCAAGCTTCATCCTCATCTCACATTATATATAACACAAAATAAATACCAAAACTACAAAAGTTAAAAAAATAACAACTATAAATCTACCAGAGGAAAACATGAGTGTGTTTGCAATCCTGGAGGCAAAATATCTATAAGCTATTAAGGAAAATGATGCCATTAAGATTATATAAAAACATAAAACTTTTATACAACTTTCTGGAAGAAAAAAAAAAGAGCCAAATTTTAAAAAAGGACAAAACCATCAAAAACTATTAGAACTAATTAATGAATTCAGTAACACTGCAGGGTACAAAAGTAATATACAGAAATCTGCTGTATTTCTACACACTAATAACAAAGTAGCAGAAAGAGAAATTAAGAAAACAATCCCATTTATACCTGCATCATAAAGAAGAAAATACCTAGGAATAAATTTATCCAAGGTGGTAAAAGACCTATACTCTAAAAACTATAAAACAATGATTAAAAACATTGAAGACAACACAAACAAAAAGATGTACCATGCTCACGGACTAGAAGAATTAACATTGTTAAAATGTCCATGCTACCCAAAGCAATCTATAGATTCAATGTAATGTCTATCAAAATACCAAGAGTATTTTTTCACAGAACTAGAAGAGATAATCCTAACATCTGTATGGAACCACAAAATATCCCAAATACCCAAATCAATCTTGATAAAGAAGAGCAAGGCTGGAGGTATTACAATCCCAAACTTCAAATTACACTACAGAGCCATAATAAAAAAGTATGGTACTGACACAAAAACAAACACATCGATCAGTGGAAAAGCCAGGAAACTCAGAATTAAACCTACCTTGGTCAATTAATCTACAATGAAGGAGGTGAGAATATAAAATGGGGGAAAAGACAATCTCTTCAATAAATGGTGTTAGGAAAAACGGAGAGCTACATGTAAAAGAATGAAACCAGACCACTTTCTAACATAAACCATAAAACTCCTAGATGAAAATATAGGCAGTACATTCTTGGATACCTGCCTTAGCAATATTTTTCTGGTTCCATCTCCTCATGCAAGGGCAACAATAACAAAAGTAAACAAGTGGGACTACATTAAACTAAGAAGCTTTTATACGGTGAAGGGAACCATCAACAAAACAAAAAGGCAATCTACTGACTGACAGAAGATCTTTGCAAATGATAGATCTGAAAAGGGGTTAATATTCCAAATATATAAAGAAGTCATACAATTCAACACCAAAACCACCCCAAATAATCCAATTAAAAATGAGCAAAAGACCTGAATAGATATTTTCCCAAAGAAGTCATAGAGATGGCCTATAGGCTCATGAAAACACACTCAATCTCACTAATCATCAGGGAAATGCAAATCAAAACCACAGTAAGATACCACCCTCACACCAGTCAGAATGGCTAGTATCAAAAAGACAAGAAACAGCACAAGTGTTGGCGAGGATGTGGAGAAAAGGGAAACCTCATGCACCGCTGGGTAGGAATGTAGACTGGTGCAACCACTGTGGAACAGTATGAAGATTCCCCCCAAAATTAAAACTAGAACTGCCATACAATCTAGTTTCACTATCTGGGTATTTACTTGAAAAAAATGGAAACACTAATGTGAAAAGATATATGCATCCCTAGGTTTACTGCAACAGTATTTACCACAGCCAGGACATGGAAGCAAAATAAGTGTCCATCAATAGATGAATGGATAAAAAAGATGTGGCATATATACACAATGGAATATTACTCAGCAATAAAAAAGAATGAAACCTGCCATTTGTGACAACATGGATGGACCTAGAGAGTTTATGCTAGTGAAATAAGCCAGACTAAGAAAGACAAATATCATATGCTTTCACATAAATGTGGAGTCTAAAAGAAAAAACAAACAAACAAAACAGAGACTCCTAAATACAGAAAACAAACTGATGGTTGCCAGAGGGGAGGGGAATGGGGGGATAGGTGAAGGGGGTTAAGAGGTACAAACTTCAACTATAAAATAAGTAAGTCACAAGGATGAAAAATACAGCATGGGGAATGTAGTCAATAATATCATTAATAATTCTGTATGGTGACAGGTGTAAACACACTGATCATGGTGAGCATTTTGTAATGTACGTAGTTGTCAAATCACTATGGTACACTGAAAAATACTATCACACGTTGTATATCAACTATAATTTTTTAAAAATTGACAACTTGGCAAAAAAATTTCTGCTCATATAGGACAAATGACTAATGTTTTTAAATTTCATTTTTTTAGAGACACAGAGTGTGCGTGCGAGTAGAGGTGGGAGAGAGAGAGAGGGAGAGAAACAGAATCCAAAGCAGGTTCTGCCGTATCAGCACAGAGCGCGATGTAGGACTCGAACTCACAAACTGTGAGATCATGACCTGTGCTGAAGTCAGATGCTTAACTTAACTTAGCCACCTAGCTGCCCCTAATTTGTTTTGTTTAAAATACAAATAACTCATTAATTATGACCGAAGTCAGTAAGAAAATACTAACGTTCCGATGAAAAAAAAAATTAAAAGGGACATAAACAAATGGCTGATAAGTCCTACCAATGGCCAATAAAAATAAAGATGCTTAACCTCATTCATAATTAAAGAACTATAATAAAAATAACAATGAGCTATCATTGTTCACCTAACAAACCAGAAAAGAAAATTCAATCTGAGAAAAGTATGTATTGGGACAGGGTCATTGTTCAATATGAACTATTATACACTTGTGCTGAAAACCCCAAACTCTTGCAACTTCTTGGGAAATCAATGCACTAATATACTACATCCCAAAGAGATGTACAGAGATCCAATTCAACTCAGCAATGCCATTTCTAGGAATCATGTGTATGAAAATATGTCTTTGCATGTGCACACAAAAAGACAGTTGGAGGGGTGCTTGGGTGGCTTAGTTGGTTAAGCGTCCAACTTGGGCTCAGGTCATGATCTTGTGGTTCATGAGTTCAAGCCCCGCATTGGACTCTGTGATGACCATAAGAACCTGGAGGCTGCTTCAGATTCTGTGTCTCCCTTGCTCTCTGCCCCTCCCCCACTAGTGCTCAGTCTCTCAGTCTCTCTCTCAAAAATAAATAAACATGAAAACAAACTTTAAAAGACAATTGGAAATTTGCTTAGAGCAAGAAATTAAAAAATAATCTGCATGCCAGAAAGTAGAGACATGCTCAAAAGCAAAACTAAACAAAAGCCCACATGAATAGGGTATGTCAAAAGTAGACAGAAGCTAACTGGAAAGAGCTCCCAAAGGCCAAAGCTGGAATAGTCCGATCAATAAAATGACTAAAAAGATTAATAAATGGGGGAGAAAAGACCATGTCTCATGCAGAAGAAATCCAAATAATTATGTAGCCGATCTGCTCTTAAGGAGAAGGAACATAAGTCCTCCCTTCTGAGCTGTAGGTTTCCTTCCAAAGTAACTTCCTTACAAAGGACAAAGCATGGAAAGCTGCAGGGGTGGGAGGGAAGGGGTATAACTTCACAGTGGAGAAAACTGAAATTAGGTCAGCCAGGTGATCAAGGTTAATAACATCCACAAGTTGTGCTAATGGTATATGCCATTGATATGATGTGACGAAAACAGCACTGTGGACTTTTCCAAATAACCAATTTATTATGAGATAAATATCACACAAACCCCTAATAGTGAGGCAAGCAACCAGTACTCCTCAAAACTGTCAGTCACCAAGAGCAAGGAAAAGTCTGCCACAGTCAAGAGGTGCCTAACAGACAAAATAACTAAATGTAATGTGGTAGCCTAAATGGGGTCATAGAAGAGAAAAAAGCATTAGGAAAAACTAAGGAAATCTAAATAAACTATGGAATTTAGTTAATAATAATGTATCAATTTGATTCATTAATGCTAACAAATGTAACCATACTAATGTAAGATGTTAACAATAGGGGGAAATTAGGTGCAGTGTCTATGCATATAGACATAAAACACCACATTGTTATATTTGGGGAATGAGGGCAACATGTTTCAAAATAATATGAGTATTATTACATTAACATGTGATATACATCCTCATATATGAATACAGGAAATTTACTTCTACAGAGAGGGATTTGAGGATTTAGATATCAGGTTAAAGATTTTACTTTTATCTACTGTCCTGTGTTATTTAAATTTTTTTCTAATATGAACTGTAATATTTTATAGTTTCATTAAAATATATTAAAATAACATAAAAACAAGGTGGTAACTGATATTCAAAAGAAACCTACAGATTCACATCTTCAAATAAATGACAGTTATCATCTCACTTGCTATCATTTATATCATTTATAATTTATGAAGAGCCTTGACAATTCATCTACCTCAAGAATTTTGCATTATCTATACATTCATTCTCTAGTTCACACTCCTATTGAAAAGCCTGCATTGATCATCAGGAAAATTTTCATACAGATAATATGTATACCACTTTAATAGAATTCAACATGAAATTTTAAGTAACAAAATTGTGGAGTTATTTACACAACGTCTTTATTTCAGTAAATAAAATTCTCTGCTACCAGTGATTTTCACAAAATAAGGAAGGTGAAAGAGAGAAGATAAAGGAATGGAGGAGAGTTGTATTTTGTAAAGTAGACCAGGTGTACACAGTTATAACTTTGTACAGCATTTCTATACATACACCATTTCTAGAACTTGAGATTTCATTTAATTAAAAAGTAACAAAAGACGCTTTTCACATAGGGAGGCTGACCTTGATCCAATCAATCACTTATGAACTCCTTTCTTACATCCCTAGCCTCACCTCCCACTACTAGACCCACACTCCCATACTTCATATACCAGAACTTTCAAAATACTTGTATCTCTTCTACACAGACTATGTTGTTTAACCTCACCAAGCATTTCAAACATCCTGTACTTCTAACCTGGCACACTTATACTGTACTATTTATCTAAAGAGCTCCTCCTCAAAACCCTGAGTAAGTATCATTTTTCCTATGTAATTCCTTTGCTGACCACTCTGGATAATTTATTACTTTTCTCTATAGTATTTCTGTTCATAGTGCAAGTAATTGTTACTCCATTTGTCATTTTACAGTATATTTCTTTTCTTGTCCTTCTCAAATTCATTTAGACAGACCTTATACTTTGTCTTTGTACCTAAAACACTATATAGTGCCAACAGGCTGAAATTAAAACGAACTTGGAAGATTTCAGAGAGTGGGTATTTGGAAAGAACACAGACTTAATAGCTGAAGAGTCTACAACTATGTGGCAGTAAGCACCACATAAATTTTGGATATTATTATCACTGCTGCTATAATTTTTGTCATAGAACAAAAGGATATTTACTCTTTTCTAAAAATTCTCCAAAGTAGACACTATACAACTTCTCCTTGTTTAGCAATAATTACTGAGATATTTTTAAATGTTATATTTCTAATACACTACTCCTGGAGAAATTTACATTCTATGCTAAATAGTATATATAGCATACTATACAGACCCTGGAGACAGACTTTCTAGAGTTGACTCCTAACTTTGCCACTCAATAGCTGTAGGACTCTCAGGTAACTTACTTAACTGCAACTGCCTCAGTTTCTTCTTCCATAAAATGGGGGATAGTAACAGTACCCATTCTTTATGGGGTCGCTGTAAAGTTTAAGTGAGTTATAAAGTACATGTAAAGTGCTTACAGCAATACCTGACGCAGAGCAAGTGTAATATATATTTGCTATTAAACAATAAATTGTAAAATAGTTAATGTTTATTAAGTGTTAATTATATGCCAAGTGCTATGATAAGCACTTAAACTTATTACACTTTTTTCTTACAAAACCCTTACTGTATAGATGAGAAGGGGAAAGGGCTTACTACAGTAAGTATCTTGCCCAGTCATACTGCTATCAAGTGGCAGAATTGGGAGGCAAATCCAGCTAGTGCTCTTTAATTTTCAGAACAGATTCACTCCTACCCTTTCCTCTCCAGGGCTAGTGACAAACAGGCATAATCAAGCACAGCATTCTTCTCTCTGATCCCAAAAGCAGTGGTAGAATCTTCCTCTGCATACAGCCCTCTACACAGTTACTATCAATAGAACAAAGTTAATATGAGGAATGAAATCAATTTGTCATCCTTGCTATTTAAACTGCCTCTCATGCAAGTAGAGGGAGAGTTTTATTTTAAGGAAGGCAATTTCTTTATTATCCAAGTAATCAATCTATGATGAACAAAGGTAAGATATTTTCACACGGAAGTTTACTTATAAAAATTTTTCTTAAAAAATTAATTTAAATAAAATTTAAGGCTCCTGTAAAGACACAATGTGCTTTACATACTATGTCCTTCAGAGTCCTAGGGTTCTACAGAGGTGAGCTGCAACTCAGGAAAAGCAAAGTCAGCTGGCCCCATACCCCAGTTTGAACCAAAGCAATTTTCCTTTTTATCTGTTCTATTTATAGAATAGGGGTTCTTCATAAAATTTTATTTAGGGGGAAATGAATTTCTACTGCCAAATACTGATAATGAAAAAACACCATTCTCTAGGGTACTCAGAATTCACAAAAGTATATTAAGCCTAGACTTTCAAAACATTCAAAAATCCCATTTTTCCTCTGGTCAAGGAGAAAGAGTGCTATTTTTTCTGAACTAAATCAGAGTTACTACAACCTACTGGGTAATCTAAAGTATACTAATTGACTACATGATGCTCTAGTTACTATAGCAAACACTAGTAATTCCAATCAGAAGACTACCACTAAGACTAAGTAACACCTCTGGTCTCTGTTCTGACTTAATTCCTCCTTCTTTTAGTCATCCTGGTTACTCCTTTCCTCAGTTATATGCTAAAAGCTGATTATTCATAATCCCTAAATAAAAATACTGTTTAAAATGGCAGAGTGGAGCAAAATAAAGACAAGTTCACCAAAACAGATATAACCTTTCAAACTGTGATCAGTGGAAATATCTGCCAAGTATTACAGCAATCCTACTCTAACTTCATCCACAACTGAAGAGTGCTTATGGACAAAAATTATGATGAAGCTTTGGGATAGCTTAGCTATAATTTTAAAATTAAAAATAACAATGTGGGAGTAGTTAGGGGGTATTATGCAGTTCAACAACTCAGTGAAATACATACTATATAACCAATAACCAGAAATATTATGAGATCTCCAATATTTAATAAGGTTATAAATAATTATTCATACAATTTTGTAAAACATGTACAAATAGAATGAGATATGTAGAGATGTAGAAGTTAAAAGTCAGGATAGAAAGAGAATGAAGAAGGCTCAGGACAGATGAGAATCTATATAAAGATTTGGAAGGATCAGGCATTCAACGAAAGATGGGTAGAAACCCAATGAAAGAAGAGTACACAAACCCAGAGATGAGGCTGAAATCCACAGAGGGAGTAACCAAGAGAGAGAGCAACAGACACACACCAGAGTTAAAGAGGGAAAAGAAATGAGGGGGTGACATAGACCAAGAAAGAGGGACAGAAACCCAGACCAAAACATAGAGAGACCCAGAACCCAGAGTAAAAGGAGCAAAAACCCAGAAAGTAGATGGAGGAGACTAAACAGAAGTGAGACAATAGGCATAGAAGAGACAGAAAACGGTAGAGAGATAATGATGACGATGAAAAGGTTACAAAATATTTCATATCTGAACTCATACATCAACTAAGTCTTTCATCCTTATAATCTTGAAACACTGAATTCTGCTCTTTCTCAACCTCAAAATTTCTAAAAATCATCCCCCTAACTGCCTCCTCACATCTCCTTTGGGCTCCTGTTCTGACCACTGATCTCCTGTCCAGATGGTCCCCTAAGGTCTCTGAAACCCCAAAAAGGAACTCTTTTGAATCCAGTCTCTTCATGGAGGCTTTTTATACTGCTTTGCCCTTACACTGCTTTTCCCCAGATCCACTGGATCCCACCCAAAGGCAATGGTTTCCCTACAGCTCTCTCAAATGAGGACTCTTCTCACCCTCAACACATTCTAGGACCAGCAGACAATACTTGGCAAACTGCTGGCTCTTTGCTGTGCTGGTCTCAAACAGCCCCTCTCCCAGAACTCCTAAGAGCTCTATCACATGGCTACACAACTCTATCAACCCAACTTTGTCAATATCATTTCTCCACTTAGCACCCCACTTCCTGACACCACCACCACCACTACATGTGAAATCATACATGTATCTAATGGGTATTTCTATTTGCTTGTCCCAGAGACATCTCAAAACTATTAACTTGTTACTTCCTCCCCCCCAAATTTTTATATATATAAACATAAACACACACACACACACACACGCACACACACAGGCAGTACACCAAGCTTCTCTTCAGACAGAAATCATCTTTAAAGATCTGTAAGAATTTCCTAAGACATTTAGATCTCTTTCTACAACTGTAGTTCTAAGTTCACTCTCAGTAATCTACTGTTGGAGAGTCAGAACTGGTAATAACATACCTAAGCTCCTGGGGTACTTGGGTGGCTCAGTTGGTTAATGTCTGAGTTTTGATTTCGCCTCAGTCACGATCTCATAGATTGTGGGATCAAGCCCTGCCTCAGGCTCCATGCTGAGCGTGGAGGCTGCTTCAGTTCTCTCTCCCCTTCTCTCTCTGCCCCTCCCCAACTAGCGTTCTCTCCTCTCTTGCTCAAAATAAATAAATATTTAAAAACAACAACAACAACAGAACAAACCTGAACTCTCAACCTTAGAGCAGAACCCGTCTTTTCATATGGGACATATTAGTTTATTACCTGGTCTCTTGAGTAATGTTAGCCCTGCCAGAACAATTCAGAAGAATGGAAGTAGAGATGGTGAGGAAAGCAAGAAGAAATCATCTTTTCGGTGGCTAGAAGATCATGGGAGGTCCTGCACCTGTGTATTTCTGCATATCTTCAGAAAACCTCTTTTTGTTAAGGAAGGATCATTATTTTCAGCAATATATCACAACTTTTTTTTCCCCTTTCTGTTTTGTTAATGAAGCTATCCAAAATTAAGAGGAATCTTTTTTTCACTATGAAAAATTTACAATGCTCAAGAGAAAGTTCTGAGATAAATAAAACATTATAGTTTCTTTTTTATAATAGAGGTTCACTGTCCTTCTGGTTAACCTCCTTTAATAACTTCTCAATTGCTCTTTATCTATAAGACCATTTTTAATAATAAGCAGCTCTAAACAGCAACAGGGAGGAAAATCATCCATTGGGGTACACAAATAATAGTCCACTGTCACTACCAAGGCAGAATTAAGTGAGGGTGAGGGCAGACTGTGATCAGGGCTTCCACCAGACCAAAACCAGATAGGTAAGCCTTTTGATGCCACCACAAACACAGCCTTATATTCAAAAGTTTGATATTCTTCTTTTTCTGCTCTTTATATTTGTAAGCATTAAATGAGTTAATATTTGTAAAGTACTAAAAACAGTATCTGCCATATAGGGAGAGCTAATAAAGTAATCAGGAGAAAATGTTTAGGGGCTTTGATAATTCCGACCTCTACTTTCCTCCCTGAGGTATTATTATGTCTAGCATCTAACAACAAAAAGTCATGAGGATGCAAAATTCCATTGTAAGAGTGCTGTGAACATAACAGATGTTCCATAATTTTATTTGGGAAGGGTCAGGAAAAAGTAAAGACATCAAAACAAATAAGATTAAAGACATAACATGCTGTTTGCTAGGTTTTTAAGAAAAAAAAAAAAGTGGCATGAACCTCATAATTGGCTTTAGAAACAAAAGAGCTCAAATACTTATAAAGGCTTACAGTCCCTAATACAAGCACCTGAGAAACAAGAGTCACAAAGGAACCAATTTGCTAATTATCATTGCTAAAACATTAGCTGTGACTCACACTCACACACACACACACACACACACACACACACACACACACACACACACAAATATATAAATAACATTTATGTATCTACAGAATGTATATCACAGTCTTGGCTTAAGACATAGGCATCTTCCCATATTACAGGCTCTGTCATGAAAAAAATAACTTCTAAGGAAATAACCTAACTAAAATTTAATGGAAAATGATTAAACTCTGATACACTGGGAAATAGTTACATGAAGTAAAAAGAACACTGGGCTTAGTAATCAAGAGGGATTATAGATCTAGGAACTTAAGATAGTATGTGCAACTTGACGTCAAAAATATCAAATGAGCCTATCCAAAGTCATATTTATTTAGCCAAAAAGATTAAGTAGTTTGTTAACTTTCTGGTCTCCCCCCTCACCAGAAACCAGTAAAGTAGAAATTTAAGGAAAATACTGAATCTAGGAAGAAGGGACAGTGAACAGGCAGAAAGAAGAAGGTAAAACAGAAGAAACAGACTTTCTGTGCTTCCATCTCCAGGGAGCACAATGACATTAATTATTATTATTTGAAGAGAAAAACCAAAAGGGTCAGGGATTCACAGTACATGGTCTTCTTAAATTATCCTTTGCTTTCACAAAATTAAATGCAATCATAAATAATGACCATGTATAACAAGCTCTGTAATACTGTACCTTTCTAACTTTCTCCCTCACCAAGGATAGGTTAAATTTGCCTCCCAATGTTGAAGTCTCATTCTGGTCCTACTAAAGTCCTCCTGTTCCCCTTTCCCTCCAATACTTCCACTTAACAAAATGACATCATTTTCCACCCTCTAATAAACAACTAGAACTATCATGTGGCTCCAGAAACGCATAAGGAACGCAGAAGTTTAAAAAATAAATAAATATATGTGTGTGTATGAGTGTGTGTGTTTGTGTGTGTGTGTGTAAAGAACTAAAGACAAATGTTCCAAAAAAGAAAATTCTTCAAAATTCATTTCCCTTTATCATCTCATTAACATTTTCTGATATAACTACTGGTAGTCAATGATTATGTCTTGAGCTCAGGATTACTAGGGCTTATGCTTTAGAATTCTTCCATTTAATATTAGCAAAACTGTTTCACTCACTGGGCCAGGGTGGGGGATCGGGTGCAGAACAAGGACTATTTTTAGAATAACAAGTCTATCACAATATTCAGTACACACTTTCTTCAAGACCTACCTTCTCACCACTTGAGTAGAAGAAATAACGCAATCGGACTATGTTACAGTGATCTAGCTTTCTCATGATTTGGAGCTCTCGGTTCTGAAAAGGAAACACATGAAAATATTTTTTAAAGGATAAATGCTATTCACCATATTGACTACGATACTAAAATTTCATAACAATAAACACTACAAAGAACAGGCCATGGATAGGTTACTAAAAAGTATGGTCTAGGGGTTGGGAGGCTGGGCAACATAGGTGAAGGGGATTAAGAGGTACAAAGTGCCCACTGTAGAATAAATAAATCATAGGGATGAAAAGTACAGCACAGGGAATATAGTCATTAATACCGTAATACACTTATCGTGGTAAGAATTTCATAATGTATAGAACTGTCAAATCACTATGTTGTACACTTGAAATTAATATAATATTATGTCAATTATACTTCAATTAAAAATTTAAAAACTAAAACAATAACAAAAATTTTCTAAACAAGATAAAAAGTATGGTCTGTACTGACCTGCAAACTATTTGTTATTAGTCTATGAACTATTTACTACTGCCTTGCGATAAGATAAACACAGAAATTGAGAATAAGTGCTTAGAATCTTTCACAGCAATTTGACAGAATAATTTCATATTTATGAATCTTAAGAGTGGGGCCTATATTTTGTATTTTTTAATTTCACTTTTCTAGTAATTGATTTGTATTTTATTTTACAAAAATATCAGTCTGATGAACTGGAAATTTTTTTAACTAATACTTCACAACTAATAGCTTGAGAAGCAGTGATCTATATTATGACAGAGATACCTGGAATGAGCTATTACTACTGGAATCTTTCACAACTAATATAAAAATCAAGCTTCTCACTAAACACATAAATTTGGGTGCAAAGAGCTCTTACAAGCCCCACTATCTTCCAAGATATGGTAAAAAAAAAAAAAAAAAATTCTGAGAGCCCCATAAGAAAGGTTCAGTTGCTAAGTTTTACAGAGTTATAATAGGACATCCCAGAAACTGTACAGTCTTGATAAATTTATAAACCACACAAATAATTTTTCCTTTGGGGAGTTTCAAAGTTATGTTCATTCTTCATGAAAAGAAACCATCAAATAATATGATGGCTTCCTAACAACATAAGTTTTTGCAGTAATAAATTCAAAGAGTATATATTAACAAAGAAGATACATTCCAACAATATACTTGGCTGTCAAAAGTCCAGTTAATAAAGGCAAATTACATAACAGAAAAAATATTAAAAAGTACCAGCTATATGATCAGGAAATATAAAATTTCAGGTAAAATAGTGAATTAGAAGAGCTACAAAACATAAAAGTTAATATACCTGGGAATCTGGATGGAAAAAATGCTTTATGGTTAGAAAAAAAAAGCCAAAAAAAGAGGGGCTGGAGGTTGCACAGCAGATGAGGAGCCTAATCAGCAGAACTATCCTAGAACAGAGTGGGCTCCAGTTCTTAGATGATAGAAGGGGCTCCTGGGTGGCTCAGTCAGTTGCACATCTAACTTTGGCTCAGGTCATGAACTCGCCGTTTGTGAGTTTGAGCCCTGTGTCGGGCTCTGTGCTGACAGCTCAAAGCCTGGAGCCTGCTTTGGATTCTGTGTCTCCCTCTCTCTCTGCTCCTCCCCCACTTGTGCGCTCTCTCTCTCTCTCTCAAAAATAAATAAATGTAAAAAAAAATTTTTTTAAAGAAAATAATTTATGTAATACTAACAAAAAAAAAAAAAATCAAACCTGGACCTACAAATGGCACCTTAAAAAACGAAGGCCATACATGAGAACAGAGAAACAAAACCATGAGAGGTAAGCAAACAAAAAGCAACATGGCACAGGTAATTCCAACCATAACAAAAACCACATAAAATGTAATTAACTAAGCACACAATCAAAGGCAGAGAATGGCAGACTCGATAAGAAAGCAAGCTCCAACTATATTCTCTCTATGATACACACACTTTAGATTCAAAGACACCAACAGCTTGAAAGTAAAAGGATGGAAAAAGATACAGCAAGTAAACAGCACCAAGAGATCTGGAGCAGCAATGTTATTAGCAGACAAAGTAAATTCTGAGAGACAGCGATTTCCCCATTTCCTACCAGATAAAGTCTAAATCACTTCATATTCTGGTTCCTTATTATCAGCTTCATCTTATCTTCCACTCATAACCAACATGATCATAACTAGATCCCACTTCTCACTCTTTCTGACCATATTATCTCATTCCCAATTCTAAACCACTGATCACATCATCACTGGAATGTCTTGATCCCTCCCTTCCACCTACACACATTCTATCCATCCTTGAAGTTCCTATTCAACTCCCACCTCTTTCACAAGGCTATCCCCAGCTGTTCCAACTCACACTAATCTTCTCTAATCTCTAAATTCCTGCAGCACCTACCAATATTTTAGAATTTAGTATATACTTTCTTGGTTTTTATTTTTGTAAACTGTAGTTCAATAGTGTCATGTAAAAGAATGTGTTTCAAAAAGTACCTTATAGAAATCAGATACTAACTACATTGTAGTCACTGTAGGGAAACACAACACACACTCACACAACTTGTCCAACTAACTTACTATACATGTGCCTTAAGAAAAGCTGAATTTTGTATCTTTCTGTATCAGAGACGGAGCTCTCAAGGCTGGTTACTTTGTCGTTCACAGAGTAAATTCCCTGTTTTTATAATTTCTTCTGCCTTACAACTTGCTGTAGACCAGTATTCTCAAACTGTGGGATCAGCCAATAAGGAAATGAGAAGGGGGTGGGTAAGGAGAAAAGAATAAGAAGTTTAATACAGTAAGACTAAGGACTTTTTCATCAAACTTACTTCAGTTATTTTTCTGTGCACTGGGTTGCAATGTAAAATCTACTTCTTACTACAAGATCATAGTTAAAAATTTTAAATCCATTGTAGAAAAACAACCTGTCTATAAAGGCAAAATTTTTCCAATACAGAAAAGATAAAAACTTACATGTAAACTATTCTTATCATTCCCACCTAAAACAAAATAAGAGAAAACAAAAAGACTGCTCAAGATGGAATAAATAACACACAAGTATAAGAAAACCTGAAAGGTACATTTAAAGGAAAAATTATCCTTTTGGTTTAACCAATAGCCATTAACACATATCCTCCTCTAAAGTAGACAGGGGCTATTGTTCATTTTTACATCATTTGACATCTCACACTTTAAAAAGGGGGGGGGGGGGGGGAGAGGGGTACTTCCAAAGCTAAAAGCACTATGTCAAGGGAATCCCTAAAGGGTACTTTACATACCCTATGTAAAATTCAATAAAGGAAAAGCTAACTTTTAGGTGAAGTAACAACCAGAAAGCTTAATAATACTGTAGATGTCAGGTAGGCAGCATATGGCTATCATCTTCTCTTCTTCACCAAATTTCATTCCACTGGATCTTTCCTACCATAGAAAGTTCCATTTTCATAAAATCTAGTAAAATAGGACTGACTTCAAAAGTTTTGCTTCAGGGGTGCTGGGTGGCTCAGTCGGTTAAGCGTCCAACTCTTGTTTTCCACTCAAGTCATGATCTCTCAGTTGGTGAGTTTGAGCCCTGCATTGGGCTCTGCACTGACAACAGTGTGGACCCTGCTTGGGATTCTCTCTCTTTCTCTTTATCTCTGACTCCCCCCTGCTTACTCTCTCTCTCTCTCTCTCAAAATCGATAAACTTAAAAAAAAAAAAAAAGTTTTGCTTCAAAGGCTATTTTTTCCAAAACATACCTTCTTCTTCAGAAACAAATTACCTAAAGTTCCATCATCCTTCTTCTGAAATCACACTAGGACTGAAAAAGTGTTTATTTCAATCCATTTCTAAATCTTTGATTCCAGAGTAAATTCAGATACCCCCAAAGACCCTACAATTGGCTAGAATGTCACCTCAAAATAATTCCCTGTGTACAACAAACATTTTGAAGCTAATTATGTGTCAGAGCCAGGGCTCTGAGCATATAAAAATTCATAGTCCTCACAGTTTTCAATGGGTAAGCAAACCAAACAATTACAATACAATGTGGAAACTGTAGGTCACTCAGATAGTGCAATAGGGTAAATGGGGATTTGGACCTATAAAAATTTTGCTTATTAGAACCTTGAAAAATTTGGGAAAGAGACCTGGTGGAAAGTTTTAAATATAATGCTAAAAAGTTTGAATACTACAAGCCATGAAGAACCACTAATATGTTCTAAGCAAGAGATTTGTTTTGGGAAGGTCACTGGTTATCAAAAAAAAGTTTTTTGTTTTTAAGGAGAAGATAAATTAAACTAAGACCTGTACGGAGGTAGAAAGAGTCAAGACAGAAGGAAGAGAATGGCTCTGAGAGGCAGATCAACAGTTATTTGATCACATACTGCTACTGCTTTGGTAAATGGAAGGAGGGGAGTGATAACTATCAAACTTCTGACTCATGTGACTATTAACATGGCAATAGAGTTCACTGGCCTAGGAAGCTGTTTTGGAAGAAGGAAGGAATGAGTTCAGTTTGGGACACGTTTAGCTTTAAATGACTGAAGGACACAGATATGGAAAGGTCCAGAAAGCAATCTGATATGTTCATCTTATCCTCTAGCAAGAGGTCTAGATGGTTCTTGAAGCTACAGGAATAGATAAAATTGCCTGTAAAATAAGAAGGAAGTAGCCAGAGTCTCCAGGAGCAGAAAAGTCTATAAAAGAACACTAAAAAAGAAACTGGTTAGGTAGTAAAAACCTAGACGATGGTGTCACATAAGCCCCAAGACAGGTAAGATATTCTGAAGAAGATCCTGGAGAATATGAACATTTAGGCAGACAGATGAAAAGGAATCATACAAGAAACTGAGAATGAGCAAAGCTGTAAAAGATGAATCACCAAAATAATACATTAGAATAAGGGTCAGTCAACATTTTCTATAAAGGGCCAGATTATAAATACTTTAGGCTTGCAGCCCACAGTCTCTGTTGCAATTATTCAACTCTACAGTCAGAAAAGAAAAGCAGTCAACAATATGCAAAGGAATGGGTGGCTATGTATTATCCCAATAAAACTTTATTTACAAAAAGAGGCAACAGGCACACAGTTTGCCATCTTTTGTTCTAGAAGCCAAGGAAAGAAAATTCTTTATATATTCAATCTTTTTCACAACTTAGCACGCACGCATGCATGCATACACACACGCACACGCACACACGCGCACACACACACACACACACACACACTGTATATATAGTGGACTTTCTAATATCAACTAATGTTCTGGAAGTTTACTATAACATTTTTCTTCTACATTACTATAATTAGACATATATAAATAAATAATCTAAATTGTGAATTAGATATAAAATACATACTGCTCAGGTAGGCTTAAAATCTTCTACAAAGAAATTTCAATTTTGAATCCTCTTTCTCTCTGACCTCACATTCAATCTGTCAAAAAATCCTGCTGGGTTCTACCTTCAAAATATATCCAAGGGGCACCTGGCTGTCTTAGTCAGTAGAGCATGAGACTCTTGATCTTGGGGTTATGAGCTGGAGCCCCACAATCTCTAAAATCTAAAAAAAAAAAAAATTTATATAATTCTCCAAGCTTTTAGCAATTGCACTCTTGGGCACTTACCCCACAGAAACGGAAATTTATGTTCACACAAAAACCTATGGATGAATGTTCATAGCCATATTATTCAGAATAGCTACCAGATGTCTTTCAAAGGGTGAATGGATAAACAAACCATAGTATACTATACTATGAAATACTACTCAGCAATAGAAAAAACTAATTATTGACATATGCAACAACTTTAATAAATCTCCAGAGAATTATGCTGAGCAAATAAAGCCAATCCCAAAAGGTTACGTACACTATTTATTTCATTGATAAACATTCTTGAAATAACAAAGTTATAGATATGGGAAACAGATTGCTGGTTGTTGCAAGGGTTTTAAATTAGGGGTTAAGAGTGGAGGAATGGCAGGGAGAAAAATAAGTATGGTTATAAGAGGATCCTTGTGATGATGGAACTGTTCTAGTGAATACACAAAACTACACATATAATAAAACTGTATAGAAGTACACACACACACACACACACACACACACAAGTAAATCTGGGGAAATCTCAACAAGACTGGTGGATTGTATTAATGTCAAGATCCTGACTGTGATGCTGTGCTATATTTTGTAAGATGTTACCACTGAGGGAAACTGGGTAAAGGGTACATGGTATCTCTCTGTATTACTTCTACAATTGCAGGTATATTTACAATTATCTCACTACAAAAAACAATAAAAATACATGGGGTGTGTGTGTATCTCCAGGGTGTAATCATTTCTCACTACCTCTCTAGTGCAAGTCTTTCAGCTTCCCTCTGTTCACCTTCCATCTATGTTCAACAAAGCAGGCAGAGTGATCTTCACGTTTTAAAATATAAGATAGACTATGAGATTTCTCTGCTTAAAACCTCCAGTGGCTCCCTACCTTGAAGAGAGTTAAAGCCAAAATCCTTACTATAGCCAACAAGGCTTCTCCCAACTGCCCTACCCATTGGAGAAAACATTTGTAAATCATATATCTGATAAGGAATCTGTATCCAGAATAAAGAACTCTAGTCAACAATAAAAAGCCAAAATGAGCAAAGGAAGGACTTCTGGTCTCCAGCCCAGTATGTAAGGAGCTTGGAAGTCATCCTTCCCATCTTCACAGAGCTGAACAAACTGAAAAAAGTCAACAACTCTTCTTAAATCCATTAAAGAATTGAGGGCTCACGTGGCAAACCACTGCCCTAAAAACTGGAAACAGGCACATATACAGAATCACAGCTTACTGGAGCAGAAACCCAGGAGCAGAAACTGCCTCTGGAGTCAGTACCAGAAGAGGAAAACCTAAACTGTAATGGACAGAGGAGCAGTATGAACAAGTCTGGGAGTTAAGAATTCCAGAGGGGGCCTCCACATGTTTCTCAGTTTTATTTCTAGGAGCCCTACCAGGTCCTTACAGTGAAAATCTAGGAAATATATGGAGAGGAGATGAAACATTTAAAACAGGCCCAAGAGTATTCTGTTTTGCTTGGGTTGTTTTTTTTTTTTTTATGTTTATTTATTTTTGAGAGAGATAGAGTGTGAGTGGGGAGAGGCAGAAAGAGAGAGACACAGAATCCAAAGCAGGCTCCAGGCTCTGAGCCGTCAGCACAGAGCCCAATGCGGGGCTCGAACCCACAAACCGTGAGATCATGACCTCAGATGAAGCCGGAGCTTAACCGACTGAGCCACCCAGGCACCCCAGAGTATTCTGTTAAGACCTGCCCTCAAAGAAAACTATTCTACCAGAGCAACTGAACTGGAGGAAAAGAAATACCCAATTCTAGCCTTCTCTAAACTTAGATGTGGGGAAAAAGAAATACCCAATTCTAACCTCTTCCTATGTGTGAGAAGAGAGATATAAAACTCTAGCCCCTTCTAGCCTTCTTATCTCACCTATGAGAGGGGAGGAGGATTAAAAAACTGAAAAAGCATTTGTAAAGGTCAAGCCCTAAAAAAGACCTATTACCTAAATAACTTTTAGTGAATATATAACCAGCTTTCAACAAAAAATTTACAAAAAAATACTAAAAGACTAAAATTAAAGTGTGACTACACATAACAGGCATCAGAATCACTGAAATTTAGTGGAGATGTTCAAATTATCACACCAGAAATTTAAAACAATTGATTAATATAGTAAAGGCTCTAATGGAAAAAGTAGGTAACACAAAAACAGATGGGTAATATAAGCAGAGAGAGATGGAAACTTTAAAAAGAGTCAAAAGTAAATGCCAGAAATCAAAATCACTGTAACAGAAACTAACAATGCCTTTGATGGGCTCATGAATACACTGGACATGGCCAAGGAGAGAACCAGTAAGCCTAAAGAAATGTCGATAGAAATTTTCAAAACTGAAATGCAGAGAAAAATAAAAAATAAAATATAACTGACTATCCAAGAACTATGAGGCAATTACAAAACCTGTCATGTATGCATAATGAGAATACCACAAGGCAAAGAGACAAAGGAACAGAAAAAACACTTGAAGCAACAACTGAGAATTTCTCAAAATTAATGTCAGATACCAAACCACACATGCAGGAAGCTCAGAGAACATAAAGAAGGATTAATACCAAAAAATCTACAGCTAGGCATATCATTTTCAAAATGCAAAAGATCAAAGAGAAAGAAGAAATCTTGAAAGAAGATGGGGAGGGGGGCGACCTCACCCACAGACAAGCAAAGATAAGAACTGCATTGAGCTTCTTTTCAAAAGTCATGCAAACAAGAAGAGTGAAAGTAAAATATTTTAAACGTTGAAAGAAAAAAATCTAGGATTCTGCATCCAGTGAAATTATTATTCAAATGTGGAGAAATACAGACTTTCTCAGAAAACAAAAATTAACAGAATTTGTCAACAGTAGACCTGCCATCCAAGAAATGTTAAAATAAAATATTTACCAGAAGAACGGAAAATGACATAGGTAAGAAATCTGTATCTTTGTAAAGAAAGAAAGAGTATTAAAGAATAATGAAAGTAGAATATATTTTACTTTTCTTATTCTTAATTGATCTAGCTGTAACAGTTTGTTCAAAATAACAGCAGCAATAATGTATTCAGTGATTATAGCTTATGGATTAGTGAAACTAATGACAGTAATATTATATGGAATGAGAAGGAGAAATTGGGAATACTCTGTCATAAGGTAATTGCACTATCCCTGATTAGTACAGTCTCCTTAAAAGTACACTTCGAAAAGTTGTAAATGTACACTGTAGACTCAATGGGAAAAGATACTGGCAAATGACATATCAGATAAAGGGTTAGTATCCAAAATCTATAAAGAACTTATCAAACCCAACACCTCAAAAACCCAAATAATCCACCGAAAAAATGGGCAAAAGACATGAATAGACACTTTTCCAAAGAAGACATCCAATTGTCTGACACATGAAAAATGCTCAACATCACTCATCATCAGGGAAATACAAATCAAAACCACAATGATATACACCTCACACCTGTCAGAATGATTAAAATTAACAACTCAGGCAACAACAGATGTTGACAAGGATGTGGAGAAAGAGGAACCCTTTTGCACTGTTAATAGGAATGCAAACTGGTGCAGCTACTCTGGAAACAGTATGGAGGTTCTTCAAAAAATTAAAAATAGAGCTACACTACAACCCAGCAATTGCACAACTAGGTATTTATCCAAAGGATACAGGAGTGTTGATTTGAAGGGGCACATGCACCCCAATGTTTACAGCAGTACCAGCAACAACAGCCAAAGTATGGAAAGAGCCCAAATGTCCACTGACTGATGAATGCATAAAGAAGATGTGGTATATAGATATACAATGGAATATTACTTGGCGATTAAAAAAAAAATGAAATCTTGCCATTTGCACAACATGGATGAAACTAGAATGTATTACACTAAGCGCTACACTAAGCGAAATAAGTTAGTTGGAGAAAGACAGATATCATATGATAGGGGAAGGGAAGCAAAAAATAAGATAAAAAAGAAGAGGGAGATAAACCAAACCATAGGAGACTCTTAACTACAAAGAACAAACTGAGGGTTGCTGGTGAGGTGTTGAGTGGGGGTAAAGGCTAAAGGGGCAAGGAGCATTACGGAGGTCACTTGTTGGGATAAGCACTAGATGTTATATATAAATAAATCACTAAATTCTATTCCTGAAATTTTAAAAAAATGTTGAGGTTGGAAAGCATGAAATAAGAGTAACAAAAATTTGACATTTTTTTATAATTGGAACTTCTACTTTTGTGTGCTTGAAATTTTCCATAATAAAAAGTTAAAAAAATATATTCAAAAATAAATGCTAGGAACCAAATACATTTTGATTAATATATTTCAGAGAGAGGAGGAAAAAGTGGAATCAAATAAAATGCTCAGTTAAAAACAGATAAAACAGAAAAAGAAAGGAAGACAAAAGAAGAAACAAGGGCACTGAATAAAAACAGCAACAAATATGGCAAAACTATGATCCAACTATATCAATAATTTCCTTAAACATCAAAAGCCTAAATATACTGACATGAAAGACAGAGACTGTTAGTGCGTTTAAAAAATAAACTTACACAATGT
The DNA here is from genome assembly GCF_018350215.1 of Panthera leo. NCBI lineage: Eukaryota > Metazoa > Chordata > Mammalia > Carnivora > Felidae > Panthera > Panthera leo. Next base: position 65,643,418 of record NC_056687.1, read on the forward strand.
CATGTCAATTATATCTCAAGTTTTAAAATAAAACTTGATAAAAAAATTAATTTTAAAAAGACTCAACTATATATAATCTACAAGAAACCCACCTTAAAGGACACAAATACATTTTAAAAAAGGGATGGACACAATGAGAAAACTACAGACCAATATTCCTGATGAATACTAATACAAAAACCTTCGAAAAAATACTAGCAAACCAAACTCAATAGCACACTGAAAGGATTATAAGCCACAACCAAGTTTTATACCTATAATGCAAAGATTTATACATGGAACTCAAGAATGGTTCTACATACAAAAATCAATCAATGAAAACATACCACGTTAGCAACATGAAGGACAAAAGCCAAATGACCATCTCTATTGGTACAGAAAAAGCATTTAACAAAACTCAACACCGTTTCATGATAATCACGTTCACCAAACTAGGAATAGAAGGAAACTGCCTCAGTATGTTATACATGATGAAAAGCCCACTGTTAACGTATTCGAAGCCGAAAAAAATTGAAAGCTTTCCCTCTAAGATCAGGACCAAGGCAAGGATGCCCATTTTGCCACTACTATTCAACAAAGTACTTAAAATCATAGCCAGAGCAATTAGACAAGAAAAATAAATAACAAAAGGTATCCAAATTGGAAAAGAAGCAAAATCATCTCTGTTCACAGAGGGATGATCTTAGGTGTAGAAAACTCTAAAGAATTAAAAAAGAAAAGGCTATTACAACTAAGATATGATTTCAGCAAAGTTTTAGATACAAACTGAACACTTAAAAATTGGTTCTATTGATTGCTCATTTGAACAATCAAAAAAGAAAGCAATCTCATTTACTATAGCATCAAAAAGGATAAAATGCTTAAGAAAAAAAACCCAACTGGGGCGCCTGGGTGGCTCGGTTGGTTAAGCGTCCAACTTCGGCTCATGTCATGATCTCACGGTCCGTGAGTTTGAGCCCCGCGTCAGGCTCTGTGCTGACAGCTCAGAGCCTTGAGCCTGTTTCAGATTCTGTGTCTCCCTCTCTCTCTGCCCCTCCCCTGTTCATGCTCTGTCTCTCTCTGTCTCAAAAATAAATAAATGTTAAAAAAAAAAAATTAAAAAAAAAAAGAAAAAACCCAACCAAGGAGGTAGATTTATACACTGAAAATTGTTAAGACACTGCCAAAAGAAATCAAAGAAGATAGGAATAGATGGTAAGACATTCCATGCTTGTAGCTTAGAAGACTTAGTAACATTAAAATGTCAATACTACCCAAACCCATATAGAGATTCAGTGCAATCCCTATCATAATGCCAATGGCATTTTTTGCAGGAATAGAAAAACCAAATCCCAAAATTTATATAGAATTTGAAGAGACCCCAAATAACCAAAATAATCTTGAAAAAGAAGAACAAAGTTGGAAGTCTAATACTTCTTAATTTGAAAACAAACTACAAACCAATAGTAATCAAGACAGTATGGAATTAGCAGAGAGACAAATACATAGACAACTGGAACAGAAAAGAAAAACCAGATATAAACCCTCATGTATGGCCAAATAATTTTCAACAATAGTGTCAAGACTACACAATGGGAAAAAGACAGTTTCTTACCCTTATGGGTGTTGGAAAAACTGGACTAAGAAGCAAAAGAATGAAAATAAAACTTTACCTTACACCACACACAAAAATTAACTCAAAAGGGATTGAAGACCTAGACATGATACCTAAAACTATAAAAATCCTATAAGCAAATATAGGGGAAGAGCTTCAGAACACTGGAGATGGCAATGTACTTGATTTTTGGTGACTGTTTTATTTCACTTAGCAATAATATCCTTAAGGTTCATTCCTTGTTGTTGCAAGTGATAGGGGACACCAAAAAGTGCAAACAACTAAAGCAAAAATAAGACAAATGGGACTATGACAAACTTAAAAACTTCAGACTGTCAATGGGAACAATAAAAGCACAAACTCCCTTATGTGGACTCCTTAAAAAACGAACAAAAAGGTCAAACTCAAAGAAACAGAGTAGAATGGTGATTACAAGGGGCTGGGGGAGTGGGGAAGATGGAGTCTTCAGTTATAAAATGAAGAAATTCAGGGAATCTAATATACAACATGGTAAAGATAGTTATTGTATAGCTGAAATTTGCTAAGAGAGATCTTAAATGTTGTCACCACATGCACATGTACAAAAACAGGTAACTATGTGAGATGAGGAATATGCTGATTAACCCGACTGAGGCAATTATTTCACAACGCATACACAGATCATCATGCTGTACACTTTAAATATATGCAATTTTATGTCAATTAGACCTCAATAAAATGGGGGGGGGGGAAGAGTTCAGCAAAATACAAACTTAGAAGAAATAGTTACGATGGTAAATTTAATGTTATATATATATATTTTTTAAGTAAAGGGATGCAGAATGTACACTGTACTAAGAGTAATCAAAAAAACTGGAGTAGTTATATTAATTTCAGGCAAAACAGACTTCAGAGTAAGGATAATTTTCAGGGATAAAGGGGGGCATTACATAATGAAAAAGTGATCAATTCTTGAAGAAGACAACAATTCCTAATGTGAATGCACCTAACAAAAGACTATCAAAACACTTGAGGCAAAAACGAATCGAATCATGAGGAGAAATAGACAAATCCGTTATTATAGAGACTTAAACACCCCTTTATCAGTTACTGACAGATCCAGCAAACAGAAAATCAATAAGGACATAGTTGAACTGAATGACACTATTGAGCAACTGGATCTAATAAACATTTATAGAAAAATGTATCCAACAACAGCAGAATACATCCTCAATTTGATAAAGAACATCTGCAAAACTCTACAGCTAACATACTTAATGAGAAGAAACTGGGTGTTTTCCTACCAAGATCAGGAACAAGAGAAAAAAAGACTTCACTCCCATTCAACACCGTACAGAATACAAGAAGAAAAAAAAAAAAAAAAAAAAAGGAAATAAAAGGCATCCAAATTGGAAGAGAAGAAATGAAATTATCTTTGTTTACAAAGATTGTAAAAATCTGCTTGTAAAAATCTCAAAAAATCAACAACAAAACCTCCTGGAACTATTAAGTGATTATAGCAAGATTGCGGGTACAAGTTTAAGGTACAAAAGTCAAATGCTTTCTTATATACCAGTAATAAAAAATTTGGAATTTGGAATTAAAAACAGTACAATTTATGTTAGCACCCCCCACAAATGAAATGCTTAAGTATAAATCCAATAAAATATGTGTAAAATTTACATGAGGACACCCATAAAACCCTGAGGAAAGAAATCAAAGATCTAAATAAACAGAAACATATTTCATGTGCATGGATAGGAGAACTTAATATTGTCATGATGCCAGTCCTTTCTAACATGATCTATACTCAATGCAATGCCAAACAAAAAACCCAGCAAGTTATTTTATGGAAACCCAGTAGTGAACACAATATTGAAGAACAACCAAAAGACTGTCACTGAATGACTTCAAGACTTACTATATAAAGCTACAGTTAAAAAAAAAAAAAAAGTGAGGGGCACCTGGGTAGCTCAGCTGGTTAAGCGTCCAACTCTTGATTTAGGCTCAGGTCATAATCTCACAGTTCGTAGGTTCAAGCCCTGCATTGAGCTTTGCACTGATAATGTGGAGCCTGCTTGGGATTCTCTCCTGTTCTGTCCTTCCCCCACTCATCCCACCCCCCCTCTCAAAATAAATAAACTTAAAAAAATGTTTAAAAAAAAAAGTGATAAACAAATAGGTCACTAGAAAAAACACAGAGCCCAGAAAAGCCACCAAATACACTCAATTGAACTTTGACAAAGGGTCAAAGGCATTTCAATGAAGAAAGGATATTCTTTTCAACAAACAGTACTGGAATAACTGACAGTCACAGGAAATAAATGAATGTAATCACAGATTTTATAGCTTTCACAAAAATTAACTTAAAATATATCATAGACCTATCTGTAAAAGGCAAAACTACAAAACATCTAGAATACAACATAGTAGACAACCTAGGTGTCCTTGGGTTTGGCAGTGACTTTTTATTTATTTTATTTTATTTATTTTAAGAGACAGCAAGTGCAAGGGGGGGAAGGGGGAGACAGAGGGAGGGAGAAAAGAGATAATGAAGGGGGGGGGGAGAGAGGGAGGGAGAATCTTAAGCAGGTCCCATGCTCAGTACACAGCCCAACATGGGGCTCAATCCCACGACCCTGGGATCTTGACCTCAGCTGAAATCAAGAGTCACACACTCAACTGAGCCATCCACATACCCCTGGCAGTGACTTTTCAGATGCAACACCAAAAGCATAATCTATGAAAGAAAAAATTGAGAAATTGAATTTTTATTAAAACTTAAAACTTCTAATGAAAAAATAAGTTACAGCCTGGAAGAAATCTCTGCAAAACATGTATCTGAGAAAGCACTGTTATCCTATTTAAAAAAAAAAAAAAAAAAAAAAAAAAAAAAACCTCTTAAAACTCAACAATAAGAAAACAATCATTAATAAGCACTGATATGAACAGACACCTCATCAAAGAAGATATACAGACAGCAAATAAGCATATGAAAAGATGCTCAACACCATATGTCATCAGAGAATTGCAAATTAAAACATCAATTAGATACTACTGCTCTACTATTAGGATGGCTAAAATTTAAAACACTGACAACACCAAAGCCTCATGAGGATGTGGAACAATAGAAAAATCTCATTCACTGTTAGTGGGAATGCAAAATTATTCTTTACAGTTGCTTTGGAGGATATTTGGCAATTTATTGAGAAACTAAACAAACTCTTATCACACAATCTAGCAACTGTGGTACTTGGTATTTAACCAAATGAACTGAAAACTTATATCCACACAAAAACCTGCACATTAATGTTTACAGCTGCTTTAGTCATAACTGTTGAACTTGGAAGTGACCAAGATATCCTTCAATAGGTGAATGCATAAACATGGATAAACAAACTGCAGTACATGAATACACTGGCATACTTACTCAGTGCTAAAAAGAAACAAGCTATCATGCCACAAAAAAACTTTGCAAGCACATTAAATATCTATTGTTAAGTGAAAAAAGCCAAGTTGAAAAGGTTATATGCTGTATGATTTCAACTACATAACATTCTAGAAAAGGCAAAACTATGGAAACAGTAAGAAAAAAAATCAATAGGGTTGGGGAAAGAGGGAAGAGAGAGGAATGAAAAGGTAGAGAGCTCAGGGAACTTTTAGGGTAGTGAAACTATTCTGTAAGACCCTGTAAGAGTGGACATATGTCATTATACATTTGTCAAACTCACAGACAAAACACAAAGATTGAACTATAATGCAAACTACAGTTTTTTAATTACTAATAATGTACCAATATTGGTTTAATTGTAACAAGTCTACATAAATGCAAAATGTTAATAACAGGGAAAACTGAGGAGGAGGGGAGTATGTATGAGAACACTGTACTTTCCACTGATTTTTCTACACAACTAAAACTGCAAAATAAAGTCTATTACACATGAAAAGAGGCTCAACATCACTCATCATCAGGGAAATACAAATCAAAACTACAATGAGTTACCACTTCACACCTATCAGCATGGCTAAAATCAAAAACACAAGAAACAACAGGTGTTGGTGAAAGTGTGAAGAAAAAGGAACCCTCTTGCACTGTTGGTGAGAATGCAAAATGCATTCATGCAGTTACTCTGGAAAACAGTATGAAGGGTCCTCAAAAAGTTAAAAAAAAGAACTACTTTATGGTCCAGTAATTGCATTACTGGATAGTTACCCAAAATATATAAAAACATTAATTCAAAGGGATACATGGACCCCTATGTTTATAAGCAGCTTTATTTACAATAGCCAAACTATTGAAGCAACCCAAGTGTCCATTTATAGATGAATGGATAAAGATGTGATATGTATACACAATGGAATATTATTCAGCCATAAAAAAATGGAATCTTGCCATTTGCGATGACATGTATAGAGCTAGAGTATAATGCTAAGCAAAATCAGTCACAGAAAGACAAATCCCATATGATTTCACTCATATGTGGAATTTAAAAAAAAATGAGCAAAGGAAAAAAAAAAGCAAGCAAGTGTAAGCGAGAAGCACAAACCAAGAAACATACTTTCAACTACTTTGTCAAAGATTAACTACGTATGTGTAGGTTTATTTCTGAGCTCTCTATATTCTGTTCCATTGATCTATGTATCTTTTTTTAATGCCAATACCATACTGTTTTGATTACTATAGTTTGTAATAGAATTTGAAACCTGAGAATGTGAAGCTTCTAGCTTTGTTCTTCTTTTTCAAGATTGCTTTGGCTATTCAGTTTTTCGTGGTTCCATACAAATTTTAGGATTATTTTCTATTTCTTTAAAAAATACCAATGAAACTTTTAGAGGGATTATACTAAATTTGTAGGTTACTTTGGGTAGTATGGACATTTAAACAATACTGATTTCTTCCAATCCATGAGCACAGAAAGAGTATCATTCCATTTGTGTCATCTTCAACTTCTTTCATTATTGTCTTGCAATTTTCAATATAGAGTCTTTCACCTTGTGGTTAAATGTATTCCTAGGATTTTGTCCTTTCTAATGCAATTGTAAATGAGACTGCTTTCTTTATTTCTCTTTCTGATAGTTCATTATTGACATACAGAAATGCAATTGATTTTTGTGTATTGATTTGCATATCCTGCAACTTTACTGAATTCATTTGTTCCAAAAGTTTTCTCGATGGAATCTTTTTTTTTTTTTTAATGTTTTTTATTTATTCTTTTTTTTTTTTTAAGGTTTTATTTTTTTATTTTTTTATTTTTTAATATATGAAATTTACTGTCAAATTGGTTTCCATACAACACCCAGTGCTCATCCCAAAAGGTGCCCTCCTCAATACCCATCACCCACCCTGTCCTCCCTCCCACCCTGCCCTCCCTCCCACCCCCCATCAACCCTCAGTTTGTTCTCAGTTTTTTAACAGTCTCTAATGCTTTGGCTCTCTCCCACTCTAACCTCTTTTTTTTTTTTTTTTTTTTCCTTCCCCTCCCCCATGGGTTTCTGTTATGTTTCTCAGGATCCACATAAGAGTGAAACCATATGGTATCTGTCTTTCTCTGTATGGCTTATTTCACTTAGCATCACACTCTCCAGTTCCATCCATGTTGCTACAAAAGGCCATATTTCATTTTTTCTCATTGCCACGTAGTATTCCATTGTGTATATAAACCACAATTTCTTTATCCATTCATCAGTTGATGGACATTTAGGCTCTTTCCATAATTTGGCTATTGTTGAGAGTGCCGCTATAAACATTGGGGTACAGGTGCCCCTATGCATCAGTACTCCTGTATCCCTTGGATAAATTCCTAGCAGTGCTATTGCTGGGTCATAGAGTAGGTCTATTTTTAATTTTCTGAGGAACCTCCACACTGCTTTCCAGAGCGGCTGCACCAATTTGCATTCCCACCAACAGTGCAAGAGGGTTCCCGTTTCTCCACATCCTCTCCAGCATCTATAGTCTCCTGATTTCTTCATTTTGGCCACTCTGACTGGCGTGAGGTGGTATCTGAGTGTGGTTTTGATTTGTATTTCCCTGATAAGGAGCGACGTTGAACATCTTTTCATGTGCCTGTTGGCCATCCGGATGTCTTCTTTAGAGAAGTGTCTATTCATGTTTTCTGCCCATTTCTTCACTGGGTTATTTGTTTTTCGGGTGTGGAGTTTGATGAGCTCTTTATAGATTTTGGATACTAGCCCTTTGTCCGATGTGTCATTTGCAAATATCTTTTCCCATTCCGTTGGTTGCCTTTTAGTTTTGTTGGTTGTTTCCTTTGCTGTGCAGAAGCTTTTTATCTTCATAAGGTCCCAGTAATTCACTTTTGCTTTTAATTCCCTTGCCTTTGGGGATGTGCCGAGTAAGAGATTGCTACGGCTGAGGTCAGAGAGGTCTTTTCCTGCTTTCTCCTCTAAGGTTTTGATGGTTTCCTGTCTCACATTCAGGTCCTTTATCCATTTTGAGTTTATTTTTGTGAATGGTGTGAGAAAGTGGTCTAGTTTCAACCTTCTGCATGTTGCTGTCCAGTTCTCCCAGCACCATTTGTTAAAGAGACTGTCTTTTTTCCATTGGATGTTCTTTCCTGCTTTGTCAAAGATGAGTTGGCCATACGTTTGTGGGTCTAGTTCTGGGGTTTCTATTCTATTCCATTGGTCTATGTGTCTGTTTTTATGCCAATACCATGCTGTCTTGATGATGACAGCTTTGTAGTAGAGGCTAAAGTCTGGGATTGTGATGCCTCCTGCTTTGGTCTTCTTCTTCAAAATTACTTTGGCTATTCGGGGCCTTTTGTGGTTCCATATGAATTTTAGGATTGCTTGTTCTAGTTTCGAGAAGAATGCTGGTGCAATTTTGATTGGGATTGCCTTGAATGTGTAGATAGCTTTGGGTAGTATTGACATTTTGACAATATTTATTCTTCCAATCCATGAGCAGGGAATGTCTTTCCATTTCTTTATATCTTCTTCAATTACCTGCATAAGCTTTCTATAGTTTTCAGCATACAGATCTTTTACATCTTTGGTTAGATTTATTCCTAGGTATTTTATGCTTCTTGGTGCAATTGTGAATGGGATCAGTTTCTTCATTTGTCTTTCTGTTGCTTCATTGTTAGTGTATAAGAATGCAACTGATTTCTGCACATTGATTTTGTATCCTGCAACTTTGCTGAATTCATGTATCAGTTCTAGCAGACTTTTGGTGGAGTCTGTCGGATTTTCCATGTATAATATCATGTCATCTGCAAAAAGCGAAAGCTTGACTTCATCTTTGCCAATTTTGATGCCTTTGATTTCCTTTTGTTGTCTGATTGCTGATGCTAGAACTTCCAGCACTATATTAAACAGCAGCGGTGAGAGTGGGCATCCCTGTCGTGTTCCTGATCTCAGGGAAAAAGCTCTCAGTTTTTCCCCGTTGAGGATGATGTTAGCTGTGGGCTTTTCATAAATGGCCTTTATGATCTTTAAGTATGTTCCTTCTATCCCGACTTTCTCAAGGGTTTTTATTAAGAAAGGGTGCTGGATTTTGTCAAAGGCCTTTTCTGCATCGATTGACAGGATCATATGGTTCTTCTCTTTTTTTTTGTTAATGTGATGTATCACGTTGATCGATTTGCGAATGTTGAACCAGCCCTGCATCCCAGGAATGGTTTTTTATTTATTCTTGAGAGAGCTAGAGAGAGAGAGAGATCCAGGAGGGAAGGGCAGAGATAGAGAGGGAGACACAGAATCTGAAACAGGCTCCAGGCTCTGAGCTGTCAGCACAGAGCCCAACGCAGGGCTTGAACTCAGGAACCGTGAGATCATGACCTGAGCCAAAGTCGAACACTTAACCAATTGAGCCACTCAGGAGCCCCTCTACACATAATTTTAAAAGCAAAATCAACAAGACCGTTCCACACGAAACTTTGTAGTCTCTAAAAATTCAATTCAATTAAAAAATTTTACTAGTCATACCTACACACTTAGGAAAGTAGCATTAAGCATACCTACACACTTAGGAAAGTAGCACTATCCTTATAAGGACTGGTATGGTAATTATGAAAATGTGTCTCTTAGATCTCCCACAATAGGGAGCATCATTGATCAACGGCCCAGGTGCTGAGCTTTCAAAGCCATTCCCTTGTTCAGGCCATACCAAGCTACCCATGTGCTGTTTCCAGAAACTGACTGAGCATAGCAGATGTATTTAATGGAGATCTTTTCCCAGGAGACAATGGATTCCTCTGATAGTCAACCTTGGGCTGAGACTTCCCCCCACAGGTTTTGCTAGAATTTCCTTAGAGCTGCATGGCAGTGTAAGATTTTTCCTACCTGCTGTCTTTCCTGCTCCCCAGAGGTTAAGACCTGATTTCTAGCTTCCCTTGATAACAAGTTTCTATGACCCAAAGAACATAGCTCCATATGGCATAAGTAAACATCTTTTCAAGTTGCCTGTCAGTTTTATCAGGAAATAGATTTTCCACAAATGACTTAAAAGAGTTACATAAATACAATTAGGTGCCTCAAAATAAGACTACCCAATTTAATAGAAAGTAAAACAAACAGGTAAAAATCCAAAGTGAATAGCCATTTGTAGTAATTCAAATGCCTAAAAACAACTCAGTTATAAGGAGTTTTAGAATTCAGAAAATGTGGGGCACCTGGGTGGCTCAGTCAATTAAGCATACAACTCCTCATCTTGGCTCAGTTCATAATCTCATGGTTTAGTTCATGAGTTTGTGAGTCCTGCATTGGGCTCTGCACGGAGCATGGATCCTGCTTCAGGTTCTGTCTCTCCCTCTCTCTGCCCCTTCCAAGCCTGCAGTCTCTCTCCCTCTCTCAAAATAAATAAATAAACTTTAAAAATAAATAAAATTCAGAAAATGGTCTCATAATACATTGTTTCATTTGATTTATACAACATTGAAGGGAAAAAAAAGGAACACAATAATGACTTCTTTTCTGTGCCAAACAGTGAGCTGGGGCATTGCTGTAGTAGCATTCTCATTTCATAGATGATGAAACTGAGACTCAAAAAGTTAATAAATATACTCTAGTTTACAAAACTACTAATGTAAACAACAAGGTCTTCTTTCTTCTATGGTGTCTCCACAACATCATGCAGAGAATAATCATATCTTCAAGGATCAAACCAGGCATTATTTCTCCTCACTCTCGAAAATGGTATATATTACAAGTAGGGCTCTATTCACTCTCTATTCACAATAGAACAACAGTGACACTTCACACCTCCACTCCCATATCTAACCACAGAACAAGTGAAACCAAGCAGGAGACCTGAAACCTATGACTTAGTTCAAAGGGAGAAATGAAATTAATAGTTTATGAAGCTAAGATCATTAATTAATTAAAAATGCAACTAACCGGGGCGCCTGGGTGGCGCAGTCGGTTAAGCGTCCGACTTCAGCCAGGTCACGATCTCACGGTCCGTGAGTTCGAGCCCCGCGTCAGGCTCTGGGCTGATGGCTCAGAGCCTGGAGCCTGTTTCCGATTCTGTGTCTCCCTCTCTCTCTGTCCCTCCCCCGTTCATGCTCTGTCTCTCTCTGTCCCAAAAATAAATAAACGTTGAAAAAAAAAATTAAAAAAAAAAAAAAAAAAAAAAGAAGTTTTAAAAAAATGCAACTAACCAATTTTCAAATTAGAAAAGCTGGCCTCAACAAGTGTCAGTAGCTTTTGGGATTGATTAATCTTCTCTCTGCTCTAATATCAAAGGTCTCCTACATAAGGTACCTAGCTGGACTTTACCTCTACAAAACCACAAGAGCATTTTCTATAACAAGTACTTCTAAACTGGCTAAGTGAAGTAATTTAATTTCTGTTAAAGTAATTTGTCACAGAATGGTCACAGGGGGGGAAAAAGCATTCAAACTGCAGGTAAAACATTACTGAAATGAAGATTATTCCAGAAATTCCTAATAGAAAAGCTCAGTGTCTTAGATATAGTTTACATGATTGCTGATGCAGGGTAATTCCTCTTGATTTTCTTTTTGTCTCTGACCGTTTTCTCTCTCCTTGTTTTTTCACCAAAACAAACTGCCTCTCACTGATACTAGCAGGTTCAACAGGTTGGTTTATTTGACTGGGCAAGGAGAAGACTTCAAACTTTTTCTGGAAATATCTAATTATTTAATATAATCCTAGGCAGCAGCTACGTAAACCACAGATGTGAAACTACAGAATTTTAAGTTGTCAGAAAAATTCGTAGTATATATATTATAATAATCAAGAGAAATGAATTGGTCAATGTATCAAATTTTATTTTTTTTAAAACAGTTAACATTTAGCAAGAAGAACAAATACTTAAGTTTCACAAAGGAAAGGTGATACAGTGGAATGAAATGAACTTACCACTTTTTAGCATGTAAGAGAAAAAATTAAAATAAAAACAAAAACAAAACCATACAATAGCAATAAAAGCAATAAGTACTTAGGAACAAACTTAGTAAGAAATGTCAAAAGTCTATATAAATAAAACTCCTGAAAGACACAAACGTATATTTGAACAAATAGATATCTCTTATTCCTCGATAAGATAATTCAACATCACAAAAAGGTTAGTTCTCCCTAAGTTAATGAGTTAATGAAATTTCAATTAAGAGTATCAGCAACCTATTTTAAATCGAGTTAGCCAAATTTATGTCAAAGTTCATATGGAAAAATAAACATTCAAGAAAAGCTAGGAGAAAAAAAAAAAAGCCTCAAGAGTGGATTACCTCAACCAGACATTAAACATACTATAATGTGGTACTGACACAGGAACATGCATGCAAATGACCTACTGGAACAGAACAGAAAGTCCAGAAACAGACCAAGTACACGTGGAAATTTAGCATGTAATAACCATAGCATCTCAAATCACTGGAGAAAAGATCGGCCTTTTAATAAACTGTACTGAACAACTAACCGGTTAATGATTGAGAAAGGATAAAATTACAGGGTGCCTGGGTGGCTCAGTTGGTTAGGCATCCAACTTTGGCTCAGGCCATGATCTAACAGCTTGTAGGTGTGAGCCCCACATTGGGCTCTGTGCTGACAGCTCAGAGCCTGGAGCCTGCTTTGGATTCTGTGTCTCCCTCTCTCTCTGCCTCTCTCCTCCTCTCTCTCTCTCACAAAATACATAAACGTAATAAAAAAAATTTTTTTTAAAGAAAGGATAAAATTATATCAGTAACTCATACCATACAGAGGCATAAACACCATAAACAAGAATAAACTTCAAACAGATCAGGGAATTTAAATGTAAAAAGTGAAATCTTGTAACTACCAAAAGAAAATATGGTTGAATTTCTCTTCAACCTGGGGAAAAGGCTTTTTATAAGGAAAGGCTTTATAAGGAAAAGGCTTTCTAATCATAAATTAAAATCCATATATGGGGCGCCTGGGTGGCTCAGTCGGTTAAGCGTCCAACTTCGGCTCAGGTCATGATCTCACGGTCAGTGAGTTCGAGCCCCACGTTGGGCTCCATGCCGACAGCTCAGAGCCTGGAGCCCGTTTCAGATTCTGTGTCTCCCTCTCTCTCTGCCCCTCCCCTGTTCATGCTCTGTGTCTCTCTCTGTCTCAAAAATAAATAAACGTTAAAAAAAAATTTTTTTTTTTTTTAAATCCACATATGATAAAAGAAAAGAACAATAAATTCGACTGTATGGGGTAGTGGGAGACTTTCATATGGTAAGAAAACAGAATACACGAGGTAAAAATACTCAATATATCACAGATAAAGAATAAATCCGTAATAAAGAACTCTTCAGAGTTGAGAGGAAAAGACCAAAAACTCATTTAAAAAATGGACAAAAAGAAAAAAGAACAATTTACACATACAAAAACAAAACAGACCTTAAACAGATGGAAAGATGTTGAACTACATTCATAATAATGAGATTGTAAATTAAAACTACAATGAGCTACCATTTCTCACATATCAGATTGGCAAAAATTGAAAAACTTAGGCAAGGCAAGTTGTCCATGCTAAGGGGAAATAGGCACTCAAATGACCAAAGAGGATGCAAACTGATTCAACCATTATGGAGGGGAATTTAACAATATCAAACAAAATTACCTAAGTGTTTATGCTTTGACTCAACAGTCTACCTCTCTTAATTTACTCTGAAGATACACATCTAATTAAAAAAAATATATGAGAGAAGGTTTTTCATAGCAGCACTCTTGGAGATAAAAAAAATACTGAAAAGAAATGAAATATCCATACATACAAGAATGATTGAATCAACTCTGGCATACTATGCAGCTAGATGAGAAAAATCTCTGAAATGATATGCAATGATTTCTAAGAACTATATCAAGAGAAAAGGCAAAGTACAAAAGAGCTCCCTTAATAAATTACCTTTTATGTAAAAAAGAAGCCAAGAAAATTACACTTAATTGCTCACTTGTGCAAAAGAAACCCAGAAAAAATGAACCAAAACATAATGAGACTGGCTAGCTACAGGAAGCGAGTAGAAACAAAATACAGGGAATAGAGAAGAAATGGCACTTGTATATTTCTGATCTTTGGAACCATGTTAGTGTGTTTCACAGATAGAAAATATAATTTTTTAAAAAGTAAAAAAAACAAAACAAAACAAACAAAAAAAAAAAACCAGGGTTAAAGTTCTAAGAAGGGATACATTCAGAAACAAATGAACCAAACTATTTCAAATGAATAAATAAACCACGCTAAAGGGAAAATTTTTAATTTAAAAAAAAAAAAGCAAAAATACAAACACAAATACTTTCTAAACAGAATATATGGTTCTGATGCAGTGATGATAAAATGTTTAACAAAGCACTCTGGAGTCAGAATGCTTGATTCAAATACTTGCCCAATTTTCTACTTGCTAATAACTGTGTGGCCCTGGACAAGTTAATTTATAATCTCTGTGCGTAAGTTTTCTTAGCCAAATAACAACAGTACCAATCTCACAGTACTAATGATAAGGCTCAAATAAAACTAATTATGTAAAAAGCTTAGGAGATCACTGGGTATATAACAAGAATTTGTTAAGTATTTGCTATCATCAATACTAATCCAAAACAAAAAACAAAAAACCAACCCACTGATTTTGCGGGTTTCCAGGAGATACATATAATAAAAATGGAGTCCCTGTCATGAAAAAATTTGGAATTTCCTAGTTTAGGGACAATAAGTGTTCAAGGAATTTAGAACAAAATCCATATGGCTGGCCGGAATCATCTGAGAAATTTCATAAAGGACAGGACTTAGATTAGCAAGAGAATGGGAGTGACAGAAAGGAAGCTAAATAAAAACCAATATATATTTCACGGACAGTAGCATAAAAGGTTTGGAAAGCTGAGTATTTGGAGATAAGACTACAGAAGTCCCTGAACACACTACTGAACTGGGCAGGCTTTATTTTCTAGACTATGAGGAACCACAGAAGAATTGTGTGTAGGAGAAATAATATGATCAACCTTAAGTGTGGGATTATTCTTGTGGTGGCATGCAGAAGATCAGAGGTAGAGTCTTACTCGTAGGTAAGTCAAATAATGGCAAGGGCCTGACTAGACTACTAGTGATGAGAAAAGGAAAGAAGGCACAAATCATCAAGGCAGTAAAGAAAAGAAAAAAAATCAATGCAGGGTGACAAGTGGATATGAGATATGAGAGAACAGAAAAGTCTGAATGACAAAGCGAATGACATCATTAGAAGGAAAAAGGAAAAAGCAAAAAGGAATGGGAAGCAACAGAAAGGATTTCCACTGGGTCTCAAAAGTCAGATCAGAATTAGGCAAGAAGCCCTTGCAATGTGAGATACCAGATATCAATATCCAGTAGGCATTTGGCAACATGGGACTAGTACTTAGGAGAGAGAGTGAGTACTGAAGACAAAAGGTGTAACAATTTTTTTTTTCCTAAAAAACCTCTTTAGAATGTTTGAGACACTCTAGAGCAATAAAGATAGTAGACTCTGTGCTGTTTCAGAGCAGTGATCATCTCTTATTTATTTTTATAGCCCTTCATGTTTGGCATACTTACTAGTACAGGGGAGACTCTCAGTAAGATGTTGCAGAGGTGGCAGAAGTAGAGAAGAGAACAGAGCTACATGGCTTGTTAATGGCAGAACATATGTTAGAGCCCAGATCTTTTGACTCTCTACACTATACCATAACATAGAGATGACCTTTCAACATTCATGCATAGGATCCCCTAAAGAGCCGGTGTAAGAAATTAAAATAAACTGTTTCTCAGAGTAGACTGAAGAAAGACATAAGAAAATAGCAAAGAAAAGTCAGTTGTTGGGGAAAAAAATGATAGTGTTGCATAACAGATTCAAAGGAAATTTTAAGAAAGGAGGCATAGTCAATAGTCAAATGATCAAACACTACAGGTACTGTTTCTCTGGTCTCCTACACCAATGAGACCCTAGGCAAGGAGAGGTCACTTTTTAAAAGTATAAATTAAGAATTTTAATCTACCTTTCACAGCATTTTAAAATCATGTATCACTTAAGGCAGTGGTTCAAAAATAATATTGCAATCTTTAGTAACTTTTATCTCTACAAAATACACAAGAGAAAATACCGTGTCTACAATAAATCTGCACAGTAAATGAAATTTGAAGCAAAAAGAAATGATTAGAAAAAATACTCATTCACATCAACTGACAGAAACAAAATGCATGAAATACCAAAGGTCTTACCTTAAATCTCTTGTCTTGCAATACTTTCTTGATGGCAACCAGTTCTCCTGAATCACAAAGTTTGGCTTGATATACCACACCAAATGACCCATTTCCAATCACTTTAGTGTCTGTATAGCTGACTTCTTGTGGCCTATCAGGACCCTGCCCAGGAGTTGCCACCACTGTGGTTACCTTGCTGCCATCTTTGTCTCCTAAAAGAAACAAGAGACAGAAAAATGAGAACTGTAAAGAATTAAACAGAGAAAATTGCTGAAGTACACAATAGTTTACATAGTAAACTATGTTTTTTACTACAAATCATTTTTAAATGCTCATCTTAGTTTATTGTATAGAATTACTTCAACTATTTGTTTCAATTTGTAAGTAACTTTTTAACCACCATTTAGTCATTCTGTAGACTAGACATCATGCTTAGTTTACATATGGGGATTTATTTAATGAAAACAATCACCCCATGAAGTATATAATACTGTTTCCATACAAAACTAATGGAAATAATGTTAAATTTGCTGAAGGTCAAAAGTCAAATGGTGGACCCTGGGTTTGAATCCCATCTGTTCTTTCTAAAGAAGGCCCTAGTTCTTTTCTGAAGGCTTCCTTATTTTACTTGAAAATAAATACTACTGAAAACATCTAAATATGTTGACTCTATTCAGACCATTCTGCCTTTAGGAAGGTAAGGCTTTG
Source organism: Panthera leo (assembly GCF_018350215.1). Classification (NCBI taxonomy): domain Eukaryota; kingdom Metazoa; phylum Chordata; class Mammalia; order Carnivora; family Felidae; genus Panthera; species Panthera leo. Next base: position 65,660,328 of record NC_056687.1, read on the forward strand.
AGTTTTTCTTTCTCTGCATCTTACTTCTTTTTAAGAAAATCAACTATCTCTTAGAGAAAGGTCAAATGGGGAAAAGGAACATGGGAAAGAGTGTTAATTTGGAGTAAGAAAAGAAAAACCAAACCCATTCTGAACTGAGTGAGCCTCATTCATAAGTAGCTCACTGGTTCTGTGGTCTCTGCCCACTCAATAGCTCTTGCCTTATCTTCTGTGCCTTCCCACCCTTCCCAGTAACAATCTAAAGACTCTTCAATTCAAGCTCAAGAGCCACCTCTTATTGCCTAGGCAGAGTTCACAATCATCTTGGGTCTCTGAACTCTTAAACTATTCTAAACCATACTATGCTACCTAGAACCTGATTCTAAAGAGTTTTAAATTGTTCTTTTAGTGATTTCAGAACACACAGAGATTCTACTGAGTACAATCATTGGTAAGTAGCAAGTATGACTTGTGCTTCTCTCTTCCTGACAAATCTAAAACCAAATCTCAGTACATCCAAGTCCTTAGGCTCACTGACTAAACTGCACTTTTTCCGTTTGTTTCTTCTTCTACTCTTCCATTGTATCAATTTTATTTGTATGATGCTAACTGAATTCATACTAACCTAATAAAAGAAAAAAAATGTAGTTTTTAACTCTAGATACCAAGCCAAGATTTTGAAGTATTCACTTGAACCTCACATATAAAAAATATATATATTAATCTCATTTCCAATGGTTTGAGTGTTTTTCCCCAAAATAAAATTACCAGGTAAATGAATATCCAAATGTTAGTGGCACATTTAACCAATATGTATAGCCATTTTAGTTCACAAAGGTACTAATATAGACAAAAAAAAAAACCACAGTAAGTGATATCTGTGACTAATTAATGCTCCTGTTTATAAGGCAGCCTTCCTGACAGACACAAAAGCAATGAAGGATTCCTACATAAGATAGCAAGGTAAATTACAGGCAGTCTACATTATATATTATATCATGGCTAACTACCTTAAATATGTAGGGTTTTGGTTCTAAGGTATAACGCCCAACAGATATGACAGCACAAATCTAACACCACTTGTACAAAGGTAACTCAAATCTTGTCAACACCAACATTTTTATTCACAACAGTATTATATGTACTTTAAATACATGCAAATCCCAGCACAAGTCAATACATATACAGTAGTTCTCAATGCTTTCAAATGATCCCTTCACATTTCACTTCCTAGTAAAATAAGTCTAATATATTTGCAAAACCCAGTTTAATCAAATCTCAATTCTAAATCATCATGCTCAATTCCCCCAAATATTCCATATCACTTTCACTTCTGAGCATGTTAACTACAACTTTTCAGGTTGACTATAAACCTTAATGTAAGTTATTTTCTTCTTCATTTGTAAAACAGATCTTTACCTATCTTTACTTGAAATATTCCTCTAAAGACAGAATCACAGTCTTCTGACCTTAAATTCAAAATGAAGAGATCTAGAAGGTTAGATTCAGGAAAGATTAAAATTCAAGGTACTGAACACATTTTCTTACAATCCAATTGTCCAAAGAAAATAAAAAACAATTGATTTCAAACAGTCCAACCAACTCTTCCCTAGATCATCCAAGTCAAAACCATATCACCAAAAACTATATATTTCAAGGACTATGAATAATTTCACTGAACAGGTTGCTTGCAAAATCTCACACATCTAATCCACAAAACAAAGCATCATTATTTTTCAAATAAATTAACAGATTTTAAGAATGGCTGTTGCATTCCACAACTTTAACTGAAAACAAAAGCTGTCTGAGGCATAAACAAAAATTATGCTTTTCTACTGTATAACCATATTTCAATAAAGAAAACAGTAGCCACAGTTTTGTACTTGCTTTCAGTAGAGAACTTGAAACAATATAAGCATGTGTAATGACATTCCTTACTTGCCTCTTTAGGTTGCATTTCTCCACATTTCAGAAAAATGGTTTGTTTCAGGGTTTCAAGAATCAGCTATGAAAGATATCCATCAGAACCCTGGGATTTTTTTTTTTTTTTTTTTTTTTTTTTAGCTTCATTTTAGAGACAGAGAGAGAGTGTGAGAGTGCGCACACGCGTGAGTGGGGGAGGAGCAGAGAGACAGGTAGACACAGAATCCAAAGCAGGCTCCTCCAGGCTCTGAGCTGTCAGCACAGAGCCCGAAGTGGGGCTCAAACTCATAAATTATGAGATCATGACCAGAACTGAAGTCAGATGCCCAACTACTGAGCCACCCAGGTGCCCCAGAACCCTGGGATTTAAAATCTCTTCAAATCAACTATTAGGCCTGGGTAATGCCTAACACCTAATCGTGCTTTTTCTCATATGCAAATTATAATGCATAAATGAAGTAATTCTGCAAAAATATTAAAGCACGGTAGAAAGATAGATAGGTACTACAGATGCTATCACTGGAAGAGACTTTTAAGTCTTAAGGCCTCTTAGTGTTAAATTGTGATTGGATATGGACAAGGACCAATCCTTTCACCTTCTTGTATATCTAGTTAAAAAAACAAAAACAAAAACAAAAACAAAAACGACTTACTATCTCAGCAGAAATTAAAGATTCACTCTTATTCTCTTTCGAGCAGTTACAGAAAATGCTGAGAACTCTTATCGGCTACATTCTCTACTAATATGAAATCTCTAAGTATAACACGAATGATGGTTCTCAGGCTTTCTACCTCGAGCATTCTGGAATTTTTATTCAGAATGCTTCATCGGAGATCCGAAATAGCAGAGCTGTAAAAAATGGCAAGATAATACTGGGGATGACTTGGCATGAGCATTAGGAGCACATGGGGCAGTCAGCAGCTAATGTGCCAAGGAAAAGCATGCCACCATTTGGCATTGTAATTTGCCGACTTAGCAATAAAATAGCTGTATAAAATTTCACTGTATATCCATCCAATTCATTGTTTTATCTACTCTAATACTTACAATAAATGTAGGGATACATTATAATGTTTACTATGCAAATGCGGAAAGTAAAACTAAGAGATGAAAGCTTTGAGTAGCAAGAATTCTTCCCTGGCCTTATACTGTCTCTGCTATATTTTACAACCTTCCTACTACAGCTGAAAGACTTTAACTTCATATACTATTGCCTCCCCCCACCCCCCCCCCCCCCGCAAGAAGCAGATGTTTCTGAAAATATAAAAAGATCAGCTCCAAACTAGTAAGAAATAAAAGAATAAATGATAATCTGTTACAGATTTCAGGCCTCAATCATTCACTTATTAATAGCTAAAGAGCTATTTTCCAAAATACTTTGGTAACCTTCAATTTCAAAACTTATCCCAAAGCAAAAGCACATGGAAAACAAAAATGTAAAATAATCGATTCAGTGATGTTCAAACAATTTAACATTTGCTACCAGAAATTGTATAATTTTCAATCTTAGCAACAGAGCATTATAAAGCACTGCTACCAAGAGGCCAAAATCCTGATGAAAAACTGGAAAGCAATAAATCTCCCTCATTAAAAAAAAAAAAAAAAGTCACCACTCTGCCCAATGCTAAATTTCTCAGAATGCATGGCATAGTGAGTCTCATACCAATTACAACAAAACTAGTCTCCAAAAATGCAGTACAACAACAGAACAGTGGGAACAGCTTAGCTCCAGGAGGCTTTGTCTCCTGCCAGAGGACTCCTGGGATCCTGTATTACAATTAAAATTCACTCACGAGGTATAAACTTCCATATATCATAATTAGAAAATAGAATTAAATCCCCTACTCTTTACCACAATAAATAAATCTTAAATATATAAACCACAATAGACTCCTTATAAAGCAATGGAAAGATGATATACAAGAGAATAACCACTTTCTATTGAAGGCTGTTATATATATAGAATACAATTTTTTAAAAGCCTTAGGCATATCCTAAAATAATATGTGTGACCTAGTATCCAACCTCTCAAACATAGGTTTGTACCTTGTAAACAACACCTCATGGTTACATTTTTTTAAGCATCCAAGTGTGGAGTGAGCATCCCCAAACCGAAAGGCCACTTCAAGCATGTTTAAATATTTAGGAGGTATCTGACACTGACATTCTAATTTTATATGAATGATAAATCTCATTCATACTTTAGCCATTTGATTTGATGTTTCTTAAGATTTAATTTTTTTTAATGTTTATTTATTTTTGAGAGGGGAGGTGCAAGGGAAGGGCAGAGAGACAGAGAGGGAGACACAGAATCCTAACCAGGCTCCAGGCTCCCACTGGGAGCTCAAACCCCATGAACCATGAGATCAAGACCTGAGGCAAAGTCGGACGATTGAGCCACCCAGACGCCCCATGATGTTTCATAAGATTTAGAGCTGAGGAAAAGCAACAACTACACTTTCTGTGAGGCTTATAGAGATGTGAACAAGTCATACTGAACAAAGTCAATGACTGTCTAACAATTTCCTTTAACTCAAAAATAACCTCTCTCTACAGAAATAACAAAATTAAAAGTCTGTAACAAAATCCCAGAGAAACCAGCATACTACTTGTGACAAGGAAGGTATGAAGTATTGTTAAGAATTTATTTTGTTTTAGGGCGCCTGGGTGGCTCAGTGGGTTAAGCGTCCGACTTCAGCTCAGGTCACGATCTCGCGGTCCGTGAGTTCCAGCCCCGCGTCGGGCTCTGGGCTGATGGCTCAGAGCCTAGAGCCTGCTTCCCATTCTGTGTCTCCCTCTCTCTCTGCCCCTCCCCCGTTCATGCTCTGTCTCTGTCTCAAAAATAAATAAACATTAAAAAAAAAAATTTTTTTTTAAAGAATTTATTGTTTTGTTTTGTTTTATCTAACAACAGTACTAGTAAGGTAAACACACTGCCTATGCTTCTCCATCCCGAAGAGAAGTAACAGCTATTTTTACATATGTTTAACAATAACATGGCAAAACTCTATCAAAAAATATTATATAAATTACTCAAAAGAATCAAAACGAACATCAATTTCAGGCATGATTAAGATTGTCTGAAGTGGAAACACTGACTACTGTCAAACTTTCAAGTTTTGATCTCAAAGTTCAAATACTTTTTGTCCTAAGTAACTCGCTAAGGAACATCTATTAAGGCAAGATGTTCACAAAATATGAAAACTTGTTTAAAAACATGAAAAAAAGCATAAAAATAAGCAAAAGAAATAAAAAGGAACTGAGGTCCACAGAATCAGAGGTGAGCAAATTCAAAAATAAACTTGTCGTGAAATAGGGACTCGACTCTATGATGTGGAAGCTCTAGCTAGAGTGCATCTGCTCACAACCCCAGAGCAAAACTATGAAGAAAGAAAGGAACGCCAATCAAGCACTTCAATCAAGCACTTCAATCAGCCAGATCAACCCCAATGGCCAAGAGCATGATATAAATTTTAAGGCAATTTCTATGAAACCTTGATATGCTAAAAATCTTTCCAGCAGAGACATTTCCCTGAGACATCATTCATTTCCACATGATTCTATCTAGAGGACTGAGAAAAATAAAACAAAAGAATTGCTATCATTTCCTTTGAAGACAGAGTAAACAAAAGGAGAGGCAGGGAAAACAAAACGGACAGATGTTACACATGGGCTGGCTTTGGACATGTTTCCCTATATATCACTTCTAGAAATAGAAAGGAAAAACAGGGTGGCGGAGGATAAAGAAGAGACAGAAGACTCCAAAGTCCCTGGCAGCATAGTAATACATTTTTAATCAAAGGAATATACCATGTAAATGGGATTAACAAGCATCAATTCTGAAAAACTGTAAAACTCCCCTTAAGAAAAAAAATTTGATCAAGTTTTTTGCTAGAGATATATTGTATTATATGGACTCCGAAGTCATATCAAGGTCTGAAGTACATATTCTACCACTTAGTATCTATAAAATGGAGATAGCTGCTACTTCCTTCGTAAGTCTGCTATGATGATTAATAGGTTAAAAATTTTTTTAAGTGCATGCCCCACAGAGGGTGCTCAACAAATTACAGTTTCTCTGACCTTTGAATTATTGGCAGTGGAAATGAAAAAAAAAAAAAAAAAAAATCTTTTGCCCTGCTATGCTCTTTTAACATGTGGTATATGCTCTTCTACAGTGCTTATCACAATGTTCTATAATTATTAAGAGTCTGAGCCCCTCACTTGACTAAGGAGTTCTTAGGAAAGCCAGACATTATCTGAATCATATACCTTTCTCTAGCGCTTATTAACACAGGGTTTGGCACAAGGCAGGTGCTCAGCAAAGGTCTGCTGTTGAATTTCTGTAGAATTACTCCAGCACAATTGTCAGGATTTGGGAACAGACTACTTTGTGTTAAACTTTAAGCAGTGCTTTTGCTTCTTCTTATGCTTACCATTGATCAGATACAACTCCCTAGGTACAAATGGTCTTACCATTTGTATGGTGGGTTTATGAAGGGTTTACTGCAAATATGGTGATAACATGCAGCCAAACAAATGACCCAATGCGCCACATTTGTATTTATTTATAGGTAGGAGAATCAGTCTGTTTCATATCTCTTTTCCAAATAATTCTGGTTTCTTTGAGGCATTAATATGCAGCAATGGATAAGAACTGGGCAGGGGACACCTCTTGAGGTCTTAAATTCAATTTGTATCAGTCTATACGCAAGTATATTCTTTGAGTACCATTTTACAGTTTGTAAGAACCTCTCACAGAAGACAGAGGAATTACCTGGGAGAGTTTACTGAAAATAGAATGTCACCCCTAAAGAGACTCAGTAGGTCTGCAATGCAGCTCAGAAAATTGCATTTTTAATAAGTACTCCTTCTAATTCTTAATGCAGTTCCAATGACCGTACTTTGAGAAAGAACTATAATACTATTGAAACCCTACAACAACCTTGTGACATACCCACGATAATCATTTAACAACTGGAAGAAACTGGAGTACCTGGGTGGCTCAGTCCGACCTCAGCTCAGGTCACGATCTCATAGTTTGTGAGTTCCAGCCCAGGGTCAGGCTCTGTTCTGACAGCTCAGAGCCTGTAACCTGCATCGGATTCTGTGTCTCCCTCTCTCTCTGCCCCTCCCCCTCTAATGCTCTGTCCCTCAAAAATGAATAAACGTTAAAAAAAAAAAAATTGGAAGAAACTAAGGTAACTGAAAAGGTTTCATAACTTACCCGAAGTAACTCCCTTGGTTGCACCCACAGGATTCAGAACTAAAACCTGTACCCTACAATGTTACTTTGCTTTAAATCCATGCTAAAAAACAACACAGGCGTTGAGGTCCCAAAATCAACTTTCTATTTTCAGCAGAACTGAAAATCTGAAATACTTTACAAAAGGTTCTGAGGTATCTATCGCCAAAAGTATGTATCTCAAAAGTTTTAACTCAAAATATCCATAGTCCTTTTGAACTAATTTTAATTGACTCAAAATGTTTCTCTTCTCTCAAAAACCTAATTTTACTTTAAACCAAACAAACCAAAAACCAGAATGAATCCTGCCAATTTTCAACAGCCTGAACTTAAATATTATTTTACTTTTGAACCATGACCTGGAATCAAGCATATTTTTCCTCTGACTCCAGTGAATTGGAATAAAATTAAACCAAACCCCAAATGAATAAATATTTCACTTGGTCTTAAACCCTCACTTGAAACAATATCAAGATGCATTTTAGAGACAGGTTTATTTTCCATGAAAGTCTAAAAGGCTTGCAGGATGTGTATAAGAACTTCAGCTTTTAGGAATTTACATTAGAATCTTTAAGTTTTAAATATATTTGTCTGTTTGATTTACAAACTGCCCAAATTTGGGGGAGGGAGAATAAGGGGTATATTTAAATTTTTCTTAATGATGAAGTTTATCATATGACAAAAATGAATATGTATATGGTACATGAGTAGAAAGAGTAAATGGAAAACACTTAGAAAAAAGAAATAAATAATTACTTTACAAAACACACTCACTGATCCAGTGGTCACACTTCTGACAACTTGAGTCTTGAGCAGCAACAAGTCCAGAAGAAAGCCAGAAAACAAGCCCTAACAAAGCTGATATATTTTATTTTAGCCTTTAAGTGAGTGTAAAACTCACATCAACACTCTACATTTTTTTTAATGAACTAGGTCTTTTCTCAGCCTGCCAGATACCCCCATTATCCTCAATACTGCCTTCTGACAACTCAGATCCCTGCAATGTAACAGCGCACTGCCTTGCTTTCCCCTGAACTATGCACCGAAGTTATCCCCACCTGTAAATTCAAATTGCTTTTCCTACAGCAAAGTATACAAATTTACACACATCTTTACACACATTTTAAAGTGGAAGTTATAAAACTAAAATTTTCTGTTAAATTTCAAACACCAGTGCAGGAAAGAAGGCAGGATGGGATTTCTTTTCCCCCAGAAGACTTGCTTATTCTCAACTGGTCCAATATGCTTTGGATATTATCCAATCTATGAGGACAACAATCATGTTTATCACACGTTTATTGCTGTAGCCCCATGTTATGCTTTATGCACATAGGCTGTAAAATATTAATTTATTTATAAGTGAATGAATTCATCCAAGATTCCACTCTACTTTGGAAACCACTAAATGTCTAAAAGTCACTAAAGAAGGAACCTCTAACTACTCTTCTAAGATGACACAGGACTCTTATCAACACCTCTCAAAATGGTTGGGTCATTCAATAGAGAAGAAAATGCAAACACAAAATTCAGAGATTTGACAATCACCACACATGACCATCACTCATCATCATTACATAGTAACAAATTATGAATCACTTTACAGTTTATAAACATGTTTACACCCATTACTTCACTTTAGCCAGGCAATAGTCCTATGAGGGAGGTAGAATCAATACTAAATGGAGAAAAGAGAACTGAAGTTCAAAAGATAAGTAAAACTGCTCTAGCTTATACAGTAATATTGAAAATTACAACCCAGTTCCTCCAACTCCCAAGTTTAGTACACTTTCCAATACCAAAAATAGAAGGAAACAAATCAAGCCATCTACTTCTATTCCAAAATAGTCACAAAAATAACTGTCCAGTATAACCATACATTTTAAGTAAATGTCCTCACATTTTTTAATATGTACTGCAAAAATATCTTTTACTATAAAACTGCTTCATTTTGTCTGAGATATAAGGTTACCTGAGAGACAAATCATCTAAATTGAGTACAAGAAGAGTTGGAATTCTGAGGAAAATCAAATCAATGAACTGACAACAAACATTTAAGCACCTGAGCAAATGTATCAGAATACAAAGTAATAATCCACTGGTTAACACCTGCTACTTTTGCTGGGATACAAAGAGCATTTCCTGCTTTTTTTTAGACTGGTTTATTCTAAATAAGAAATACTGGGATCTGAAAAAGCAGGAAAGCATGATTTTTCTAATCAATAAACAGAAAAAGGAATGTGAAGACTAAATCTCTCTACATCACAATCTCCCGCCTACATTATTCTACTTTTCAGAAGTTTAAAGATAATAGAAGATAAAGAACAAGAAGAAAAAGAAGAATTCAATTTATTATTTTAAAAATACCCCACTGGGGCGCCTGAGTGGCTCAGTCGGTTAAGCATCTGATTCAGCTCAAGTCATGATCTCATGGTTTGTGGGTCTGAGCCCCGGGTCCGGCTCTGTGCTGACAGCTCCGAGCCTGCAGCCACTTTGAATTCTGTCCTCTCTCCCTCTGTGCCCCTTCCCGGCTTGTGCTCTCTTTCAAAAATAAATAAACATTTAAAAATTTTTTAAAAATACTCCAATGTATACAATTATTTGGGTGGTGGTTGCTGTTCCACATCATGAAAAACTCTGAAATATATGCATATATAAACATCAAAATAGCTCACTGTTCCTCATACCTAGTTCTAAACAGCTTCCAAAGATACTCAGGAGCACCTACTGACCAATACAAGGATGTCTAACCCAGCACACTTACCATCTTCTCTCTCCCCCAACAGGAATCCTCATATTGTTAACACTGTTCCCTCCCCTTAAGCCTGCATTATTCTTCTGTCAATTAAATCCACCTCAGGCAACATCCTAGGGTTTTCCATCATCTTTTTTTTTTTTTTTTCCTCTCAAATCTTAGAGGAAAATCTTTCTCTCTCTTCCCTACTCTCTTCATTCCACTCAAGAGCTGGGGTGCAGTGGGGGGGGGGGGGGGGGGGGAGAAGGACAGGACCCCTTAACCACAGCTGGTAAGCAAAAGGATAGCACTTCTGCTCTACACCAGTCAAGAGAAAGTTAAAAGCCATGAGTTGAAAAGCCAATGCCATCAACCTATAAAGCTCCTGAAAGTAACCAGAAAGATCTGTCAGCATCACACAAGTCTCTATCTATTCCTTATCTCCCTCAAATTAAATCTTTTTATCAATCAACTACCAGCATTCAAGAGAATTTTTCAAAACTAGTTTTCAAAACTAGTTTCAAAATTAGGTTTTTTTAATAGTTTTGTTAAAGTAATACTCCTGCAATATTATTGTTTACTATTATTTTTCACTATAAATATGTAGCTCTCTGAGCTAATTATGGCTTAGGCTTTTGTAGAATAGCCTGCCTAGCACCTAGCCATTTTTATTTTACATACTTAACAAAACTTGTAAAGGAAAAATATGTTCTAATTTCCCCCAAAACAAGTGATGAACTTTTAGAATACAATTTATTTACAGGTTAAGACTTTTCTGTATAATCTTGGTGGAAAATACACCTAAGATATTACATTTTAACTTAATAAACTGTTAAAGTAGAAATAAGGTAGGGTACCCCCTTAAGAGTTTTATAAGAATCTCACTAATGTGAAAAATAAAATAACCAGGTATAAATCCTATATTAATTCCATTTCTACAAGAGGCACCACACATTTTCAAATTAATTTTAGTTTACATTTACAACTATATGAGTAATGATGCTACATTTATAGCTAATAAGGAATATGCTTAAAAGAAAAATAAATTAAGTAACATTGTCCCACCTGATTCTAATTAGTTGGAATCAAATCCATATTGGGTTTTTATATGTGCCCCTCTTCCTCTTTCTAAAACTAGTTTAACATCCCCTAATACTCTCCCCATAAAAAAATGGACTTTAGAGAACCTAGCAATACCTTTCAAGTAGGACAAAGGACAAATCCTAGGCCCATGTCTCCACAGAAGAGTATTGACAGATCCACCGGGTAAATTCACAAAGCAGAGTCCATTTAGCATTTCTCACTACAAGGCTCTGCTAGAAGGGATGCTAACTGTACCATTGGAATGACACAGTCCTACACTCACAGTGGGACTATAGTAAGTTTTGGTTCTGTCACTGCCTAAGATGTATGGCTAATCCTTTTGCCAGGGAATCAGAGAAGCATATGCTGGATACTCCCCATGCCAGGGCAGACTACTTCTCACACTGCTGACTCATTACTTAAAGTGACAGAAGTCAAGAGGACTTAAAGATAGGAAACACTTTCTCTTGAAAAAGAACTTTTGTCCTTGGGAAACAACTACGTTCCTAGCCTTGCCCTTTTCAGATGGTCTTTATCATCTCCTACTGTTACTTATTTGACCTAATAATAAACCAGGGCAGGACCCGCACCAGTTTGCTAACACCACTGGCTAAATTTCTTTTTATTCATACCTCCACAGTGCTTCTGCAGAAGCACTGGAACATAACCTCATTTTTAAAAGAAAATCAGTGGAAAAGTGAGTACTATTTAAAATGAAAGCAAGAGAAAGGGATGCAAGCCTATAATTCCAATACTTGTACTTCAATAAATCACTCCTTAGGTGGCTTTGTATATTATTAATTCTCACATATATGCTCATGGCATGCATATCCTTTCTATTTTGTAAGTATTCTCTCATATTAATGGTGATTAGGCTGACAAAAAGTTTCAAAAATCTTGAGAACAGAAAAGTAATGATGATATGATAGAATTTTTGGTTCAAATACATTGTCATTATTGATTAATCCATCACATGCTTAATAAGCACTATTCTGTGTACCAGAATGTGCTAAGAACTAGGGTCACAAAAATGAGTAAGACAAAAAAATAAATAAAGACAACAAAGCCCCTTCCTTTATGAAGCTTTCTGTTCAAAGAAAATTTATTTATTGAGAAAACCAGATTCATTATTTATTCAAAATTTGGATTCAGTACTTCTTACTACACAAAAGAGCCAGATGCCTTACCAATTATTTTCACTAAAACCTTTCTTAATCTTTTCTTTTTCTAAAAACCTCTCTTTAATGCACCTCATCTTAATCCTGTGAGGTGCATGAAATTACCTCCATCTCAGATGAGGAAATTGAAGCTCTAAGAAGTTAAGAGACTTATTAGAGATCACAAACTAAATAAAGAAAGGCCACATTAAAACAGCTGTTTTAATTCTAAGTGTTGACTCTATTACTAATGTATCAACCTGCTTCTAAAGAAAAGGTCAAAGGGGAAAAGATACTATTGAATGCCCAGATTACTAAATTAACTTTTTACTCATGTAAAATTATAAAAATATTTAAAAACATTCTGGTGTGGGAGTGCCTGGGTGGCTCAGTCAGTTAAGCATCCGACTCCTGGTTTTGGCTCAGGTCATGATCTCATGGTTTGTGGGTTTGAGCTCTGCAGCAGGCTCCACGCTGATGCATCAGGCTCCACGCTATGAGCGTGGAGCCTGCTTGAGATTCTCTCTCCCTCTCTCAAAAAAACAAACAAAACAAACAAAACAAAACAAACACCAAAAAAAAAAAAAAAATTCTGGTATGAACATATGCAAATAACAGGACCAAGATTCCACCGAAAATTTTTTCAAGTTGAGCTTCTCTGAGATTCCATCCAACACAGCCTTCCATTCTGTAGAACATTTGCGCTTCATAGATGAAATGTATTGTTAATAAAAGTTAGCTATAAAATAAGTATCTGTAGAGCCATCCTATTTTCTCACCCATTTCCATTATAAAAACTGAAACTACATACTCATAGAAGAGTTCCACAGTAGGTAGAGTTTAAGACTTCAGAGATTTAATAAATAGTCCCACAGATCAACAAGGTCAACAGAAAGCCATCTAACCCATTACTCTTAAAGTCTTACTTTAAATTTCATCAAGAAGAAAAATACTATTTACCCTATACTGAGACCTCATACACACAACCCGCATAGTTCATTCCTCTGTCCAAGTACGTACATTACTCAAAAGGGGGCAAAGTAAACATTAAGCAAGAGAACAAATGTACCTAACAATCAACGCACCATGACAGAGAAGAAATGGATTCCAAATAAAAAAGAGAATATTTTAGTTGTGTTATTTGACTTCTTGGGTGGAGTAAAAATTCCAGATAACCTAGCCAACAACATAAATGGACTCCAAAAATTAACTAGGCACTGAGAGTCTTAAATTTTCCTACAAGAAATTTCCCAGATTCATATTTCTGGGAGAGTGTAAACAGACAATTCTTATAGTATCTAATACACATACACAAAGCCAAATTAACCACTAATTTTCTAATTTTTCAGCTTCCATTTTCAACTATGAGTAGTGTTGCTACATTAATAGTTAATAATACACATACACCCCCTCCCTCTCCTCTGAAAACTTTTTTCCCCTTCTAGTGGGTTGAGCACCTGAATATATTCACTGAAGTATTTATTTCTCCCTAGACTGTGAAAACGCAACAATAAATTACAAACTCCCTTCTCCCATGGACCTACCACCTAGTAAGAATAGCAAATATTATTCATACAAATACTTGCCCAGTTATATATTAGTGGAGGTACGACTATATAAAAGAGAATTACAGAATGCAATGGAGCCTATAATGAAGGATCTAGCATCTAATCATGGTTGGGTTGCCTTGAGCAAGTGGTATTTCAGTTGAAATTTCAAAGGTGTGAAGGGGGTTGGGAACAATGAGGTGGGAAAATAAAGGCACAGAAAAAGAAAGACACTGATGGAGTTTAGCAAAATATGGTAATAAAAGAAGGGTAGTCAAGCACAAAAGACCATATATTAATTACATGATCCTGTTTGTATGAGGTCCAGAATAAGCAAATCTACAGAGACAAAAGGTAATAGTGGTTGCCTAGGGCTGGGGAGGGAGGTGGGGAGGAAAAGGGGAGTGACTGCAAATGGGTTAAGAGATTTCTTGTGGGGATGATGAAAATGTTATAAAATTAGATTATGGCGACAGTTGCACAACCCTATATACATACTAGAAGTAACTGAATTGTACGCTTTAAATCAAAATTTTAAACTTTATGGTATGTAGGAGCACCTGGGTGGCTCAGTCAAGTGTCCAACTTCACTAGGTCATGATCTCACAGCTTGTGAGTTCAAGCCCCGCATCAGGCTCTGTGCTGCCAGTTCAGAGCCTGGAGCCTGCTTCGGATTCTGTATGTCCCTCTCCCTCTCTGCCCCTCCCCCACTTGCTCTGTCTCTCTCTCTCTCTCAATAATAAATAAAAACATTTAAAAAAATCAACCACTGTTGGAATAGAGCAATAATGTCACACCCAAATATATACATATATATTGTTAAATATGAGGTCTTATTTTATTTGAGATCCTGTTTTGATTAAGTGTAATTTTCTTTAAATGCAGCAGCACCAACAACAATGCCTTTCATCCAGTATTTCCCTTTCTAGGAATATGGTGGAGGAAAAGAAGTAATAAAAAACTGAGAAAAAAATGATTGACTTATATATAGATATTCACTGAAGCACTGTATATAATATCACTAAATTGGAACCAATCTAGACGCCCAATAGTAAATCATTAGATAAATGTATGTTCACACTGAACAGAATATTTAACACCCATTACAATTACATTTTCAAAGAATACTGAAGGAAGCTATAAAAAAAATATTCATGATGTAAGATTATACAAAAGAGCAGGTTACAAAACTGCTATGTACTATGTGATCCCAATTTGGAACACAAATGTTAGACAGACAAGAAGACCAAAAAGTAAACAGTTTGCTCTGCATAGTAAGAATACAGGTAAATTTTTATTTTTTTTCTCTCTCTTTATAATTTTCAAATTCTCTACAATTAAGCATGTAAATTTTTTTAAGATGAATCTGCTTCAAGTTCTAAAAAGATAACTCTTTTCATAAAAGTATTATTGTTATAATCTAACATTTCTTCACTGGTTCTAAAAAGTCCAAGCATGCTTAAGGAACTGTTTTAAGTAAAAATGAGCAAATGTCTACTACTTGAATGATTTATCCTTGAGTATAAAAACATTATGAAGAAACGGATTGAGTGCCTCATTCATAGTCAACATTTATTCTTCAAGTAAGCACTAATTCTTGTACTCAATACAGAAAAGAATACAAGAAAATAAGCTTGGAAATCATGCATCATTTAATGATGTATGTTTAAAAGATTTTCTGAAGGGCTATATCTGTACTCAGACTCAACTTCTATGAACCACTTTGTGACTATTCATTTAAATCCTAAAACAATCAATGAGATATTACTATTTAACAAATGAAAGTACTAAAGAGGCCAGCCCAGAGCCTCACCATATCACAAATGGAACCTGCTAACACCAACTTAACTCACCAAAAACTGGTTCCTCCTCCCACAAACTATTTAAAACTGTCCAGACCCCACCACTAATGCCATAGATCCCTTCAGCTGACCAAAGACTTCAAGGACTAAATCTATCACATCATACCCTTGTTTACCTAAATCTTCACCAAAAATGCAAGCCTTTCCCATTTGTAATTATATATTCCTCCATCTACTCTATATATCTTTTTCTGAGTTGACTCCTCAACCCTACCCCTTCTAGAATGTTCTCTGAATTACATTCTATGCCTACCAAACACCACCTTCTTTCCTTAAGGAAAATGTAACTACCTCATAAATCTCACAAAGGCTGAGGTTATTCATTTCCTTCACACATCTCAAAATAATGTCCTCCTTGCTCCCTATTGCCATTTCAGGACCTTTGGTCATCCACAACAACATTCCTGATTACTTAAGGCCCTCCTATGTTGGTTCCTCTTCTACCAACTTCTAAATGTTGGAGTTCTAGAACTCCTAGATCCCTTTTGATCCTAGATCCCCTTTCTCTTCTGTCTCTATACTCTCCCCAAATTATTAGGCATTTCCAGAACTTTAAATACATGGTATTTAAAATACTATCATTTGAGAACTGTTGGTTCTCCAATTTACTTTGCCTTTTAATGTTTATTTATTTTTGAGAGACAGAGAAACAGAACACGAGCAGGGGAGGGGCAGAGAGAGAGAGGGAGACACAGAATCCGAAGCAGGTTCCAGGATCTGAGCTGTCAGCACGAACCTGATGCGGGACTCAAACTTATGAATTGCGAGATCATGATCTGAGCCAAAGTTGGATGCTTAACAGACTAAGTCACCAAGGCACCCCTCCAATTTATTTCTGTAGCCCAGACTACTCTTTCAACCTTTAGAGACCTCTATATTCCACTTCCCACTTCTTCAGAATTACACTTGTCTATCTTGTTTCACTGATTTAAACACTTAAAAGCTTCAAAATGTTCTACAAGACTCTGCAAGATTTGGTTTGATTCTTATCTCATGCCATTCTTCCCCTTGCTCACTATCATTCATCAGTTATACAAGGCTTCTTTTGATTTACTGAATACACAAAGCTCTTTGCCTCTTCAGGACTTTTTTTATATGATGTTTCACTTTGTCCAGAATGTTCTTTCTCTAGCCCACTAGCCCATTCCTTTTTTATCCTTTAGGCTTCAGCTTACATGTCACTTCTTCAGATACCTTGTCTAGAACTATCCAAATCTAAGGTAATTTTCCTCTGTTATTATCCTCTTACAGTAACTAGTTATTTTCCTTTAAAAACCACTTATCATAGTCTGTAAATAGGTAAATACACAAACAATATCCTGACCATATTAAGCATACTACTAACTACATCATTAGCCCAATCAGTAAATGAATGGGCTTACTCACAACCATAGAGTTAACACACAAAAAACTAAAAGCTGCCCAATCTAAATTCTTAATACACAATAATAATGTCCCTACAATTCCTCATCTCAAGCATAATGTAACTACATTTAATATTTATATTTAATTATCCTTACTATAAAAGGATATGGTAAAGTTTTAAGAGATCTTAAAATGTAAAAATTTAAGGACCAGAATGCTAAGAAATCTAACAGGAGGGTCTGGATTTTCAAAAAGTTATCATTTCAACACTTCTCAAAATATTTCTAAAACGCTCACATATGTGAATAAACAAGAGACAGACGATTAACTAATTTAGCAGAGTTCCACATTTTAACTAATACAATTTTTTGGAATGAAATACACAGATAAAAAATTTCCAGAAAAGGCAGTAATTTATATTTTTTTAATTTTTTAATGTTTATTTGCTTTTGAGAGAGAGAGAAAGCATGAGCAAGAGAGGGGCAGAGAGAGATGGAGACACAGAATCCGAAGCAGGCTCCAGGCTCTGAGCTGTCAGCCAGAGCCCAAAGTGGGGCTTGAACTTACAACTGTGAGATCGTGACCTGAGCAGAAGTCAGATGCTCAACCAACTGAGCCACCCAGGCACCCCAGCAGTAATTTATATTCTTAAAGCAGCCCACAAAAACCTATTTAACAGTGGTTAAGTAGGCCTTAGTACTAACAGCACAAACCTGAGCTCTGAGTTCAAGGAGCAGGACTCTGTGGTGAAACAAAGTGGAGGAATTAAGAAAAAAAAAAAGGAACTCATTTGAGTCCCTGGATAACCAGCTTGTTTTTGGACTCTGCCACGTTCTAAGCCTCTTTGTCCCACGCCCAGACTTATGCAGTCAACAAGGAGCACAGCACAAGATGGGAGGAGAGAAGGAAAAAAGTAGTATTTATTAAACACTTTACAACAAGTACAGTGTTGGGCATATTGTATTTCACTTACTCCCACCAATCCCACAACACAGTTATCATCTTTTGTTTCCCAGGGAATATTTAACTCTAAGCCTATACTCTTTCCACTAAAGATTTCTTAAGCAACCTCCTCTAATTAAATAATTGTGTAATTAACTGTTCAATGTACTTTCCACTAGGAGATAAGACATGTCTGCATTTTTCCACCAGTTTTCATACAAAGAGCTCAAAATCTCTTGGGTTAATGGATGACTGAATCAGTAAATGAATGAATGACCAAAATAAATTCAAGTATCATCTTCTCTATGTTTTCCTAATCATTCTAAACTACCCTGATTATACTTCCTGTGGAGTCACACTGACTCACTCTACTTGTGCTTTTCAACACAACAGTCACTAAACTAAATTGAGCTATTAAGCACTTGAAAGTGGTTAGTCTGAATTGACATGTGCTATAATACATAAGAGATGGTGAGTTAGTATAAAAAATAGAATGTAAAATACTTCAATAACTTTTATATGTATTACACGTTGAAATGTTAATTTTTTACATACTAGGTTAAATCAAATATATTACCCAAATTAATTCTACTTAATTTTTAATGTGGCTATTAGAAAAATTTAATTATATATGTACCTTGCAATATATTTTTACTCAACAGCACTGATCTAAACCATCAAACCATATATATCAGCTTATGTATTACCATTTTATAGCATCTCTTATGTTATTTAAATATTCATGTTTCCCTAAAATGAAGTGTCCCTAGCCTTATAAAATTACCATATAAACTGGAATATGTTTTAAAACAGCTGTATTGTTATAATTCACATAACATATAATTTACCCACTTAAAGTGTATAATTCAATGACTTTTATCATATTCACAGGATTGTGCATCTATCATCACAATCAATTTCAAAACATTTTCCTTACTCAAAAAAGAATCTGCACCCCTTAGCCATCATTCCCCAACCCTTCCATTCTACTAGCTCCAGGGAAACATTAATCTACTTTCTAGCTCTATAGTTTTGCTTATTGTGGACACAACATATAAATGGAATCATGCATCTTTAGTGACTGGCTTCTTTCACTTAGAATAACGTTTTCTAGTTTCATCCATGTTGTAGTGTGTCTTGATTTTTTTTTTACATGATTTCTTTTGATTACTCAGTAATATTCCATTGTATGGATATACCACATTTGTCTCTCCATTCATCAGCTGATGAACACCGGGGTGTTTCTACTTTCTGGCTATTATAAATAATAAAGCTATGAACATTCATGTACATGGACATACAGGTATATATCTAGGAGTGGAATCCTGATCATATGATACCTCTATCTGTAACTGTGAGGTGCTGACAGGTTGCTCTCCAAAGCAGCTGCACCACTTTACATTCCCAGGTGGGATTCCCAGTTTATGAGGGTTCCAATTTATCCACATCCTCACAAACATTTGATATTGACTTTCTGATTCTAGCCATTCTAGCATATGTGAAGTTGTATTTCACTGTAGTATTGATTTAAATTCTCCTGATGGCTAATGGTGTTAAATGTCTTTTCACATATTTATGGACCATTAGTATATTTTCTTTGTAGAAATGCCTGTGCCAATTTTTAATTGGGTTACTTGTCTTTCTCATTGAGTTGTAAGATTTACTTATATTTTCTGGCTACAAGTCCTTTATCAGATAAATGATTTGCAAATATTTTTTCCCTTTCTGTAGATTGTCTTTTCTCTTTCCTAGTGGTGTTTTGAAGCATAAATGTTTTTCTTTTTAATAATGTTCAATTTATTTGTTCTTTTGTTGCTTGTGTTCTTGATGTCATAGCTAAGAAGCCATTGTCTAACCCAAGGTCACAAAGATTTACTCCTGTTTTCTAAGAGTTTTAGTTTTAGCTCTTGCACACAGGTATTTATTTTGAGATAATTTTTGTATGCAGTATGAAGTAGGAATTCAACCTCACCGCTTTTTTTTTTTTAAGTTTGTTTGTTTATTTTAAGAGAGAACAGGAGCAGGGGAGGGGCAGAAAGGGAGAGAGAATCCCAAGTGGTATTCTCTTGGGAGAATGACAATGCAGAGCCCAACCCCATCAACCATGACATTGTGACCTGGGCAGAAATCAAGAGTCAGACACTTAACTGACTGAGCCACCCAGACACCCTCAACTTCATCGCTTTTGCATGTGGATATCCAGTTGTCCCAGACTGTTTGTGGAAAAGACTATTCTTTTCCAACTTGTCTTGGTATCCTTTTCAAAACCACTGACCATAAATGTAAGGGTTTATTTTTTTTTATATGAAATTGTTGTCAAATTGGTTTCGATACAAAAAAATACAGAAGCTTCACGAATTTGCGTGTCATCCTTGCGCAGGGGCCATGCTAATCTTCTCTGTATCATTCCAATTTTAGTATATGTGCTGCCGAAACAAGCACTGTAAGGGTTTATTTTTAAACACTCAGATCTATTTCATTGATCTGTCTATCCTTATGCCAGCTGCACACAGTCTTGATTATTGTAGCTTTGTAATAAGTCTTGAAATTGGGAAGTAAAAGTCTTCCAACTTTTTTTTTGTCAAGATTTTTTGAGCTATTCAGGTTCTGTTATGGGTTGAATTGGGTCCCCCTCACCCCCCGCCCACCACCAACCCCCAGAAACAGTTACATAGAAGTTCTAAACCTGAGTACCTCAGAATGTGATTTTGGAAAGAGAGGCTTTATAGAAATAATCAAGTTAAAATGAGATTATTCAAGTGTCTCTAATCCAATATTACTGGTGTCCTTTCATTATAAAAAGGGGGCTTTGGGACACAGAGACAAACACACAACACACAAAGGGAAGACAATGTGAAGACACACACAGGGAGAAGATATCCAGGTAAATGGAGTCATGCATATACAAGCAAAGGAATGCCAAGGACTATTGGCAAACACCAGAAACTAGAAGAGGCAAGGGAGGATTCTTCCCTACAGCTGTCAGACAGTGCATCACCTGTTCAACACCTTGATTTTGGACTTCTAGCTTCTGGAACTACGAAACAATAAACTTCTTTTGTTTTTAGCCACCTACTTTTGGGTACTTTATGTCAGCCCTAGAAAACTAATACAGGATCCCTTATATTTCCATATGAATTTTAGGATCAGCTTATCAATTTCTGCAAAAAGGTAGTTGAAATTGTGATAGGGATCGTACTGAATCTGGGAATTAGAGGCATATTGCCACCTTAATAATATTATGTCTTCCAGTCCATAAACATGGGATGTCTTCCCATTTATTTTGGTCTTCTTAATTTCTTTCAACAATGTTTTATAATTTCCATACTACAAGTTTTGTCATTCTTTCATTAAATTTATTAATTATTGTTAATTTTGTTAACTATTTTATTTCTTTTGATGCTACCATAAATGGAATGGTTTTCCAATAATTTGCTCATTTCTACTGTATAAAAATACAACTGATTTTTTACATTGATTCTCTATCTTGCTGAGCTCATTTATCAGCTATAACAGTGGATTAATAGTGGGTTTCTTGGGAATACCTGGGTGGCTCAGCGGGTTAAGCATCTGACTATGGCCTACGTCATGATCTCGCCATTCCCGTTTCCGAGTTCAAGCCCTGCATCAGGCTGTGTGCTGACAGTTCAGAGCCTGGAGCCTGTTTCAGATTCTGTGTCTCCCTCTCTCTGTGTCCCTCCCTCCCTCCCAAACATAAACATTAAAAAAGTTTTTTTTAAATAGTGGATTTCTTGAACTTTCTATACACGTCTGCAACAGAGATACTTTTAACTTCTTTCTTACCAATCTGGATGCCTTTTCTTTTTCTTGCCAAAGGCCCTGTCAAGAACCTCAATGTTGAAGGTTGTTTATCTTGCTTCTGATCTTAAGGGAAAGTAGTCAGTCTTTCATCATTAAGTGTGATGTACACTCATGGTTTTTTCATAGATGCTCTTTATCAGGTAGAGAAAGTTCCCTCCTATTCCTCATTTGTTGAATATCTTTATCATAAATGGAATGTACCTTTTTTAAAAAATACTTATTTATTTTTGAGAGAGAGACAGAGTGCAGGCGGGGGAGGGGCAGAGAGAGGGAGACACAGAACCCAAAGCAGGCTCCAGGCTCTGAGCTGTCAGCACAGAACCCAATGCGGGGCTCGAAGCCACAAATCACGAGATCATAACCCAAGCGGAATTCAGATGCTCAACTGACTGAGCCACCAGGGTGCCCCTTAAATGGAATGTACTTTAAAAAGTCTCTGTACTTTACATAGTATGTAGCCTGCTGGTGCTCTATGGTGGATTCAATGACTAAAACCAGTATCAGGTACAATTTGCCCCCCCCCCCCCAAAAAAAAGTCTTGGTTGTTTTTTTTTTTTTTTTAATATATAGCAGGAAAATATAAATTATTAGTTTATTCTGACAATTCAGAAGATATCCTCATTAAGAATATGTTGTTAAATTAATTCTGGTCACTAGCTTCTGTTGTTTTATTTTGTTTTGTTTTGAACATCCTCAGGGTATCACCAATTTAAATATCAAAGAGAAGGGCTACCATGACTCATATAGGTGCCAAATGACTGAGAATAAAGAGTAATTTAAAAAACAAATCTATGCCACATAGCAGTTTTAAAAAAAGAACTGTTTACACAGAGATCAAAATAATAGCATGCATCAATAAGCATTTTAGAATCACTGTTAAGACACATTTACAAATTCTGTACCACAGAAATAAATTTAACCAAAACTCAGATTTGCTTTGAAAAACTCAAACTTTATGATAACTCAGCAGGACAACAATTCTTATCAGTGCATTAAACAATTATCACCCCAATACCTTATATACTAAATACACAGAAATGCTGAATATATAAGTGTGGATATACCCATAATTCAATTCATAAGCAATTACTTGAAGCAAATAAGGAACTGCTTAGCTTTTATTCAAGGTGTTGCCCTAAAGGACCCTAGTTTATCCCTTTGTCTTACCTAGCCTGAACTTTAAAAACAGACAGGCATTTCGTAATTATACTGCAAATGGTTCCTCCATCTACTCTTAAGGGGGAAAAAAAAAATCAAGTAGTAAGATACTAGAAAAGAACACTTTTAAAGAAATAGCTTATCCACAGCAATTAAGAAACACATGCTTCTCTGCCCAGAAATTCTGTGACAGATTCTGAAGAACTGAAGACACATTACCTTAAAGAACTAAAACACAATCTAAAGTAAGAAATGATTCTAAATATATAACGAAGCAGATAGTGTATAATACATCATATGCAAAGCAATTAAATACATTTTATAAAGTGCTAGAACTCTTCTTTCACCATCTTATACCTATAACCTTTAGTCTTAAGCAATTTGATGGTATTTATTGATTTTTAGAAAAAACAGAGCATATAAGAATGAAGCACCGTTTCTGTTTTTACATTTTATACTTAAAAAAATTTTTTTTTAATGTTTTTATTTATTTTTGAGACAGAGAGAGACAGAGCATGAGCAGGGGAGGGGAAGAGAGATAGAAGGAGACACAGAATCTGAAGATGGCTCCAGGCTCTGAGCTGTCAGCACAGAGCCCGACACGGGGCTCGAACTCACGAACTGTGAGATCATGACCTGAGTGGAAGTCGGACGCTTAACCCCGACGCTTAACCCGACTGAGCCACTCAGGCACCCCATACATTTTATACTCTTTAAATGATGGTTATTCAAGGTCATTCATTAAGCTCCCTTATGTAAATCTGCTTCTGCCAGAAAGTCATCAATAATGATAGAAAAGGTCCAAGTATATTGTTTATTCCTGTTTATATTATTATTTCCTTACAACACACCACAAGGAATAACAGAGATTAGTGAATTAAAAGTATCCAAAATATTTGAGGCTCTTTATTATTATTATTAATTTTCCATAACTATAATATAGGCAAAGCACTATACTAAATGCTTTATGCTTTATAGTACACAGAATTTATTTAGTATAAAAACACTTTTTATAGATGAGGAGGTTGGGGCAGTTAAATAATTTGTCCAAGATCACAACTAGTAAATGGCATATTCAGAATCTGAATAAAAGAAATGACTTGTTCCAGAGCCCAAGCTCTTACTTAATATGCTAGCTACTAACTTCTCAGTATTTTTAAGCTTTGTAAGTCAAAATAATGATGATAATCTCAGGTTTCTTATTTTAATAATAAGAACTCAATTTTGTGTATGCACATTTGAGCATACTCCATTGAAAAAGGACATCAAACGGCATGGCAATCTTCTCTAAAAATTGTGTTACATCAACTGGACATCTACATGCAAAAAAAAAACAAAAGAGAGAGAGAGAGGGAGGGAGAGAGAATAGAAACTGAGCTTATACCTTCCACAAAAATTAACTCAAAATGGATCATAGACATAAAGTAATGCAAAACTATAGAGCTTCTAAAAGATAACAGGAGAAAATCTAGGTGACCTTGGGTTTGGTGATGACTGTTTAGGTACAACACCAAAATCACGACTCATGAAAGAAAAACTGATAAGCTGGACTTCATCAAAAATAAAAATTTATGCTTTGCAAAAGATACTATTAAGAATGGAAAGACAAGCCACAAACTGGGGAAAGATATTTGTCAAACACATAACTAATAAAGGACTTGTGTCCCAAACATACAAAGAACTCTTAAAATTCAACAATAACATGATTAAAAATAGGCAAAACTCATGAACAGACACTTAACACCAAAGAAGATATACAGATGGTAAATAAGCATATGAAAAGATATTCAACATCTCACTAGGGAATTGCAAATTAAAACAATGAAATATTACTGCAAACCTATTAGGACAACTAAAATCCAAAACACTGGCACCACCAAAGGATGCAGAACAAGAGGAGCGCTCACAAACTGCTGATAGGAATGCAAAATTGTACAGCCACTTTGAAAGACAGTTTGGCAGTTTCCTACAAAACCAAACATACTCTTAACCATACAATCCAACAATTGCACTCATGGATATTTATGCCTGTGAACTGAAAACCTGTCCACTCAAAAACCTGCACAAAAATGTTTATAGTAATAAAGATGTTTTATTCAGATTTGCCAAAACATGGAAGGACTCAAGATATCCTTCAATAAGTGTAAGAAAAACAAATCTTGGTATAGTTATACAGTGGAATATTATTCAGCGATAAAAAGAAATGAGCTATCAAGGCACAAAAACACATGGAGGAACCTTAAATGCCTATTGCTAAGTCAAAGAAGCTGCATACTGTATGATGCAACTACATGACATTTTAGAAAAGATAAACTATAGAGATATTTAAAAGACTAGTGGTTGCCAGGGATGGGGGAATACAAATAATAGGGGAAGCATAGAGGATTTTTTGGGCAGTGAAACTATTCTGTATGCTATTGCAATAGTGGATACATAACATTATGCGTTTGTCAAAAGCCACAGAACTATCCAACAAAAAGAGTGCGCCTAATGGCAGTTACGAATAATAAACTATGGACTTTAGTTAATAACAATCTATCAATACCGGTTCATCAATTTTAACAAATACTACCACACAATACACAATGTTAATAGTAAGGAAAACTGGGTAGGGGGAGAGAGTATAGGAGAATTCTCTGTAGTTTCTGTTCAGTTTTTTCTGTAAACCTGAAATTGCTCTAAGAAATAAAATCTAGTAGTTACAAAGAAGGGAAAGGGGAGAGGGGAAGGAGAGACAGAGAGGGGAGAAGAGGAAAGGAGGCATTACAGCACAATGGTCCTAAACCACTACACTATGTATCACTTGGAAAAATAATTCATTATTAAAAACCTAAGGGGATAGCATGGTTTGAGTTTTAATTTTACTTTGTTTTTATTATCTCATTACACATGTCTGGCCCACATCCCAAATCTAATAAAAACAAAAACCTCTGGGAGTAGGACCCTAACTCATGTAGGATTCCAAAAATTCCCAAATGATTCTACTGTCAACATGATGCAAAAGAGTCTTTTAACTTCTGAGTTAAACAGACTGGTTTGATTGCTGCTTTGTACTAAGCTTGAACACAACGTAACTTCTTTGTACCCCAGTTTCCTCAAATGTAAAACAAGAGGGTAACTTGACAGACAAGAGCATGAACCAGAATATTAAGGTCACTTTCAGCTCAAAATTACTTTCTGCTCTACATAAGTGTAACTAGAAATGATTTCTAAACTACATACTCCTTTAATTATCTTAAATCTAGGGGCGCCTGGGTGGCTCAGTCGGTTAAGCGTCCGACTTCAGCTCAGGTCACGATCTCACGGTCCGCGAGTTCGAGCCCCGCGTCGGGCTCTGGGCTGATGGCTCAGAGCCTGGAGCCTGCTTCCGATTCTGTGCTCTCTCTGCCCCTCCCCTGTTCATGCTGTGTCTCTCTCTGTCTCAAAAATAAATAAATGTTAAAAAAAAATTTTTTTTTAATTATCTTAAATCTAATCAAAACACAGAATTTTCATTGTTTTAACTAAGGTGCTACAAAGGACCTTTAAACTACAATTAAACTGTCTTACCTGATCAAATAAACCAATCCTTTTTGCATCACAATTCTCTCCTCAGAAGAACAGCATTTAGTCTTTTGCAACTCTTTGAGGTATTCAAAAAGATTATCAAGAGTGTGAGTTAAGAATCTCAGATAACTGTAAGAAATTAGATACTCTCAAGAAGGCAATCCAATCGATCTCACTGGTAACAAATTTCCATATTTCCTAACATACACATGAGCAAAGACTAGTAGCACACCTAATGTCAGCATGGCTCAATTTCCCTCTTAAAATTGGTCTGAGTATCATACTGAATGTCAAAAGTCTCTTCCTAGAAAACTAAAATTTATTATCTATCCTCAGCATGAACCAGCACCTGTATACCACGTAACACGGTACGTAGTGGACAATTCTGTATTTTTCATCAATTTGTAGCAATCTAATAGTAGTCGAACACTTACTGTATGTCAGGTACTATGCTGGGCAAAGAGTGAACAAAACCAAGTCCCTGTCCTCATAAACTTTATGCTCTAGTAGGAAAGACAAACTAATACATGCCAAGTGGCAATAAATGCAATTTAAAAAAATGAAACAGGGGGGCCTGGGTGGTTCAGTTGGTTAAGCGTCCGACTTCGGCTCAGGTCATGATCTCATAGTGTGTTGAGGTCGAGCCCCATGTCGGGCTCTGTGCTGACAGCTCAGATTCCGGAGCCTGCTTCAGATTCTGTGTCTCCCTCTCTCTCTGCCCCTCCCCTGTTTGTGCTCCCTCGCTCTCTCACTCTCTCTCTCTCTCAAAAATAAACATTAAAAAAATTAAAAATAAAATAAAACAAGGTAAGTAAGGGGTGGGGTATTTATTGACTGAGAGGGGCCATAAGACAGCCTTCTGAACAATGATGAAACTGTTTTATACTTCATTTGATATGAGGGGTAATGTATTCATTGAGTTGCAAACTTAGGCTTTATGCCATCTGCTGTATGTAAGTTATACCTCCAAGTGTTCTTTTAAGTTTGCTAAAAGAAACATCTAAAAGACCAACCCCACCCAGCTCCAGTGATGATCTCCTTGATTACCACAATATAATTCCAAGCCAAGGGACTATATATCCTCACAGCTAAACAAAATTATATCTTCTAGAACCACATACATGATTTTATGTTTCACTATATGTATTTAACTTTCCAATTATAATGTGCTGCCTCTACTGCTTAGTTCTTTGCATAAGCCAGATCATTTAGGAAGATCATTTAGTACGTATATTCTGTATTCATACAAGTTAAGGCAAAAGAAAACCACACTCTTGCCTTTAAAAGATAAAAATGGAATAGAGCTAAAAAGAAGTCCACAACTAATGATAAATATAAAGTGGTGTTTATGTGTCTTAAAAAAAAAAAATCAATCTTTAACCATTTGGTACTTCCTCCTTTCCCCACTGACCCAAAATCTTAGAGTTTCTGTTTTAGAGAGAAATGCAACGAATGCAAGAACCAAGCACTTAAATCATTCCATGATCCGTAAAGAGAAAATCCAGCACAGTGACCAAGAACGTGTAGTGTGGAGCCAGACAGCTTTGATTAAATCCTGGTTCCACTACTTACTACCTATATTATCTTAGCCAAGTTTATTTATTTCACTTCCCTATGCCTCAGGCTGCTCATCCATAAAATAAGGATAATGGAGCCCCTGGCTGGCTCAGTCAGTTCAGTATCTGACTTTGGCACAGGTCATAATCTAGCGGTTCATGAGTTCGAGCCCCAAGTTGGGATCTGTGCTGACAGCTCAGAGCCTGGAGTCTGCTTCAGATTCTGTGTCTCCCTCTCTCTGCCCCTCCCCAACTTGCTCGCTCTCTGTCTCTCTCTCTCTCTCTTAAAAATAAACATTTAAAAATATATTTAAAAAATAGGGATAAGATCTATCTCATAGATTATAAATGAGTTAATTTATATATTGTGGTTAAAACAGCAGCTGTCACACAGAAAAACACTAGACAAGTGATTACTACTACTACTACTACTTCTACTACTTCTACTTCTGCTGATGCGGCTAGGAATCCTACCAGGACTGGCACCTATGCACACCAAATAGGCAAGCTAATCCAGTAAAGAAAAAATACAGCTAACTAACAGCTAATGGCAAGAGTAACAATCTATTCCTGTTCCCATTTACACCCAGACCAAATCAGTACTTTTAGAATAACTTTGTCCTCTCAACTTCTTAGCACATTCTACCTAAATGTTCCTTATAGATGTATTATATAGAAAAGATCATATGATGCCTAATGGATGGCACAAAGTATTCAATTAAAATCAAATTCCCAAGTACAGAGGGAAAAAATGCCTATATGTGACAAGGGGGAAAGTTGGTAATTAAGTCAATCAAGTTCTTTTCAACAGGGTTAGCTAGACAGTTTCACTTTGATGAATGCCCACTCTCCCCAAAAGGAATCTTTGTACCTCTTCACTTTGTCTAGGTAATAATTCAAAATCAATTTTAACAACGATAGATACCTACTATGGGCCGAACATTTCCTCAGATATAATCAAAGGATGTAGAAGTACAGTGAGACCTAATTCCTACCTTGACAGACTAGTTAGGAAGAGTCTAACAAACACAAAAGCAATCAACCCATTCAGCCAACAAACACTTCTTGAAGAGTATTAAGTGCCTGGTTCCAGGCCTGTTCCAAGGCTGGTTTTAAAGTCTACTAGGGAATACTCTTAAATGGATAAAACAGCCCAACAGGTATGTTAAGTACAGCAAAAGTTGTAGAAGGTATGAAGGAAGCAAAGAAGAGAATAATCAGAAATGTCAAAGACTTCAAATAGGGAGGGGCTTTATGCTATGATAAGAAAGGGTCTTAAATTTTATTCTGTGAGGAATGAGTAGCAAAAGATTTGTGCAAGAGGATGTATGTCAAACTTCTGATATTCAACTAGGGTGGGAGAGAAGGGTAGACAATATTAGAGACAGAAAATCAGGTATAGCCCAAGGGTAGGCAAAGCTTTTCCATAAAGGGCCAAACAGTAATTTTTAAGTAGACTTCATGCCTAGTGCAAAGCCCAGTGTGGGGCTTGAACTCACAACACTGAGATCAAGATCTGAGCTGAGATCAAGAGTTGGGATGTTTAACTGACTGAGCCACCCAGGTGCCCATAGACAGTACATATTTTAGGCTTTGCAGGCCATGTGGGCTCTGCTGCAAGTACACAACTCTGTCTTTGTAGCATAAAACCAGCCATAAACAACGAACACCTAAACTAATGAGCAAGGCTGTATTCCGAATAAAACTTGATCCACAAAAACTGGCAGCTGGCTATATTTAGCCTGTGGGCTATAGTTTGTGAACCCTTGTCTAAGAAGAGTGACAAGATCCTAAAGTGAGTGCTACAGACAGGGTGGGCGCCTGGGTGGCTTAGGCGGTTAAGCGTCCGACTTTGGCTCAGGTCATGATCTCCCGGTAGTGAGTTCAAGTTCCACGTCAGGCTCTGTGCTGACAGCTCAGAGCCTGGAGCCTGCTTCGGATTCTGTGTCTCCCTCTCTCTCTGCCCCACCCCCCACCCCACCCCCCCACTCACACTCTGTCTCTTTCCCCTTCAAAAATAAACAAACATTAAAAAAATTAAAGTGAGGGCTACAGAAATGGAAAGGAATAGATATTCCTGAGATATTTAAGAGTGGGATAGACCTGAAGAATGACTAGGGGTAGAGAATTAGGTATAAGGAGGAACAAACTCTGACTCCTAGGAACAAACCCAGGGATCTCTATGGACGATCATGGTCCCATTTACCACGAAAGAAAATGGGAAGAAGAGCAATACTGAGATTTCATTTTGTTTAAGGAAGAAGACAGGGTGAGGAGAGAAAATTATTTCAATTTTAACATGTTCAGTTTAAAGTAAATAGGAAACATCTGGGTAGAAATTCCAGCAGGTCTGGAATTCTGAAGAGAACTGGTCTAAAGGTCTAGGTTCATTACAGAAGTAGTTAAGATCAGGAGGAAAAAAGGTGGGAAGACTAAGAACAAAGGGATGAAGACCAAATATTAACACTGGGGGAGGGTCCTCCCCATCCCCACACCCTGCAGGAAAGAATGAGAAGAAACAACCTGAGAGACACAATAGCAGTTTTAGTGAAGTCAGAATGCTAAGGGTCACTGTAGCCTAATTTAACTCTAGAATACAATCTTTGTGAGGGGGAAGAAATTAGTGGACCTAACGCAGAAGTCTAATAGGATTTAGGATACTCTAGGTAGAAAAAACATAAACAGATACACAAGGTAAAAAACAAACGATTGCCCAGAATAGGTACATTCACAGTGACAGAAAGCAGCTTGGTGGTTGCCAGGGGCTTGTGGGAGGAGGGAATAGGGAAATGGCTGCTAATGAATACAGATTTTTCTTTTGAGGTAATGAAAATGTTTTGGAACATGATAAAGGTGTTGCTTTGCACACTGCAAATGTTAAATGCCACTGAATTGTAGACTTTGAAGTGGTTCTGGTTTTTTGTTGTTGTTGTTGTTACAACAATTTCATCTCTACTAAGAAAAAAAATGACAGGGAGAAAAACAGTAAGCAAGCCAAAGAACAGAATACTGGGAAATAAAAATTAACAGACTGAGAAGAAAACAAGATTAAAAGGCTTCAAGGAAAGAGGAAGACTTAATCAGATTAAAACAGAAGACCATTTTAGGCATCTCTTCCAGTTTTCTTAACTAGAAGGGGACACAGCTCAACTGTTTAATTAGGGAACCCATATGCATTATGTGGGGAAGCTATAACTGTAAAAGAAATAAGATAAAAACTGTTGTAGATATAGCACAGCTACACAGTGGAGAGGATAGGTGCCTTATCACTAATAAAAGTTTTTTAAAAAGTATATGATTGGGTAATCGAAAAAAGCACTACAAAAATTTTGTGGGAGATTGATTGCAAAAGTTCTGCCAATTCTGCAGGCCTCCCTATATTTACACCCTTTGCATAACTTTGTAGTCTTCTCCCACCTCTTGAATCTGAACTGGACTCATGACATGTTTTGGCCAATAGAAAACCGTGAAAATGATAGTTTGCCAGTTTTGAGCATGGCCCTCAGGAACTCCTACGTGCTTCCATAACCTCTCTCTTGGAAGTATGTTCTGCTACCATGAAACAAGCCCAAGCCAGTGTGCTGGATACCTAGAGATGCATTGCTCAGTCACCCTGTTACCTCAGCTGCCAACCACTACCCTAGCCAAGCTAGTCTTACCCAATCTACCAGCTAAGCCACAAGAAATACAAGCAAACCCATATAAAATCACGTAAGCCTAGCCCAAATCTGCAGAACTACCCAGTTGATCCAAAGATTCATGAGCAATAAAAAATGGGTGGTTATTTTAAACCAAGTTTTGGAATGGTTTGTTATATATCAATAGCTAACATACACTAATGATAGTAGTGATGACAGGAAAAGACCGTTAATTTGGCATAAAAGCTAGATTTATGTCATCTAATACTAATTTCTTCAGTGTGGTTTGGGTTTTACAGATATACTCCTATAACTTAAAGAGAAAAGGAAAACCTAACTATTAAATTCTTACGATTACTTGTGATTAGGAATCTGAAAACTGATCTAAGCTACCACCACCTTTTCCCCTAAAACTACAGCAGCTTAAAGCCATTAAAAACATAAATGCAATTTCTGATAACATGATGTGTCTTTGGAAAATAACTACATGATAACAACTGAGGGGAGGTACTTTTACAGCTAATTAAAATTGGAGTTTTTAGAGGGTTTTGTTGTTAAGTGAGGGAATTCTCTAGTAAGAGTTTCTAAATTTTTCAAGTGCTACTTTGGTGACTTTTAATTTTCAGAAGCACTATACCTTAAGAGCAACTTTTTTTTAAGTTCATTTATTTATTTTGAGAGAAAGAGAGAAAGAGCACAAGCAGAAGAAGCAGAAGAAGGGCAGAGAGACAGTGAGAGAGAGAATTCCAAGCAGGCTCCATGCTCTGCACTGAGCCTGACACAGGGCTCCATCCCACAATCACAAGACATTGAGTCAGAGGCTTAACCGACTGAGCCACACAGGTGTCCCAGAAGAGCAACTTTTATTTTATTTTAATGTTTATTTATTTATTCTTTCTGAAAGAGAAGACAGAGCACAAGCGGGGGAGGGGCAGAGAGAGAGAGAGAGAGAGAGAGAGAGAGAGAGAGAGAGAGAATCTGAAGCAGACTCCAGGTTCTGAGATGTCAGCGCAGAGCTGGGTACAGGGCTCAAACCCACAAACCAGGAGATCATGACCTGAGCCAAAGTTGGACACTTAACTGACTGAGCCACCCAGGCATCCCAAGAGCAACTTTTAAAACAAAAGGCAATCAAATCTTACTTCAACAAGGCAAAAATACTAAGCCATATTAATTCAACACCTTCCACAAACAGTACAATCAATCATTTTTCAACTGGCAGGCATCTAAACATACTTCAACAAATGACAGAGACTTCATCTTTTTTCCCTTCAACAAAAAACTAGCAGTGCTTTGTCAAATCACTGACCTATCACTGCCAATGCCCGCTCTATTGCTGAGAGGATAATTCTGTCAGCAAGACAAGAAATAAAGCATTCATGAGTCATTTAGTATGACTGCAGACATGGAGAGACTTACAAACAGGAAGACGAAAACTTTAATAGTTTTTAAAATCATTCCTGAATTTAACATGGTCTTCTCACTAAATGAGTTATCAACAAAAGTAAAATCTGTTTTTACGGCATTTAAAACCAGTCAAAATTCCTATGTGAGTTTAGCAGCATTAAACTTTAAACACCATTAACACACCTGGGCCAATTATCAGAAGGAAACAATTTAGTTTACTATTTTTATTTTTTTTAATTTTTTTTAATGTTTATTTATTTTTGAGAGAGGGAGAGACGACAGAGTGTGAGCTGGGGAGGGTCAGAGAGAGAGGGAGACACAGAATCCGAAGTAGGCTCCAGGCTCTGAGCTGTCAGCACAGAGCCCAATGCGGGGCTCGAACCCACGAACTGTGAGATCATGACCTGAGCCGAAGTCAGATGCTTAACCGACTGAGCCACCCAGGCACCCCTAGTTTACTATTTCTAAACAAACTAAATGCTTCTCTCCTTTATAAAGGGGGTCTGTGGGTGTTAGAGAAATTTAATGGCTAGGACTACCTTAACAAATGTACTCCTACATTCACAAATCTAGAAAACAGGATTTTCCACCCATTAAGGTTTTACTATACCAAAAAGGTACTGACTCTCAACTGGACTCTAAGATGTTTAAAAGAATAGTACAATTTATTTGATAGGAAGAAGAAAAGAATGACTAAATTGATGGTTATCAAATATCCTATATAATTTCACTCTTGTCTCTCAAGAGTGCAAGTCTCATATAAAAAGGAGAATAAGGGTTTTAAGGGTTTTCTCAGACCATGGCACAAACCTAACTTCCTGTCTTTCAAGTAATGTTCTGGGTTAAATTACAGGTTACCCGGTAGTTTTGATACTCAGCCTGCAATACTCATGAGCCTCACCAGGTTACATTAATTTCCTGTCCTAAAATATCTAGTCTACAACAACCCCTAACTTCCTACACACGCACACGTGCACGCGCGCGCGCACACACACACACACACACACACACACACACACACAAAGATATTCCATACCATAATTCTAGGTGATCTTTCACCCCCCTAATTTTTAAATACTAAATATAAAATAGTTTTAGTATTCAATAAAAAAATTAAGTGCTTACAGGACTGCCTCAAGAAATAGTGTGTTTCCAAATGCCTCTAAAAAAAAAAAAACCTTCCCTAACAAACCAACCTACCTTAGGAAGTAAATCTCTTTGTTATATGCTACAAATGCTCACTTCCCACCTAGATACATAAAGTCTACAGTATGACTCTACTTAATCTGGTCATTTTTCAAACACAGTAACACCTCTCTCATCAAGAAGACTACCAGGAACATCAAGCTTAGAAAATCAAAACCCTGGAGACAGAAAATAATTGTTAACAGCAAAGGTTTATTGAATCTACCTATTCTGTCCGAAGCTATGTTCTTCTAGGATTACACCATTTAACCTCCACAATTGCTCTGTGAGGTAAATACTACTATTATCATTTTAAAGATGAAGAAAGCCAAGTTCTGGTAGTAAGTCATTTGTTCAAGTTCATAGTAAGTGTTGAAGTTAGGATTCTAAAGCAACCTAACTATAAAGCTCTAAATTTTGTAAGTGAAACAGCAGTAGAAAACCATATATATCACAGACTAAGCTTTACAGAAGCAACCCCCCCCCCCCTCAAATCCTTACAATCTAACTGATTAAAATTACTAATTTCATTCAGAGCACAATTCTAACAACTGGTAATATGGATTTCCCAGTTCACAATTACTTAGGTACAGTACATGCTTGTAGGAACAAGTCGTGTTATTGCTAGGATCAACCACACTAATGAGTTGGCGGGGGAGGGCGGGAGGGAGCAGATATGCACAAAGAAAAGATGAAGCTGACTATTAAAAAGCTACAACATGACAAAATAGCCCTAAGATGTTATATTTTATTTTTTTTATTTTAGCTGTTATATTTTAAATGAGGCTATCTCTATATCCTCCAGTAGAACAGTAAAGTAACAGATATTCACGGCAACTGAAGCAGCATAAGAAAGTATCAAAGATCACAGGGATACCTTGGTGGCTCAGTCGGTAAACATCTGACCTTGGCTCAGGTCATGATCTCTTGGTTTGTGAGTTTGAACCTCACATCAGGCTCTCTGCTGTCAGCACAAAGACTGCTTTGGATCCTCTGTTGCCCCTCACCCCCCATCTTTCCTCTGCTCACACACTCTCTCTCTCTCAAAATAAACAAACATTAAAAAAATATTTTTTAATAAAAAATAAAAATCATATTTAGCATTATCTAAAATGTACTGTATATTTTAAAACAATTTTTACAGAAAGGGCAAACAATTGAGGCATCTGGGTGGCCCAGTCAGTTGAGGGTTCAACTCTTGATTTCAGCTGAAGTCATAATCTCAGGGTCGTGGAACTGAGCCTTATGTCCAGCTATGCACTGGGCATGGAGCCTGTTTAAGATTGTCTCCCTCTGCCCTGCTCACACGGGCTCTCTTTCTCTCTCTCTAAAATAAATAAAATAGTTTAAAAGACAAAAAGGGCAAACAAAAAGTTTTTCTAGAAAGTTTAAAATGACATTATGTCCTCATCTCTCAGTTCAATCTGAGTCTCTTCCTCTCTTCTTCCTTAGAACATAACATTCTCAAATCCCTATGTCCATTTGCAAGCTTCTCAAAAAAGTAGCCAAAACTCACTGTATTCCATTTCCTCACTTCTACTCTATTTTTTAAGTTTATTTATTTGTTTTTGAGAGACAGAGAAAGAGAGGGAGAGAGAGAATCCCAAGCAGGTTCCGCACTGTGCACATAGAGCCCAATGTGGGGCTCAAACTCACAAACCGTGACATCATGACCTGAGCCAAAAAACCAAGAGCCAGACACCTAACTGACTGAGCCGCCTAGGCGCCCAGTCACCTCTACTCTCTTTTGCTAACAGCTTCCACACCCAGCTTCCCAGTTAAGCTGTTTTTAAGTCATCAATGCCTCCTTATTCCTAAATCAAATGAACAATTTTCAGGTCTTATTTGAGCTTGTAAGGAGGATTTAGCATTTCAGATCCCCTTCTCCCTTCCTCCTTTAAATTCTGGTCAGTTGCCTTTTATACCACCACTCTTCTATCTTCCCTCTTCTGACAACTTTTTGCTAGATTCATTTTCCTCTAACTCTCCGTCAAATGCTGGAGAATCACTGGCCTTCTTCTCTCCTATTAAGAATTTTCAAAAGATGATCTTAATCTCCACTCAATCACATGTGCTACACCACGAACTCTAGTCCACACAACTTTCCTGGTAGCTTTATGCCTCCCACACATCTCCACCTGAATATTTCCAGGCCCCTCAAATCCAACATGGCCACAATTGAACTCATCTTGGAAAGCAAAAGAATAGAGCCTTGGAAAATACAGATGTGCTGGGAGATTTATTTTGTTGGGAGTGGGGCATATTCCCTATTTTAGTATACATCATTATCCACTCAGTGGTAGAGCTGGGAGTCATTCTTGACCAGACAACCAATAAATCATCAAATACTAAAGGAAGACTGTACAACCTGAATCTTTGCAAATCCACTTCCTTCTCTTCACTCCCCCATCATTTCTCAACATTAGCTTGCTCAGGCTCTTCCATAATATTAATAATTGTTTGTGGCCATAGTAATACTTATTACAGAACATATATATTTCTTCATTAACCTGCAAATTGGTTTCCCCTAGCAGGGGAAATCATGTCTTGCTCTTTGTATCCAAAGCACCTAGAAACACACACTTAATAGTAAACATAAGTCTGGTGAATTAGGAATCCCAAGAAGCTAAACAACACATGAAAAGTCATACAATTCATCAACTGTGGAGTAGGAATTTATGAATTGTTCAACTTGCTAGCATTTTTCAATATTGAAATAACTCCCATTAAAGTATAGTAAGAGACTATAGCACTCTGCCTATTCAATGTAACAAAATACTCTTTTGTTTATGCTTCTGTGTACATTTCAAGTGTCCTATAATGATCATGTATCCCTTTCATAACTGGCAAGGAAACAATATTTGTTAGAGTAAAACGCCATAATCAACATGAATAAAACATCTTTAAGTTTTTAGGGCAATAGGTTGTGAAACTGAAGTCAGGGTTTGGAAGATTCATCAGCAATCTAATACACCAAAATAGACAGAACATTAAGCAAAGATTGCTAAGACTACTGCTTTCATTGCAGTTAAACTCAATAACTGAGAAAAAGTGGGTAGGTTTAGAGTTTCATCAGTCAATGATTTATGTAGAAATGGATCTTTCAACAAAAGGATGCTTAACTGGGAAGAGGGGGGATTATAAACTTATACTCAAATTCATTCATTTAAATTCAGTCATAAAAGGGGTGTCTGGGTGACCCAGTCAGTTGAGCATCTGACTCTTGCTTTCAGCTGAGGTCATGATCTCATGGTCATGAGGTTGAACCTGTTGGGCTCTGCACTGACAGCCAGAGCCTACTTGGGATTCATTCATTCTCTCTCTCTCTCTCTCTCTCTCTCAAAATAAATAAATGCTAAAAAATAATAATTAAAAAAATTAAATTCAGCCATAAAATTCCAAGAGTAATATATAAGTGAACATTTGTATCAGCAGTTCTTAAAGTACAGTTCAGATCTCTGGACCTTTTCAGGGGGCCTATGAAACCAAAACTATGTTCATAACAATAATAATATAACATCTGCTTTTTCACACTCATTCTTTGGAGTATACAAAACAGTTTTCCAGAGGCAATATGTCCCATTATAGATATCACCAGAGATTAAATGCAGAGACAGATATATGAGAATCCAGCTACCTTCAAAGAGCTCTGCAAAAATAAAAATTTCTCAAAAATAATTTGGGAAATATTTGGGAAAATATAATTATTTTTCATTAAAAATGGTATTTATGTTAACATAAATCAAAATCAAAATTTATGTTAACACAAATCAAAAATAATTTGGGAAATATTTGGGAAAATAAAATTATTTTTCATTAAAAATGGTATTTATGTTAACATGTAAAAAACTTATTGCTTCTAATAAATTAATATTTTATAAAATTCTCCGTTTTAATTTCTAACGTGGCAAGTATCTACAGGTGTAACCCACATTAACAAGAGCTCTTCAGGGTTCTCAATAGTATTTAAGAGTACAAAGAGGTGCTGAGACCAAAGTCTGAGAACTGCCAATCTGTACCGTTCGTGGAGCAATACCCTAAAGCTAGAAGATCAACACATATGTTAGCATAAACTTTTTAAACTTCTATGCATCCAAAAATAAACATAAGCAAAAAAATAATAATAAACATAAACATAAATAAATACATAAACATAAGCAAAATTACAAGATAATTTAGGGGGAAAGTACTTGCAACATACAACAATGAGTTCAGAGTATTCATATATAAAGAGCTCTTTCCATCACTAGGAAAAGATAAATAACCTTCAAAATGTAAATGAGGACTTGAAAACTAATGGGAAAACAGATAATACACAAGGGGCCAATATGCATGTAGAAAAATAACCCTCAACCTTATTAGTAATCAAAGCAATGTAAATTAAAATGGATCAAATCAACAATGATGATTTAAAATTATAATATGTAACACAATAAGAACACAGGGGAACAGGTGACCATATGAATTACTGTTAGGAACATAGTTACAATATCTTCGGAAGGCAATCCAGCAACTTGAATCAAAAATCTTAAAAGTGTGTGTATTCTTTGACTGCTAGCTTCATTCTAATGGGATGAAAACATGTTTAAAGGTCTGCTACAAAAACATTCATTGAAATATTATTTATAACTGCAAAAGAGAGAATCAGAAACAATGAAATGTCTACCAAGAAGAGGATGACTGATTACAGCATCACATGGTACACATAAGTTATTATCTGAAAATTTTAAATGCTGTGATTTATATCAAAAGATATTTTTGATACAGAGGTTTCAAAAAGGCAGTTGTAATTTTTGAT
This sequence comes from Panthera leo, assembly GCF_018350215.1. Lineage (NCBI taxonomy): Eukaryota > Metazoa > Chordata > Mammalia > Carnivora > Felidae > Panthera > Panthera leo. The sequence continues at coordinate 65,699,273 of NC_056687.1, forward strand.
AATTAATTTCAGTAAAAAATAATATATCTATGTGCAAAGAACTAGGATGTGCCTGGAATTTTAGGTATATGACAAGCATTTCATATGCCTTTTACCACATTTAATCATCAAAACTCTAAGATGCTCTATAATATAGGCCTTCTCTAAACCTCACTTCCTTCATATGCAAAACTGAAATAAATAATTTGCCCCAAAACCATGAAAATCTCAAATAACAAAACCATTAGATGGTAAGAGTTCAGATTTAATTCCAGGTCACACAGACTCTGGAACCCAAACTATATTATTATGTTAAGTACTACCTGTACACCAAAAATTTAACACTGGATCAATAAAACTCTTTTACTATCCCAGCTACCTTTCTTCTTTTCTTTCTTTTTCATCCCCCTAATCTTATATTTTTTCTATGATGAACATATTTTACTTTTTTAATACAAAAAAGAGTATTTTTTATTTTGAAATATGCTGGGCTTTTCCCCAATTTGGGGGGAAAAAAAACATTTGCGGCACAGCTTTCAAATTTAGTACATCTTGTTATTCAGTATTATCTAGGGAGAAAATAAACCCTCACCCCCACACAATTAATACCAACTTCCTTTGGAAGATATCACAAAAAGCTAACGGACTTCAGCATCAACAGACCTAGTTTAAATTTCATTAAGCAACGACCCTTAAGCAAATTACTTAACTTTTCTAAAAACTCCATTTTATTATTTGTTAAATACTGATAATAATTCTTCTCTCTCGGGATTGTCATAAAGACCATGTTAAAAGTAGAAGTGAAAGATACATAAATACTAAATAAATGCCAATTCCTTAAGAAAGACATATAGACATAAAAACTCTAACTCAATAGTAAGTTGATATGAAAATTATACTATAATTATTTATCTTCTCCATAGTTCATGGCTCCTTCTCACTTTCAACTTAAATTAAATCAAACTCCCAAATACCCAAGAAAATAAATCCTCCTGCCTTTTGGGAGACCCCAAGCCTAGGAGAAAGTATGAAACAAACATTTTTACTGTCTCTTCTTTAATAAATCTGTCCTACTTGACTATTGCTAGGCACTTTGACTAGAAGAGTGCCTAGCATATAGTTGGTTTTGAACACTGAACTATAAATGTGGACACCTTGGAACACCTAACACTGTCTCTCCAATAATGAGTCTCATTATCACACAGTCTTAAAGCCTTCACACAAAACTGTGGTGCTAATTAATATTCAACAACAATTTTGATTTCAAAAAAGCAATCATGCAGCAAGTTTCATCCAGCTCACTTCCTTGCAACATATTTCCAAAGAAATATACCTAATAACACAAAATCCTGAGATGAATCATAAAGTCATAGAGAACCAGAAAGCTCTTAAACCTTAGTCTAGCTCCCTCACAAGGATTAAAGTTACTTATAGATTTAAAGTATTACCAATAGAATTCTTTTTTAAAGGTGTTTAGGGAATGCACTGTTCAGGAATCTTGGAAATAAATCCTGTAAAATCAAAGTACCTTTTAAAAAAAAAATTAGGTTTCTTGTTAGATAATATATGTTCACTGAAGAGAAACTATAAAATGGCAAAAAGAATAAAATTAACATATCTGAATAACACATTGTAAGTTTAACTAGATTGTAAGTATAATACAGGAGTGTAAGTATAAATATTTTGGAGAATATTCTCAGTTTGGTCACAGTCAATGTAATCAGTGCACATACTCTTTTGCAATGTACTATTTTCACTCATTGTTATTACGAATTTATATCCATACTGGGATGCCTGGGTGACTCAATGGGTTAAGTGTCCAACTCTTGATTTCAGCTCAGATCATAACCTCACGGTTAGTAGGCTTGAGCCCCACATCTGGCTCAGTGCTTTTAGCACTTGGGATTCTCTCCCTCTTCTCTCTCTTTCTGTCCCTCCCCTGCTCTCACAGGTGCTCTCTCTCACAAAATAAACTTTAAAAAAATGTGTACTTAAAAAAAGTTAAATGTGTACTTAAAAAAATATTTACATCCATGTTAAATATTCTTCTATATCATCATTTTTAATCCTCTTGCATGAATATCATAAGATCATTGAGAGGATTAAATAAATGTAATGTATGGCATGGGGAAGCACTATTTAAGTAATATTATTGTTATTAGTCCCAGAATTAAAATTTCCATAACGATTTATATGTACCTAAATTTGTGAGTCTATCTCAATTTCTTTCCCTAACGTCCCAGAAGTAGAACTTCTGAAATTCTGTCGAACTGCCCTCCAGAAAGAATATACAAACCTATTTTTCTTCAGCAACACACCTTTCAAAACCCTTGTCACCAACTATTATATATCTAATCTTTGTCAATTTAAATGGGGATTAGGGGTACAATTTTTTCTCATTTTATTTTTGTTTTGTCAATCACACTAAAATGAATACTTTCACAGGTTAACTATAATTTCTCCTTATCTGAATTGTTTGTCCAAATATTTTAAAATGAATTACTCCAACATTCATGGTCAGAATAGTCAGATCATTATCTAAAGCATGTTACATACACCACCACTCTACATAAACACATTGATGTTATACACTCAAAAAGGGGAGTTACACACTTTAACTCCATCATATCCCTCAACTTAGTATCTTCCACTAATATTTTAAAAACAAAACACTAGTGCCCAAGGCTAAGGGGGAAAAATGGTTCAAATTAAAGTCTTTACCTAAATATGTAACATATGATATCTCCATTAACCCATTAATTTAAAAGAATAGATACTTAAGTACTGACACGGAAAATGTCCATAATACATTAACAAGTGAAAAAACAGAATAGTTTGTATAGCATGATCCATTTATAATTTATATTATGAAAATAAAATAAGTAGAGTGGGAAGAACAGGGAACCAGTTGCTGTCCTAGGTGCTAGGGACCCGGTACTGAACAAGAAAGGCAAATTTTTTTCCTGCCTTTACAAAGCTTACATTCAACCTGGTTATTACTAAGTATCTTGACTTTATTTAGATTCACTTTTAACATTAAGCCACAATGGATTACAACAATAAAATCTAACACACACTACTTTCTGGATTTAAACTTTGTTTTTAAAGTTTATTTTGAGAGAGAAAGAGCACAAGCAGAGGAGGGGCAGAAAGAGAGGGGGAGAGAAAGAATCCCAAATGGATTCTGTCAGTGCAGAGCCCAATGGGGAGCTCGAACTCAGGAACCCATGAGATCATGACCTGACCCGACCAGGTCATGACACAACCCACTGAGCCACCCAGGCACCTCACTACTTTCTGTATTTTAGGGCAGTAAGTAAAATACAGAAAATTTAGGAAGTTACACACACACAAAATATGCTATCCAGTGTTAATGAAAGAGAAGGAAAAAAGATCTTAAAACTGTTTTTTAAGTCTTATTTACATTCAGGAATCTCTTTTCATTATCCAAATTTAAAGCTCAATCGATAATATTATATTAAAAAATTAAGTTGCAGAACATTCAGATATGATCCCAATTTTCTTAAAAAACCATTTGTGGTACATAGAAATGTTGTACACTCCTAACAGACAAATGTCTTGAACTAACTTAGTAGTAATTTCTGGAGATGTGAGTAGAGGGAAAGTAGAGGCAGAAAAGAATCAAAGAAAACTTTACACTTTTTACCATACATAGTTGTATACTGTTGGGAGTATTTGTGGTAAAACAGTATCTTTATAAAAATGAAAAATAAAATACCTTTTAAAGTTTCAGTGCCAGAAGAACAAGAGAATTGGTCTCACTGAAAATTTCCCTATGTAACACCTTAATCTCTACCTATATAGAACTGCTTGAATAAAAAACCTGAATGCTATGCAGATATACAAAGCAGTAAGAAGAGCTTCATATACTATGAGTAATTTCTAGGATTTCTGTTAAGTAAAAAAATACAAAGTATAAAATAAAGTGGAAATTGTATCTAAGAAGAGAGAAAGATGAATAAGTACACGTACATTTATTTTTTTAATAGCCAAAAACGAATATAAATGGTTACCTATAGGGGAGGGAGAGGATAAAAGCTGACTTTCTGATTATACTTTATACTGTAGTTTTGGAACATAAATATTTTACATAATTATAAAACAAAATTTAATCAAAATGAAAATAAGTTACTGCCAAAAATTGACAATAAAATGACCAAAGAAATTATGTATCAAACAAGTGGCTTAATGTCAGAGAGAAGTTATTTCAAATGATTTTAGAAAGGTAATTTGACTGTAAATCCCTAATAAAATCTATATTAAACACAAGAATTCTTAAATTATTTGCAGCAACCATTTTCTACAATAATCTCAAAATAACAACACTAATATGTATATATAAATATAAATCAAGTAATGCACTACTCACAAGATTTTTGGCATAAAAGAGCTATAGATATAAAGATTTAAAAAGTCAAAGGCAAAATCTTATAATAGCAACCTCTTACCCTTGAAATGACATCAGATTTGGAAATATTGGTATGAACTCATGGTGTATTTTCTGAATTATACAACAAGTTCAGCAAAGTTGCAGAATATAACATCAACACAAAAATCAGTTGTATTTTTATATACTAGCAATAAATAATCAGAAAAGGATATTTTCAAACAATTCAGTGTACAACAGGAATAAATTTAACCAGGGAGGTACAAGACTTGAAAACTACAAAACATTACTGAAAGAAATTAAAGAAGAGTAACTAGAAAAACATTCCAGCTCATGGATTAGAAAACATTATTATTAATACATCAATACAACCCAAACCAATCTACAGATTCAACACAACCCCTATCCAAACCCCAAAAGGCTTTCTTGCAAAAATGGAAAAGAGGATCCTAAAATACATATGGAATCATGAAGAATTCTGAATAGACAAAATAACCCTTAAAAGTTGGACACTTAAACTTCCCCATTCCAAAATATATTACAAAACTACAGTCATCAGGACAGTGTAGTACTGGCATAAATACTATATATGTATGTATGTGTGTATATGTGTGTGTGTACACACATATACACACATACATACATATATCTCGATAGAAGAGAACTGAGAGTCCATGAATAAACCCAGGTATCTATGGGTAACTGATTATCAACAAGGGTGCCAAGACCATTCAATGGGAAAAGAACAGCCTCTTCAACAAATATAACTTGGAAAACTGGACCCTTACCTCACATCATAAATCAAAATTAACTCAAAATGGGTCAGGGACCTAAATGTAAGTAATGACACTATAAAATCCTTAGAAGGAAACATGGGTAATTTTCATAACTGGATTCAGGAGTGCTTTTCCTGGTATAACATGAAAAGCACAAAAAAGAAAGAAATGGATACATTTGACTTCAAAATTTAAAACTTTTGTGCATGAAAGTACACTATCAAGAGAGTGGGGGAAAAAAAAAAAGACAACTCCTAGAATGGGAGACTGTATTTTCAAATCATGTATCTGATAGGGTCTAGTATACAGAATAAGTATAAATTAATACAGAATAAATATAAGGAATCCTTACAACTCAACAACAAAAAGGCAAACAACCCAATTTAAAAATGGCCAAAGGACTTGAGTGTATACTCCTATAAGAAGATATACAAATGGCCAACAAGCCCATGAAAAGATGCTCAACATCATTAGTTATTAAGAGAATGCAAATCAAAATCACAATGAAGCACCATTTCACATCAACCAGAATGGCCATTATCAAAAAATGGAAAACAAAAGTGTTGGAGAGGTTATAGGAAAAACTGGAACTCTCATTCATACACTGCTGGTGGGAATATAAAATGGTGCAACCACCCTGGGAAACTGGTTGGCAGTTCCTCAATAAATTAAACACAGAATTACCATATGACCCAGCAATTCCACTCCTAGTAAATACCTCCAAAAAACTGACAAGCATTCAAACAAAAACTTACACACAAATGTTCACAGCAACACTATTCACAATAGCCAAAACTCAAATGTCAATCAACTAAACAGATAAACAAAATGTAATTTATCATACAATGAAATATTTTTAAGCCATAAAAAGGAATGAAGTACTGATACATACTGCAACATGGATGAACCTTGAAAACATTATGCTAAGTGAAAGCCAGTGTACAAAAGGCCAGATATTGTATGAGTCCATTTATATGAACTGTCCAGAACAAGCAAATCCATACAGTCAAAAGCAGATTAGTGCCAGGGTCTGGAGGGAGGGAAGAATGCAGAGTGACTGCTTAATGAATACAAGGGTTCCTTTCGGGGTGTGGAAAATTTCTGGAACAAGATAGTGGTAATGAACACACAACAATGGGAATGTACTTAATACTGCTGAACTGTACACTTTAAAATGGTTCAAATGGTCAATTTTATGTGTATTTCACCACAATAAGAAAAATCCAACACACACACATCCACAGATATACACCCTAGCTCTGTCCACTAAATGAGCCTAGAAACAACAATCAACACATACTTGGGGCACCTGGGTGGCTCAGTAGGTTAAGCGGCCGACTTCACCTCGGGTCGTGAGCTCGTGGTCCGTGAGTTCGAGCCCCACGTCGGGCTCTGTGCTGACAGCTCAGAGCCTGGAGCCTGTTTCGGAGTCTGTGTCTCCCTCTCTCTGCCCCTCCCCTGTTCATGCTCTGTCTCTCTCTGTCTCAAAAATGAATAAACGTTAATAAAAAAAAAATTTAAAAAAAAAAACACATAGTGACAAATATCCAAATTATGGTCTTTAAATACTATTACTAATAGGAATGAGAATCCCTCAGAGAAATCTAAATTCTGGTTCTGGATCTAAGGCAGGTTATGGATAAGATGAGCCTGAAACATCTTGTATACTAGAAAACAGAATTACCAAAGATTACTGAGGTTATATCTACAGATACAGGAACCAATATGAAGGGGCTCCCACTGACTAAAATGAGACAATGTGAAAACTAAAAAGAAAAACTACAATGGATTAAAACAAACATATTCAAAACCGAGGTTCATATAGACACAAAAAAATTAAGCAATCTCACTGGTCATTGGCTACCCCTATCAAATAGTAAGAAAAGAATCTGCTGTTCCTCAAAATAATCATGTAACCTACTGAAATAAAGCTCTTTTTTTTTTTAAGTTTATTTATTTATTTTAGAGAGAGAGAGCAAGAACAAGCAGGGGACGCTCAGAAAGAGAGAGAGAATAAATACCAAGAAGGCTCCGCACTGAAGTAAAATTACCCCCATTCCACCAGAAGCCAGGTTCAGTCCCCATAAAAAGCTAAGTGGAAAGGAAAAAGAGAAAAGGAAAAATGTGAAAGAAGGAACCTTGTGACTCATTCTCTCCTCTCTATTCTGGTTAGTGACAAAGCAGTGAGGTGCTGCTGGCTGCCCTTTTAAGAATGCCCTGGCAAGGACAAAGAGTATTTTACTTATAAGAAAAGGTTTCCCATGAAAATCACTCTGCCTTAAACTGTGAAAAGTGTCTGATGTTCTTTAAGCCCCCAAAGATTTTGGCTGTTTCAAAGCAGTAAATAAAAAGTGAAGAAGGGAGAAGAAACTTTTCATGGGATGGGGAGTGGATAGTTTCTCTCCCCAGCTTCCTCAAATTAGAGAAGAAGGAATCAAAACTGAAGGAAAACGGGGGCGCCTGGGTGGCTCAGTCAGTTAAGCGTCCTACTTCGGCTCAGGTCATGATCTCGTACTCCGTGAGTTTGAGCCCCACGTTGGGCTCTGCACTGACAGCTCAGAGCCTGGAGCCTGCTTCCCATTCTGCCCTTCCACCGCTCATGGTCTGTCTGTCTCTCTCTCTCTCTCTCCCCCTCAAAAAATAAATAAACATTAAAAAAAAAAAAAAAACCTGAAGGAAAAGAACACAGTATTCTGCTTAACTCCATTCACAGTTAATAGCCTCAGTGGTTTTGAATGGTTCTAAATAGTTATCCAAATGTTCAGAGAGCACCTCAGACCACTTTAACTCTACCGAATGAGACTGCAGACAACCTGATTTGGGCGGGGGGCGGGAAGGAGAGAAAAAATCTTCACATTCCATAGCACTCTGGTGTGCCCATCACAGTTAAACATTTAATAACCTAATGGCCAATGTAAACCAAACTGCCAATGAATACAAACTAGATAAAAATAGCTTTCAGAAGAAAAATAGGCAGCCTTTAAAAGACTGACAACACAGACATCAGACTGACTTAAAATACAAATCTCACATTAAAAAACAAAAAACCTTTATGGACACTAGGCCAACATCTGCTTATTACAACTAGTATTCACTGATGGGGCGCCTGCCTACGTGGCTCAGTTGGTTTGGTGTACAACGTTGGCTCAGGTCATGATCTGTGGTTTGTGAGTTCCAGCCCCATGTCAGGCTTTGTGCTGACAACTCAGAGCCTGGAGCCTGCTGTGTGTCTCCCCCTCTCTCTGCCCCTGGCCTGCTCATGCTGTGTGTGTGTCTCTCAATAATAAATACATGTTAAAAAAAAAATTACAACTAGTAGTCACTAAAAATTTGCCAGATCCCTAATGGGAACTGTAACTGTCTTATAAACTGCATCCAAGATATAATTTCCATTACTTTAAAAAGGTTATCTGAAAAAAATAAATAAATTAAAAATAAAAATAAAAAGGTTATCTGGTGATGATTTTTTCTTAAAATTTAAAAAAGAAAAAAAAAGATTTGGAGGCCTCCTTATGACCACCCTAAATACACATGCCTGTTAAAACAAATAAAATAAACAGGAGTGCCTGGGTGGCTCAGTCAGTTAAGCATCTGACTCTTGATTTCAGCTCAGGTCATGATCTCAGGGTCGTGAGATCGAGCCCAGTGTTGGGCTCCATGCTAAGCATTGAGCCAGCTTAAGATTCTCTCTCCCTCTCTCTCTCTGTCCCTTTCCCTCTTGTGCGAGTGCACACACACTCTCTCAAAATAAATACACTTAAAAAATATATACAACAGATACAAAGAGGTAACAACCTACACCTAAGCCTTAATTATTATTACTATTAATAATAGCAGCTAAGATTATTATGGGTCAGACACTGTGCCAAGCATCTTACATGCATAATTATCTTCTTTAAGCTTTACAATCTCCAGAAAGGTAGGTAACTGAAATTAGTAACGTCTAAGTTCACTATACCTGATCAAAGAGAGGCTCTGGCCTTATGATGTCAAATACAGATATAAAACTATACATACCTAAAGATAGTATCACATCTCACTCAAACAGGAGCCTAATTTGTAGAGTATTCTCTAAAATCTTCCCCCCCGGAACATGGAGTTCATCTATGCAAAACAAAGGATGCAGGACACGGTCAACTAGTCAAATTCTTTTTTTCTTCTTCTCTAAATAGGGAAGTATATACTCTTTCCTAGTACTACTGCTAAGCCGCCATTTGTAAGTAAAACCAGAAATTCAATACAATCACATGGTAGCATAGGAAAGACAAAAGAGCAAAGATTTAGGAATCAGAGAGATTCGGATCCATTCCAGTTCTGCCCTGTTAGTATCCTCTACCCTCCAGAAGTGCCTTGGGTTCCTTGTCAGTAAAATGGAGACATCACCTAGGGCCTGTAATGCTCTTTAAATGCTGGCTCCTTTCCCTTCTCTTCTAAAATAAATGCAAGATCCAAATACCTAAGGCAGAGCTTCCAAAGTGTGATCCAAGGAATACCAGTCCTTCAAGGGATCCTATAAGTTACACTTCCTCAACTTGTCTGGCTATAGAATACTTGTTATAGTATTAACACCTATTAGAGTAACTACTATAGAAAACGCTGACCAAAGGAATTTCATATAAGCTAAAAAAAAAAAAAAAAAAATTGCTTCATATTCTATGATAGCTCTTTTGGATCTTTATCAACTATCTAGTTCCTGCCTTCATTCTATACAGTCAAGCTGGCAAAGAAGTGCCTTCTGGACATATGAATACTCCATTTATTAAGTACTGTGCATTAAAACCCAGATATCCTCTTATAAGTATGGTCCAAAAAATCTAACTACATGAAAAATAGGACTTAATATTTCAAAGTTAACAGAAAACAATTATTTTTCCAATAGTCTTCCAGTTACAGAATTGAGGTAACAAGGAAGGAAAAGTACATATATCAATTTTAATTTACCAGAATTGTGTGAAAGCCAATTATTACAAACAAAACAGGTACCTGGCCTCACTGGCAGGCACTAAGGCAGGGCAGAGGGTGGGAGCCAACTATACTCTACCTGAATTTTGTATCACCACAGGATTTCATTGTAATCTGACACTTAAAACACTCATTAACTAAGAAAAGTTCCTCAGAAGCACAGAAAATTTTCTCCAAGTCATGAGAATCTTAAATCAACCTTTTAAATTAACATTTTAGTCCCCAAAGCTACAGAAATTCTTCTTTAAAAACAATACAAAACAAAACAATTACAAACAAACAAACAAACAAAAACATGATGGGTCGCCTGGATGGCTCAGTCAGTTAAACGTCCACCTCTTGATTGAGGCTCAGGTCATGATCTCATGGTTTGTGGGTTCTGCACTGAGAGTATGGAGCCTGCTTGGGATTCTATCTCTCCTACTCTCTGCCTCTCTCTCTCTCTCTCTCTCTCTCTCTCTCAAAATAAATAAATAAACTTTAATTAAAAAAAAGATTATCAATGAATATGTTAAAATTTCATCTCTATACTTAAGACTTTTCATTTTTTGTTTTTCAACATTCAACATTTATTAAGTGCCAACTTGATAAAGAGAATTTTCATGTTCAAGAATAACATTAAGCAACAACAAAAAATACTGAGACAAGTGAGCAAAGAAAACAATAAGGACAGAAGCAGATAAAGTCTAACACTTCCCTTGAGTCAAACAATGATGTGTTATCTGGGTTCAATATTAGTGTCTTTAAGTTATCAGAGGTAAGAAGGCTCCATTTCTGCACAATCATTCACATTCTCTTAGGCCAGTAAAGCAGTTAAGAATTAGAGCTCTACCCTAAATTACCTGGACTGGAATATAGGCTCTGCCATCTGCTGCTTCTAAAACTTTGGCAAAAGTTACTTAACCTAATCCTGAATTTCCTTAAAGATAATGAGTTCTGGCTCAAAACGGATTCTGCAATATGGATTTCAACTATATTTTTTACCCATTTCTTATAGCCACTGTTTTATAGATAGCCTGTATTAATTTTGAAAGTAAAGTATTTGCTATTAAAGTTTTATTACAAAAAAGGATTTAAATACTTAGTTTACTTGCATGTGATTGACAATTATGTTCTTCTTGGTAAGAAACATTATAAAAAGTAAAAGTTCCTAGGTTACCCATAGAAACCTTAGTTCAATCAATTTCACACAATGTTCCTATTCTCTTTCCAAATTGTAAAGGCCACATAGTGTAGCAGTTAAGAGAACAAATTCAAAGTATGGTGACAAAATCTGCTGGCTATGTAAGGCTCTCTAAGCCTCAAATTTATTCATTTATAAACTACATTTGCCTTACCAGGTTGTGGTAAAGACTGAATGAGATACAGATAAATTGCTAAGTACAATGCAATGACACAGTAAGTACTCAAAAGTTTTTCTCTTTTACTTGAAGTCTAGCGTCCTGAGTTCAACATACTGGACCTATTCTCTACTACCTGTAAGATCCTTAATAAATCAATCATAATATTTATAACTTAGCTTCTTCAACCATTATATGGAGATAATATTGCCTCAAAGAACTATGAAAGTTAAAGGAAAGGATAGTGCTTAGCATACAGTAAATACTTAAAGGGCACCCGAATCTAAATTACTCCAGTTCTAAGATCTGGGCTACCATCAATACAGCATCCATGGAAACTCAATACTCATCATTACTATAAACATTGTTCTAATTCATATATATATATATATATATATATATATATATATATATATATATATATATATATATTTCACTAACATTTCTCTAACTTCTTTCTCAACCCTCACTCCTCACTTCTCAACCCGTAGCTCTGCTCATCTCTTTCCTAAACTTTAGAAAGTACACAGGCTTTCTCAGGTATATGCGAGAAATAAAAAGATTTTTTTAATCAGGACACTACATTTTTAAACAATATCTTACTCCTAAATTAATGCTGTTAACTGACAAGCTGTACAATTTACATTGATGCTACGTGTAAGGCAGTGGAGTCATAGAATCCTCTGCTTCTTGGGATCTGCTTTTTCTAAGGTCCCCAGGAACTGGTCCACCTGCTCCAATTTTAGAAGCCATGACACACACCCTTTATTTTTTACTTGGCACTCACTTTCCACTACAGTATTATAGAAATATAATACTAGAATATTTCTTCTATCCTTTGAAAGTACATAGACACTCTTAAATTTTTCTAAAACCTAACAAGAGGTAAATATATATAACATTAAAGTCTCAAATGTCTCTAAACAAAGGTTATCCCTGATATTCAACTGAATTGAAATAGAACTATGCTCTGTTCAAAAAAAAAAAAAAAAAAAAGATCTTTGTGGGTCCCTGTGTGACTCCAAAAAAAAAAAAAGAACTATGCTCTGTTCTTTAGTAACTCCTCCTGGACTTCAAGAACGGCATACCAAACAATTGTTACTTACAGAGAAAATAAATCTCTTCCATGTCTAAAAATCATGCCCCAAGCCAGGCAAGCATTTCAAAATTAACACAGTGAGTCACAGAGGCAGATACCATGTTGATCAGTAGAATCCAAATTATTATTGTGACAACATGATTTCTCAAAACCAAATACAAACAGCCAAACTTCACAGCTATTTAAGAGGTTGGATCATTTAGCAAGATAGCCCATATTGTTTATTAAAATTTCTCAACTCTCTGGGAAAGCTCTTGAACTGATATAACAATACATACTATTAGACCAAACAAATATGATCTTAGAGAAGAAAAAGAAGTCCTGTAAAAATTAAAGTTTTCATAAATTCCCACAATACAATTACAATCCATGACGAAAGGGCCTGTTAATATTTACTCTATCTCCTGCAGAATAAGCTACTTGGTGAAAATTTTAAAATTAATTTGTCAGATTTCATTGATCTACATCTTCTCTTCTATCCTCACCCACTCCAAATAAATTCCCAGAAGGTTTGAGGGTACTGTAGGAGCTGGACAGGTTCAAGGTTTTAAAGGTACTATGCTCACCAACCAGTGTGACCTAGCATTCAAGTTCTTTCATTCATTCAGCTGCCCATCCAAAAAGTTCAGAGCCACTCAGTTGCTAAGCACATAGTATAAAGTGTCTACATCTGTGTCTTTTTCCTTTCCCTGGTATTACGCCTTCATTTTTAAACAAAAATTCCTATTTGACTTTATAAATTAATTTCTTATATCAAAACTTTAATGTTTCTATAAATATCAGTGATAGTTTGGTGACCTGGAAACTCTATACCGTATAACTACCATATATGGTATACACATAACTACCGTGATAAATTGCCTTCAACTCAAACATATATATTAAGTGACCCAATTTAAAAGGCACTGTGCTCCACATTACAGTAAATACAAAGGTTAAGTAAAATGCTCCTTTTACCGTACCAGAACTTAAAATCCCCTAGGGTGAGACAAAACAAGTTACCCAGAACACAAGGCAGAATGTAAGAAGGGTGACAGAGAGTGCTACAGGAGTTACATGCAAGCGAATTTCATGCCTTGCGGGGGGTAAGGCATGGAAGAGTAAGTGGTTGGGGTGGCATCTGAAACCCTGAAAGCTGAGTAGGTCTCTGAAACAGCAAGGAGAAAGAATGTATGACAAAGAAGATTTACACTAATAAGATTCCACTAGGATCAGGGACAATCATGGCAATGACAATATTTAACAAACATACCAGTAAGAATTTCCATATACAATTTAACAGTTGTGCTAAAATATGGGGAAAAACTCATTGCCTCCTATAGCAAGCACCTTTCTGAAGAACATAAATGTCTCAACCTCTTTTAATGTGGTATAAAATTTCAAAATTAACTGAAGACATGACTAAAAACAAAACAAAGCAATAAGACAAATCAATGAGTGTTTTTAAACCACATACATCTTATCTGTTCCTTGAAAATAAACAGACTATATGATTAAACAGATTGACAACAGTGTTACACAATAACATAATTCTTGTACAAAACTCTAAAGCTACATTGTCCAATACAATAACCAGTAGCAACATGTGGCTACTGAGCACAAAATATGGTTACTTCAAATTAGGATGTGCTATAAGTATAAAATACCCACTAGGCTGTGAAGATTCAGCACCAAGGAAAAAAAAAAGAAAAAGAAAAAGAATGTAATATATCTTATTAGTAAATTTTATATTGATTACATATTCAAATAATATTTTTGATATACTGGGTTATTTAACAATATTAAAATTAAATTCACCTATATCTATTTACTCTTTTTAATGTGGCTCCTAGAAAATTTTATATTACATATATGACTCACACTTGTGGCTTGCATTATATTTCTATTGAAAAGCTCTGGTTTAAACAATTGCTTAACATTAGTTCATTAATTAGTCTGTACTTGGCTTTAGGTTATTGCTTCATGTCGGCATGGCAATCACTTGATCATAATGATAGAAGGTAACCACCCAACATCTATGCCTCAGTGTCTAGATACTGAAAAGATGAGACACATGCCAGAAAAGTATGTCGGCCTAACTACTGTTTTGGAGCAAATGTGTAAAAAAACAACCAACTAACAACTTTTCTGGATACATTTACCAAGCAGTTAATTTTGGAGGCACTGCTGGCTGATGTCAGAGATTGTTAAAGGAGTATTCAGCAATACAAAGAAATGGAATGCAGGGAAATACAAGAGTGGACCCTGAAGAGTAATGACGTCAGAATGACAGCTGCATAGCAGGACCCAGAGAACAACCAAGCTTGATGTCAGCAATAAGATGAGGACTCTAGGAAAGGACATTCCAGGAAAATAACAGACGGTGGGGCAGAATCTAGAGAATGCCTGATAAAGTTTGAAGTGGGGGTTGGGGGACAGAAGCAAAATTATGATCATTGCAAACAGGGCAAGAAAAATAATATGTCAACAATGAACTGTAAAAGAAAAAAAATAAAAGTGAATGGAATGTGACTGCCAGTTTGGAAACAATTTGATAGTTCCTTAAAATATTAGTTACCAGTTACAATACAACCTAGCAATTCCACTCGTAGGTATATACCCAAAAGATACAAAAATATATATCCACACAAAAACTTGTTCACAAATGTTCACAGAAGTATTATACTAGCCAAAAAGTAGGTAACAATCCACATGCCCATCAGTTGATGAATGGATAAACAAATGATGGCATTTCCATACAATGGAATATTATTCAAAAATAAAAAGGAATGAAGTACTGATAAATGCCAGAACACAGATGAACTTAGAAGACATTATATGAAGTAAAAGAAGCCAGTCACAAAAAGTCACATACTATATACCATTCATATGAAATGTTGAGAATAGGCAAATCCATAGACAGAAAGTAGGTAAGAGATGGGAGGAAGGAGAATGTGGGCAATGATTACTAATGGGTACTGGGTTTCTTTTTAGGGTGACAAAAGCGTGCTAAAATTAAATTGTGGTGATAGTTTCACAACTCTATGGACATACTAAAAACCACTGTGCATTTTAAATGAATGAATTTTATGGTATGTGAATTATGTCTCAATGAAATCATTTTTAAAAGGCTTATGTGATCATTGTACACTACTTGCTCCTGCTAAGAATACTGCTTAGTGTCTAGATACTGAGTATTAATCATTTGAGTAATAATTTAAATAATTATTTAACTGAAAATAATGGTATAACTATATTACTATGATAGCAAAAGGGCGGTTAGGATGAGAATAAATAATATCCAAATAATGAGAAAATAACAATATCAAAAAGTAATTTTAATAGCCAAAAGTATGCTAATTAAAAATAAGACAGAAACTTATACGGGAAAACAGCCATCACAGTTTTAAGGTTGCCTGTGAGAAACAGAAATGAGAAAGAGAAGACTGACTTCCATAATAAGACTTTCTGCATGATTTGATTTCTTTGGATCATATGAATATATTATTTTATAAAAATTAAAAATTTTTAAAAATAGACTAAGGAGTGCTTGGTTTAGAAGCAGAATGAAACCGTGCGCTCTTAAAGAGGTAAAAGGCACAGGCTTCATTGACACTGACGCACTCTGCGCCTCTGATCTCTCAAGAGAACAGGTTTTTCTCACCTACGATGTTAGAAAAATGGAAAGTTAAAGGAAAAAGTAAATGTTCCTTTGTGTTTTTCTTTACCACGACAAACTACTTCCAGCAAAAAAGAGAATACCTACTTGACACTACAGATCATTTCTCAAATACAACAAGAGTAGGAAATATTTTAAATGTGATAGTGTTCACTGGTTATGACTATTAGCATTTTACCTCTTATTGCCAAGAGAAGCACTCTCTCATCTTTCCACTTACTCCCCATCTAACTCACGTTTGGAAAAAATAAGGGTTTAGTAACCTACTAGGATGGAAAACAACAGCAATTTTCTAGAATCATTGATTTAAATTTTATTTTAATTCTAACATTCTTATGCTAAAGCCTGTGTTCATTTAGGTGTATACACACAAAGTATAATTCCATAAGAGAAATAACCAGTAAAGAATCAAAATATCTACAGGATACTTAAGAAACTGGAATGTTGACAGTCCCCAGGAAAGGGAACTGGTAGTTAAAAAGCAGGAATAAGGCAAAGACATCACCGAGAATCTTGAAAATCTTGAATTATATGAGTAAATTCTAACTTTTGAAGCAAAATATGTAAATAAGACAAGCACGTAATTGTCCATCATATGGCATGCAATTAATAGTGGTTATTACTATTTATTACATAAATATGACACACACACACACATATATACATATAATTACAAACTATTATTGAAACCCTACCAACTCAAAGCTTCCCCCTTCCCTTCAGAGTTTAATGAACAGAATGTGAAAACTGAAATTCCGATCGGACAGCTAATGCACCTGCAACACTGGCAGTATGAAGCCAGGCATAACTCCAGCATCTCAAATTCTTCAGATGTTGCCTCTTAAAAATCTAGAAGTAGCAATTTGACTCAGCTCAATAACTTCAACACAAGTCATGAAGAAAGTGGTTAATCAATTAAAAAGAATTAACTGACTTTATGGAATAAGGGGAAGTAGAAGGAGTCACATTGTTAAGAGATAGGTTAACCTTCCTTGGAAAGAAATCTAAAACACCCAACCTTTTTAGTTATGTTAGCCTGTAAGAATTTCTTAGATTTCCAAAAGAGAAAAAAGTACTTTGCCATGATTGTCCTTTTTCTTCAGATCCACAATTAAGATAGTGACCTTTTCAATTCTCATTAATAGGTCTTAACTGTGTTAGTAAAGTTACTCTCTAACAGCTAATCATAATTCATAAGAAAGCTTAAGTAACTGTATGCAGTGCCTTAACTAGAAGATAGCTTCACAGTTATAATGTAACTAATGTCCAATAAACACTTAACTGGTTGTATACACATAAAATCAAATACATATATACACACACACACATTTTCATGAAGTTTGCTGCCAACTATTAAAAGGAGGAAGAGAACACAACACTTCACACCCTATAGAAAGAAAGAAATAATCCTTAAGAATGGATAATTGAGAATCACATTCCAATATTACCTGGAAATATAAATACACCAGATTTACCTACGAACAATCAGTACTTCTCAATAAAAAACAGTTCTCTGAACATTAAAAAAAAAAAATCAATACTACTTATTTTTCTTTTTTGGCTGGCATTAGCCTGAATATCTCCATTTTCATGTTTGTCTTAAAAAGTTTTCCTGAAATCTTAAAAGCATTTTTTAAGCATTTTTTGAATATAACTATAAATATTTAAGTACTGTATTTGCTACCAGGCACGCCCTGAAACTAATTCAAAAGCAGTACTAATCATGAAAGTCTTATACATACACTGCTAAACTATCAATGAAAGACTATCCTACAAGCAAAAGGCACTCTAGCTTATCTCTGGAATCTGAGTAACAGGCAACAGCAATACAATTCTCTGAAACATATACAATAGAGAGCAACAGCTCTAGAATCAGGATGCCTGGGTTTAAATTCTAGCAAAGCAACTTTTTGCCCAAGTCACCTTGGGTAAATTGCTTCACTTCTCTAAATTTCATTTACCTAACCTATTAAGTGGGGCTAATAGTATTAGTTACTCTGTAGAGTTGCTGTAATGATTACAATGAAATACTGCATAGGAGCACATTGGTGGCTCAGTCAGATAAGCACCTGACTTCAGCTCAGGCCATGATCTCATGGTTCGTGAGTTTGAGCCCCACATAAGGCTCTGTGCTGACAGCTCAGGGCCTGGAGCCTGCTTCAAATTCTGTGTCTCCCTCTCTCTCCCCCTCCCCTGCTCACGCCCTGTCTCTGTCTCTCAAAAATGAATAAACATGTTTAAAAAAATGAAAATATTGCATATAAAGAATTTGGCAGAATGCTTATTTAGAACATAGTAAACATTCAATAGGCACATCACATGTCAATCACATTATTATTCATGGCCACTTTCTATTAAAGCAACCTATTTATTTTTAGCTTTAAAAGCCAAGGATTTCACATGACATAATTAATGATAAAACACTAATATTAGTGCTCTATACCAGTGTTACTAATATTTTTGCCTGCCTGCCTACCTACCTCTCTGACTTTAGGGCCTATAAGTGCATTTAAATTTCATCACGATCTAAAATACAAGTTTCTAGAAAAACAGTTCCTTTTCAATCAGAAATGTTTACTTTTTATTATTAATTCAAAGGATAATCAAGAAATTAACAACCCCAGAATATGTTGACAAGGGAACATATTAAGGGTTCATCTTTTGTGCCACTGTTGGCTATGGTACCCTGGAGACAAAAGGAAAAGTTGATTTGGCAGAATTAACTACAAAACAACAAAATACATCATTACCTCAATCTGATCAAACCAAAACGCTTCTAAGAAAACTATTCGATAAGAAAATGTAAGACTCAACTATTTACAAAGTTTTAACTTGCATACCCTTTGAAAGTAGACCTTTCTCACCAAAACATAAACAAGAGTGGGAAGGGGGACTGTAAACTAAAAACCCAAATCTACAAAGTTTTATCTTTATATTTTTTATACCAGAATAAGTACATTACAGACAAAAATATATATTGAAATAATTTACAGAATGCCTATTATGTACTGTGTATTAACTCATTTTTTAAAACAACAAACGTCCCTTCTTAAAATCAATTTAATGGTAAGAAACTTTTGGAAAAGCAAACTGCTCCTTTAATTCTACTGTCAGTTTTTCTTTGTACTATTCACACAGGTCTTTATATGAATATACATTTCTATATTACATTCAACCAATTTCAAAGGCATTTCTTATAACCAAGGAAGATTTGTACAATCCAAAATAGGAGCAAAGACTGTAACCTCTACTTTAAAACCAGTAAACCATAAAAATACTATCCTTGAAATCATTCAAAATTCCCTTTGAACCACACTCCCCCATCCAAAAGTATGCTAGAAAAAGAGGCTAAACGTTCCAACAAATTCATTTACTTATGGTGATTATGCTCTTAGTAGAAGAGGATCTGGGAAATCAGGTTGGTCCTGTTAATACCAGCATGTACTCCAGCACACACGCCTGCTCTGTCCGTCCATTCTCCATTGTAGGGTGGAGTATCACAAGAGACAGCAGACTTATAGCCTGCCTGACCCCATCCCTATCGCACAATCCCATGAGTCTTATTATAAAGTATGAAATAGTAGCATCAGGGTCAGCATATGCCTGTTTCACAGCATTCTCTTTACACACAAAAACACAGCACGTGCAGTCTCAGAATCTGCTGCTGACACCAAGCTTCCCCAGCCTTGCTGTTTCTCCAAAACAGTATCTCACATCTGCAACTTAAGTCCAAAACAAGGAGCAGACAGCACAGGGTGCAAGAACTGATTTTCTATGAACTACACCAGTGATATGAATGTCACCTCATTTTCTCAATGTCATTCACAATCAGCCATTAATTGATGTGTGAATCTCTTGGTTCCCTTGAAGTTTGGTCCTAGTATCTGTGCCTTATAGTCATTTCACAATAGCATTCTACAGATGCATGCATCAAGAGAGCATGCAATTCTTAGATGAAAGTCTTAGTGTTTGGAAAACTCTGGAAAGATCTGGTTGGGAAAGGAATGAAAATTTAATGAAAGTAAAGTTTTAGCTTTCAGTCTCATACACAAGCTCTCTTCCACGTAAACATGGATGATTTAGAAATTGCCTAATTCTGATAACCTAATTTTTAAATGTCACAAGATTACACTCCCTTGGGAATACGGTAACTCTAGGTTGCCACGTAATCTTTGGTTTTAATACTATACGACTAAATACTGCACAATATACAACTTCTATTAATTATTCTTTGACTAAAAAAAAAAAAAAACCTGACCTAATTAAGAGATACTCACGTATTTTCCTCTTTCCAAACGTTATACTTAAGCATTAAGCCTACCCAATTAGTTAAATTTGTGCCAAGAGTATACCAAAAGCATTTGTTACTAATATTTTAAACAAAACCACCACAGATAGTCCCTTTCCTTCTCTTTTTTGAGTAAAATATCACGTAATTCTACAGAAGGAATTGTATAGCTATTAACGTTTATTTAATAACACTTGAGTCTGTATGTGAACAAAAAAGAAACACTGGTTTCACCATAGTAAGTAAAAAGCAATATTTCAAATATACAATTTAAATACATGATTTAAACTTAGGATGCATGCTTAACTCAACCAAAAAGGCAAAAAGCATTTTGTTGTAAAGTCAACTTTTAATTTCTACTGAAGCCTTCACAAACCAAGTAAAGGCTGCTATTATTACTATTATTATCATTATTTTAAATGCAAGGTTTACCTAAGAATAATCATTATTTATGAAAAACAGGTTTTAAGCATGTTCCAAAGACTAAATTAAAGGCTAGTTAAAATACCTATTTTTACGTCACAGTTTAGTCCAAAAAATATTTCCATTGTTTTCCAACAAACTACCATGGAACTATTATAACTAGGGTCAAGTGTGAGGCTTTTGAATCTACATAAAAAATTACTTTCTTTTTTAAGACTTCAATAGAAAGTATTTAAATTAAAACCCTTAGTTTATTGCTCTAAAAAATAAATCCAACATTTTTAGGGGAAGAAAAGTTAGAAACTGTGCAATTAATAGGCTGTAAAATTAAATATCATTGCCAGTAACCAAATGCTGTCTGAACTTCAAGGGAACCTACTATACATTAAATTATTAAAAAGTGAACTCATCTACCCTCTCATCAAGGCACTTTCTCAACTTTCCCATTACAATCGGCAATATAACTCAGCAGGTCAAGTCTTCCAGACCAACAACATCAGAATTTATTTTTAACTCCTGACTCCTTCCCAAATATTCCCCTTCGATCCAATCCAAAGTCCTGCCAGTTCCTCATTCACACCATCTCTCAAACGTGTTATTTTCATACCATTTTCACATTTTATTTTATATTTTCTCATGATTCACAACATCCCCTACTATCTCCCTAAAAGGGCTCCAATGTCTACTGTAAGTCATTAATTCAGCTGCCCAAATCATGTTCAAATATCTCGTTCAACAACCTAACTCTAACAACCCTAAACTCTCTTGAATCTCAACCAAACTCTTACAGGCCCCCTCTGCCCTCCATCAGCTATCAAAAACACATTTCCCAAATTCTATCTGTTCTTACTTTCCCATTTAAGACCCTTTAATTCAGATTTACCAACTTGCTTTTTAAGTACAAAAATTATCTACCTGCCATACAAAAAAATACCATCTCTGCGCCTCTGCCCATTCCTTCCACCTAGAATCCCTTATGCTTCTCTATAAATTCAAGTGGCTGCCTCCTTTAACACCTGTCTTAAAAACCCATCTCTGCAAGAAGTCTTTCCTCTCCAACCAAGATGCCTTAACCCCTGTAGTCTTCATCCCTCTGAACAAAGCATTCTATTTGTATTCATAATCTTGCAGTCACCATGCTATTGTTTTCCTACTTTTTCCCATCAACTGCCTCTACAACTAAACTATAAGCTTTTGAATCCAAGGACTTCAATTTCTTTATGTATCTCTCTTTTGAACAGCGGTTCCTTAGAACAGTAGCACTGTAACAAATGTTTAATGATTCCCCTTTCTTCTAAACTGTCCTTAAAGTCAAGTGGTCAAAAACACACTGAACTCCAATTTTTTAAATGTTAAGTTAAACTATATGGTAATAGAAAATTAAACACTTTAACCTACACACTTTACAAGAGTTACTCCATCCTCCATCAACATCCACGCTACCAAGAATTAAGGAGTCATTTTCGAAGAAAATCCCGAAAACAAAATGAAAAGTCCAAAAATTTAACATTATAAGCTATTCTATTTTGAGCTCTGAAATTGATCTAATAAAATAATTACCTAAAACTGATTTTTAGTGGATTTTAAACTACACTACCAAGATGAAAAACATACAAACACTCCAGTATCACAAGAGGCTCTTAAGTAGCTATTATAAGATCTGCCTCATCATAGCTGAAAATTACCCCAGAATTTTAAAATATTCCTTTCAAATGACCCCATGAAGTGCTTAGAAAGCCTGATTCTTCCCTGAAAAATGCATCATCAGCTCCCCTCCTCACATACCCTGCATTCTGCACTAGTCACAAAAGTAAATAAATAATAAATAAATAACTTTTAAAAATAATCTGCCATTCAGCTACTACCTTAGACTACCCTGGTTCAGGCAAGTCCAAAAGCCAACATGAATTTAAACCCTGAGTTCAATTAAAAGTGATAATTTTATGTTCCTTAAGGATATAATAAATTTCACATAGGAGCATTTACAGATTTTTTAAAAATCTCAGTTCTTCAGTTCTCTCCTTCTAGGCAACAAAATGGGTTTTCTTTGCCCTCATCTTGTCCCCCTCTTGAGGAATAAGGAAACAATGTAGATATTTTTGTCAAATTCTGGAAGTATGGTTTAAATAAGCTATCACTAAATATGGTTCCACATCCTGGAACACTGGAACTTACTATACCAAACACCTCAAGAACATAGACTTTTTAGCACAAATCTAGGACAAAAGTACAGTCCGGAAACAACCCTGAACACAAGCTCAAAACTATACCAAACACCTCAAGAACATAGACTTTTTAGCACAAATCTAGGACAAAAGTACAGTCCGGAAACAACCCTGAACACAAGCTC
The DNA here is from genome assembly GCF_018350215.1 of Panthera leo. Lineage (NCBI taxonomy): Eukaryota > Metazoa > Chordata > Mammalia > Carnivora > Felidae > Panthera > Panthera leo. The sequence continues at coordinate 65,722,556 of NC_056687.1, forward strand.
AAATATCTCTATTATATCCAGGACCACAGCCTTCAGCAAAACCCATGACAGAAAGGTCTAAATCCATATTCTCATAACTAAACCCATAGTTTTATCTAAATGTGACAGGAAACCAATGCAAGAGTATTTTAAATCGTCCTAGGAAGGGACCCCTGACTTCTAGCTCATTTAACAAGGGCTGAATGCAATGACACCCCAAAACTGAACTTGATGAGTCAGTGACAATTAACATTCAACGTAGTATTTGGCAACATGACAATATAAACCTCAATCAAAACCTGGACCTACTTCCAAGTTACCTTTGGATTAAATGTAAATTACATAGTGGTAAATTGGTAATGTCAAAACGAGAAGGTTAAAAAAACATTAAATCACGTATTCAATTTAAAACAATGCCTGAAGAGATACTACTGCTACTAAGTCTCTACCAGCTCCTACGGACCTTTTCTAAAGGGAGAACTCCATGCTCGCCTACAAACCTGAATGGTAACTGAATTAAGTTCATCTCTGGATTAAGAACAAACACTTTGTAGTCACACAGGCAAGAAACAATTGTTAGGAGACTGTGACATTTAGTGTTTCTAGGAAGTATACAAAACTATGGTAACACCTAAGACCTGAACTAACTAAGATACATGCCTCTTTCCAAAAGACATATACTCCACAAATGTACAAAATGAATGGAATCAAGTCTTGTCCTTCTCTTTATTCAAAAAGATGAGCAAGTAAACACTCATCACTACTTTAACATGGAAATACTCAAGCACTTGATAAAGCGGACTACCGGCAGCACAAAAAGTATAAGAAAAGAAAACATGTTTCAAACTAAATCATCCAAATAAAAAGCATATTCTCTCAATTCAAGGTTAATGAGACCAGGGGAGGGGGTAAGGGAGGAGAAAAGAGGGAGCAGACTTATCCTTGACTGAAGACAGGTTTTTGCCCTTTTCCATTACCTCTGATTATTATATCAGGAGGTCTGATATTTTAAGATCCTGGTTATTAAAGGTTTCTTATCCTAAGGATGAGGTGAAGTAGGGGTGTAAAATAAAATCAATACTCACTGCTAACTTTCATGCTGCCAAAAGCTGAAGGCTGCTGCACTGGCTTGCAGCTCTCCGCAAAGGAGGTGGTTCTGGGCCGCCCTGACATGATCACTCTCTTCCCGAATCACCCTCTTTTCCTTCCTTCCTCCTTTTCTTCCTTTTGTTTTATGTTGGGGTGTTAGGTTAATGATAAATGCAGCATTAAGTTCTTCCACAAGAAGGAAAAAAAAATAGACTTCTTCCTCTTGGCTTTTCACTCCTTTTGTACAGCTATAAAAAAACAAGCGATGTTTCTCCTTCAAGACAAATCAGTATGGATATTTAACATATAGATGATTTGGGACTGGGAAAAAAATACAGTTCTTTCCCCTCCCTTTCCTTGGAGGGGAAAAAGGGAGGGGAGAATCTTAAAAAATATATATCACGTGAAACGGGGGCAAATACTTGATTGAAAATAAGTACTTTGAATATTATAATTTCCTCGGGGATTTTTTTTCCGAGTCAATGAAGAAGGGAAGCGGCGGAAGGATCACGAGTCTCACGCTTGAAAAGAAGGGGGGGATGGGAAGGAGGGAGAGGGAGGGGGGCGGCTCGGAGATGCGACGGGAAACGCTGCGGCTCCGGCAGCGGCGGGATCCGGCGGGCTGACGGCGGGGGCACGGCGAACTGGAGGGCGGCGGAGTCTCGAGTCAGTCAGAGGCGGGCGGTGGCGGCGGCTCCTCTTCTCATTGCGCCAGGAGCAGCTGCAGGCGGCGGCTGGATCCAGCGGCCATGGCGGCGGCGGTGGCGGAGGCAGCTCCCTTCAGACCCCAGGCAGCGGATCCTCGACTGCTCCCCATACGCCGGGGACATGGGAACCCGGCAACCGCTTCCGTCCCTCGGGGCCCCCTCCCCCGTCCGCGGCACCAGTGCGGCCGCCCTCCCGCCCCTCGCCTCTGCTCGGTGCCGGCTCAGGAAGTGTCCGCGCTTTGCCCCCAGCCCGGAGCCCTGTCAGCGGCTGCGGGGCCGGCTCCTCCTCGCTTCCTTCCTTCCTTTGTCACTCGGCCCGGGCGGCGGCGGCGGCAGCGGCAACAGCAACAGCAGCACAAGCCTGCATTCGCCCGGGTCGGGGGCTGTTGTGTGTGAGGAGCGCCGTCTGCGCAGCCGCCTAGCTCTTCCCCACTCCCCCTCCCCCCTCCTACTCGTCCTCCGCCTCCTTCCTCCCCCACCCAGCCTTACACCGCCCAGCGCCCCGCCACCCGCGTTAACAGGCGTCTGGGAATCGCCGGCCGAGCCCCGCTCCCGCCCACTTAGGCTACGGTGCCGAAGCCCGAGCGGAGCCAATCACGGACGTCGATTGTTTGTGGCTCCTCCCGGAAAAAGCCGATCGACCTGAGAAACCAATTAGGAAGTGTCGCTGGAAATCCACGCCCAAAAAGCGGAAAATGCCGAAAATAGCCGAACGAAAAGGTGGGTTCTCCTCGTTCAGTGGCTGGCTAGAATAGAAATTCGACAATGGCACCAGTGGCCAATCAAAATCGCCGGCCCTCACGAAAAAGCTTGAAGAGTTAAGGACGGTGAAACCCGGAGTCACTGGTGAAACAGCACGGTCGGGCGCCGTGGCCGCTTTGTAATTGGCCGAAAACTCCGCTGGGAGTGTACCTCCCTCGGTGATTGGCGAAGCGAGGGGGGCTTCCGAGGACAGTCTGGCCAGTCAGAATGTCTCCTCCCTCTCCAGGGTGGAGAGAAGAAGAAAGAAAAGGGAGGGCATCTATAAAGCGCCTTGTCATTGGCCTGAACCCTTGTAGCTGGAGTGGGGGCAAAAGGGAAAAGGAGGGAGGCCGAAACCCGTAGCGGCAGCCAATCGGCACTCACTGCCGTCCAATCGCAAGACCTAGATGCAGTGTGATTGGCCTTCCGCCTCCGGCGGCGGTCCCAGGAGCGGAGGGAAGCTCGACTAGGGTCGTGGCGGACCTTGTGACGGGCTTGCCTGCGGCTGCTCTCAGCCGTTGTGGAAACCGCAGATCAGGAGCGCGGGCACTGCGCAGCCGGTCCGAAACTGCTGCGGTCAGCGGCGCTGGGCTCGGAGCGCTCAAGCGAACAGGGAATTTAGGGGCTCTCCCCACCCACGAAGAGGTGCTCTGCCCGGCGCGGCTAAATCTGCGCGCCCGAGCCTCCCCTCCGCCCGGGATAGCGCGTGCCGAGAGTCGGCGTCTTCCCCGAAAGGGCCAGACGGAACTAGGACGCCTACCCGGCCGGGTGCGAACTCTCAGTCGCTAAAATAGTAACAAAGCTTTCAGAGAGGCAGCGCTTCTGGGCGCTCGCGCCCTGCTCAGCTGCAGGGGCCATTGATAGAGAGGCCGACCGCGCCTGGTGTGCGCAGCCAGGCCGGGCCTCCTGGAAACGCCCCTGAGAAATGAGCTCATGCTGGATGCGCGCGCTTCTTGGGCGCGCCTGCCCAGCGCAAAGCGAGCCCCGAAAGCAGGTATGGGGAAATGCCGTCAGGCCGGATATCCTGAAGCCTCCGAGGAAACGGGGAGTCAGAACAGCCCATAGCTTTTGGTCGTTTGGAACCAGGGTGATCTATAAAAGTACTAGTTAAGTAGGTTTCACACATAGGCCGGTATTCATTGTTCTACAGAGAACCAATTCCTTTGGTTTGCTTTAAGACTGAGGTATAGTTACGCCAGGATAGCAGAAAAAGTAGAATGAACAGCTGCCATCCTGACTAATCCCGTGGTGCCTGTAATTTCCATCTGCACAGTCATCCTTTTTGTGAAGATACTATCTCCAGAAAGCACATGTAAAAATACAGTTGATCAGCTTACCTAGCTATTACTTTGAAATACTTGTGAGGGACTTGGAACAAAGTAAGCTTTGATGGGAGACAGGAAAGGTCTAGATAGGGATTGCAGACTCACATGTCTACAAAGGCCAGAAAAGTAAAGCAAATGAATGAAATTGGCCTTGTATATATAAGACAACGGAGAATAATAAGAAATGTGGCAAATTATTGTCCGTGGTGTAACTGAAAGGAGCAGCTGTTCAGCTCTAGCAGATTGTTGCCTACAGGCGTGTGGGTCCAGTGTTCTGAGATAGATGGTTTTTTCCCAAGAGAAACCCTAAAACTGGGTTTTTGTGTGAAATCTGTTTTTTTTTTTTTTTTTAACATTTATTTATTTATGAGAGGCAGCGGGAGAGGGGCAGAGAGGGAGGGAGACACAGAATCCGAAGCAGGTTCCAGGCTCTGAGCTATCAACATAGCACCCAATGCGGGGCTCGAACTCACAAACCATGAGATCATGACCTGAACTAAAATCGTATGTTTAACCGACTGAGCCACCCAGGCACCCCTTGAAATCTCTGGGTTTTTAAATGTTGACAACCAATATTCAGAAATCTCCAGGCCAAACTTAAAACATTCAGAAGTAGACATGGCCAACATGCAGTAAATTTGTAATATCGAACCTGAACATAGGTTTTATAGCCCATAGAGACTCTTAGTTTTTGCAATTAGAGAAATCATGAGGTCTCTGGATGTCACGGAAGGGGATAAAGAATGTTAAAAGCAAACTCAGTATATGGCAACTTTGTCAGGTGAATGTTGTCTCTCCATGCCATTATGAAAGACTGTTGCTTGAGCCGGGGTGGCTCAGTCAGTTAAGCATAGGACTTCAGCTCAGGTCTTGAGTTCCAGAACTGCACTGGACTCTGCTGACAGTGCAGAGCCTACCTGGGATTTTCTCTCTCTGACTCTGTCTCCTCTCTCTCTCTCTCTCTCTCTCTCTCTTTCTCTCTCTCTCAAAAATGAACATTTATTAAAGAGAGAGAGAAAAGACCTTTGCCTCTAGTATCTAAAATGCTGTGAAGCAAAGCTTTAAATCCTGCCTTCCTCTTTACTCCCTATCCCTGCTTCCAATTATACCAGCAGGAAACTGGATGACAAAAGTTCAGGTTATACAAATTGGAAACATGGCTATTCTTGCATATACAACAAAGCACAAAAATAGTCAAACTTACTGCCTCCAAATATTTTGAACTGATGCTGTTAAAAAAAAAGTCTGACCAGGGTGCCTGGGTAGCTCGGTTAAATGTCTGACTGTTGATCTCGGCTCAGGTCATGGTCTCAGTTAGTGAAATCGAGCCCCAAGTTGGGCTGTCTGCCATCAGCTGCTTGGGAGTCTCTCTCTCAAAAAAAAAATCTGACCAACAGAGGGAAATTTTATAGGAAAAAAAAAAAAGTATTTCAGTCTAGAATTAGGGCGTAAGAAGGGAGAAGTTTATGAGAAAACACAGTACTGAAATTAACATTCAGTGATTCTCTGAACTTTCAAACTCTTGCTTACCTTCTCACCTGTTGTCAACCACTTATCAGTTTATAGTAATTTCTTTAAGTTTATTTATTTTGAGAGAGGGAAAGAGCAAGCAGGGGAGGGATAGAGAGAATCACAAGCAGGCTCCACACTGCCAGTGTGGAGCCTGATTCAGGGCTCAGACTCACAAACTGAGATCATGACTTGAGCCAAAATCCAGAGTCAGACAATTAACTGACTGAGCCATTGGGGGGGGCGGGGGGGAGGCTATCATAATTTTAATAGTTGATATTTACTGAGTGTTTACAATGTCCCAGACAGTGTTATAAAGTGCTTCACACATACTATCTCAAACTTATAACACTATGCTGTAAGTCTGCACTGACAGTGTGGAGCCTGCTTGAGATTCTCTCTCTTCCTCTCTCTCTGCCCTTCCCCTGATCTCTCTCTCTCAAAATAAATAAAAAATAAATTTTAAAATAAAATGCACAATGAACTAGCTTCTATAGTCGTAACAAATATTTGTATAGCAGTTTGCAGTTAGGAAGTACTATCATGTTTATAAAGTTTAGGAAGTACTATTATGAAATTACTGTTTTTACAAACGAGGAAACTATAGAGTAAATGACTTGCTTAAAATCACTTAGCTGCATTTTTAATTGAAACTAGAAGAAAATATAGGCAGGTTTAAGAATGAAGGTAGCAAATAGAATATGAGATGCAGTTTAAATGAACCCAGAGTCAACCATTCCAAATAGAAGCCCACAGGCAAACTCTTCATCATAGAACCTAATTTATTTAGCCAGAATATAGCCAACTTAAATGTCGGGTGCTGGTCTTCAAATTTTAATAAGAGATGGTCTCTGTGCTCCGGATACTTGCAGTCAAATACTATGAGATGAACAAGAGTTGGTTAATGAACTCTAGGAAAGCCCTCCAATATCAAGGTCAACGATTAAAAGAAAGGGAAAAATATATTTACATTTATTGAGTGACTATTTAACTTTACCAAAAAACCCCAAGAGATAGGTATTAGCCCTTCTTTTAATAGGTGAAGGAAAAAATAAGGACATCACTCAAGGTCACATGATCAGTAAATGGCAAAGCTGGGATGGGATCTACACCTTAGTCTCTTTCTACTAGCTCACCCTGCCTTCCATCAAAAAATAACATAATTTATAAAATTATATGTGTGTGTGTGATGTTCAGAAATATTAATTCTGATGGCATTTTGGATGACCTTTATTGTTTCCATGCTTTCCAGTATTATCTTCATTTTCCACTTTTACATGTGGAACAAAACACTTAAGAAGAAAAAACAAAGGTAGGAATGCAGAAAAACCAAAAAATAAAATAAAATAAATAAAATAAAATAAAATAAAATAATAAAATAAAATAATAAAAAAAAATAATAAAAAAATAAAATAGCTCAATTTGGGAATTAACACATTGAAAAGTACAGAGGTACCTTAGTCAATAACTTTTGATAATGTTCCACAGGAAAGTAATCTAACAGGAAAAGGTAAGTAGCGGTTGCTAGACAGGCACTTTTAGAGGGATTCAAGGAGACAATTTCAGGGCTGAGTAGAAAAGAGACCTAGAAAAATAGAGCATCTTTAGAGAATCTGAAGCAACAGAAGAAATGTGCTCCTCCCTCGGTAGTAGGCTTTGACACCAAAAAGAGATTGGTCATTACTGACACTACCATGTAAATGGGTCAATTTTATGTCTAAGGGAGATGAAGTGGACTATTGACTAAATAGGAATCATCAGAGGAATTTAATTTGGCAGCAGTATTGAGCCATTTTGAAAATTATACCCTTTTTTTAAAGTTTTTATTTTATACCAGTTATTTAACATACAGTTTATAATATTAGTTTCAGGTGTACAATATAGTGATTCAACACTTCCATACAATACCCCAGCGCTAATCACAAGTGCACACCTTAATCCCCATCATCTATTTAACCCATCCCCCCACCAACCTCCCCTCTGGTAATCATCACTTCATTCTCTGTAGTAAGAGTCTGTTTCTTGGTTTATCTCTTTCTCTCTCTTTTTCCCCTTTGCTCATTTGCTTTCTTTCTTGATTCCACATATAAGCAAAATCATACAATATTTATCTTTCTCTGACTTATTTTGCTTAGCATAACACTCTGTAGCTCCATCCATATCACTGTAATTGGCAAGATTTCATTCTTTTTTATGGCTGAATAATATTCCATTGTATATATACATCTTTATCCATTCATCAGTCAATGGACATTTGGGCTGTTTTTGTAATTTGGCTATTAAAGATAATGTTGCTATATCATCAGGGTGCATGTATCCCTTTGAATTAGTATTTTTGCATTCTTTGGGTAAATACCTAGTAGAGCAATTACTGGATTGGATTGTAGGGTAGTTCTATTTTTAACTTTTTGAGGAAACTCCATACTGTTTTCCAGAATGGCTGCACCAGTTTGCATTCCCACCAACAATGCAAGAGTGTTCCCCTATCTCCACATCTTTGCCAGCACTTGTTTCCTGTGTTGTTGATTTTAGCTATTCTAAGAGGTGTGAAGTGATATTACAGTTTTGATTTACCCTTCCCTGATGATGAGTGATGTTGAGCATCTTTTCATGTGTCTGTTGGCTATCTGTATGTCTTCTTTGGAAAAGTGTCTATTTATGTCTTCTGCCCATTTTTAAATTGTATTATTCATTTTTTGTGTATTGAATTTGATAAGTTCTTGATAGATTTTGGATACTAATCCTTAATCAGATATGTCATTTGCAAATATCTTCTCCCATTCTGTAGGTTGCCTTTTAGTTTTGTTGATTGTTTCGTTTGCTGTGCAAAAGCTTTTTATTTTGATGAAGTCCCAATAGTTCATTTTTGCTTTTGTTTCCCTTTGCCTCAGGAGACATAGCTAGAAAGAAGATGCTACAGCCAGTGTCAAAGAGGTTACTGCCTATGTTCTCTTCTAGGATTTTTATGGTTTCAGGTCTCACATTTAGGCCTTTAATCCATTTTGAATTTATGTATGTATAAGACAACATGTTGCTGTCCAGTTTTCCCAACACCATTTGTTGAAAAGACTATCTTTTTCCCATTGGATACTTTTTCTTGATTTGTCAAAGATTAATTGACCATATAGTTGTAGGTTCATTTCTGGGTTTTCTGTTCTGTTCCTCTGACCTATGGGTCTATTTTTGTGCCAGTACCATAATGTTTTGATCACTACAGCTTTTTTTTAAATGTTTATTTATTTATTTTGAAAGAGAGAGAGAGAATGAAAGGGGGAGGGGCAGAGACAGAGGGCAAGAGAATCCCAAATAGGCTCTGCACTATCAGCAACAGAGGCCAATGTGAAGCTTGATCTCATGGAACCATGAGATGATGACCTGAGAAATCAAGAGACAGACTTCAAGTTAGGAATTATGAATTGAAGTCCGGAATTGTGATGCCCCCAGCTTGCTTTTCTTTTTCAAGATTGCTTTGGCTGTTCGAGGTCTTCTGTGGTTCCATATATATTCGGATTGTTTATTCTAGCTCTGTGAAAAATGCTGGTAGTATTTTGATAGAGATTGCATTAAATGTGTAAATTGCTTTGGGTAGTATAGACATTTCAAGAATATTTGTTCTTTCAATCTATGAGTGGGGAATGTTTTTCCATTTCTTTGTGTCATCTTCAATTTTTTTCTTCAGTGATTTATAGTTTTCAGAGTACAGGTCTTTCACCTCTTCAGTTAGGTTTATACATAGGTATCTTACTGTTTTTGGTGCGGTTGTAAAGGATTGATTCCTAAATTTCTCTTTCTGCTATTTCATTATTGGTATACAGAAATACAATGAATTTCTGTACATTGATTTTATACCCTGTAACTTTACTGAATTTATCAATTCTAGCAGTTTTTTAGTGGAAACTTTCAGGTTTTCTATAGATAGTATCATGTCATCTACAAATACCGAAAGTTTGATTTCTTCCTTGCCAATTTGAATGCCTTTTATTTCTTTTTGTTGTCTGATTGCTAACGCTAGGACTTCCAGTACTATGTTAAATAAAAGTGGAAAGAGTGGACATCCTGCCCTGTTCCTGACTATAGAGGAAAAGCTCAGTTTTTCCCCATTTAGGACATTAACTGGGTTTTTCATATATGGTCTTTATTGTGTTGAGGTATGTTCCCTTTCAACCTACATTATTGAGAGTTTTTATCATGAATGGAGGTTGTACTTTGTCAAATGCTTTTTCTTCATCTATTGAAATGATACGGTTCTTATCCTTTGTTTTACTAATGTGATGTATCATATTGATTGATTTGTGAGTATTGAACTACACTTGCAACACAGGAATAAATCCCATTTGATCATGGTGAGTGATTTTTTTTTTAATGTATTGTTGGATTTGGTTTGCTAGTATTTTACTGAGAATTTTTACATCCATGTTCATCAGGGATATTGGCCTGTAGTTCTTGGTTTTTATTGGAGTCTTTATCTGGTTTTGGTATCAGGGTAATGCTGGCCTCATAGAATGAATTTGGAACTTTTCCTTCCTTTTCTATTTTTTGCAAAAGTTTGAGAAGAATTAGTATTAACTCTTCTTTAAATGTTTGGTAGAATTCACCTCTGAAGCCACCTGGTCCTGTTTTGATTACTGATTCAATTTCTCTGCTGGTTATTGGTCTGTTCAAGTTTTTTATTTCCTCCTGTTTCAGTTTTGGTAGTTTATATATCTCTAGAAATTTATGCATTTCTTCCAGGTTGCCCAATTTGTTGGCATATAGTTTTTCACAATAGTCTCTTATAATTGTTTGCATTTCTGTGGTGTTGGTTGTTATTCCTCCTTCTCATTTGTGATTTTATTTATTTGGCTCCTTTCTCTTTTCTTTTTGACAAGTCTGGCTAGAGGTTTATCAATTTGATTATTTTTTGTCAAAGAACCAGCTCCTGGTTTCTTTGATCTATTGATTTTTTAGTTTCTATATCATTTATTTCTGCCCTAATCTTTATTATTTCCTTCCTTCTGATAACTTTAGACTTCATTTTTTCTCCCTAACTTCTTTAGATGTAAGGTTAGGTTGTCTATTTGAGATTTTTCTCGCTTCTTGAGGTAGACCTATATTGCTATATATTTCCCTCTTAAGACCACTTTTGCTGCATCCCAAAGGTTTTGAACTGTTGTGTCTTCATTTTCATTTCTTTCCATGTACTTTTTAAAATTTCTTCTTTGATTTCCTGGTTGACTCATTAATTGTTTAGTAGCATGTTCTTTAACCTCCATGTATTTGTGGTCTTTCCAGATTTTTTTCTTGTGGTTGACTTCTAGTTTCATAGCATTGTGGTCAGAAAAGTTGCATGGTATGATTTCAGTATTTTTTGTTGTTGTTGTTGAGGCCTGTTTTGTGACCTAATATGTGATCCATTCTGGAGAATGTTCAATGTGCACTTGAAAAGAATGTGTATTCTGCTGTTTTAGGGATGGAATGTTCTGAATATATCTGTGAAGTCCATCTGGTCCAGTGTGTCATTCAAAGCCATTTTTTCCTTGTTTTTTTCTGTTTACATGACCTATCCATTGATGTAAGTGGGGTGTTAAAGTCCTCTAGTATTATCAATTCATTCCTTTAGGTTTGTTATTGATTGTTTTTATATTTGGGTGCTTTCATGTTGGGTGCATAAATATTTACAATTGAATTGTTCCCCTTTATGATTATATAGTGCCCTCTTTATCTTTTGTTAGAGTCTTTGTTTTAAAGTCTAGTTTGTCCAATATAAATATTGCTACTCCAGGTTTCTTTTGACATCCATTTGCATGATAAATGTTTCTCCATTCCTTTACTTTCCATCCGTAGGTATCCTTAGCTGTAAAAGTAAGTCTCTTGTAGGCAGCACATAGATGGGTCTTTTTTGTTTGTTTGTTTGTTTGTTTTTATCCATTCTAACACCCTACGTCTTTTGACTGGCATGTTTAGTCCCTTTACAGTCAAAGTAATTATTGACAGATATGTATTTATTGCCATTTTATTACTTATTTTGTCATGGTTTCTGGTTATTTTCTGATCCACTCTTTTCTTTGTCACTTTTTGGTCTCTCCTTTCCACTCAAAGAATCCCCTTTAATGAAAATTGTACCCTTTGATCAACAATAAATTTAAATCATCTGAGACACCATGGTAGGTGTTTGGAGCACATAAGCCTTTATATAGTAGTTGAAATTTTTCTCTATTTACTGATGAGAAAACTGAGGAACAAGAGATTAAGTGACTTTTCAGTCATATTTGACTTTTAACTATATTGACCCTCACAGGTTTAAGTGATTCCTACAGATATAGATGACAGATTTTACTAACAGTGCAAGAGTAAGTGAATGAACAAAATAGCAAAGTTAACATTCTCCTACTCTTGGTAGAAACGCTTCCTCATTCACATTGTTAGGTGAAAATAATGAGCTAATCAAATTTGACAAGAAATTGGCCTGAAATTTTGAAATTCTTGAGAAAAATTTTGCAAATACCAAGTTACCATCCACTATTGGTAAAGTCAACGCTTACCCTAAGTTTAAATATGATTGAGGGGCACCTGGGTGGCTCAGTCGATTAAGCTTCAGACTTCAGCTGAGGTCATGATCTCGTGGTTCACGAGTTCGAGCCCCATGTCAGGCTCTGTGCTGACAGCTCAGAGCCTGGAGCCTGCTTCAGATTCTGTGTTTCCCTCTCTTTCTACCCCTCTCCCATTCATGCTCTGTCTCTATCTCTCAAAAATAAATATTTAAAAAATTATATTTTTAAATATTGTTTCTTATACCTTATCCTTTTTTATTCTTGTATGTGTCTTATATGTGCATATCACATTAGGTCAAGAATATATGTTTTGTAAATATGCAGATTATATTGGAGCTGATATTAACTTTTTTTTTACTAGTAGGATATAGGATCATAAAAGTTTCTAGACCACTATTTTAAACAAAGGTCAGGTTTCCAGATGGGTAAAGGGAAGAACATTCCAGGCAAAGAGAAGAGGTTATTCAATGCCAGAAATGTATGTAATGAGGTATTCAGAGAGCTGGAGGTAGTTTGAAATTATGCATATAGGATTAGCATATAAGGGGTGCCTGGATAGCTCAGTCAGTTAAACATCTGCATCTTGATTTCAGCTCAGGTCTTGATCTTAGGGTAGTGAGTTCAAGCCCTGCATTGGGCTCTGCACTGGGTGTGAAGCCAACTTAAAAAAAAAAAAAAAAAAATTGGAGCACCTGGGTGGTCCAGTTGGTTAAGCAACCTGTTTTGGCTCAGGTCATGATCTTACCGTTCATGAGTTTGAGCCCCACATTGGGCTCTGCGTTGACAGTGCAGAGCCTGCTTGGGATTTTTTCTCTCTGCCTCTTTCTCAGCCCCTCCTACGTCTCTTTCTCTCTCAAAATAAATAAGTAAACTTAAAAAATTAATAAAATTTTTTAAGAATATTACAAGATACAGACTTAGAGAAAATATGGGAAAACAATAATCAGATAATAGAAGTGTAGTTAGGTAAACTATATTATGTCCATATTATGCAGCCAGTAAAAATGTAAAGACTAAAAGCAACTCAGAAACAATACTAATTGAAAAATATAGGACTTCACATTATATGTTACCATATTTCCAATTCTGCAAAATATATATACATTCAGATCAAGCCTGAAAAGGAAGACAGAAATTACAATGATTCTGTTAACATATCAGCATATTTAATTATAGATGAAAATATTAACTTTAAATGTTTTCATTTAATATTTATACAATAAATCTGATATTAAAGGAAATTTGCCTCCAGACTAATTTCTTCACTGTGATTCACATATTCCTCAGAAAGCCTCTCTAGGGTGCCTGGGTGGCTCAGTGCATTGAGCCTCCGACTCTTGATTTTGGTTCAGGCCATGATCCCAGGGTCATGGGCTCAAGCACTGATTGGGGTTCTGTGCTGAGCACGGAGTCTGCTTGAGATTCTTTCTCTCCCTCTGCTCCTCTCCCCAACTCGTGCCCTCTCTCTCTCTCTCTCTCTTTCTCAAAAAAAAAAGGAGTGGGTTGCGCCTGGGTGGCTCAGTTGGTTGAGCTTCCTTCTGAGCTTCAGCTCAGGTCATGATCTCACAACGGGTGAGTTCAAGGCCCACCTCAGGCTCTGTGCTGACAGCTCAGTGCCTGGAGCCTGCTTCGGATTCTGTGTCCCCCTCTCTCTGCCCCTCTCCCCCTCACACTCTGTCTCACTCTCAAAATAAATAAAAAACATTTAAAAAAAAATTTTTTTAAAGCCTCTGATTACATGGAATTCCTCAGCAACACTATCCACCACTAACATTTCCATTGATAATCCTTTGTAATGTGACTTAAATTAATAAGTCTAGCCAGTATCTACTGAGTACATACTATATGCAAGACATTTGTTAGATACCTGATATAAAGAGGTATATTAGCCACATGAGTGGCTCTGTGCCCTTGGGGAGCTTATCTTATAGGGAAACAAACACATGGTAAGTTAAATAATTATTTAAAATCACAATTTGAACCCATAAAAAACTTACAAGCCAGAACACAATTTGCTCAAATGAATTTTCATGCTGTCCTATTTATAATAAGTGAGTGGAAAACACTTCAGTCTAAAGTGGATCTTAAAGGATAAGTACTAGGATTTGGAGATGAAGAAAGGAGAGAGGAAGTAAATTATTTTCCACTACTTCATTTCCAACCCATCAGACAAACCCCCTTCTTAGTAAATTCTGAGGTGGGTGGAGCTGTCAGAGCAACTGAGGGCAATGTGAGTCTATTTATCTGACTTTAGAAAAACCAGTCTGGTTAGAACAGAAAGCTGATAGAAGAGACTAATGGAAGATAAGGTTTAAAAGGTAGTTTGGGGCCAGATTTGAATGTTACACCAGAAATCTGGGCTTTGTCTTGTAGACATTGGAGAATTATGGGGGGCATTTTAGCAGATATAAAATGTTGTCACTGCAGGAAAGCCTCTGAGGTAACACTTGTGTGGTTGCTGAATATGTGCCCAGGATAACAAGACATATCATACTTGGTCATGCTTGTTCCAATCAATGACGTGGGCCCAAATGGGAAAGTAATAGGTGACTACCCAAAAAGGATAGTGTTTGAAATATTGCCACTGTGAAGTAGACTCTGGTTATATTAAAAGTTTCATATCAAGCCTTTGATAGGTCATATATAAACACTCTAATTTTACTATCCAAAGGACTGTACGATGTAAGATAAAAGGAGAACAAACCTTTGATGAATCCTTTTAGTTTTTTATGCTTGTCACATTTCTGCTCCTAAGAGGGCATATTGTGTTGTTAATATATTATTACTAATTAGATTATTTGGGGCTATTTCAATATTTTTCCATTTCTATTCACATTTTTTCAGAAGAACTTTTTTAGACAACTGTAAGTACTTTGTGTTGATTGAATACTTTGACTTAAGCATACTTCTCTACAACAAATTCTAGGTAGTTCAGCCTTGTTTTATGTGCATTATAATGTAATAGATACAGGCCTGAGAAGTTCTCAGTCAGAACAAAAGTTTGGGAACTCATTAGCTGGCACCAAATCAGAAATGGTCAAATTTTTCTTCTTTACATGGAATAGGACTATTTCAGAATAGAACAAAAATATTTAGGTCTTTATATAATGTTGATGGTAAATGTGGAAGCGATGAGAAAACTGGCATTCTGTTTCTTGGCTATTGAATACCTTTGACTCGGAGCAAAAACTTGAAAAAGAAATATTGAAGTCCCATGGATTATCAAGAAGAAATTCCAGAATGCAGAGAGGGCCAATCACTGGATTGTGGCCACTAAGATGCATCATTGCTCAACTTCATTCCTATACCTGTAGGATGTAATTCTACAAGGGAATGGGAGAGAACACACAAAGCCCCAAGGAATGTGTGTTCCTATGTAACTTCCCAATCAGACAGTAGTAGAAAATGCCAGATATCAGACCAGAAAGGGTTTTTGTGGGAGAGGGTTTATAATTCAGTTTTGTAAACCCATTAATATTTCAGCACGTCTGTTATTCCTTATTTTTACAATTTACATTGTGTATGCATTAGCAGTGTCCAGTGCTTGAAGATGAAAGTAATAACTTAGGAAAAATAACTACTAATATTTCCCTAAATAACTCTTACTACTGTTTTAGGAGCATTCAGGAGTCTCAGGAAAGTACTAATTCAGCCAGTTTGTAGACCACTACTTTAAACAAAGTTCAGTTTTCCAGATGGGTAAAAGAAAGAACATTCCAGACAAAGAGAAGAGGTTATGTAATGCCAGACATGTATGTAAAGAGGTATTTAGAGAGCTGGAGGTAGTTTGAATCTACGTATGATTAGCATGTAAGATACAGACCTAGAGAAAATAAAAGAAAACAGGATCAGTAATAGAGGTGTGGTTAGGTAAATTATATTCTGTCCATATTATGTGGTCAGTAAGAAATGCAGGTTTGGGTTTTTTTTTTTTTCTTTTTGAGGAATCTACCAGCGTGAGACAGCTGAACACACACCCGCCACTCCCCCCACCCGACCCTGTCAGCACTCTACTTTCTCCAACCATTACCTGAGAATTTGAATACAGTTTTCCCACTTAGTCTTCTTATCAAAAGTGATCCAATTATCCTAATTTTTATCATTAAACTCTTTGGCTGTGATTCTATACATTTTATAAGTTTTGCTAGTCTGCACTGGAAAAGAGGAAAAGACCCACTACTGAATATCCTGACACCACTAGGAAGTGCCTATTGTACATTCTCTGTGTGCCCACAACTATGCCAGAGGTGGTGGGAAATACATTTGCTCACAGCAAATTGAGAAAACTGCTGTATATGTTTCAAAACCTGGCTATGGTCTGTTCATCTGCATTTTTAAAATATTTTCAATGTCAACAGGGTATGAGCCCTTTTAGAATTAAAACTAAATCCCTTACAGAGCCAAGTCAGCTGGAACTCTCAGTAAGTAAACTATTCTGTGGAGGTTAAGCATTTAATCTGGCATGAGAGGAGTTAAAGTGAAGTACTTCTAAGCATAAGAGAAGCCATTGAGTGATAAAAAAGCCATTGAGTGGCCCAAAGAGGACATACATGTAGTTTGCCTTTATATCTAACTTCCTCTCCAACTTAAATGAAATTACATGGAAATATAAAGCATCTCTCTTGATCTCAGTTGATGTTGTACACATAGTAGTAACTCAAAAAGAGTTGGCAAAATGAGCAATATGATTGCACTTGAAAAGTGAAACATAATTGTAATGATTAAAATTACAGTGTTATAAAATATTTGCATACGGGGGCGCCTGGGTGGCTCAGTCAGTTAAGCATCAGACTTCGGCTCAGGTCATGATCTTCGTGGCTAATGAGTTCGAGCCCCGGTTCAGGGTCTGTGTTGAAAGCTCAGACCCTGGAGCCTACTTCAGATTCTGTGTCTCCCTCCTTCTGTGCCCCTCCTTGGCTCATGCTCTGTCTCTCTCTCCCTCTCAAAAATAAATAAACATTAGAGAAATAAAAAATAAAATATTTGCATATGGGCAAGGACCCAGAGAAAATGTCCAAGAATAAAAAGTTGCTTGATTCATTCATTTGTTGGTTTTCTGAATGTTTTTTCTTACATTTAAAATGTTTCCATTATTGTTGCTACATATAATTTGAGTATCAATTTTATTAAATTAAATGCATTCAAATATAACTTCTCTGTTAGGACAAAGTTCTGTCCACCACTGGGGTTCAAACATGTCTTGGCATATCCAGAAAATTGGTGGGTTTAGGCAACCAAGAAATGATTTACATATGGGTTTTGGCAGAAAGACTGTCAAGAAGTGTGGACACCATCGACAAGGGGGTTTATCCAGGCTATTTTTCAGTCCATTTGCACTGCTACAATGCACTAGGCCAGTGTCCCAATTGGTCAATGCCCATGTCATGCTATATCTTGGATGTCATGCTATATCTTAGATATCATTCTTGGATTGAGGGTATATGCTTTCCTATCTGGAAGATTCATTCTCTAATGCAGCTTCATTGACTCCTCTTGGAAAACACCATAAGCAGAAATAGCAGTGCATTAAAATCTTTATTACATCACTTATAATCCATAAATGAGTAATTAGGGCTTTTTTTCCCACTTCTTGGAGGAAATACAACATAATTTTGCAGTATTGGAGTCTCCAGAAAACACAAAAGTATTTTAATTTCTTGAAGGCTACAATGGAGATCACGAAAACGTCCAGTAGAAGGTGGTGGTGACCTGGTCTAATGGGGCTGGTTCAATGATTAATATCACAAGTGTTCAATGACAACAGAAACTTTAGCAACAGACATCCGTGTGGTCACAGATAAGTCTTGTTCTTGAAACCACATAAAACACTGTCTCAGGGCTCTCAAAAATTATGAGCAGAGTATTTTGCAAGGAGCTGGAGGTCCTGCACCAGCAAGCAAAGGCAGGAGCCAATGAAATAAGGCTTATAACACCATTAGTAATACATTCATAATCATACGTTTTAGTTCATAAGGAATATGAGATGTGAGAAGTGAATCTGCTATTCTTTCACTCAATTCTTTCATTCATTCCCACTTCCCACATGCTTATTATTTGTGTGAATATAGGGAACTGAAAGTACTGATAGTTTTTAAAAATACAGGGCATATTGGGGCACCTGGGTGGCTCAGTTGGTTGAGTGTCTGACTCTTGATTTCAGCTCAAGTCATGATCCCAGAGTCATGGGATCGAGCCCCATGTGGGGCTCTGTGCTGAGCATGGAGCCTGGAGCTTGCTTAAGATTCTCTCTCTCTCCTTCTTTCTCTCACCCTCTTCCCGTCTCCCCCACTTGCATGGCCTCTCTCTCTCTCTCAAAAAAAAAAATAATAATAATAATAACGGGACGTATTTTTTGTATAACATTTCCATAAATGGAAATTAAATACAATTCTTCATCTGGTGTTCAACCAAAGAAATAGTGATATGTTCCAATACTGGAAGAAAAATAGCTGGACTGAATTTATTGATATTTAAGGTCTTTTACAGGGTAATTTTAGATATTTGTGATTCGCACCTAAAATGCTATTCTTAGCACCTAAACCTTGCCAAAGAGTCAACTCCAGGATTTCACCTTTTATGCATAGTGCTTAATAATTTATAATGAACATTATAGTATTGGGTGTGTAATGAAACCTATAAGGTAGATAAGACAGCTAATATTATTCCCATTTTACAGATTAAAAAAATAGTGGCAAAGAGAACTGTAACTAGCTTTTTGGGCTCAACTTTTAACACATTGATCAATAATTGTTCACTGAGCAGCCATAGATCTATGACACCCACTATGTTCTCAGAATAATATTTTTCTTTTTTTTTATTTTTTATGTTTATTTTATTTTTGAGAAAGAGAGAGACAGAGCACAAGCAGGAGAGGGGCAGAGAGGGAGGGAGACACAATCCGAAGCAGGCTCCAGGCTCTGAGCTGTCAGCACAGACACCGACGCGGGGCTCGAACCCACACACCATGAGATCATGACCTGAGTTGAAATCGGCGCTCAACCAACTGAGCCACCCAGGTGCCCCAGAAAAATATTTTTCTAAAGACATGAAGTTATGCTCTGAGCAGGCTAGAGAATCATGAACTGCAGGCAGTTTATAAGGTGACCTCCTTTAAAAAAGAATTTCATGGGCCTTCTTTTTTCTCAATGGCCTATTCCTTTATGTTTTGTAGTGACCAGTGTTTAATAATTACATAAAAATAAATAGATGCCTTGGAAACCAATACACTTGAAGTACAAGACAGTGTTTATGGTATCTGATAGATGAATTGGAGATTTTTTAAAAGGAAAGATGTATACATAGGGTCCCACCAGATTTGAAGTATGGTTACAATTGGAATTTAATTAGTGAACACTGAGGGGCACCTGGGTGGCTCAGTCGGTTAAGCGGCGGACTTCGGCTCAGGTCATGATCTCGCACTCCGTGAGTTAGAGCCCCGATTCGGGCTCTGTGCCGACAGCTCAGAGCCTGGAGCCTGTTTCAGATTCTGTGTCTCCCTCTCTCTGACCCTCCCCCGTTCATGCTCTGTCTCTCTCTGTCTCAAAAATAAATAAATGTTAAAAAAAAAAATTGTTAATTAGTGAACACTGAGTATCTATTATATACAAAGTATTATTCTTTTTTTTTTTTAACATTTATTTATTTTTGAGAGATAAAGAGAGAGCATGAGTTGGGGAGGGGCAGAGAGAGAGGGAGATACAGAATCTGAAGCAGGCTCCAGGCTCTGAGCTGTCAGCACAGAGCCCAATGCGGGGCTCGAACTTACTGACTGCGAGATCCTGACCTGAGCTGAAGTCGGACACTTAATCAACTGAGCCACTCAGGCACCCTTACAAAGTATTATTCTTCTTTTCTTTTCTTTTTTTTTTTTTTTTATTTTTCTTTTAACATTTATTTACTTTTGAGACAGAGAGAGACAGAGCATGAACGGGGGAGGGTCAGAGAGAGAGGGAGACACAGAATCCGAAGCAGGCTCCAGGCTCTGAGCTGTCAGCACAGAGCCCGACGCGGGGCTCGAACCCACAGACCGCGAGATCACGACCTGAGCCAAAGTTGGACGCTCAACCGACTGAGCCACCCAGGCGCCCCCAAAGTATTATTCTTAATGGAAGTGAATCAAAAAAAGAATACAAGACATGATCAGTACCCTTAATAATTTTTAATTTGGCTAGAAGGGATAAGATATAGATTCGGTATATCGAAGGTCCTCAACAAATATTTATTTAATGAATGGTTGAATGGATGACTATAAGAGATTATTATTGGTCCAAGGTAGCATGTGACATATACCAAGAAAATGAGGAAATATGTGTATGCATGTGTGTATTTAAAAAAAAAGACTGCAGGGTGCCTGGGTGGCTTAGTCAGTTAAGCAGCTGATGTCAGCCCAGGTCATGATCTCGTGGTTCATGAGTTTGAGTCCTGCATCCGGCTCTGTGCAGACAGCTCAGAGCCTGGAGCCTGCTTCAGACTCTGTGTCTGCCTCTCTTTCTGCCCCTCCCCTGCTCACACTGTCTCTCTGTCTCTCAAAAACAAATAAACGTTAAAAAATTTTTTTAAAAAGACTGCAAAATGATATATTTATCATTAAGAAGTCCTCTATATGTAGAGTCAGAATTATGAAGGTGAGGTAAGGTTGCAAAGGAATTTTGAATAGATAAAAAAAAATAATTAAGCTAAGGAAATCAGAGGTTAGAGGTAAGAGTACAGTAAGAAGATATGGGGATAACTAATGTTTACCTTAGACACAACTCATGACATTATTGAAGCAACCTGAAGTATGATGCTCACTCAAGAAGCCAAGAATTGGCACAGAAGTAAGTATTCCTCTATCTAAGGTTAGATTCACATTACTTGCTAATACAGTGGGAAATGGAGTGGCAGTTTGGAATTTCCCTCATAAAGAAAAAACAAATTAAACTGAGATCATTCATATTGAGATTTTGTACCTTTGCAGGGACAGTGGCAATCTATAGGATTTGGGCAAAGATATACTGAAATTTATCTCCAAAGTGAATGAGTCAAAACTTGCAAATTTTATTTATTTTTTTTTAATTTTTTTTAAATTTTATTTATTTTTGAGAGAAGACAGAGTGTGAGCAAGGGAGAAGCTGAGGGGAGGGAGACACAGAATCAGAAGCAGGCTCCAGGCGCTGAGCTGCCAGCACAGAGCCTGACGCGGGACCTGAACTCATGAACCATGAGATCATGACCTGAGCCGAACTCAGACGCTCAACTGACTGAGCCACCCAGGCACCCCAAAACTTGCAAATTTTAGAGACTGGCTGAAGCCTCATCAAGCAATCAAATGGATTTTTTTTTCTTTTGGAAAATGACCCAGAACCCAGTGAATCTGGGGACAAACTTAAGTGCTCTTGCCAGGTAGCCATTTAGAAGACTGGTCCCTTGCCTTGAACTTTATTTTTGAAACTATAACCTATTGGCATCCAAATGACAACTTATGAAAGAGGCCTCATCATGCTCCCTAAAGAAACAACTTGTTCTCTGCCAAAATTAGGATTACCTTGCTTTAGGAAGAGGATGCATACTCTACTGACAGCCAAATGATGATTTGCCAGAAATATCACTCCATTGTGATATTTGAGGCACCAAGGAGCCTCACATAACCCAGAGGGCAGAGGGTAGTAGAGATGGCCTTCTAGACAGTGAATGGGGAACATGCTGAAGGCTGTTCTGAAGGCAAAATAGTAGTAACTGGGCATTGCACTAACTTAATGACCTGGCAAATTAGAAACCACCTTGGTAAAGGTGAATCCTTGGGTGGGGGTTTTAAACCCCAAGTGGTAAAGCCTAAGGATAGGCTTCACCGAAAAATGAGTGAGTACCTGTGGCATGATTTATTCCATTTCTGTACCCTGGCTAACATGGATAAAATAGATAATTTAGTCTCAAGGTCCTTCTCAACCTACATAGCACATTAAGTAGTCACACTTATCAATGGGAATTGTCAAGTCATTTAAAACCCATTTCCTTGCCTATGGATTGCTCCCATGTGATAGATGTTGACTCCATCTTTGAATGAGAAGGTAATAGTCCTGACAAGCACTTGGCTGTGGAAGGGGCTCTCATCTCACAAGAGGTTGGAGGACATAACTTAATCAATATACACTCAGGAAGATGTCTAGGAAGTCAGGGATCCCATCTACCATCCTGCTGACCCCAGGAGGTGGACTTCCACACTTCAGTACTCATGGACCACTCCATGAATAACTGTTCTGAGTAGCCATCAGCTGAGAGAACCTTTCCATAATGAAATTCTTTTTTTTTTTTAATTAAAAATTTTTTTTTAATTTTATTTTTTTTAAGACAGAGAGAGACAGGGCATGAGTGGGGATGGGGCAGAGAGAGAGGGAGACACAGAATCCGAAGCAGGCTCCAGGCTCTGAGCTGTCAGCACAGAGCCCGACATGGTGCTCGAACTCACAAGCTATGAGATCATGACCTGAGCCAAAGTCGGATGCTCAACTGACTGAGCCACCCGGGTGCCCCCATAATGAAATTCTAATGCAGCCAAGATGCCTAACAGAGTCTGTGGTTAGTTACTTCTTGGCCTTGACTTTGGATTGTTTTTGTTTTTAGAAAATACTCGGGTTTTGAGGGGATGAAATGAGACAGCACCTGTGAAAACGGTTTGGATATTTTGAAGGCCTGCACTCATGTAGGAGCATGGGTGAAGATGATTACTGGGAGATAGCAAGAAGGTAAGCCCTGCATTTTTCCCCAGGTTGACTATTTTTTATTTAATTATCTCTTTTCATTAAGACTAGAGTGGGCTCTTTTCCCTTCCGGGAGGCAAAAATAATGAGATATTTGTCTTGACTTTGCTATCATTGTGTATGCATGACATCACCAGATCCACTCCACTGCATCCTACACACAAGTCAGACTGACCTAACTCCCACACCACTTTCAGCACTTCACCCAGCTGCTCAGGAACCTAACTTGATCCTCCTGTCTGTTGTAGAAAATTCAAGCTCTTCTGTCTTGCATTCAAAGTCCTCATTCAACTGCCTACCCCAGCCACTTACCCACCAGTCGCCACCACCTCTTAAATCTCACCTCTTCCTGCTTCACATTGCAGAAGCAAATACTGTTGGAACTGACAGTCATCAAAAAGATGATGCTCATCTAATCCTTCCATTTCATACTTCGGGAACCTAAGGGCCTGAAAGGGTGGGTGATATTTCAAGGCCACACACAGTGGCCTTCCACTGTGGCCAAGATAACATGCTTTCCATTCCTCCACACAACTTGGTCCTTTGGTCCTAAGCACTGGGACAGGATGAGTAGGACTGGCACCTGGGGAACAATGTGGTATGGGATAAATGATGCATGAAACAATAATGAGAATTAAAAACTCAATGCTCTTGCAACAGACTGTGTTTGTAGCAAATGACCTTTATGTAGAATTTGCTATCCTCTTAATAAGGAATTCATTAAAGTTTGGAGTTAATCTGTAAATTTTTGTTCTACTGGCTTTGGAAGGGAAATTTGTGACAATTGTCTTCTATGTAAATAGACTAAATGGTTAATATCATTTTTAGGTATGTCAGGGTTTCCCTGGGGAATGGCCCATTGGGTTATTATTGTTTGCCAAGTTTTTCCTCTGAATTGAAACTAACAAGGTCATTCCAAGGGTAACTGTATTGGGGAACCTCAGTACAATGACCCTGTTACAGCCTGCCCAACTAGAAGCTAGGAAACCACACCTTCTTTAGAAGGTTTATGCAGTAGAAAATGGGAGGTGGTTTGTGATTTAAAACCTTACTGATTGTCACAAATGGCAGGAAGACAAAAAAAGTGAAGGAAAAGGCTTGATTATAAGAAATATTGTTAAAGAAAATGAAAGGAAGTTTTGCAAAAGTTCAAATACATAATGCAATTTAAAGTGAGACTGATCAACTTTCCACATCTGCTTTGATGAGTAGATAAGAATACCTATAATTTGTGTATTAAGTATTTGAATATAAATTGCTCCTTATAAATTGAGGGTGGTTTTTTATAAATTTTCTTTAGTATTTAAATCATCACATGGAACTTAAAAAAAATAAATATGCTCATTTGTACATATACATAGACGGTAGGTAGTACTTATTCAGATTATTAAAAATTTCAAAAAACAGAGCCTGAATTAATGAAGTTTTAATATGCCTACAAGTAAGTATATTAGTCTAAATGTCCAGATTAAGATTTAGTACTTTTCAGACTTTAGCACCTAAAACATATCCCTAGGATGTGACTATAACAAAGCTCAAAGGAGCAGACTTTGTCCTCTATACCACAAAATAAAAAATGGTTGTTTGTTTTGATACAAATATGCACTTTAAACCCTCCCCCCTCACACACACATACATGCACACACATAAATCCTCCAATATTCAGGAAGATGCATCATTTCATCTGTGGCTCCCATCTTTTTAAATGTTTATTTATTTTTGGGAGAGAGAGACACAGACACACACACACACACACACACACACACACACACACACACACACAAAACATGAGTGGGGGAAGGGCAGAGAGAGATGGAGACACAGAATCTGAAGCAGGTTCCAGGCTCTGAGATGTCAGCACAGAGCCCGACGCGGGGCTTGAATTCACAAACTGAACCATGAGATCATGACCTGAGCTGAAGTCAGACACTTAACCAACTAAGCCACCCAGAAGCCACTGTGGCTCCCATTTTTCCTGGCACATGGCAGAGGTGCACCAAGAGCTCTCTATAACCCAGAGTTCATTAACTTCATTAATTCAGGCTACATTTGAAATTGTTAATAACCTGAATAAGTACTATAGTCTATGTATATGTAAAAATGTGGAGAGATATTTTATTTTTTTAACTCCATGGTGATGATTTAAATACTAGAGAAAATATAAAAAGCACCCTCCAGCAGGGTGTGCTTAGTCTATATTTAGGAAAGACTTGAGAGGTCATCGTCATCCAATTTGGGAAAAAGCAGTTGTACTTTGCACAAGCAAAAGCTCAATAAATGTTTGTAATATTGAATTTGTTGACTACTGAAATAATGATTAATTCTTTGTAACTGCAAAGGTCTATACAAATATAATGTACTAATAATATTAGGCATTCAATCCATTTGGTATATAATTCTTTTAAGCCCAAGACTCACAAAAAACAGCAAAATGTGCTTTACTCCTGCCTCCTCTCCCTCTCAGATGGTCTTCAATTTCTTCTGTTTTCTCTAACTTCTACAGAGAATACCATTCTTTTGCTCAAGATCAAAGTAACTCTGCCTCCTTTCAATTCTTTATTAACATTACACCAATTCTCAAAGAGCACTCCTCTCTCAAAGAGAGCTATCCCTTCCCGACTTTTGCTTCTTCCTCCAAACAGATTGAAAATAGTTTCTTTTATTTTGGGTGTGACTTGATACATTCTTGGGTTTGTCTTCCTGGACATAACTAGATTTAGACCTATGTAGTATTCTCTTACTTCTCATGGGTTAAATGCACATTAGATAGTCCTCAGATCCTCTGTCTTTATCATGCAGCCTTTCACAGATGGAGCCCCGCATAACCTCCATCTGCAGGCCCCAGCCTGTCTGGGACTGTGAGTCAGTTCTCCCTAAAGTCAGAAGAGTATCAGCAGCCTCAGCCCCATCAGCCTGCAATTGGGCTTGCTGCCCATAGAGTGCTAGCAATGAACAGCTAGCTGGGGCCTGTAAGGCTTTGGAGTAACAGCATCTCCAATCTGTGTTGGCCTCAGCCATACATACAACTGGGAGGCAGCAGGGTGCAGTGGAAAAGGGCAACAACAAAGGAGCCAGGCAGGCTTGGAAGGTTCAAGTTAGTCTCCCCATTCTGACCTTAGCTGTATGACCTTGGGCAAGTCACTGAATTTTTCTGAATCATCTGTTTCTTTACCTGTAAAGGGGAGGTTGTCTCTAATGCCCATCCCCTACAGGGATTCTTACTGGTAGCTTATTTAGTCTTTCTATTACACTAGTTTCCAATTCAATACAAACAGAGTATTTCAAATTGTATATTTCAAATTATATATATATTTCAAATTAATTTTGCCTGATAGGATGTTAGAATCTTGACCAAATATAAAATCAGTCATCTGCCTTCTTTTGTGATTTCTGTTTTCTCATACCTTTAAATGATACATTTAAATAAAAAATCTATTGGAGGGGAGGAATGCTTATCATAATCATAATAATTGCTAATTTATAGTGAGTGTTAATTATATGGTAGAGGCTGACCTAGGTGCTTGACGTGGATTGTTGCGCTTAATCCTTGCAACAATCTTATGAAGTAGATACTATTGTTATTGTCATTGTACAGATGAAGAAACCAAGGCATGAAGATGTTAGGCAGCATGCCAAGGGCCACATAGCTAGTAAGTAGAGAGGGATAGAGTGGAGACTGGGAGAGAGAGAGTTCCTAGATAAACCAATAGGTTATTATTTTTCCTACTTCAAGCAATGGTCATGTCTAACATGCTCCTGATAATAATGAGTACACTTATTGCCTGGTGCCGTAGTCATTAACTTGTTGAATATCTTCTGGGTGCAAAGCAATGATTAGGAGATTTGCACCTTGAGGCATTATAAAAGGAGGAGGAAGATAACAGTCTCTGCCCTCAAGAAAATCAAAAGCTAATAGGGAAGCAGCCTGAGCAATTATGAACTCCAATATTAGTAAAATACAGTAAGTGCTTTAATAGTGCTACATGCTAAGTGCCACTGGGCCCAGAGAGGGAACAACATATTTCAATCCTTTCCAGAAAGCTTGATTTCAAAGTTTATCTTTGAATTGAGCCTTAATGAACAAGGAGGTTTTGAGAGGCAGAAAAGTGAGAGAAAGACATTCCAGGCACAGAAACCACATGGGTAAATATTCACACTGAGTCACTATTGACTCACTAACCTCAGTGTAGGGCTTGTTCCTGGAATAGCAAGAGGCTTGGTGTTTCTAAGCTCTACGGTATTTGCAAGGAAGTCCTAATTTGGTAGGTGATAGTAGAAAGGCAGAATCATAAAATCTTGGGGTTGAAGGGTCCCTTAAGGTCATCTAATCCAATAACCCATCAAATAGCTAAATCTCTTCTAAAACCTTCCTGCCAAAGGGGCGTCTGGGTGGCTCAGTTGGTTGAGCATCCAACTTTGGCTCAGGTCATGATCTCATGGTTTGTGAGTTCGAGCCCCATGTCGGGCCCTGTGCTGACAGCTCAGAGCCTGGAGCCTGCTTCAGATTCTGTGTCTCTGTCTCTCTCTGCCCCTCCCCTGCTCATGCTCTGCCTCTCTCTCAAAAGTAAATAAACATTAACAAAAATAATCTTAAACACCTTCCTGCCAAGTTGGGGCGCCTGGGTGGCTCAGTCGGTTAAGCGGCCCACTTCGGCTCAGGTCATGATCTCGCGGTCCGTGAGTTCGAGCCCCGCATCAGGCTCTGTACTGACAGCTCAGAGCCTGGAACCTGTTTCAGATTCTGTGTCTCCCTCTCTCTCTGACCCTTCCCCGTTCATGCTCTGTCTCTCTCTGTCTCAAAAATAAATAAACATTAAAAAAAAAATTAAAAAAAAAAAACCTTCCTGCCAAGTAGTCATCAAAGCTAGGCTCACATATTCCTAGCAATAGATATGTTATTATCTCCTAGGGTAGCTGATCTCATCACTTTCTGAAATTATATTATTTGCTTATTTATTTGTTTATTCAATTATTGTCTTTATCGGATTAGAACTGAAGTTTCAAGAGAGTAGGGACTATCTTGCCTATTAGGTATCCTCAGTGCCTAGCACAGCGTAGGCATAAAATAAATATTCATTGAAATGAATGCATTCCACCTCCAGATAGTTACATTTATAAAATTTTTAGGTTATTTCCACAAAATAGTCTTTTACATACATGAAGACATCTATAAAATCCCCTTTGTATTTTCTCCAAGTTAAATATCTCCAGTTGGTTAACAATTTCTCATGAGCTATAACTATGGGACCCTTCACTATCCTGATTACTCTCTCAAATTCCCTTTTGTCTCTGTTTCTTTTAATGTTCTTCTATAATAACAGAAGGCTATATCCCAACTTTGTGTCATCCTCCAACTAGAGAGGTCTGATCATCTCTCTTGTTTTAGGTCTTATAGTGTGACCACAGATGGCACTTTGTTGAGGCCTACTTCACATTGTTGCCTCTTGTATTTCTAATTGTCAGATAACTACCCTCCTTCCCACTCCTACTACCCCCTGCTACGTTCTACCACTTGCTAAAATCTCTCCTGTCTTGACTTGTATAGATAGAGTTTGAAAACCAAGCCCAAGGTCTCACATTTAGGAGGCTGTTACAATAATAATCTAGGAAAAAGACACAAGGTACAGAACTAGCACAGTGTGGCCAAAAAAGAAGAAACAAAAAGAGAAACACACTTGAGGCCTGATCAACAGAACTTGAAATCCACTAATTTAGTAACTGCTAGGTCACTTTCTCAATGAATGCCTCTCCCTCCTGACTGCTTGTGAATTAGGAGTCAATTCCCAGCTTCTCCCCACCTCACTGTCTCTGAAGTAAGCATACAACATAGTCTTTTTAGTCTGTTATATATTTTTTTCCTAGTTACAATATAAAAACTTACTGGGAAAACTGAAAGATAGTAAGATTTCTAGCCTGGATGATTGAGAGAATTGTGGTTCCATTATCAGAGTTAGGGAATACAGGAATAGACTTTAAGATGATAATGAAGAATTTGGGGCACCTGGGTGGCTCAGTTGGTTGAGCGGCCAACTCCTGATTTCGGCTCAGGTCACGATCTCAAGGTTCATGAGTTTGAGCCCCGCATTGGGCTCTGCACTGACAGTGTGGAGCCTGCTTGGGATTCTTTTTCTCCCTTTCTTTCTGCCTCTCTCTCTCTCTCAAAATAAATAAATAAACTTAAAAAAATAAAAGGTAATAATGAAGCATTTGTTTTGGGACATGTTGAATTTGAAAGCCTGAGGATATCTAAAAGCAGTTAAACAATTTGTTTTAGTACGTTAGATTTGGAGCACAAAGCTGAAATATAGATTTGTGTGTCATCAATGAAGATACTTGAAGCTTTCCCAGACAAGAATGCTGAAGATCATCTGGATTGAAAAAAGATATTGCTAAGAACAAAACCTTTAACACGTCCTCCTATAATGGGTATTTGGAGGAGGAATCTCCCAGAAAAAGAGAGAGGTGTGCTGAGAGGGCATAAGGAAAACTTGATGAGTTTAACATTGGGTTGGCCAAAGCTGGACATTATTACAGAAAGAAGGTAAAACCAGTCACATTAAACCCAGCAGAAAGCTCCTGGAGAACAGAAATTCTTAAGATGTTACTGAGTTTGTCAATGAAGAGGTAGTCTGATAACCTTGAGGAGAATAATTCCAGTGAAATTGGAGCCAGGGTGCAAGTTATTAAGAAATAAGTTGAGTAAATTTTAACAATGAAGTCAAAGCAGTAAATGTAGACTGCTGTTTTGAGAAGCTGTTATACAATACATGTAAAATAAAAAAGAAACAAATCCATATGAGATTCATACAACCCACATATTCTAAAATATAATAGGAAGTTAACTACCATTTCACTGCAATTTCCAACTGGCTTTAGAATTAGGCACTTCATAAGCCTATAGCTAGTCAATAGATCTCACTATATTAAAAAGAAAAATGGAAATATATTTTTATGGATATATTTCATTGAATTTAAATAGGGTTACATGTATTTTCTTGTTTGTTTTTCCCTCGGTTCCCTCTTTGGTGTCTAATTATTAGATGTCCAATAATTTTCTTTGAATTCAGTTCTCACCTAATTCTGCCCAGGCTGGACACCAGGTCAAGCTCATTAGACTTTAACCTACCATAGATTTTGTTGGAATTACCACTAGGTCTAATGAATTTCTGGATCCCTTCTATATTGTCTTCTAATGCCATGGGCTGTGAACCTCTGGGTTCACCTCCTGCCCTGGCCTCCACAGCACATAAACTCACAGGGTGTCAACTCTGGAAGTGGCTTTACAGTTTTCCTAGTTCATTCTCCTTCTATTTCATAGGTGAATGAACTGAGGCTCACAGTGGGAAAATGACTTGTTCAAGGAAGCATTGTTACAGAATGACTGCCGCATGATCTTTAGAGTGAGAGCTAGGATGGAATCCTGGATTCATTATTACCTAATTTAATGACATTAGGCTAGGCTCTTCACTTCCTGAGCCTCAGTTTTCCCATTTGAAAATGGGCTAATGATGGTCACACCTGCTTCATACAATTTCTATATGATTGAATAACACATGAAGCATCTAGTCAGTACTTAGCACATGGTAGAAACCCACAAAATGTTGATTCCCTCTCCTTTATGCAAGGTTCCATACCTAATGTGACAGAAACAAAACTCAAGCAAACCCAGGTCTTCCACACCAGCACCTTTTTCATACGTAGGGGCTTCAAATTGAGATGCCCCTGGAGGTATGTGAAGATCTTCTGAGAGATATGGGGGCATGGACAGCTTCAAGACAATTGATTTCCCAATGCTCAAGTTCCATATGAACTTTTCCCTAAAATTGATCTTAGTATCCATCTGCAGCTGAGTTTCATTTTCCTCCTATTTCACAATAATTTTTCTACTTAGTAAGAAGATAGACATTTCAAACCTAAGTAGAACATCCCCCCCCCCCCGCCCCGCCCCCCCACCGCGAAGTGTTGAATCTCCAAAGCAACAAACAAAGGGACTTTGGGACAATTTCTTTAGTCAGGATTTTATAAACTGCATCTCAGTCGGAGTTCCTGGGTGGTTCAGTCGGTTAAGTGTCCAAGTTCAGCTCAGGTCATGATCTCCCAGTTTGTGACTTCAAGCCCCTCATTGGGCTCTCTGCTGACAGCACAGAGCCTGCTTTGGATTCTCTGTATCCCTCTCTCTCTGCCCCTCCCCCCTCCCCTCAAAGTTTGTCAATGTGTTTCTATTTGTGGAATTTTTGCTATGAATTCTGCTCTAAATAAATAAATACATACATGCATAACATACATACATAAATAATACATACATAAACATGAAAAAAAATAAACTGAATCTCAATCTCATTCAGAGGTGTGATTCCAATAAATTTTTACTTTTTAGGTTTAATAAGATTATTAAAACCTGTGATAATGTAGGCTGTTCAGTTGTGCACTTCCAATAATTGTTTCAGTGCTCAATGCAAAAGAAACTTTTCAACACTTAGAGATTTATTAATTTTTAAAGAATTTTTTTAACTTTTAGTTCACACATGTATATATTTTTGTTGAAGAATGATAGGCTGGTGGATAAAAGACTTCTGAAGATAGAAATACATTCCGTTAGATTAAAATCTGTGGAGGAAGTGGGATGGAAATAGGAGTTCAAGGAGAAAAAGACCTTATAAAATGTTCAACAGTCAAAAAAGAGGTTGCTACATACTTTTAAAGTGGATGAGGTAACAAGATACCCTCATATCTAAATTTCATTAGTAAAATTTAAGAGAATGATGAGATAGATTTATTTATAATATGCTGGAGATTATCTTTTTCAACTCTTCTATTTTTCTGAAAAGAATTTAAATGTCAACTTAAAAATGAATTAGGAAGAACATAATTTTTCAAAATTCTTTTAGGGGGTACTGCCTAGACTACCCTAAAGAGGTCCACAGCCATTTCAGAGTTTTATCCTTATTCTAATCCCTGACTAAGGGAGAGCTTCCCTTTTTTTTGATGTTCAAAAAGATACATGTGCACACACACAAACAACATATCCCCCGGGCTTTAGGTCTTGTTCCTTTGATTCCACATCCTCTCCTTTGCCCTTTAGGGACATATCTTTGGCTCCCAGCCCTGTAAGTTTACATCTTACCCTTTTCAGCCCTGATGCTCCCCCTCCCGCCCAGCTCCATATACACACACACTTGCCCATTTTCTTCTGAACTTTTTTTAAAAAGTTATTTTAATGTTTATTTATTTTTGAGAGAGAGACAGAGACAGAGACAGA
This sequence comes from Panthera leo, assembly GCF_018350215.1. Lineage (NCBI taxonomy): Eukaryota > Metazoa > Chordata > Mammalia > Carnivora > Felidae > Panthera > Panthera leo. The sequence goes on from NC_056687.1 coordinate 65,754,431, forward strand.
GCGTGAGCAAGGGAGGGAGGGCAGAGAGAGAAAGAGGGAGACACAGAATCTGAAATAGGCTCCAGGCTCTGTGCTGTCAGCACAGAACCCGACACGGGGCTAGAACTCACAAGCGGTGAGATCATGACCTGAGCCTAAGTCACACGCTTAACTGACTGAGCCACCAAGGCGCCCCTAAACTTTCTAATTACTGCAACATTGCTAAAGTTGTTCCAGCCATTAGGAAACCATTGGCTTCTTCCTTCATTTTTTGCTTCAACAATAATTCTGAAACTTCAGCATCACCCAGAGGGCTTGTTAAAACACAAATTACTGGGTCCCACCTCTAGAGTTTCAGTATCTAGAGTTTCAGATCCAGTGGGAATGAGCCCTGACACTTTGCATTTTAAACAAACTGCCAAGTGTTGCTGATGGTGCTCGTTTGGGGACTTCACTTTGAGAAACACTGCTCGATGCTAGTATCTGGTCAGCTCACCAGAGATCATGTGGCCTAAATGGCAGGTACTGTCATATCTAAAGCTAAGAGTGATACCAAAAAAGATATACCAGGCAGAAATATATGAGGTTTCTCAGGCATATTTCTCATACAATCTAAAAATTCTTCTGGATTGGATTTATTTAGAGCAGAATTCATAGCAAAAATACCACAAATAAAAAAACATTGACAAACTTTCATAGGAACTTGCATTCATGGTGGACCTTCTATATGCCAAGCATTTTCTAGGCAAATTCTCACGCATTATCTCATTTAATCCTCACATCATTTTTGTGATGAGTTTTATTCATTATTATTTATTAATTATTATATTATTTATATACTATGTGTTATATATAAATAATATTTATTATTTATTCTCTTTACCCATAAGGAACTGAAGAGCTGAAAGGTTAAATCCATTGGAAACTGTCCTTTAAGTTATTCACTAATTTCAGGGGACCATACGGAAGAATGAAAACATCAGTTGTCAACCTGCTTCTATAAGAAACTAAATATTTCAAGACATATGTGTGGGGTGCCTGGGTGGCTTGGTCAGTTAAGTGTCCGACTTCAGCTCAAGTCATGATCTCATGGTTTGTGGGTTCCAGCCCCACATAAGTCTCCACGCTGACAATGTGGAGCCTGCTTGGGATTCTTTCTCTCTCCCTCTCTCTGTGCCCCTCCCCGACTTGTGCTTTCTCTCTCTCTCTCAAAATAAATAAACTTAAAAAATAGCATTTAAAAAATTATGTGAAATCATTTAAGAGTCAATAAAAAGAACAGGCAGATTTTATTAAAGGATAAACATTTGGTCTTACCCAGGTCATTCATCAATCAACAAACAGAAGAGAATCTGGAATCCCATTCCACCCACTACCCTTTATTGATTTAAAAAAGAGGCATAAAAAAAAAAAGCAGCATTGGATTCCATCAACCATAATTCAGTTCTTTCAACACTATTGGAAAAAAGAAACCACCAATAATACTGTATTGTTTAAAAACTCAACATATATAAAGCAGAAAAAAGTATTAAATTATAGAATGTTCTAGTATCCTAGAGAATGGGCTGATAAAGACTAATAATTAGAGAATGTTTCCCATTGCATTGAGAATTTGCATAGGTGTGTATGTGTGTGTGTGTGTGTGTGTGTGTGTAGTATGTTCTCATATCATTATTATTCTCCATTTCTGGAATCCAATAAAAATTACCAGGCATAACAACACAGGTACCAACAGATGTTGGCGAGGATGCGGAGAGAGAGGATCTCTTTTGCACTGCTGGTGGGAATGCAAACTGGTGCAGCCACTCTGGAAAACAGTATGGAGGTTCCTCAAAAAACTAAAAATGGAACTACTCTACAACCCAGCAATTGCACTACTAGGCATTTATCCAAGGGATACAGGTGTGCTGTTTCAAAGGGACACATGCACCCCCATATTATAGCAGCACTATCAACAATAGCCAAAGTATGGAAAGAGCCCAGATGTCCATCGATGGATGAATGGATAAAGAAGATGTGGTATATATATACAATGGAGTATTACTCGGCAATCAAAAAGAATGAAATCTTGTCATTTGCAACTGTGTAGATGGAACTAGAGGGTTTTATGCTGAGTGAAATTAGTCAGTCAGAGAAAGACAAATATCATATGACTTCACTCATATGAGGACTTTAAGACACAGAACAGATGAGCACAAGAGAAGGAAAGCAAAAATAATATAAAAACAGGGAGGGGGACAAAACATAAGAGACTCTTAAATATGGAGAACAGAGGGTTACTGGAGCGGTTGTGGGAGGGCTAAATGGTAAGGGGCATTAAGGAATCTACTCCTGAAATCATTGTTGCACTATAGGCTAACTAATTTGGATATAAATTAAAAAAATAAAATTAAAAATAAAATAAAATAAAAATTACCAGGCATGCAAAAAGGCAGGATATCATAACCCATTGTCAAAAGATAAGTAAATCAAAACCAACCCAGTACATGGATTTTATAATTATTGTATAGAGGTATTAAAATGGTATTCCATAGGTTCGAAAATTTAAGTACAGATATGGAAGTTGTATATTTAAAAAAGATCAAATCAAACTTTTAAAGATCAAAAGTATAATATGTGAAATGAAAAATACAATGGATATGATTAACAGCTGATTAGATATTACAGAAGAAAAGATTAATGAATTTGAAGACATAGCAATAGTAGCTACCCAAAATTGAACAAAGTGAGAAAAGAGAACTAAAAAAAATATGATGGAGTATCAGTGAGCTGTGAGACGATTTAATACTAATTGGACATTCTGACAGAGAGAAGTGGGGCAGACAGAAAAATATTTGAAGAAATAATGGCCAAAATTGTCCCAAATTTGATGAAAACTGTGAACCCACTGGTCCAAAAAGCTTGGTAAGTCCTAAATACCAGACACGTGAAGACACATAGTAAATTGTTCAAAACCAGTGATAAAGAGAAAAACTGAAAAGACATCAGACATGTCATACAGAAACAAAGATGAAGATTCCACATTTCTTGTTGAAAACGATACAAGTGTAACAACATCTTTAAGGTACCGAAAGGGAAAAAAATAACTGTCAACCTAGAATTCTATATAAGAGAAAGTATCTTTTAAAAACAAAGGTGGACTTAACACTGTTGGTGGGAATGCAAACCACTGCAGCCACTGATTCAAAGGGGTCAGGCACCCCCCCCCCCCCACCGATGTTTATAGCAGCACTATCAACAATAGCCAAATTATGGAAAGAGCCCAAATGGCTATGGACTGAGAAATGGATAAAGAAGATTTGGAATGTATGTACACTGGAATATTAGCCATAAAAAATAAAGAAATCTTGCCATTTGCAACAACATGGATGGAACCAGAGAGTATTACACTAAGCAAAATAAGTCAGAGAAAGACAGGTACCATATGATTTCACTCATATGCGGAATTTAAGAAACAAAGCAAATGAACATATGGAGGAAAAAAGAGGGAGAGAAACCATAAAACAGACTCTTAACTGTAGAGAACAAACTGAGGGTTGCTGTTTGAAAACAAAAGTAGAGGTGGAATAAAGAACTTTTCAGACATCCAAAAGCTGTAAGTTGGAAGATTTCATCATCGGCACACCCTCACTATAATGTTTAATTTAATGTTTATTTATTTTTGAGAGAGAGAGAGAGAGACAGAGCATGAATTGGGAAGGGGCAGAGAGAGAGGAGACACAGAATCTGGAGTAGGCTCCAGGCTCTGAGCTGTCAGTACAGAGCCCGACATGGGGCTTAAACCCGCAAATCATGAGATCATGTGACCTGAGCCAAAGTCAGATGTCTAACTGACTGAGCCACCCAGGCACCCCTGCATGCCCTCACTATAAAATAAGATTTCTAGGGGCACCTGGGTGGCTCAGTTGGTTAAGTGTCTGACTCTTGATTTTGGCTCAGTCCACAATCTCACGGTGTGTGGGTTCAAGCCCCGCGTCAGGCTCTGCATTGATAGTGTGGAGCCTGCTTGGGATTCTCTCCCTTCTCTCTCTCTCTCTGTCCCCCTCCTTAAAAATAAATAAATAACATTAAAAAAAGAAATAAGATTTCTATTTCCACCTTTCCAATCCAAAAGTCTTTTACTTCTTTTTCTTGTTTTATTGCACTGGGTAGGAACTCCAGTACAATGCTGAATACAGAACAGACATCCTTGTCTTGTTCTTGATCTTTGTTAAGTAGTCATTTTATCAGACTTTCTTTAGTTATCCATTTTGAATGTACTGTTTCCTGTAAAGATCATACCATTTTTTCCCTATATAGAAGGGAAATAAGAATCTGAGGACAGAAATTGCAGAAGACAGAACATTACTTAACATTAAAAAATAAAACAAAAACAAAAAGATAATTTCTAACATGAGGACCATTAAGAAATGGAAATTGTTGCCTTGGGAGAAAGTACCTTTCTAGAAGTTCCAGAGAACCACATGCTATGAATAGTGTGGTAGCAATTTTCATCCTACATGGGAAGAGAAAACAGTTTCCTTATGGTTGTGATGATCCCATGATGATCTGAGGCCGTGAGATGTTGTCTCAAAGAAGGGAAATTATAAACAAACTATGCATTTAAATGCTTATGTACATTATGTACTTATGTACAGAGTTACATATAGGCAATCCAATATACCACTATTTTTTCAAGCTTTTCTATAGTGTATTAAACCCAAAAACTCTGTAGCTTTGTTCCTCAACTTATTAACTAGATTCCATCTTTCTTTTTAAAAGATTTTATTTTTTATAGAGCAGTTTAGGTTCACACCAAAACTGAGAGGAAGATCTAGAAATTTTCCATACACTCCCTACCTCCACACATGCATAGTCCTGCCTTTATCAACATCCCACATCAGAGCAGTGCATTTGTTATAATTGGGGAAACCACATTGACCCATGATAATCACCCAGAGTCTATAGTTCACATTAGGGTTTATTCTGGTTGTTGTAATCTATGCATTTGGATATACCACTATTTTTTATAAATACGTTATGTTCAAATTGTGTTTTAAATGCCCTCTTAAAATCTTTTTCAGGGAGTCTTTAACAGCAAATTCATTGCAAATTCTCAATGCTTCACTGCTCAATAAAGAAGTTCCATTGCACACAAGTGTGGTACCTGCTAGGATTCATGAAGCTTGCTAGAAGAAATCCTGGTTGCTAAAACAAATCTCTAAGAATTCTGAACAAATTCCCATAAGAAAAGATGGTGCTGAGTGCTCTGGGACTCTGGGGTGTGTTTATTTGCTTTGGTGAGTGTCTCTCTGACCTCTTTAGGTCAGTGGGAAAAGAACAAAGGCCTCTTTCTCTTCCTGATTACAACACCAGGAAGCCCCAGGTAGCTGAAATGAGAATGCTTCAAGATACAGGAATAGATACATTCCCATAGAGAAAATAGGACAAACAACCAATTAAGAGCTGAACACTGGAGGAAAGACCAACAGCCCTGGAAACCAAAGCAGTAAAGTGAATGAGGCCTGCAAAAGATTTGTAGTGAATGTCAAATTTAAATCTGGGTTGACATCCCAGATAATTTGGTAATAATTAATAATGGATGAAATCTAGGTAGATTGGGATTCCATTTGTACCTAATTGTTCATGTTTTATTATTTAAGAATTAATACATGCAAGAGTGTATAATTAAAAGTCAATCTACCCTTTCACCTAATCACTGTAACCTTAATCAACCAAGTCTGGGAGCCAGAGGCAACTATTGTTACCAGTTTCTGAGTCTCCTTCCAGGGATAATCTATGAATATACAAGATTGGGGAGGTGGGGGGTGGGGTGGGGACATAATTGCAACACAATGAACACACTGTTCTGTAAGGTCACATTTATCTTTCAACAATGTATCTCTGAGAAATTTCCTATTTGTACATAGAGTTCTGCTTCATTTTTTTTTTAAACAGCAGCATAGTTTTCCTTTGTGTGGAAATACAATTATTTATTGACCAGTCTGAAAATGATGGATATTTAGATGGTTTCTAGTCTGTTGCTAGCATTTTTCTGTTTTAAAAAGTATGCACCTTAATAATGCCTTTTAATGAATGTGCTCAATAAAATATATCAACTGGGAATAATACTTCATACTTATCAAATTAGCTAAAATAGGTTAAAATACTTTATTAAAGGAGCCATGGAAGAACAGGCACATTAGTTCTAAGAATATATACATATTTGTTGAAGTATCATTGCAATTATTCTCAAGCATTGCCATTCATCAGAATTTCTTTAGAGTTTCCTCTCGAAACACAGATGCTTGGGTTATTTCCTTAGAAATTCTGATTTAAAGATTGAATTAACTTCTCTATACCTAGAAGCAGGGTTGAAAGAGCCACTCAACCATCCTAATCCCAGGCTCGGATGTGCACATATTGGTAGCTACCAACATTACAAAGTTAGTTCTTAGAAAAAAATGGCCTTTTATAGACCTTGCCTCATGAATTCAGCCTTATTAAGGGATGACATATTTCACTCTTCTTTTATTACACATTAAGAAAAAATTTTATGGAAAAAAAACCACAAAGAGTTCATTTTATTAACACAGCTAACTATTTACATAAATCTCGATTGTTAATTATCTTTGCAAAAGTAAAGTATATAGTTTTAATACTTATGTACACATTAGCTTGGTTCTTTTTCCACTTAGCTTTATTCCAGATGCACATTTAGGTATAAAAATAGATCACAAAGTTAGTATTGTAATAGTTCTATGCTTACATTGTTTTACCTTATATTTTGCAAAACGAGCCCTTGAGTCAGGGTATTTGGGTTATGCCCAGTTTCCTTATTATAAATGGTGCAGATATAAAAATCATTCATTATTCACAAACATTTTTTGTTTTAAATTATTTCTTTATGCATTACTAAAAGAAGCAGTTGCACATGAAAGGGATAGAGTTTTAATACTTTTGCCTGTATAGACTGCTACACAGAAAGATTCTAAGTCATTGTGTTCTGCAGAATGGACGAGTATATACCTGTTTTCCCATAAGCCTCTCCAGCAAGGGGTTTTATTCCTTTCATCTCAATCTAATAAGTATTGTTTTATTTCATACCTAAGGAATTTATTGAATGTATTTATCAAAATGGTTTTATTTATTTATTATAACTTTATTTCATTTACTTACTTACTTACTTACTTATTATAATAGTTTAACTCGACTTTGACACCAGGCTGCCTGGGTTCAAATTCTTGCTCTGACATAGGACTTTCAGAAAGTTACTTACATTCTTTGTGCCTTAGTACTCTGTGTTTAAAATGGCAACAATGAAGGCACTTACCTCAAAACCATTTGTGAAGATTAAATAAGTTAAATCCTTAGAACCATTTCTGGTGTTTGGTAAGCACCATTTAACAGCAGGCCATTATGAGTGTTCATGAATGTCAGGAACAGTGCTAGACTCCAGAGATAAAACTAATGCCCCAGACACAGACAGTTTCTACACTCACAAAGCTCACAGATTAGTTGGAGACACATGCAATTCCAATACTGTTTGACAGGTGTGAGACAAGGAAACATGGGAAATTCTTCTAACTTGAATACTTGATTTTTGCATTAGAGAAGCTACATAAATATTCTGAAATGTTGCTTTGAGGTTATATTTTTTCTCATGTGAACTAGTCATAGTCCACCTGCCCATGGAGTCTAAGTATTTATTACTGATGTGTATATATTTTTCAACTTATAAAAACAATACTTATTCTGTTCCAGACACACTGGCCTCGGCTGTTCCTTGAACAACCCAAGCATGGAGACATTGATTCACTGTTCTCTCTGCCTGGAAAGCTCTTCTCCTAGTATCCACATGGTATGCTCCCTCTCCTCTCTCAAATCTACTCAAATGCCACCTTCTGTGGCAGGTCTTCCCTATTACTCTACTTAAAATTGCAAACTTCATCTCTCAGGACTCCGTTCTCCCCTGATATATTTTTATCCTTTATACATTCACTTCTATACTAGAAAATTTATTTTATTTTCAGTCTCCACCATTCACAGTTAGGAGATTTGTCCACTATTTAAAATAGCATCCAGCACTTAGTAGGTGCTCAATAAATATTTGAGTAGATAAATGTCATTTATACAAATGACATTAATATCATAACACATGTATCATTCTGGAACTTATGTTCTCATTGAGTGATATATCTTAGGTATCTTTTCATGTTGGTATTGATAGATCTTCCTCATTCTTTTTAACAACTGTATAATTGTCCAAAGGAGTATGAACCATAGTTTATTTTTAGCTTTTTATTAGTAGACATTTAAATCATTTACAATTCAGTGCTATCACAAACACTGCTATAATAAGTAACATATCTATCTTTATGCAGTTGTGGTTTTCTTGTAGGACTTGAGTATTGAGTTTTGTCCATTATATTTATTGCACATATTTTTATATTGCTTACATGTTATGTTTCCCATGTGGTTAAAAAAACTTCAAACTGAGAATGAAAATAAATCTCCTTCTCTATTCCCCCCCCCCCTTGTTTTTCACATATCTCAGAGACAGTGCACATAACAAGCTATGTGACTGAAGCAAAAGTTTCATAAAACATATTTCTCTTTACTAAATTCAGTATACCTTGATACCTTCTGTTCTATTAGTTTCTTTTCATCACAAAAATGCTTATAGAGACCCTTTAAGTTCATTTTAAATCACTAGTTCATTGAGACCCACAGTCTGAAAAGCTCTGCCCTCTTCTCCCCTACTCTGTGTTGAACTAGTCTGTGGAAGCAGGCACCTATTTGAGTTTCCCTGTTTGGCAAGCTGGTAGCCTATGGGAACTGGAGACCTCCCTTGAACCCTAGTCCAATTAGGTAAGGGCTACCTTACTTTTCCCAAGAGTTGAGACTCAGCCACCAGTGGTCTCAAACTAAACCACTGCTACTGATGGCAACTACCTGACTTTGAATGTCACTGTCTGCTGCCATGCCCTGTCCACCAGAGTGATATTAGCTCCACTCATACCCTATCTGCCTTGATAAACAGGGATATCATTTTAAGACTGTTGGCTCACTTCCATGTTGATACTTAAGGGAGGTCACTCTGTAGGATGGGAACTGTTTCCAGGTATTGCTACCACTTAAAGTCAGGAAGGGACAGAATCATAACTTTTAAAGTTCTGTTTATTCAAATCCCTGCCCAGCCTGAGTTTGGACATACAGAGGAAAAATGGAAAAGTGCTGCTAGGATCTAAATAAAGAGTTGGGGCTCTGGCCAAATGGACTAGAATTCAAGGCAGAACTTTGGGCAAGCAGGATGAGGTCAAGTGCAGATGGATAAACACGGTACACTGGAGTATGCAGTAGCATAGTGGACACTTGGGTTGCTAATGAACCCCTGAGACTCACAACAAATGATGAGACTGTTCAGGCCCCACCAGTTGGTAGGGCTAGTCTCCTGCCTCAGTTCAAGAACAGGGTGACTCTAAGCGTGTAGATTAGGGGCATCCATGCCTAAAGCTAAGGGTGCTAGGGCATGCAGGGACTCATAGGAAGTAATCAAGAAGAAAGACTCCTTCACTCCTACATTAAATCCAGCTGAGAGCACAATTCCTCTCCTTGGCATTTGACTCAGGACCTGTGAGACATCATATTGAGTAAATAATTTAAATGCAAATTGATATGACCAGGACTTGAGCAGATCAGATCAGGCAAGCAGATTATTCTCAATTAGGAAAAGAAGGAAACACTTAAAAAGAAACATGTTCTATTCTTGGAAAGCGTTTTCTGAAGGGCAGGTTTATTCATTCACTCCCTCACCCAATTATTCGTTTGTTTATTATGTAGATCATGCTTACTCATGGACGCCTGTTTTCATTTACTCCTGCATTGTCAGATGTGCACGTTCCCCTATTTTCTGTCTCTTCGGATATCACAGGCAAAAAAGCAAGCTTAACGTACTTGTACAATTTAAATATGCGACTTCTTAGGGAACATTGTTTGACTCCAATGTCATTGGGGCCCTGATAACCAATGGAATTGAAGAAGTCAGTTCTAGGGGCGTTTGGGTGGCTCAGTCAGTTAAGTGGCTGACTTTGGCTCAGGCCATGATCTCATGGTTTGCTCTCTGCTGTCAGTGCGGAGCCCACTTCAGATGTTCTGTCCCCTTCTCTCTCTGTGCTCCCCCTGCTCACACTCTCTCTCTCAAAAACAAATAAACATTTTTTAAAAAAGTCAGTTCTAGGGGTGCCTGGGTGGCTCAGTCGGTTTGGCTCAGGTCATGATCTCATGGTTCGTGGGTTCGAGCCCCGCGTCGGGCTCTGTAATGACAGCTCAGGGCCTGGAGCCTGCTTCGGATTCTGTGTCTCCCTCTCTCTCTGCCCTTCCCCTGCTTGTGCTCTCTCTCTCTCAAAAATAAATAAACATTAAAAAAAATTTTTTTTTAAGTCTGTTCTACATGAGAAGTTTGTTAATTATGTCTTTCTCTGCTGGGTAGGTGACTCCCTATATGGCAGCAAAATACAGACAGAAATAATGACAAACTCCTGAAAAAGTAAAGTCAATTGTAGGAGGTGATGAAAATATTCAATACCTAAACCCAGACGTCAGCAAAGATGACCTTGTCCTTCAAGATTTAAGAACTATCTAATCCTTCACCCCACTTCCTGGCTATATTCTGAGGAAACTGCACTGCCCTCCACCATCCTGGGGTAGCAGGGGCAAGAAACTCATATTGTCATGGTGATCTGGCTCCAGTCTGATTTCCAGTGTCTGATTTTCATCTGCCCTTTGGCAGTTTCTCCTACCCTGTGTTCTGTCTGACCCAATATGGAGCTCAGTTCTCTGTCTCTCTCTGTTTTGTGATATCTTCCTTCTCTTCCCCATCTCCCAAATCTCACATGAGACATTTGAGTATGCAGTAGAGTCCACTGAAGATTTGGGGTGAAATGGAGGCTTAAAAAGACACTAGATATTGCTTATCCTACTTCCTTTTCCCTCTGCCTTTAGCTTCCCAACCCAAACTCAAGGAACCTCACCCTGAGGGTAGGGAGATGTTGGTGCTTATTTAGGCTCATTAAAGCTGCCTAAAAGCTAAAACAAAGGATCCCTTTCTGCAACTAGCAGTGCAATAACTGATAGACATTTTGACCTTTGGATCTTTCTTTCTATCCTTCCTTTATCAATTGGAAGAATTCATGCCACCCTGTAAAAGGGGGAAAAATGGTCAGTTGGGTTTAAGATATATTTTACAAATCATGCTATTATGAATAAACCCTATTTAGCTGTCAGTGGATTACATATGGTTGTAGCTATTATACTTAAAATATAAAATTTTAGTGTAGACAAATGCAAAGAAGAAACGAAAAATTGGCTCATAATTTTCCCAGATGGCCTCTACCGATATACTACTCAGATTTTGATGATTTTCTTCTGCTACTTTCCTTTTCCAGTCTTGTCAGAATTATATGGTATTAATTGGCACAAGGAGAAATGGTACCTTGACCCAATTCTTGGCACCAGGCTCCGGGACCACGGATCCTGAGCTGGATCCAGCAGTGGGACCCAAAACACCAAATCACAAATCAGGAGCTGGCTAAGTAAGACAATGGGACAATTAAAGATAGACATTCTGTGAAAAAAAAGGGTGGAATTAAAGGTAGTCCAGGGCCAGAATTTAAGACAATCATAGAAGATGTCAGGCCCAAGAAAGGACAAGCCATGGGAATCAAGATCCAATGGAAACTCTTAGATCTCAGCAGGAAGAGAGAGGGAGGAGAACTCCCTCTTGTACTATGTGGGTGTCATAGTACAAGAGGACATGGTCCAAGAGGCATTTGCCGTGGCAGAGTTCATCCTCCTGAGGGTGGACATCTGCTGGTCCACAAAGCCTGGGACTTTGCAGACAGCTGCTGGTACACATTCAATCAAGTGGTGGTCACTGTGGTTAGTGGAGTCCAGGACACCCTGACTCTATGAATTGATGTTTGTAGATTCATAATAAGCAAGCCAGGGGGCGCCTGGGTGGCTCAGTCAGTTAAGTGTCCAGCTCTTGATTTTGGCTCAGGTCATGATCTCACAGTTGTGAGGTCAAGCCCTGTGTTGGGCTTGAGTGTGGAGCCTGCTTGGGATTCTCTCTCTCCCCTCCCCCGCCCCCCCATCTCTCGGCCCCTCCCCCGCTGTGTGTGCTCTCTTTCTCTCTCTCAAAATAAATAAATGAGCATTAAAAAATAATAATAATAGGCAAGCCAGGATTATTAAAGATGGCTAGGAGGTTAGTCTGTATTCTTCAGTCTCTGAGGCCTAGGTAAGGTTAAAGGCCAGAATGTCAAAAATAGCAGCTGTGTTATAAACAATCCGAGTTGAGTTTTCTGTTACTTGCATCGAAAGCACCCTAACTAATTATGTGCGTGTGTGTGTGTGTGTGTATGTATGTATGTGTGTGTGTGTTGATGTACATAGATCTATAAAACAAATTCTGAATGGCTATAGAAACATAGTGTTAAAGATTGTTATCATAACAGAGATTATGAGTGATTTTATCTTTTGCCTTGTCTATATTTTCTTTTCTTTTTTAATTTAAACAATGAACTTGTCATATCAGCCAAAGTTCTTGCAAGCTTGAAGCTGACCAAGGCTGATTTGGGAGGAACTTACTGAGAAGATATTTGGAACTACAAAACGACTTGGCAATCTGCAGAACCAAGTTTGGCAGGAAGGCAGTTACCAGGGAGCCCCAAACTGCACCTAGAACCATTCAGGTAAGGAAACTGCTGAGGCCATAACTCCTGGCCACCACTGCCACTAACCCCTGGCCACCATAGCTCACAGTGCTGTCTAGTTTTCACTGCTGGATACCACTGCTGCTGACCTGGAGGCTCTTCTGGCTTCACCTGTCTCCAAAATGGATACCCAACTCTTTTTGACAATAGCCCTTGCCTCAGAGTGCAGGGAGTTCACATCTGTTTGACCAAGCTTAGGATACTTTCCCATGTCCAAGGACAAAGGAGCTAGAAAGTGAGAATCATGATTTCCAGCTTCTATGGTGGAAGGCAAATTATGCTCCTGCCAAGACTCATAGGTAGGGAGTTTTCCAAATATAGAAAGGCAAAATAAGAATTAAAAATTTCCTTGACTTTGTAACATTTTTACAAAAGTAATAAAGCAAAACACAAGAACCCAGTGCATATCAAACCAAATCAAAACAAACCAAACGAAAATAAAAGCCTAACATAAATAGAAGTTCTTTAAGAAAGATCACAAATTTTTAAATAGAAGTTCTTTAAGAAGGATCACAAATTTTTAAATAGGAAAAATGAGTGCACACATATTAGACACATCTGAGGAAAAAAAGTGTGTGAAGTCATCTGAATTTATGTACCTTTCATGTTCGAAACACATTTATCATGTATTTACTGGTTTTCTAGCCAAAAGTGCAATTCAGAATACCTGCCATTTTTTTCAATCCCTTTGATGAGTTTGTTACTAGAAGCTATTTATTCTAATGTACCAACAGGTAAATTAGATATAGCCTAATAGTCTGGTAAATTAGATAGCCTGATGTTTTAAGCGGCCGAGCCTCCTATAAGCATGGTTAGTGGATTAACAAAGACTGCTTCTTCACTCAGTTATATGTTTTTTGTTACCAAATATAGAATTTTTGAGATTGTCAAGAATAATATGTACTCAATGATACATTTACTAGCATTAGCAATAACTACATTTAAACAAGCAATTTGGAGCAAGATTCAAGAAATCCAAAGACTTAGGTACAATTAAGTATATTTGTCTTTAATCTTCTTCACATTTTCTCTCCTGTATTTTCTGAATACAGGCATGAGAACACTTTTCTTTAAAATGTCAATTTCATCATGCTATTTACGTGCACAAAATATTTCAGTATTCCTCTGTGCCTTCAAAAGAAATCCAGACTCCTGAGCTGGCATTAAGATTTCTCTTCAATGTGGCAGCTCCAAATCTATCTTACAGATGCATGTACCATTATTTCCCCACATGAACCTGTAGTTAAACCCAAATGGGTCACTGAACAAGCCTTGCACTTTCTTGCCTCTGTGCTTATATTTATACTGTCTTCTCCTCATAAAAAAACTTTCACTAGCTCTTCTTACCCATATCAGTTTTACTTATCTCTACTAACCAGACTCATATTCTGTGTGAAGACTGCTTTCACAGCCCAGTTGAGTCAGTCCCTTGAATTCCTATAGCAAAAGCTATCCAACTTTCCGGTTCTTAATGGAGATGTCAGGTTGTGAGGAGTGTCATCATTTGTTATCACTAATCATTAAAGCAGGAGATTGTATGGGGTACCTGGATGGCTCAGTCGGCTGAGCATCCAACTTCAGCTCAGGTCATGATCTCATGGTTTGTGGGTTCGAGCTCCGTGTTGGGCTCTGTGCTGACAGCTGAGAGCCTGGAGCCTGCTTCGGATTCTGTGTCTCCCTCTCTGCCCTTCCTCTGCTTGTGGCTTGTGTTCTCTCTCTCTCTCTCTCTCTCTCTCTCTCTCTCTCAAAAATGAATAAACATTGAAAAAATTTTTTAAAAAGCAGGAGATTGTAAATTTTAAAATGACTATTAGAGGAAGCAAATTAAAGATTCCCTCCCACATTAACACTACCCTCCATCACCTGAGTCTTGATGGGCTTTCTGGATGGGGAGCTACTTCTATAGCACTGGTGATTACATACAACCAACGGTCTGCCCTGGAATGTGTCCCCTTCTATGATTTTAAGTGCAGAACCTCATCATTCAGGGGTTCCTTTGGCCCAGTACTTATGGATCATGTTGGAGAACCAGAGTCTTGTAAGACATTGAGACCCTCATGCAGGGATAAGGGGGAGGGGAAGACCCTTAAAATGACTCTAAATCTATAATGGGCCTAGTAGTTACCTATGGGGTGGAGATGTTGGGGAATGAATTACAGTTTGGGTGTAGAGACATGAAAGCTTCCAGAGCATAGAGGGGTGGAGGGATGGTGGAGATCACTTTGTAACTGAAAAAAACCTTGTTTGGGAAAATACAAGAGATCATCCCCATCTCCACTCCTGCCTTAATTAGGGACTCCCAGAAATAGTTCTGTGGAATTTAAGAGTGGTCAGATTTCCCAATATTGAAGGTGACAGCAGAGCCAAAGAAATGCCATTTTTACCATTAGTGGCTCTATTTTATTTCAGACAGGTGTGGCCTGGGACAACATGGGTTATATTCAGATGTGTTTGTCATTTTAAGGTGCACAAGGATGATAGATAAAAATAGTTGTATTTAGGTAAAGGGGTTATGGGTAGTTTTGTGGTAATAGTTAAATAACAAATATTATTAAACTGTTACCACAAAATTAAGAAACATTAAAATTGTGAAAACATTATTAAACTGTTACCATAATTTTTTTAAGGTATAGTATGTATATATGTGTGTGTGTGTGTGTGTGTGTGTGTGTGTGTGTGTGTGTATGTGCGTGTTGTTCACATTGGTCTGGTCACTTCATGGGTCAATGACAGCTTCCACACTAGGGACTGTTAGCCCTCCTTCAGATTCTGCAAGGAAAAGTCAATGTGGTTGGAGACAGAGGAAGACAGGGTTCTATTAGGACCTGAGTAGGGAGAAGAGAGGCAAGGAGTCACTGCCTACACACCAAGGAGAAGATAAAAGAAGAAACTAAGTGATCCAAGTTCTCTAGAGACCGAGGTCAATGCATGGTAAGATTGAATTGTGATAGAATAGGTCTATCAGTTCCAATCCCATCCCATTTTTTCCTCCTTTGACCTCATTTTCTTCCATTTCTACTTTTTATCTTTTTGAAGTTTATGAAAGTATGCTTCATTTTTTTGCCTTACTTAGTTCTGTTTCTTGGAACTTTCTTAGCATAGCTTGTTTTCTGCCTACTTCCTGAGTGCCAGTTCTGGCTTTATTATCAGGTGCTAACTGGCAGATCCTGGACCCCACACAATGCCCTATAGGCCCTCAGAAGATGTCTCCACATTAAACTGGCTATGAACACACCGGCTGCATACGCCCCAGGCTGGCACCTGCTGTCTTAACCTATGGTGTTCAACTATCAGGCATAAGCTTTGGTACAAACTCTGGCAATGTACAATTTCATGAATGGCATGGCCTCTTTTCCCAGATGGATTCAATTCCTATCATCCCTGAGAACATGCTCTACTCTGACCCATAACTCATCTAACCTTTGAAAGGCCTGGGAACATGTCCTGCTCCAAATACAGAAGGCAGGGTGTGATTGGAGTCAGCCCCAGGCCATTGTTGCTGGGCTTACTGCACTGTGGAGGATTTCTGGGGTTTACCATGATTTAGTCAGGTCTTCAGACCTCATGAACATGAAGCAAGCCCAGTATCACATGACTCCCTCACTCCCACTCCAAGTGGCTTGCTAATTCTCAAACTTGTCTGACGCAGTTACTAAGAAAACCTCACCTGAACTGTAGAGACTATGAGAAACCCTTCATTTTGTCTTTAGCATGTCTGTATAGTGCCCCAGGTGACCACAGGTATCATGACCTACATAATGTTGGGGAATCTTCTGACAGCCTGATAGACATACTGGTTTGGGCCCAGGTTTCCATCAGTTGAGGTTTATGTTTAACTCCCAATACCGTGAAGAAGTGGCAGGGTTGTTTAATGCCTGAGCACTGCCAAATAATGACTTTCTGTTAAACACTTAAAGCATGCAAAATTTGACTGATCCCATGGTGACCCTGACTTTTTGGGACCAGACAGAGCACTCCAGAGTTTACAAAGATACCACATGCCTTATGAATTACTGTGGCCTCAAGCTATGCTATAGATCATTCTTCTCACAATTTAATGTGCATGTGAATCACGTGGGGATTTTGTAAAAATGTAGACTCTGATTTAGCAGATCTGGGTGAGGTCTGAAATTCTGCATTTCCAGCAATTTCCCAGGTAAGTTCGTACTGCTGGTCCCAGGACCACACTTTAGTTGCATGACTCTGAAGGAAGCAGATCAAATGGAAAACATTTCAGGACATAATTCCAAATTATGTCCTTCTGTGGATGTTTCTTGCAGGTGGGAAGGAAGTTGCCTTTAAGACAAATGAAAATGGCCTTAATCCACTTGGCCTTTGTAATCTCATCCCAGACAGATGACATTTCTTTGTGAGCAAGCAGAGATAAGGGAACTGGTTAGTGTCCAAGAGGAATCTAGGTATATGTCAGTGTTTGTACCCCACTACACATATACTCCCTCAAATACTCAGCTAACCACACTCATTCCTCACCCACCCACCTGGTGAATGCAAATGTGATTCAGCTCTTCAGGTCCTAGGACAGGGCAGAAGAGATGACGTGAAATTGCTCAGTGACTGGATAATGGTTAGTTCTGGACAGCTCAGACTTTCAGAGAAGGTAACAGGGTTCTTTCCTATTCTACCTGCTGCCCAGGTGGTGGTTGGTGGCTTGCTAGGCTGGGCACTGTGGGCATCAGAAATAAACACACAAAACTTTATCCCTGCTCTCTATACACTTGCCATCTAGTTAGGAAGACACACCTGGGCAAATAACAACGGAATGCTATATTAACTCTTTAGTAGTTGTACAACAAATGTGTTTTGAACATATGTACAAGAGGCTGGGGCTAAGGTTTGGGAAGAGACATAGGAAAGGCTCCACGGAAGAGTGACCTGGCAGCCAGGACTTTTCTAGCTGAGGGAGGCATGGCTAGTTTAACCAGATTATCCTGGCAGGCTCCCTTGAGGGAAAGGCTGGGAAGAAAGAGGAACTCTAAAGGGGAGTTCCTGGGGCCAAGATTTTCCAAAGGACACAAGAAAGGTGACTGAAAGTGGAGCAAAGGCTCTTGCTTAATATTAGATAAATATTTGGTCAGATGATCACCTACTGAGGTATGAGGATTTTCCCTTTTCACTTCTAATGTTTCTCTGAGTTTTTAAAATAAGTATTCCTAGTGAAGTTAATGGTGGATAAGAAAGAGTTGTTGCTGTGATGAAAGGCAAGTATTTAGGAGCTTCTCAAAGATCTTTTCACCAAAAAGACATCAAAGGGCTCTAGGGACAGGCCTATTGCCCAGGGTCAGCTGCAACAGTGCAAAGGGGCATAATTGCCATCTAGTGGCCCAAAACCACAAGTGGAGCTGCTTTTTAGACATGAATAGTTTCTTTTTCTGCACTTTTGGAAAAATTTATTGAGGTATAGTTGACATGCAATATAATATTAGTTTCAGGTATACAACATGGTGATTGACCTTCATATACATCGCAAAATAGTCACCACAAGTTTAGTTACCATCTGTCACTTTACAAAGTTAATATAATATGATTGACTATATTCCTTATGCTGTGCATTGCATCCCCATGACTAATTTATTTTATAACTGGAAGTTTATATACTTCTCAATCTCCTTCACCTGTTTTGCCTCCCCCCAACCCCTCTCCCCTCTGGCAACTACCAATCTGTCCTATGTATGTAGGAGTCTGGGTTTTGTTTTGTTAGTTTTGCTTTTTTAGATTCCACATATAAGTGAAATCACGCAATATTTGTCTTTCTGTGATTTGTTTTACTTACCATAATAACCTCAAGGTCCATACATGTTGTTGCAAATGGTAAGATGTCATTCTTTTTTATGGCTGAGTGGTATTCCAGTGTGTGTGTGTGTGTGTGTGTGTGTGTGTGTGTATACGTGTGTGTATATATAATAATATGTATATTCATCCATCCATCAATGGATGAATGGATAAACACTTCTTTATCCATTCATCCATCGATGGACACTTGTTGTTTCCATATTGTGGCTATTGTAAATAATGCTGCAATGAACATAGGGTTGCATATATCTTTTTAAATTAGTGTTTTCAATTTCTTCAGATAGATACCCAGTAGTGGGATTGCTGGATCATATAGTAGCTGTATGTTTAAAATCTGAGGAAACTCCATGCTGTCTTCCATAGTAGCTGTACGAGCTTACATTCCCACTGACAGTGCACGAGGATTCCCTCTTCTCCACAACCTTGCCAACACTTGTTATTGTGTGTTTTTTTTTAATGCCAGCCATTCTGACAGGTGTGAGGTGATATCTCATTGTGATTCTGATTTGCATTTCCCTGATGATTAATGACATTAAGCATCTTTTCATGTGCTTATAAGCCATTTATATATTTTCTTCGGGAAAATGTCTGTTGAGATCCTCTGTCCTTTTTAAAATTGGGTTATTGGGGTTTTGTTTTGTTTTGTTTTGGTTTTAGTTATGTTATTGAGTTGTATGAGTTCTCTGTATATTTTGGATATAAAAACCTTATCAGATATATGATTTGAAAATATCTTTTTCTGTTCAGAGGGTTGTTTTCTGGTTTTGTTGATGGTTTCCTTCACTGTGCAGCTTTTTAGTCTGATGTAGCCCCATTTGCTTATTTTTGTTTTTGTTTCCCTTGTCTTTGGAATCAGATCCCAAAAACATTGCTACGACCGATGTCAAGGAGCTTACCGCCTATGTTTTCTTCTAGGAGTTTGTAGTTTCAGTATAGTCTCTTCAGGTACGCAACTATCATGGCCTCTACAAGCCATTTAGTATAACCTCCTCTGCCCTCTTCCAGATCCTGGCCCCTTAGTTTGCTTCCTGGAGAACATTTCCCCAACTAAGAAAATGTCAAATGGACAGTATTACATACAAAATTAATTCATACTGAAGTGTAAAGAATTACTCAGAAAATGTCAGTGACTAATGCTGCTCCTGTGTCTAATTTCTTAGAGGATAGGAATTGATGGAGGAACCATGGAGAGCAGGAAGAGCAGGGGTGGTGCTCCGGGAGCCGGTTGTTCCCGCGAGAGAAGAAACAAATACAGGAAGAGGTGGCCAGGCAGCAGCTGCCTTTGAGTTTACTTGTTTACTTTCTCCTGGAAGGAGCAAATAGAAACTGCTCATGATATTATTTTTAGAGCTATTTTCAAACAGTGTGGCTAGAAAAGGGCTGTGGTGCTGTTTGGCTATAGAGAATGTGTAGCATGCCTCACTTTCTTATAGAAGGGCTTTGTTCCTAGGTGCACCAGCATGTTAAATTAAATGCTCTCAAGAAAGAAATCCCATGTCAGTTCCCCTTGAATGATGTGGGTGGCTCTCTGACACTATGAGGTGGTCTGGCATGGCTTTCTTCTGGTGCCAGTTTTTCCGCTGGACTCCATTTTTCCAGGGATCCTTACTTTACTCAGAGAGAGCCCAAGAGCTCCTTTAAAGCTGTGAAGAGGTGTTTTCAGTAGAGGAGGCTGATGTGTAGCGAGGCAGAGCCATCAGAGAGCAGATGAGAGGGAGGATCAGAACAAGTCCACGGTGGACACCACTGGGAGGAAGAAGGGGCAGGAACTGGAATTTTGTAATCAGACAGACCCTGTTCTCATCCTGGCTTCTTATAAGCTGTGTGACAATTTAGGCAAGTTAGCTCTGGCCTCAGTTTCCTTTTCTATAAAATTTTATTGTGGAGATTTTTAAAGGAGATAAAGAATGTACACAGTTTGTGAGCTTGAGCGCCACATCAGACTGTCTGCTGTCAGCACAGATCCTGCTTCGGAGCCTCTGGCTCCCCCTCTCTCTGCCCCTCCTTTGTACACGCTCTCTCTCAAAAATAAACAAACATTTAAAAAGTTTGTAAAATTTTGTAAAAAAAAAAAATGTAAAGCACAAGTTTGTAAAAAAAAATGTAAAGCACAAAGTCAGGCATCTATTAGGTGCCAGTCATTTCGTTTCTGTGCCTATTCTCAAATATGCCTTCTAATCACCCCATTTCTTTTGCTGGGCCTCATCACCTCCCTTGGAAGGGTGCCTCAGTCTCCAGTGTTGCTCAAAGATCCCCTCTTCTAGGGGATGAGTTGTCATCTGCTGTGGGACAAAACCATAATGAGGATATATTAAGGATAAAGCTTTTGTTGGGGCGCCTGGGTGGCTCAGTCGGTTAAGCGTCCGACTTCAGCTCAGGTCACGATCTCGCAGTCCGCGAGTTCGAGCCCCGCGTCGGGCTCTGGGCTGATGGCTCAGAGCCTGGAGCCTGCTTCCGATTCTGTGTCTTCCTCTCTCTCTGCCCCTCCCCTGTTCATGCTCTGTCTCTCTCTGTCTCAAAAATAAATAAACGTTAAAAAAAATTTTTTTTAAAAGAAAAAAAAAAAAAAGGATAAAGCTTTTGCATGCCTGCAGGTGGATGGCCTTCTTTCAGAATGCCTGGGCTTCTCTTGGGAATTACTTCCTCCTTCTCTTGGGAATTACTTCCTTCAGGGGCTGTAAGGAGCACCTTACCAAAAGTCCGGGGCTGAGTGGCTCAGGCTCTTCGAGTGCTGCTCTGAGTTTGACTGAGAGACGCTCTTCCCCTGGGCATTAATTCTTTGGTGCCCCTCTACAAAAGGGCTATATTCACCTAAGCATCTAGGCCTGAGGGGGAGATACCCTAGGGAGACCCTCTGCTGCTTTAGCTTGTGTTGGGATTTGGATAAGTTTACCGGCCTCTCTTTCTTTTTTTTAATTTGGTAAAATATAGATAACATAAAATCTACCATCTTAACGATTTTTAAGTGTAACATTCAGTGGCAGTAAGTGCATTCCTATTGTTGTGCAACCATCACCACCATCCATTTCCAGAATTTTCTTACCATCTTATACTGAAATTCCATATCCATCAAATAATAACTCCCCATTTCCCTTTACCTTCAACCCCTAGCAGCACTATTCTACTTTCTGTCTCTGAATTTGACTATTCTAGGTACCTCATGTCAGTAGAATCATACAATATTTGTCCTTTTGTGTCTGTATATGGCTATTTTATTTTATTTTATTTCATTTTATTTTACTTTTTTAAGAGATAGATCAAGCAAGCATGAGTGGGGAAGAGGGAAAGAGGGAGATGAATACAGAGAATCATAAATAGACTCCACACTCAATGTGGAGCCTCAACACAGGGCTCCATCACATGACCCTGGGATCACGACCTAAACCTAAATCAAGAGTCAGATGCTCAACTGACTAAGCCACCCAGGCATCCCTGTACTGGCTTCTTGTAAAGAGAAAAATTTATATATTGAAAATTTACTCTACCACCAGTCTGATGTTACATGCACATGCACACATACACCCATGTAAAAGTAGGTATGAATCCTATGCTTACAGCTCTGTAGCTTCGGTAAATAGAAAACCAAATTCTCAAACTAAAGCCAAAAAACCCACAAAACCCTACATGATTAAATTTAATGTGAGAGATGATGTTTCACTAAAACAAACCCCCCAAATTGGTTAATAATTGAAAGAGTTTTGGTTCTGGCTCTTTAATTTTTGTCTGCATTTTGACTTCAATTGTTTTATTTTTTTAATTATTTAATTAATTATTTATTTATTTTTGGGACAGAGAGAGACAGAGCATGAACAGGGGAGGGGCAGAGAGAGAGGGAGACACAGAATCGGAAACAGCCTCCAGGCTCCGAGTCATCAGCCCAGAGCCTGACGCGGGGCTCGAACTCACAGACTGCGAGATGGTGACCCGGCTGAAGTCGGACGCTCAACCGACTGCGCCACCCAGGCGCCCCGACTTCAATTGTTTTAATGCAGAGAATAACTGTTTGCATAAGTGTGTTATAGAAAATGTCACTAGAAACATCAAAGCTTGGTTTGATAGTGCAAGCTAAGCAGACCACACACTTAACCATAAGATACCAGCAAGCAATTCTTGAAGACCAATTTTAACAGTGTTACTGAATAATAATATAAAATTATCTTTTCTTGGAGGTAAGATTAGCATTGTGATGTTATTAAAATCTGAATTATAGGGGGCATCTAATCTAATTCTTATTAGAGCTGGGAATGGAAAAATTCTTTATTGCAATTATCTACTTCTTGCTGCTAATGAACTGCTGCAAGTTGGTAAACACAAAGTTAAGCTCCAAGCAGTAGAATTAGCTAATTTGGGCAGGTCCTCTTGAATATAGCATGCTTATAAAACTGCTCCAGTTTTCTATGGCTATGAAATAAGTCATCCCCAAATTTGTGGCTTGAAACAATACTTACTTTGCTCACAAATTTGATTTGGGCAGAGCTTGGTAGGGATGGCTTGTCTCTGCTCCACCAGGACTTACCTGCAGTGGCTTGAAGACGGGGAGCTAGAATCATCTAATGCAGAGGCTGGTAAGTTTTTTCTGTAAAAAACCAGATAGTAAATTATTTTCACCCTTGTGGACTGTATGGTTTGTTGTAACTACTGAACTCTTCACTGTAGCACAAAAGAAGTCATAGACAAATAAGTGGGCATGGCAGTGTTCCAATAAAACTATTTATAAAAACAGACAATAGGCCATATTTGGCCAGTTCAAAACCTGCCAACCCTTGATCTCAAAGCTTGCTCACTGACATGTCTGGCAATTGATGCTGGCTGCTCATGAGGACCTTGTCTGGATTTTCCAGTCAGAATACCTAGTACCTAGATATGGTCTCTTCATGGGTCCTGTGCTTCCTCACAATATAGCGCTATGTTCCAAGGGCAAGTGTTCAGATAGAAAGAGCCAGAAGGAAGTTCTATCTTTTTTTATAAGTTAGCCTGGGAAGTCATGCAGCATCACTTCTGCCACATTCTGTGTGTTGTAGCAGTCACAAAAGCCCACTGAGGTTGAAAGGGAGGAAATACAGACTCTACCTCTTGATGAGATAGTGCCAAGGTTTTGAAGAAGCAGGTAGGACTAGGAATATTGCTGAGCCCGTTTGGGGACAATACAATCTTCCACATTTACCATTTGCCATGTGATGATTTGTTCTCCCATTACTTAAAAAATTTTTTTTTTAATGTTTATTTATTTTTGAGACAGAGAGAGAGAAACGGAGCGCGAGCGGGTAAGGGTAGAGAGAGAGGGAGACACAGAATCTGAAGCAGGCTCCAGGCTCCGAGCTGTCAACACAGAGCCCGATGTGGGGTTCAAACTCACAAGCCGTGAGATCATGACCTGAGCCGAGTCAGATGCCCGACAAACTGAGCCACCCAGGTGCCCCGTGTTTTCCCGCTACTTTTTTACATTCAAACCATTTCAGAATCCTCACTTATACAGCAGGCCTTGACGCCACTTAAGTTTCACTTGTGAAAACATTCACAAAGCACAACCTTAGGTACTGAAAGTTCACGAAGCATTCTAAAGCAGACATCCAGAGAATTCAGAACAAGCTAAGAATTATTTTTAGATTATCATTAAAATAAAAAGCCAAATTAAAAAAAATCGCAGAGAGACCTTGCAATTCTCTGAAAATATTTTCTTCATTTGAGAAACACTAATGGAAGCCTTTGGCTAGAGTGGAAGACAAATTCCTCCCAGCTTTTACAAGGTCTATTCCAACTCCCTGGAGTGAAGGCTGAAAGTCCTGTAATCATAAGCTGTGTGCATTTGCTGCAAGAGTCCTCTCCCCAGAGCTCCCTTGGGAAGTTGTAGTTCAAGGATTTGGTCTTGGCCATCTGTGTCTTTCCCTCAGAGGTACTGCTGACAGCCCATAATTTAATGATTTTTAACTATTTTCAGCTGCACTGTGACTCGTCTGCAGCCTCTTCATAGCACTGTGAGGAAAAGATTCTCTTCTTTCTTCAGTATTTGGAATTCTGGTTGACTTGTCTTAGCTTTGTGGATCATCTTCCGGAAATCTTTCTTAGGGTTTTGCTTGGTGTCCAACCTGGAGGACTGGATACCTGATGCAGGCTGCCAGTTGATAGAAGAGAAAGCATGGGAACGCTTTCCTGCTTAACCATCTGATTTCTCCTTCTTTATTTGCTGAATAAGAATGCTTCAGCATTCTCAAATGCTTAAGCATTGCTTAAGAATGCTGTCCACTCTGATAAAGCCTTGCTGAAACCTTCATTCAACACTTTTAGTGATGGAAGAAGACATGGGAAGCATGTCTTCAGGTATGGAATGCCTGCATTCAGAGAATGTGTGGTGGACAGATTGAACTACCTATCTGATCTATAGGGAACAATGACACAACAGGCCTCAGTGAGTCAATGACTGGGAGGCAGGATGGTGCTAGTATCTCAAACCTTTCACACTCACCGTGTCTTCTTTCTGGGTTGTTGGATGAACTTTTCACAGTTAGTTCAGGGAGAGACAGCAAGGGCTCAGTTGGTATGGGGCTTTGGAAACCTTCACTGAGCAGGTAAAAGGGAAGTAGCAGCATATGGCCAAAGTGGGCATTGGTTAAAATAGCTTTGGTTAAAACTATTTTGCTGTTTCAATTGCATTTGTTACTGAGATGCTGAGCTGTGGGCCCTCCTTTTCTTCTGTAAATTCTGGTAAGGAGTCTCTATCTTAAGATACATTCCCTCTTTCCTGATGTTCATTCCCCCACTGAGAGCCAGACCTTCTCTCTGTGATTCATGTATTTGCTGTAGAGATAATTCTGATGTCAGAAGCAGAGGCCATTGATTTGAGAGGAGGAAAGCAACGACTATTCAGAAACAAGTCTCCTCTCATCCTGCAAATACCCCTAATTAAGAAATCCAGAAACAGATTCTGTGTCATGGAAACATAATTTCCTTTGACTCAGAGAGTTTCAGGAATTGCTGCAGGCCATCAGCGATTTTGATTTCCTGGGTTAAATGACTTTACCCTTTACCCTGAGTTTTCTTGAACAAAAGTGAATTCAGTCTAACATTTATGAATTACCTTCTATGTGCCAGGTGTGGCCCTGGTGACTTGAGAAATAGGTATGAACAACAGAATTCCTGAACTCCAGGAGGTTACAATTGAGTGAAATAATCTTTAAGTGGTAAACCTGAATGGTATGTGTATCCCGACAGAAAGGTGAAAACTGTTTTGGACACTGTTATGAGCTGAATTGTGTTCCTCATATGTTCAAGCCCTAACTCCCAGTACCTCAGTGTGACTTTATTTGGAGATGGGGTTTTTTACAGAGGGAATTAAGTTATAAAGGTCATTAGGATGCACACTCGGAAGAGAGGCTTGAAACAGGTCCTTCATGACCCGTAGAAGGAATCAACCCTGCGGATGTCTTGAGTTTGGACATGCAGATTCTGAGACAAAAAAGTTCTGTTGTTTAAGTCACTCAGTCTCTAGTACTATGTTATGACAGGCAGCCCGGGCAAAATGGTACAAACACTCAGTGGCCCCTTTCCACTGTTGTACGACCTGGTGGGGAAAACCCTGGGTGGATATAAATTAAATATTTGTAGAATTTGAGTTTACTAGACATTTGATAAATTCAATTCATTTATTCATTCTCCATCTCTTTACTCTGGTTTATTTTTTATTACACTTACCTCTATCTGCGAAATTATTTTATCTTGTGTTGCTTACTACTTTTCCACCTGCTTCATGATAGATGTGTAATATATATTTGTTGAATAAGAATTTATCCTTCCTCATTCCCTTCACTCTCTCCCTCTCCATTCAATATTCAAGCACCTTTTATGTCCATTCCATGTTCATCCCTGTCAGAGCAAAAAGAAGTTCAAAGAGTGGCTGTTATCTCCAGGGAGCTTGTGATTTCAGGAGACAGATGAAGAATGCCCACAAGAGGAGCTGCATTCCGGAGCCAGGCAGTGGGTAAGTATGTGCTAGACAGGCATTGGATCATAACTGTTGCAGAGGGAAGGTGCAGTGGTTGAAGTGTGCAGCAAAAGGCTCATGGAGGAGGAGGATCCCATGCTTGATAAAAGAAGAGCCCAGGAGACAGTACGGAACGTTCATAGTCCATCTGCCTTCCCTAACACCTGGGAGCTGTGTTTAGGGAAGAGTGGGATTGCTCCAGGGTTGGGGCTTGATGAGGCACAGGGCCGCAGATGATGGATAGAAGCCGGAGTTTCATTCTGGCATCCCAGTAGGTCAGAGCCAAAGCCCAATGGCTCTTAACTCTGGCTGCACATGAAAATCACCTTGTGAACTTAAGATAAAATGTTAAATGTTAATGTAAAGACCCTACCTTGCTCTGGGATGTCCTGGAAACTGCAGGCAGGGCTTTAGAAAGAAGAAATCCACTTAGAAGGTGGATTGACAGCAATGGCTTTTAGCTGCAAGACCCAAGTCACTCTGCCCAGTCATGAGACTCTTGTAGTTCTGGAGTAATAGGGATAACTGCTGGAAGTAAGACATCGGGCGGCATTCCACTGCTGTGGCCTTCTTTTCCTAGGTGTAAAAGTGCCTGCTTGTGACAATAGAATATATTGACAGATCTGTATCCTGTTTCTGATTCTGTGCTGTATTTTACAGTGGGAGCAGTAGCAATAGCAGCAGAAATAACCTGGACTCCCTCTTTTTAGGACCTTTATACTTCCTGAAGGTGTTCATTGGAACTATCTAGAGAAGTGGTTTTTGTTGTTGGTTTTTATGTTTGTTTGTTTTGCGGATGTTAGGGAAAAGGGGTCCAGAGTTTTAGGGATTTCATAACTTGGGTCCTGTTGGTTTAACTTCATCCAGCATCATCTGTAAGGCCCTAGTATAATGCATGGCATATAGTGGACTTTCACTAATGAGACAGCAGAGATCCTCTGAAATGCTAAACTTCAGGTATAGTCTGAAGGAAAAGCACTGCCAAATTTCTTTTTATTTGCTCAAGAGTATCTTGAGCAAATAGAAAGGTAGGAGCAGAAAGAGAGCTGGTCGGCCTTTAAAAACCTAAAAATGTTTGAGATCTATGAGGCATCAGGCACTGTGAAAGATATTGTGGATATGAAATGATAAATTAGATGTTGCTATTGCCTTCCAGTCTCTGATAATCTAGTTGGAGGAATAAGAAAGGAACGAAAAATTAACAATAAAGGGTTTATATAACAGCTCCAAACAATAGAATTGTTGTCGGCGAGCATTATGGGAGTATCTAATTTATCACCAAATGAATTCTGAAGCCAGTTGGAACTGGCCAGAAGAAAGTGAGTTCACTTCAGGCAGGAGCAGTTACAATGAGGGAGAGATGGGTTGGTGTGAACAACAGTTAGAACCTGAGGTAGGTGCAGGCATGCTCTGGTAACAGACAGAAATCCATTTGGCAGAAGCAAGGAAGAGAGTTTCAGGCAAGCTGAGAATGAGAGAAGGCAGAGCTCCATAAGGAAGGGCCTTGAACCCCAAACCAAGGTGAGATTTCACCTTGAGGAAGTGGGAGCAATCAGTTTTTCAGCAAAGTGGACTTGAGTTGAAGAGATTCCATAAGCCCTGCTGAGACTCAGCATAAGATGTGTGGTCTGCACTGTTTCTAGTCATCATAGGGTCTTCTGGAACCCTTGTCCAGCATCATCTTTTTGTGCCATTTAAACAGCATAGTGCTTGAGAAAGAACTTCCAGCTGGGAGGACTGGCCGTAGCTTTTTTTTTTGTTGTTATGATTTATTGTCAAATTGGCTAACACACAGTGTGTACAGTGTAATCTAGGTTTTGGGGGTAGATTCCTGTGATTCATCGCTTATATACAACACCCAGTGCTCATCCTAACAAGTGCCCTCAATGCCATAGCTTTTTGAAACAAGGGAGTTACTGGTTTTCAGTATGCAGTGTATTTGGCATTGAACTTCCTTAAGGGGGCGGGAGTAACCAGGTAGCTTTAGAAAGTACCCTTCCAGCCTCTAGGACACTGTTCAGTGACTCAGCAATGGAGGTTTTGCAATCGGCTTACAGAACTAGACCAGCTTGCTTTTCCTTAAGGAAACCTTAGTGTCCTAAGAAAACCTCAGCCTGGGTCCCTGCCCTGCTGGGTTGAAATTCCTTCTGTCTTCTGGTAGCACGCCTGTAGCACATGCTCTGGAATTAGTGTCAGGGAGTCCAAAAACAACTTTGGAATCAAGTCAGATTTCCCTTCAAACTCTGGCTCTGCCTCTAACCAGTTGTGTTACCTTGGGCAAGTTACCTGGCCTCTCCTAGTTGCAGTTTCCTCATCTGTAAAACGGAAACAACAACTACTTTGCAGGGTGGTTATAAGTCTTCAATGAGGCAAGTATTAAGTGACACAGAGTAGGTATACTATATGTTTTTTTCTATTACAAGGTACATAATATTTCTATAAAGGAAATTAGCTGTGTCTTTTGACTCCTGAATAAAATCAGATTTCCTGACTTTCCAACTACAGCTTTCCTTCTAAGCCTGCCCTAATATTTGAGTCCTGCGGGTGGCTGTGCTCCCCAAAGTGAGCTTGACCTAGAAGGGTTTCAAGCAGAAACTTTAGTTGCCCAATAAGTGTGCTGAGCCAAAATGTCATCCTTACTTTGCCAGATCTATGTAGAAGACCCTTCCCTCAGGAACACAAAGAAGGGGGATTTTGGTATAAAGCAAGAAAATAGGATTTCTAAATGTAAGTCTGTGTTTCCCAAACAGCCTTATAAGATACATGCTTATATAATGTTTTACTATGTGCCAGGAATAGTTCAGCTGCTTTACAAGTATTAATTCATTGAACCCTCGTAACAACTGTATGAGGTAGGTGTTATTTTCCCAGTTTACAGTTGGGGGAACTGAGCCACAAAGAGGTTATGCAACTTGCCGAGAAAGTCACACAGGCACATGGATGACTTTAAGCCCTGGCATTGCAGTGGGGAAAAACTATTCTACAAAAATTAGTGAAGAGAGCCCATCTAAAATGCCTTCTTTTGACAAAGGTTTTGGGTATTATGATAAGGACTTTAAACTTAGGTGACAACACTGTCATCCATGATGAGATACCTAAGCCTCACTTCCCAGGTGACCTCAGATCTTGTGAGGAGCCTCACTGGGGTCCTCCTCGAGGCAGTTCCTGTTAAGCTGCTCTTCTTTTCTTGCTTCCTTTCTTTTGACAAAGATCTGCTGAGCATCAACCATGCACCAGGCACAGTGCTAGGTCACCAGGCACAGTGCTAGGTGCTGGGGACACCAAGATAATTATAAACAAGTTGTAGGCTCGAGAGGTTCACAGTCTAGGGGGGAAAGTGGAGAAGTGAACCAATGGTCACATACA
Organism: Panthera leo; assembly: GCF_018350215.1. NCBI lineage: Eukaryota > Metazoa > Chordata > Mammalia > Carnivora > Felidae > Panthera > Panthera leo. The sequence continues at coordinate 65,784,320 of NC_056687.1, forward strand.
TCCAAAAGAAAGGGATCTGCAAGGGTATCCCTGCCTTTCTTCACAGAAGTGAGCCTCACTTTCTCTAACTCAGAACACTGAATTAACCCAGCACACTGAATTACAAGCGAGGCAAGTGCCACAGTCTGTCCACTGACAAAGCTAAGCAGGGTGCCATTTGTTCTTTGTCTTTCTCCCTCCTTCACCACATCTCCCTGGTCTCTCCCTCTTCTTTTAACTTCTTGTCCTCCTTCCCTTCTTTTTTCCTATCATTTTGCTTTTCTCTTAGTTATCTGCAGACCTTTTTCCAGGGCCTATGCCAAGCACTTTTTCTCTGAGCCTACCTGTCTTGTTAGTATTTTTAGACATCCAAAGGTAAGTCAAAGAATGGGTTGGGAAACACTGACCCAGATCTTGTCAAACTCATAACAGGTTATTTTGCCTCGTTACACCAGAATTTCCTGCCTCCTTGTGACCTCGATAGTGAAATGAACATCCCAAGATGCTCCCTGGTTCCAATTCATTGTGGCTGGCATTGCTAACATGAGGAACATTTCAGGGAGAAAAAGATCAGAGTAGGTACCAGAGGTGAGGAAGAGCAGTCTGGGCAACCTGCCTCCTGCCTTCGGCCCCAAAATGCCCTCTCCCTTGGCATAGGACCCCACTCCCTTGACAAAGCCTAGATGGTGTTACTGGGAAAAGTGTAGCAGCCAGAGGGTACAGAGAAAGTGCTTTGTTTGGGGCTCTGAGAAAGGGGACTAAGGAAGCTGATGGTGAGAAAGATGAACAGACTGTCCTCCTACTTAATGCTGGTTGTTACCCAGTTACACGCCTGTAAAGAAAACATCTTTAAAGAGAAGACCTTACTCACAATAATTTTCTTGCTTCTCTTTCATTAACTATCATTCTATCCCCCTTCTCCCTAAGAGACTTAAAGTACTGTCATTTTCAGAGTTCAGTTATTTCTGGGTCTTTTAGTGATTTTGCTTCTTGCTTTCAATTCATTGGAAGGCAGTGAAACCAGATGGCTCTGCCTCCCTTTCTGCTGCTTTGCAGAACTGGTTCTTTGCCTTCCTTTGTTTCCTTGCCTTCCTTTGTTTCATCTGCTTATCTGTCCAGAAATCCATCCATCAAACATTTATTGTGCTTATACTTTATGCAAAGCTCTCAGATGGCTACTCTGGAGGACACAAAGATGCAGAAGACACACTCAGTGCTTTCAGGAACTTACAATCTGTGGAGGAGACACATTTAAACATAATAAAATCAATACAGACACAGAAGAGATTTTGTGGAACTTACATTGACTTTTCTCTTTACCATTTTAGAAATGATATGGTTCTTTAAAAACAAGCCTCCTACATTCTGATGCTTTTTTCTCTGCTATGAGCTCCAGGAAAGCCAAGTTGATCCTTTAAGGAAAGAGTTTGTCACAGGCCAAGAGACAGGAATAGACTTTGGAATCAGGATGGACACCTCCAACCCCAAGATTTCAATCAGCAGAACAACATATGCCTGGGTCAGAATCAGGTCTGGCTCCATGCCAGACCTTAAAACCAATAGATATGCATAATCCAGAGCATAGTAGCAGAAGCAACATTTCCTTCTCCAGGATTCCTTTGCACAAGTTACTGCCCTTTCCTCAAGAGCCTAACAGTCAAGAGCATCCAAAAGTCATGACACACTCATCCTTCCAAGAATTTTATCACTGGATTATCTGGTTTGGGGTAAAAGATTTAGGAAAGGAGCTGGTGAAGAGTGGGGGTGGGTACACAGAGTAAACAATAGATTTGGAGACAGTATCTGGGGGCTGTCATGATATTTGGCACATAGTTTTTAAACCAAATGACTAAAAAGGAAAATTCAGGGTAGATTCTTCATCTCTTCAATCAAGTCTATCAAAGGTTACAAAATCATTCTAGGTAAAATGGATAATAGAAGTTTCTATATAGTGGAGTTCAAAATATGGACCCCAAAATATCCTTTAACTAGGGGATCAGTCCATTCCATTTGGGGGTGTTCAAGACTCTACCTGAGTCTTGAAAGATGAATAATTCACAAGGTGCACAAAGTGGAGAAAGAAATTCTAGATAGAAGAGGGATGGAGGTGTGGAAGTGCCAAGTAATGGGACTGACGGTATAGTTGCAGAGAGAGTGAGAAGGCTAGAGGGATTGCCAGGTTTAAAGCATGCATAGTCCACATAAGTGAGTGATAGACTTCTAGAGGTGACATACTAGAATGAAAGAAGCTAAAGCCCAACCACAGGACCCGCCACCATGTGGGGGAAGAGTCAAGGGTCTCCAGAGTTTCCTCTCTCCACTGGGGCAGGTGTTTCTGGGATAGAAAGCTGCACAGGGAGACCACAGAAGAATCTGTTACAAATGTGAGTTTGGCAGAAGATCTACTTGGAACCTGGGCTGAGCCAGTGGCAACTCTGGTGGCTGCTTCGTGTCCACTCCCTTGGTGGTTCACAGAGGCTTCTCTGTTCCTCTCCTCTGCAGCACGGGACTATAATTTCTAGAGACTTGTTTGGGGAGACATTTCTTGTTTATTAAGTGGTCGTTTGGACAGCATACAAACAGCACAGGTGGAAGCTACAAACCCACACACAGAATAAGTTATGACATTTGTATTTAAAAGTAAACGATAGAGGAATCTGTGCTACCAGGAGGGCTTCCCAGTCCAGTGTCCGGAGATTCCCGAGGTGTCGGCAGCCCTGAGCGTTCAGGATAAATCTTCTGGGAGAGATTTGGAACCAAGTGCCCCTGCTCCAAGCTTTTCTAATGAGGCCCAAACTCCTGCACACAAATGTGTATACACAAAGACAGACACACAGTGGGTGGGGGCAGGGGACAGCCTGTAAACAACAATCGCTTAAAGCAAAGTGGACCCACCAGTGCTTTCCCTGTGGCACTGGTGGTGGTTAAGTTCCTGGCACTCACTCTTCACCAACTCCCTGGCTCCCTTGGGAGGTGTGGGTGGGCCCCTGGGGCAGTGAGAAGTGGAGGGCTGCTACCTGAGGCCAGGAACCCAGTTTTGTGATCTGGAACTGCAGGGTGAGCATCTCTCAGCTTCCCTACACTACCATTGCTTTATCGTCTGGCCTGCCAAGCGCTGCCAGACTCTCTCAGGAGAATGAGTGAAGAGATGTGTCCTCAGGGAAATCTACCAACCTGGAGTCCCATGAACTGAGGGCAAGTCATGCACGAGCCACTCTCTAGCAGTGTGATGTCTGGGGAAGTGACCTCAGTTCTCTAAGCTGCAAATTCCCCATCTGTAAAATGGGAACGAGAGCACCTACTGCACAGGGATATCATAAGGAATTACTGAAATTTTATATTGCTGAGGACCATGCCAGACTCAAGTTAAATATTCAAAACCTATTTTCTTTCCTGCCTCTCCCCCATTTCTTCCTTTGTATTTTCCCATCTTCTATTTCCGGGTTTATGTAGCTGTTGGTGGTCATGTAATTCCAATGGCCCCCAAAATACCTCTTGACAAATAGGACCTCTCCTACCCCATCAGAAACCATCATTGTGTGATCCTACACCCCCAGTACAAAACCGTACCCCTGGTAGAGTCAAAGGGAAGGGCCACAGGGACCAGGAGACAGTCTGGGCCTCTGGTGTTATCCGAGGTCAGGAGTGAGATCTGGGTAGCCTATGGGCACATGGAGACCTGACAGTCTCAGGGATGATGGTGAGATGCCATAATGGTGGAAACACATGTACACCAAATAGTGGTGTAAAGGTGGCTCTGAGCCGAGGCTGGCCAGAAGCTGGAAATTAGGGCGGTGGTGTTCACAAGCTTCAGCAGAAGTAAAACCATCCCCTGCCAAGAGTGGGGCACCCAAGAACGTAAGAGACCTATCTTCTTAGCAGGCCTGTCCATCAGAAGGCCAGTTTGATTGGTCGCTGTCTACAACTCTGGTTCTGTAGAAATTTTCCTTCCACGTTTCCATCTGTATAGTCCATATAGTGACCCACCTAGCATATATTAAGAGTTTTGTAGAATACAGGCTGACCAGGATAGAAAACCCTCTGTTCTCACTTAGCACCTTTTATCGAGAAGTTATCTTTTATGGTCACTGGAGTCTTTTATAGGAATGCTGTGAGGTAGTAACAAGACAGGCAATCCCCCTCATTTAATAGATCAAGAAGTGCTCAAGGTAACACAGTACTCAAGTGAGCATAGCTGAAACATGGTAGAAGCTTGATCAGTTCAGGGCACTGGTCTGTTCCCTAAAGGCCAGAACTGGCCTTCCTCCTATAGGCATTGGTATGGCTTGTCCTGGACCAACCTCTATATCCACACCCACTCTGCTGCTTTTCACACCAGTGTGGGTTTCAAGTCCTCTTTGAAGTTCACGATAGGCTTTGAGTGGGCCCACAGCTTTTCCCAGGAAGCCAGCCCCCCAGCAGGGTCAGGGTCACTGTCTGATGAACCACTGTCACTGGAATCAGAGGAGCTCTGGAAGCAGATTTCACAGTAGGGCCGGTGGCAGTGGCAGAAGAACTCATCTGAACTGCTGGACTCAGTGTCAAGGTAGTTGCACGGAGAAGACATGGATGGACAGTCTGGGAATCCCAGGGACAGCAGCTGCCACTGCTCAGGCACGTCTGGTGAAGCTCTGGATAGGTGTGGGGCGGCAGGACGCTGTGCTTGGTCAGAGCCAGAAGGCTGGTGAGCAAAGGCTGCCTGGCTCCCTCTGGTACCCTGGGGCTCTGTCTGGCTTTGTTTGCTGCCCTCCAGGGTGCCCAGCTTGCCTTGTGGATCTGGGAATAGTGAAGGCTTCCTGGAAGAGGGTTTTGGTGCCCTGGAACCAGCAGTTTGGGGATCCAGGCAGAGACTGTCCCTATTCTGCACATTTAGCCCACCATGTGCCCCAGATACAGTCCTATTTGCCCGATGCCCCATATATGAGGGTATAGAGCCTGGAAAGTGTGAGCGAGCCCGCAGTGCTGCCCGCCTTCTCCTCACCATGTACGGGCTGAAGCCCAGCTCCTTGGAGAGGGGAATCTTCTGGGGGTTCTTCCAGGGCTGCTGTGTATAGGATGGGGAAGAGGGGAGAGGAGCCTCAGGGCCCAGGCCCAGATCTTGCAGGACTTCCTGAAGCTTCTCCCTAATCACTGAATTGACCCTTGACAGCCGCTTTTGGGGCTCCTCTGAGTTCTCCAGCTGCCCTTGTCTCTGGGGAACAGGGCCTTCTCCACCTGGTATGACACTCTGGTGGGGGTTCATGGGTACTTGGTCTCTTCTTTCTGCACCTCGGCTTTGCTCAGGCTGTGGCTTCTGGCTGCAGCACAAATTTAAATGACCAGAAAAGTCTTTGAAGTTAGAAATTTTTTCCTTCTGCCCTGAGGAGGAGCTGGTGTCTTTCACAGCCCCCTCCAGGCTTTGTACACTTGAAGAGGGCACTGAGGTGCTCTGGGAGTCCTGGGCAACTATACTGGTATCATTCTGAGAGTCAGAGAGGCATTCCAAAGGCCCTTGAGCTACCAGGCTGTGGGCAGAGGCTGCAGTCAGGCTGTTCTTGCTGTGGGAAGAGGTGGGAGGAATGGCCCACTCTGGGGGGTCGAAGGTACACTCAGCTGACATCAGCCTCACTAGCTTCTCTTTGGCGTTGTTTACTTGTTCCTGCAGGCTTTCAATCATAGCATTTTTCTGTAAAATAAAAGCAAAACCATCAATAAAGGATGCCTCTGAGGGTTTTTAACACTGTTTTCCACGGCGGCAAAAGAGTGGTATCAGAACCTTGCTTTAAATCCCCGTTCCTCTGTGTATTGGCTTGTGATCTTAGGCTCTGAGGAGGTAGCTCCATGAGGTGAAATGAGTTGATGTGAGTGAAGTGCTTAGCACAATAACTGACAAATGGTGCTCAATAAATGTGGCATCGTCTGTGGGAAGAGGTCAGAGGAGGCATAGCATTAGCTTTTTGTTGGCTGCTGCAGCACCCTCTCCCCTTTCCTCAGAGCTCAGGGGGTCAGGTCAACCTGCAAAACACCAGTCTGAATAATGTTTGAGATGACCCAACTCTAGGTTTGTCACACTTTCACAAAACACAGACAAATTTCAGGCGTACCTCAAGGGGATGAATGAATGAGGAAATAAGTATCTTGCCTCTTGCTAAACAGACTAGAAAACTGGAAGAACAGAGAGAAGAGTGGAGAATCCTGAACCAAAGAGATAAGACTAGAGTTGGAGGGGGGTGTGCTACAAGAATCTCAGGATGGTGTTATCACCTCCTTTGGTTGGACCTTGGGGGTGGGAGCCAAAGCTACCATGTGGCACCATCAGCTGTCTGTATCTCCTAAAGAAATGCAGGCACCAGAATTATTAAAGAAGCTTTTTATTTTGTTATGTGTTGTTTAAAGAGAATAGTTGGGACCAAATCCCTGACAGCTTGATTTAGTAGATCTAGAATGGAGCCCAGAAGATGAATCAGACTGGGGCAGTTCCACTGCTGAGCTGCCTACCTGCTGCATGGCTGTTAGTTGGTCAACAGGGTATTCCCAGGAGAGCTGGCAGTTGAGAGCTGCAGAGGCGTGCCCGTTCTAGTGGCAAGATCAGGGGCCGTGAAGTGGGAGGGAGGGGTGGTGGAGGGTGTGCCCCGAGCATCCTCTGGTGGTACAGCAGGTGATCGTCTAGCTCAGACCTATGTCCACCTGATGAAATTTCTGATGTTCAAAGGCAGCAGAGCACAAAAGAGAGCTGATGGGGCAGATGATGGTCGAGGGTTTGGGGGGTAATAACACAAACACTGAATTCTAGGAAGTGTTTGTCCAAATACCAAAATACTGCCTCTTTATTGCTATCTTCTTTAAAAGCTGAGGGTGAGCATCTGGACGTCCATATACTACGCCCTACAAATAGAAGAATACTTACTTTCTTTAGGCTCCCTGAAACAAGTTGCCTATGGACTGAACTGGTGGTTTTTTTCCTCAAGTTGATATGGGAGAGTTGCCCAGAAGTGACCCTTTAAGGGAGAAGCAACTTAAGTAAACGAGTCCAGCAACAGCCCTCTGGCAGCAACTCTGAGCAGACCTCCTGTTCCCTACTTATAAGCAGGAGGGTGATTTTCCGAATATTGGTACTCCAGTTTCATCCTGGGTTAGTCTACTTCTTTTATCATCCAGAGAGAGTCCAGGATCAGTGAGTAACTGGTGAATAAGCAGAAAGGATTCACAGCTGAGTGCCTGCCTTCCCATCCTCCCTGTGCTCACCTGCAGAGTGGTAAGGCAGGGGTGTAGCTGGGCAAGTAGATGACTCAAGGACTCACCAGGAGCGGAGTAGATGAGTAACAAGGCGACATTCATTCAGGCTCTTCATGATATCTGGGTGGTGCCAGATATCTCTCTGAGGATCTCACAGGTGTGACTAAGCTGGCTGCACAGAAGGGACCCCAACCCTCTTCCTCCTCACCATCCCCTCCCCCTGAAGCCCACCAGGCACATTCTGATACTACCTTCAGGAGGTCTCTACTCCCCCACAGGTAGGGGGAAGCCACCAGCTGATGACAGCTACCCCAGCAAGTAAACTCTGAATGCTGACTTTTTGTGCCTTATCCATAAATTTCTTTGAGTGTAGAAAAACAGGGTAAACATTGAGTTGGGAGGAATACTTTTCTCCCAGCAAACCAAACATCTGAAGCTGGCTGGTGACAGATTTAGAAACGTCAGCCTAAACAGTAAATTTCCCTTGTTCCAGAAAAGGAAGTGGGGCTCTGTCTTCTCCACGGCTGCATACTAATTAAAGGCATGGTGTGAGGCACTGCCATTGTGAGGCCAAAATCTGACCTACCATGGCAGCTACATTTAAATGAACTTATTAATTATTGCTTTTGGCATATCTGGGGAAGCAAAACATCCACACGTGTGTTCCATAGGGTGCAGGCCATAAGGAGAAATGGAGTCACACTCTTGTTTCTATGGTTCAAGAAAGTAAACTAGTAGGTGAATTTCCTCTGCTGTAGTGTGTAGAAGGGAGGTCCTTCAGCCTCTGAGAAGGTTCTGTCTGCTGGTCTTTCCACAACCTGGCAAGTCAGTGATGCATGCTGCTCAAACAGCCTCTGGGGGACCTCTAGCCATACAGTCAAGGGGGGCAAGAGTGAGAAGACTGTAGGAAAGTAAGAGGAGGACATGAGGCGACAGATGGGGCTGCGTAAGAGGGACCTGCAACCAAGAAGCTTGGAGTAGGGGTCTGTGCACATGTGGAGGCGGGAGGGATACTTGTGTTTATCAACCAGGCAGTGCTGGAACTGGAGATTCAGATACTGGAAGCTCTCTGGGCTTGTGAAGAGGCCTGGGGACAGGATACTTGTTCTCAGGCCTGTTCTGGGAAAGATGTTCCAGGTGTAGGGCACTGAGGGGAGGAGGCCAGGATTTTTACTGCCTCTGCATCTGCTTTCTATTAGGGCCCTCCCTCCGCAGACTCAAGACATCTTTTTGGAAAGAGCAGATTCAGTTACTGCGTGGGAAACAGGGTAGTGTGGCAGAAATACAAAAAGCACGTCACAAATTACCATAAGGCTAAAGAGTCAGGCCACTTGGCTGTTCCAACATTAGCTGATTGTGAATAAAAACCATCCTGGATGTTCTCGCCAAGTTTCTAGCCTTCTGTTTAGCTGGACAAAAAATGCTTCTTTGAAGACCTCACAGAGTATCAAAGGCAATGCTACTCCCTTGCCAGGTAGGAAGAAATCTGGCTTTGAAATAAAGTCCTGAATGCCTCATAAATAGTAAAAATATGGAGAGGTATTACTCTGATGGATTGAAAAGTTCCAAACCAAGAGTGTGGAGGGAGGGAACAGAGAAGCACAGGCAGCAGGTGCTGGCGGCCATTAATCCCTTCCCTGGTTGTGTTTCTTGGGTCCCCATCACACCATCCTCTCATTCAGGGACAGCTGAGACCCAGGTGTCAGTCCAGTTACAAACAAGTGTAGTTTCCCACACAGCACCTACTCAGGTATGTTCTGTACTGAAAATAATATGAAATATAATTTTGTTAGAGCAAAAAACTAATTCCTCTGGGTCCCGTGTCTCCTTTCCGGGGCAGTGCAGCCTCAAGCTTTTCCAGGTGCTTTCTTCAAGCACACATTACACTGCCCGATTCTGGGAGAGGTGCCAAGCCTGGCTCAAGAACAGAAGGAAAAAGGGCTTGGGTTTGCCCAGTCCTCCCTTGGTGCTACTATGATATTTAGAGGCCCCATTAAGTTCTCTGTCCCTGCAACTCTTGATCTCAGGGTTGTGAGTTCAAGCCTCACATTGGGTGTAGAGATTACTTAAAAATAAAATCTTGAGCAAATAAATAAACAAACAAATAAGCCCTCTACCCCATCTTTAGACACTTTTTGACTTTCTGGGTTGGTAAAATGATTGCAATCTCTAGTTCAAACCTGGAAAGGACAGTAATGGGCCTCATAAGATCTTGGAAATGAGGGCACTACTCTAAGAGAGAATGTGTCATACAGAAAAAGGTAGGATCCACTACGACTCATGGCCTTTACAACACTGTTCCCCTGCTTGGAATGTTTTTCCCTGCACCTGTACTTAACCTTCAGCTCTCAGCTAAGAGCGTCTTTTCTGAACATTTTAATTAGGTTCCCTTACCCTCACTACCCATTATTCTGTCTTACCACTCTTATTTCTTCCTTCATAATTCTTATCACAATTTATAATTATACATTTACTTGATCAACATTGATTTCCTCCAATAGCCTGAGATCCATGAGGCTAGGGACTATATTTGTTTAGTTCATCGGCACTTTGCACAATGCCTGGCACACACTAGGCCGATGAATGAATGTAGTGGGTAAGCTGAGTGTCTGCAATGGGTGGGTCCCTGGGGAAATGCTGTTTTTTGTTTTCTGTTTTTTTTTGCCTGGGGCTGAGGGAAGTGGACGTGGCTAGGAAGTGGGGGAACAGAGGGCTAAGAAAGAATGTTAGCAATGAGACCTCTGGGGCCCACCACTGCATGACTGGAGTTCTTCCTGACAGAGAATCCACCAGGCAGGGGTCTAGCTTACTTCTGTGAGGAGTCTGTCCATGGAGTTTTTCTCTCCTCTAGTGTGGCAATTCTGCTCCTCACCATACTGCATATGGAAGCTTTTGCTGGGAGTGCTGAAATATTTGGCCATGCGTCTGATTGTTTGGTTTTCCTCTTCAAATGCCTTCCACTGTTTCAGCTGTTAAATAAAAGAACACATGTTATTTATTTAGTTACACTCCCAGAAACACATTCTCTCACTCTTTTTCAAAAATATCAAGGAATTACAGTGTCACAGATATGTACATATGTGTAAACTATTCTCTCCTCAAAATGTACTTTACTCTGGCAAGTTCATAAACGGTAATGACAGAGAGTATAGAGAATGTTGAGGTCATTATTGGTTTAAAAAATGCCAAAGAAAGAAGCTGACAAGTAGATAAAATTGAATAATCTCAGCTTGCCCCGTCTACCTGCCTGTTAGTGGACTGGTCAAGGCAAACCAGAGTTGAAATATATTTCTAGAGCCATATTCTCAAGCCAGAATTTAGGAGCTCTAATAGGATTAAGCAATCTAAACGTTATATGTTTCAAATGAAACTGCTTTTGGTGGTAAGTATCTGTTCTTAATTATTCTCATTTTTGGAGTAATAATGGTGTACTTACTGCTCCTGCTGGAAGACTTCTAACCCAAGTCAATAAATAATCAAGTCTCATCCAGATAGAAAACCACAAATGTCAATAAAAATCCATAGAAATGATAGAACATTAGGTCTGAGATCTGACTGTCCTTTTTACTTGACAAGTGAGGAAAGACTCAGAAGGAGTATGACCTCTCAAGGCCCTCCAGCTAGTTAGCAGCCCAGCCACAGCTGTAAGCAGGGCACCGTGCCACACCGCATGTCCTCAAGCACAGCTGATGAAGACAGAGACTGTTAACGTGGGGGTTCTAGGGAAAGTTTTTCAGGAGAAACTGGTTTTGAGAAACGATCTGGAAGCCTGGGCTGGTCTAATTTAGTAGGGATGGAAGGGAATAGAGAACATTCACAAACAGGGGCACTGTCTAGGGCCTTTGGGATACTGTTGCCATGTGGCAAATGCCGGTAACAGGAAGGCCAGGGGAGACCACAGTGCTCAACGCTTCTCTTTCTCCCTTAAGGAATTCTCCTAATGAAGAGTCCTGGTGATGTACACTGGGCACTTTGGTACCCTGGCTCTAGAAATGATGCTGAGGGGTCTGTGGGTAGCCTCACAGGGATCCTGGAATTTATTCGCTACCTCACCAGACATTTATTAAGCTCTGCCTATGGAGTGTAACCCAAATGTGGTAAAGCTGAAAGGATTTAAAATTCTGCCATCAACTACAATACATTCTCACCCAAGTCTTGGATTCTCTGTTGATTCAGCATGAGTCCTTCATGGTATCAGGGGTCTGCGTGATATGTGCTGGGTCAGGCTAGGACCCTCCCCTTATATGCCCTTCTCAAAGTCCCCTTCCCCAGGGTTCTGTCAGCTAACCTTGATACTCAGGAGTTATTGGAGCCTGGCACCACAGGGTGACTCTATGGTCTTGAGTGGATAGAGCCAACCTCCAGTGTTATTCTCCCAGCACTCACCCTAGCAGTGCTGCAAGTATCTCTGTTCCTTCTCGGGCCCCCCTTGTTTTCTTAGCAGTATAGCTAAGTATAGCTTTTCCTTTCTGTCCTGTACCACCTCCTCTCTGCAGGGCTGCTGGAAGAATTGCTCAACATTGGTGTAAGGGCACCTCCAGAGCTTCTGGTCTGTCTCACACTAAGCTGGCTGGGTGGGGCCAGGGTGCCCCTTGACTAAATCCTCCTCTCTTCTGTGGAGATCCTGGTTGTTAGGACTTGACCCTTCTGGCTTTCTGGAATATGGCTACAAATGGCCCTCAGGTCACAATTTCAGGACCTCTCCATGGCACTTCCTCTGGTAGGACAAGCATTTTCTTCTTTTCTCAGCCTCTGGGCTATGTGGGTGTGGTAGGCTGAATAATGCTTCCCCAAAGATGTTCCCCTCCTAATCTACGGAACCTGTGAATATGTTACTGTACACAGCAAAAGGGATTTGGTAAATGTGATTGAGTTAAGGTTTTTGAAAAGGGAAGATTATTCGGGATTATCTGGGCAAGGCCAATGTAATCACCAGAGACCCTCTAAGAGGAAGGTAGGAGAGTCCAAATAAGAGATGTGACCATAGAAGCAGAGGTCAGAAAGAGAGAGATTTGAAGACACCACACTGCTGGCTCTAAAGATGGAAGAAGAAGCCACGAGTCAAAGAATGAAGGCAGCCTCTAGAAGCTGGAAAAGGCATGGAAACAGATTCTCCCCTAGACCTTCCAGAAGGAACACACACCTACTGACATCTTGATTTCAGTCAAATATGACCCGTTTCAGATTTCTAACCTCCAGGGTTATTAAGATAATAACTTTATATTGCTTTAAGCTACTAGATTTGTAGTAATTTGTTACAGCAGCAATAGGAAACTAAAACATTAGGAATTGGGATTAACTCTCAATTTCTAATAGGCAAACCAGGGCCTTCAGAAGCTCACCCCATGTGCCTCTCTCACCTCCTCTACTCGCCCCTTGTTTCAGTTTGTGCTTCAAAAAGTGCAAGGTACAGGGGCACCTGGGTGGCTCAGTCAGCTGAGTGTCTGACTTCAGCTCAGGACATGATCTCATGGTTCGTGAGTTTGAGCCCTGCATCGGGCACCCTACCGTCAGCACAGAGCCTGCTTCGGATCCTCTGTCTCCCTCTCTCTCTGCCCCTCTCCTACTCATGCTCTCTTTCTCAAAAATGAATAAACGCTTTTTTTTTTTTTTTTTTAAGTGCAAAGTGCAGAAGTGTTATGGTGCTCCAAACATACCCTGTTCTCTCTCATGTACATCTGCCCCTGGGCATGATGTCCCCCCTCTAAAATGCCACCCGCTGTCCTTCCCCAGTCTGCTCAGTGAACTGTTATTCCTCCTTTAAGACTGGGCCCAAACACCCCTAATTTCTGAAAAGGTATCACTGAGTTCCCAGACTGAGGCACCCCTTACTCAGCATTATGTAACATGCCTTCCTCAAACACCTGACACATATATTATAAATCCTTTCACATCTGCTCCTACTAGACTCAGAGGTCGGGCCCCATGTGTTTAGCTACATGTTTCCTGCAGTTAATAAGTACTCATTTCATGAGTAAATGAAGGAAGTTTTCTTTTACAAAGTTCATCCATTTAGTAGGGGCGCTGGGATGTATACAGATAATGATAAGGCAGTGTAGAAATTCCTAAATACCTTCATTCAGGAGCAGATGAGACACTTCAGGGATTCAGATGAAAAAACAATGTCCTATCTCAGGACTCACCTGCCTCTCAGAGCCAGAGGGATGGAGGGGGGAGATGTGTGTAAGGATGGGTCACGTTCAGGTCACAAAAGTACAGGCTAGCTCATTGCTGGTGATGACTTCAGTGTTTGGCATAAACACTTAGGCATTTCCTGAGGGCCTGTGTAGAGTGCTCTTTGGTCCACTTGCCTCTTCAGAAACGTCAGCCATTTCACTCAGCTCTCTAGCGCCACCTAGCCGCCCGTGAGGTATCTGTGCCTTTCCTTCCATAAGCCCCTCCCATCAGTCCAGTCTGAAGGTTTAGCTGCAAGCAGCAGTTTACCTCCTTGCTGCCTCCCCTCCCCATATAGCTCTCCTCACAAACCTTTTCCAAATTTGTTCAGCCGTCCTATTTTCCCGGGAATACACGGTGCTGGTCTCACAGGGAGAATCTTTCTTCTACCAAAGGCCAGAGGGGAAAATCAATTCAGAGGCACACAAAAAGCTGACAAGCCTCAGTTACTTTTATATTTTCAAAAAGAATCTACCTCCTAAACCTAAAATACAGTAAACTATAAAATGCATTTTTTTAGTCATGGTCAGCTCAAGAGGAGATAAAGCATGAGACAGAAAATAGAAAAGGAAAGACAGAGTAAGAGAATGGAAACTCAAGACAGCTAGGAAGAAAAGGGGGAGTGAGACAGAGAGACAGAAAGAGAAAGGCAGACGCTGCCTGTCCACCCAGTTCCTGTACCCCCCAATAACTCAATTTCCACTCCCACTTCAACAAACCAGGTGCTTGTTGCTTAGATCAAACCTGGAAGTTAGATTCCAAACCGAACCTTGTCCTGCATGTTTATGTCTGTGATGGGAGTGTACCTAAAGATTACCACTGAGGCTTCAAACACCAGAGAGAGTGGAAGTCTTGCATCCGAGACTTAGGCTTCAAAAGGGACAGAGGTGAGTGTGGAGAGGGAAGATACAAGTAGGGCCATATCATGGAGGTTGCAGATTCACTGAATTTTCAGATAGAGGTCTTGTTTAGATCAGAAAGGCTCTCCTTTAATAGTTCTTGGTGATTACTTCTGTCCCTAATTAATCCTGTTGTCTTTCAGAGATTCTTATTAGCTCTAAATTGTATCCTAGGTCTGTTCTCCATATTTTCTTAACTGGCCTCTCATTTTTTTTTTTTTTTTTTTTTTTTTTTTTTTTTTTGGGACAGAGAGAGACAGAGCATGAACGGGGGAGGGGCAGAGAGAGAGGGAGACACAGAATCGGAAACAGGCTCCAGGCTCCGAGCCATCAGCCCAGAGCCTGACGCGGGGCTCGAACTCACGGACCGCGAGATCGTGACCTGGCTGAAGTCGGACGCTTAACCGACTGCGCCACCCAGGCGCCCCACTGGCCTCTCATTTTTTAACATCTCCTTGTTTTCTGCTTCCTTAAATTAATTCACTAATTCAATATTTTGCCATATCCAACTGTCTATTCAATGCTTTTATTGGGATATTAAGTTTAACAGAATATTTTTCATCCTTATTCAGTATTTCATGATCTAAGATTATGTCCTTTTCTTGATGGTTCACTTTAGTTGAAAAGAGGCAGTATCCTTTGAATCCTGTTGCTGAGACAGATCAGAGCTCTTCTAAACACTATTTTACTTCAGAGGATGACAGCTTCTCCAAGTCTTCAGAAGTTTGTAGTCCCGTTCTTGTGAACTGCAGAATCTCTTCATAGGTCCTTTCCTCCTAAATTTATAGTCTTACATGAGAAGAGCTATAGTTTCCTAGTACAGTATATATATTCTCTTTGCTTTTCATTCATGGTCACAAGATGGCTGCCATAGCTCCAGACATCACAAACATTCAAGGTAGGAAGAAAGTAGAATAGGTGATGCCAGCCATGCCTCTGGCTTTTTTAGGAAAGCAAAAGCATTCTCAAAAGCCTTCCAGAAAACCTTTACTGTTCAAAATGGTATTACATGGGTACCACTAGTTATAAGGGAGGTTGGCAAAGCAAGTGTTGAGCTCTTTCAGCCTATATAGTGGAGGTGAGTAAGGAAGAAAGGGGTTAGCAATGGATGGATGGGTTACCAATCAACAACACTGGCCACAAAGCCTAAGGGGTGGGCTACACAAAAGATGCCTGCCCACTCTCCTTTCCCCATCTCCCAGAAGGGAACAGCCCTTGTTTTTCATAGCCCTTTTCTGCCAAATCCCAGACAAATAAGCTGGAGCTCTCATGGTTTCCTTCAATCTAGTTCTTATAACATAGAGATTCAGCAAAAACCCCCCTGGTTTCTAGTACAGATGCAGTACCCAACCTTGGTTTTTAGTGCTGCTGCTACAGATTTTCCGTATTTGTTTATTCTGCAGAATATTTTAATGAGAATTTACGAAAGGGAAGAAGACTATGCCTGTGTCGGACCATCATGCCCCAAAGTGCAGTCGTAACTCTACCTCAGTCAACACTTTAATTATCAGTTAGCTCCCTCATGAAGTCATTCATAGTCAACTTCAAGCTGCAAAGGGAATCAAGATAGGGTCTAAAGGGAGTAGAGGGAGGAGATAGGCCTCGGGGGAAGAAAAGGAGATATAGAGTGAAACAGGACAGGTGCCTAATGCCAAGTTCATTAACTCAGATATATGTGGCTCAGTGGTACCCTAGGGCATAACATGAATAATTTAACATCGCTTTCAGAGTCTATGGATTCCTTCTCCTTTCCCTCTGACTCCTTTTCTTTCTCTTTGCTGTCTGGATATTTCTGCTTCTATCTTCCTCTCTCATTTGATATTTTTTCTTAGCCCCCATACTATGAGACACATTTTTATTCAGTTTTTATCTCTCCTTATTGTAAAAAGAAATGATCCATATTTTCTTCTAATAAAAAGAAAGAAAAGGCACTTTAAATTGCATAAATTCCCAAATGAGTTTTTCCTCTGTGATTCTGCAATCTCAGATAGGAAAGAAAGGTTCCTCATTCCCAGGCTAGTGAAAGAAATGACGTTACCAAGGTGAAGAGGGGACTGGGGGATGAGTGTGAGGTTGACTGGAGGCTAAGTGGAAAGGCAGGTCCGTGAGGCAGCCTGTCAGGGGTGGACACATGCTGCCGCGGCTGCCAGCCCCTAGGGCCTGCCCTCCTTGCTGACCGGGAGCAGAGCTGTCCCCTTTAGGGGAGCAAGGAAGGAAGGACAGAGAGAGCCAGCTCTCACTGGGAATCTGCCCTCCTCTGACTCTCCAAGAAATGGTACCCAAAAGTGTCAGTAGAAAACAAAGTGAGCAGTTTATCATGCCCAGTGAAGCCTCTGGAATGACAACAAGGACTGGCCTGCCACATTCTCCTTAGAGCATACCTGGGGAATGAAGATGAAGCAGTTGATTGTGGTTGTGCAAACAAAGATACCTCCAGATGTGAGTCCAAAGACCAGGTTGGGCCAGGAGTGCAAGTATCTGGTGACCACAAACAGAAGCCCAGCAGCCACTACTACGAGGTTGACCCCAACCATGATGGTTAAAGACTGATTCACAGGAGGAGAGCTGACGTGGTCAGTCAGGCCAGCCAGGTAGGCACCATATAGCAGCAGCAGGCCCTGGAGATGGAGAAGAGAACCAGGGGCTGAGAGGAGTGGAATAACAGGCTTGGTGTCAAAGAGCAGTAGGGTTGGGCCCAACTTCCTCACCTTTAAAATAGGGATAATGCTCTGGTTTCTCCTCAGATCGCATAAATCTTTCACCTTTTACTAAAATAGGGATAATAAAACCTACTTCAAAGGGTTGCTATGAAGACATACTAGGTAGGATAGCACATGGGAAGACCTTGAAGGCAGCCCTTACACACCTAGCAGGTGCTAAATGTTATTTTCCTCCTCTTCACTGAGAATTGGTTTATTGGAGGTCAGCAAGTCAGCTATCAGACAGGACTCTGCTGGGACAAGGCACACGACAGGAAGCCCACAGGACAGGCTGCTGGGCACTAGGAGGGCACTGGGCACACGGTGCTGTTGGTGGTGATGATTACCACATCAATTGTGTGGTTCTGTGCTACATGGAACTGAGGGGCATGTATCAGCTGAAATAGCCCTGTGGTCTGCTTGTCAAGCCATGTGCTGCGGCAGGGGCAGTGCCCTGAGGACTGTTTTTTGTTTTTTTTTTTTTTTTTCTAATTTTCCCAAAGGCACCATCTGTTTGCCAAGCCCTGCACCTGCAAGATTGCATCTGTCTAGAAGGGATGCCTTTTTCTAATTTACACAAAGGATCTCTATAGGCTAGCAGGGGCTCTGTGCCAGTGGGTGTTTGTGGGAGATGGAAGAAGAGAACAAAGGCAGGCTGGGACCTAAGCAAGACTGTGGAGCAGGCACAGGCACTAAAGGTTTCATCTATACCCTTCATCCTCTGTGTGACATTCCCTGCCCCCTCCCCCCTCCAGGAACCCAGTGCCCTATTCTTTCCTCTTTCCCATGAATATAAAACTGCTCTCAGATCTCTCATTTGTACTACACAGAAAATTACTCACAGCACATTAAAGGGTTGTTTCTCCTAGAACGAGCTGTATTTTAAACAGAAATCAAAGCTTTAATCAGCAATACATAATGTATAGATTCAACATATGTTCGCCTATGTGCAAAATATCATGTTAGGTGCAGGGTAGCCAAAGGTGTTACAAAGAGGAATAAATCATGGTCTTGGCTTTCAAGAAGCGCAGTCTGATAGAAAGATTTAAATGTCCGTGTTTTGTCACACAGAATGTGAAGATGCCATGGGGAATGAGATGGGGGTGGGAAGTATCGATACTCAGAGGGAGAACTAATAATGAAAGCAAGGTCAGGTATCAGCAAGGTACCTGCCGGTGACTGCAATCGCATGACCTGACCAACTCCATCTGCAAGGACAGCCCTAAGGATAATTTTTTGGAGGACTGGCTATGCCCACAGTGAAGGATTCAAAATGGCAGGGATGCCTTCTGGGTGCCCCTAATGCCCTGTGTTTCAAAAGGGGCCTGAGGGCCAAAGATGGTCACCCTGAGATCTTCATGACCAGAAGACACATAAGTCAGGCCAGTGGAACCTGGGTTTTGTGTAACGGATACCATCAGGTGGCATCTAGCAGATTGGATCATTAGTAATTTAATCAAAATTAAATGAAATTAATTCTATGATTTTGAGATGTTCAAATCTCATCTATTAACATGTTTTAATTCCATTAAAACTCTTGCCATAAGGGAATGAGGTATGAATAAAGCCTCTCTACATCCATGACTTGTGTTTGAGTGAATCATACCCAAAACTTGGATGTCATTGGCACTCACTGCTGAGAAGTGGGGTGGGGGTAGTTGCCAGGCTCAGGTAGGGGGTCCTGAAACTTGATGTGAAGATTTAAGTCATCCTCAGGAACTGCTCATTGGCCAGGGAGCCCATGGAGGGCTGGCTCAGTCAGTTTCCTGACGCTCAGCACTATTTCTCCCTTTTCTTTCTTTGTCCTTCAGAAAGATATTACAGTGAAATAAAATGGAAATGGGATTATATAAAAGGCAATGGAGAAAATAAATCAAGTTGAGTCACAAAGTGAGCTGCTGTGGGGGAAGTGCTGAGTTTCTGTTGTGGGGAGGACATGTTCTTCTATGGGGCTCAAGGAATCAAGAGAGGCACTGTGTTTTCAGAGCTGTCCAGGGGGCAGTGAAAGATTAATAATAATAGTATCTATCATTTATTGAGCTCTTCCCATGGGCCAGGAGTGGTTGAAAACTCTTTTTTAAAAATGTTTTTTATTTATTTTTGAGAGAGAGAGAGAGAGAGAGAGTGTGTGTGTGCACGTGTGCGCAAGCAGGGGAGGGGCAGAGAGAGAGGGGGACAGAGGACCCAAAACAGGCTCTGTGCTGATAGCAGAGAGCCAGATGAGGGGTTTGAACCCACGAACCTGTGAGATCATGACCTGAGCTGAAGTCAGACCCTCAAACCACTGTTCAGCCCCGGCTGAACATTCTCATCATGCACTAACTCTTTTGAAACTCTGAACAGTTCTGAGAGGATATTATCATCATCCTCACTTTATGTATGAGGGGACCCAGGCTTGGAAAGGTTAAATGAGGTTCAGGGTCAGCTAGGAAGGGATTGAGTCAGAATTCAAACCCTGTTCAGTCGTATTCTGAAGTTCATTTTCTTAACTATTAGCAAGAAACTAGAGATCAAGAACTGTTCACGTCTCAGTGTTCTCTTTTATTATTTTTTTAATGTTTATTTATTTTTGAGAGAGTGCGACAGAGCATGAGTGGGGGAGGGCCAGCGAGAGGGAGACACAGAATCAGAAGCAGGATCCAGGCTCTGAGCTGTCAGCACAGAGCCCCATGTGGGGCTCAAACCACAAACGGTGAAAACATGACCTGAGCCTAAGTTGGACGCCCAACCAACTGAGCTACCAAGGCACCCTCCAGTGTTCTCTTTTAAAAACATTTCTATCAGGGGCACCTGGGTAGCTCAGTCTGAGAGATGACTCTTGATTTCAGCTCAGGTCATGATCCCACAGTTGGTGGGATGGAGCCCCTCATAGAACTCCAAGATGGCAGTGTGGGTGGAACCTGTTTGGGATTCTCTCTCTCCTCTCTACCCTTCCCCCCGCTCTCTCTCTCTCTTAAAAACAAAACAAAACCAAAAATAAAAAAACTCATTTCTATCAATGTAATATGTGCATATAATCAAAAAGCAACACTTCCCTATCCAACTCTGCCCATTCCCGGACCCATTTCTCAGAAGCAACCACTTGAATGCTTTCCTAGTGGTAAAATGAGTAAAGTTTACCTTTAAAGATCACATATTTCTTTAAAAGTTTCTTCTCCTCTGCCAGCAATCAGTCAACTAGGCCTCTCTGTCCTGAAAATCAACAGGCAGTCTCTTGCCACTCAGGGCTTGCCCTGTTCTTTGAAATAGGCCTGTCCACACCCCTCATAGCCAGATTCTCTGTTTCTCCAGGCTGAAAACCAGTTACTAGGATAGTTGGTTCTAAGAACCTCCTTTAGTGTCCTGTGTAGGTATTCTGTACCTGTGGAAGTAACGTCCTACTTTTGCCATCTAACAGAGACAAATGAGGCTAATGGTGGGAAATCGAGGGCAGTCTGGGGACACTTCGAGGCAGCTGGAACCACTTAAAGGACACCGCGGATGTTGCCATCTGTCTTAGGGGCCAGCTCTGCTTCCAGTCAGAGTGAGAAAGGTCAGTGGAAGGCAGCAGGATGCCTTGACTCAAATCTTGAAAAAAACCCAAGAGGGCACTCAAAAGAAAAAATAAAGCTGGATAAAATGTCTCCTCATAATTTCCCTTGCAGAGAGTTGGGGAGAAAACTGGTACTGCTAAATCAATTAAAAAATCAGACTAAGAAATGGGAGAAACAGTGGTTGTATTCCATATGATCTGGGGAAAACTGAATGAGGGAGACTAAATAGAGTTGGAAAAGTGACCCCAAGACAAATAAAAAGTAGAGAAATGATAAGGGCCATGATTTTATGTCAACAGAGGTCTCCTTGGAGTTCAAGATTCTTTGCAGAAATTACCTTGTTAATTCCTGTGGTTCCCTTTTCACATCTATTTTGTTTGTGACAGGGTGTATCCCAAGGACATGTGGTTACCAACCTTGCATACCAAAACAAGAGCAATCCAGACATCAGAATACCGGGAAGCACAGAAGTGTGTGCTGGTCAGAGAGCAGGACACGTCTCTCCCTGTCACCTAGGAAGGACACAGAGTCAGGACTGAGGGAATCCACAATTACCAGGAACACACAGGAGATCTTTGTGAACATCCTGGAGTGTGACTTCTATGATTTCCCCCTTAATATGTAAAAACTCTAACATTTAGGTGACTCCATTAGAATCCAAATGCAAGTTGACTATGGGTTAAAGGAGAAGACGATAAAGTCTGGCTGACATGTGGATACTTGGTAGTGGTGGGGTTTACTCCCCAGTTAAGTGCTTTGCTACCACAGTGACTCAAACTAGTGTATCAGCAAAATTACAAAGGATTTCATATCATGTTCCTGCTATTTGTTAACAGTTGAAACTGTAAATATTAAATCTGCAATGTCAAGAGTCCGCTGTATTCTTCACCCCTTGTGAGGCCGGAGACATATAATACTTCCTGTTGACTGAACACTATGTACTAGGCACAGTTGAGCCCTTTACCTGCATTGTTTCACTTAATCTTCACCACAGCCCTATGAAATAGGAAGTAATATCATAACCATTTTGCCTATGAGGCAATAGAGCCTTAGCGAGGTTAAATGACTTTCCTAAGGTCACATGGCTGGTAGGTGGGATTTGAATGAGGGCTCACTGACTCCACAGACCATCTCAAAATCCTGCCTTTACTTCTCAACAATTAGGGGAAGGTAACTTCCTGTAGCTGAAAGTCTCACTACTGATAATGTGGACGTGAAAGCAGAGATAACTGCCAGGCACTTCCAGTGTGCCAACATCTCAGTAGATGCCATTGGAAGACACGTGGAGCAGGAGCAGTGGGAGGCAGCACACATTGCAGACGAGGGGCAGGGCATTCACAGCAGCCACGGATCCTAATTCTCCCTCCTTTTGGGTCATTTAACTGCTTGTTAATGTTAACTGCTTGGGAGGATGACCCCAGTGTACCCACAGAAGCCAGTCCTCCCAGCTCAGGAACTAGATTCTCCAGGGATTGGGCCCCTCACCGTCATACTGACACCGAGAATCTGGAGGCACTGGATGGGATCAGTCAGCACCCACGTCACAAGCAGGATCACGTCTGCTATCACCAGGGCTGCCACCAACCCCAGTAGCTGCAGGTCTTTGATTATCTGCAAAAGAGTCAAGGTCATAATTTTCCTTTGCTTGCTGGCTATATGACACAGGGACTGGAGTACCCTATGTGCTCTGAGCTAAAGGCTCCGGGGTCAGCCCTCCCAGGGGGCTTCCTATCCAGCCATTAAAGATGAAACACACACTAAAGATGCGCTATGGTATTATGTCCATATCACCTTCACCATTAAACATCTTCACTTGTTTATTTTTTCCATATCCTGCCTTTCCCACAATGGATTACGGGGTCTTATAAAATGAACATACTATTATTTCTATATTTGTTGATATGAGCGTATAGAGAGATATGGAAGTTTTCACATAAAACTGTAAACAGCCACTAACCTGGAGGACACGATTAAAAGATAAGGGTGGTGGAAGAGAGATTACTATCATTTTCTTTATATGTATATGAATCATTTTACTTCATACAAAGAGGATGTGTTACTTTTGTAACTAGAGAAATAAAATTAATAAAGTATATATACTGTAACAAGATGAAAAATTGAAAAAATATCAGGGAAAAGAGAAAATATGGAGACTTAGGATGAAAGGTCAGGTGAGGAGAGTACACAGCCTTCATGAATTGGGGCAGAAATATGGATCTGAGTTTTTGACAGCCAATGAAAAGAAGGAAGTACAACCATTTACATGATTCATGGTGTTTGTAAGATAAAAACCAGTTGCTTCATCAAACTGCTCAAAACCAGTGATAAAAAAATCTTCAAATCAACCAGCAGAAAAGACACAGTATGTGTAGAGGAAGAAAGATAAGGATGGCATCAGATTTCTTATCAGATACAAGGCCAAGTAAGAAGACAGTGGAGTGAAAACTTCAAAGTACTGAAAGAAGAAAAGAAAGCCTCAACCTATCATTCTATATCCAGCAAAAGCAGCCTTCTGAAACAAAGGGGGGAAATAAAGACTTTTTCAGACAAACAAAAGTTGAAAGAATTCAGCATTAGCATACCCGCATGAGAATGTTAATATTCTTACAGCAAAAGGAAGATGATACCAGATGAAAATATGGATCTATATAAGGAAATATGACCTTCATGGAAAAGTATGTGTTAATTTTAATTATTTAAATATCTTTAAAATATAACTGTTCAAACCAAAATTAGTAACAACTGTGTGGGGCTTATAACATATGTAGAAGTAAAAACAACACAAAGATCAGGAGAGGGAGAAATGGAAGCATGCTATTGAGAGACACTCACACTATATGTGAATGCCAATTATGGCATTTTGCACAAACTCTTCCAAAACTGAAGAGGAGGGTAAACTTCCTAATTCATACTATAAGGCTGGTATTACCCTACACCAAAGCCAGAAAAGTATTTTATAAAAAATAAAGCTACAGAACAACACCCCTTAAGAACATGAGTATAGGGGCGCCTGGGTGGCTCAGTTGGTTAAGTGTTGGACTCTTGGTTTCAACTCCAGTCATGGTTTCACAGTTTGTGAGTTCAAGCCCTGTATTGGGCTGGAGCCTGCTTGGAATTCTCTCTCTTTTTCTCTCTGGCCCTCCCCTACTCTCTCTCTCTCTCAAAATAAATAAACTTTCAAAAAAAATTTTGAAAAGAAAAAAAAGAACATGAGTACACACATTATAAACAAAATTTTATGAAGAGGAGGACAACAATATAAGAAGAGGATTATGTATCATGACCAAGTGGAGTTTGTCTCAGGAATACAGGATTGGTTTGAGATCCTAAAATCATTTCATGTAATTCACCATACTAACAAACTAAACAAATTTGAAAAAAATATGATCAGTAGACACAGAAAAAGCATTTGACAGAACCCAACATAAATTCTTTATTAAAACCCTTTATTAAAACCCAGAAAAATGTGAATAGAAGGAAACTTCCCCAACTAGATAAAGGAAATCTACATCTATAGCTAACATACTTAGTTTTGAAATACTGAATGCTTTCCCCATAAGGTCAAGAAAAATTGAAGGTTGTCTGTGCTCTGCATTTCTTTTTTTTTAAATGTTTATTTATTTTGAGAGAGAGGGAGAGGAAGAGCATGAGTGGGGAAGGTGCAGAGAGAGAGAGACACAGAGAATCCCAAGCCGGCTCTAGGCTGTCAGTGCAGAGCCCGAGGTGGGCCAAAATCAAGAGTCAGACACTTAATCAACTGAGCCACACAGGCACCCTAGCACTCAGCACCTCTATTGAACATTGTACTGGTATTTCTAGACAGTGCCATCATACGGAAGATGGAAAGAAACTGTGTTTATTCATAGATGATATGATCATCTATCTATGTTGAAAATCTGTAGGATCTACAAAAAAGCTAATGGAAGCAATACATAGCTTAGGAAGGTTGGAGCAAAGAAGATCAGCATATGAAAATCAATTGTATTTCTATATATTAGCAACAAAAAATCAGGAAGTGAAATAAAAAACAGTAACACATATAATAGCAAAAAAAGTACTTAGGAGTAAATCCTACAGAAGGTATGAAAGACCTTCACTGAAAACTATAAAAAATTATTGATAAAAATTAGAAAAGACCTTAATAAATGAAGAAATATATTGTGTTCATGGGTTAAAAAACACAACATTGTTAAGAAGTTAGTTCTCCACAATTTGTTCTATAGATTCAATACATCTCAGTCAAAATCCCAGCAGAAATTGGCAGAAACTGGCAAACCAAGTGAAAAATTCATATGGAAATTCAAAGGACCTAGATTTGAATAAACATATTAATATGCAAAAAAATTAACTTTGATTCATATTCACACCATATTCCAAAATTAACTCAAGATGGATCATATGCCTAAATGTAAAAACTAAAACTCTAAAACTTCTAGAAGTAAACACAGGAGAAACTTTTTGAGGCCTTGGGTTAGGCAAACATTTCTTAGATCTGATACCAAAACATGATCCATAAAAGAACAAATTGGTAAATTGGATATCATCAAAATTAGAAATGTCTTTTCTTTGAAAGATACTCTTAAGTGAATGAAAAAAAGGACACAAAAAATTGGAAGAAAATCTTTGCAAAGCATATGTATTTGCTGACAGAATTGTATCCAGAATATAAAAAGAACTCTCAAAACTCAATAATAAAAGGATGCCTGGGTAGCTCAGTCGGTTGAGAGTCTGACTTCAGCTCAGGTATAGATCTCTTGGTTCAGTTTGTGGGTTTGAGCCCTCGGCATTGGGCTCTCTGCTGTCAGCACAGAACCCGCTTCGCATCCTCTGTCCCCCTCTCTCCCTGCCCCTCCCCAGTTTGCACGCGCCTGCGTTCTCGCTCTTAAAAATAAACATTAAAAAAAAACCTCAATAATAAGAAAACAAACAACTAAAGTTTTTAAAAAATGGGTAAAAGATTTGAACAGATATTTCACCAAAGAAGACATATGGATAGCAAATAACCATGTGAAAAGATGCTCAACATTGCATTAAGGAAATGCAAATTAAAAATACAATGAGATACTACTATTCACATGTATTAGAATGACTACAAAGAACAACCAAGTCACATGTTGGCAAGGATGTAGAAATGAAGGACTCTCATACACTGCTGGTGGGAATGTAATAGGTACAACCATTTGGGGAAACAGTCAATTTTTTGAAAAGTTAAAAATACACTTACCATATGACCCACCCATTCTACTCTTAGGTTTTTAACCAAGAAAAATGAAAACATATGCCTACACAAAGACTTATACAACAATGTTCATAGCAGATTTACTTTTAATAGCCCCAAACTGGAAAAAAACCCAAACATCTATCAACAGATGAATGGATAAACAAACTGTATGTCTACACATTGGACTATTACTCAGCAATAACACAAATAGAACCACTGGTGCATGCAATAATATGTATGAATCTTAAAACAATTATGCCAAGTAAAAGTAAAATAATTATAACAGGTAAAAAAAAAGAGTACATACTGTATTATTCCATTTATATAAAATTTTGGAAAAATGCAAACTAGTCTATAGTGACAAAAAGCAAATCAATAGTTGCCCAGGAATAGGAATGGATATAAGGATTGGACAGGAGAGGGAGATATCAAAGATTCATGAGGAAACTTCTGCAGATTTTACGCAACATTTCATGAGTGTATACATATGTCAAAACTTATCAAATCATATAGTTTAAATATATGCAGTTCATTGCATGTCAATTATGCCTCAATAAAACTATTTTTTAAATAAAAAGGAATCTGTGTTCTAGAGGGACAGATGAATTTCTTGTCCTTTAGGCAATTTTTTTCATATTATGGTCACTCACAGCTGAGCTTTTCGTAAGTATTTACCATGATTCAATAATGTTTGCAAAAAAAAGAAATCATTGCAGAGAAGTAAACTCCAACTGAGTGATATACTGGGTCTGGGTAGGGCCTATAGCCCAAGGGTTTGATGATCAGGCTTTGAGGTTTGGGCAGAGAAGCTGATAAAATGGGGAAATGTTGTCAGGATGACATCTGATGTCAGGGACACATCTAGGTCATTTGGCTCGCACATAGCTTCTAGGGTTGATTCTATCTGCTGAATGGGTGTCCTCTTTCTTGCTCACTGCTCCAAGCCCATCCTTCTTAGTGCAGAGAATGGCATTTGGCATGGAGAAGACCTGGGTTCCAGTGAAGGAAAAAGCTCTCCTTACTTGCTACAGCTTCCCTGTAATCACTCTCCCTCACTCCATTTTCAGCTCACACTTGTGCCAAACAACAGTCTTTCTGGGCATCTTGTTCTCCCTCTCACTGGTTCCAGATGTTGGCCAGCTCACACAGTACCAGCAGTACCATGGCCTGGGTTGCATATGAAGCAGAACTATGTTCAAAGACCTATCTCCCAAGAGCACTGACACATGGCCTTCCAGGCTTGGGGACTTAGGAGGCCACACCACTCCAGGGTTTGAAATGAGAAGCAGGAACTACAGATTGCCATATAAGAGCCAGACCCATTAATCTGACACAAACTTCCCTAGCTAATAATCAATAATAAAGTTGCTGTTTGTAATCAAGTAGTGTCTACTTGCTGCTTACTCACCACTCTCTTGTCCGGGACCCTCTGGGTAAACACCTTGTAGAGTCGCCAGCTCTTCCCCAGAATGGGGCCAAACACAAGGGAGGTCCCAATGCACAGCATGGATAGTCTTATCTACAGGGAAAAGGGACAGAAGCAAGAGGCATGAGAGGGATCTTAATTGTTCTCCACATTCTACTCTGCAAAGCTTCAGTCCACACAGGGCACGGGACAGATGCGGACCTCACTAAGCAATACAATGATCACCTCTGAGAGTACCCATTCAGAGGATAAAGGTAACCACCATCTACAGGAGACGCTGATTTAAAAAGATATCAAAAGTTGAACATTTTTCTCAAAACAAAAACTTAAGATTTAACCCACCTGAATGAGAGTTTCCATTGAGCCTCCCGCTAAAGCATCTCGATCTTGAATCCCGAAGAGGTAAATGCTACTGTAAGTCAGACAACTGCCAAGTAAGGTCACGATGTTCAGGTTGGGACTGGACATCTTCACAATCCTAGAGCGAATCAGGAAGAAGGACACTTACAGCCATGACCCTTTGCCCTGGGAGTGAACAGAGTTTCCCCACCAGTATAATCTCCAATGCAACCTCAGAGTGAAGGACCACTGGGAAGAAACTTCTTTATAGCCCTGTAAAAAATTGTTATGATTTATTTAAATTTATTTTCTAAAGGAACTAAATTCTGGCATTTCTTGCTTATATAACTCCAAGTCTTTTAAAAGAAGGCCAACTTCTAAAAAATAGGTGGTATTAGGGAAGAGTTAGGATTTCTCCATGAAATTTCTGGTTGCTAAGATACTGCTACATGCAGGCAAGTGAATGAATAACTAACAGGTAGATACCTAAAGAGATACAGTTTGGAGCCTTTAGAAGTGAGCTGGTAAACCACCGTTTGGAAAAGGTTTGGGATTTTTTTCATACACTATTTATTTGATATATACAATTGCTTTTCCTTTCTCTGACTGACTGAAAGAGAAAAAGGAAGCAAGGACTGAAGCAGGAACTTTGAGAAGGCTCTTTTGTCAAATAGTTTTAAATGAGTTTACAGAGCAATTCAAAGATTAGAGGGAGGTATGGCCAATCAGGGTCTCAGACATACCCTCGGCACCAACAGAGGCTCATGACAAGGTAAAAATGTGTGAAGTGGTTAACCTAAGGGGAAAACCAGGCTTAATCTGGACAGTGACTGATAACAATTAAGAAGTAAGGTAATTGTACTTAAGACTTTTAGTCTAAATAATGTATTCTACATAAATTCAATATTTCTATTAATAGTCACTTGATAATTATACTTAGTTATATTTTATTTTTATTTTTTTATTTTTTTTCAATATATGAAATTTATTGTCAAATTGGTTTCCATGCAACACCCAGTGCTCATCCCAAAAGGTGCCCTCCTCAATACCCATCACCCACCCTCCCCTCCCTCCCACCCCCCATCAACCCTCAGTTTGTTCTCAGTTTTTTTTTTAAGTTGTTGACTTATCAACTATTTTTTTCTTGTTTTTTTTTGTTTTTTTTTTTAAATGTTTGTTTGTTTATTTATTTATTTATTTATTTTAATATATGAAATTTACTGTCAAATTGGTTTCCATACAACACCCAGTGCTCATCCCAAAAGGTGCCCTCCTCAATACCCATCACCCACCCTCCCCTCCCTCCCACCCCCCATCAACCCTCAGTTTGTTCTCAGTTTTTAAGAGTCTCTTATGCTTTGGCTCTCTCCCACTCTAACCTCTTTTTTTTTTTTTTTCCTTCCCCTCCTCCATGGGTTTCTGTTAAGTTTCTCAGGATCCACATAAGAGTGAAAACATATGGTATCTGTCTTTCTCTGTATGGCTTATTTCACTTAGCATCACACTCTCCAGTTCCATCCACGTTGCTACAAAGGGCCATATTTCGTTCTTTCTCATTGCCACGTAGTACTCCATTGTGTATATAAACCACAATTTCTTTATCCATTCATTAGTTGATGGACATTTAGGCTCTTTCCATAATTTGGCTATTGTTGAGAGTGCTGCTACAAACATTGGGGTACAAGTGCCCCTATGCATCAGTACTCCTGTATCCCTTGGGTAAATTCCTAGCAGTGCTATTGCTGGGTCATAGGGTAGGTCTATTTTTAATTTTCTTTTTTTTTTTAATTTTTTTTAACGTTTATTTATTTTTGAGACAGAGAGAGACAAAGCATGAATGGGGGAGGGTCAGAGAGAGGGAGACACAGAATCTGAAACAGGCTCCAGGCTCTGAGCTGTCAGCACAGAGCCCGACGCGGGGCTCGAACTCACAGACTGCGAGATCATGACCTGAGCCGAAGTTGGCCGCTCAACCGACTGAGCCACCCAGGCGCCCCTATTTTTAATTTTCTGAGGAACCTCCACACTGTTTTCCAGAGTGGCTGCACCAATTTGCATTCCCACCAACAGTGCAAGAGGGTTCCCGTTTCTCCACATCCTCTCCAGCATCTGTAGTCTCCTGATTTGTTCATTTTGGTCACTCTGACTGGCATGAGGTGATATCTGAGTGTGGTTTTGATTTGTATTTCCCTGATAAGGAATGACGTTGAGCATCTTTTCATGTGCCTGTTGGCCATCCGGATGTCTTCTTTAGAGAAGTGTCTATTCATGTTTTCTGCCCATTTCTTCACTGGGTTATTTGTTTTTCGGGTGTGGAGTTTGGTGAGCTCTTTATAAATTTTGGATACTAGCCCTTTGTCCGATATGTCATTTGCAAATATCTTTTCCCATTCCATTGGTTGCCTTTTAGTTTTGTTGGTTGTTTCCTTTGCTGTGCAGAATCTTTTTATCTTCTTAAGGTCCCAGTAATTCATTTTTGCTTTTAATTCTCTTATCTTTGGGGATGTGTCGAGTAAGAGATTGCTACGGCTGAGGTCAGAGAGGTCTTTTCCTGCTTTCTCCTCTAGGGTTTTGATGGTTTCCTGTCTCACATTCAGGTCCTTTATCCATTTTGAGTTTATTTTTGTGAATGGTGTGAGAAAGTGGTCTAGTTTCAACCTTCTGCATGTTGCTGTCCAGTTCTCCCAGCACCATTTGTTAAAGAGACTGTCTTTTTTCCATTGGATGTTCTTTCCTGCTTTGTCAAAGATGAGTTGGCCATACGTTTGTGGGTCTAGTTCTGGGGTTTCTGTTCTATTCCATTGGTCTATGTGTCTGTTTTTGTGCCAATACCACGCTGTCTTGATGATGACAGCTTTGTAGTAGAGGCTAAAGTCTGGGATTGTGATGCCTCCTGCTTTGGTCTTCTTCTTCAAAATTACTTTGGCTATTTGGGGCCTTTTGTGGTTCCATATGAATTTTAGGATTCCTTGTTCTAGTTTCGAGAAGAATGCTGGTGCAATTTTGATTGGGATTGCATTGAATGTGTAGATAGCTTTGGGTAGTATTGATATTTTGACAATATTTATTCTTCTAATCCATGAGCAGGGAATGTCTTTCCATTTCTTTATATCTTCTTCAATTACCTGCATAAGCTTTCTATAGTTTTCAGCATACAGATCTTTTACATCTTTGGTTAGATTTATTCCTAGGTATTTTATGCTTGTTGGTGCAATTGTGAATGGGATCAGTTTCTTTATTTGTCTTTCTGTTGCTTCATTGTTAGTGTATAAGAATGCAACTCATTTCTGTACATTGATTTTGTATCCTGCAACTTTGCTAAATTCATGTATCAGTTCTAGCAGACTTTTGGTGGAGTCTATTGGATTTTCCATGTATAGTATCATGTCATCTGCAAAAAGCGAAAGCTTGACTTCATCTTTGCCAATTTTGATCCCTTTGATTTCCTTTTGTTGTCTGATTGCTGATGCTAGAACTTCCAACACTATGTTAAACAACAGCGGTGAGAGTGGGCATCCCTGTCGTGTTCCTGATCTCAGGGAAAAAGCTCTCAGTTTTTCCCCACTGAGGATGATGTTAGCTGTGGGCTTTTCATAAATGGCTTTTATGATGTTTAAGTATGTTCCTTCTATCCCGACTTTCTCAAGGGTTTTTATTAAGAAAGGGTGCTGAATTTGTCAAAGGCCTTTTCTGCATCAATTGACAGGATCATATGGTTCTTATCTTTTCTTTTATTAATGTGATGTATCACGTTGATTGATTTGCGAATGTTGAACACTTAGTTATATTTTAATTTTAAAATAATAACTGAGGAGGAAAGCATTCTTATCTTTGTACCTGGATTACCTGGCTGGCCACTTTAAAGTCCAGAGTCAAGGCAAAACCAGCTACTTAGTGCAGCCTACTTTAACGACAGGCAAAGTACTCAGAGGCATTAGACAGTTTGGCAGTGCTAGACTTGGAAACATCATAACTAACAATGGCCTGGCTTGATTATTTCGTGACTAGTGGCATAATTACATCCACACACACAAAAACACCAAACCATCGCCCTGAATCTCAGGTCCCAAGTACAGACATCATAGGCCAGTAAGTCCAGTTGAGCTTTATCCTGTCTCGTAGAAAAAACCTTGATTGTTTTTCTTCCTCTAAAAATGGGAACAAGTTTCATGTATTCCCCTTATAAAATGGGGACAAGAATAATACATGCCTCTCCCCCCACCAAAGAGTGGTGAGAATTCATTGAGATAATAAAGCAAAGTGTGGCACAGGACCTGGCACAGAGTAAGCTTGTTGCTAACATTAGCTGATGATATTAATCTCACTGTCTTCATGCTTTAGAAACCTACAAATCACCTTTTCCTCTCCTATTTATCACCTATACCCAATCAATTGCCAATTTCTTTCACTTGTGATTTCAAAATCCTTCTGCGTGGTCCCTCCCTCTCCATTCCTGCCACTACATGCACCCAGGATACAATCATGTTAGGAGCAATGGAAATGGAGACAGGTGGTGTGACAGATGGGAATCCTGGCTGTGCCAATCACAGCTGCATGACTTTGGGCAAGTCATTTACTCTAGCTTCCTGTTTCCTCATCTGTGTAGATAATATTATCCTTCATAGCCACCCCACAAATTATTGCAAAGAGCAAATGAGGTATGTGGCAAACTCTCTTGAAAACTCCAAGGTGATGCAAAAGTATTAATTTTTAGATTTTTGGTGTAACCTTTAGCTCTCTGTATCACCAATTTTTTCCTGTCCTAATATATTCTGCATATTACTTTCAGACCTATTTCTTAAAATACTACTTTCATCACTTAGGAAGAGAGCTACACATATACAGATCAATTTTGTTTACCTTAAGCCTCCTGTATACAAATTTAAAATCTAGCCCCTATCCTATCTATCCACTCATGTCATCATGTTTTCAAATTATAGACTTATGGACAGTAATCTTCATTAGTTTCTTTGGCTCTTCCCAGAAGAAGGGGAATCATGGGGTGAATATTGATTGCAAAAGTAAGAACAGTGTTAACCATCAGCTTCATGATGCATTTATTAAGTAATAACTTAAAGAGACCAGTGCTGGCACTGCTTTAGAAAAGGGGCCACCGCTGACCTGGGACTAGCTATTTGGTTCAGTCAAAAGCCTATGCACATGAAAAGATGCTCAACGTCGCTCCTTATCAGGGAAATACAAATCAAAACCACACTCAGATATCACCTCACGCCAGTCAGAGTGGCTAAAATGAACAAATCAGGAGACTATAGATGCTGGAGAGGATGTGGAGAAACGGGAACCCTCTTGCACTGTTGGTGGGAATGCAAATTGGTGCAGCCGCTCTGGAAAGCAGTGTGGAGGTTCCTCAAAAAATTAAAAATAGACCTACCCTATGACCCAGCAATAGCACTGCTAGGAATTTACCCAAGGGATACAGGAGTACTGATGCATAGGGGCACTTGTACCCCAATGTTTATAGCAGCACTCTCAACAATAGCCAAATTATGGAAAGAGCCTAAATGTCCATCAACTGATGAATGGATAAAGAAATTGTGGTTTATATACACAATGGAGTACTACATGGCAATGAGAAAGAACGAAATATGGCCCTTTGTAGCAACGTGGATGGAACTGGAGAGTGTGATGCTAAGTGAAATAAGCCATACAGAGAAAGACAGATACCATATGTTTTCACTCTTATGTGGATCCTGAGAAACTTAACAGAAACCCATGGAGGAGGGGAAGGAAAAAAAAAAAGAGGTTAGAGTGGGAGAGAGCCAAAGCATAAGAGACTCTTAAAAACTGAGAACAAACTGAGGGTTGATGGGGGGTGGGAGGGAGGGGAGGGTGGGTGATGGGTATTGAGGAGGGCACCTTTTGGGATGAGCACTGGGTGTTGTATGGAAACCAATTTGACAATAAATTTCATATATTGAAAAAATAAATAAAGTGACCTTACATTGAAAAAAAAAAAAAAAGCCTATGCAGTGGTACAACCACTAGTAGACTCTTCGAAGTCCAATAACTAAGGCTATTCTTCCCCATGGCTACACATAAGCATGAGCCATGAATATATGATGCTGACGTCCTTACCAAGCAGCCGCCCAAGTTTCACAGTCACACATGTCTGTATTGTTCAGATCACGGATGGGTTTGGGTAGGTTTCTTTCTTCATTCTTTTCTGGGACTATTTTATTTGAACACCACTCTACAATCAGATCTTCTTTGTGTAATTCAGTACTGCATGAAACCCTGATTTAGAATCCCCTCCCTCCTGATTTAGTTAGGAGGAGCCCAATTTAGTTATTTTTTGACAAAATATACATTACATAATCCTCACATCTCAGAAGTTGATGCAAATTCATTTTCTAAATGGACGTTATGGACTTACATATGTATATTTTTATATTTTTTGTAAAAAATTTTTACTTAAAACTTGCATCAGAAAAAAATGAATGGAAGATGGTTTACCTGTTTTGTTTGGCAAAGTTAACACCTGTGAAGTTACTGAAAGGTGAATCATCTATTCAGCAGATGTATTATGTATGTCTGAGGAATGTCTTTGCTACTTGAATAAGAATTCAAGCACCAATGTCACTTATGTTTTACTGTTGAACTAAAAGATGAAACCCACACATGCTGAATCTTTTAATCACCCACAAACACATACTTTCCACAAAACAAGACAATTTAAATATTATATACTTAATTATAAATATCTAGTCCCTTTGAGATTACCTGTGTTGCATTTATGAAGAGATAAAAGCTTGGACTGTGTTACTAGCACTCAGAAACAAGCTGGGTTGTTTTTTTTTTTTTTTTTTTTAAAGGATTGTATAGCTATCTCATTATCTTTTCTCTTCATTTATTAATTGGTAAAGACAAGAACTTTCTTGATGTTTCTATTCTCAAGTAAGTCTCAATACAAAGATAAATATCCATCTGTATTTGTATAAACCTGGATTATAATTTTAATACTCTTTAATGAATTCTGATGCTTAAGTGACATCCACCAGCTCACAGGTTTGATATATGTATTTTTAATGTTTATCTAGTTTTGAGAGAGAGAGAGAGAGAGTGAGTGAGTGGGGGGAGGAGCAGAGAGAGAGGGAGACAGAGGATCCAAAGCAAGTTCTGTGCTGATAGCAGAGAGCCTAGTGCAGGGCTTGAACTCATGAATCACAGGTATGATATATTTTTTAAAGTTTATTTATTTATTTTGAGAGAGAGACAGACAGACAGAACAAGTAGGGGAGGGCCAGAGAGAGAGGGAGAGAAAATCTCAAACAGGCTCCACACTGACAGCATGCAGCCTGATGCAGGGCTCAAACCCACAATCCATGAGATGATGACCTGAGCCAAAACCAAGAGTCAGACGCTTAACTGACTGAGCCATCCAGGCACCCCACAGGTATGATATTTTAAAAGTCTTTATCAAATATTGGTTTCTGAACTTAGAGGTTTATTATAACTGCTATGGAGGACTGACTGGTCATCCTACTCTTTCTTCTTAATTATGGTTAAGAACTGAGTTTGGAAACATGGCTTGCAAATGGGGCTGAGGGTACTTCTTGTGGCTATTAGAAAATTTTCCTAAAATGTGACAGGGCCATGGTTTCTAAAATGCTATATGAATTGATATAAATGATGTCACCAAGCTTTAAACAAACCAAGTATAAATGTCTTTCCAAAAACAATTTTTAATAAAACAATTAAGATTAAATCATGAGAAATCATTGAATTTCTTTTTCGATTCACTATTTTTGATCTATGTTACAGTGGGGTTATAAATCGATCTCATCTGGATATGTTCCAAACAGCTTTATCATTATGTTTTCTGGTTTGATTTAGCAAACACAATCATTTTGCTACCTTGCTTATTTCTTTTTATTTATTTATTTATTTATTTATTTATTTATTTATTTATTTATTTATTTTTGGGACAGAGAGAGACAGAGCATGAACGGGGGAGGGGCACAGAGAGAGGGAGACACAGAATCGGAAACAGGCTCCAGGCTCCGAGCCATCAGCCCAGAGCCCGACGCGGGGCTCGAACCCACGGACCGCGAGATCGTGACCTGGCTGAAGTCGGACGCTTAACCGACTGCGCCACCCAGGCGCCCCTACCTTGCTTATTTCTAATGTTTTAGGTTCAAAATCTAAACCCAATTCAAATTCTGCACATCTCAAAGCAATATCTGTGTGACTTCTAACCACTTATATTCTAACTCAGCATCATAATGGTGAGAGAAGACTGGCCCTGTCCCCTCCTCTCCTGTCTGGGCTACTATTCTAGGTGACCATCCTAGGAGCTTTCATTGACCTTTCAACCTCCAGAGTTCTAAATTCTTGGATCATAATGACTTCACTTTATTCCACTTTTAGATACCCACCCCCAGGGTCACACCCTGAGTGTTATGATCACTAAGAATGATTCCACTTCAGAAATTTTGAAAACCGACATCCCCCTCTTTGATCTCAATGTATCCAAAACCAAACTCTTAGTCTTCTCCCTTGACCTGTTCTTCCCACATTCTTCCCCAGTTCAGATAATGGCAATTCCATCTTTCTATTTGGTTGGACCCAAAATCTTGAAGTCATCTTTGATTCTTGCTCACCACCCACATCCAATCTGTCATGAAATCCTATTGGCTCTATCCTTGAAATACATCCAAAATCCAACTTCTTACCACCTCTGCTACCACCACCCTGATCAAAGTCTGACTTTGCATTTCTCATTTGGATTATTACAATAGCCTCCTAACTGGTCTTGCTGCTTCAACTCTGGACCCTTCCTAAGTCTATTTTCAACACAGCAGTCACAACAATCCATTAAAGGTAAAGCAGACCATGTCACTTCTCTGTTCAGAAGTCATCTGACTCAGAGGAAAAGTCAAAGTCTTTACCAGAGTGTACAAGTTATATTTTTGGTCCTCATTATCTATCTCATTTCCTGCTTCTTCCCTTTGCCCACTCCACCCCACACAGGCCTCCTTGCTATTCCTTGAAAACACCAGGCACTCAAAACTTCAAGGTTTTGAAGTGGGTGTTCTCCCGCTATAGAATATTCTAATTCATATATTTCCATGACTCATTCCCTCTTTCCTTTTATGTCTTTGTTCAAGTGTTACCCTCTCAATCAGGGCTACAACCCCATTTAAAATCACACTCTTTTGCCTGGGTGGCTCAGTCGGTTGAGCGTCCGACTTCAACTCAGGTCATGATCTCACAGCTCATGAGTTCAAACCCCACGTTGGGCTCTGTGCTGACAGCTTGGAGCCTGGAGCCTGCTTCCAATTCTGTCTCCCTCTCTCTCTGCCCCTAACCCACTTGCATTCTGTCTCTGTCTGTCTCAAAAATAAACATTAAAAAAAAATTAAAAAAAAAAAGGATTTTAAAATCACACTTTCTCAGAATTCCAAATCTTTCTTATCCTGTTCTAGTCTATCTCCATCCCACCATAGTACTTTTTACTGTCTAAGGTATTACACAATTTTATTTTTATTTATTTAAAAATTTATTTAAATTCAAGTTAGTTAATACATAGTGTAATAATGGTTTCAGGAATAGAATTTAGTGATTCATCACTTACATATAACACTCAGTGCTCATCCCAACAAGTGTCCTCCTTAATGCCCATCACCCATTTAGCCCGTCCCTCTACCACACACCTCCCCTCCAGCAACCCTTAGTTTGTTCTTTGTATTTAAGAGTCTCTTATGGTTTGCCTCTCTCTCTGTTTTTACCTTATTTTTCCTCCCTTCCCCTATGTTCATCTGTTTTGTATGTTAAATTCCACATATAAGTGAAATCAGATGATATTTGTCTTTCTCTTGACTTATTTCACTTAGCATAATACATTCTAGTTCCCATCCACGTTGCTGTAAATGGCAAGATTTCATTCTTTTTGATTGTTGAGTAATATTCATTATATATACATATACATATATATATATATGTATATACATATACATATATATACATATATATATATGTATATACATATATATACATATATATATATGTATATGCATATACATATATATATATATGTATATAGTTGTTTATCATCTTCTCCTCCCCACTGGAATTGGTCATGATGTACTCCCAGTACTAGAACAGTACCTAGCATATGGAAAACATTCAGTAAATACTTCATGAATGAATGAATAAGTCCCCTATCCTCTAGCCCTTTCATATGCTCACTTCTAATGCACTTGCTTATTGACAGCCTACAGACCTCCATTTCCCTGTCTCTTCAGCTTCCTCACAGTCTCCTTTCTCTGCCCAATGTGAAACCTCTGGTTGGTCATCTGAACTGTTCTCTCAGCAACACCCACTTCCTTTTCCAAACAAGCTCCTTTGCTGCATCTGCCTGACAGAACTCCCATCAAAATTTCAATCGATTGTTTGCCTTTATATCCAAGCAGCTGGGTGTTGGGGGAGAAAATTATGTAACCTTGTAGACTGTTGCCACCAAAACCAATAGCCTCCAACACCAATCAGCAGGGCTTACTGTACTACCAGCTAACGTTTTTATTTGTTCTATGAGGTACTCTTTAACGTTTTCTTTGTGAGTGACCCACCTCATTAGTTTCAAAGAAATAAGAGCACATATCTGTCTGGATGATTTCTCAGTCTAGGTTTGGTGCCCTCCTCTATAGCTTTATAATACCCCATGGTATATGTGCATCAGTACAATTGTCATGTTATATTACTAGCTTTTTATGTTCGTCTCACTAGACAGTTTCTACCCCTCAAAAGCTGGGCTGTTTCTTACTCATCTGTATCTCAGCTCCTAGCATAGTCTTTGCAAAATGGCAAGTAATCCATAACCTTTTGTTGAATTAATGAATGAATTCATTAATAGATATGAAAGGCCCATCACTTCTTCCTTTCTTTGTTCTCTTCCCTAATCTCATTTTTCCTTGGCAATGCTCTCCTCTGTTAGGCAGAAGGATGAGGTTCTCATCCTCCCAAAAGTATGCCAAATGGCTCTAAAGCAGCAGAGATCTCTGACAGAGGGAGAGTCAAGATTTGGTTCAATGTCTGTGTGTTAAGACAAGAGGGTACATTCTGGGTTATGGTAGGAGTTTTAGAAAGCCCCTCCTGGAATGGCTAAGAACTTCACGGCATTACTAAATACAAAAGGGCCAAGATATTTTGGTTGCTGTGGACATCCACAGACACTGGTTTTTGACAAATCTACACATCACAAACCATCACTGAAAAGCCTTGTCATTTGGGTGATCTACTCCTTTGCTTCCCCACTCAGCATGGTGCTGAGGAAGTCTAAAAATAAATGAGAGAAAGAATCCTAACAGGATGCTTGTGAAGCTTTTTGTGCTCCCATTCTCTTTGTTTCTAGGAAAGTGCAGCGTCTTGGGGATGTATATATTCATATATGCACACACACATGTGTTTACTTGTCTCCAATGAAATCAGGCCACTTGAAAGATTTCTTTCCATTGGCTGAGTTCTTCCTGGAGAATTCCCCCAGGAAATGCTTTTGTCCAATATGTCTCTTACATCATGTGTCGAGGGCTATGTAGGCTCAGTGATATGATGACAGCCCTTGTCAAGCAGTTGACGAATGAGACCTCATCTTCACGACCACACAGATTACAGTCTCAGCTGACATCTGCTCAGAGGTTAACAACATGCATCCCATTTCCTGGCTTCAGAAAATCTGCTGATCTTGGACTGATTTGCTGCTTGCAGCTAGGCTAGGATGCATGCCTTCTCTTTATATGCTTGCAGCCACTAAATTATGTTTTGTAGCAAGCCCTGCTTCTTGTTCAGGATGGGCCTTGCCTCTCTAAATTTGCCTGCTTTCCTCTAGTTGTAGTGTCTGCATCATTTTGTTTTACATGGGGAGAGTGAACTCCTATCTCCTATTTTGTCAGCTCAGGCCTACAGCTGCTGAAGCTGGAGATGAACTGGAAGAACAAAGACATTCTGCCTGCAGGACAGCTGCATGATTAGTGGTGGTTGCACTTGCTGAAATCTACATTCCCTTCCCGATCTTCCCTTCTCAGCTTATTGCAGAGACAAGTTTCTTTTCCCTACTACTGGCTTATTAATAAGCCAGTCACACTTTGTATTTCTGCCTCTCTACCTTAAGCAGGAACAACAGGCTGACCTGGTTATCAGAGAGGCTTTAGAATTTACATCCCAATCAATCAGTCCCCCAGTCAATCAATCAATCAATCACAGAAATATTTAACTATTAAATGCAAAAGAAAACTTGCTAATGATCCTGCCCCCAAGTTACCCTTTAGCAGATTACCTCAGTGTTTGGATGTTTTGTGAGTTATTACCTTTTTTAGTGATCTTCCTGTGTCAAACATTAATTCAACAATTTCTAAATATCTATTTGTTAAAGTATTAAGAAGAACTGAAGATAGGAAGGCAAATATGATATAATTTCTGTCCTCAGCTCACTTGGACACCACCTCCCTGGTTTCCATATTTTCACTACAATGACAATTTCTTTTTGTTCTGCCTTTTCTCTTTTAAAATAGAATAAAATTTTAATATTAGCAGTTGTTTTCTCAGTAGCCACTGGGTCATTTAACAAAATCTATGTATATGAATGCATGTTCATTATAGATATTTATATGTGAATATGCATATAGATTTCTAGTGAACAAATTTCAGAATATATAGCTCTATATAAATATATAGTCTATACAAATAGGCCTAAGGATCAATTTTAAAAAATACATCCTTGCAAATATTTTTAAAGCTAAAATGCAGAAATTTAGATATAAGACCAAATGCCCATTATTTCATTTTACCAGCACACATTTAGGACAGTAGTGAAAAAGCATATGGATAAATTCAAGATAAGCTGGTGATAAGAGGGGGGAAAAGAGCCCTCAAGGGTACCCTTACTAGAAAGGAGCTTGTAGGGGCACTCGGGTGGCTCAGTCAGTTGAGCATCTGACTTTGGCTCAGGTTATGATATCACGGTTTGTGAGTTCAAGCTCCATATTGGACTCTCTGCTGTCGGTGTAGAGCCCACTTGGGATCCTCTGTCCCTGCCTCTCTCTGCCCTTCCCTCACTCATGCTCACTTTCTCTCTCTCCAAAACATAAATCACCATTAAAAAAAAAAAAGAAAAGAGCTTGAATGGCTTTAATGAGGAGTAATATGGCCACATTGCACACCAATTTTTTAAAAAAATTGTTTCTAAATATATTTTTGCCATGACTCATGCAGTTGTAATATATTTTAAATGTGTTTTTATTTTATTTTTTAATGTTCACTTATTTATTTTTAAGAAAGAGAGAGGGAGATGGAGCGCCTGGGTGGCTCAGTCGGTTGGGTGTCCGACTTCGGCTCAGGTCATGATCTCGCGGTCCGTGAGTTCGAGCCCCGCGTCGGGCTCTGTGCTGACAGCTCAGAGCCTGGAGCCCATTTCAGATTCTGTGTCTCCCTCTCTCTCTGCCCCTCCCCTGTTCATGCTCTGTCTCTCTCTGTCTCAAAAATAAATAAACGTTAAAAAAAAAATTTAAAGAAAAAAAAAAGAAAGAGAGAGGGAGAGAGGGCATGGGAAGTGAGAGAGAATCTCAAGCAGGCTCTGCACTGTCAGCACAGGGCTCCATGTTGGGCTCCATGCAGGGTTCGAATTCATGAACCAGGAATCGTGACCTGAGCCGAAATTGAGAGTCCGATTCTTAACTGACTGGGCCACCCAGGTGCCCTTTAAATGCATTTTTTAAATGCCAGGGGGAAAAAACACCACTAGAAACACAAAAATCCTCTTCACTCATATAACCTCAGACCCACCCTACAGTGTAGGCATGTGTTGTAATTTATAAAGCAGTGATTTCAGCTTCCTTTCTCCCCTCAGCTTTGGGAGAAGGCCTTGCCTGGGCCAATCCCTAGCAGGAGACTTGCAGCACTTCCCAAAGGGCACAGCAGATGCCCTGATTTTAAGTAGAGCATAAAGCACAAGCACAACTGGCCCCATGAAACACCCAATCATGGGAGAGAGACTATAAACCAGAACACTATCTATCATCTACCAGGTAACATGTACATTGATGTCTTTGAGGCATAAAACATTTGCCTGCCATGCTGGGAAGGTTTCCTTTCCCTCTTCCCCTCCTTTCTGGTCCTCAGGATTGTGGCAGGAGAACTTTGGGCCTGAGTGAGTCTGAGAGGAATCCTGACCAACTCCGCTGCTGGAATCATTCCCCACTGGGCCAGAATCTGGGAAGAATTCATGATGCTGGGACTGGGTTTTACCTAGCTTTACCTATCAGCACCTTCTACAGGGCCCTGAACCTAGTGGAAACTCACTGTTTGTTATTCTGGATAAATCATTAGACTTAAAAGGCTCTTAGAAGTCCTGTACTTAAAAGAGATAAAAGGGAGACTGCTAGCAAGGTGTGATCTGCTTGCTCCCCACCACTCTGCCCCCACAAATTGCCTAGGACAGGATTGGCGTCTAAGGGTCATGAGAAACACCACTTAAACCAGTGATTGCCCCTGACTTTCTCATTTTACAATGACAGGACCTGCATGCAGTTTTACAGCCAGATGGGGACCACAATGGGACAGCTAATGCAGATGTCCTGATTCCTGGTTCCCTCCTATGTTCCTTCACTTCCCCTCTGGATTACCCTGGCCACCTGGGACCCTGTGTCCATCCTACTGATAATGAACTTTTGCTAGGGGCCTTTTTGATCCTGGTTTCTAATGTCCAGCAGCAGCACTGGGGGCCAAGCATTTTCACCTGCCTCCTCAACTGAGGCTCCTCAAAGGTGCCATTTGCTAGCATTTATCATCAAGAGGACAAAGAGGAAATCCTGAGTTCTCTGCAGTGCCTTCTGCTGGGCTCTGCCTACCCTTTTCAATTCTGAGTGCTGGCCTGGACCTTGGACGTTGGCAGGGCTCCCTTCATGGCTCCTGGCTTTACCTACTGGCTGGAATCCCAGACTGCATTCTTGCCACAACTGGCTTTGGGCTTTTGGTTTCCAACACTGCCAAAAGTCTTCAAGTCTTAGCCCCAGAATGGCCTGGAAGTGTCTGCCCTAGGCTGTGACAAGAGTTGTGTATTCTATCCTGTAATCTGTCATGAAAGGAACAACTATTAGATAATCTGTGTGTGTTTAAGCAGCTTTCGTGGATTAACACTGAGGCTAACATGATGCAGTGGGAAAAGCATGGGCTTTTCCAAGTAGACAGACTAGACCAACTAGCTATGTATGGTGGGTGATTTGCTTAACCATGCTCAGGTGGTTTCTTTATCTGAAAATGGGGAAAATAATATTTATCCTCATGAGTTCTATAAAGGTCAGAGATAACATATCTAGAACAAAAAGCACATAAGAGGCCTGTAATAGAAAGTAACAACCATGAATTTTAAGTTAAATTGTCTGAATTTACACATATAGGGACTAAATGCTGATTTTAAGATGAGTTTGAAGTACTGAAGGATCCTGAAATACATCTGCTTATCAAAAATTACATTGTAGTCAGAATCATCTGAATGCATGTGTTTTCTATTCCTTAGAATATTGACAATTATATGGAATAATTTATAAGAGTGGCCAACATTGACTATATACTTAATATTTGCTAGGCAGTTGCTAAGGGCTCTACACACACTATTGAACGCAATCACAGAATTCTGAGATATATAGTATCATTACTCCTATTTTTAAATCGGGAAATGAGATTCAGCAAAGTTCAATAAAGCGATCTAGTCACATGCCTAGTGAGTGATGGGGCAGAGATCTGAAGTGGAGTTTGATTCCAGAGCCTGGGTTCTTATGCCATTTAATCTTTCACTGCTGACACACTTCACCTCTTGTGAACATTGTTAAAGAGTAACCCTTATCCCCCTCTCTCTGCTTTCTCACCAAGGTCTATTGAAGAAAGGTTTTTCCTACCTCTCTCCCCATGTGGGAAACTGCTGAGGACAAAGTTTTCACCTCCCTCTCCACCCCAGTACCCGCCCCCCTCCAACCTCCCAGGTAACAGGGGTGAGCACTCAGACTAGAGAGAGGCTAACAGGCCTGGACCAAGTTCTACCAAAAGGTCTCCAAGGTAGGAATCTCCACTCCTCTCTTCTCCTTCCTCATCTCTACCAGAGGTAGAGCTCTACAAGAGCTCTCTCTGCACCACTCCCTGGTCCCCATTTTAGCATCATGTCAAGTAGCGCTTTCTAATTTGGCTTTCACCCCAAATCCTTTCCGCAAAAAACCTTTTTAT
This sequence comes from Panthera leo, assembly GCF_018350215.1. Taxonomy (NCBI): domain Eukaryota; kingdom Metazoa; phylum Chordata; class Mammalia; order Carnivora; family Felidae; genus Panthera; species Panthera leo. The sequence goes on from NC_056687.1 coordinate 65,828,035, forward strand.
TTTGACATTATCTGAGACTCATAAGAAGTTGCAAAACAGTTTCAACCTTCACCCAGCTTTCTCCAAAGACAACCTCTTACATAACTAGATTACATTACCAAAACCAGGAAATTGACAGTGGTGCAATGCTATTAACTATAGACTCTATTTGAGTTTCACCAGTTTTTACATGTGCTCTGTGTGTGTGTGCACATGTGTATAGTTCTATTAAATTTATAATACATAGAGATGAATGCAACTACCACCATAATTAGGATGCTAAACTGTTTCAACGTGCAAACAAAACAAAACTGGTATCAAATTATCCCTTTATAGTCACACCCTTCACCCAACTATAACCTCTGGCAACCTCTCATCTGTTATTTATCACTATAAATTTGTCTCTTGAGAATACAATATAAATAGAATCACACAGTGTGTAACCTCTTGAGCTTGGCTTCTTTTATTCAGCATAATGCCCTTGAGATTCAGCCAAGTTGTTGCAAAGTAATAATAGCTTGTTCCTTTTTATTGTTGGGTAGTTTTCCATTATATGGATGCACCACAGTTTGTTTATCCATTCACCTGTTGAAGGATGTTTGGGTTGTTTCTATTTTCTTATTATTACAAATAAAGCTGCTGTAAACATTTGTTTTCGTGTTTTCATTTCTGTAGGATAAAATACCCAGGAGTACTATTCCTGAATTGCACAGTGAGCATATGTTTGATTTTATACAAATCTGCCAAACTTTTTTCCAAAGTAACCACCATTTTACATACCCATCAGCAATGTATGATACATCCAGTTTCTCTGCATCCTTGCTGACACTTGGTATTGTCAGTATATGTGCTTTTGGCTTGTGTGACACATGTAAGCCTTTAAGAGTAAAAACATCATTTGATTATTCAGTCCTGTGTATTTGTATGCACTCTAACTGGACCAAATCCTGGAGGGGATGGAGTATGTTTTAGGCTCCGAATTCTTATCAAGCACCTCCTATGTGCCAGGCCCCTTGGCAGGTGATAGGAAATATTGTATTTGACTTGAGGACCCAATTTATAGTAGAGGAGATGGATAAGTGTATAGGTAAGTATAATTATGAAACCATGTGGTAAGTTATATAGGTATATGTAAAGTGCTATGGGCATTGCTAAGGGAACTGTTCCTTAGAAAGGTGGTTCTGAGATTTTAGCATTGGTAAGAATCACCTGAAGAGCTTGTTAAAATACAGATATGGTCATGATCCCCTAGAGTTTCAGATTCAGTAAGGTCTAGGGTAGGACCCCAAGAATTTCTATTTCTAACAAGTTCCCAGATGATACTGATGCTGCTGGCCCAGGGCCCACATTTTGATGGAGAAGAATTTGTCTTAAAGTATGAATAGGAGTTTGTGAGGTGCAAAATGAGAAGAGTCATGAAACAAGGAAGAACATGAACAAAGATATGGTGATAAAAGTATGTGGTATGCTTGAGAAACAGCTATTACCTTATATAATGAAAGCACAAGTTACTTTAAAAGGAATAACCAAGGGGAAAAAAAAGGTTAGAGAGGGAGGGAGCCAAAACATAAGAAACTCTTAAAAACTGAGAACAAACTGAGGGTTGATGGGGGGTGGGAGGGAGGAGAGGAGGGTGATGGGTATTGAGGAGGGCACCTGTTGGAATGAGTACTGGGTGTTGTATGGAAACCAATTTGAAAATAAATTTCATATTTAAAAAAAAAAGGGATAAGCAGAAATTGTAGATTAGAGCCAAACTACAAAAGATCTTAAATGGTTACCTAAGGAGTTGTATAAGCAGTAGAAGTCTATGTTTGAAAACCAGGTCTGCGTTTGTAAAAAAAAAAAAAAAAAAAATGCTGGAAAGAGAATAGTAGCTACATTGGAAATGGGCTAGACTAACTAGGGGGCTACTGCAGTAACCCAGATGAAAAGTAGATCAGGGCTACACTTGGGCAATGGAGATGGGCAACAGAGGACAGATTAAGAGACATCTGAGAAGTTAAATATCTGAGATTTGGTGACTAACTGGATGTGTAGGGAGACAAAGGAAAGCAGAATGAGGAATGGATGGAGGGTAGTGCTATTAACTGAGATAGAAACTACACAGAGGTAGAACAATATTAATGGTAAGGTTTGAGTCTGGTTTTTGGTCATGGAATCTGAATTGACTAAAGAATGTCAATCTCACAGTATCAACTGTGAAGTCAGAAAAAGGGATTTTAAAGAGGCGGGGCTTGGGGATATGTTGTAAGAGGGATTAAGACTAGGTCAGGGGTATAGCATAAAAAGTGAATGAAGACTGGAACTCAGGGTGATATCAACATTAAATGGGTAGGTGGAGTGCAGGAGCCAATGGAGGCAGCTGATAGGAAGCAAAAACATTTATGTATGGTAAAGCTAATAAAAGAGAAGATTTCAGAAAGGAGCAACAGAGGAGATGGTTAAGTGTTATATGGATTGAGGCTAAGTAGGATGAAGTCTAAAAAGAGATCAATTAATTTAATGACCTGAGTAAGGGTCATTTCAGTGGAATCAGGGCATGGGTTGAAGAATGAATTGGAGATGAGAAAGTGGAGGTGGCTAGTGAAGACCACTTTTTTTTTTTTTTAATGTTTATTTATTTTTGAGAGATAGAGAGACAGAGTGTGAGCAGGTAAGGGGCAGAGAGAGAGGGAGACACGGAATCTGAAGCAGGCTCCAGGCTCTGAGCTGTCAGCACAGAGCCTGACTCTGGGCCTGAACTCGTGAACCGTGAGATCATGACCTGAGCCGAAGTCAAACGCCTAATTGACTGAGCCACCCAGGTGCCCCAAGACCAATTTTTAAGATGGTTGGTGGTAAGAGGATGGTGAGATATGGCCAATACCAATAATCTGTTCTGGAGGACTTCTAAAGTCTCAAGAGTAACACCAACAGTTTCCAGCAATTAGTATTCATTTGTCTACCTGACTTGAAATATGCAAAACACAGAAAACTATTTGATCAACTTCTAATGAATTCACAGGGGATGAATTCCGGTGTTGTAATCACTCTGGTTTCTTCCTCAATAAATTTAGAGGCACATGATTAGTTTAGTCTCATTGTCTTTTGGCTTCTGACCACTCCCTGTGCCCTACTATTAGCAGCAAGAGATTCCACTGTTATTCTAGCTTCTCCCTTTTAATGGATTTAGACAATCCCTTTATGTATTTTGGACTCTCTTCAAAGGTGCTTCTCAAAGTCTTTTTTCCTATTTCATACCTAACCCGACAAACTCTGTGGGCTCCCTGCTTTCCTCTGGGGAGCTTTTTACATTCTTTGAAAGATGTCATTTTCCCTCCACTGTGACTGTCACATTTTTAAGTGCTTGGATTTTTCTTTTTTATTCTCAGTTACTCTTTCCCTATACTTCCAATAAAGTCTCTTAAAATAGTCTCCAATATCCTTCTGACTTTCAAAAGCCTAAATTTCAATTTTCTGCTAGTTAATACTCACATTTTGTCATAGTTTCTTTTTGAACATTGAATAGTTGAGATGCATTTTCTGGGATTATGGATTTAATTGTGTCATGATTAGTCACATTTATTGGCTCACGAGTGGTTACCTCCTAAGATCTACTCCTAGTCACTAGGCAAGAACCAAGCCAGGACATTTTCTCTAAATGTTGCTGGCTTAAAACTTCCTGTGATAGGAAAATCCGATTTAAAAAAAGTCATTAAAAAGCTCACCTCTACCTTTTGACCTGATTAGGCTTTTTATAATTCATATTTAGTTAAATTTCTGTTTTAAGTTTGTTTGTTTGTTTATTTATTTAGAGAGAAAGAGAGAGAGAGAGGGAGAGCACATGTGTGCACATGTGTATGGGGGGAGGGGAAGAAAGAGAGGGAGAGAGAGAATACCAAGCAGGCTGTGAGCCATCAGCACGGAGCCCCATGCAGGTTCGATCTCATGAATCATGAGATCATGACCTGAACCAAATCAAGAGTTGGATGCTTAGCCAAGTGAGCCACTCAGGAGCCCCTAGTTCAATTTCTAATACTTGGCCTAATTTCTAAGTTTCTAAGTGTTCAGCATTTCTATATTGGTATCATCAGCTTGGTCATCTAGTCTATTACACTGATTCTCAAACATTAGAATTCACTGCAGAATTTTTTTTAAAATGCTGCTGGTGTTCTACCCCTAGATATTTTGATTTAGCTGGTCTAGGGTGAAGCATGGGTATTTTTAAAAGCTCCTGAGAGATTCTAATGTGAACCAACTTTGAGAAATCGCTGGTTTAAGTATATTCCTAATTAAAATAATAAGTTTGAAAATTGTAAAAGGATTTAGGGGTGCTGGGTGGCTCAGTTGGTTAAGCATCCACTTCGGCTCAGGTCATGATTTCATGGTTCGTGAGTTTGAGCCCTGCATCAGGATCAGCACTGGCAGTGCAGAGCCCGCTTGGTATTCTCTCTCTCCCTCTCTCTCTGCCCCTCCCCCAATCATGCTTTCTCTGTCTCTCAGAATAAATACACTTAAAAAAAATGTCAAAGGATTTGAATAAGTATTTTTTCCAAAGAAAATATACAAATGACCAAAACGTACATGAAAAAATGTCCAACATTATTAGCTATCAGGGAAATGCAAACTGAAACCACAATGAATTGAGTAAAATCAAAACCACAAAACCACATTACATCCATTAGGATGGTAACAATAAAAAAGACAGACAATAATAAGTGTTGACAATGATGTGGAGAAATTGAAACCCTCATACACTGCAGGTGAGATTGTAAAAAGATAGAGCCACTTTGCAAAACAGTTCAGCACTTATATAAATACATTATAACCTAACAATTCCACCTCCAGGTGTACATACCCAAGATAAAGGACAACACATGTCCACACAAAAATTGTACATGAATTTTCATAGTAGCATATTATTCATAATGGCTAAAAAAGTGGAAAACAATCAAATACCTGCCAACTGATGAATGAAAAAACAAAATATGGAATACCCATTTAATGGAACATTATACAGCCATAAAAATGAATGAAGTATTATCTCCTACTACAACATGGATGCACTTTGTAATCATTATGCTAAGATAATGCTAAGTGAAAGAGGCCACACACCATGGGCCACATGTTGTGTAATTCCAATTATATGTATGGTCCAGATTAGGCAAATCTATAGAGGCAGAAAATAGGGCCTCATGTTATATAATTCCAGTTATATGTATGGCCCAGATTAGGCAAATCTATATAGGCAGAAAAGAGACCAGGAGTTGCTAGAGGCTTGCAAGGAGGAAGGAATGGGGAGAGACTGCTAATGGGTATGAGGTTTCTTTTTTGGGGTAATGAATGATCTGGAATTGGACAGTGGTGATGATTACCCAATCTTGTGAATGAAATAAAAACTACTGAATTATATACTTAAAAATGTGAGTTTCATGGTATGTGAATTATATAGCAAAAGAAAAAGAGAACAAGTATATTCCCATTATTATCTTATATATCTAAGAAATGCTTACCCATAGAGATTTGAGTAAGACTCCCTTTGCCAATAACATTTCTATTGTCCTACTGTTTGTTGTAAGTCTCACACAAAACTAGGTCACCTCCTCCCTTTTCTTCTGAGAATCTAAAGTCAAGAGTAAAGTCTCATAATGTACCAGAATAAAACATCTGGCTTTGGTCATATAAGGAATATAAATAAATTCTAGAGGAGGAAAACTGGAATGGCAGGGTCTTTACTGAATGAGGATAGATCATTCTGCAGCCTGGAAAGGGGAAGGCCAATGGGGATGTGAAAAAACCTACAAAATCATTAAGAGATCTTGAGTAAGGCAAAATGAAATTCTGGAATACTTGAAAGAGAAGATATCAAAGATTCAGATATGCAAATTGGGACATGAAAAATAAAGTAACAAGGTCACAAAACAGGCAGTGATTTAAGAACGATCATTATCTCCTAAGAGATGGTATGGGCAATAAAAAATAGGAAATGGTCCTGTAATAGATTATATGATCAAAATGAGTTATTACTAATAGGAGTTTTTCTTTCTTTGTCTTTAAAATTAAAAAAAATATTAATTGTGGCAAAATACAGTAAAATTACATACAATAAAATAACCATAAAAATTATGATCCTAACCATTTTTAAGTGTACAGTTCATTAGTATTAAGCATATTCACATTGTTGTGCAACCAATCTCCAGAACTTTTTCATTTTGCAAAACAGAAACTCTATACCCATTAAACAACAATTAACTGAACATTACCTGAAACTCTGTACCCATTAAACAATAATTCCCCATTTCTCCCTCTCCCCAGTACCTGGCAACCACCATTCTATTTTCCATTTCTTTGAGTCTGATTATGCTAGATACCACATATAAGTGAAGTCATACAGTATTTATCTTTTGTGATTGGCTTATTTCACTTAATATAAAGTCCTCAAGTTTCATCCATGATGTAGCATGTGTCAGAACTTCCTTCCATTTTAAGCCTGAATAATATTCCATTATATGTATATAGTACGTTGTGTTTATCTATTTATCTGTTGATGGACATTTGGTTTGCTTGTTTCTCTTTACCTGAGAGGTGGACCCAATCACTAAGATTGACATCTAGAGGATTAACCTATCTTCTTTTCTTTTTAGGTTTATTTATTCTGAGAGAGACAGAGAGTGAGAGTGAGAGAGAGAGAGAGAGAGAGAGAGAGAGAGAGAATTACCGTGTGTGCATGCACATGAGTTGGGGAGGGGCACAGAGAAAGAATCCCAAGCAAGCTCCGTGCTGTCAGCACAGAGCCTGACACGGGGCTCAATCTCATGAGCTGTGAGATAATGACCCAAGCTGAAGTCAAGAGGTCTTAAACTTAAGACTTAAATTACTGAGCCACACAGGCACCCTCCCCTTTTTTAAAATATCTATCTTCTCTTAATAAGGTGCTTGGTATTACTATCAGAGACAGAAACACTGTCAGAATTGGGACTCAAATTGTGGTTGAAGAAGTTATGCCAGAGGAGTTTGAATTCAGGAGTCCAGGCCATAAGATTAAGACACATAAGCCAGATGCTGAGAGCATCAAAGTAAAGGCCGTAGTGGTAATTTAGGGATTGAACATACAAGGATGTCTAAAACCAGATCGTTCTGAGGAAGAGTCAATAAAGAAATAAATTGAGAGAGAGAATCAAGCAAGGTCAGAGAGTGCACAAAATAAGCAGAAATCCCAGTGAGTGAGGGATTGGTATCAGAGAGATGCAGGCTAATGTACATGTCTAAGAGTGAGGTCTAGGATTCTGGCAGGCAGTGGGCCACCAGAAAGGAATAGACTCTGAATAGTCACTGGCTGCTAACCCCCCCACCCCCCACCCCTCTGCGCCAGAGCATGCTGACCTGATAAAGAGAAGGGGGAGAATAGAAACAGATAGACCAGGCCCTAGAAATTTATACTAAATTTAGAGGTAACTCCCAATATCCAAAAGGGCATGGCTACTTTGATATCCATCCCTGCTGGTGTCAGTATCTTTAGGGGTTAGATTTGGTGAGGCTGCACGGATATCTATGTAGCAGGGATTCTTGGGGTCTAGAGAGTGTTAATTATGTTCTGAAGGTTGTAGTGGGGCCTGCTATAAAATGAATTTAGTACTAATTTAGAACACTTATTTTCATGTGCCTACGGCCAAAGTATGCCCAGATTCTGGGAGTGGCACTAAACTGATAGTTGGGAGTTAAGGGGGGCTGGTTGCAAAAAGAAGAGTTTAGAGTTTAGAAGACAGTTCTTTGCAATTGTAGGACATTGATCTAATATGAAATTTCTCAAGATGGGAAATAATTTCTCAAGGAGTTACATAAACAATACTACCAGTCTGTTTTTCTTTTCTATTTTTCTTCTTTTAAAGAGTTCAGAGGAAGGGCACCTGGGTGGCTCAGTCGGTTAAGCGTATGACTTTGGCTCAGGTCATGATCTCACGGTCTGTGAGTTCGAGCCCCGCGTCGGGCTCTGTGCTAACAGCTCAGAGCCTGGTGCCCATTTCAGATTCTGTGTCTCCCTTTCTCTCTGCCCCTCCCCTGTTCATGCTCTGTCTCTCTCTGTCTCAAAAATAAATAAACGTTAAAAAAAAAATTAAAAAAAAAAAAGAGTTCAGAGGAAAATCAATGAAGATAACAATATTTCTGGGGCAAAATATTTAGCATTACAAGTTTAAAATGTAAATTTTATATATGAATTCAATAAGGAATACATTTAAACCTTGCATTGCCACATAATCATCTATTTTGTGGAAAACAATAAAAATGATACACTTTTCCAATATGTGTCCATTAAAACCAAAAGGTTAAGTTTTACTTCTTCCTTTATTGACAACTTTGGATGCATTTTTAGGTTTTGGTTCCCAAAGGGCATTTGTCGGGGCACCTGGGTGGCTCAGTTGGTTAAGCGTCCAACTTTGTCTCAGGTCATGATCTCATGATTTGTGAGACTGAGCCCTGCATCAGGCTCTTTACTGTCAACACAGAGCCTGCTTCGGATCCTCTGTCCCCACCTCTCTCTGCCCCACACCCTCTTGCCTGCACTCGTTTTCTCACACTCTCTCTCTTGCTCTGTCTGTCAAAAATAAATAAACACCAAAGGACATTTTTCACAAATCTTGAAGCTGCATCTCGGTCCAGCTTGCCAGCCTTCCTCTTCTCTGTTATTTTCTTGACTCTGTTCATGTACAGTCTAGGTACAGATGTGTAGGAAAAAACAACATGTTTCTATAAAATTATATTCACAGATAAGCTTCTCTAATTTGCCAGTTCTCCTGTGCTGAGGCATGTTTTCTAGCAAACAAAATACACTAATAAATCTAACAGGGCAGAAAGGCAGTGGGGGACAGCTGCAGCCACAGCATCCAGGAGTGACAATGATTAATTCCTACATCTGCTCAGTCAGATAGAAACAAAGGTCAGTGTGCATAGATTAGCATCCTGAGCCTCACCTCCTCCCAACACACACACACACACACACACACACACACACACACACACACGAAAGAATAGCATCTTTCACCACTGAAATGGTAGAATTCAAAATGCCTGAAAAACGTTTACCATCTGACACCCCCCCCTTCCCCAAAAGCAAGCTTTTTAGTGGGATGGAGATGGAATAAGGCATAGAATAGGATAAAAAACTGATTAATATCATGATACTTTCTAATCTTGTTAGCACCCAAATTATGTGAAATTTTGATGCTCAGCTACATTTATGAAAGCAAAAGAAACCAGAACACTTAATAAGTCTTGGTGCAGTAATTTGGGCAAAGTAAGAAAGGCTAATATGGTGAAGCAGTTGAACACAGGTGGACATTTGATATTATGTAAAGAAGATATTTGGGAGCTGACACCATCCTCATGTTCAACAATCCTCTGAATATATGACCACTACCTATTCATGATTCTTATAATTGTAGATCCCTGACAGGTTGAACATTTTTGTTTTTGTTTAATAATCTTGGGCTAGGAAAGGTATTTTTAAGTGTACAAATTATAAATATTTAGCTCAGTTATCACAAAGGATATATCTATGTAACTATCACCAGCATAAGAAAGAAAACATTACATCAAGGGATGCAGAAGGGCATTATATCATAATCAAGGGGTCTATAGACCAAGAAGACCTAACAATTGTAAACATTTATGTGCCAAATGTGAAAGCACCCATATATATAAATCAATTAATCACAAACATAAAGAAACTCATCGAAAGTAATACCATAATAGTAGGAGACTTCAACACCCCACTCACAACAATGGACAGATCATCTAATCAAAAAATCAACAAGGAAACAATGGCTTTGAATGACACACTGGACCATTCAGAACATTTCATCCTAAAGCAGCAGAACATACATTCTTCTCCAGTGCACATGGAACGTTCTCCAGAATAGACCATATATTGGGACAGAAATCAGCCCTAAGTAATTACATAAAGATTGAGATCATACCGTGCATATTCTCAGACCACAACATTATGAAACTTGAAATCAACCATAAGAAAAAATTTGGAAAGGTAACAAATACTTGGAGACTGAAGAACACCCTACTAAGGAATGAATGGGCTACGAAGCAGTTAAAGAGGAAATTAAAAAGTATATGGAAGTCAGTAAAGATGATAGCACCACAACCCAAAACCTCTGGGACGCAGCAAAGGCAGTCATAAGAGGAAAGTATATAGCAATCCAGGCCTTCCTAAAGGAGGAAGAAAGATCTCAGATACACAACCTAACCTTACACCTTAAGGAGCTGGAAAAAGAACAGCAAATAAAAGCCCAAACCAGCAGAAGACAGGAAATAATAAAGATAAGAGCAGAAATTAATGCTATTGAAACAAACAAACAAAAACAACAGTAGAACAGATCAATGAAACCAGAAGCTGGTTCTTTGAAAGAATTAACAAAATTCATAAACCACTAGCCAGTCTGATCAAGAAGAAAAAGAAAAGGACCCAAATAAGTAAAATCAAGAATGAAAGAGGAGAGATCACAACCAACACAACAGAAATAAAAACAATAATAACAGAATATTACGAGCAATTATATGCCAATAAAATGGGCAATCTGGAAGAAATGGACAAATTCCTAGAAACATATACACTACCAAAACTGAAACAGAAAGAAATAAAAAATCTGAACAGACCCATAACCAGTAAGGAAATCGAATTAGTAATCAAAAACTTGCCAAAATACAAGAGTCCAGGGCCAGATGGCTTTCCAGGGGAATTCTAGCAAACATTTAAGGAAGAGTTAACACCTATTCTCTTGAAACTGTTCCAAAAAATAGAAATGGAAGTAAAACTTCCAAATTCTTTCTATGAAGCCAGCATTACCTTGATTCCAAAACCAGAGACCCCACTAAAAAAGGAGAACTATAGACCAATTTCCCTGATGAACATGGATGCAAAAATCCTCAACAAGATATTAGCCAACTAGATCCAACAATACATTAAAAAAATTATTCACCATAACCAAGTGGGATTTATACCTGGGATGCAGGGCTGGCTGAATAGCTGCAAAACAATTAACGTGATTCATCACATCAATAAAAGAAAGGACAAGAACCATATGATCCTCTCACTAGACGCAGAGAAAGCATTTGACAAAATACAGCATCATAAAAACCCTCAAGAAAGTAGGGACAGAAGGAGCATACCTCGACATCATAAAAGCCATATATGAACGACCCAACACTAATATCATCCTCAATGGGGAAAAACTGAGAGCTTTCCCCCTAAGGTCAGGAACAAGACAGGGATGTGCACTCCCGCCACTGTTATTCAACACAGTATTGAAAGTCTTAGCCTCTGCAATCAGACAACACAAAGAAATAAAAGGCATCCAAATCGGCCAGGAGGAGGTCAAATTTTCACTCTTCGCAGATGACATGATACTCCATATGGAAAACCCAAAAGATTCCACCAAAAAGCTGCCAGAACTGATTCATGAATTCAGAAAAGTTGCAGGATATAAAATCAATGCACAGATATTGATTGCTTTCCTATACACCAACAATGAAGCGACAGAAAGAGAAATGAATTTACAGTTGCACCAAAAACCACAAAATACCTAGGAATAAATCTAACCAAAGAGGTGAAAAATCTATACACTGAAAACTATAGAAAGGTTATGAAAGAAACTGAAGAAGACTCAAAGAAATGGAAAAAGATTCCATGCTCCTGGATAGGAAGAACAAATATTGTTAAAATGTCAATACTACCCAAAGCAATCTACATATTCAATGCAATCCCTATCAAAGTAACACCAGCATTCTTCACAGAGCTAGAACAAATAATCCTAAAATTTGTATGGAACCAGAAAAGACCCTGAATAGCCAAAGCAATCTTGAAAAAGAAAGCCAAAGCAATCTTGAAAAAGAAAACCAAAGCAGGAGGCATTACAATCCCAGACTTCAAGCTATACTACAAAGCTGTAATCATCAAGACAGTATGGTACTGGTACAAGAACAGACACTCAGATCAATGGAATATAACAGAGAACCCAGAAATGGACCCACAAATGTATGGCCAACTAATCTTTGACAAAGCAGGAAAGAATATCCAATGGAATAAAGACAGTCTCTTCAGCAAGTGGTGCTGGGAAAACTGGACAGCGACATGCAGAAGAATGAACCTGGACCACTTTCTTACACCATACACAAAAATAAACTCAAAATGGATGAAAGACCTCAATGTAAGACAGGAAGCCATGAAAATCCTCGAGGAGAAAGCAGGCAAAAACCTCTTTGATCTTGCCCGCAGCAATTTCTTACTCAACACGTCTCCAGAGGCAAGGAAAACAAAAGCAAAAATGAACTACTGGGACCTCATCAAAATAAAAAGCTTCTGCACAGTGAAGGAAACAATCAGCAAAACTAAAAGGCAACCAACAGAATGGGAGAAGATATTTGCAAATGACATATCAAATAAAGGGCTAGTATCCAAAATTTATAAAGAACTTATCAAACTCAACACCCAAAAAACAAATAATCCAGTGAAGAAATGGGCAAAAGACATGAATAGACACTTTTCCAAAGAAGACATCCAGATGGCCAACCGACACATGAAAAAATGCTCAACATCACTCATCATCAGGGAAATACAAATCAAAACCACAATGAGATACCACCTCACACCTGTCAGAATGGCTAACATTAACAACTCAGGCAACAAGTTGCAGAGGATGCAGAGAAAGAGGATCTCTTTTGCATTGTGGTGGCAATGCAAGCTGGTGCAGCCACTCTGGAAAACAGTATGGAGGTTCCTCAAAAAACTAAAAATAGAACTACCTTACGACCCAGCAATTGCACTACTAGGCATTTATCCACAGGATACAGGTGTGCTGTTTTGAAGGGATACATGCACCCCATGTTTACAGCAGCACTATCAACAATAGCTAAAGTATGGAAAGAGCCCAAATGTCCATCGATGGATGAGTGGATAAAGAAGATGTGGTATACATATATATATATATATATATATATATATATATATATATGTGTATATATATATATATACACATATATATGTATATACATACACATATATATATGTATATATACACATATATATACATATTGTGTGTGTATATATATATATATACATATATATATATATATATATATATATATATATATACATATACATATATATATACACAATGGAGTATTACTCGACAATCAAAAAGAATGAAATCTGGCCATTTGCAACTACATGGATGGAACTGGAGGGTATTATGGTAAGTGAAATTAGTCAGTCAGAGAAAGACAAAAATCATATGACTTCACTCATATGAGGACTTTAAGAGACAAAACAGATGAACATAAGGGAAGGGAAACAGAAATAATATAAAAACAGGGAGGGGGACAAAACAGAAGAGACTCATAAATATGGAAAACAAATTGAGGGTTACTGGAGGGGTTGTGAGAGGGGGGATGGGCTAAATGGGTAAGGGGAATTAAGGAATCTACTCCTGAAATAATTGTTTCACTATATGCTAACTAATTTGGATGTAAATTTTAAAAAATAAAAAATTAAATTAAAAAGAAAGAAAGAAAACATTACACCATCTCAAAATCTCCACTCACAATTATTATTCTTTTTCCCTAAAGGCAAACCACTATCTTGACTTTCAACACTATACTTTAGTTATGCCTGGTTTTGAATTTTATAGAAGATGATCCACATAGCACATGCTCCTTTGTGGATGGCTTTTAAATTTGATGTTTGTGAGATTCTTCTGGAACTTGTCATTTTCATTCCTGTATAGTATTCCATTGCAAGAATATCCCAAGACTTATTCATTCTTTCTACTACTGAAAGACATTTGGGGTGATTACAAATAATATTACTGTGAATATTCTTTATACAACTCTTGGTACAAATGTGCTTACAATTCTCCTGGGTATAATTTAGAAGTGGATTTGTTGGCTCATAAGATATGTGTTGTTAATTTTAAAAGATAAGTCAAATTATTTTCCAGAGTGGTTGTACAAATTTGTACCAATGAGAATTTTATAGCTTCATATCCTTAACATTTTAAATTTAAAATTTTAAACCATTTATTGTAAATCTCATAGTTTTAATTTGCTTTTTCTCAGCCCTAAGCAACCACTCATCTACTTTCTGTCTCTATAGATTTATCTATTATGGACATTTCATATTTGGAACTATACAATTTATAGTCTTTTGTGATTGTCTTCTTTCACTTAACATAATGGTTTCAAGGTTGGTCCATGTTGTAGTATGAATCAGGGTTTCCTTTTTTTTTTTTTATTGTTGAATAACATTTCATTACATGGATATAGCGTTTCATTAATCCATTCATCAGTTGAGGGACATTTGGATTGTTTCTGCTTTTGGCCTATTATGAATGCTACTGTGAACATCCATGTACAAGTTTTTGTGTGAACATATGTTTTCATTTTCTTGAGTATGTACTTAAGCATCTGATTCCTTGCTCATATTGTAATTCTGCATTTAACATTGGGAGGAACTGCCAAATTATTTTCTGTATCAGTTGCACCATTTTACATTCCCACCAGCAGTACATGAGGTTCCAATTTCTCCACTTCCTTGCAAACAGTTGTTTTTCCTCTGCCTTTTAAAATTCTAGCCATGTTAGGGGGGCATTAAGTGATATCTCATTGTGGTTTTGATTTGCATTTCTCTCACGGCTAATGATGTCAAACATCTTTTTATGTGCCTATTCACCATTTATAGATCTTCTTTGGAGAAAACACTATTCAAATTCTTTGCTCATTTTAAAACTGATTATTTGTCTTTGTATTATTGACTTGTAAGCGTTCTTTATATATTGTAGATACAAGTCCCTTATAAGAACTATGATTTGAAAATATTTTCTCCCATTCTGTGCGTTATTTTAGTTTTCTTAATTGTGTTTTGAAGCACATAATTTTTAATTTCGATGACATTGAATGTATTTTTCTTTTGCTGCTTGTGTTTTTGGCACCATTTACTGATGTCTTCTTGATAAAAAGAAATTTTTATTTTATATTTTCACTATTAGCAATAGTGCCATAAAGTCTTTTTTTTAAATTTTTTAAATGTTTATTTATTTTTGAGAGAAAGAGAGAGAGCGTGCAGGAGTAGGGGAGGGACAGAGAGAGACAGGGAGACACAGAATCTGAAGCTGGCTCCAGGCTCTGAGCTGTCAGCACAGAGCCCAATGCAGGGCTCGAACTCATGAACCATGAGATCATGACCTGAGGCAAAGTCAGATGCTTAATCAACTGACCCACCCGGGTGCCCCAGTGCCATAAAAAAATCTTAAGCAACTGACCTTTGCATTTACAGTAAACCTATCCATTCTCACCACAATGTCCATGATATAAAAGTGAGAATTTTTTCTAGAAACTATTAAAAAATAGTGCTGTCTCTGTTGATAAACTGGCATGTATCTTCCTTTCATATATTTCATTTTTTTAGGAAACTCAAAGATAATTTTTAAAACTTTTATTGAAGAAAAATAAACATAACGTGTATATAAGTATAAAATTCAGTGTATTTTTGAAAACGGACACACCTGTGTAACCAGCATCAGGTTAAGAAATGAGCACTACCAGTGTTCCAGAAGGCTTCCTCTTGCTCCCTTCTCATCATCTTCCTCAACCTCCAGGGTAACTATGATCTGGACTTCTAATATCATAGATTAAATTTGTATCGTTTTGTACTTCATATAAGTAGAACCATGAAGAGTCTAATCTTTGTGCCTGGTTTCTTTTGCTTGACATTATTTCTCTGAGTCATCTGTATTGTTGCATGTAGTTATAGATTATTTATTCTTATGGTTGGATAGTGGGCAATCATTAAATATACCATGATGTGTTTAGACATTAAACTATTGATGGGCAGTTGAGGAGTTTCTAGTTTGGGCCTATCAGAAATAGTTCTGTCCAGAAAATTCTAGTACATGTATTTCAGTGAATATATGTATGCAATTTTTGCTAGAATTGCTGTGACTTAGTGTATGAATATGTTGTTTAGTAGATTCTGTTTTTTGAAATGATTATTACATTGTATACTCCCACAACAATGCATGAGAATTCTAGATGTTCCCCATCCTTCCCAACACTTGGTCTTTTTTTTTTTTTTTTTTAATTGTAGACATTCTAGTGACTATGCAGTATTATCTCACTGTGGCTTTACTTTGCATTTCCCTGATGACCAATGAAGTCGAACACTTGTTCACTTGTTTATTGGCTATCTGGATATATTTTTTAATAAAGTGGCTGTTCATACCTTTTGCTCATTAAAAACAATTGTATTCTCTGTGCCTTTCCTATCTGTTTGTAGTCCTTTATTCTGGATAAAAATCCTTTGATGGCATATGCATTGTAAATATATTCTCCATTCTACGGCTTGCTTTTTCCTCTCTTGGTGATGTTTTTTAATGAACAGAAGATATTCTTAACATTTACATAGAACAATTTAACAATCTTTCCTTTTATGAATAGTGCTTTTGTATTCTATTTAAGACATTTTTCCGTCCGAAGTTTATGAAGATATTCTCTTATATTATTTTTCTGAAGTTCATTGTTTGACTTTTGCATTTTGATCTATAGTCCACCAGCAGATGATTTTACTGAGGTGAGATTCAAGTTGCATTTTCCCCCCCATATGGACAGCCAACTGACTCAGCACCATTTATTAAACGTTTCCATACACACTTGGCCCTTTCTGGATTCTCTCTATTCTGCTCCGTTGGGTCTGTCTTACCCCAAAAGCATACTTAGCATGTATTAATCACTAGCTTTTTAATAAATCTTAATATCCCAAAGTGGAAATCCTCTCACCTTGTCCATTTTTTTTTCCAGACTATTTTTGGCCCTTTGAATCTCCATGTATATTTGAGAATCAGCTTACTGAGTTTCACCAGAAAAGGAAAAATTTGGATATTTATTGCAATTATAATGAATCCATATATCAATCTGGGGAGAAATTATATCTACACAATATTGAGTCTTCTATTCTATAAGCATTATATATCTTTTATTTATTTAGAACTTCTTTAACTTCTCTCAAAAATGTATTATTACTTTATATGTAAAGATACTGCATATCTTTTCCTAGTGTGTTAATAGAGTTCAATCAGAGAATAGAATCAGTAGGTGATATGTCACAGGCAATTGGCTTATGCCATTTTGAGGGCTACTTAAGCTGTCTTAAACTCCACTTCTAGCTATTTCTGTTCTTGAATTAAAGTACCCAAGGAACAGGACTTTATTTAAGGGAGTGCTACAGGCACCTTTTCAAATGTCTATTCTCAGTAAAAGGTCTATTCTCACTAAAACAGCCAGTTTTCCTGTTAAAAGTAAGTCAGGTCATATCATGTCATTCCTCAGTTCTAAATCCCACAATGGCTCCCTGTAACACTTGGGAGTAATGCCCAAGTCATTACATTGACCTACAAAACCTTACATGAGTTGGCCCCTGTTACCTCTCAGACCTCATCTTTTCCTACTCTTTGCTTCATTTACTCAGCTCTAGCCACAATGGCCTCCTTGCTTTTCCCTGAACACTAGGTATGCTCCATCCTCATGACCTTTGCATATTCTTTTCCCTCTGCATGGAATGGTCTTCACCTCATGCCTTGCTTCTTATGCCTTTCAAATTCATACTCAAATGTTACCTTCTCAGTGAGTCCTTCCCTGACCAAACTCTAAAATAGCAGCTACCACCCTGATATTCCCCATTCACTTTCCCTGTTTTACTTTTCTTTCCTGCACTTGTCATGAACATTCCATATATTTGACAGTTCACTTTACTATTTTGTTTATTGCCTGCTCACTTTTGTAGCAAAGCAAGGTCTACAAGGGAAGGGATTTTTTGGCTACTCGAGAAGCTTTCTAAAAATACAGCACTCTGTCGCCAATAGGGCATCAAAAGCAGACAGATTTTAATGGTATGAGAAGACAAAAAGGATAGTTTAGAATGAAACCCCACAACAAGAAGCAATGGGAAACTGAGGCTCTGGATGTAATTCCTTGGGCTTCTGTGGGAAACAACCACCATGAAAGAGAAAAGGACGATGGAAAGCAATTGCTTACTTGTGACATAATTTTATGTAGAATTGCTACCGTATTAAAGTTAAAGGATGGAAACTTAGAATCCATCTTCTAAGAACTTACCTTTATTGTCATAGTCTATATTCTAGCCCATTTAATTTGATCATTCAGGAAACACGGAGTATAGTCCAGGCACAATGGAGATACAGAGATGAATAAGATGTGGTCTTAAACTCAAGAAGCTCATTATCTACTAAGAAAGATAGTGCTCTTCTTCCAATCCAGGAAGCTGTGATGGGTCAATAATGTGTTTAACTCCACAATAGGTGCACAAAGCAGGAGTGTGTCAACTTCATCTAGGGGTCATAGTGATTTAGGACTGACTACAGGATGGACAAACAGCGTCAGAGGGCTGTGTAGAAAATAATCTTACCCATTAACCCTGTTCCTCCCTCATTAACTTCTGCTGAATCACCCCTATTTCATCTTCCAGCCCGTACCTAATAAAATCGCATCTCTGTTTATAATCCTAGATCTTGCCACCTTATTTCTGTTCCTCACCTCTTTTTCAGCACCATTCTTGCATGCCAGTGGCTTTTGATTTCATGATATACCATTTACTTTTGGCTCTATGCTCAATTTTTGGAAGTGATGGCAGATACCTTTTTTCCCCCCCAACCATGAACCTTAGCTTTCTTTTTGGATAAGTTCTTGCAATATCTACTCCTGTCTCTGCCTCACTTCACTCCTTGGCCCTGCAAACCTCTCCCCAAATCAGCTATATGGGTGGCATTTATTCTAGGCCTGACTGGCTCTTCCTTCTTGGCCAGTAACCATCAAACTAAGGATTGTAGAGAAGATACCAGAAATCTTTGTAGGGCACAGTATCAGTGCAAATTTTCTCATAGCCAACAAGATCAGTATTGTTTTCCTTTCTTCCCTGTCACCTTCCCTTCAGCTCCAATTACTCAAGCCACAAAGAGGGCAGACTTGAAACAATCAATATGAAAAGAGCATAACTATGCCTGCAGCAAGGCATTCTTTTTTTGAAAAGCTATTTTAAAAAAAGTCCCAGGATGTATTTTTTGGACTTGTTCATGTTTTTCCACCTAGGTAATACATTTGAAGCTCCCAGGAACACTTAAATTACATTTTACACAGAATCCTGAGCACAGTAGGTATTCAGCTCAGCAAATATTTACTGAAGTAACATCTCCACCCAGACAAAGACCAGGACTGTTATGACTCACTATAAAAGTGGGGAATCCCCCAGATTCCGATTCCTCTCCTTTCATGGCAGCCTCCTATGTGTTCAAGCTTCCATATGGGCTCTGCATCATCCTCACAGGAGTTGGGGGCATGGGAACCAGCACAAACGCAACATGAAGCTCTGACTAGTGCTTTTGCCATGAATAATGAAGTACTCTGTCTCTGAGCCTCTTATGTCTTTTGCTAGCATCTATAAGATAGTAACAGGTTAACTTGTTAACCTCCAAGTAGAGCAAAAGCTCATCCCTACACAATTCTTATTCTTCACACTTCTTGATTTCCCAGGAAATAAAATGCAAGATATTCAGGATTATTGGGCAAATGACACTTTCAATTCTGAGAAATAACAATAGGTAAATAACAACTAGTATCTATACTCCTTATCACAAGTGACAGTGAGATAAGCTCTTGGAATAAAAGTCCTTTAATTGAACAAGTTTAGCTTCACACAGAATTTCTGACATTGTCCTTATTTTCTGCATTACATAAGAGGCATGAGGAGATCCTCTGGACCTGAAATATCTACTTTGCTCCAAGTTAAGTGATTCTGGTTCTTATTGAACTACAGGAGGAATCTAGAAAAAAAAGAATGTATTCTCTCATAATAGTCATTCATATCTAGCACGGTTATCATATGGGTTTTAGGTCACCTAGCAGAGCCCTTTGAAGGACACCAGATATGGTGTACTTTTTTCCTTCGTGAGAACCTTCTCAGAAAAAATAAGAATGTTTGTAGACTACATTTTGAAATAGCTGTATCAAATACAACTGCCATGTAATAAACTGTACATAATTAAGGTACAGGATTTGGTAAGTTTTGATATATGTATATATCAGTGAAATACTTACCACAATCCAGGTAATGAACATATCCATCACCCCCCAAAGTTTCTACATGTCCCTTTGTAGTTCCTCCTTCCTGCTCTTCTGTGCCACCTCCCACCCATCTGCAGGTAACCACTCATCTGATTTCTGTCACCACAGATTAATTAACAACAGCTCGGTTTAATTTTCTAGAATTTTTTATAATTCAATTATATGGTATGCAACTTTTTTTTTTTGCCTGGCTTCTTTTCCTCAGCATAATTATTTTGAGATACATCCATGCTGTCCCAAGTATCAATAATTCGTTCTTTTTTTTTTTTTTAATTTTTTTTAACGTTTATTTATTTTTGAGACAGGGAGAGACAGAGCATGAACGGGGGAGGGTGTGAGAGAGAGGGAGACACAGAAACTGAAACAGGCTCCAGGCTCTGAGCTGTCAGCCCAGAGCCCGACGCGGGGCTCGAACTCACGGACCGCGAGATCATGACCTGAGCCGAAGTCGGAGGCTTAACCGACTGAGCCACCCAGGTGCCCCTCTTTTTTTTTTTTTTTTTTACTGGATAAAAACATTTTATGAACTGAGCAATTACTTGACCTAGTCAGTTTTTAAAAATTGTAGCCATTGTAATAAGTGTGCAGTGGCATTTAATTGTGGTTTAAATTTGCTTTTCCCTAATGACTAAATGGTGTTGACAATCTCTTTTCATATGCTTATTTGCCATTCATGTGTACTCTTTTTTGAAGTGTCTCTTCAAATTTTTCACTCATTTGAAAAACTGGATTATTGTTTTCTTATTATTGAGTTCTCAGTAACCTGGATATAAATTCTTTATTAGATACATGATTTGCAAATATTTTCTTCCAGTCTGTCTCTTTCTTTCATTTTCTTAAGATTTTCTTTAGAAGAGGTTTTAAATTTTTATTGTCCAATTTATCAATGTTTTCTTTTATGGTTTATGCTCTTAGTGTTATATCTATAAAATCTTTGCTTATTCCAAAGTCACAACATTTTTCTTACATTTTCTTAGACAAGTTTTACAGTTTTAGGTTTGATAGATCTATGATCCATTTTGAGTTAATTTCTGAATGTGGTGCAAGATATAGATCAAAGTTCATTTTTGCATGTGGATATCCAATTGTGCCAGGGCCATTTTTTGAAAAGATTGTCCCTTCTCTACTGACTTGCTTTTGTACCTTTGTTGAAAAGCTGTTTCCCTTATATATGTAGGTTATTTCTGAATGCTATTCTGTTTTATTGATATATATGTCTATTTCTATCTAGTACCAAACTACCTTCATTACTATAGATTTATAATAAGTCTTAAAATCAGGTGTCCTCCAACTTTATTTTTTTTATTCTTTTTTTTTCTTTCCAAGATTTTATTTAAATTTAAATTAGTTAACATATACTGTAATATTGGTTTCAGGAGTAGAATTTATTCTATTTTATAAAGTTGTTTTGGCTATTCTATGTCCTCCATATTTCTGCATTAATTTTAGAACTAGCTTGTCAATTTATACAAAAAAAAAAATGCCAGCTAGGGTTGTGACTGTAATTGGGCTTAGTCTATAGATCAATTAAGAGAGAATTAACAATATTGAATCTTTCAACCCATGAACATGGTATTTCTCCATTTATTTAGGATTTAATTTCTCTCAGCAGTTTTATAGTTTTCAGCATGTAAGTATTTCACATTATTTGTTAGATTAGCAATGTTTTGTAGTTTTCAGTATACAAGTATTACACATTGTTAGATTTATCCCTAAATATTTCTTATTTTTGGTGCTATTATAAACGGCATTGCATTTATTTTCACTTTTCAATTGTCTGGTTTTAGTATTTAGAAATAGAGTTGATTTTTATACCTTGATCTTGTAAACTGCAACCTTGCTACACTCATTTATTAGTTCTAGTAGTTCTTTAAAGAATAGATTCTATTGAATTTTTTACATACACAATCAGGTAACTTCTATTTATTTTTCTTATCTTAATTGCACTGGCTAAAATCTCCATTGTTGAACAAAAGTTGTGAGAGTGGACATCTAGCTTTGTTTCTGATCTTAATGGGAAAACAATCAGTCTTTTACCATTAAAAAATGGTGTTAGCTATAGGTTTTTCATAGATGTACTTTGTTAGGTTGAAGTTCTCTTTTATTCCTGGTTTGTTGAGACTTTATCAGGAAAGAATGTTAAATCTTTTTCAAAATGCCTTTTCTCTGTCTAGAAAGATGATCATTGTTTTATGTTGGTCAATATGGTGAATTTTATTGATTGATCTTTGGATGTTAAATCAACCTTGTATATTCGAGATAAATCTCACTTTGTCATGATGTATTATCCTTTTGATATTTCATTGGACTCAATTTGCCAAAATTTTGTTTAGAATTTTGGATCTATGGTCATGAGGAGTATTAACTTATAGGGCTTTTTTCCTCTAATGTCTTTATTAGGTTTTGATATCAGGGTAATGCTGTCCTCATAGAATGAGTTGGGAATGGTCCATTATTTTCAGTATTTCAGAAGATTTTCTGTAAAGCTGATAACATTTCTTCAACAATATAGGCACAGATTAGCTGGGTGTGTCTGGCTCAGGATCTCTCACAAGGATGCAGTCACTGGGCCAGCCATTGCTGCAGTCCTCCAAGGTTCAAGTTGGGTAAAATAAGCTTACAAGCTTATTGCTATTAGCAGGCCTCAGAAGATTTGTTTTCAAGTTTATTAACATGGCTGTTAGTGAGCCTCAGTCATTGCTGGCTTCAGACTAGAAATATCAGTGCCTTGCCATGTGGGCCTCTCCATAGGGCAGCTCACACAACAAGGCAGGTGGCCTCCCTCAGAGTGAGCAAGTGAAAGGGTGAGCGAGATCCAAGAAGGAAGCCACAGTCTTTTGGTAACCTTATCCTAAAAGTGATATCACATTAATAAGCGCATTAGTAAGTCCAGCCCATATTCAGTGAGAGGGGATTTCATAAGAGTGTGACTATCAGGAAGCAGAAATCATTGCAGAACATGTTAGAGACTCCCTACAATAGTTGTTCTCACCATTACATTATCTTCCTAACCTTAGGTGATGTCACCTCTACCTTCCTTATTTGGGTAATTATATCTTCTTTTTTTCCCTCTGATCATTTGAATTAGCGGTTTGGTCAATTTTACTGCTTTCCATAAAGAGTTTTGGTTTCATGTTGTTTTCTGATTTGTTTTCTATTTCATCAATTTCCACTTTCATTTTTATTATTTCCTTTCTTCTACTTATAATAGGTTTCATTTGCTCTTTTTTGGTGTTTCATAAAGTAGATCTTTCTTCTTTTCCAATATGGAGTTTAGTGCTATAATTTTCCCATAAGTATTGCTTTAATGGCATCCAACAAATGTTGATATGTTGGTATTTACATTTGCACTCAGTTGAAAATACTTTCTAGTTTCTCTTTTGATTTCTTCTTTGACCATGAGTTACTTCAAAGTGCTCTATTTAGTTCCCAAATATTTCAAAATTTTCTAGAGTTCTTTCTGTTATGGATTTCTAATTCAATTCTATTGTAGTCAGAGAACATACTCTGTATGAACTGAATCCTTTTAAATTTAATAAGACTTTTTCTATGGCCTAGAATATGATCTATCTTGGTAAATGTACCATGTGTACTTGAAAAGAATGTGTATTCTGCTGCTGTTGGATGTAGGATTATATAAATGTCAATTAGGTCAAGTTGGTTGATAGTGTTGTCCAAGTCTTCTATATCTTTACTGATTTTCTCTTGTAGACTACATTTTAAAATTTTACCAAAAATGTAATATCTGCAACTGAACTTGACCATTACCATTATATTTATTAAGATATTTTAAAAATATTTTTCTTCCTCTGGCACTACACACATACACACAATCACAAATTTAGAGGCCACAAAACTGAAATGAAATGAAGCATCTAACTGTGATGCTGTACCTTTGAACACATTTTATTATTGAAGAAAGCACTTTGAAACTGGGTTATTTTATCTTTCCTTGTCTGAGCTTGTAAGCTACTTAATTGCAAAATGTGTTTTTATTCACAGTGCCTCTTAATATTTTATTCTTTATGCCAAGTCATGCTCCCACTGCAAACAAGACAGCAGCAAAATCTTTAATGGAATGAAAGAAATATATGTGTTTCTACTATAACACTGTTTACAAGTGTTCCTATTTTAACAGGATATATAAATGCTTTAAAAACCTTGCATTCTACAAAAATGTGCATAAAAATAATGGATTATGGGAAAAATTGTATGGGGTCATAGCAGTTGAAACATATTTAACTTTGCAACCAAAATACTAATAAAAATAATAATTATCCAATTAAAATACTAGTTACTCAGCAAATGTCCATTACCATTTGTACCAGGATTACAGTTGATTTTTGCAACCTGAAATCTACAAGATGCAGGTACTTGAGGGCATTCATCTCCAATAGGTAACATTGTCATCTAAATTAAAAATCTGTTCTGGATCTTTGCTTTCTTCAACAATCAATTATTTTTAAACACATAGGAAATATCTCTCTACTTCTCCATCTACTCCTCCAATTTTATCAGATAGCTTCATAACATAGGAAGTACACCAGTTCTTGAAGCCATTAAACTAGTTTCTTCGCTTAAGTCTTCCTTCTTTAATTGTAGGAAGGCTTGCCCCTATATACTTTAAACCATTAATGCGTTGGGGGAAAATGACATATGAACCAATGATATTATTTTCTAATTTGCCAATTGGTTACTAATTTGCACTGTAGAAATATGTTGCAGCTGAAAAGACTGTACTCTGTAATTCTCTAACTTTGAAATGCATGATTTTCCCAGACATTCTCCTGGCAGCAGCTACTATTGGGATTTATATATCTGTCTTCCCAGGATCACTGAAAATATATTTTCTGAGCACTACAATGTTCAGAGTCTATCCTGAATGATGGACACAGTGGTGAGCATGACAAAGTCCCTGTATTCATAGACTGTATATTCTGGTGGGGGATACAGACAATAAACAGGCAAATCAATAAATACAGTAATATCAGAGAGTTATACTTGCTATGAAGAAAATAAAACAGGGTGATAATATATGGAATAAGACATTGGGGCTGGATGGCCATTCTGTAGACAGACCACTTTGAATAGAATGATCAGGGAAGAGGTGGTGTTTGATCGCCTGGGTGGCTCAGTCGTTTAAGCATCTGACTTCGGCTCGGGTCATGAAATCATGGTTCATGGGTTTGAGCCCAACATTGGGGTCTGTGCTGACAGCTTGGAGCCTGTTTCAGTCTTTGTGTCTCCCTCTCTCTCTGCCCCTTCCCTGCTTGCACTCTTTCTCTCTTTCAAAAATGAATAAACACTAAAAATTTTCTAAAAAATATATAGAGAGGTGTCATTTGAGCCAAGGACTATAAGATGAGAAGGAACTAGTCACAGGAAGATCTGGAGAAAACTGTCAGGCAGCGGGGATATAAAGAAACAGTAAGTGAAAGGCCTTGAGAAGGGAGTAAGTTTAGTGTATTTGAGGAACAGAATGAAAAGTGTCGAGGGCAGCATTAGGGGCATACTCAGGTCACAGGGCCACTAGTCACTGCCATACTCTGGTTGACGCAGCAGGTCAAGTCACTGTTGTTTAACAATTCCATGTCCTCCATGCCTCAAATGGCCAATGGTGCCCCAAAATGCCTGCTAGACAAATCCAACTGACTGACCCTCAGCTGAGAGCCAAACCCAAGCAATGGAGCGCATTTGATCACCACAAAGTGTCACACTGGAGTGGTGCCAAACAAGTTTGACCTCTCTGAGAGAGCTGTTGAAATCTGATGTGGGCTCCATCCAGAATTCAGCTGTGGGCCACGGAGAGAGAGCTGGAAAGGGCTTCTCAGGTGGCAGCCTGAGACAGTGGGGGCAGGATGAGAATAAAGAGTAATGATGTGGGAGAGATGGCGTGGGCCCTGAGGGAAGGATCGAATAGCAGTGAAGGCAGAATTTTGCAAGTCCCTTCAAAAACAGTCTTCATTTGGTTTTCTTTTGCCAGCCTTGGGAGTCCTGGACACTTACTCTGACGAGCCAGTGACTTTCTACCAGCCGGAACTATCTAACAGAACAGCCAGGCTTCACTATTTTTTCAGAAACCTTATCCCACTTAGGCTGTTTTCAACTTTAGTTTGCCATACACAAAATAACTAATTTTATCAGAAGGATCATAATTTCCTTTATGAGGAGAGACTCTTCATTCTCCTCTTTGGATATCCTTGTCATAGTTGCCACAATACTGGACTAGATCTTTCTCTTCAAGAGGAAATTATACTGCAAGGCCAGGATGATTTCAGGGGAACTTTTCAGATAGCTTAATGCCACAGTAGGAGATAAACTTTGCTGATACCACCTAGCAGCTCACAATGCCAAAATGATACCGACCCTCTGGGTTTCACGATTCAGGCTATGGGGGATGAGAAACTAGGTATGGGGCTGCTTACCTGTTATTCCTGCAGCGAATTGTGAAGCCAAGAAAGAAGACTATCAAAAGAAGTCCACAGCTGAGAAAGGTCCAAACAACACCCAAGAGAACAGGAGATAATGAGGAAATGGTCTTACTGCTATAATGGGAAGAGGTCTGAGAACAGAATAAAGAGAAGGTGTTAGGAATGAAGGCTCTTTTACAGACCAAACACAAACTGTCCCATCATCCCCAAAGCCAGGAAATACATGTCCTGCATAAGCATTTCCTCCTTCTGTTCCACCTCCCCCTCCTCCTCCTCCTCCTCCTCCTCATCACCACTACCACTGCACCACCACCACTAACAACAACAACAACAACAACAACAACAACAACAACAACAACATGTATATCGAACAGCCCTGATACCTCATGGCTGCTCACTTACAATTGTCCTGCAGAGATCATGAAGAGGACTCCGATCCAGCTCCTGGCCAGGAAAACTGTCACACAATTCGGAGCAGTTTATTTCAGGCTCCATGACATCACATGCCCCTTTTGGTGTGTGCTTATTCACAGTCTTGGTTATCTGCTGGTGGGTAACCAGCAGATCTTAGACTAAAACACAAAAACAATTCAAATCTTTTCTTCAGAGGCACCATTTTGGAGCTGGCTCTTGGCTCAGAATCTGGGATGAAAACAACCCATTCAGGTGGAAGTAAAAGGCTATTTCACTAGGCTCGTTCATCAGACACCTTCCAGGCTCTCTTTGTGCCCTGATGCCAGTGCATACCATGTGAGGCAAGAGTGGGCATCTTGGTAACCATTAGATTACACAAAGTGATGATTCTGGCTTGCCACCAGATGGCAGTCACTGCTCCAAGTACTCTCACACAGGTCCAGAAGGAAAGGAAGCCAATTAAACCTGTTAACAAACAAATATTTATGTATTACATATATAAAAACAAATATATAATACAAATTATAAATATATTATATGTAAATATATATAAATGGTTTATTATAGAAGTTTAAGAATATTATTTTATACATTTTAATTATAGTTATATTTTTATTTTATATAGGTATTTTATCATGTATAACAAAGGTTTAGTATATATTTAAATAAATATATTTTTAAGCTTCTATAATAAAAACACTTCAAAAACAAAGACAAAGGTCATCTAACAATTTATAGATATAAAATTCTACAGTCTCTTTTCAGATCCTTTATTTGGCTCAGCACTATAATAACTTTAATTTAAACATGTGAGGCTCATCTTCCTTTTTTTCCCTACTAGGAAATCCCCTGCCCTTCCAAGATTTTTCCACGCAGCTGATGGCTTAAGCTGTGTCTGATCCTGAGTGGCAGTGGACTCAGGTGCCCCATGCTGTCTGCATGAAATGTCTTTCAGTCGCTGGAGTTCTTGTTCACTTAGTGAGTGGAGGAACATTCTATATATCCAGGCAGCTGGGGTCTCAGAACAATACACAAGCCTTTTGCCAAGAGTTTTTTTTTTGTTTGTTTGTTTTAAAACTATTAGACTATTAGAAGTGGGAGAGCCTATTCAGGTAATAGGGAGAGAAACTGAGGAGTCGTAGGAATTCCCACAGAGTAAATCAGTGGCCAGAGGATGGTGTTATTTCTCTTAGAAGATGCCTGCAATATGAATACTGTGATCTGAAAAGAAGCTCAATTTACAGAACAAAAGCAGAAATGCAGGAAGGCTCAAATTAGCCTCAGAAGAAAAGGTAGACAAGTCCCTAATTCTTTAAAGCAATCTACCCCTTGATAGCGAAAACAGATTAGAAATTTTACCAGTGGGAATTTAAAAAAGGGTGCCACTTTTGCTTTGTGTTTCTGAAACAGCTTACTACAGTTTTCTTTTATTGTGGAGGAAAATTGGAACAGGAAAAAAAATCAATTATTATTATTTCAATAGCCACTGAGTATAGGACTTGTATTTAAGCCAGAACAATGTGACAGGTGTAGAATGCCATCTTTGGATTCTGCATGCTTAGGCATGAACAATATAGCACCAGGTGCCACCCATTCACTGGCCTCTCATATGTTCCTGAATTATTTACCAGGTTCATCACAATGAAATCCCAAGAGAACTAAAAGCTACTTCTCCTATCAAGACATTTAAATTCTTGTACAGACTGTCAGTTTACTGAATGCAAAATTAAGAACTAAATATAAAAACATGGCTATTTGCATCATAATTTGGTTAAAATTTTATTGCTGAAAAAACTATTTCCTTTTCCTCTTTTTAAAGTTAGACATACTCTATGTGTCTTCTAGCATAGAGTAATATTGTAAGTCACAGGGAGGACTATATATCTGGTGGACTGAAAGATTTATTTTTCACATATTGCCCTTTTAACAATACTGGCAAATAAACACATTTATATTTGAACCATTATTAAGTCTATGTGTATCCTACGTCTATAGAAGTACACATCAGCGTGTGTGTGTGTGTGTGTGTGTGTGTGTATAACCTCATTTGTTCTTACCACAACAGTGCCATGTGAGGTAAACACACCATACCTCATTTTTAAATAAGGAAATTGAAGAGTAAAGAACCTGCAGAGGCAGCACTTGAACACAGGAGTTTACATTCCAAGGTCAATGTCTACCTAGTGTATACCCTGCATGGGGCAAACTCTCTAAACAGGCCTCTCCCAAGAAGACACCAAATGGCCTGGTGAGTTTCTTCATGTTTAGTTCCCTGAGCTTCACTTCCAGAAGCTCCCTGGAGTATGGCACACAATAGTGTCTCTATGCCAGTAGTTCTCAACTGAAGCAATTTTGCACTTCCAGAGGATATCTGACAATGTCTGGAGACATTATGGTTGTCCAAACTGAGAAGACGGAACTACTGACATCTAGTAGGTAGAGGCCAGGGTTTCTGCTACATATCCCACAATTCATAATATAGTCCAAACGACAAAAAATTATCCTTCTCCAAATGCCAATAACGCTAAAGTTAAACCCTGGTCAACATTGTGGATCCTAGAAGTGCTAACAATGTTAAGCTTATATCATCTTTGGGAGAGTCTGTGAACATGACGGGGTAGTCCATCTGAATATAAATTTCCTAGGGGATAAATTCCCCTTTGGTTCCCTTGGACAGACTGAACTCACTGGCATGGAACTTTGAATGCTAGGCCCCCATTCAATCCATGGATATCCAGTGTAGGAACTTTATATACCATGATACTGGGCTCTGTCACGGGGCAAGCATTCAACTCCAATGTTAGCACACATTCAGAGATTCACACATGAGGAGCTGGTGAAACAGTGAATGGCTTAGTCACTGAGAGGAGAGTTGAATGATTTCAAAAACAGTTGAGTGGGAAACTGGGTGGGGAATAGTGTGTCAAACAGGGTAATGGTGAGTGATTTGACAAGACAGATACAGGATCTAAGGGACAAAGAGAAAGATCTGCCAGGCTCCTCCAAGAGCACCACCCCCCACACAAAGTCTTTAGAGGTAAATTGTCTAGGTCACAGACAGTAGCAAATCCAAGACCATGCATGGTGGGGCTTACAGTTTATTTGACAGATTACAGAGTCCTGCCCAATGATTAGGATCAGAAAAACAGACATTGCGTTAGCTACACTGTTACCAAGTATAAGTCTTTTATAGGTTCATTACACTGAATGGTACCATATCTTTTCATAAAATCTCTCCTATTCTTCTACACATTATTTCTGGCTATTGAAAAACTAGTTCTACAACTACTGTCTTTTGAAAAGTTGTTTTGCAGTTGGTAGGACTTCTGCTTCTGTTCATGAAGAATTAACTGCTACAGGAATTGCCTTCCTACTGTAAACAGTTTTAAAACTAGACAAAATATATGAAACTGTTCTTTTTAGACACTGGATAGCAGATATCATAGAACTATGGAAAACAAATGAGGTGAACCCTACAATTGACTGACATATATAAAACGGAATATAAAAAATATTATTTCAATGATTATAATTGGCCCTAAGTTACTGCCTGGAGGCAGTTTCCAGGCCACATCCTAAGGAAGGAAACCCAAATAGAGCCTAGGTCCTGCTTATGTAAGGAGAATAGATTGGAGTTTGGGGAGGTCAAGGCAGATAGAATTTGTTAAGGCAGAGGAACGAAGATGGAGACACAAAGAGAGAGAGGGCTTTGGAAATCTGCAGGTATGTCCTCAGTCTTTTTCTGAGTACCGAACTAGGCATGAATGAGAGGAAACCACTTGAAATGGAAGACATAACCACTGCTAGGCAGTAGCTTAACAACTCTAGGAGCTCACACAGAGTTGGGAATACTTTGTGTTCCCACCAACCAGAATGGAGAAACCTCATAATATATGACATTCAATAGAATCCTCAGTAAGGTCATATCTTAGTAGTGGAACTAGTCTACCACTACTAGAAGCGACTACTACTAGAAGCTACTCTACTCTAGGTACTATTGAGCTCTAGTCTAGTCTTTTGGGAGGACCTGCCCTAATAATGCTTAAAAGAAAGCTTCAAAAGGATCAAATTGATGCACAAAAAAGTGAACTGCATTCCAGAACACAACCCAATTCCCTTTAAAGGAATACAAGATCTATCACTCAAAAACATAAAATTCAAATGTCCATCATCCAATACTAAATCACCATACATGCAAAGAAGCAAAAAAAGTATGACCTGTAACCATACATTTAAAAAAATCAATAAAAACAAATACAGAAATGATATTATTAGCCCACAAGGACCTTAAAACAACTATTATATCATCAAAGATGCAAAACATAACATAAACAAAATGAGGAGAGAAATCAACAATATAGAAAAGGCCCAAATAGAATTATAGAAATAAAAATATAATTCTGAAATTAAAAATATAATAGATTAGTCACTACAAAAACAAAACGTTGCTTAACTTAAAAGCAAAGCAATACAAATTATCCAAAATGAAGCACAGAGTGAAAAGCAATTAATACAAATGGACACAGCCTCAGTGACGTATGGAATAGGAAGTGGCCTAATATACATGTAATTGGATTCCAGGGGATAAAGGGAAGGAGAACAGAAAAAAAAAATATTTGAAAGAAATAATAATCAAAATTTTTTCACATTTGATGATAAGTATATACCTAGAGATCCAAGAAACTCAACCAAAATAAAGCAGAATAAACATTAAAACACACATACACATACTAATGCACCTTATAATGAAATTACTGAAAACTGGCAATAAAGATAAAATCTAATATGCAGCCAGATTATGTACAGAGGAATAACAGTAAGACTTAAAACAGATTTGTCATATGAAATTATGTAAATCAGAAGAGAACTGAAGGACATCTTAAAGTAATAAAAGAAAAATAAAGTGAACCCAGAATACAATACCCAGTGACAAGGTGTTTCACTGAAAAGGTAAAATAAAGACAGTTATTTGTGAGATAAAGAAAATTGTTTAGCATAATACATTCTAGTTCCATCCATGTCATTGAAAATGGCAAGATTTTATTTTTTTTAAGTTTATTTATTTATTTTGAGGCAGAGAAAGCACAAATCAGGGAAGGATAGAGAAAGAAGGAGACAGAATCCCAAGCAGACTATGCGCTGTCAGCACAGAGCCGGAGGCAGGGTTTGAACCCAGGAATCGTGAGATCATGACCTGAGCCAAAGTTGAATGCTCAACCAACTGAGCCACCCAGGTACCTCCAGATTTCTGTCCTTTTGATGGCTGGGTAATATTCCCTTGTGTATATATACCACCTCTTCTTTATCCATTCGTCCAGTGGACATGTGGGCTCTTTCCATAATTTAGCTATTGTTGATAATGTTGGTATAGACATCAGGGTGTACTTGCCACTTCAGTATTTTTTGATAAGCCTTATCATAATTAAAAAAAAAATTTAAGTTTATTTATTTTTGAGAGAGAGAGACAGAGCGTGAGAGGCGTAGGGGCAGAAAGAGAGGGAGACACAGAATCTGAAGCAGGCTCCAGGCTCTGAGCTATCAGCACAAAGCCCAATGCGGGGCTCAAACCCATGAGCCGTGAGATCGTGACCTGAGCTAAAGTCAGACGCTTAAGTGACTGAGCCACCCAGGCGCCCCCAATTCAGTGTTTTTGTATCTCTTGGGTAGCCATCTAGTAGTGCAATTGCTGGGTCATAGGGTAGCTCTATTTTTAACTTTTTGAGGAACCTCCATACTATTTTCCACAGTGGCTGCCCCAGTTTGCATTCCCACAAACAATGTAAGAGGGTTCCCTTTTCTCCACATCCTCACCAACATCTGTTGTTTCCTGTGTTGTTATTTTACCCATCTGACAGGAGTGAGGTGAATCTCATTGTGGTTTTGATTTGTATTTCCTTGGTGATGAGTGATGTTGAGCATCTTTTCATGTGTCTGCTGGCCATCTGGATGTCTTCTTTGGAAAGGTGTCTATTCATGTCTTCTGCCCATTTCTTAACCAAATTATATGTTTTTTGGGTGCTGAATTTCATAAGTTCTTTATAGATTTTGGATATTAACCCTTTATCCAATATGTCATTTACAAATATCTTATCCCATTCCATAGGCTACCTTTCAGTTTTGTTGATTGTTTCCTTCACTCTGCAGAAGCTTTTTATCTCGATGAAGTGCCAATAGTTCATTTTTGCTTTTGTTTCCCTTGCCTCAGGAGAAGTGTCTACTGAGAAGTTGCTATGGCCAAGGTCAAAGAGGTTCCTGGCTCTGTTCTCCTCTAGGATTTTGATGGTTTCCTGTCTCACATTTAGGTTTTTCATTCATTTTGAATTTGGTTTTGTGTATGGTATAAGACAGTGGTCTAGTTTCATTCTTCTGCATGTTGCTGTCCGGTTTTCTCAGCACCATTTGTTAAAGAGATTGTCTTTTTCATTGGATATTCTTTCTTGCTTTGTCAAAGATTAGTTGACCATATAGTTGTGGATCCATTTCCAGGTTTTCTATTCTGCTCCATTGATCTATGTGTTTTTTGTACCAGTACCACACTGCCTTCATGACTATAGCTTTGTAATATAGCTTTGTAATATAGCTTGAAGTCCAGAATTGTGAAGTCTCCAGCTTTGTTTTGTTTTTTTCAAGACTGCTTTGGCTATTTAGTGTCTTTTTTTGGGGTGCAGTTGTAAAGGAGATCAATGATTTGATTTCTCTTTCTGCTGCTTCATTATTGGTATATATTGGTGTATAGCAATGCAATGCATTTCTGTACATTGATTTTACACCCTGCAACTTTGATGAATTTGTGTATCAGTTCTAGTGATTTTTTTTGTGGAGTCTTTTGGGTTTTCTACATAGAGTATCACGTCATCTGCAAATAGTGGAAGTTTTGCTTCTTCCTTGCTGATTTGGATACCTTTTATTTCTTTTTGTTGTCTGCTGAGGCTAGGATTCCAGTACTATGTTAAATAACAATGGTGAGAGTGGATATCCCTGTCTTGTTTTTGACCATAGAAGAAAAGCTCCCAGTTTTTCCCCATTGAGGAAGATATTAGCTGTGGGTCTTTTGTATATGACTTTTATGATGTGGAGGTATGTTCCCTCTATCCCTACTTTGTTGAAGGCTTTTATCAAGAATGGATGCTATATTTTGTCAAATGATTTTTCTGTATCCATCAAGAGTATCATATGGTTCTGATCCTTTCTTTTATTAATGTGGTGTATCACTTTGATTGAGAATACTGAACCACCCCAGCAACCCAGAAATAAATCCCACTTGATTGTGGTGAATAATTATTTTAATGTATTGTTGGATTCGATCTGCCAGTATCCTGTTGAGAATTTTTGCATCCATGTTCATCAGGGATATTGGCTTGTAATTTTCCTTTTTAGTGGAGTCTTTGCTGGTTTTGGAATCAAGGTATTGTTGGCCTTGTAGAATGAGTATGGAAGTTTCTTTCCATTTCTATTTTTTGGAAGGGTTTGAGAACAATAGGTATTAACTCTTCTTTCAATGTCTGGTAGAATTCTCCTGGGAAGCCATTTGGCCCTGTTTGCTGGGAGATTTTTGATTACTGTTTTAGTTTCTTTGCTGGTTATGGGTCTATTCAAATTTCCTATTTCTTCCTGTTTCAGTTTTGGTAGTTGGCATGTTTCTAGGAATTTATCCATTTCTTCTAGATTGCCCAGTTTGTTGGCAGATAATTGTTCATAATATTCTCTTATAATTGTTTGTATTTCTGAGTTGTTGGTTGTGATTGTTACCACTTTTCATTGGTGATTTTATTTATTTGGGTCCTTTCTCTTTTCTATTGATAGGTTTGGCTAGGGTGTTATCAATTTTATTAATTCTTTCAAAGAACCAGCACTTAGTTTCAGTGATCTGTTCTACTGTGTTTTTTTTTTCTATTGTTGATTATTATTATTATATTAACTTTATTTTTTAAGTAGGTCTCATGCCCAGTGTGGAGCCCCATGTGGGGCTCAAACTTACAATGCTGAGATCAAACCTGAACTGAGATCAAGAGTTGGATGCTCAACCAACTGAGCCACACAGGCACCCATTTTTTGTTTGTTTCTGTATCAGTTATTTCCATTTTAGTCTTTATTATTTCCCTTCTTCTGCTGGCTTTAGGCTTTATTTGTTGTTCCTTTTGGAGCTCCATTAGGTGTAAGGTTAGGTTGTATATTTGAGACCTTTCTTGCTTCTTGAGGTAGGCCTGTATTGCAATATGCTTCTGTCTTAGGACTGCCATCACTGCATTCCAAAGGTTTTGGGCTACTGTGTTTTCATTTTCATTTGCCTACATGTACTTTTTAATTTCTTCTTTAATTTCCTTCATTCTTTAATAGAATATTCTTTAACCTCCATGTGTATGTGGTCTTTCCAAATTTTTCCTTATAGCTGACCTCAAGTTTCGTGGTGTTGTGGTCTGAAAATATGCATGGTATGATCTCAATCTTTTTGTATTTGCTGAGGCCTAATTTGTGACCCAGTATGGATCTATTCTGTAGAATGTTCCGGTGCACTTGAAAAGAATATGCATTCTGCTGCTTTAGGATGAATGTCCTGAATATACTTGTTAAGGCCATCTGGTCCAGTATGTTGTTCAAAACTATTGTTTCATTATTGATTTTCTGCTTAGATGATCTGTCCATTCCTGCAAGTGGTGTGTTAAAGTCTCCTAGTATTGTATTACTATCAGTGAGTTTCTTTATGTTTGTTAGTAATTGATTTATATATTTGGGTGTTTTAAGTTGGGGGCATAAATATTTACAATTGTTTGATCTTGTTGGATAGACCCCTTAATTATGATATAATGCCCTTCTTTTGTTTTAAGTTTATTTATTTATTTTTGAGAGAGAGAGAGAGAATGAGCAGGGGAGGAGCAGAGAGAAATGGAGACAGAATCCTAAGCAGGCTCCACACCATCAGTGTGGAACCTAGTGTGGCGCTTAACTCACGAACCCATGAGATCATGACCTGAGCTGAAATTAAGTTGGAAGCTTAACATACTGAGCCATCCTGGCACCCTGATATAATGCCCTTCCTCATCTCTTGTTACAGTCTTTGTTCTAAAATCTAGTTTGTCTGACAGAAGTATGGCTACTCTGGCTTTCTTTTGGCAACCATTAGATGGTTCTCCATTCCCTCACTTTCACTTTGGAGGTATCTTTATGTCTAAAATGAATCTCTTGTAGGCAACATGTAGATGGGTCTTGTGGGTTGTTTTTTTTTTTTGATCCATTCTGATACACTATGTCTTTTGATTGGAGAATTTAGTCCATTTACATTCATATTGATTATTGAAAGATATGAATTTAGTGCCATTGTGTTACCTATAGAGTTGGTGTTTTGGAGATGGTCTCTGTTCCTTTCTAGTTTTTGTTGCTTTTGGTCTTTCTTTTCCACTCAAAGAGTTCCCTTTAATATTTCTAACCAGCAGAGCTGGTTTAGTGGTCATAAACTCCTTTAATTTTTGTTTGTCTGAGAAACTCTTTATCGCTCCTTCTATTCTGAATGACTGCCTTACTGGACAAAGTATTCTTGGCTGCATATTTTCCCCATTCAGCTTGTTGAATGTATTATGCCACTCCCTTCTGGCCTGCTAGGTTTCTGTGGAGAGATCTGCTCTTAGGGACTGCTTTTCCCTTGCAGTTTGCAGGATTCTTTCCCTAATTTCTGTATTTTCAAATTTTACCATAATATGTCTTAGTGTTGGCTGGCTCTTGTTGATTTTGATGAGAGTTCTCTGTGTCTCCTGGATTTGGATGTCTGATTCTTTCCCCAGATTAGGGTAGTTTTCAGCTATAATCTGCTCAAATAAACCTTCTGCCCCTTTTCCCTCTCTTCTCTTCTGGGGCTCCTATGATATGAATGTTATTATGCTCTATGGAGTCACTGAGTTCCCTAAATATATATTTGTGATTTGGTATTTTTCTTTCCCTCCCCTTTCAGCTTCATTATTTTCCACAATTTTATCTTCTATACCATTTATTCATTCCTCTGCTTCTTTCATCCTGTGGTTATTACATCCAGTCAGTTTTGCATCTCAGTAACAGCATTTTTTATTTGGGCCTGACTAATTTTTAGGTTTTTTATCTCTGTGGTAAGGGTCTCTCTGGTTTCTTCTATTTTCTCAAGCCCAGCTAGTATCCTTATGATAGTTGTTTTAAATTTTGGTTCAGGCATTTTACTTATATCTGCTTTGATTAGCTCCCTGGCTGTGACCTCTTCTTGTTCTTTCTTTTGGGTTTAATTCCTCCATCTTGGCATTTTGTCTAGGTCTCTACCTTTTATGTGTTAGGAAAGCCTGTGGCTGGTCCTATTTTCATCACTAGGGCTGAAGCTCCGCAGCACTCTATGACCAGTAGACCTGGTGCGTGGGGAGAGCTGTTTGTGCTGGTCTTCTACGGGAGGGGATACTGCTGCTCTAGCTCTAATCACACTTGCCCTATTAAAAAAAGGCACCTGCAGGGGCACCTGGGTGGCTCACAGTTGAGCGTCCAACTTCAGCTCAGGTCATGATCTTGCAGTTTGCGAGTTCAAGCCCCACATCAGCTTGCTGCTGTCAGCACAGAGCCCACTTTGGATTCTCTGTCCCCCTCTCTCTGCCCCTGCCCTGCTTGTGCTATTGCCCCCCGCCCTGACCAAAAAGGCACCTGCAGAATGCAAGGGGGTAGGTTTTGGATTAAGCAGCTCAAGCCTCCACTCTGTGTGCTGTGCCACTTTGCTGAAGTCCTTCGTGCTAATGGGAGGAGTGAAAAATGGTGTTGACCCAGTCTCTTCCCCGGAGAGGGGAGTCTGTGCCCTTTGCTGCCCAGAAAGCCCTCACAGAAGAGCAAACAATCTATCCTCTTGTGTTCCAGGCTTCTATCAGGTCCCTGCCTTCACCGTGTCTTGTCCATGCTATCAGTGGTGCAGTGTTCCTATGTTTTATCTCAGGCTACATGTAACTGGGTTTCAAAACTCCGATTTTTAGAGATCCAGCCAATGTGGACCTGCACTGATCCTCTGGGGCAGGGTCTTGTTGTGCTGTGGCTGGTACTAGTTTGTCCCAAAAAAGCAGTCACACAACCATGCAGGGGCTTAGATTTTATGGAAAACTGTAGCAAAAAGCTGGCATCCAGGTTAGCTGCCCTCAGCAGGTATGCTAATGAACAGGGCAGCTCAATGGCACCCACAGTCTCTTTTGTACCTTTAGAAGCAGTGCTGACTCTCCAAAATGCACTTCAGGAAGGGAAACTTTCTCTTCCAGTGAAACCCAGGGGATCCTCAGACCATGCTGTCTGCTCCAAGACCTCAGCCCTCCTTTTCTACAGGAGCACAGTTATGCCTGCCAGGCTTGACCCTGGTAATGGTGCCAACTTCTAAAACTTCAGACTTTCAGTTCAGCTGCTTGTAAACTTTTGATAATCAGCTCCTCCCATTTTCCCAGTCAAGGGTCTTCGGGAAGTGTTTTCCTTGTGCAATCCTCTGCATGCTGCTTTCTTTCTCTCTTTCTTTCTCTCTCTCTCACACACACTCTCACTCTTCTCTCCTCTTTCCGTGATCAGGGTTCCCTCCCCTCCACAGCACCTGCAATTCTTTTCTCCCCCAAATCACATTACCTCCTACCTTCCATGATGCGGCCTCTTTTCTCCCTCTAGTTGTGCACATTGTTCTCTCAGTCCTCAGATCAATTTTCTGGGTGTTCAGAATGATTTGATAATCATCTAGCTATTTTTGAGGGACAAGGCAAGCAAATCTGAATATGCTTTGGATAGTGGATAAGTATATCCACTATATGAACTCCTCCCCCCCGCCCCGGGAATGAAGCAATTGTAAATGAGGTTGCCAAGTTTGGCCATGTAAATATAAAATATGAAAGGTTAATTCCATACTGAAAATTATGACACCTCTCTACATTAATCTCTCTCCTGTTCTTACAGGAAATATTCAGTGTCATCTGACAATGGTCAGTTAAGCAAACAAAATTTGGGGAGGATTTGGTTCTTCCTTTTTCATCAGCAATTTCTCACATGTCAGGTAACCCTTCTAGAGTATTTAGAGCTCTCTGTTCAGGCCCAGCTCCACCATCTATAGAACCTTCTCATGTACATCCTCTCCTGAACCTTCCCTCTTTGTTTTTTTTTTTTAATTTTTAATTTTTAATGTTTACTTTTATTTTTGAGACAGAGAGAGACAGGGCACAAGTGGGGGAGGGCAGAGAGAGGGGGAGACAGAAGCAGGCTCTAGGCTCTGAGCTGTCCACACAGAGGCCAACACAGGGCTCAAACCCACAAACCGTGAGATCATGGCCTGAGCTGAAGTCCAGTGCTTAACCTACTGAGCTACCCAGGTGACCCATGAACTTTCCCTCTTTGATCTAATTCCATTAGATGTTCATATTTTAGTGATTCCTGAGAGTTTTCTTTTGCTGCTTTGGTATGCAGTTGTATTTAAAATTGTTTTTAAATTCATAGATATTTTTAAAACTCAGAAACGTACAAGAAAGAAAATGTTAAACACCCAGAATTAAGTACTAACACCTTGGCATATTCTTTCCAGACCCCTTCTTCCACCCAGCAGCACCCTCACCTCCTGAGAAAAATCAATCTATTGCTTTTGTATAATAATACTTAGTTTTTAAAAATAAGGAATATCTAAATTTTTTAAAAAGGATGAGAAAGTATCTATATACTGCTATGATTTCCTGGACAGAATGTTAAAAAAAAAAAAAAAAAAGCAAGATGCAGCAAAACATATATAGTGTGCTGCCTTTTATGTAAGAAAGGAGATGAAATCCACATAGGTCATTGGATTATTTTCAAAAAAACAATGAAAGACCAAAAGCTTTACCTATAAGGGGAGGAAAAGACCAAGGGGGAGATGACAGGGAGGTAAAACAGACCTCTCATTGTTTATAGTTTGGTCTCTGAAACCATGTAAATATTTTACTTAATTTCAAAACAAAATTAAATCATAAATAAAATCAATCTCTAAAAATTAAATACAAATTGAAATAAATTAATCTACCTATATCAAGTTGATGGTATAACCACAGAAAGAATTTAAGTAACAGTAATTTGATTATTCTTCCGAAGGACAAAAAACACCCACAAAGAAATATTAAAATGCATCAAATGGGTAATATTCCTCTTATTTGGATGGGTACACATACATATATACACATATATACACATAAGTATCTATTAGGTAAAGGAAATAATTAATTATGGCTATGTTATTGGGAACTAAAATTTTCAAAGTGAGAGAAAAGAGATTCACATAAAAAATAAGTTAAGTAAATACCTTTTTACTTAAATTTAAATTAGAAATACCAGTATGAACTTAGAATTGATTCTCCTTTATAAAATAGTCATATTTTTTAGTCTGTTAATGGAGGCTTGGGAGTAATTACAACCCAACAATAATATACTCTGAGTGCCCAGACTGTGGTCTCTAAAACCACTCACTAAAAAGGAATCAGATTTCTTTAGTGAAATAGCCAATTTAAGTTATGGAGATGGAAATATACAAGATCAGTCTGGGACATCTTGTCATACTAGAAAGTAAAAAAGTATTAGAGACTATAGCATCATGTCAAAAGGACACAGGAGTCAGCTGGTTCCCCCTGACCAATGACAGGATAATTTGAGCACTAGAAAGAACAGCAACTGTAATGCACTGAAACATACATGGCACATAGTAGGTACTCAGTAAATGCTTATTTAATGAATGAATTCACTTAGCATTGTAAGTATTAATAAGATATTGTTGATGGTGTAGTCTACAACACTGACTTAGTGGCTCTTCCATAAGGACATATAGTGTAAATTTATCTTCCTCTCAAATACTAGGAAAAGTTAACCCTTTTCTGGAACATTTTTATGTCATGCATAGCATGTATCTCTCTCTTTTGGCCTCTGTGAAGCATGGAACCAAATGTGTGGCTCACTTATAACAACTATTCAATGTTAGGTATCTCTGGCTTATTTTATTACCCTTTATCTATTTTCCCTTTGTCCTGTTTCCTTGCCTCTTATTTTTCATCCCACTACATGTTGTATATTAAAAGCAGAGGAGGGGCGCCTGGGTGGCTCAGTCGGTTAAGCGTCCGACTTCGGCTCAGGTCATGATCTCATGGTCCGTGAGTTCGAGCCCCACGTCGGGCTCTGTGCTGACAGCTCAGAGCCTGGAGCCCGTTTCAGATTCTGTGTCTCCCTCTCTCTCTGAACCTCCCCCATTCATGCTCTGTCTCTCTCTGTCTCAAAAATAAATAAACGTTAAAAAAAAAATTAAAAAAAAAAAAAGGCAGAGGAAGACGGGCACCTGGGTGGCTCAGTTGGTTAAGTGTCCCCCTTCAGCTCAGGTCATGATCTCATGCTTCATGAGTTCAAACCCTATATGGAGCTTTGTACTGACAGCTCAGAGCCTGGAGCCTGTTTCTGGTTCTGTGTCTTCCTCTCTCTCTGTCCTTTCCCCACTCATGCTCAGTCTCTCTGTCTCTTTCTCTCTCTCATAAATAAACATTTAAAAAATAAAAATAAAATAAAAAGCAGGGGAAGAGGCAGTTGGAGTAATAGGGATGTTTCTACACAATGTGAGCAAACAGATACATTATTCAAAGTACTTTGGGGAGAAGATGGTGGCGTAGGAGGACGCTGGGCTCACCGCGTCCTGCTGATCACTTAGATTCCACTACACCTACTTAAATAACCCACAAAGCCTCTAGAACACTAGCATAACGGATTCTCTGGAGCCAAGCATAGACGAGAGGCCCACGGAAGAGGGTAGGAAGGGCGGAGAGGCAGTGCGCGCTCCACGGACTGGCGGGAGGGAGCTGGGGTGGAGGGGCGGCCCGCCCGCCAAGCAGAGGCCCCGAGTCTGGCTTGCGAAAGCGGAGGGGCCGGACAGAGTGTGTTCTGACAGCAAGCGGGACTTAACATCTGGGAGATTATAAGTTAACAGCTCTGCATGGAGAGCGGGAAGGCTGGAGAACAATGGGAGGGAGAGTTGTTGAGCTCTGGACGACAGAGCTCAGCTTGGCGGGGAACAAAGGCGCTCGACAGCGCCATCTCCCTTGCCCATCCCCCAGCCAAAATCCGAAAGGGAACCAGTTCCTGTCAGGGAACTTGCCTGCACCATGCAAATACCCAACGCTGTGCTTCTGAGGATCCATCCCTCCCAGTGCCTCCCTCCCAGTGCCTCTGACTCCCTCCCAGTGCCTCAGGGCTCCTCCTGAAGCGGATCTCTGAAGGAAAAGGGAGCTGAGCCTGCCCCTCCCGCCCCTGTGCACCTTGCCGATTCACCCCAGCTAATATGCCAGATCCCCAGCACCACAAGCCTAGCAGTGTGCAAGTAGCCCAGACAGGCCACGCCACCCCACAGTGAATCCCGCCCCTAGGAGAGGGGAAGAGAAGGCACACATCAGTCTGACTGTGACCCCAGCAGTGGGCTGGGGGCAGACATCAGGTCTGACTGCGGCCCCGCCCACCAACGGAAGTTATTCAAGACAGCACAGGGGAAGTGCCCCACAGTCCCGCACCACTCCAGGGACTATCCAAAATGAGGAAATGGAAGAATTCCCCTCAAAAAACCATCCAGGAAATAACGACAGCTAACGAACTAATCAAAAAGGATTTAAACAATACAACAGAAAGTGAATTTAGAATAATAGTCATAAAATTAATCGCTGGGCTAGAAAACAGTATAGAGGACAGCAGAGAATCTATTGCTACAGAGATCAAGGGACTAAGGAACAGCCAGGAGTAGCTAAAAAATGCTATCAATGAGCAGCAAAATAAAATGGAGACAACCATGGCTCGGATTGAAGAGGCAGAGGAGAGAATAGGGGAACTAGAAGATAAAATTATGGAAAAAGAAGAAACTGAGAAAAAGAGAGATAAAAAAATACAGGAGTATGAGGGGAAAATTAGAGAACTAAGTGATGCACTGAAGAGAAATAATCTACGCATAATTGGTATCCCAGAGGAAGAAGAGAGAGGGAAAGGTGCTGAAGGTGTACTTGAAGAAATAATAGCTGAGAACTTCCCTGATCTGGGGAAGGAAAAAGGCATTGAAATCCAAGAGGCACAGAGAACTCCCTTCAGACATAACTTGAATCGATCTTCTGCATGACATATCATAGTGAAACTGGCAAAATACAAGGATAAAGAGAAAATTCTGAAAGCAGCTAGGGATAAATGTGCTCTAACATATAAAGGGAGACCGATAAGACTTGTGACGGATCTCTCTACTGAAACTTGGCAGGCGAGAAAGGAATGGCAGGAAATCTTCAATGTGATGAACAGAAAAAAATATGCAGCCAAGAATCCTCTATCCAGCAAATCTGTCATTTAGAATAGAAAGAGAGACAAAGGTCTTCCCAAACAAACAAAAACTGAAGGAATTTGTCACCACTAAACCAGCCCTACAAGAGATCCTAAGGGGGATCCTGTGAGACAAAGTACTAGAGACATCGCTACAAGCATGAAACCTACAGACATCACAATGACTCTAAACCCATATCTTTCTATAATAACACCGAACGTAAATGGACTAAATGTGCCAACCAAAAGACATAGGGTATCAGAATGGATAAAAAAGCAAGACCCATCTATTTGCTGTCTACAAGAGACTCAAATTTAGACCTGATGACACCTTCAGATTGAAAGTGAGGGGATGGAGAACTATTTATCATGCTACTGGAAGTCAAAAGAAAGGTGGAGTAGCCATACTTATATCAGACAAACTAGACTTTAAATTAAAGGCTGTAACAAGAGATGAAGAAGGGCATTATATAATAATCACAGGGTCTATCCATCAGGAAGAGCTAACAATTATAAATGTCTATGCGCCGAATACGGGAGCCCCCAAATATATAAAACAATTACTCACAAACACAAGCAACCTTATTGATAAGAATGTGGTAATTGCAGGGGACTTTAACACCCCGCTTACAGAAATGGATAGGTCATCTAGACACATGGTCAATAAAGAAACAAGGGCCCTGAATGATACATTGGATCAGATGGACTTGACAGATATATTGAGAACTCTGCATCCCAAAGCAACAGAATATACTTTCTTCTCGAGTGCACATGGAACATTCTCCAAGATAGATCACATACTGGGTCATAAAACAGCCCTTCATAAGTATACAAGAATTGAGATCATACCATGCATACTTTCAGACCACAATGCTATGAAGCTTGAAATCAACCACAGGAAAAAGTCTGGAAAACCTCCAAAAGCATGGAGGTTAAAGAACACCCTACTAACGAATGAGTGGGTCAACCAGGCAATTAGAGAAGAAATTAAAAAATACATGGAAACAAATGAAAATGAAAATATGACAATCCAAACGCTTTGGGATGCAGCAAAGGCAGTCCTGAGAGGAAAATACATTGCAATCCAGGCTTATCTCAAGAAACAAGAAAAATCCCAAATACAAAATCTAACAGCACACCTAAAGGAAATAGAAGCAGAACAGCAAAGACAGCCTAAACCCAGCAGAAGAAGAGAAATAATAAAGATCAGAGCAGAAATAAACAATATAGAATCTAAAAAAAACTGTAGAGCAGATCAATGAAACCAAGAGTTGGTTTTTTGAAAAAATAAACAAAGTTGATAAACCTCTAGCCAGGCTTCTCAAAAAGAAAAGGGAGATGACCCAAATAGACAAAAATCATGAATGAAAATGGAATTATTACAACCAATTCCTCAGAAATACAAGCAATTATCAGGGAATACTATGAAAAATTATATGCCAACAAATTGGACAACCTGGAAGAAATGGACAAATTCCTAAACACCCACACACTTCCAAAACTCAATCAGGAGGAAATAGAAAGCTTGAACAGACCCATAACCAGCCAGGAAATTGAATCAGTTATCAAAAATCTCCCAACAAATAAGAGTCCAGGACCAGATGGCTTCCCAGGGGA
This sequence comes from Panthera leo, assembly GCF_018350215.1. Lineage (NCBI taxonomy): Eukaryota > Metazoa > Chordata > Mammalia > Carnivora > Felidae > Panthera > Panthera leo. Next base: position 65,872,950 of record NC_056687.1, read on the forward strand.
GTTCTACCAGACATTTAAAGCAGAGATAATACCTATCCTTCTCAAGCTATTCCAAAAAATGGAAAGGGAAGGAAAACTTCCAGACTCATTCTATGAAGCCAGTATTACTTTGATTCCTAAACCAGACAGAGACCCAGTAAAAAAAGAGAACTACAGGCCAATATCCCTGATGCATATGGATGCAAAAATTCTCAGTAAGATACTAGCAAATCGAAATCAACAGCATATAAAAAGAATTATTCACCATGATCAAGTGGGATTCATTCCTGGGATGCAGGGCTGGTTCAACATTCACAAATCAATCAACGTGATACATCACATTAATAAAAGAAAAGGTAAGAACCATATGATCCTGTCAATCGATGCAGAAAAAGCATTTGACAAAATTCAGCATCCTTTCTTAATAAAAACCCTCAAGAAAGTCGGGATAGAAGGAACATACTTAAACATCATAAAAGCCATTTATGAAAAGCCCACAGCTAACATCATCCTCAATGGGGAAAAACTGAGAGCTTTTTCCCTGAGATCAGGAACACGACAGGGATGTCCACTCTCACCGCTGTTGTTTAACATAGTGTTGGAAGTTCTAGCATCAGCAATCAGACAACAAAAGGAAATCAAAGGCATCAAAATTGGCATAGATGAAGTTAAGCTTTCACTTTTTGCAGATGACATGATATTATACATGGAAAATCCGACAGACTCCACCAAAAGTCTGCTAGAACTGATACATGAATTTAGCAAAGTCACAGGATACAAAATCAATGTACAGAAATCAGTTGCATTCTTATACACTAATAATGAAGCAACAGAAAGACAAATAAAGAAACTGATCCCATTCACAATTGCACCAACAAGCATAAAATACCTAGGAATAAATCTAACCAAAGATGTAAAAGATCTGTATGCTGAAAACTATAGAAAGCTTATGAAGGAAATTGAAGAAGATATAAAGAAATGGAAAAACATTCCATGCTCATGGATTGGAAGAATAAATATTGTCAAAATGTCAATACTACCCAAAGCTATCTACACATCAATGCAATCCCAATCAAAATTGCACCAGCATTCCTCTTGAAGCTAGAATAACCAATCCTAAAATTTTTATGGAACCACAAAAGACCCCAAATAGCCAAAGTAATTTTGAAGAAGACCAAAACGGGAGGCATCACAATCCCAGACTTTAGCCTCTACCACAAAGCTGTAATCATCAAGACAACATGGTATTGGCACAAAAACAGACACATAGACCAATGGAATAGAATAGAAACCCCAGAACTAGACCTACAAAAGTATGGCCAACTAATCTCTGACAAAGCAGGAAAGAATATCCAATGGAAAAAAGACAGTCTCTTTAACAAATGGTGCTGGGAGAACTGGACAGCAACATGCAGAAGAATGAAACTAGACCACTTTCTCACACCATTCACAAAAATAAACTCAAAATGGATAAAGGACCTGAATGTGAGACAGGAAACCATCAAAACACTAGAGGAGAAAGCAGGAAAAGACCTCTCTGACCTCAGCCGTAGCAATTTCTTACTCGACACATCCCCAAAGGCAAGGGAATTAAAAGCAAAAATGAACTACTGGGATCTCATGAAGATAAAAAGCTTCTGCACAGCAAAAGAAACAACCAACAAAACTAAAAGGCAACCAACGGAATGGGAAAAGATATTTGCAAATGACATATCGGACAAAGGGCTAGTATCCAAAATCTATAAAGAGCTCACCAAACTCCACACCCGAAAAACAAATAATCCGGTGAAGAAATGGGCAGAAAACATGAATAGACACTTCTCTAAAGAAGACATCCGGATGGCCAACAGGCACATGAAAAGATGCTCAACGTCACTCCTCATCAGGGAAATACAAATCAAAACCACACTCAGATATCACCTCATGCCAGTCAGAGTGGCCAAAATGAACAAATCAGGAGACTATAGATGCTGGAGAGGATGTGGAGAAACGGGAACCCTCTTGCACTGTTGGTGGGAATGCAAATTGGTGCAGCCACTCTGGAAAACAGTGTGAAGGTTCCTCAAAAAATTAAAAATAGACCTACCCTATGACCCAGCAATAGCACTGCTAGGAATTTATCCAAGGGATACAGGAGTACTGATGCATAGGGGCACTTGTACCCCAATGTTTATAGCAGCACTCTCAACAATAGCCAAATTATGGAAAGAGCCTAAATGTCCATCAACTGATGAATGGATAAAGAAATTGTGGTTTATATACACAATGCAGTACTACATGGCAATGAGAAAGAATGAAATATGGCCCTTTGTAGCAACGTGGATGGAACTGGAGAGTGTTATGCTGAGTGAAATAAGCCATTCAGAGAAAGACAGATACCATATGTTTTCACTCTTAGGAGGATCCTGAAAAACTTAACAGGAACCCATGGGGGAGGGGAAGGAAAAAAAAAAGAGGTTAGAGTGGGAGAGAGCCAAAGCAAAAGAGACTCTTAAAAACTGAGAACAAACTGAGGGTTGATGGGGGGTGGGAGGGAGTGGAGGGTGGGGGATGGGTATTGAGGAGGACACCTTTTGGGATGAGCACAGGGTGTTGTATGGAAACCAATTTGACAATAAATTTCATTTATTGAGAAATAAATAAATAAATAAATAAATAAACTTAAAAAAAAAAACCAACAAAGTACTTTGGCCTCAGGTTACCCACTAAAAGAGATAAGACAGAACCACAGGCAAATGCATAAAAAATGTATCTATTCAAACCACCACCACCACCAACAGCATTGTACTAGATAGTCACTAAGAATCCTTCTGGCCCCAATGTTGCCTGAGGTATTAGTTCTCCATTAGCTATGTGAATATAGGCAGCAGATACACAGATAACTATAAACAGCAGGGAATGTAAAATGCATTTTTAATTGCCTTTGAATGCACTGTGTTATGTTCTGGTAGCAGGTTTACAAACATCCTGAGTATGGGGCACTTATACTAATAGTAAAATTCACTTCCATTCCCTGAGCATGTACTGCTCTTCCTGGGGGTAGCAGGCAGGTGCAAACAAAGGCAGAGAGGATTCAACCTCCCTCAAGAACTACCTGCCACATAGATCTACACACAGGAGATGGCTCAGAGCTGTAGATACTTTCTAAGAGAGCATAAGTATGAGATTAGGGTGGGAAAATATTGCATATATAGGAACAGATGTTTGGTCAGGGTTAAGTCACAGAATGGTGGAGCAAGAAGCAACCACAAATATCATAAAGTCTAACCTCTTCATTTTATGGGTTGAGGAAACAGCCCTCAGAGGTTGAGAGGCTCAGAATCACCTAGTGTAGGAAGAGAATCTAGGTCTCCCAAGTTCAGTACTTTTTCTATACTACTTTAAAAGCCTTTAGGGGTGCCTGGGTGGCTCAGCTGGTTAAGCGTCTGACTCTTGATTTCAGCTCAGGTCATGATCTGGTGGTTCATGAGATCAAGCCCTGCATTGGGCGTCAGCACGGAGCCTGCTTGGGATTCTCTCTCTCCCTCTCTCTCTGCCTCTCCTCCTCTTCCAATCTCTCTCTCTTTCTCTCAAAATAAAAACAAAAAAAAAAAATGCCAAAACAACAACAAGGAAGTTGTGGTTGGCCTTTCACACATTTGGGACAGCTGAGCAAGGCCTGAACTTGGGGAAGTAGGCAGGGTTGTAGGGGTAAGAGCTCTAGGGCTGCTGTTAGCAGATTGTGGAGGAGGTCCAAGAGAGAAAAGGAACACAGTGGAAGGAGAAAGAATATTCTCTTGGGAGATAATAAGTTTTGGAAGAACTTGTACATTTTCTCTCCAACAATGTAAATAAGATTTGAATTAATCTGCTTCTCGGAGTCTCTGATTTGCCATATAAAAGAGGAAGAAATGGTTAAGTTTCTTTTTGAAGACTTTGAGGTGCCTCCAATTAAGTTTCATGGTTTCTGAGTGATTATCCCAAAGACCCTGGGGCAGGGCCCATGTAGGGAATCTTGATTTACTGGAGAAAAGGTGGGGGGGGGGGGGGAGAAATGGCTGCTGCACACACATCCTTCTTAGGGGATTTTAAAAGCAGAATGAAATCACTGGGTGTCCCTTGGCAGGGATGGGGTGTGGGCGGGGAGTGAGGAAGGGGAGTGGACTTGATTCACTCCCTTAGTCTGGTGTGGATCTCAGAGAAAGCAGAGCTTTGGGATCCTTGGGATTTGTATGAATTCTCGAACTATACCACCATTCTTTCCTAATAATCCCTATATCCCAAAGCCTCTCTCTTCCTGTGCTTCCTAGCCCACACTTAGTGATCTTTCAAAAATCTGGAGAACATTTTTGCTCAACATTATAGCGGGCTATCCTGAGCTTTTAGTTTCATATTACTTGTAATTTTCTTCTACTAAACCTGATTTCTCCCTTTGCTATATAGAGTTTAAACGTTTCTGGCTACTTGACAGAATTACAGTGAATCAGACTAGCTACTAGATTCGGTCCACTATAGGATATAGGAAACAGTGTTGTAAGTAGTAAGTTTACTATAAACAGTAGGTCAACTGAATACAGGGCAAATCCCAGGGCCCCTGGGCCAATTCAACCCTCAATGCCAGTACTTGGAGTTGGGCTTCGCTTTATATATCCTCGAACCATTGTCAGTAATAAGTGGCACTGGAATGGATAATACTGAGGCTGAATTTAAGTCTCAGATACATCATTTTCCATATGTGGTGACTTAGGTTAGTCACTTCTCCAATTCTTAGCCACCTCCTCTATGAAATGAGGATAATACTATCTACACCTCATAGGTTTTGCTAATGATTAAATCAAATGGGATGTATGGAAACATAACTGATATACACTAGATCATCAATAAATATTGATTTATACAGAAGGGTCATTTGTACAGAAGACTTGAGGGTGCATAACTGAGGTTATCCATCTTGTTTCTCTAAATACTCTAACAGAATTCCAAGTTCTGAATCATTAATATCTTCTAACATTATAATCTTTATACTATAATGATCTTTATACTACACTTACAATTAGATTTTGTAAGAATAATGAATTATATATCCTCAATGGATATATATCCTCAATGGCAAAGACCATGTTCATTAATTCAATAAATATTGATCAACTATTATGCAATAGTCACTGTGCTAAGAGCTAAGGATGCTGCAGGGAACACGCCAACATGGTCTTGCTCTAGCACCTAGCATGGTGCCTGGTACATACTAGGCAATCAATACATATTTGTTGAGGTAGACCCAGAGACATTTTCAAGACATCACAGAGCACAGGAGTCCTAGATGTCTAGGAACAACCCTCAGGATCATCTAGAGACTTCTATAAGTCAGGAGAAGCAGGAGGTTTGATTCGCGGAGGGCTAGAACATCCCCCTCTGACTACAGTGGGAGCATCTCCTGCTTTTAGAACCCTGCCCTGATGTGTTTTGCTGACTCTCTCTGTGCTCAGTTATAAGCTGGCACAACCACACACAAACTGGGCAGTGAGTCCCAACTGCCTTATAGACAGATCCTAGAGACCCCTTATAGATGGATCCTGCAGACCTGTTAATATTCCACACTACTGCCAGGGACTGGAGCTGGGGATTAAAGAACCACCACCACTCCCCCTAAAAAAAGGCAACACTAAAAACAACATACTAAAACCCTCACCAACTTCTCAGAGTTGCATTGTTACCTAAAAGCACTTAGGTACTATTATGCAAATTATAAGTGCATGATTTCCATAAAAACCAGTCACAAATGTCAAATGGTGCTCATTAATATGCAATAAAATTCTCATTTGAAAACTATTAAGAGCCAAGAATGAATTCCACTTGGCTGCCCTCCTTTAATGAGAACTGCTGTGAAGTGTTCTATGCTATTACTCATCAACAAACAGTAAGGTGTCACAACAAAGCAAGCTTCAGAAGGCTACAGGAGGACTTGAGAAAATGATCATTTGATACTTCAGAGGCTAGTTTTATTTTTAAGGTTTTATTTATTTATTTATGAGAGAGAGTGTGCACAAGTGAGCTCACAAACTGGGGAGGTGCAGAAAGAGAGAGGGAGATACCAAATTTAAAGCAGGCTCCAGGCTCTGAGCTGTCAGCACAGAGCCCTACGTGGGGCTCGAACCCACAAATCGTGAGATAGTGACCTGAGCTGAAGCTGGATGCTCAACTGACTGAGCCACATAGCCTCCCCCAGAGGCTAGTTTTAAACAGCTCAATTCTATGCTGCTACAGCTAAGACTTCTCCTTTTGGGTACTCAGAACATAGGCTTAGTGAACTCATTAACCTACCTTACAAATAGAGCCTTGGTGACACTGAGTACTCCTTTAAAGGATGTTTGTGAGGGTGCCACACAGCTGGAAAAAGGTAAATAAAACTTTGTTCCTGAGGTTCAGTCGGCTGGGGAGACTGAATGTTCTCCTCCTCAAAAGAAGTGGAGGGTGCCTGGGTAGGTCAGTCGGTTGAGCATTTGCCTTGGGTCATGATCTCACAGCTCGTGAGTTCGAACCCCACATTGGGCTCTGTGCTGACAGCTCGGAGCCTGGAGCCTGCTTTGGATTCTGTGTCTCCCTCTCTCTCTGCTGTCTCTCTCTCTGTCTCAAAAATAAATAAAAAATGTAAAAATAAAAAAAGTGGAGCTCCAAGGCCTTTGGAATTACTGGGGCTCATCCCTGAAAAGCCTCCTGGTCAGAATTTTTATGAGTGAACTTTCATGCTGTGTCTCTAAACTCCAGTTTCAGCTGGACACTGATTTTCTCTAAACTGTTGCTCCGTGTTGCTGCGCAACCCAGTATACTTGTGTGAGAGCAATTCGGCCTGTGAGGATAAAGAGATGGAAAATATAAGCCATCAAATTAGACTGTTCCTTCTGTAGCCACTTCCTTAATTAACAAACTGTCCTAAATGTGGCCTAGAAGCAGGGGGTAGAGAATGGGCTTTTCTAGGTATATTTTGACTCAGTGGTTATCAAACTTGTACATCAGAATCATTTAGAGAGCTCCTTCAAAAACACTGATTGCTTGCCCCCACTTCCAGAGTTTCTGAATCAGTCGGGCCTGAGAATTTGCATTTCTAGTAAATTCCCAAGTGACGCTGTAGCTGTTGATCTGGGTATCATACCATGAGAATCCCAGTCCAACTAAAGGAAACAGAGCTTTCATCAAAGTTTAAACCACACAAACCCTTGGAATAATCTGGAATTTATTACTCCAAGCTGCTGTGATAAGGCTCATGTACACATTTCGAGTCATTTGACTTGTTCACTAGAAATTAATTTCAGAGAAGTACTGTTGAGAAATTAGACCCTTAGAACAGCACTCAGTTCTTTCATTCTTTAAACCAAGATTCTTAAGTATTTTTTTGGACATGAGATACTGATGAAAGCTATAGACCCTCTCCTGAGAAACGTGCAAATATAGAGTATTTTACATGGCAAACCACAACCTCAATCATCCCAAGTGAAGAGGCTCATTTCAAACCACAACTTAGTTGAAGCCAGGGATAAAAGAAAGTTGTTTGTTTGTTTGTTTTTACTGAAATATAGTTAACACACAATGTTACATTAGTTTCAGGTATACAACAACTCTATGCTCTATGCTCACAAGTATAGCTACCATACAACTTTATTACAGTACCATTGACTACATATTCTCTATGCAGTACCTTTCATCCCCATGATTTCCATAGCTGGAAACCTGTACTTCCCACTCCCCTTCGCCCATTTTGCCCATCTTCCTACCCACCTCCCCTCTGGCAAACACCAGCTTGTTCTCTGTCTTTGTGGGTCTTTTTCTGCTTTTTTATTCATTTGTTTTGTTTCTTAGATTCCACATATAAGTGAAATCATATGGTATTTGTCTTTCTCTGTCTGATTTATTTCACTTAGGATAATAACCTCTAGCTCCAACCATATTGTTGCAAATGGCAAGATTTCATTCTTTTCATGGCTGTGTAATATTCCATTTGTGTGTGTATGTGTGTGTGTGTGTATTACATCTTTTTAATACATTTATCTATCAATGGACATTTAGGCTGCTTCCACATCTTGGCTATTGTAAATAATGCTGCACTAACATGGGGGTGCACTTATCTCTTAGAATGAGTGTTTTCATTTTTTTTAGCTAAGTACCCAGTAGTGGAATTACTGGATCATATGGCACTTCTATTTTTAATTTTTTTAGGATAAATAAATCCATACTGTTTCCAGAGTGGCTGCACCAATTTATTTATATTCCCACCAACAGTGTACAAGGGTTCCTTTCTCTCCATGTCCTCACCAATACTTATTTTTTGTCCTTTTGATATTAGCCATTTTGACTGCTGTGAGGTGATATTTCGTTGTAGTTTTGATTTGTATTTCCCTGATGTTGATCATCTTTTCATGTGTCTGTTGGCTATCTATATGTCTTCTTCAGAAAAATGTTTAATCAGGTCCTCTGCCCATTTTTTAATTGAATTGTTTTTTTGGTGTTGAGAAAAAAGTTTTTAATATTTTTTCTTTCCATTGTTCTCATAAATAAAATATTTCATTGTGGCTACCCAAAAATAAAGCAAGGTACACTAAGATAATAAGAGCTAAGACAAACTTTGTCACTAATTAAAATATTTTAATAAAAACTTCTAATATGTTTAGTCTTTAATACAATAAGCTTTGCCATTTATTAGAATTGTATTTTTATTCTTAAGATAATTACTGACATAAATGAGTTAAATATCTGTTATGTTACTATTTGTTTTATTTTTCCAAATTTTTCTATGTTCCTTTTATTGTACTTTTTTTTTACTCTTTTGCTCTCTCATTTTCCTATACATTAGCTTTTCAAAAACAACTCTATTGAGGTACAAATTCCATGTAATAAACTGCTGATATTTAAAAGTGTCAATTTAATAAATTTTGACACATATATATATATATATATATATATATATATATATATATATATACACACACACACACACACACACACACAACTGTAAAACCATTCTTGTATTCAAAATAATGAACAGGTAGTAATAGTCTCAACTTTGTTCCTTAAAAGATAGTTGTTTTTTCTTGTATTGATGTGATGAATCACGTTAATTGTTTTTGCAGATATTCAACCAGCCCTGTATCCCAGGTATAAATCCCACTTCGTCGTGGTGAATAATTTTTTTAATGTATTGTTGGATCCGGTTAGCAATACCTTTGTTGAGGACTTTTCCATCCATGTTCATCAGGGAAATTGGTCTATAGTTCTCCTTTTTAGTGGGGTCTCTGTCTGGTTTTGGAATCAAGGTAATGCTGGCTTCATAGAAAGAATTTGGAAGTTTTACTTCCATTTCTATTTTTTGGAACAGTTTCAAGAGAATAGGTGTTAACTCTTCCTTAAATGTTTGCTAGAATTCCCCTGGAAAGCCATCTGGCCCTGGACTCTTGTATTTTGACAGGTTTTTGATTACTAATTCGATTTCCTTACTGGTTATGGGTCTGTTCAGATTTTTTATTTCTTCCTGTTTCAGTTTTGGTAAGGTATATGTTTCTAGGAATTTGTCCATTTCTTCCAGATTGCCCATTTTATTGGCATATAATTGCTCGTAATATTCTCTTGTTTTTATTTCTGTTGTGTTGGTTGTGATCTCTCCTCTTTCATTCTTGATTTTACTTATTTGGGTCCTTTCCTTTTTCTTCTTGATCAGACTGGCTAGTGGTTTATGAATTTTGTTAATTCTTTCAAAGAACCAGCTTCTGGTTTCATTGATCTGTTCTACTGTTTGTTTGGTTTCGATAGCATTAATTTCTGCTCTTATCTTTATTATTTCCTGTCTTCTGCTGGTTTGGGGTTTTATTTGCTGTTCTTTTTCCAGCTCCTTAAGGCGTAAGGTTAGGTTGTGTATCTGAGATCTTTCTTCCTTCTTTAGGAAGGCCTGGATTGCTATATACTTTCCTCTTATGACTGCCTTTGCTGTGTCCCAGAGGTTTTGGGTTGTGGTGCTATCATTTTCACTGACTTCCATATACTTTTTAATTTCCTCTTTAACTGCTTGGTTAGCCCATTCATTCTTTAGTAGGATGTTCTTCCGTCTCCAAGTATTTGTTACCTTTCCAAATTTTTTCTTGTGGTTGATTTCAAGTTACATAATGTTGTGGTCTGAAAATATGCACAGTATGATCTCGATCTTTATGTACTTACTTAGGGCTGATTTGTGTCCCAGTATATGGTCTATTCTGGAGAACCCTCCATGTGCACTGGAGAAAAATGTATATTCTGCTGCTTTAGGACAAAATGTTCTGAATATATCTGTTAAGTTCATTTGGTCCAGTGTGTCATTCAAAGCCATTGTTTCCTTGTTGATTTTTTGATTAGATGATCTGTCCATTGTTGTGAGTGGGGTGTTGAAGTCTCCTACTATTATGGTATTACTATCAATGAGTTTCTTTATGTTTGTGATTAATTGATTTATATATTTGGGTGCTTTCACATTTGGTGCATACATGTTTACAATTGTTAGGTCTTCTTGGTCTATGGACCCCTTGATTATGATATAATGCCTTTCTGCATCTCTTGATACAGTCTTTATTTTAAAGTCTAGATTGTCTGATATAAGTATGGCTACTCCAGCTTTCTTTTGTTGACCATATGATCCTTACAATAGATGCAGAGAAAGTATTTGACAAAATACAGCATCCTTTATTGATAAAAACCCTCAAGAAAGTAGGGATAGAAGGATCATACCTCAAGATCATAAAAGCCATATATGAATGACCCAACGCTAATATCATCCTCAGTAGGGAAAAACTGAGAGCTTTCCCCCTAAGGTCAGGAACAAGACAGGGATGTCCACTCTCGCCACTGTTATTCAACACAGTATTGGAAGTCTTAGCCTCTGCAATCAGACAACACAAAGAAATAAAAGGCATCCAAATCAGCCAGGAGGAGGTCAAATTTTCACTCTTCGCAGATGACATGATACTCCGTATGGAAAGTCCAAAAGATTCCACCAAAACACTGCCATAACTTACACATGAATTCAGAAAAGTTGCAGGATATAAAATCAATGCACAGATATCGATTGCTTTCCTATACACCAACAATGAAGCGACAGAAAGAGAAATCAAGGAACCGATCCCATTTACAGTTGCACCAAAAACCACAAAATACCTAGGAATAAATCTAACCAAAGAGGTGAAAAATCTATACACTGAAAACTATAGAAAGGTTATGAAAGAAACTGAAGAAGACTCAAAGAAATGGAAAAGATTCCATGCTCCTGGATAGGAAGAACAAATATTGTTAAAATGTCAATACTACCCAAAGCAATCTACATATTCAATGCAATCCCTATCAAAGTAACACCAGCATTCTTCACAGAGCTAGAACAAATAATCCTAAAATTTGTATGGAACCAGAAAAGACCCCGAATAGCCAAAGCAATCTTGAAAAAGAAAACCAAAGCAGGAGGCATTACAATCCCAGACTTCAAGTTATACTACAAAGCTATAATCATCAAGACAGTATGGTACTGGCACAAGAACAGACACTCAGATCCATGGAATAGAACAGAGAACCCAGAATGGCCAACAAATGTATGGCCAACTAATCTTTGACAAAGCAGGAAAGAATATCCAATGGAATAAAGACAGTCTCTTCAGCAAGTGGTACTGGGAAAACTGGACAGCGACATGCAGAAGAATGAACCTGGACCACTTTCTTACACCATACACAAAAATAAACTCAAAATGGATGAAAGACCTTAATGTAAGACAGGAAGCCATCAAAATCCTCGAGGAGAAAGCAGGCAAAAACCTCTCTGATCTTGCCCGCAGCAATTTCTTACTCAACACGTCTCCAGAGGCAAGGGAAACAAAAGCAAAAATTAACTACTGGGACCTCATCAAAATAAAAAGCTTCTGCACAGCGAAGGAAACAATCAGCAAAACTAAAAGGCGACCGACAGAATGGGAGAAGATATTTGCAAATGATATATCAGACAAAGGGTTAGTATCCAAAATCTATGAAGAACTTATCAAACTCAACACCCAAAAAACAAGTAATCCAGTGAAGAAATGGGCAAAAGACATGAATAGACACTTCTCCAAAGAAGACATCCAGATGGCCAACCGACACATGAAAAAATGCTCAACATCACTCATCATCAGGGAAATACAAATCAAAACCACAATGAGATACCACCTTATACCTGTCAGAATGGCTAACATTAACAACTCAGGCAACAACAGATGTTGGCGAGGAGGCGGAAAGAGAGGATCTCTTTTGCATTGTTGGTGGCAATGCAAGCTGGTGCAGCCACTCTGGAAAACAGTATGGAGGTTCCTCAAAAAACTAAAAATAGAACTACCTTACGACCCAGCAATTGCACTACTAGGCATTTATCCACAGGATACAGGTGTGCTGTTTTGAAGGGACACATGCACCCCCATGTTTATAGCAGCACTATCAACAATAGCCAAAGTATGGAAAGAGCCTAAATGTCCATCGATGGATGAATGGATAAAGAAGATGTGGTGTATATATATACATATGTGTGTGTGTGTGTGTATATATATATATATATATGCATACATATACACACACACACACACACACACAATGGAGTATTACTTGGCAATCAAAAAGAATGAAATCTGTCCATTTGCAACTACGTGGATGGAACTGGAGGGTATTATGCTAAGTGAAATTGGTCAGTCAGAGAAAGACAAAAATCATATGACTTCACTCATATGAGGGCTTTAAAAGACAAAAGAGATGGACATAAGGGAAGGGAAACAAAAATAAATAAAAACAGGGAGGGGGACAAAACATAAGAGACTTTTAAATATGGAGAACAAACTGAGGTTTGCTAGAGGGGTTGTGGGAGGGGGGACAGGCTAAATGGGTAAGGGGCATTAAGGAATCTACTCCTGGGGCGCCTGGGTGGCGCAGTCGGTTAAGCGTCCGACTTCAGCCAGGTCACGATCTCGCGGTCCGTGAGTTCGAGCCCCGCGTCAGGCTCTGGGCTGATGGCTCGGAGCCTGGAGCCTGTTTCCGATTCTGTGTCTCCCTCTCTCTCTGCCCCTCCCCCGTTCATGCTCTGTCTCTCTCTGTCCCAAAAATAAATAAAAAACGTTGAAAAAAAAAAAAAAAAAAGGAATCTACTCCTGAAATCATTGCTTCACTATATGCTAACTAATTTGGATGTAAATTTTAAAAAATAAAAAATAATGTTAAAAAAAAGAAAAAAAAAGAAAGGTGTTTTGGCTATTCTAAATACTGCACATTTTGACATGAATTTTAGAATGAAGTTATCAATTTCTACAAGAATATCTGGGATTTTGATTAGGACTACATTGTATCTATAGATGAATTCGGGGAAAAAACAAAATCTTAGCAATATTAAGTCTCTATCCCATTGTCTTGGCTTAACTGGTACAACAAAATACCATAGACTAGGTGGCTTATAAACAACAGAAATTTATTTCTCACAGTTCTGGAGGCTGGAAGTCCAAGATCATGGTCCAAAATGGTTGAATTCTGGTGAGAGCCCTCTTCCAGTTTGCAGATAGCTGACTTATTGCTGCATCCTTACATGATGGAAAGAGAGTTACTTAGTTCTCTGGCCTCTTCTTAAAAGGGCACTAATCCCATTTATTTTTATTATTATTGTTAATGTTTATTTATTTTTGAGAGAGAGAGAGACAGACAGAGTGTGAGCAGGGAAGGGGCAGAGAAAGAGGGAGACACAGAATCCAAAGCAGGCTCCAGGCTCTGAGATGTCAGCACTGAGCCCAACATGGGGCTCGAACTCACAAACTGTGAGATCATGACCTGAGCTGAAGTCAGATGCTTAACTAAGCCACCCAAATGCCCTTGTTAATCCCATTTACAAGGGCTCCATCCTCATGACCTAATTAGTTCCCAAAGGCTCTGCCTCCAAATACCATCACATTAAGGACTAGATTTTTAACATATGAATTTGAGGGGGACACAAACATTCACTTCATACCATCCATGAACAAGGTATATCTTTCCATTTATTTAGGTCTTCTTGCTCTAAGAAAGGTTTTGTAGTTTTCGGTGTATAGCTCTTGAATAATTTTTATCAGATTTAACCCTAAGTATTTCATATTTTTGATGCTAATATAATTTTTAAAAAATTTTAAAATATCTATTTATTTTTGAGAGAGACAGATACAGGATGCAAGTGGGTTAGGGGAAGAGAGAGAGGGAGACACAGAATCCAAAGCAGGCTCCAGGCGCCGACCTGTCAGCACAGAGCCTGACGTGGGGCTCGAACTCATGAACTGTGAGATCATGACCTGAGCTGAAGTCGGACGCTCAACTGACTGAGCCACCCAGGCGCCCCACTAATATGTGTTACTTTCAATTTTTATTGTTTAACACTATAGAGATATACATAGATACAAATATCTATATATATCCACAATTGATGTTTATATATTGATATTGTATTTTGTAACCATGTTAAACTCTTTTAATAGCTACTAGAATAGCTCTTTTGCAGATTCCATTGAATTTTCTAAATAGATGATCAGGTCACATGCAAATAAAGATGGTCTTACTTCTTCCTTTCTAAACTGGATGCTTTTCATTTATTATTATTTTTCTACCTCATTATAGTGGCTAGGGCTTCCAAGACCATGTTGAATAGAATTAGTGAAGTAGTCATCATTGTCTTGTTCTCGATCTTAGGGAGAAAGTACTTGGTCTTTTATCATTAAATATGTTAGATGCAGATTTTCCATAGATTCCCTTTATCAGATTAAGGAAGTTTTTTTTTTTTTTTGATGTTTTATTTATTTTTGACAGTGAGAGAGACAGAGCATGAGCGGGGGAAGGGCAGAGAAAGGGGGAGACAGAATCTGAAGTAGGATCCAGGTTCTGAGCTGTCAGCACAGAGCCCGATCCGGGGCTCGAACTCACAGACCATGAGATCATGACCTGAGCCGAAGTGGACGCCCAACTGACTGAGCCACCCAGGTGCCAACCCCCCACTTTTTTTAAAGAAGATATAAGTTTATTGAATACACTGCAAGTGAGTAGTGGCAGAACAGCAAAGGAAAGACTGTCTGCCACCAGGCAGTGGCAGGGGACCAGAGTTATGGGGGGAAACTGAGAAAGTATGGGAATATATAGAATTTTCCTTTTTTTGGTACTTGTGCCTGGTTGTAAGCAGCCCATTGGTCAGCTAGGGCTTATGAATATTTCAAGGTGGGTCACCTAATGAGCCTGTTTGCATTCAGTTCAGTAGTCACTATGTGCTCTTTTACCTTACTCAGGTTTCCACTGCTCAAGCCTGTTTTGCCTAAAAGCAACATTCCTCCACATTCCTCCCTAACAGACTGACAATGACAAATATTTGGCATTTGGGCAAAGGTCTCATCTTTAGTAGCTGCTTCATGCTGGACAAGGGAGGATGTGCTGTCCCCACCTAAACTTGTGGGTCCATCAGGGGTTTTGTGCAGTTCGAGACCAGATCATGGTATTATATTAACATGCTTATAGGCAATGTGAATGAAATTCCCTGGTGGCCAGGTCCATGGGATTTAGGGAGAGGGGACCCTCTGATGGTATGGGCTGGAATCCTTGTTGAATTATCATTCATATATGGAATTGTTGGATTCATTCAGACACGTAGGAACATATTTTACTTGTAGTTCAAGATAGTGGCTGGATCTGCAAGAACAAAGGAAAAAAGCAGAGGCAGGGCAGCAGGGCAAGGGTGCAAAAGAACCAAGATGGCTGAGAGTCAACCAGTGTCAGGAAAGGATCCCAACTGAGTGCACAATATATGCAGATTTTCCCTGGACAAGCTTTCACTGCCAACTGCGTGACATACTGGGAATGGAGACCTCAGGGGAGTGAGGTGGGAGGGGAGGGGAGGGAGTGGGGAGGGGAGGGGAGGGGAGGGGAGAGGGGAGGAGAGGAGAGGAGAGGAGAGGAGATGAGTCCTTTGCCAGGTAGTCTGACCTCAGGTAGTCAGACCTTCAGGCCACACTGGGGAGCCGAGCCATCCTGGCCAGAAATATTCAGTTGTCTGAGAAGTACCAGGGTTAGACCTCTGAAGGGTGGAAAAGAGAAAGGAGAGGGAGGGAAGGATCCCTCCCCAAAGGGCAAGAGGGGAAATCCTTCACTCTTTCAGGCAAGGACAGTCCAGCTAGTTCCCCCAGGACTTCTGATCCTCACTGAGAAGTAACCTCAGCCCGATGTTGTCAGTTCCCCAAGGAACACCAGAGTCGTCCACTGAAGGAAAGTCCTGAGAAATTCCCAGAGAATCCAAGGAAAGTCCTAGGCTAGCAGAGCGACCAGTATGGGCTCCACCAAATGTAAGGGAAACCAATTGGGTGTAGGCCAGCAGTGCAGGTGGTGAAAGAATTCAATTCACAAAGGAGACAGAAGTTTATCGAAAACACTATGAGAGAACAGCTGTTAGGACAGCAAAGGAAGAGACTGTAAGGAAGTTCTCTATTCCTAGTTTGCTGAGACTTTCTTCAATAGATCTGGGCTTTTTCATTGTCTAATATTTCTTGAATGAACTTTTGTAGTTTGTCTCTTTCAAGGAATTTGTTCATTTTATCTAAGTGGATAGAATTATTAGAATAAAGTTTTTATAATATCTGCAGAATGTGTAATGATGTCACCTCTTTAATTTATAACATTAGCAAACTGTATCTGCTCTTTTTTTATCCTATCAATCTGGCTAGAGGTTTACTGCTTTTATTGATAGTCACAATTAATCAACATTTGCTTTCATTGATCTCTACTTTTTTTTTTGTCTGTTTGTTTGTTATCCATTTTATTGATTTCTGCTCTGATATCTATTACTTCCTTCTGCTTCCTTTAGGTCTCATTTGCTCTTTTTTATTCTAGTTTCTTAGCATGGAAGCTGACAATATTGATTTGAGACTTGTCTCTTTACAAACCCTTAACCACTATAAACTTTCACCTAAGTACTGTTTTTGATACTTTTCACTTTCATTCAGTCCAAAATAATTTCTGATTTCCCTTTTGATTTCTTCTTTGACTCATGAGCTACTTTTTTCAAGTTTATTTATCTATTCTGAGAGAGAGAGAGAGAGTGGGAGTGAATGTGTGCACGAGAAGGTGTGAGAAAGAGAGAGAGAGAAAGAAAGAATCTCAAGCAGGTCTTGTGCTGTCAGCACAGAGATGGATGCAGGGCTTGAACTCACAAACTGTGAAATCATGACCTGAGCCAAAACCGAGAGTGGGATGCTTAACTGACTGAGCTACCCAGGTGCCCTGCCTGACTTGTGAGCTATTTTGAAGTGCAGTGCTTATTTTCCAAACATTTGAATATTTCTGTTATTGATTTCTTTTTTTAAAGTGTCTACTTACTTATTTTGAGAGAGAGAGAGCACATTGGGGAAGGACAGAGAGAGAGGAAGAGAGAAAATCCCAAGCAGGTTTTGTGCTGTCCACACAGAGCCTGACACAGGGCTTGATCTCATGAACCATGAGATCATAACCTGAGCCAAGATCATAACCCAAGCCGAGATCATAACCTGAGCCGAGATCAAGAGTCAGATGTTGAACCAACTGAGCCACTCAGGCACACCTATCATTGATTTCTTAACTAATTGTATTGTGGTTAAGAATATACTTTGTATGACTTGAATCCTTTTAAATGTACTGAGAATTATTCTGGGGCCCAGAATATGGTCTATGTAAATGTTCCACATGCACTTGAAAACAATAGATATTTTGCTATTGATAGGTATAGTGCTCTATGAAGATCAATGAGGTCAAACTGATTCTGTTGGCTCCTTCTTCCATATCTTTAATTATTTTCTGTCTTCTTGTTATATCCATTACTGAGAAAAAGCTAATGAAATTTTGGACTACACTTGTGAATTTGTCAATTGCTCCTTGAAGTTGTATCATTTCTACTTCATGTATTTTGAAGTTCTGTTGTTAAATGTATATTTCATATTGTTATGTCTCCTTGACAAATTGACTGTCATTATGAAATTATTTTTGTTATCTTTAGTAATATCCTTTGCTCTGCAATCTAATATTGCTTTTCAGCTATACTTTGATTTTTTTTACAGTTTATTTATTTATTTTGAGAGAGAGAGAGAGAGAAGAGGAGGAGCAGAGAGAGAAAGAGGGAGAGACAGAATCCCAAGCAGGCTCTGTGCTGTCAGCACAGAGCCCAATGAGGGGCTCGATCCCATGAACTGTGAAATTATGACCTGAGCCAATATCAAGAGTTGGATGCTTAACCAACTAAGCCACCCAGGCAAACCTCAGATATATTTTGATTATCAGTGTGTTAGCATAGTAAATCTTTCCCATCCTTTTCTCTAATCCATTTGTGTCATAATATATGAAATGTGTTTCTTGTACATAGTACATTGTTGGCTTTGCTTTTTTAAAATCCAATATGGCACTTTCTGTCTGTTAGTTGAGGTGTTAAGATCATTTACATCTAAAGTAGTTATTGGTATATTTAAGTTTAAACATATTTATTATGTGGCTATTGTCTTTTATTTGTCTCATCTCTTCCTTATTCCCTTTTCCCTCCTTTTCTGAATTCTCATAGGCAAATTCAGTATTTTTATGATTATACTTTATCTCTTTGTTGGCTGATTATTAGTATGCTTCTTTGTTTTATTTTCTTTGTGACTGTTTTTGTGTTTACAGAGATATCCTAATTTGTCACAATCTATCTTCAGATGATACCATATCACTTCACATGTAGTGTAACAATATACTTCCATATCGCCACTCAGTCTTTGTGCTCATCATCATATATTTCCTTTTACATATGTTATAAATCCCACGTTGTTCTTTATTTTTATTTAAACTGACAGTTATATTTAAGAGAGGTTTAAATCTTAAGACAAATCATTACATAGTTACCATGTCTGGTGCTTTTTTTTTTTTTTTTTTGATATAGATTTATATTTCCTACTGATACCATTTTCCTTTTATTGAAAGAACTTCCTTTAACATTCTGGTACTGCACGTCTGTCAGTGATTAATTCTTTCAGCTTTTATATATCTGCAAAAGTCTTCATTTTGTCTTTGTTTTGAAAGATACTTTCACTGGGTATAGAATTCTAGGTTGGAAATGTTTGGGGTTTTTTTCCAGTACTTTAAAGATATTTTTCCACTGACTTTTTGCTTGCATTGTTTCTGATAGAGAAATCACTGCCATCCTTATCTTTGTTGAAAATATCTCACTCACCATCTCTTCAAATGTTTTACTGTGCCCTCACAGCTTCCAATTACACATAATATTAATTTCTTATTCCTCTAAATATTCTTGAGCTTTGTTCTAAGACATAGTTAATTGGGAATAGTTTGGCCCTATAGGGTCTTCTTTTAAGGTGTTAGGCAGAATCAGAGTAGTGCTCATTGTAGGGCTAATTATTCCCCACTGCTAAAGCATTATCTCTCAGAGCCCACTACCCAATACCCTCTGAGTTACTAGCTTTTTTACTATGACCAGTGGGAATAGGCACTATTCATAGCCCTGTGTGAGCAGCAAGTACTGTTCCCCCTAATCCTTTTGAGTGGTTCTTTTTCTATCCCTAGGTAGCTTCCTTGTAGGCATGTGCTGATCAGTACTCAGCTTAATACTTCGTGTACTCTGTGATGATTTCTGGAATTCTCTCTGTTTACTCTCCATGTTGATACTCTGTCCCCTAAACTCCAGCTGCCTTGGTCACCCTGGACTTGAAACTGTCTTCTCAACTCAAGGAGTCTGCATTCTCTCTTTCTGCACCATATTCTGGAAAATGTATCTTGGTATGCCTGCTTTTATTTTGTTTCACTGAATATCAGAAACCATATAATAAAAATACAGTAGTTCTGGGTCATTTTCTTTTCTCCAATGAATATGTTCTTTAGCTTCTGCTAGGGTACTATAATATAAACATATTACTTTAATCCAATCACTAACTGATCTGATTGGGAATTAGATTTCAATTTCAATAAGACCAGGTCTATTTCTCCACTAACTTCTCAGATATAGTCCTTTAGGAGTCCCAACTGAAAGCTTAGGATGTTTGTATTAGTCAGGGTCCTCCAGAGAAACAGAACCAATATTTTATATATAAGTAAAAGAGATTTATTATAAGGTTCTGGGTCATACAATTAAGGAGGCTGAGAAATTCTGTGATCAGCTATCTGCAAGCTGGAGACCCAGGAAAGCTAGTAGTATAGTTTGAAGTCCTGCAAGGCAGAGAGCTGATAGTATACATGCCAGTCCAAGTGTGAAGGCCTGAGAACCAAGAGCGCCAAGGACAGGAGAAAATCAATGTCCTAGGTCAAACTGTCAGGCAGAGAAATTTCACCCTTCCTCTACCCTTTTGTTCCATTCAGACCCTCAATGGATTGGATGATCCTCACCCACACTGGGGAGGGCCTACTGCTTTACTCAGTTCTCCAATGCAAATGCTAATCTCTTCTGGAAACACTCTCACAGATATACCTCAAAATAATGTTTAGCCAGAAATCTGGGTATCCTGTGACTCATTGAAACAGATATGAAAGTCACCATCACACTGCTTTTCAGGCCCTTCCACCTTGGTGGACCACACTCCAACTTTTATCTCCCCAGCACAGTAAGACTGCAAGTAGCTCTGGTTAGTTTCTTGGCTTTTTTAGCATCTGCTTTCTGTTTGGCTTTTTTACCTTTTGGTCTATGCTACTTATAAATGGAAAGCAACTTGAAAGATAAATTGTCTAGATCATTGGGCCTCTCTGCCTCTTTTCTTTTCATAATCAGGCATCTCATATCCTTGCTCGTTTAGTGTCCTAGAACTCCTTCCCCCTCCCACCCTTCCCTGGCCCTTTCAAACTGTAGAATGTTCTGCTCAGCTTTTCTGACTCTTAGCAGCTGCTTTTTGCTTGGGTTCTTAGCTTCTCCTCACCTGCTACTTAGGAAAATGTCTTAAGGGAAAAGCAAACTACTATGCAGGACACTCACTGAGTTTCTCTTTATGAGGTCTTAGCTCTCAAGTTCTGGCTTCCTTAGTGGGTCTCTTATACCCTCAAATAATTTTTTTGTTGTTGTTTATTTACTTATTTTGAGCGACAGAGACAGCATTAGCAGGGGAGGGGCAGAAAGAGTGCGAGAGAGGATCCCAAGCGACCTCTGTGCTGACAGTGCAGATCCTGACACAGAAGTCCAACTTATGAACCATGACCTGAGCCCAAATCAGTTGGATGCTTAACCAACTGATTCATCCAGGTGCCCCTGTCCTCAAATAAATTCTTAAAATCTACTTTTTTTACGGGCTCTTGGGTGGCTCAGTCACTCAGCTTCGGCTCAGGTCATAAACTTGTGGTTCATGGGTTTAAGCCCCACATTGGGCTCTGTGCTGACAGTTCAGGGCCTGGAGCCTGCTTCAGATTCTGTGTCTCCCTCTTTCTCTGCCCCTCCCCCACCCACGCTCTGTCTCTTTCCTTCAAAAATAAACATTAAAAAATTAAAAATAAACAAATAAATGAAGATTAAAAAAATTTTTTTTAAATAAAATCTAGTTTTTCTAGATGTCCTCTATGGGAGCAGTAGCCAGATGCAGATCCTTAATGTCTTGTAATATATTTAACCTGAAAATATTTTTACTGACAAGACCAAACTGTTTAAAGATAATCTTTACAGACACAAATGACAGTGCAAACAGTATAAGATATAACTATCCTTACTATTAACTATGAGACCAATTAAGAGACATTACAGAATTCCTAAGTTATAAAAGACAAACCTATTATGGGGACTGGTTTTACTATCATTATTACTGGTCAGTGTGTATTTGAAAATTAAAAGTTTCTATAAAAGTATGTATTAACACAAAGGCTAATGTTTATTCTACAGGTTCATACATGCTCAAGCTAAAGTTAAAATTTCTCCTTAGAAATTAATTGCAACAACTTCTATTCTGGTTTTCTTTTCTTCCTTTAGTTTTCAGTCTTGGGCATAGATATCCATTTCAAAGCTACTGAGTAAAAGTTGCAACATGTGTTATAGGTGCCAATAGCAAAATGTTTGGTACAGAACTTAATTTCTTTCCCTCTTTTGCTAATGTTTGCATTCTGAACATAGACTCACAACTGGGTTTCTAATAAGAATTAGAGATCACAAATTTCTATAAAGTGTGTATGAGCTCCTAGGTCTCTGGTCACACAGCAGCCTTTAGCTGAGGGCTTTAAAATCTCATTTACTTCTTACTATTTTGTTAGTTCACATTTTATATTTTACTTGTGTGTACTCACCAGCTTCCCTTAGTGCTTCTCTGGTATTTTCTCCAGCCCTGGTGTGGTGGGAATCCCACTCCTCTCTGGTCTGGTGGACCAGATTAAAGTTTTACATGCAAACAAGAACAAAACTAAAAATGAAAGCCAAGTAGTGCTGGGAAGTTCGCTCCTAATACCAGGTTTGTTAAAAACCATTTGTTTAAAAATGTTCACATCTGTTGCTTGGCACTGATCCTTAAGCTCCAAGCCCCCTACCTTCTTAACTAATTAGCCTCATGTCAAGTAATCAGTTGTAGTTGATTGACTATATACTCACAAAACTCCCCAAATCCCAAATCCCTCAAAATAGAGGGAGACAACTGCGATAGAATCGAAGAACTTTTCTCAATTCTACTATTAAAGAAAAGGCATAAAAAAAGAACATGGCAGATAAGGTGTTGTGAAAAAGCATTGTAACAGCCTATTTTCTCTGAAAGCCATCCCCCACCCCCACCCTGCAACTGATCACGCTGTTCCTACCACATATGAAGACCATGTATAATTCCACAGCATGGAATAAATGAGCAAGGGGAACTGTGAACACTCTGGCCAACCAGAAGCAATAGAGACACAATGCAGCCAAGACATTACAGACCCCATTTCCCACTGAGCTAATATAATCCACACTTGGCAAGGAGGAGTTCTCACTGCAGGGCTCTCTTGCCTAAATACACAGGCTTCCCTGGTGAAAGGCAGTGGGAGAGGGGAAAGAAAGACAAAAGAAGAGAGGCAAACAATTGCTGTAGGGAAGCCCCACAATGAGAAGTAAAATTGTGTGTATTCCCTTTGACCCAGAAATCCCAGTTTGGGGAATCTTCCTATGGAAATGGAAACCAAAGTGTAAGGATAAATGTAAAATGTTTACTGTGGCATGGTTTGTTGTATATACATTAAAAAAACCCCAACAACAACCAGAGGAAAAACTGGAATATCTATCAATACAGAAATAATGGGAAAAATTATGGAACATCTACAAAGGAATATTAAGTAGCTATTAAAAATAAGAAATTGGGGGTGCACCTGGGTGGCTCAGCCAATTGAGCGTCTGACTTCGGCTCAGGTTATTATCTCACAGTTCGTGAGTACGAGCCCCACATCGGGCTCTGTGCTGACAGCCTAGAGCCTGGCTTCAGATTCTGTGTCACCCTCTTTCTCTGCCCCTCCCCTGTGCATGCTCTGTCTCCGTCTCTTGAAAATAAACATTAAAAAAATTTTTGTTAAGTAAGAAATTGGGGGGCACCTGGGGGCTCAGTCGGTTAAGTGACTGGCTCCTGATTTTAGCTCAGGTCACTATCTGATGATTTGTGAGATCAAGCCCCGTATGGGGCTCTGTGCTGATGGCGCAGAGCCTGCTTGGGATTCTCTCTTTCCCTCTCTCTCTCTGCCCCTCCTCCGCTCATTCTCTCTCTCTCTCTCTCAAAATAAATAAACATTTAAAAAAAGAAATTGGATCAATTAAATTTATTTGCTTAGAATAATGTACATAATATGACAAATAAAATGAAACAAATAACAGTATAACTGGTATGATATAATCTCATTTATATAAAGAAATAGAAAATACATATTTGTTTGAACATAGAAAAGGCATGAAAGAAACACACTTAACTTTTAAGAGTGGTTTTGTCAGGAAGATGGAAGAAAAAGGAGGTGGAGATTAATAACATTTTCTTTATAGATGACTGTCTTACTAGATTTGTTATAATGAGTGTGTATTGCTTATACAATTTAAATATGTAATAAATTTAAAACATGAAAAGGATTTATTGACCTTATAATTACAAGTAATGCCAGACCCCAAAGTTCAGTGGGGTGTGTTGTTCTTTGGCATTTGCTTTAAATTGATCCTGGTGGGGAGGGGTAAATAGTAACTTCTGCTGTAGTAGAGAAGCCTCACCTGTGTCTCTCAACAACAGCCAATTAAAGCACAAACTTGACAATGCCTCTGGAGGAAGCCAGTGGTTGTGAAATGATAACTACATGTATCTCTCCGAAGCTTCAGCCACAGAGCTTCCCAAGGGGCTGCCTGAGCCAGTGAGCAGCCGGCAGAGGCACGGATGAGAATAGAACAAGCTTTTGTCTGGAAAAATCCCACTACTCTAACTACTGACAGCCTTTGTTAGCTGCTGTTCTGTGCTTCAGAGAGGAGATACATAAGGCTGGCCTGCAGCCTCTGCAGGGATAAATATTAAATTAAATAAATTAAACTCTGTGGGAAAGATGCCGCCGCCCAGTTTTGAAGTGTTCTGTGTTAGCACTTTGGTGGAAGATTCTTTGAAAACCACTGGAATACAGTTGTAGGCCTTCCAATTGTTACCCACAGGATAGCATTAAGGCCCTGGAGAAGTGACACTTCTTGGCTCAGTATTTGGAATTTGGTTTCATGATAATAGAAGCTTGCAGATCTTCTGGGGGATACATAATATTCAATAATAAACAAAATAATATGCAGAAGCTAGCAGCCTGTGAAGAATTAACTTTTATGATCACTCATTCATCTTTCAACATCTTTTTTTCTCTTCTTGTACAATCCTACTGTCCTCTCTCCATGACTCTTCTTCTATCTCCCTACTTAACCTCTTTAATAGATCTTTTATTCAGTGTTTTTCTGATTATCAGAGAAAGGCTACAGTGTTCATGGAAAATATGATTAAGTTTTTTAAATGTTTATTCATTTTTTGAGAGAGAGAGAGAGAGACAAAGACTGAGAGAGAGAGAGAGAGAGAGAGAGAGAGAGAGAGAGAGAACGTGAGCAGGGAAGAGGCAGAGAGAGACGGAGACACAGAATCCAAAGCAGGCTCCAGGCTCTGAGCTGTCAGCACTGAGCCAAACCCAACGTGGGGCTCAAACCCACAAACTGGGAGATCATGACCTGAGCCGAAGTCAGATGCTTAACTGACTGAGCCGCCCAGGTGCCCCTGATTAAGTTTTTTCAAAAAAGTTATCATTTATAATCCCACTACTGATAATATTTTGGAATCATTTCTTTTTGTCTTTATATTTAACTTTTTAAAGCAGGTCTGTGTTTGTGTAGCTTTGTAAGTATAGATGAATGTCTCACATATATATACCTAATATTACAAATTAAAGAATATGTGGAAGTGGAGAAGGGGTTTGGACAGCATGTTACTGTTGTCATCGCACAGTTGTGGTGTGGCTATGGGTTTTGGTGCGTCAAGCCAGTATTAATATTCCACAGACTGATTGTGATAGCAGCCTTCATGTCTCAGCCCTTCTTTTCTCCTTACAGCTGCCTTGGAAGTCAGCAATATTTGCATGTTGAGATCCCCATGGGTAGTTATTTGAACTCCTTTCATCCCAGTATTCACTTGTAGATAACTGGGTACCTAGGATCACATCATCACTATTCTTTTCCCTTCCTTGTCTCTTGATATTATCTTCCCTGTTCCCTCTTTACTCCATCTTCTGGGTTTATTCTACCAGCATCCAAAAGCAGGCAGCTATCGTGAGCCAGGGCACAATCAGAGAATCATCAAAATGTCCATTTGGAAAAGATACTCAATTAAGCATGCATTCTGTTCGTGTGTTCAGAGTACCTACTACAGCTAATGTGGCCTTTGGGAGACTCCATTTCATGCAGAAAACCAGGAATATCTCAGCTTAGAGGCAAGAAGGATCCTTGGTCTGGAATCTTGCTAGACTGTACTTTAGACCTTTACCATACCGTCAGTGCAGCCCACATCTTCATTTTCCTAATTAAGATATTTGTTTCTGTCTTCTCTCTCAAGGTCTCCCCAGTTACCCTTGGAGAATCAGGATGGATAGGTGGCAGTGCCCAGAGCACTCTTTCCTGGGTGTTCCCACTGTCACTCTGGAACAGGCACCCATGGCAGCAAGAGAGTAATTTCAACCAACAAAGCCCTGGACAGAATCATGAAATTTCTCTAAGAGGCCCTCATACTCTGGTCCTCATACCAAGAAATCACTTCTCTCCATCAGAACTCCTAAGCTTTCTGCTAATCTATGTCTATGCAAATCTCCTCACTGCAGCACTGAAAACTGAATTCACCTGAGCCATTTCTTCCACAATGATCTCTTCCTTATCACAAACACCATAAAGTACAGATGCCAATAGGCTTAACACCTCTCCCTATTTCCCTCCCTATTTTCATCATGAGCTAAAAAGTAAACATTCTGGGGCACTTTTGAGAAGGAACTTGCAATATGAAGAGAGAACACGTGTGGAAGGGGGCCAGGCAGTCCCGTCTATAGGTTATCAAGCTGCATCACCTTAACCTTCTACTGGCAGTTGTCTCTTTCTAGTCACTGCCCAGTAGTCTGGTCAAAGCAGGCCTGAGTTCTGCATTGATGGTCTGCCAGCCTCACTGCTTAGTTCTCTGTTGCTTGGTAACCCACAACTGAAATATACTGACCCAGATTTGGGTTGAGGTAATAAAGGGGTACTTATACCCTCTCAACTCCCCCTACTGAGGCAAAGTGGCCATGGAGAAGAGCCAAGGATGTAGCACACAGCCTGTGAATTCAATTTGACTTGGCACATTTTCAGTTTATGCTATGCAGGGCAAGAAGGTGGTTGGTGAGACCTGTTTCTGGTCAATCCTAGGAATAAACTGAATGAATCTGTCCTCCCTCTCATTTACCTCCTTTAGAATAGACCTCACAGTCTGTAGACTGGACTGGACACAGCAAAATATTCTGGAAGCTCCTTGGGCATAAACAGACCTCAAGGCCTTGCTTGGGCTGGTTGTACCTCTCAGGAATTGCTCAAAGTTTGATGAGTCTCTGGTCAAAAGTTACATGGTTCTCTACAACAAACAGACTAAAGTCCACACTCCTGTGTTCTTGACAAGCTGGCCTATAGTTCTCCTGCTTTATCTCTTATTGCAAACTGCCCTGACCTGACCCTCCCCACCTCTTCACCTTACTCAAGCCACACCAGCACTTTGGCCCTAACTCACATACACACTGAAGTTACTCTTTCAGGGAATGTTCTTCCACATCACAGTTGCCAAAGTCCCACACCTCCTCTAGAAGTCTACTCAAAAGACACTTCTTCCTTGGAGGAAAATAAGAATCCCCCATGGAATAGCTAGCTCTCTGCTTTCCACCTGGAAACCCTGACTAGCCTACACCCTTTCCTCCACAGTTTCATAACAGGCGTGATAATTATAGCACTCAGTATAGTTTCTGTATATAGGCCTTGTCTACATCAGTGTCAAAGGGACTCTGTCTTTTACAGGCTGGTTCCTTTGTGCTTCTCTCTGAAATGAATGCATCTGACCTTCATTAATCCCTCCTCGCTCTAACAGGTTCTTTCCCACAATCCCACCTTTAGCAGTGCTATATTCATAAGCCATTCGGTTTTCAATCCATTTTCATCAACACACAAAATCTTTCTCCTGATCCAGGCACTATTAATGCACATTTTTCTGTTTGCTCATCCTCCCCCAGCTCTACCAAAGCAGGGTACACTGCAGGCTGGGGTTCAAGAACACAAGATATTCTCTGGCCATATCATCTATCTCTGAGTACCTCATGATTATGACAAGTGCCTCAGAAAAACACCTTGAGAAGTCTAGATGGAAACCAATGCCCCATGGAAACACATAAATATTTTATCAGGCTCCGAACAAGACTCTTGCTCATAAATATTTAAACTCCTTGATAGCATAATGTTCAGTGGCTGATTAGAGTCAACTTGTACTGGGGTGGGGAGCTGAGAGGAGGAAGGGAATAGAGCAGTAATGGCAGCAGGTGTTCTACAGAGTCCCTTTTAAGGATCTAAAAACACTGAAAATGCTCCTGAGGTCTCTCCAGTTTGCCTGGACATTCATTTTCCAAGGGCTCTTCCTCTGGAATAGGAGCTAGGTCAGTGCCCAGTGGAGCTGTCTAGAGAAGACACTCACTATGCTGCAGGCAGGCTGCTACATCAGTCACAGCCCCAATAACCTTGCCATATTTCTCTCAGCACTGGTGACATAGAGATTTTCAAATAAAATACATAGGATTCAAGATGAGGCAGACCCTGTAAGAATGGCAACTTTATTTAGAATAGCTCCAAACTGGAAACAACCCAAGTGCCCATCAGTAGGAGAATGGATAAATAAGCACATGGTAGATATTCATGTAATGGAATATTATCTTAGAACAAAAAGAAATTAAAAACTGATATACTTAACAACATGGAGGAATCTAAGACACCATATTGAGCAAAGAGAAGCCAAATGCAAAAGTATATACAGTGTGAATACATTTATATGGATGGTCAAGAATGCAAAACTAATCTATGATAATACATGGGCACCTGGATGGCTCATTCGATTAAGTGTCCAACTTCGGCTCAGGTCATGATCTCACGGTTCGTGAGTTTGAGCCCCGCATTGGGGTCTGTGCTGACAGCTCAGAGCCTGGAGCCTGCTTTGGATTCTGTATCTCCCTCTCTCTCTGTCCCTCTCCCACTCATGCTCTGTCTCTGTCTCCCAAAAATAAGTAAATGTTAAAAAAATTTAACCTATGATAATACAAATCATAACAAAGTTTGCTTCTGGATGGTAGGAATGACCCAAAAAGGGCATGAGGGAAATTTCTGGGATTGAAGTTTTTTGTATCTTGTTTAGAATGTGGGTTTGTCAAAATTGGCCAAGCTTCCAGCACAGGCTTCAGTTTAGAAGCACTGTGAGGATAATAGAGGCCACTGATCTCCAAGATCATCGCTTACCAATAAAATATTGATTGACCCAAATTACCTAAAAGGACTTCTAGTATTTTACCAAGGGTTCTGCAATCTTTATGGGAGTTAATGCCTTGTGTCATTTAATTACCTAATTAATTCAAAAATTATTTATTAATTTCTTATAATTTGCCAAACAGGAACATAACCATGAACACAACAAAAAATTTCTCGTTATGGAGCTGACATTTGAGTGGGAGATATTGGACAACTGACAAAGAAACAGAAGTACTATATAATGCCAGGTAATGATAAAACAACGAAGAAAATAGCAGGGTCAGAGGACAGAGACTGACAAAGGGCTGTTTTGGATCACGTGGTTAGAGAAGTCCTGATCAAAGAGGTCACATCTGAAAAGAGATCTGAATGAATTGAGGACAGAAGCAGTGCAAGTATCTGAAGGAAGAGTGTTCAGGCAGAAGGAAGAGCTAGAAAGGGGAGAGTGATAGAGTATGAGGTCAAACAGGTCAGATCACATAGGGCTTTGGTAAACCTTTCGAGAGAGGTGGATTTTATACAAAGTATTAAGGGTACCATTAGAGAGTGTTAACCAGGGGAGTGATATAATCTAACTGATGCTTTAAGAATGGGAAAAAGGAAGAAATGAAGAGATATGCCCGACTCTTAGGGAAGACTCAGAATAAGACCCACATTTTTTTCCCTTCACAATATTAATATCCTTCACACACACCTTCTGATTCAAGCTCTGTCTGGGGCCAGATCACATATTTCTCGATTTCAAACTCTGATTTTCATTAACAAGTTTATAACCCAAGATAGTCATGTGTTTATAAAAAGTGAGGTAGGTAACTTTTCTGTATGTAGCAAAATTTTTCATAATAAATTGTTGGAAAGAAAAAGAAGGAGAGAGAGAGAGAGAGGTAGGGATTTGCATCCTTTATCAGGCAAAATTCACCAGCAACTAAATATGAATGTTATCATTCTCAACACCTCTCCACAAAATAAAGGTTCTGTTTTTTAACTAAATGTGGAACCTTCCTTCCAATTTTTAAGTCCAACTTCTCTGCCCAAGTTAGTCCTTGTTCCACTGTCTCTTAGGTAAGTCAGAGCCTCAGTACTTCTTTCTAATCTCTCCCC
Organism: Panthera leo; assembly: GCF_018350215.1. Lineage (NCBI taxonomy): Eukaryota > Metazoa > Chordata > Mammalia > Carnivora > Felidae > Panthera > Panthera leo. Next base: position 65,903,011 of record NC_056687.1, read on the forward strand.
CTGCCCCCGATTATTCTCTGAAAACCTACAAGGGAGTGCAATGTTAATTAGTGGCGTGGGAGGGCAGAAAAGTCCTCTGACTCCCCCAACCCCATCTGGAAATGCCCTTATGTTCAAACAACAAAATGCAAATATTAAAATCCTCAGCAGGAAACAAATTGTAAGCACCTGTTGTTCTCCCCAGAGAATCTCCTTCTCTCAATCATTATTCTCCCACTCTTGAGACCCTAGATGGCTTCATCCCATTGGCCCTTTAGATCCTCCTAGGCCACAATTCTGCTTTCACTAAGACTTGATGTTCTCTATCCCCAGGCTACCATAACTCTGCCTCTGACAAGGCTCAACTCTAGACTTTATTGGGGAAGAGGGAGAAGCTAAAAGCTGGCGGTAGAAGAGAAGGGGAAATACAGGGAGCACTCCAGAGACAGTGGTGGCCCAGAAGTGGAATGAAGCTGCCAAAACAGAGACCAGAGAGCCTTCTATCCCCACATTTCCGGATCCGTAACTCAAGAAAGCCTGCCAAGGCATTTTATTCTCCAGAATCAAACTGCCTTACACTATATACAATCACTTCCTCCGCCATTTACCTCCACACGCATTTGCTCCAACTGCAACAAAGGAAGAAGCTACTGTTTTGCAAGCTTGGCTGCTACTCAGCCTGCAGGGAGGCTTTCTGTGTTGAATATCGCCATTGATGGCGAAAAATTAATTTTCCTTTGCAGGCCTCGCTGCCTAATACGACAGTTTTTCCAGCTATTAACCCCCCCACCTGAATATCTCTCACTTGGACCTAGAGATGCAATAATTTAATGCTATCCTCTATATCCTGGCTTAAAGGACCACACCAAGAAAGACATTTCATTACAGGCTAGGACATAATTTGTCTACTCTTCATGCATGCTTGTACCTAGAAAACCAACAAAAGGAAGAGAAAGTGCACACCTCTCTCCCCACAGATTTCTGTTCTGAAATGTTAACAAAACTCAAATTTCAAGAAAAACAAGGTTCATCTTCTGCAGTAGCACGAGTATACTTAGAGATGCACTATTCAAACATCGAGTTCTAACAAGTGGCCTCTAGCTTCTGATAGAACTACTTTGGAAACAGGTGCCCGCCAGGGTACAAGGATGCTGCAGTTCCAGGGCGACGCTCCTCTGCCCCGAACAAGGCAGTGTGACAGGCAATAAAACTTTCTCTGTTCGGGACTTCACACTCCCGGTGAGGGAGTCCATCCTACCCGCCAACCACCATGCATCCCGGGTGAACGTGCCCCTGCAAGGCAGATTTGGGGACAAGTTCGGCGAGGAGGCTGTGGAACACTGGTCCCAGATCTCTCAATTTCAGCAGTCTGTCGCTCATTCAACAAAACAGAACAGCCACAGCGCCCCTGCCCACCAAATACCGGTACCCTCCCCTCTCCTCTCAGGAAACTGCCACTGGCATTCCTGATGAGCGACCCTGGCAGGGCTCGCCTGTAGTTCCGAAGATAGTTTCCTATCCGTTTCCAAAGAAACTGCCCAGATTCTGGAAAGGAAAGAAAGCCCTGCCCCCTTTCCACTTTTCGAAGGTAAGTGTTTGATGTTTTGTGGATATATAGTGTCCACAGAAAGGTCCTACAAAATCCCGAATTTGGGATCCTCAAGAGCGCGCTGCTCACCTCACCAGGTCTCCGACCGCCGAAAAGCTCCAAACCCGCGTCTGGCAGCGGGACGCCCGCGGTCCGCGGGTCTGTCGCGGGTTCGCGGGGCTGGAAAGGACCGGGAGGGACGGGGGGCAGGGCAAGGGCGGGCAGCCGCGCCCATCGCCGCGCCGAGGGCCGGGCGTGGGGGCGGCTGGACGGCGGCGCCCGCCTCTGCGGTCTGCGCGGGGCGCGCGCAGCCCTCCCCGGCCGCCTCCGGCCCGGGCGCTGGCGGGGCCGCGCCTCCCGCCCCTCCCCTGGCGCCGCCCCGCGTGGCGCGCCGGACCCCGCGCTCGGCCCAGGAGGCCCGCACGGCGAGGACGCACGGATTCGCGAACCGGACGCGCCGCGCTCCCGGCGGGCCTCGCGGTCTGCCGCCCGCTCCGCCGCCCTCCTCCTGCCGTCCAGCTCCGACCCTCGGTCGGCGGGAGCATTACCCTAGCCGCCTCGGCCCGGCCCTCTGGCCCAAACTCGACAGGAACAAGGCTGGAAGGATTCCATGCAAAAGTTCCCTTTTTTATTTCTGGGATGGAGTCACCAAGTAGTGTTCTTATTTTATGCTCTCTAGGTTTTCCAAAGTCTTTACGTTGAGTTTGTACTCATATCATAGTCAGAAAGACGAAGTTGGGGCACCTGGGTGGCTCAGTAGGTTAAGCAGCAGACTTTGACTCATATGGTGATTTCACGGTTTGTGGGTTTGAGCCCCGTGTCAGGCTGTGTGTGGACAGCTCAGAGCCTGGAGCCTGCTTTGGATTCTTTCTCTCTCTCTCTCTCTCTCTCTCTCTTTCTCTCTCTCTTTCCTTCCCCCATTTGTGCTCTCTGACTCTCTCTCAAAATAAATAAATAAACATTAAAAAAAAAGACGAGAACATTACCTTTTCCAGAAATGTTAAAAGGAAGCCACAAATGAGATGTCCCTCTATTCAAAGGTGTGTGAGCCTTTGTGTCTAAAATACCCTGAAGAGGGGTGCCTGGGTGGCTCAGTCGGTTAAGCGTCTGACTTCGGCTCAGGTCACGATCTCGCGGTCCGCGAGTTCGAGCCCCGCGTCGGGCTCTGGGCTGATGGCTCAGAGCCTGGAGCCTGCTTCCGATTCTGTGTCTCCCTCTCTCTCTGCCCCTCCCCCGTTCATGTCTGTCTCTCTCTGTCTCAAAAAATAAATAAACGTTAAAAAAAAATAAAAATAAAAAAATAAAATACCCTGAAGAAGTCATAGGGTGAGAGATCAGGAAAGGGTCTCTGGAAACTGTTTAGACTTTTCATATTTTCGTTTTATTTTAAAATCTCAGACGTATTTATGCTGGTTGGGAAATGCCACATTTTTACCACTGCCTTGAGGAAACCCTTGGCTGGCCACGGAGTCAGGGAGGAAAGCCAGCTGGGGCCACTCCCACCCCAACAAGTCGGCGGTGACATTCCTAGATGTCTCATACACAGTGTTACTTAACCAGAAGAATTCTTTTCACAGGAGGGGTTTTACTAAGGGGGGAAATAAGAGGAAAAGGGGAATGCCAAGAGTTATCTCTTGCCCAAGAGCAAGAATTAGGTCTGAAGTTGTATTCAGGACTCTTTCCAGAGCTCTCATTCTTTGCCCCCAGATACTTTCATTTGGAACATGAAGAAACTGAGGGGGTCCCATCTGATCCTCCTCCTTGGTGTTGCTGTAGTTAAGAAGGTTTTGGGGTTCCTCTTTTCCTTAGGACAGCTGACTGCAGAGAGCAGAACCACATCTTTGGCTCCGTGGTTCTACATTGAGGATTTGTCTTTTTGGTCTCTGTGGAGCTTTTATTTTACCTCAGAACTTCTCTATGCTTGTAAGCTCATTATTCTCACCATCCCCTCTGCATTCTGCAAGATACTGGAATCTTTCTTTGAATGTGGTTCCCACCTGGAGTTCCAGTGTTCTCTTTCTTGGATGGGAGTATTCCCAACTCCTCACTTGCCAGACACAGAAGGTTTTCCATCTTTCACCAAGGACTGCACTACTTACCTCAGAAATGATTCTGGAGTCTTTCCCCTCCTCCACATACCCATGTTGCTGCTCTTGTTAGACTTTTATTACCTTGGGCTGAATCACTTTAATAGTTTCCTAACTGGTTTTCTTGCCTCCTGTCTCTCCTCACCCCCGACACAGACCTAAGAATGTCACTCTCCTAATAAAACAAACAAAACATTCCTCCTACCTACTGCCCACCCCATCCCACTGTTGCCAAACTTGCAGTAACTCCCCTCTGCAATTGGAATATAGTCTAAACTAAACTACTTTCACAACTGTGAACAAGCTTCCTACCTTCTGTTTACTTAACACCTGTGTTCCAGTTATATGAAGCTGAGTCAATTGCTCCTCTTTGTATGTGTGTGTGTGTGTGTGTGTGTGTGTGTGTATATTTGTCAAGTTAACTAACATGCAGTGTATACAGTGCGCTCTTGGTTTTGGTTTTGGGGGTAGATTCCTGTGATCCATCACTTACATACAATACCCACTCATCCCAAGAAGTGCCCTCCTCAATGCCCATCACCCATTTCCCCCTCTCCGCCCCCCATCAACCCTCAGTTTGTGCTCTGTATTTAAGAGTCTTTTATGGTTTGCCTCCCTCTCTGTTTGAAACTATTTTTCCCCTTCCCTTCCTCCATGGTCTTCTGTTAAGTTTCTCAAGTTCCACATATGAGTGAAAACATATGATATCTGTCTTTCTCTGACTGGCTTGTTTCACTTAGCATAATACCCTCCAATTCGATTTACAGTGTTGCAAATGGCAGGATTTCATTCTTTTTTTTTTTTTTTTTAACAATTATTTATTATTGAGAGACAGAGAGACACAAACCATGAGCAGAAGAGGGGGCCGAGGGATGGAGAGACACAGAATCTGAAGCAGGCTCCAGGGTCTCAGCTGTCAGCACAGAGCCCTACGTGGGGCTCTAACTCACAAACCGTGAGATCATGACCCGAGCCAAAGTCGGACGCTTAACCGACTGAGCCACCCAGGTGCCTCAGGATTTCATTCTTTCTCATTGTCAATTGCTCCTCTGTGAATTCCCCCTGGATTTTTAATGCCACTGTTTATTTTGCTCACTCTCCCCTTATCCTGGATTTCCCTTTATCCCCATCTTTGCCTGTTGAATTGCTCCCAGACCTTCAAGATCCAACTCAAATGCCTTCTACTTTAATGAAGTTCTTCCAGATCTTCCCAGTCAGATCTGTGAGATCAATGAATGTCTCTTTCCCAGCACTCTGTGTTTCTGTTACAACACTAAGTTCAGCTGTATGTTATAGCTGGTTGTGTCCTCCTGTCTCCTCACTGCCAGGGCCTGCAAGGCAGGGTGTATTTCTGACTCATCTTCATCCCCCATGGCAATTGGCCACACACACATTTTAAAATAAATAACTATTCTTTGGTTGTATATAAGCTGTGTGCTTATTATAAAAATTCAAGTACATAAAAGTATAAGAAAGGAAATAAAACCCCACGCCCTGAAAGAACCACTGTTAATATTTCAGTGATCATATATTCATGCATCTCTTTATGCACATGTTCATCTATATAGGCCCACATGGAATTATTTTGTGTGTGCTATATTTTCTTTCATATACACTCTTTTCTAATCTTTTCTTACCTGACTCTCCCCCTTACTACTCTCCCTCACTCTCAAATTATTGAAAAAGTTAAGCATGCCAACATAACTTCCTTCCTATATAGAGAGTTGTTTTTTGTTGTTCTTTTTATTTATTTTACAGAATAAGGTGTCATAGACTTCCGTGCTTCTTGCTTTTCTCAGTAAATAAGGAGTCTTAAAATCCCTCCAATTCAACTAGTATTACTTGAATTCACTCTTTTATTTTAAAGGCTGCATAGTGTTTAAGATATACCAAAATTTGTTTACAAGTTCCTCTATTCATGGCATTCAAATTCTTTAAAAAAAATTGCCACTGCCATGAATGTTTCAATAAACATCTGTATATGTATATCCAAATGGCTTGATACTTTAATTTCTGAGGGATTAATTCCTAAATATGAGATCTGTCTATTTAAAATGTTAAATAGGTTGCCTTCTAAAAGACTGTAACAATTTGCTCTGTATAGCTTTAGCCATCCTGATAAGTGAATAGAGGTAGTTTGTTGTTCCATTATTTGTATTTCACTGATTACTAGTGAAGCTATTTTCTCCCGCTTTGGATTTTCTGTTCTGTAATTGCTTTTTCATATACCTTAATTCATTTTTCTTCTTGAGTTACTGGTCTTTGTCTTTTCAAAGTGTAAGAATTGCTTATACATTACAGATGGTAACTCTTTAATATGTTGTATGTGTTGCATGTACTTTCCCCAATCTCTTGTTTATCTTTTAACTTTATTTGGAATTTTATTTTTTTTTTAATTTTTTTTTCAACGTTTTTTATTTATTTTTGGGACAGAGAGAGACAGAGCATGAACAGGGGAGGGTCAGAGAGAGAGGGAGACACAGAATCGGAAGCAGGCTCCAGGCTCCGAGCCATCAGCCCAGAGCCTGACGCGGGGCTCGAACTCACGGACCGCGAGATCGTGACCTGGCTGAAGTCGGACGCTTAACCGACTGCGCCACCCAGGCGCCCCTGGAATTTTAAAAATCAACTACAACTTATTCAAGTTGACATCAAATTAATTTCACATGCCTTAGGATTAGAGACAATACATTACTTAGGAAACCAAATGGATTTTGCAACTTCCTTGGGAAACCAATCTTCTATTTCAGTATTTCATAATTTATTCCAGAATTGTTATATCGTCCTACTTCTTAATGCCATACTCAGTCACTATTAATCCACTTTGCCCCGTTCACAAATGTATTTGTGTTTATATTATAGCACAAATTTTCTATATATTGTTATCTGTCAGAGTCACATTAAATAGACTATTTTGATCATCAAAATTGTGTTTAGCGAAGTGTTAACACATTTAGTGGTTATTGTTTATTTTTTTCTGCCCCAAATTCACTCCTTTGGGAAAATGCCTCCTGCTGTCCCTCCCATGAAATTCTAGAGGTCTGCCAATCTTGGAACTCCACTCTTTTTTGACCACAATAGTGGTAATAACCCATACTAGAACAAATGGTCTCCCCGTTGCAGGAATTTGAATACTGAATTTTAGGTTGGCATTATCTTAAAATGATTGTCCTTAATTCCGGCACTAAAATCCTCAGATATACCCTGTTGTTTTTAATTTTATATATTTAATTATTTTCTTAGTGGTTGCTCTGGGTATTGTAATTAACATGTGAACTTAATCTATTTGGAGTAATACCAAATTCATTTTCATAGCATACAATATCTTGCTCCAACAAAGCTCCATTCCCTCCTCTCTCTTTTGTACTATTATTTTTACAAAATATTATTTGTGTTATTTTATACATTATAAGCCCATCAACAAAGTTTTATAATTTTCTTCATGTGGATTCTAGTTACTGTCTAGTAAGTAACCTTTTATTTTAACCTAAGGACTCCTTTTAGCATTTGTTGTGGGTCAGGTCTGCAAACCACAAACTGTCTGGTTTTGTTTTCTTGGAATGATTGACTCTCTCCTTCATTTTTGAAGGACATGATTGCTAGATGAAGAATTCTTGGTTGATGGTTTTTTCTTTCTGCACTTTGCTTTATCACCCCACTGCCTTCTAACCTCCATAGTTTCTGGTGAAAAGTCATCTGTTATCTTGTTGAGGCTTCCTTGTATTTGAAGAACCATTTTTCTCTTTATGCTTTAAATAATCTGTCTGCTTTTCTACAGTTTGACTATGATGTATTCAGGTATGGATTATTTTGTACTTATTGTACTTAGAGTGTGTTGAGCTTCTTTTCAAATTTGGGAAGTTTTAAGCCATTGTTTCCTCAAACATTGTTTTTGCCCTTCCTTTCCTCTGTTCTTCTGAGAGTCCCAAGATGCTTATGTTGGTACACTTGATTGTGTCACACAAAGTCTTTGAGGCTTTGTTCATTTTTTTTCCTTCTTTTTGTTCTTCAGACTGGATTATCTCAATTGATTTATCTTCAAGTTTGCAGATTCCTTCTTCTACCTGTTAAACCTGTTAAGCTTCTCTTGTGAATTTGTCATTTCAATTATTGTAATTTTCAACTCCAGAATTTCTACTTGGTTCTTTTTAATAATTTCTGTCTCTTTATTCATATTCTCTATTTTGTGAGACATTATTCTCATTCTTTCTTTTAATTCTTTACATACAATTTCCTTTTATTCTTTGACTGTATCTGTAAAGCTGACTTGAAAACTTTGTCTAGTAAGTTTAAAATCTGGACTTCCTCAGGAATAGTTTCTTTTGACTGCTTTTCCTCTCCCTGTGTATGGGCCATACTTTCCTATTTCTTTGTGTGTCTCATAATTTTTTTGTTGAAAAATTGGGCACATTAAATTATATATTGTAACAACTCTGTAAATCTGATTTCCTTCACCAGCTTCAAGGGTTGTTGTTGTTTATTTATTTATTTTTTTTTTTTTTGTTGCTGTAACTATTGCTGTTGTTTGCTTGTTTAGTGACTTCCTTGGCTTATTTTGTGAAGTCTGTGTTTTTTGTCCTGTGATGTCACTGAAGTTTCTGCTCAGTTAGCTCAGTAGTCAGCTGATTAAATAGAGATTTCCTTCAATGCTTTGAAACAATAAGTTTTCCATCCTTTGGTGAAGAGGTGTGTGTGTGTGTGTGTGTGTGTGTGTGTGTGTGTGTGTTGGGGCAAGACTTTAATGCTCTATCAGTTTACAACTCTGATTTAGCCTTCACCTCCTGCATTTCAGAGTCTCCAGGTCACCCAGAAGTGAAAGTGGAAGGGTCTTCTCAGGTCTTTTCTGGGTATGCACACAGCTCTGCATATATATTTGGCCTTCTACATCTCCAGAAACATGTGAGAACTCTTCAAATCCCCCTAAAAAACGTTTCATTCTCCAGATTTTTCTTTTAAGTTTTTTTTTTTTTAGGCCAGTCTCTTATTCTCCTCAACTCGTTCTGCTATGTCAAGAGGCTGTGATATTAAAAAATTGTCACTGATCATTTTTGACGAACACCCTGGGGATAGAGCTTCTCTCAGTGACTAAGGTCTGAGCCAGGTCAGATAAAGATAAGCCCTATGAATGGGACTTTTTCTGGGAGGTAACAGATGGTCACATAATGACAGTTCTGTGATTATGGGCTGTTTGGATGGGGCTTTGGGGAGAGCTCCAGCTCCATTATACACCCTCCATTGGCTGCTAGACTGCTGCTTTCCACAGCTATCATAGTTGTAAGGCTGTTGGTCTTTCAATCTACTGCAGGACTGTGGTGAGGCAACTGGGAATAGAACAAGTTAAGATGCTAGAAAGCTTATTGTTCTTATTGAGATTCAGCCACTCTATTTGAATAAATATTCTTTGGATTGTTGCAGGTTTTTAAAATTAATTTCCACAGTTCTGAAAACGTTGATTTTGGCAATTTTTTGTAAGTGTTCTTGTTGCTTTTATGAAGATGTGGATTTTTGGAGGCCCTTTTCCACTATTCTGGAATGCTTCTCGCATTCTAGTTAACCTATCGCTAAGTATTTTATAGTTTTGTCACTATTTTGAGGGTAATATTTTTTCCCATTTACATAGTTGGCTTATATATGAAAAATTAGGTTTAAAAAGTTATTTGATGACCAGCCATCTTATCCAACTTTATTTTAACTCCATTATGTTTTTTAATAGAGTCTTTCAAAAATTCTAGATAAACAATCATATCAAAACCAAATAATTTAGTATTTTCCCAGTATTTACAATAATTTAACATTTTTTCTCATTTTTTTGCATTTTCCAACTCTACAAAACAATAGTGAACAGCAATGATGGGAAATTTCCTGTTTCATTACCAATTTTAACAGAAACGCTTAATAGTTTCCATGTTTAGAGTAATTGATATTACTTTTTATTGAATGTTTCTATCATATTTAATACTTCTCTTCTTCCAACAATGAATGTTGAATTGAACTTCAATTTCACAAGGTTTTGGGGAAATTTAAACTTTTAAAAAATGTTTACTTATTTTTGAGAGAGAGTGAGACAGAGCGCAAGCGGGGGAAGGGGCAGAGAGAGAGGGAGACACAGAATCTGAAGCAGGCTCCAGCTTCTGAGCTGCCAGCACAGAGCCCAACGTGGAGCTCCAACTCGCAAACTGTGAGATCATGACCTGAGCCGAAGTTGGACACTTAACCAACTGAGCCACCCAGGCGCCCCTAAATTTAAGTCTTAATGTTACTCTGGGCTATTGCTTAAAGGTAACTTGTGAAATATCCGTCTCATAACCTGGAATTACTTGGGCACCCAGCTGAATTATAAATTGAGATGTTACTACAGAGACCTTGAAGAGGCTAGAGAACACACCCATGCATGTTTTAATGGAAACTTTCTGAAGATAAAATTTCTGTCAGAATGATTTGTGACATTAAGGGTTCTACTTAATTGGAATGGGGGGATTCAAGGTAGATCAGAAAGAAAGACATCCTGCATCAGACTGGCAGATGTGTTTGGGATAGGCAGAGTCATTGTTCTTGCTGTAGACTCTCCTGGTATTACTTGAAACCCAGAACACTGAATCAATGAGCTGGAATTAGCAGTGGAACTCTGACTAGGTTAAGCCCTAAAGATCCCCTCTTCCTGTCCCCCATGCTAACCCTTCTCATGAAAAAGGTAACTTCTATTTTTCACCTTCCTGATTCCTCATCTTAACTCCCTTTTCATTTTGTTTCATTTGAAAATTAAAATAAGTCTCCAGAATTTTTACCTTGAAATTCACCTGAAAGTCATAGAATCCCCAGGCCTCATCCTTTTTAGCCAATTAGTAGCAACAGGCATTGAGACTCAGCACCCAGCTCAAGTTCTTGAGATGCTCCCTGCCTGGCCTCAAACTGACCTCCAAAGGCTGTCTCCAGCTTGCACTGGTACTTAGAAGGCTGTGGGTAGTTTGTGAATGCTACATTCTAAGAATGGACTCCTGTCAGAATGGCATTTATTCTTTTGTTGTTTTTTCAATAAATATTTATCAAGTGTAAGAGATACCAACCTCTCCCTTTCCATGTTTTCTTACATAGTCCTTCTAATTTCTTGGAAGTGTTAGGGAGAAGTCTACAATCCTTCCTATTTTCACTTCCCACCTGTTGTCTCTCATGGAAGGTAGATTGGTTTGTATGATTGTTTTAGAAAAAGGATCACTGCATTCACATGGCCAAATCCCTGCTTGGCTTTTTTTTTTTTTTTTAAATGATGTTTCCCATAGGATATATGCATTCTTCTTTTCTTTGTATGGTAGACTAACTGGGGAAAACCCTCCTTCTGTAGATAGCCTGTGGTTGTACAAGTTCTGCCTATGCTTGGTTCAATATGGTTAAGTTCAATTTGGGAAGGAGGAGTATGAAACTCATTTTGGCTTCTAATCCAGGCTGTGTTCTTTAATCTAGCATTACCATAAAAACTGACATTTGGATTATTATATGATTCCTGGAGTGATATTTTTGTTGTTCAGAACTCGGAAGTAAGAGGGAATAATTCTCATATTATTCTCATTCTCAGACTCTATTTATTGGTGTTCATTCTGTACAATATCCTGCTAAGAGCTATGAAGAGGTCAGAAGATTATGTACATGGTCCCTGCCCTCAAGAAATTTGTAGTTTTGTAGTGTAAGACATTCACACAAATAACAACAATTCAAAAGAGATACTATCATCCAATATTTTGAAATTTTTTTCTGGCTTAAGGTGACAGATGCTGAAGATACAAAGATATATCTTCATGGTTTCTGCTCTCAAGGACCATAAAAAGAAATTTTCACAGAGAAAGGGAAACTGACCTAGTCTAAGAAGGGTAGAATCTTAAAAGGCAGAGATAGGAGAAGATAGTCCAAGTAGAGGGAACAACATGATCATGAACTTGGAGGCAGGAATGAAGACAAGCAGTCCACTTTGAGAGAACTGGGGAGATCTTTAAGGAGAACACTGGGAGATAACTGGACAGGTATATTGGAACCAATTGTGTGGTTTCCTGATTGCTGGCTAATCAGAGGTAATAGAGCCTATGGGTAAGTGTCTATGACCCTGGGTAGGAAAAAAAGGGTCCCAATGGACGCTAAACTCCTTAAGAGAAAAAAAATGTCCACCAAATAAATACTTTCCTCTATAATTTACTTGGTATGTAAGCACAGAATATCAAAACTGGCAAAGCTTTTAGAGAAACTCTAGTTCAAATTCTTTATTTTAAAAATGAAGAAAAGTTCAGAGAGATGAAATGAATATTTGTATGAACACTGGAAGCATACCTAAAAAATACTTAAAGATGATGCCAGAGTGAGAAATCATCCTAAGAAATAAAAGCAGCAACAGGATCATCTTTGACCAAGAAAGGCAGAGTCTCTCCAGAATTCCAATAACACAATGAGTAAGAACAGTTTCAGGAACCCAAATTAAATAATTTCCTATAAAGTGAGTGGGAAGCTTTCTGGTCTTTACATGTATGGATACTGGTCTTGTATGAACCAGGGGGACTGAGTCACAGTAATTACTAGATTATTGTAAAGGGTTTTGGTGTTTGTTTTTTTTTTCATGTTACAGTCATGCACTTAAATGACTTTTAGGTTAAATTTTCAACCCCCAACTAGCCTTTAAAAGGTAAGAGACGTCTTTTGTTAGTGCTTGCTGGAATGATGGGAGACCAATGGAAAGCATTGCCATTATGAGTCTTAGCAGGGAACCTGTCTCCTAGGCCTTACTTGTCAGACAGTGAGTTCCATGGGACAGGCAGGAACAAGATGTAGAGGGGAACACCTGTGGGAAACAAAAGTAAACATTGTATTAAGAATAATTAAATTAATAAAATGGACATTCTCCAACCCATCTTAGTCACCAAATGTTTAATGCACTGTGGCCCCACGCAGCCAGAGGGAGAGTTTTAATAAGCACCAGACTCCCCGAAACTAGATGTCCTGAATCCAACACAGTCGATGTAAAGTGCCAGTCCTTTGAGGTTGGGAAGACTGCTGCTTGTGCAGCCTTTTTGGGGGATGAAAGTTGAGAAGAGGTCAACCTTGGCATTCTTAAGCAAATGTGTTGGGTTTTTTGTTTTGTTTTGTTTTGTTTTGTTTTTTTGCCTTAAGAAAAACAGGTTTGGGGCGCCTGGGTGGCTCAGTCAGTTAAGCATCTGACTTTGGCTCAGGTCATGATCTTGCGGTTTGTGACTTTGAGCCTGGCATCGGGCTCCGTGCTGACAGCTCAGAGCCTGAAGCCTGCTTCAGATTCTGTCTCCTTCTCTCTCTCTGCCTCTCCCCCACTTGTGCTCTGTCTCTCTGTCTCTCAAAAATAAATAAATGTAAAAAAAAATGTAAAAAAAAACCAGGTTTATTTATTTATTCAATAACATACAATTCACCCACTTAAACTTTATAATTCAGTAATTTTTAATATATTCACAGATATGTGCAGCATCACCAATTTTAGGGTAATTTCATTACCTCAGGGGGAAAAAAAAACATCTGGTGAGAATGAAATGTAGACTTACCATCTGATCCAGCAATTCCAATTCTGTGTATATGCCCCAAAGAATTGAACTTAGGGACCTGAACCCATTATTTGTATCCTCATGTTCATAGCAGGCAAAAGGTAGAAGCAACTCAAGAGTCCATCACCAGATATAAACAAACATGGTGTATGCATACGATGGAATATTAATCAGCCTTATAAAGGGATGAAAAACTGACTCATGGTACAACATGGATGAACCTTGAAGATATCATGCTAAGTGAAAGAAGCTAATCATGAAATGACAAATATTGTGTGATTCCACTCATGTGAGTGACCTAGAGTAGTCAAACTCATAGAGACAGAAGTAGAATGGTGGTTACCAGGCGTTGTGGGAAAGGGAGAGAAGAATAAGGAGTTATTGTTTAATGGGTATTGAGTCTCAATTGGGGAAGATGAAAAAGTTCTGGAGAGGGATGATGGTGATGGATGCACAAAAGTGTGAGTGTGCTTAATGCTACAGAATCGTATAACTTAAAAATGGCTAAAGTGGTAAATTTTGTTGTGTACATTTTACCACAGTTTTTTTTAAAGATGGGGCCATCATGAAGAGGCCCTTGAGAGAAAAAGCGTTTCTAGCCCATCTCCAGCACAACTAAAGTTCACGTGCAGAGAGAGGGTGAGCTGCAGCAACAGAGAGGCTTCTTGCCTCTACTTGTGAGCCATGCAACCAACACACTACTTGCTCCCTAGCATGTTTCCTTATCTGGGAAATGGGAATAATGAAGCAGCATGGCTCTGATAGTTATTGAACTTTCTTGAAATGTAAAATTCCTTTAGACCACTATAGTATATACTCACCAACATAAATGGTATAAAACATAAAAGAAAATATATAAGTAAAAACAATGGAAGAAATCCCATACTCTTTAGCTGTCTATCACCGCCTAGTCCTCATTTCCCCTCCCCACCAACCCTTCACCTGAAGAAACCATTAATATACTTTCTCTCTCTATAGATTTCCCTATTCTGGGATTCCTTATGAATGAAATCATAAAATGTGTGGTCTTTTGTGAATGGGATTTTTTGTCTTTTTTGCCTTTAACTAAGCTACCTCTGATTGTGAAACACTACATTTCCATGGTGGGAACCCTGGAGATGTAGGCAAGCCCTGGGCAGGGCATTTGGGATTGTTAAGAATGAAACTGAAAGTCCTAAAATTAAAGCAGTTTTAAAAGTTTTTCTTATTATAAAATCATATATTTATTGTAAAAATCTCAAAGAATATTGAATAGAAAAAATAGCAAAATAAAAATCAGCTCTACTCACAACACCCAGAAATAACCATCAACAATTTTTTTAAAAGTTTATTTATTTATTTTGGGAGCGAGAAAGAGAACGTGAGCAGGGGAGGGGCAGAGAGAGAGGGAGAGAGAGAGAATCCCAATCAGGCTCCACACTGTCAGCGCAGAGCCCCATGCAGAACTTGATCCCACGAACCATGAAATCATGACCTCAGCCAGAATCAAGAGTCAGACAACCGACTGAATCACCCAGGCACCACTCACAGTCAGTGTTTTAATATTCTTTCAGACTTTTTGCTATGCATATAATACTCTCACATATACATATAATTTATTGTATTAAAATGTTTTTACATATTTTTCTGATTATAAAAATTAGAGATGTTTATTGTAAAGCTATTGAAACATCTTATAGATGCACCAAAATTTAGTTTCATAATTCTTATTGCTTGGCATTTAGCTTGTTAATGAACATATTTAAAAAGCTCTCCAGGTGAATGCAGTACATATGAGGGGAATCATCTTACTGTCAAGAATACCTGAACAAAAGGCTCCCGCCTTTTTATGGACCTGTGGGCCAGGGGGAGGGAGAGGGAGGGAAGGGATAGTAATGGAAAGGTATGGAGTCAAAGTGGAGTAAAGTGTCTCAACCAAGCCCAATAAAGAGGGCTCTATCTGGAGGCTTTTTGGTTAGGAATATAGATATGTACATGAGCACGGCTGGTTTGGGTGGGGAGAAAGAGGGCTGAGTCCTCGACTGTGACTTCTGCCAGAAAATTGCCATGCTTTGGCAATGCATCAAGTCTGGTGTGGGGAAGGCAGCTTCTACCTATGTAGCCAGACAGGCAAAGCCTTATAATTTCTTATGATGGGGTCTGAAATATCACACATAGGATGTTGGCCTGGGGCTGGATTCCTCAGTA
The DNA here is from genome assembly GCF_018350215.1 of Panthera leo. NCBI lineage: Eukaryota > Metazoa > Chordata > Mammalia > Carnivora > Felidae > Panthera > Panthera leo. Next base: position 65,918,400 of record NC_056687.1, read on the forward strand.
CATGATGACAAATTGCCAAAATTTGTCCCATATCCCTTCCCACCAGAGTATGTGAGAGTGACAGTTGAAATGGAAGTTTGTCAGGGACTCAGTAGGGAGGACTGAAAGGATTTCTTCTAGGATATATAAACTGACATCTGAGGGCAAGACACAGAGTTCAGCATGACTGGGCAACTGAATGAGCCCCAGAGAATCCTAAATAGGCTAAGCCAGGATCTGATGTAATGGGTCCCCTCCTTTTGGGAGATGTAACTGAGTCATCTCCATATCCACTAGACTGAGGGCTCTACTTTTAGAGTGAATCCTAAGCACATATCGTGTGAATGCTTGGCTCTGCTCCATGACCTCAGAAAGTTATGATAAATCTTCTAAATTTTGTTTAAAGTTTATTTATTTATTTTGAGAGAGGACAGAGAGAGAGCACAAGTGAGAGAGGGACAGAGAGAAAGATAGAGAGGGGAGAGAGAGAGAGAGAGAGAGAGAGAATCCCAAGCACACTCCACTCTGTCAGAGCAGAGCCCAACATGGGGCCTGAACTCATGAACTGTGAGATCATGACCTGAGTCAAGATCAAGAGTCGGACACTTAACTGACTGAGCTACCCAGGTGCCCCAAATATTCAAAATTTTAATTTTTTTCTTAGGAAATAATCTATTTTGGTTGATTCCTCTTGAGTTTCCTCTAAGCCCTTTTGATTATTTTCAACTTGCACTATTTCTCTGAGTAATGGGTTTTCTTAGTCCATTACCCACTGTGTATAGTGCTTGTATTAAATTTTCCTGCTTCAAGATTTAAATACTGTGAAATTTAACAGAGAATAAGCACTCTCTGGTTAGCTCATCCAAACCCTCATTATTTCATAAACTTTTATCGCATCTCCTTTTAGTCATAATTGTTTTGGCCTGGTCTATTCTTTTTTTAACCCGTAAAATGGATTATTCTCAAGCCCTTTGGCCACTCTATGTGGACCTTCCTGAGTTTCATTAAATTATTATTATTACTACTATTATTATTTTGAGTAACTATCATAGAGAAGAACTGTTGTAGGTTCTCAGAGAGGGACACAAAGTTGAATAACTTATGGTTCCTTATGAACCTACTATTCTCTTACCTTGGCCTACAGAATTAGCCCTTTGGGCCAAGTTTTTGGAGTGGAGATAGGACAGGACATTGCAGGTGGACAATCTATTCGCTAAGCCACAGGGATGTTTGACTCTTCAGTAATGAAGAGAAGAACTGATGGAAGTTAATTTCTTTAATTCTTTGTGTCATGGAAATAGATTCTCCACAAGAATAAGGGTGAGTGAACTTCAAGTTTCTAGCTTTTGCCTAGATTCTACCTCCCTATAATGAGTTCTAACACCAACTACCCAGAATTAGGCTAAACTTTACAGGTTAATGGCATAGTCCTCCACAAGACGGCCTTCACTTTAGATACCAGCTGTAAGTTCAGGGGTGCTCAGGCCAACTTTTAACCTGATGGCTACAAATTTTGGCGTTCCCACTATCCTCTCAGGTTTGATAATATTTTAGGATGACTTAGAGAATTCAAGAAAGTGCTATACTTATAGTTTTTATTATAGTAAAAGGATACAAAGCAAAATCAGCCAAAAGAAGAGACATGTAGGGCAGGTTGGGAAGATCTCAAGCTCCCATCATCCTCAAGGACATATTGCCTTCCTGGACAACACGTCTATGTGTGATAATACACACAGCAGAGGAAAGCTTACTTGAGCTTTGGTGTCCAGAGTTTTAACTGGTATTTCATTATATAGCCATGATTGAATCATTACCATGTAGCTGAACTCAATCTCCAGACCTCTCCCTTTTCTAGAAGTTGAATTGATATCACATCACTTAAAACCCCAACCATCTGGGATAGCTAGCCTCCATCCTAAGACATCTCATTAGCATAAATGATCTAGGGGCCCATCATGACTCACCTTGCTAACAAAAACTATCACGTATGGTCTGAGGGACTGACCATGAATAAGAAAGTCTCTCCTATTACTCCAAAAATTCCAGGGATTTAGAGATTACCTCTCAGGACCCAGCGGCAAAGGCCAGCCAAATTTTTTATTACACAGTCCCCTTGAGGTCTCTCCCTAAGCACCTCAACATTGGCCTCAAGGAGTCATGGTTTCTCCTCTACCCTGCAGGCCCTATGTTCACAACAGGTGCACTGCCTTCTGGTAGTACCTGCTCTCAGGCTGGCAGAACTAAGACATTACTCTGTAGCTAATTATTAGAGGTCAAGCAAATCCACACAAAATAGTCCAACATCTACACAGGAAATACTCATATGATAGCAGGGGGATCAGTATTCTGAATTTCCAATCTGGCTTCTTTTTCTTCCTCCTTTTGTAGAAGACAAAGAAAGTTGTGAGGTTTGGTTTTGCTAAAAAGTTTTGTCTTCAGAAATGTTAAGGGAATGTTAGGGAGAGCTTGGGCAAACCAGGCATTCCCATATGCTGTTGATGGCATTACTTTTTAGAGAGTAATTTGTAAGTAGCTAAATGAATGTAACAATAAATTGAGAGGGACTTCTGTTCATAAATTGCATTTAAAACTGAAAGTTGACACCACAAGACACTAGGTAAGAAAAACTAGATATGTATACATTTTCCAGAGAACCATCAACTCATCACTTTGAGATAGGGTCAAACACCTCCGTAGAGCTTCTGGAAGGAAGTAAAAGTGGCACCACCACCACCACCACCACCACCACAACCACCTCAACAGCATTCTGAGTCTATTTAAGAAGACAGGAAGAATGGGAGAAATGGTCAATAGTGGTCTTCTGATAATAGACTACAGTGATCATGGTGAGAGGTTTTGCCTTTCCTTGGGTGACAGAAGGATGAGTGCTTTCTCTTCCCCGAATCCAAGTGAGTGGGGATGCCAAGAGAATCATTAATAGAAATTAGGGACACCAGAAAGAAAGGGAGATAAACATTTCATTTCCAAATGAGGTCTGCTTAGGCATATACAGGTCTATTTTCCCCTGTGCCTACCTAATATGGGAAAAAGAATTGGAGAAAGTGTATAGCAGCTGGCTTTCCATGATGTAGTGTGGCAAGGACACTTGTTTGTCCTACGTATTGAGAGGATCCTACAGAAAGTATCTGTACTTGAATTATCTAGCCAGTACTCCATCCAAGAAGGTTACCTATTTGGAGAGCAATAGCCATGGAATGAAGGACCCCAGTGGCCCTGTATTAGAAGCTAAGGTGGGGAATGAATAGAAGGTTGAGCTGGAGCCAGATCATCTTTGTCAGGGGAGCTATGCAGCAGAGAGGGAGGCTTCACCAGACCCCTTCAAAGAACTCAACATTTTGATGCCTGCCACACAAATAACATCAACTATCTGCCTGGCTTAGCCAGAGAAGCAGCACAGCCAAGATATTTAAAGTCAAGAGGCGTTTGCCTTTTACCTTGACTCCATTCCATTTCTATCATTGAAGGAGCTCCTAGGTCTCTCAAGGGAAGGTAGAGCTTTGAATCAGCTTTGAAGTTTTAAATGGACTGGAAATGTATGGAATTTTCTCAAGACACCCTTAAGATCCTGAAGTGTATTCAGTATAACATCATTAAAAGTGATGATTGTCAGGGGCACCTGGGTGGCTCAGTTGGTTAAGCATCCAACTCTTGGTTTCCCCTCACGGTTCGTGGGATAAAGCCCCACATCAGGCTCTGTGCTGACAGCATGGAGCCTGCTTGGCATTCTCTCTCCTTCCTCTCTCTCTGCCCCTCCCCTGCTTGCACATGCTCTCTCTCTCTCTCAAAATAAATAAACATAAAAAAAAAGTGACAATTGGTAAAACAAAACTACTTCATGTTTATACTCTAACAAGAAGAGAGTCTTTAAAAAAATAAACCAATTACATGCACATTCCCTTTGATCCTGCAATTCCACAGTTAGGAGTTGAGATGACAGGTGTAGTAGGTAATAAATGACAAGTTATATATATAAGGATGGTTATTGCAGCATTATTTGTAATAGCAAAACCAACAGTTGTGAGAGAAACAACAGCAACAAAAACTAGAAACAACACAATGCTATCAGTAGGATACTGATTAAATCAATTGTCTCATAATCTCATATTTAAAACAAGATCTGTATGAATTGACATAAAACAGCTCCAAGATATTTTGTTAAATGAAAAAAGCAAGGGGCAGCACAATGTGCTGGTATACAAATTAAAAATGTTTCTGGAAGGATCCAAAAGAAACTTAAGAGTTATTTCTTTTGAAATGAATGACTGGGAGACTTATATTTCACTTGATAACTTTAGGTGCTATTTGAGTTTGTTTCTAAAGGCATATGGTAATTTTTTTTTAATGAAGAATTAAGTAAATAGGTTGTACAACAAGGTGAATGTACTTAATGTTACTGAACTGTACACTTGAAAATGGTCAAAATGGCAAGTTTTATGTTATGTATATTTTTCCACAATAAAAAAGTAAACAAATACATGTAAATTTATTTTAAATATAAGAAGTATCAAGAGGAAAATAAAGAGCTGCAGGAAGAGATAGTGTGTGGGAGAGCTCTGAGGAGGCAGTAAAAACAAATTCAATGCCTTGTCTTGTGACTCTCATTGAAGCCTATTGCACATGAGGCCTACTGAGTCTTTTATGGGGGGGTTCAGAAAGAAGCCAGGACATGCATGTTTGTCTGGAATAAGTTGAGGAGGGCAGCCTGGTAATTTTTTATTTCCATCCGAGTTGTGATTAGACTCTGCACTGTTGTGTGAAATTAAAGAGCAGGAGGATTTATTGGGCAGTGTGACCAGTTTTCTACCTGAGTAACCAAGGGTTTGACTTGCACAGAGTTCCATGCAAAACCCGGGCTGGATTCTTGGTGGATGAGACACTGTCCTAGACCCATGGATGCTGAGAACATCAGAGCCTGAAAGGACCCTGGGTATGTCCACCTTTACTTGAGGACACTGAGACCCAGAGAATGACATGAACTGATCCAAATTGCATGGATGCTAAATGACTGAACTAGGATTGTACTTCCAGCCCTGGTCAAGTACTGTTTTTCTAAAAAAGTGACACCAGCACTGTGCTACTCATGGCTTGACTATCTTCACTCAGTTCTTCTTCCTGTTAATTACCCAACGTCTCCTCAGAATTGAGGGTCTGGAGTTTGGTCATTATTCTTTTGAAACACTGAAGGATTCCAGTTGCTAATACCTTATCTATAATGTTTTCACCTACATTCCATATGTGAGATTAGTGTATAGTTTTCTGGTTTTGTACTACTCTTTTTCACCAATTTGGGGATGTATGTTTTTTCATATTTTAGTATCTTAGAAATAAGGATGTGACTGACAGTTGCTGTTGGCAAGGCCTAAGTCATGACATAGCTGTCATTTTCTGTGCTTGTGCCTGTGTGAACTTGTCTGAGACCTTCCACTGCCATCTGCAGCAGGCGTAAGAAAGCTATGGCACTGGGGTGCCTGGATGGCTCAGTCAGTTGGGTGTCTGACTTCAACTCAGGTCATGATCTCACTGCTTGTGAGTTCAAGCCCTACATCGGGCTCTGTGCTGACAGCTCAGAGCCTGGAGCCTGCTTCACATTCTGTGTCTCCCTCTCTTTGCTGCCCACCCCCACTAACACTCTCTCTGTCTCAAAAATAAATATTAAAAAAAATTTTTTTTAAAAAGCCATGGCATTAAACTTGTGAATGTGAACACCAGCATTTGGGAAAAAGTAAAAATAAACAAACCCAGAGACACTCATAGACCTCCTTTTGGGAAAGGCAGTATTGCCAATACTTTTGATGGTATGGAGGACAATATTGTGTGGAAAAAAACAAAGATCAACAGTTTTGAATTGAAAACGATTCAGAAGAGCTTGAGTATGAGCATGAAGACTTTTTTTTTTTTTTTTATGAATGCACAAGACTGATAGAAGATAGTCTTTTAAAATAGGACTAAAGCAGTGCTTTCCATACACTTAAAATATAAACTGTAAGTGCTAGCTAAGAAAGTACTTTTTAATGGTACATAAAATAATGTGAATCTTATAATCATTTGCACCTATGTCAACAACATCAAGCTTTAAAGAATAGTCTCATTTTTTTCTCTTTAAATGAAGAGTCCCATTTTTTTTCTCTAGGCTTTGACTATTTAAATAACATCATAAATTTCTAAAGGTCAACTAACACTCAGCTATGAACTCATGTAATCCTGTGGGCTTTTCCAATGCAAGGTTTTTAAGTACCATTTTAAACATTTCTATCGTTTCTATGCTAAATGGCCTATTTATATTTTCCTTATTTCAGGATCCATGTTGGCAATCTGTATTTTTACTAGGAAATCACCCATTTTCCTTAGGATTCCAGTTTGTTGCCATATGTTTTTCTTATTATACTTTTAATTTCTCCTGTACTTGTCATCTTTTACAGAATTCATAATTTTATCTACTTTTGCACAGTTCTTCTTAATTAGGTCAGATATTTTGCAAAGGAGGGCTTTTAAATTTATTTGTGCTTTCTACCTCTTTTCTATTACTTTCATTTTAACTCTAATCTTGATTAATTTGCTCTTCCCAATTTTTTTTACTTTGTTGCTCTTTTTTCTAATTTCTTAAGATAAAAACAAACTTTATTTTTTATGTTTTCTTTAATAATGAAATCACTTAAGGTATATATTTTCTTCAGAGTACAGTTTCCACTGTGATGTTTGGGTTTTGGTAAAAAGCGTTCTCTTTTTCATTGCTTTATGAATACTGTATTTATAATTTTGTTTTGATTTCCTCTGTATATGGTTTTTAGTCTTCCTTACATTATTTATTGTCAACTTTATTGAATTAAGATGAGAGAATGTGGTTTTTAGAATCTGTTAAGTCTTTCTTTGTGGTCAAATATGAGTGATTTTTGTAAATTTTCTATGGGTACTCCAAAATGTTTTGTTGTTTGTTTGAGGGATATTAGACTCTATACAGAACTATTACATCAAGTTTATTGATTGTATTATTCAACTTGTATGTCATCCCATATTTGTTATATACCAGATTTGCCCAATTCTGAAATAAAGTATTAAACTCTATCACTATAAATGCATTTTATCAAATTCTTCTTGTATTTCTTCTAATTTTTTGCCTTATATATTTGGCTGTTATTTTGTTTGGATTATACACCTATCAAAAGTTGAGAAATAACAGAAGTAAAACCAATGAATCATTGAAATAATAGTAGAAGTTTATTGCACATACACCAAAGAGACAGTTTGCCAAAATATGAACTCAGACTCAGAGGTATATTGTTCTGAAGCAGCTTATGTAGTAAGAAAGCAGTGACTGTTTATTCTTCACAGAAATTGGTTATAATATTAGAATCTTCCTATATGATAGGGAATTGATCAGTGGTTACCTCAGATCAACCTTGGGAAACAGTTTAACTATTGCTTATGATTTCTGGAGGCACAAGCAAGAAATGACCCAGGTCACATTAGCATTGCAAAATAAGCTAAATTAAACTTTGTATGACTGACCTGGTTTTATCTGCACAGGGAATTTTCAAGGTTGGTCTTTGTTTTTTTAACAACTTACACATTGCTCAGCCTGTGGTTATCTACATATGTATTTTATCTACGTATCTATATCTGTCTTTATATTGACCTATTTATTCTAAGTTTTGTTATTCACTACCATTTCCTTCCTTATCATCTTGGGCTCTATTATTTGACTAGAGCCCCTTCTAAAGTATTTAGTGGGAAAACATAGGTGTTACTCTGTCTTCTTACATATCTGCAATCTTCTTTCACTGTGGAGACTGAATTATGTCTTGGCTGGTCATGGAGCTCTTGAGGTGCAGTCCTTTTGTCAGACATCTGTAGACGTTAGTATTCCACTAACTTCTGACTGCTGGTGATGCAGATAAGAGATCTGATTCTGTTTTCTTTATAATAAGGCAACTTTCTATGTGGAAGTTTGTAAAAAAAATTTTTCCCCTTAGAGTTCAAAAATTTTACCAGTATATTCCTAAGTGTGTGTGTGTGTGTGTGTGTGTGTGTGTGTGTTCATCAGTTCAGCTTGGAACTTGCAGATCTCATTCAATCTGTAGACTTAGGTATTTCTTGGTCCAAGAAAATTTTCTCCTTTTATATGTTTATTGTCTTTCCTTCATATGTACTTTTTCTCCAATCACATTTCCTATACTGTATGCTAAGTCTCTTGGATCTATCCTTAAGTCTCCCGTCTTCTCTCTGATGATTTCAGTCACTTTTTATTTTTGCTCTGTGCTTCAAGATATTTTCTCCATTTGATCTTCTAGCCCACTAATTTAGGTCTCAAGAGTGATCATTCTCTCCTTTCATTTATGCAGTATTATTTTAAAAATCTTTTCTTTTTTTCTTCCATTTTCCATTGCTTCCCCCATTCCTTTCCTCCCCACTCTGGTTCCCACCTTTCTTCTCTCTTTCTCTCCCTCCCCCACCCCTTTCTCTTGTTAGTGCTAAAGGTCTTTCTTTTTTCTTGCACTTGTGTCTTCTTGGTATTTGTTCTGTCTGTTCCGGTTGATCTTCCTGTCTGCTATTGAGTCTCTTTGGGTATGTTGTTATTTCCTTTGTTGAATCAGTGGGGCTCAGGGCTATTTGTGGTGTCTTAACAGGCAGCAGTCATAGATATGGTGGAAAGCAAAGTGGTTTCCTCTCTTTGAGCTCATTGTGTAGAGATAAACTATTCATAAGACTTTTATTGAAGCAGGGAGGAAGATACCCTTTTCTCCCTGGTCTGATTCTCTCAGCCTCAGAGGCAGGGAAGACATAGCTCACCATTCAGTTCCTTCTTGTCTTTTGGGGACCTGGAAAAAGCCATACATCCATGTGGGGCTGAAATCAACCTTTACCCTTAGGATCCATAAGATCTTGGAAAGCCAAGTTTTCCCTGGATATGTTGGTTTGTTTTTGTCCTGAGCACTTCCAGTGATGGTCTGTCTTGTAGTCTTGGGAGGGGAATCCTGGCATCTTTCCCTCTCCAGGACTCATACAGTGCCCATAGCCTCACATTTATTCATACACCCATAGGTCTTAGCTGCCATTTGACAAAAGATTGTAGTTGCTAGTTGAAGAGAAGGCAACTGTACTCAAACTGCCATCTTCTTGGTGTTCTAGTCCTTAGGCACTTAGTAAGCCCTTAGAAGGTATGAATACCTCTTTGACCTCCATGTCTAATTCTGTGACCTACACATCATCATGATAATGAAGGTGGAGAAGGACAAAGAGGAGAAAGAAAAGGAGGGGGAGGAGAATAAGAGAATGAAGAGGAAGAAAAGGAAGAAAAGCAAGACACCAGTGCCCAAACTCTTTAGTGATGCAGCTATCTTTTGAAGACTGGTTTTTAGTACAAAGAGATTTCCTTAAATCAATGTCTGCATCTAATATGACCTTCCCACCTTCCTAACTGTCTAATTTTATGAGGAGTGCACCCATGGGTCTGTATTTCTGGATCTGTTCATATATGAATGATTGCCTAATCTTGCCCTGGTGCTCATGGTTGCATAAAGAAAAGAGATGAAATGTTAGCTATTTGGGGCTAAAGGGCATGCAAAGGAAAATCACCCTCATCAGGGTAATAGGATTATTAATGATAAACAGATCCCTTCAAATTCTGATTTGAGAAAAAGAAACACCTGCTTTATGTCAGATCCACTTCTTGGTCTTTACTGTAAGATGGCTTTGGCACTGCATCTTTGAAAGGAGAAAAAAAAAATCAATCCTATCACACAATAAGTCCAGTATTGCCTGCAGGATCACCTAGCAGCTCATTTATTCCTCTCTGGGCCACATGGTCAGGTGAAAGTGACAGGCACAATTTGCTCTCTGTGCCCAGTGATCAAACTTCAATCTTTGGCTGGGCAGATATGTATATATGCATGGATACCTGTGTGTGTATGTGTATGTGGGAATATGCGGGATTGTACAAGGATTTGGGCTTATCTCAATATTAATAATTATTGACCTAACTTAAGTTCCTCTCCTTTTTAAAAAACAATTTTTAATGTTTATTTATTTTTGAGAGAGAGAGAGACAGAGAGGGAAAGAGAGAGAGAGAAGGGGGCACAGAATCTGAAGCAGGCTCCAGGTTCTGAGCTGTCAGCACAGAGTCCAGTGCGGCGCTCGAACTCATGAACTGTGAGATCGTGACCTGAGCCAGTCAGACTGAGCCACCCAGGCACCCCTTAAGTTCCTCTCCTTAACAGCACCTTGAAGAGATTATATTACTTGAGAGTTCATAAGGGTATACAAAAATATGTAAAAGAGTGAATCTTCTCTTTGGGATAAGTTTACAATGATTAATATGCAAACTTACAAATAATATGCATATATAACTTCACTGTGGTTCACGTTATCAATCACCATCCTTCCTTACTGGGGCATCCATTAAATAATCAGCCAAGAGTGGCTGGGAAGCATCTTGTCCTTCTTTCCTCCTCCTAGATACCTCAGCTCCTGTAGCTACACTAGCCTGGGTGCCGCTTAGTGTCAAGGTTGAAGGCTTCACTGTGAAGAATTCTCTTTTCTCAACTTACCAGGTTGATGTCCAGTTCTTATATTATTGGATTTAGGTCTCCATTGCATAGAGCTGTGATCCTGTTGTGTTCTCATTTTCCTCTTCCTAAGAGGTTTTGCACACTTATTAGAAGTGTGACTCCTGTGTACATTCGTTTTTAGAGTGATGGGAGGAATTTTGGATTGGGAGAAAGGACAGAGAAGATGTAATGAGAGGAAGGGAGAAGCAACATTTTGGAGCCAAAGGTACACAAGGAATATAATGAGTAGCATGCATGTACATGTGTGCATGCATGCGCACATATGTGCGTGCACACACTCTTGCGTATACTTTGTATTACTAATGTCGTTGTGCCTCTCTGCTGATATAAATAATTTAAAACTTGTCTCCATATCTAATCTGGCTAGCACAGATCACAAGAACCTTAGGAAATACTTCCTCCAGTGACAATTGTTAAGCTTCACAATTGCTAAAGAAGTAAAATCTTCTCTGAGGTACTTAAAAATAAGATAGGTTCTCACCCGGATAGTTGAATTGTCCTCTTGTGTAAAGTGGTGTGATGATGACTTCTCAAACTCTCACTGATTCTGTGATCACTTAGAACTAGAGAGAAATTCCTCTAGTGAGCCAGAATTAAGAATTAATTATAATTACACTGCAGTTTAAGTCATAGACACCTGGTATTCATCTAATTCCTTCTTATCCATTAGTCAATTACACACGTCTTTTTTATATGACATGCTGCCCTCAGCAGAAATGAAAAAGATTGTTTCAGAGAGACTCATTGACATGTTATTCACTACAACAGACCCTTGTAGGCTTTATAAAGGGTAGAATTTTAACTGCAGATTCAGGGGTAAAGTTCTTATTACTAACTCTGCCCCTGGCTGTATGTGCACCAATCTAGAAGGAAAGATGAAAAGACCTAACTAGAGATGACTAAAAAGGGTATAGGGAATAATGCAAGAACTTACAAATATTTGAGAGCTACAAAAATAGAAAGAGTTCTGAGCACAGATAAAATTAGACTTAAAATAAGGAAGAAACTTGGAGACCACTGTCAAGTTTGAAAGAGGTTAAAATGAACAATAAGGACAAAATTCTAAAATTGTAGCTTTTTGGCTGTAACCTAAGCTTAATTTCAAAGTTAAACTTATTTCACATATTTTTATTTTCTTTTCCATGAGTTTCCATGGCATCATGGAATATTTTCTTTTCCATGAGTTTCCATGGCATCATGAACAGGTTTGCTTTTCCATTTAAATCTTCTCTATTTACAAAGGTATTAAGAGTGCATGATTATTCAGATTTAAGTAGTAAAATAATCATACAGCCTCATAGCTAGATCGAAAACAAACTGTTGTAGAAATTATGTGTAGTGCTTATAAAAATGTGTAGTTTAGTTGAACTTGCTTTCCTATCATGGAATCTATGTTTATGGATTGACCGTAGGCAGATGCTTACATTTTCTTATCTTTCTTGGTAATGTCAGTCTGCTCCTCACTGCTGCTTAAGATGTTAGCCATGTCTTTATCAATGGTCAAAAGAACCAGAGCACAACTTGATAAGGTTTTCCTCACCGAAAGGGAAGGCTATCTCTTGCCTTGTGGCTATAACCTGAAATATTTGACCAAGTCATCCTTTCATGAATGTTTCTTGTGAAGTTGATCTGTTTGCTGCTTTTGTTTTCCATGATTCAGCAGACACTCTGATGTAGTTGATGTTGGCTTCAATATGGCCAATCCACTTGAATATACCATCTTAAACACCCTCAAAACACTTTCAGTTCGGAAAAGAGAGTGGCTGACAGGGAGAAGCAAAAAAAAAACCAAAAAACAAAAAAACAAAAAAAAAAAACCATTAGAATAGCAGTCAGTGCCTGGTCTAAAGTAGGTGTTCAATTAAAAGAAACACACATATTAAAAAAATAAATGGATTCTAGCCCCAGCTCTGTCACTATTTATCTAAGAGAACTTGGGCGCATCTCACTTTGGGCCCATTTCTTCATCTATCAAAACCCCAGTCCACTGAACTCAAGTCATCATGAGGGGACTTTCACTTAAGAATTATCACCCTTGGGCGTCTGGGTGGCTCAGTCGGTTAAGCGTCTGGCTTCAGCTCAGGTCACCATCTCACGGTCCGTGAGTTCAAGCCCTGCGTCGGGCTCTGGGCTGATGGCTCAGAGCCTGGAGCCTGCTTCTGATTCTGTGTCTCCCTCTCTCTCTGCCCCTCCCCCATTCATGCTCTGTCTCTCTCTGTCTCAAAAATAAATAAGCGTTAAAAAAAAATTAAAAAAAATTAAAAAAAAAAAAAAGAATTATCACCCTTGCTGGGCAGCTAAGTCACCTACAACTTGGGAGCCTCCACAACTATTGATGCCTAGACTCCACCTCTAGTGATCATGTTTCAACTGGTCTGGAGATGGGGTCCATGCATTTATATATTTTGAAAGGTTCCATTGTGGTTCTAATGTGCAATGAGAATTGAGAGCAGCTGCCCAGAAGAAAGCTTTCTAGCATCTTTTTCCTCCCTGTGGGAGAAAGACTAATTCATCTGCTTAGATGGCCCAAGTCTGATGATAATTTTTCCAGCTTTCTCTATTGGGCAGCACTATAGGGTTTATGTTTGACCTGACCTCCTTTGGATCATGTTCTGCTCAGCCTTGTGGAATGCCATCCGGGGGTAGACAGCCCCTTGCAGGGGAAGTCTGTGATTCTGGTTGGTTACATTTGATTCAGGGAGAATGTAAGAAGCTCAATTCCGGTATGGTAAAGTTGACATTTAGATTCCTTTCTCAAGTCCATGTCAATTTGTTTATTTTAAACTCAGAGAAGGGAAACTACACCAACAAACTTCACCAAATCTAACCCTACCCCAAGTGTCATGAGGACTAATTAAGGTAGGTTCTTGAATGTGCTTTGTAAACAGTAACAAGCTCCCAGATATTTACTATTATCTATAGTTTCCTACCAGATCTAAAATTGTGAATATGGGGCGCCTGGGTGGCGCAGTCGGTTAAGCGTCCGACTTCAGCCAGGTCACGATCTCGCGGTCCGTGAGTTCGAGCCCCGCGTCGGGCTCTGGGCTGATGGCTCGGAGCCTGGAGCCTGTTTCTGATTCTGTGTCTCCCTCTCTCTCTGCCCCTCCCCCATTCATGCTCTGTCTCTCTCTGTCCCAAAAATAAATAAAAAACGTTGAAAAAAAAAATAAAAAAAAAATAAAAAAAAAATAAAATTGTGAATACTCTGAGATGTAGTGCAGCAGCATCACATTGAATGTGGCTGGCAAGTAACAATTCAGTACCAATAGTGTTATGATATCCTGTCATAGAATACGGTATTAGATAAAGGAGAATGTTATAGTGAGTAGCAGTGAAGTGGGAATCCAGAGGCTTGGATTCAAGATTCAGACATTTTGATTCCTGGACAAGTCTCTCTTTGCTTAAATTTTTTTCATCTCTCAAACAAGTGAGTCCATTTCATACCTTTAAAGTTTCTTCTAGCTCTAACATTCTAGAGAATGTTGATGGAATTGAATTGCTCATGAAGTTGGCAGTGACTGATGTGGATAGGACATGTCCAAGTGTTACTATCCCCAGAAATGTTCTGCCTTCCTATTTAGTATCTACAGTTTATAAGCCATTAAAGAAAATTTTTCTTCAGGAAAGACGTCAGTTACACCCTGTTAGGATGTCCTTGGAACCACAGTAGAGGGGACGGCCATCTCGCCAGCCAGCGCAACCCAATGAAAAGCCCCTAGTAGCGTGCCAGAATGAATTGGAGGTCAACCAATCACCGAGTGACAGACAGCAGGACCTGATGCGAAAAAGGCCCACCTGGACCTAAACCCGGAACTGCTGCAGCTTAAAAACCCCACCCCACCACACCTGGAGGCGACTTCCCTGACTCCTCTCTCTCTCTCTCTCCCTGAGTCACAGAACCTCGCCCGAGACCTTAGTTCCCAAATAAAGCCTTTGACCGCTAAAATTTTTTAGCCTCTGACTCCTATCTTTACCCTGCCTTACACCTGACCCTAACATTTGGTGCCGAAACCCGGGGAGAGGTAGTAGCTCGCCTCCCTTGGCTGAGCTCCCTCCTTGCCAAGCCAGAGGCCAACCACCCTACTCTCAAGCGCCTACAGGAGCCGGTAAGCAGGACAGACCCCTCCTTCCCTCTTCCAACTATGGCTGACACCCACAAGAGACGTCTCGCAAGTCAGTCTCCTTTCCTCCGCATGCTGCAAGGCCTGCACGCCAATAGGCCCCTTATTGCGGCGCGAGGGACACCTCGCCCTGCCACGCCAATGGCGAATAACGAGTCTAAACCTCCTCGATCTCTTACCTCCCCCACAATATCTGTTAAAAAACTTCCGGCTCCTGGGCTTACAAGGTGAACTTTGTCGTAACCGACTCATCTGCCTTTGCACTGTAGTCTGGCCTCTACAAATTAGATGATTCTCAATGGCCACCCGAGGGGTCTTTACAATACCAAATCTTAACCCATCTGGACAATTTCTGCCATCGGCTGGGAAAATGGAGAGAAATACCCTACGTCATGGCCTCTTGGGACCTCAGGTCTCACCCCAACCTATGTTCCTCCTGCCCCTCTGCATGCATGCTCCTTGCCCACCCACAACCCCCTGACGACCCCACCTCACCAACTTCCCTGATCTTCCACCCGTTAGAGGATCTAGCCACACCGCGCACCAGCCCTCGCCCCCCTCCGTACTCCCAACCTCCAGCCGTCCCGCCCTCGCCTCCCATATCATCCCGAACTCGTGCTCAGGCCCCTCCCAGCGAACAGACCCCAGCGGCCATCTTACCTCTCCGTGAGGTGGCAAGACCTGAAGGCCTGGTTCGCCTTCACGTCCCCTTCTCCCTCCAAGACTTATCCACCATTGAAAAGCGGCTAGGGTCATTCTTGTCTGACCCCACCCAATACATTAAGGAATTCCAATAGCTTGCCCAAGCCTACAGTCTCACATGGCATGACATCCATGTAATCCTCACCTCTACCCTCACCCCTGAGGAGAGGGAGTGCATCCAGGCTGCAGCCAGGGAACATGCAGACCAAACCCACATGACCGACCCCACTATGCCTGTAGGGGCCGATGCTGTCCCGGCGGCCAACCCCAATTGGAACTACCAACATGCAGGCAATGGTCACCGGCGCCGGGACCAGATGATCCCGTGCCTACTAGCAGGCATGAGGGCAACCTCAACCAAATCAGTAAATTTTAACAAACTTCAAGAAATAATACAGGACCCCAGTGAAAATCCCGCAGCCTTCCTTAGCCGGCTCACAGAGGCACTTACCCAGTATACCAGACTAGACCCTACCACCCCCGCCGGGGCCACAGTATTGGCCACCTACTTTATTTCCCAATCAGCCCCTGATATTCAAAAAAAACCCAAAAAAGGCCGAAGATGGTCCTCAAACCCCTATGGCCGACCTGGTAAAGATGGCTTTTAAAGTTTTTAATGGCCGAGAGGAAGCTCAAGAACAACGGCGATAGGCCCGTCTCCAACAAAAGGTACAATTACAGACCCAAGCCTTGGTAGCTGCCCTGAGGCCAGCCGCAATAAAGCCCTCTGGACCACAGCCCCCTCCGGGGCCAAGCTTTAAATGTGGCCAAGAAGGCCATTGGTCTCATCAGTGTCCCTATCCCAAAAAGCCTACCAGTCCATGCCCATTGTGCCAGCAAATGGGCCATTGGGAATCCGATTGTCCTAACCCAGGGGACAACAGACTAGCAACTCCCCCACGTGGCGAGGCTTCACCCCGATTGGACTCTGCCTTCCAACTGCTGGAGATGGAGGATGACGACTGAGGAGGCCCGGACTCAGTAACTCCGGTGACCCACGCTGAGCCCAGGGTAAAACTCCAGGTAGCGGGTAAGTCCATCTCCTTTCTGTTGGACACGGGGGCTACCTATTCCGTCCTGCCGAGCTATTCCGGCCCCACCATGCCGTCCTCCGTTTCGGTCATGGGCATAAATGTCACCCCCTCCATTCCCCCATGCACACCAGTACTCACCTGCTGCCTGGATGGCTTCCACTTCTCCCACTCCTTCCTAGTCATCCCCTCCTGCCCCATCCCCCTGTTGGGCCGAGACATCCTCAATAAATTAGAAGCCTCAGCAACCTCCCTATCTGCCTTACAAAGGCAGATCAACTCCCTAGCACAGGTCACTCTACAAGACCGACGAGCCCTAGATCTCCTGACAGCAGAAAAAGGGGGAACATGCCTGTTCCTGAGGGAGGAATGTTGCTACTACCTCAATAAATCAGGCTTAGTTGAAACCAATATAGAACACCTAAAGGAAATCCACAAAACTCTATCCACCCGCCCAGGATCCTCAGACCCCCTAACCTCCTAGTGGCAATCACCCCTCCTAACTTGGCTCCTCACCATAGTCACACCACTAGTTGCTATCTGTATAATACTTATGCTCTTACCTTGTTTTCTCCGTTTCGTACGAAAACGAATTCATGAAGTTTCCCAGGTTGCATTTCACCAGATGGTGGTCCGGCCATATTTCCACATTCCAACCTCAGACCCCACAAACCATGATGTCGCCCTTACACCCGCAGGAAGCAGCCAGATCAGATCCGTCGCCCATTATCACCAATAAGAGGTTGGAATGTTAGGATGTCCTTGGAACCACAGTAGGGGGGACGGCCATCTTGCCAGCGCAACCCAATGAAAAGCCCCTAGTAGCGTGCCAGAACGAATTGGAGGTCAACCAATCACCGAGCGACAGCATGACCTGATGTGAAAAAGGCCCACCTGGACCTAAACCTGGAACCGCTGCAGCTTAAAAACCTCACCCACCATACCTGGGGGCGACTTCCCTGACTCCTCACTCTCTCTCTCTCCCCGAGTCACGGAACCTCGCCCGCGAGACCTTAGTTCCCAAATAAAGCCTTTGACCGCTAAAATTTTTTAGCCTCTGACTCCTATCTTGACCCTGCCTTACGCCTGACCCTAACACACCCAATGTTTTTTCTCTTCTGCCCTTCAATTTCTGAGCCTATCTTAACCAAGAAGCCCTCCTATATACTAACCAGGGAAGTGGTAAGCTTTTTCCATCTCAGCAAATTTGAAACATTTACCTGTTTTGTTTTGCAAAGAATGTGTCTTTTCTACCCACTCTGCTTACCTCAACTCATAACCAACCACAATATTCTTTCCAATTTTGGAATCTAGAAAAATGTCAGGTGTTATAGGGCCACCAAAATAATGGCATTAAAGAACAATACTAAGTACCGTAATATTAGTGTGCTGTTAGTACTATACTACTTCGTGTTAAGATTGTTTGATTCTGGACTAAATGAAATGGAGTACCTGACCTTCATCAGCAAAATGGCCTCACCAACTTCTTATTAGAACATGCATCCATAAGTCTGATAAGACTGTGGAAGCAGAAGGAACTGTGGTAGAAAGGTACCTGGTCTAATTCATCTTTTATCCTTTGCATCCAGCACAGAGAGTGAATGCTAATACATGCTTAATTTAATGTATGTATTCATGTACTGAAAAAGTTCAACAAATAGATGAGCAGTGGTACAGCAAGTAATCAGGCAAATACCAACATTATAAGGATTTTAGATTTTCTAAAAGTTCAATTAAATTAAAATACTGCCACTTTTCCAGAATACAGAATCAAATTCCAAGAAAGCACTTTTAATAAAATAAGGCACAATGTTTAATAAGGCAAAATTCACACAGAGGGTTAATATAACATCACATTCTCTTGTGAGTCCTGTGGGGGGAAAAAGGAGGTATAGAATTGAAGTAGCTTAAATATATTTTTAGACCATTTGCCATTACCAATATATAAATTTGACGCACTTAACTGTATCTTATTCTGAAAAGGAAATATAATTGTTGAATCATGTTGCTGAATTACATTTATTGTTATCATTAAGTTTTAAATATCTATATATTTATAGATATTTGTAATTCACAAGATTTCAAGTAGATAAAATTAAGAAATCAGACAATAAAAAGTAATCTGACTAAAGCAAAAGTACATATATTTTCCATATCCTTTGTTGATACTTTAAAGTCCCAAACTTTATAAAAAGTTAAAGTTAAAATACTGGTAATTTAAAATATTTCTCCCATTATACTTTCATTTCTCATGAATACAAAGTGGGCTCAGAAATGCAACAAACACCAATTATAGGCACACAGGTCTCTCCATGATTAAACTGTTGTAAAGTGATTGTTGAAATTAATATTCCTTCTAAATAACATACATCACATCAATGACCACATCAATGTCAACCATTTGAGTTTAAAAGGATTCTCTTAAAACATCAGTTGTAGACAGAAGAACTAACCAATTTAGTAATGTTTTATAGTACCAGCAACAGCATTTTCAATCTTATCCCAGTTTCTTCTAACTACAATTTAGAATAAAAGTTTTATCCCATTTATTCACAACCACAGAAAGTAAGTTCTGGTGAATGCATACAGTCAATCCAACCATGGCTTTCTGGTACAGTGGTATATACATAACCTTCATTAAACTAGTAAGTTTTAATATTTACTAGATTGAATACTGTACCTTAGGACAAACTGAGACTAACAAATCCCAGGTAAAAGTCTAGTAGCACCTAAATCAGTATTACCCTGTGAGTAATAATTCAATAATGTTTGTTGTTAGTGAACTGTTATTTTATACATCAATTCGCAACAAATATGGACCACGGAGAGACAGAAAAATGGAGATATTTACATGAAAAATGTTAAAACATAGCCCCTTGCAACCTAGTGTTACAAAGAAACCACTCACAAAATATCCTAGGCCTCACAGCAGTAAAATCTTTGCATCATGCTATTAACATGACAGCCTTTATATGCTGTCACCCTTAGTGGTAGCAGATAAATTTACTTTACAAAATAATATAAAAAAGAATATACCTTTCACTGATTTTATTTCAGAGGACCCTGATCCTTATGGCTTGACCTTCTCCCATAGTATGCATGATTAGGATTCTTTCTCCAGAAGCTCTAGACTCATAGACATTAGGCCCTGTTTTAGGGGAAGGAATTCCTCAGGTCACTCACAGTCTACCTCCCTCAAGTCAAATGCAAAAGATCATTAGGCTGTCATAAACCACTTACTAAATGACAGTGCCCCAAACTTTGGGTCTACAATGAAGGATTTAAGGCATACACTTTCTGAGCATACATGAAGACACTGTTGCCTTTAAAAAGATCATGGCTATAATGAAAATACAGAAGTGGATTCTATTAAATTCATCACATTAATGTTATACAGAGTATGGTGCTTAATACAGAAACAGTGACAGGTACTTCTTTTCTACACAGACAGAAGTATGTATCACAGATCATGTTGCCTAAAAACATACGTATCAGCCTTTATTGTTAACACCCAGCAGAACTTTTAAAAGCTATTTTGGACTAAATGCAGAATAATATTTATACTAACATAATACAATCTCTAATTTGGATAAGAAGAGGGTCATTTAAGTAAAAATTAGGTATTTCTAAATAAATGCAGCTTAACTAATTACATACACATATTATAACTGCTGTTTTGCCTACAAAGGGTTTTATTACTTAGAATAACATTTTATATAAATAAATACTGCTAAAATGCTTTAAAAGATCAAACTTTATTTGCACCAATTATTTGCTTAGTATTTTTTTTCTTTTTTTACATAGTGAAAAGGTAAACACTAACTAAGGCTGTACCATAAATTTCAGGTTAATGAGGTATTACTTTCTCCCTTTGGAAAGAGCAAAGTTGGCTCTAAGAAAATCCTATTTACTTGCTGGCTTGTCATCATAGAGGGATGTGGATAATCTCCCAATAGCAGAAACCAAAGAAACTTAGTGATAAAGACTTTCAGATGGTTGTCAATGGGCCACATGATTTTAAAACAATTCACTATTACTTTAAAGAACTTTCTTGGCTCAGGGCTATCCTGGGGTGTCTGGTGACTTCTCTTTTCCTGCCCTTTGTTATAAAGATTTCTTTCATTTAACACTCCAGCAAACAGCCTTTTCCTACTCTTTGCTTAAATTGATATTTACAATGTTTGGTAGAATTGGTCTGCAGTATTACACTGCACCAGCGTGGACTGCCTTTAACTTTTATCTACATCAACATAAAAATTTCTCAAATTTGAGGTACAGTTTACAATGCATCTTTATTTTTAAATTTGGTTACTTAAAATTCCAAAGAATAGAAATTTCAGAATAAGAGACTCCTCTGGCATACATATAGAAGTAAAATATGAACAGTAAACCCTCAGATATACCTCTGGTACTCAAATACAAGGAATACTAAGAACCTCGACTAGCTTGTCGTTAGGTCAGCCAACCCCTGGCACCATGGAAGCAAAATGTTCTATCAGCTAATCTTCCTATTTCCTAAAATCCTAGGACTATTCAAACTGAGTTGGTGATGCTGAGAATTGGATTCTAAGAATAAAGATTACTAAGAATGTTCAATGTACCCATTTCCATTTCAAATATGAACACTGAAAAATTCCATTCTAGACACATTAATGCTGTGGTGAAGTAATTTGATACACAGAAGTTCTGGTCACTAAAATTAGAGCAGTATCAAAAACTTATTTCACTATGAAAATTAGCGCAGGTTTTGTAAATCTCAAAAAATAAAGTTTATTAACTAGTTTAAACACAAACAGATGACTTAGCAACTAAAGAGAGAGACTATATTTAAAATACATAGCTATATGATTCGGGAATTGATTATCTGGTTGTTAAATTATCAAGTCCCTTGCATTTCATCTTCTGGCTAATTTCTACCAATCACCATTTATGAAAAAAAGGTAAGGTAGAGGAGAGAAACAAAAAATCTTAGAAATTATTAGCAGCTCTTATAAAAGGTTAGGTCAAAGATTTAAAAGAAAAAATATATTGATCTGTGTTCAAGGGACAAGACTAGCCCAAGGTCCCCCTGCAACACTGGCACCTTAACTCCTAAAAACGAAACAACAACAACAAAAAACCAAAAAAGATAAAACAACTGAAATGTAGAGTTTTGTAAAAGTCACTAAAGACAGCTACACACCGATCTTAGATTTTCAAATGTCCACGTACAACAAACATTTTGTTGTATATTATGGTATACATCTACATATAAAGCAAAGTCCAGAAACTATTTCTGGTTGGACCTATTTACATCTGTAAAGACCAATCAGTATAACTTCTTTCTGGGAAGCTGGAAAGAGGTAAGTATGGTTAAATACTATACTGACATACCTACCCATTTATTTTACGAAGACTAACTCTCAGAAGATTACCCAAGCTGTTACTTAGGTCAAGCTGGTAATAAATTAGTAAACTGAGGCATTTAAGCCAGAAAAATTTGGTCCTATCAATTTGGATATATTACTATGAATACATTATTTTCTATGAAAATATTTTATGTACTGATATTAACTCAGTTACAAACATTTTGGGTTTGCCACTTAGGCACTGCCTAAGTCATCTTTACCTTTCCTAATTTTGTAGTATGCAGCTTGCTGTGGCTCAAGTGGAAAAGTAAACAAAGGCTTTCCATTACTTCCATATTATGATATAATCACCCATGTACTACATTGCTAGGCAGAAGAAACATACTAGATTACTTCTACAGACATAGACAATTTCTGAATCAAAAGGAAAAAAGAATCTTACTACATTATAACGAGGTGAAGGGATTCATTCTATAGCAGCGTTTCACAACTGCAGTCATGAAACTCTCATGATGTTTCATGAATAAAATAATAAAGTCTGAACTATCCTACAGTATATTTTCTTCTAAAATAAAAAATAACATGAGACAAAACCCTAACATATGTACATATTATTATTATTATTATACAACAATCTGGTTTTAAGAAATGGTGTGCCCCAGTCATGAAAGCCAAGAAGTCAGAAAGGAGATCCTCTGATGTTCCAATGTGTTTCTGACCTGCGTACGACTGTATAGGTAACATTTACCAACAAAACATCATGTTATTATTATTGGTCAGTTATCTAATGACTGCTAGTATGTGTTGTGCATTTTATAATATCAACTTATAATTGTACTATCATTCAATTTTTATTGCATATTAAACTAGTTAATAAAAATTTGGTCATTTCTAATAGCAATTAATTTGTGACACATTTTTCTGCTATACTTTAGATGTCTTCAATAAATTTCTTGTTATCAATACATTACTTTCATAAAGTATTCTATGGTTAAACTAGTTTTAGAAATTGCTCTATTTCACACGATTTCGAGACTGCTTTAAAGTCTTTACATAAATGAGTGCTGCCCACAATTTTATTTGGCTTGTTGTAGTAGTTTTCTAGTTTTTCTTTAAAATGTACAGAAAGTTACAGTTCAGTACACACAGGCAAAGGAGTCAGAGGTGAGCTAAAAATTTTTAAATCATCTTCCCACTCCTTTAATGCAAGATACAAAGAAGTTTTCTGAGCTTACATCTCTTTTCTGTCAAAAGAAATCTGACAGATTTTTATATCAAAAGCTATTATCTGTCTTAATGAAAAGATTAATCAAGACTGTTGCCTCCCATTAAATGCAAAAGTGATTGCTTACAAGGGATCACTTCATGTTTAAACAAAAAATTCAAGTTAAGGTGGCCATGAGCTCTGATGTCAGATATATAGTTGTTTACCTAGTTCTGTTAAAGTATATTTTAAAGCATTCTGCATAGTATGTCAGATTATACAGGCTACTCTGGCATTATTCCTTGAATAAGTTTCTAAAACCTTGCTAGGATTAAGGCACTATAACAGTCATTGCTGGATTACAGAAGGGAAACCACAATCATATAGAACAAAAGAGCATACTGAAGAGTTTCAAAATCCCACATAAAAGTTATATTCCTTACTTTACCAGTTAGTAGGTCAGAAAGGGTTAGGTCCTATGTAACCATCTGGGAACTTATCTGAATGGCTCTGGAATCTAGACACACGGGTGATACAAGAAGGGAGGGCAGTTCCTGTTATGGGATAGTGTTCGGCCTAAACCCAAGGACAATTCTGGTAATAATTACAGCTCTGATCACTTCTTTCTTCATCTCAACTGTCACAAGTCACACCACTCATGGTTTATTATAACACTGCTCTTCAGAATGCTCCAATGTGCTGTATGATTCATGAAAAACTTGAGTGAAAACTGCAAAGAATCAGCTAAATTTGAAACTGCCATTCAGAGTAAAATTATATTCAAAGAATCCAAACATGGAACTGGACTCATTCCTGCTGAATAAGAAGATGAAATACAAAATCTTTTCCGTCATCTCCGACTCTTTCACAGACATTCAAGATGAAGATCTGGTTTCCAGTGAACTTCAATTTTCTTTTCTAACCACATTTGCTCAGTTCTTTTAGTGTTTCACACCACCCTGCATTCTTTTCAACCAAGAAGAACTTTCTGCATTCTGTGTGCAGCAACACTAGCTTCATCCTCTGAGTCAGATTCGCTCTGGGATGTGGAGCTGTGAGAGGCAGAACTGCAAGGGGAAGAGCACTCTGGGGAACATAAGTAGTGCATCAGTGGGAGGCGGTACTTCCCACAGAAGTCCACAAATTTAATTTGTCTGACACAGCAGTCAAAGTAGACTCCTGGAAAGAAGAAGGAATTAAGTACAAAATAATCATTACAAAGCAAAGAGCCATTTCTTTTTCAACCCCTTCTCCAGCATTCTGAAGAAAAGTCATATACAGTCTTCTCTTTTAAGCAGAAGCAGTAGTTGCTTCTATAGGTATTTACAGAAACAGCAGAAGGTCTTAGGGATGGCAATTTGGCTGCAAAGAGAAGGCCAGATAAGATTTAACTTAAAGGGAGCTGGCATTAAAGGGATACTGTTTACTTAGCTTGTTTTCTCTGGGTGACTTGGTGGACAGTGGCTGATGGAGAAATTACAGGATACCCACCGTTGTGTTCTTCCTCTGTTCCCCAAGTTACTCCTTGGTACTACCCTTCAGTCAAGAAGCTTTAAAAAAGCCCATAAAACTGCTTTAATAATGATCTTAAAAGATTAAGTTGTCATTTACAAAATGTGCAGGAAGGAGATGACTTCTGGTATTCCTGTTCATATACACTGGGAAGGCAAAATGCCATCTTACATTTCCACAGGCTCTGAATCTACAGGTTTCAAAGCGGTTTCACTAATGATCTCACTTGATTTTCACGCAATTATATATTGTTAGGTAGACTGAAACTAGTATTCCCCTTTTTTGATTCCTACTTTAGTGCTCCTGAATCTGGGGTCTTTCAGCTAAGTAAAAATACAGCTAGAGCTGAGAGGAAAGCAGAGGTTGCTGTGGCTCAGGGTTCAGTATTAACTGGAACATCTACAACTCTGGGTCCCATCATCTTTCTGCAGCGAATCTCAACCTCTTTTTTCTAAGATTCCTCTGGCACCAACTACTCTGTGTATATCACACAAGGGACTAAAGTAAAAAGATGTGGTTCAAGAAAAGGAGAAATAATGATTTCTATTTAACTTTTTCCTAATACTTTCCCCATTAACTTTAAAGTTTTCTGATACTATAAGAATAATTCATAGTTTAAAAAGGGTGTTTCATGGTACGTTACTTTGAACAATTTAGGAAAAAAAATAAATGCAATAAAGTGGTCAGTTAATATTGATAATAAATTCCCTAAAATGTGTTAGCATCCTGAAAACAGATGGAAGTAATAAAATAAAGCATTATAGAGTTAACATGCGCTAAAACAGTACAATACTACCTTGTCATTTCTGAGATCTCAGACTCTACAAAGACAAAAAACCCTCACAAAATATAAACTTATTTTTGTTTAACTTAGGGTTCAAGAGTTAATGAGTCTGAGGGGAAAGTATCAAAGGCTCAATTTATAATTAATAATCTTAACTTTTAAACTAATAATTTTTAAAGTATTTTTGTTTCTGAGATAAAGGACACGCCAACATACTAAAGAAGTCATTTTAAAAAAGCATTTAAAAGGATACCGTCCCTTACCACTGTCAAAGCCAACTTGGGAAAGGAGAACCACAGAGAAGAGCATAAGCACATCTAATCTGGCACAGCACAACACCTTCTATTTCTAAGAGTGAGTGGCCAGAAACGGCCCAGGGTATTGTCTTTTTTTTTTCCTTTTTAAACCAACAGTGTCGTTTTTATTTTTTAATACTCTTTGAGGAACCTAAATCATTTTCTCTTTTAACCTTCAAACAGTTCAAGACACAATGGGACTTTCAGGGATAATCTCACTTGGCTCTGATCATCATTATGCACCATTTCCTTAGCACCTACATTTCTCCTACAATAGTAAAAACCTTTCTGTAGCCTCATATATTGGATTTTTAAAAAGAAGTCTTTTAGGAGAGAGCCAAAATAAAATGACCTGCTATCAGTCACCAGCTCCCACCCACATACCCTGGCACTTGAGGCCCTTCATAGTTAGGCCTCAATGTGTCTTTTACTCCTCTCTCATTACTTCCCTAACTGCACATTTGAGCAATTATTACTCAAACCATAGTGTGCCCCATACTGTTTTGTCTCCAATTTTGCTCTCTCCAACTGAAAAGTTTCCTATCCTCAATTTTACCATATCAAAATTCAACTCATACTTCAAGAATCATCTCATCTTTTCCAGACCCAATTAAATATACTCTCTCCCTCCACTGATTTCCAATAGTACTCTGATTTCCTATTTTACTCTGCCTTACAGTCTACCATTTCTTTAATTCTCTCCAAATATTCTAAACTCCAGAAATTTTGAGCCAGGGATTTACAAGAATATATAAGTCCAGGGTACATTCCAAAACTGGCACATTCAGCCCATTCTCCTACATCCTGAATCATGTTCTATGAAGGTACCTGATACTCAGAACAGTGGGTCTACGAAAATGTCCTTCAAATAAATATGAAAGGTGGCTACACATTTTGGAGACTCTTTTTAAACTGTTAGGACTATTGGGGCACCTGGGTGGCTCAGTGAGTTAAGTGTCTAACTCTTGGGTTTCAGCTCAGGTCATGATCTCACGGTTTGTGAGTTTGAGTCCCACATCAGGCTCCGTGCTGACTGTGCAGAGCCCGCCTGGGATTCTCATTCTCCTTCTCTCTCTGCCTCTCCCCTGTTCACGCTCTCTCTCAAAATAAAGAAATAAACCTTAAATAATCTTACATTTCCACAGGTTCTTAATCTACAGGTTTCAAAGCGGTTTCACTAATGATCTCACTTGATTTTCACGCAAACTTAAACTGTCAGGACTGTTTAATGCTTCTTTTGTGTTTCCTCTCATTTTACTGTCTTACTCTACTATCCTATGACAGTTCAAAGACATGCTGAGACTTTCTGGGTATTTTCCTTCTGTATGAATTGTAAAAACAAACAAACAAACAAGCAAAAAAGCAAAACCAATGAAAAACAAAAAGGAAGGAAGGAAGGAAGGAAGGAAGGAAGGAAGGAAGGAAGGAAGGAAGGAAGGGGGAGATGGGAGAAATGTCTTCTTTTTGGTAAAAGGGTGAAAGGATGAAGGAAACAGAAACAGATTAAATGCCTTTCTCTGAAATAAGACAAGTAATTAAAAACATTTCGATCATCAATATAAAAAAAAAAAAGCTCAAGGAACAGGAAACATATATACTGAATGAACTTACCTCCACACTTTGGGTTTGGGCAATTGCTGGCTAAACTCAAGTATCTAAGAAGATTCCCAGGAAGATCGAAGGGAGTGTAGGAAATATTTCGAATTTTAATGGTCCGTGCAGCTAATTCCAGGAGAGTTGGAGGGTCATAGGTTAAATCTCTAACAAAACGAACAACCAATGGATTTCCTCGCAAACTCAATTCTTCCAAATGAATAAGATTGAGGATCTCTCGAGGCAGGTATGTCAGCAAGTTATTGTGAAGACTGAGGGAACGAAGTGAATGCAACCTACAATGAAGGTAGTATAAAAATCAATGGCAGGGAGCAAGCTAACTACCGAGAGAGTTAAGCGAAGAGCTTGATTTCCCCAAGAGAATGAGCAATTAAGGTCAATGAAGTAAAATAAAAAGGAACTGAAACTAGAGGGCAGACTTGTAAATATCATGAAATGACATTTGCCCATGGAATCTTAGAGAGTGTAGAATTAGTATTCTGATGTGCCAGGCTGATACAAATGCTAGATTTAAAGATTTTTTTTTTTAGTATGCCTTATCATTCAGATACCTACAAGGATTTAAAATGCAACAGAAAGCAAGTTCTTTCACATTATTTCATCAGAACAGGAATGCTTCATATTAAATATAAAATCAATTAAAATTCCATAAACCCTGGAGAAATCTATGCCAAATTACTCTATTTTTGATAGAGAAAACTGGCTAACCAAATATTTTGAGGAATAAACCAGGGCATTTAAAAGTAGTATTAAAAATAAGCAACTCAACTCACAGCAAACTCAAAACTATAATTCTCATGTATCATTTACTTTGAGAATGTCTAATTCTCTTTTACATATAAAATACGTGGGATGAATACTTAGGACAAAAATTCCTAAGCCTGGATCTCTGTGTGTACTTAGATTGCCTGAAACTACTCACTGTGAAAGCTGAGGAGGCACACTTTGAATTTTGTTGTCACATAATACCAAGTAACTTAGAGAAGGCAGATTTGCTAATTCTGGTGGGATTTCTTTGATGAAGTTTCCTCCGAGATATAAACACTCTAAACTGTAAAAACAAATAAAAACAAATGTAAACAAACAAAAACTGGACAAGAAATTCCAATGTCTTTATTACAACAAACATATTTATTTATTAATTCAGCAAATGTTTTACTTAGGGATGTGCTAAGTGCTATATGGTCTCTAGAGAAATAAAGCAACCTTCAAGGAGCTTATATGACAGGTAAGCAGGTAAGACATGCCATCGTTAGACAATATTATAATTAAACACAAAACAAGGACATAAATAAGAATAACATGATTAAAATACCAAAGTAAGCAGAACAGTCCATAAATAATAGAGAAGTTTTAAAAGTAGAGAAGAAAAGGACACAGTAGTAGGGACTGAGACAGGTTTTGCGAAAGTGTTATGACTTTGGCTGGACTTTAGCCCATGCAAATGCAGGAAAGAAAATACTTTAGGTTGGAGGGGAGAGCTTTTTTGGGACAACAAACACATCTTTTAACACAGAAGAAGAGAATTCATATTGAAGAACCCAGAGAGAAGGCTGAAGGAAAGCCAGATTACATGAAGCCCAAATTCTGTGATGGTAGGCTTGGGTTTGATGCACTGTGAGGCAATGGGAAAGCTACTAACCTTTTTCTGAAGACAGTGGAAAAACATGGCTGAACTCTACATTTCTTCTTTGTTCTTACTATTGCAAATGCATTCTTCAGGAACTATCTAAATAAATTATGTAAAACTGACCACTATCGTGAAATTAAAGTTCCAGACAGTCACCTTATTTTCCATCAAGTTAACAATATTTCAGACATAAAATATATTGCACCAAAACGTACTGCTACTTTTTGTGGTGATGATTGTAGAAAGGCTCTCTCCAAAAGATTTCGGCAGGGAGTGGCAGAATCATTTCTTACAATGTATATAAATATAATTAAAATGTATACATACAGATCTTTTTCATTACTGTTTTGTCTTCCTGTTAAATCTGTTAACTCAGTAGACATTAGCATTCTTTAAGACACCTTTAAGTGTGTCTTAAAGAGAAAATACCTACTATACCCAAACTTCCAGGGTAAGAATTCCCTGGGGTACTTTTAAAGCTACAAAATCGAAGCCCCGTCCAAATTTAATCAGAGTTCCAGGGTAAGATTTTAGGAAATCAGGTTAAAAGGGAAATGTTAAAAGGTAAAGCCAAGTTACTCTGCAGAGCTACAGCTAATTACAAATCCACAATTAGCATTTAAGGGCACTTCTTACCACGTAAACCTGCCAACACTTATTATCATCATCTCCCTTAATTTTTTGTTATTATTTGTATGAAAAATGACACAATTCTGTTCTTTAAATTTGCAGTTCTCTAGTTACTAGTGAATTTTGTATGTTTTGGCCATTTGTGTATCTTTAGAGAACTGCCTGTTCATATCCTTTACCCATTTTTATCATAGGTTATATGGCTTTCTCTTATTAATTTGTTGGGAGCTTTGTTGTTAAATATATGTTCTGCATAACCTTGTTTCTCTGTGGCCTAGAGCATGGTCTATTTTTGTTCATATTTTACACATGTACAATGAATGTGTAGCTACTAGGATTGAGCTTATTAACTGCAATTCAAATTTTTACAGTTATCTCTCATTATTTGGCCTTCTTGTTCTGCTGCTTAGTCTTCTACCAGAACCATAGTTTTTCTTCTTCCCTTTATAATTACCAAGTTTTGTTCTTTCCCTCTGAAAATACAGGAGCTATAATACAGATAAATCCTTGTTAAACTGTTCCTTAACTCACATGAAGCATTTCTCTTTTTCCCTTTTAATCCATTTTGCCTTAGAATTTATTTCTTTTCATTATCAATACTGTCTTCTTTTATTTGTTAGTATTTATTTCACTTAATCCACCATTCACCAGAATAAGAAGTTAGACCAATTACTTATTCTCGTTATGCCTCCGTTTCTTCTTCTTCAAAATAGAGTAATATATAATATAAAGTACCTAGTTAACACATATGAACTGGGCACCTACCATGTGCCAGGCACTATTCCAAGGAATATGGTACAAATAAGACCAAGTTCTTGACCTTACAATCTAGTGATAGAAAATAAATCAGAGAACACATATAGATTATGACAGATATGTTTAAGTGTTATAAAGAAAAAGGGAGGTAATCAGATGGTGATTAAAGTGAAATTCTAGACAGGGTGCTCAAGAAAGTTTCTGTTAGATGACATGTGAATGGAGATCTGAATAGAATAAATGAGTACAAATCCCTGAGGCTGAAAAATGCTTGGTGTGTTGCCAGTGTGGGTACATTAGTGTAGTAGAAGTGGGAGAGTGGTGGTCAGAGGTCAGACAGATAGCCTGGGAAGGCCAGATCAGAGGGACCTTTGGGCCTTAGTAAGGATTTTATCCTATGTAGGAAGGGTTTTGAACAAAGGCTAATTGTCTAACTTAACTTACACTTTAGAAAGACCACTTGGCTACTGTGTGAAAAGTAGCATGGTAAGTGGTGGGGAGAGGGGAGTATGATGGGAGGAGAGGAAGCAGGATGAACAGTCTGGAGCCTAATGCAGTACCACAGATGCAAAATGGTAGAGATTTACTTGATACATCTTTTTCTATCTTGTTACTTTTAACTCATTGGGTTATTTCAAGTGAACTCTTTACAAACATACACAACTTGATTGTTGATATATTTAGACTTGTGTTTTCTAATACCACAGTATATCTCAATATCTTTTGTTCATTTGTTGTGTTTCAATCACGTCCAGAGACAGGTCTAGCAAGAAGTTGCTATGACTGATGTCAGAGGTTGCTGCCTGCGTTCTCCTCTAGGATTTTTATGGTTTCCTGGCTCACATTTAGGTCTTTCATCCATTTTGAATTTAGTTTTGTGTACAGTGTGAGAAAGTAGTCCAGTTTCATTTTTCTGCATGTCGCTGTCCAGTTTTCCCAACAGCATTTGTTAGAGACTTTTTTCCACTGGATATTCTTTCCTGCTTCGTCGAAGATTAGTTGACCATATAGTTGTGGGCCCATTTCTGGGTTTTCTATCTGTTCCATTGATCTATGTACCTGTTTTTGTGCCAGTACCATACTGCCTTAATGACAATAGTTTTATAATTTAGCCTGGAATCTGAAATCAGGATGCCTTCATTTTCGTTTTTCTTTTTCAGTATTGCTTTGGCTATTCAGGGTCTTTTGTGGTTCCATACAAACTTCAGGATTGTTCTAGCTCTGTGAAAAATGCAGGTGGGGATTTTGATGGGGATTGCCTTAAATATGTAGATTGCTGTGGGTAGTATAGACATTTTAAAAATGCTTGTTCTTTCAACCCATGAGCATGGAATGCTTTTCTATTTCCTTGTGTTTTCTTCAATTTCTTTCGTAAGTGTTCTATAGTTTCCAGAGAACAGATATTTTACCTCTTTGGTTAGGTTTATTCCTAGGTATCTCATGGTTTTTGGTTAAACTGCAAATGAGATCAATTCCTTGATCTTTTTCTGTTGCTTCATTATTGGTGTATAGAAATGCAACACATTTCTGTATGTTGATTTTATATCCTACAACTTTCCTGAATTCATATATTAGTTCTAGCAATTTTTTGGTGTCTTTAAGGTTTTCTACACAGCATATCATGTCGTCTACAAATAGTGGAAGTTTGACTTCTTCCTTACTGATTTAGATGCCTTTTATTTCTTTTTGTTGTCTGATTGCTGAGACTAAAATTTTCAGTACTATGTTAAATAGTGGACATCCTTGCCTTGTTCCTGACCATAGCTGAAAGGCTCTCAGTTTTTCCCCACTGAGGATGATATTAGCTGTGGGTTTTTCACATGTGGCCTTTATGATCTTGAGGTATGTTCCATCAAACCCTACCAGTTGAGGGTTTTTATCAAGAATGGATGCTGTATTTTGTCAAATGCTTTTTCTGCATCTATCAAGAGGATCATATGGTTCTTACTCTTTCTTTTATAAATGTGGTGTATCACTGATTGATTTGAGAACACTGAACCACCCCAGCAGCCCAGGAATAAATCCCACTTGATTGTGGTGAATAAGTATTTTAATGTACTGTTGGATTCGATTTGCCAGTATCTTGTTGAAAATTTTTGCATCCATGTTCATCAGGGATACTGGCTTGTAATTCCCCTTTTTAGTAGGGTCTTTGCTTGTTTTGGAATCAAGGTAATGCTGGCCTTGTAGAATGAGTCTGGAAGTTTTCCTTCCATTTCTATTTTTTTGGAACGGTTTGAGAAGAGTAAGTATTAACTCTTCTTTCAATGTCTAGTAGAGTTCTCCTGGGAAGCCATTTGGCCCTTGACTCATGTTTGTTGGGAGATTTTTGATTACTGTTTTAATTTCTTTGTTGGTTATGGGTCTATTCATATTTTCTATTTCTTCCTGTTTCAGTTTTGGTAGTTTGCACGTTTCTTGGAATTTATCCATTTCTTCCAGATTATCCAGTTTGTTGGCAAATAATTTTTCATAATATTCTCTCACAATTGTCTGTATTTCTGAGTTGTTGGTTGTGATCTCTCACCTTTCACTTGTGACTTTATTTATTTGGGTCCTTTCTCTTTTCTATTTGATAAGTCTGGCTAGGGGTTTATCAATTTTATTAATTCTTTCAAAGAACCAGCAGTTAGTTTTGGTAATCTGTTCTACTGGGTTTTTTGGTTTCTTCTATCATTATTATTATTTTTTAAAGTAGGCTCCATGCCCAGTGTGGAGCCCCATGTGGGGCTCAAACTCAGGACCCTGAGATCAAGACCTGAACTGAGATCAAGAGCTGGATGCTCAACCAACTGAGTCACCCAGGCACCCATTTTTTTTATTTTTGTTTGTTTCGCATCATTTATTTCTATTCTAGTATTTATTATTTCCCTTCTTCTGTTGCCTTTAGGCTTTATTTGCTTTTCCTTTTGGAGCTCCATTAGGTGTATGGTTAGGTTGTATATTTGAGACCTTTCTTGCTTCTTGAGATAAGCCTGAATTGCAATATACTTCCCTCTTAGGACCACCATCACTGCATCCCAAACATTTTGGACTACTGTGTTTTCATTTTCATTTGCCTCCATATACTTTTTAATTTCTTCTTTAATTTCCTAGTTAGCCCAGGAAATAGGTTAGCCCTATTCTTTAATAGGATGTTTTTTTAACCTCCATGTATTTGTGGTCTTTCCAAATTTTTCCTTATGGCTGACTTCAAGTTTCATGGTGTTGTGGTCTAAAAATATGTGTGGTATGATCTGGATCTTTTTGTATTTGTTGAGGCATGATTTGTGACTCAGTATGGAGCTATTCTGTAGAAAATTTTGTGTGCACTTGAAAAGAACGTGCATTCTGCTGCTTTAGGATGGAATGTCCTGAATATACCTGTTAAGGCCATCTGGTCCAGTATGTAATTCAAAACTATTGTTTCCTTATCAATTTTCTGCTTAGATGATCTGTCCATTCCTGTAAGTGCTGTGTTAAAGTCTCCTATTATTGTATTACTATCAGTGAGTTTCTTTATGGTTGTTAGTAACTGATTTATGTATTTGGGTGTTTTCAATTTGGGGGCATAAATATTTACAATTGTTTGATCTTCTTGTTGGATAGACCTTTTAATTATGATATAATGCCCTTCTTCCTATCTTGTTACAGTCTTTGTTCTAAAATCTAGTTCATCTAAGTATGGCTACTCCGGCTTCCTTTTCATGTCCATTAGCAGGATAGATGGTTCTCCATCCCCTCACTTTCAATCTGGAGGTGTCTTTATGTCTAAAATGAATCTTTTGTAGGCAATATGTAGATCAGTCTTGTGGATTTAATCTATTCTGATACCCTGTGTCTTTTGATTGGAGAATTTAGTCCATTTACATTCATAATGATTATTGAAAGATATGAATTTAGTGCCATTGTGTTACCTATAGAGTTGGTGTTTTGGAGATGGTCTCTGTTCCTTTCTAGTCTTTGTTGCTTTTGGTCTTTCTTTCCCACTCAAAGAGTTCCCTTTAATATTTCTTGCAGGGCTGGTTTAGTGGTCACAAATTCCTTTTGTTTTTGTTTGTGTGGGAAAATCTTTATCTCTCCTTCTATTCTGAATGACTGCCTTGCTGGATAAAGTATTCTTGGCTGCATATTTTCCCCATTCAGCTTTTTAAATATATTATGCCACTCCCTTCTGGCCTGCCAGGTTTCTGTGGAGAGATCTGCTAACTTGATTTGTCTTCCTTTGTAGGTTAGGAACTGCTTTTTCCCTTGCTGCTTGCAGGATTCTTTCCTTAATCTCTTTATCTTGCAAATTTTACCATGATATGTCTTAGTGTTGGATGGATTTTGTTGATTTTGATGAGAGTTCTCTGTGCCTCTTGGATTTGGATGTCTGATTCCCGAAATTAGGGTAGTTTTCAACTGTAATTTGCTCAAATAAACTTTCTGACCTTTTTCCTCTCCCTTCAGTTTCTGGGACTCCTAAGGTACAAATGCTATTTCATTTTAATAAGTTGCTAAGTTCCTTAAGTCTACCTTCATGCTCCATTACCTTTGTTTCCCTCTTCTTTTCAGCTTCACTATTTCCCATTAATTTTATCTCTTGTATCACTAATTCACTCCTCTACTTTGTCCATCCTCATTGTTATGGCCTCCATTTGGGTTTGCAACTTGGTTATAGCATTTTTAATTTTGGCCTGACTAGATTTTCATTCTTTTATCTCTGTAGTAAGGGATTCTCTAGTCTTCTATGCTCTTTTCAAGCCCAGCTAGAACCCTTATAATTGTTTTAAATTCTAGTTCAGACATCTTATCCCTGGCCATCATTTCTTCCTGTTCTTTTTTGGGGATGAATTCCTCTGTCTTGTCATTTTGGAGGGGAGAAAAACAAAAAAGAAAAAAATAATAAAATAAAATTAAAATTAAAAGATTCTTTCTCCACTTGGTGGTGCTGTTTAGCTCACTGTGGTCCATCAGTGCTGGTGGGCTAGGAGTGAAAATGGCTTCACCCTGCTAAGTCTCTGGAGTGGGAAGTTTGCACCCTTGCAGATGTGCAATCACCCCTCCTGTGTCCCTGGCTTCTGTCAGATCCCCACCTCCACCCGGCTGTGTCTGAGCTGTCCACCTGCCAGGTGGTGCAGCTCGCCTCGGTTTTCTCTCAGGCATGGCTGTGTTTGAACCCCACACTTCAGAGGCCCCCACAGCCTGCTGTGATCCTCTGGGGGAGGGTTTCACTGTATTGTGGCCGGTGCTGTCTTGTCCCAGGAAATGGTCACTTGACTCACGCAGAAGCAGTGGCTCAGAGTTTATGATATCATAACACACTGTCAGAGCCAGGGTTTGCGGTCCTCAGCCAGTGTCTTTGTTCCTACACTGGTGAATGGAGCAGCTCTACAGTGCCTGCCAGGTCTTTTGCCCCCGGAGAGGCCGTATCACTTCTACCAAATGCACTCCAAGCAGGGGAACTGCTTCTCCCCATGTGACCCAGGGGATTCTCAGATCATGCTGCCTGCTTCCTTGCAGAAGCACCACCAGGTGTTAACCTCCAAAACGTTAGACTCTGTACTCTGCTCACTGGGATCATGGATTCCTCTCCACAGCAGCATCCATGGCTCTTTTCTCCCACAAATCAACTTCGGCAGTTCCTACCTTCCACAGGCGTTTTTGTTTGTAGACATGCAGCTTTGATCTCTAAGACTTCTGATTTCTTGGGTATTCAGAATTATTTGATTATTTTGATATTCATGTAGCTGTTTGGGGGAGGAGGCAAGCTTAGGGTTACCCTACTCCTCTGCCATTTTAACCCTCTTAATTCTGAATTTTATTAAAATTAGTTCCCACTTATACCTAAAAATAGGTTGGGCCCAGATAAGCTTGTTTTCAACCTGTGAGGTATAAGCCTTTGCTAGTAAACAGCTTGCTATTTCTTTTAAAGTCCATTTTTCTTGGAGTATATATTTTACGAGTCCTTTCAGCAAGGACCCATGGTCTTAATTTTTGAGTCCTTTGTCTCTGTTTTTATCTCTTTCCTTCACTGTTGAATAACAGCTTGGCTGGGCATAAAACTCTAGGTTGACAGTTACTTTTCCTTAGCACTAGGAAGCTATTATTTCATTATCTTACTACACCCGTATTACTACTATTGTTTCTTTGTAGGTAATCAGTTTTTTTCTCATTAGGAGCTGTTAGTGTCTTTTTTCTGTATTCTCATTGTTCTAAAGTTTTACTATGGTGTTTCAAGATATCAGTTTAGAGCACTCTTTCTTTAATTGTGGAAAATTTCAGCTACTATTGCTTTAAACACTGCCTTTCCTATGTTCTCTTTCTAGAATTTCTACTAAACAGCAGTTTGAATGTGGGAATCAATTTTCCATGAAAGAAACATTTTTTTCATACTTTCCATTT
Source organism: Panthera leo (assembly GCF_018350215.1). Taxonomy (NCBI): domain Eukaryota; kingdom Metazoa; phylum Chordata; class Mammalia; order Carnivora; family Felidae; genus Panthera; species Panthera leo. The sequence goes on from NC_056687.1 coordinate 65,954,959, forward strand.
CTTTATCTTTTTGTGCTGCATTCCAGGAGAATGCCTCAGTAAGATCTTTTAGCTTACCGATTCATTCATCAGCTGACTTCAGCCTACCTTTCAGCACACTTAGTTCACAATTACATTTTTTCATTTCTAGGGATTCTAACTGGGGTTTTCATAATTGTCGGTTTTTTAATCTTCTTATTCTTGTTTCATTGTTGAAGTTCCTGCCTTTACCTCTCTGAAGTTAGAAAACATACTTATTTTAAAGTCCTTTAGTGAGTACCTTATTATATGTATTTTCCCAGGTATAATTTCTTTCATTTGTTGAATTTCTTATCTAGTCCATAATCTCAGCCATCCTTGATAATATGGTGATTTAAAAAGCCAGCCCAAATCTGAAGTTTTGTCATTTTATTTATTTAAAAAAAATTTTTTTTAATGTTTATTTCTGAGGCAGAGAGAGACAGAGCATGAATGGGGGAGAGTCAGAGAAAGAGGGAGACACAGATTCAGAAGCAGGCTCCAGGCTCCAGGCTCCAGGCTCTGAGCTGGCAGCACAGAGCCCGACGCGGGGCTTGAACTCACAAACCATGAGATCATGACCTGAGCCGAAGTCGGTCGCTCAACCACTGAGCCACCCAGGCACCCCTGAAGTTTTGTCATTTTAAACATACATTGATACTTTTTTCCTATTTTTGACTATGCAAATTTTTCCAAGATTGTATTTCTCCCTTTTGATTTATAATGCTTAGTAAAAGTAGCAGACAACTTTAATTTTGATATGTTATTTTTTCTCTTTCAAAGAGCATCTTGTAGCAACAATCAACTGTTTGCATAGAAGACTGAATTCTCCTGCACATACGTGTTTAGGCACTGGTAAAAAAGGTTTCTGGGCAGGATTTTTGATCCTACTACATATGGTATAAGTTAATGCTTAGTTACTCAGAAATCTCTTTTTCAGTGAGGGGAGCTACTAGAATAGAATAAAATAGAGTAGAATAGAATAGAACATTTGGGGCCCAAATCACTGAAATTATCCTGGAAAAGGGACTGTTTTAATTAGAAGACTACCTGGGAAAAAATTTAGCAATCCTGGGAGTCCTTTCATAAAGAATTCAATAGTTAAATAACAATTTGCAATATAATCTAATGATGAAGAAAAGAAAAGAAGGTGAAGAAAGGGAAGAGTGAATCTGAGAGCAAACTTAAATATTCCTTCCTATTTGTTTAAGTCAAGAACTAAGAGAAATTAGTATCTGGTTGTCAGTTATGACTCCATGTCTGCTTTAATCAATGCTTTGGAGTGAGTGGGGAGGTACACAGACAGAAAGGATACCAAACCTTAGTAGTTACTTGACATTGGCAGAAAGTATCTCCATCTTCTAAAATATAAAAAGCCCACTATTTCAAAATCATATAAATTCTCTTTTGCAACTGATGGGTACCATTAATCAGAGTACACAGCCAGCATATTAAATTTACACTCTCAGGCTTATTTTCTCACTTTGAAGCTCAATTTCCAAAGGTCTAGAGACTTGAAGCCTTTCATGATTTGTGGGAATTTCTAAAACACAGTTTCCAAACATGCTTCTGAAAGGAGAAAAGAAACTATTGTTGAATTTAAATCAAAACTGTAGTGTTTACAAGTTCCTGTGGTGTATATTTGTCAACATTGCATATTTGTCAACATTGCACTTCTGTTCATCAGGCTTGGAACAATTTTATTTTTTAGTATTTGATGAATATTGAAAACAGAAAACTCATTCACAGAATTTATAGAATTCTTCCTTTCCTTTCTGTTTCGCATTAACAGACCAACCTTAAATTTGTTTCTTGGAAAGTATTTTGCTTTTCCAATCATTAGGGATACTGAAATGGGTGTCTTTTCTCTAGCAAGGGCCCATGACCTACTGAAAAAATACATGAGAGTCCCTTAGTGCCAGTAACTTTAACCACAGGTACAAGTAGAAAACGTTTTGCTTCTCCACCCAAATAAAAATGACATTAAGAATATCAAAAATATATTGGGGCACCTGGGTGGCTCAGTCGGTTGAGTGTCCGACTTCAGCTCAGGTCAATCTTGCAGTCTGTGAGTTCAAGCCTCATGGTCAAGCTCTGTGCTGACAGATCAGACCTGGAGCCTGCTTTGGATTCTGTGTCTCCCTCTCTCTCTCTGCCCCTCCCCCCACTCATGCTGTGTGCCTCTCTGTCTCTCAAAAATGAACAAATGTTAAAAAGAAAAAAAAATAACAAAAATATAAATTAGTTCTACATTATGGTTGGTTACAGGGAGATGGAATTATAGTGAGACAGTTTTGAACAAAAAGGCAGAAAACCGGAAGAGAAACACAGACAGATTAAGAACCAGGGGCACCTGGGTGGCTCAGTTGGTTAAGCATCCAACTTCACCTCAGGTCACGATCTCATGGCTCTTGAGTTTGAGCCCCATGTCGGGCTCTGAGCTGACAGCTCAGGGCCTGGAGGTTGCTTTGGATTCTGTGTCTCCCCCCTCTCTCCATCCCTCCCCCCACTCACGCTGTCTCTCTCTCTCTCTCTCAAAAATAAACATTTTTTAAAAATTAAAAAAAAAAAAGTTGGGGCCCCTGGGTGGCTCAGTTGGTTAAGCATCTGACTTTGGCTCAGGTCATGATCTCGCGGTCTGTGAGTTCGAGCCCCGCGTCGGGCTCTGTGCTGACAGCTCAGAGCCTGGAGCCTGTTTCAGATTCTGTGTCTCCCTCTCTCTCTGACCCTCTCCCGTTCATGCTGTCTCTCTTTGTCTCAAAAAAATAAATAAATAAATAAACGTTAAAAAAAAAGTAAAAAAAAAAAGAAAGATAAGAACCATACATTTGTGGATAAAGAAAGTAGTTTTCTTGAGGTGGCATCCTCATACTGCATCATTTTCAAATACTATCACTCACGACAGGCTTTATTTTAAAATACATGAACCACATAAATCTCATCGTCACTAGCTGGTTTCAACTAAGTGACTGATACTAAATCTCATTGTCCTCATCTGATCAAATAAAAAGGGGTAGGGTGCCTGGGTGGCTCAGTTGGTTGAGTGTCTGACTCTTGGTTTTGGCTCAGGTAATGATATCGTGGTTTCATGGGTTCAAGCCCTGGATGGGGCTCTGCACTGGCAGCATGGAGCCTGCTTGTGATCTCTTTCTCTCTCTCTCTGCCCTCCCCTACTTGTGCGCTCTCTCTCTCTCTCTCAAAATAAATAAATAAACTAAAAAATAAAAATAAACAGGTGCCTGGGTGGCTCAGTCAGTTGGGCATCCGACTTCGGGTCAGGTCACAATCCCATGGTTTGTGGGTTCGAGCCCAGTGTCAGACTCTGTGCTGACAGCTCGAAGCCTGGATCCTGCTTCAGATTCTGTGTCCCCCCCTCTCTCTCTGCCCCTACCCTGATTGATCTCTCTCAAAAATAAATAAAAACATTAAAAAAAATTAAAAAATTAAAAAAAAATAATAAAAAGGGGTGAATCAGGACATTGCCCAGGTTGTTTCTACTTCTAAGACTGTATTTCTACATGACCCTTTTAGCCTACACTCAACTAGAATTTAAATTTGGAGCATGGCCTAAACCTTTACTGATTCTGATTAGTAAAGAGAAATTAGAGCATACAACTGAAAAATGATAACACAGACAAAAAAGATCCTACACACAACTGAGCCAAAGGTACAATGACCATAAAGCACAGTTTATTAGCCCAGAAAACCAGGTCAACCAGGCAAACAGTTTTGACCAATCCTCCTGATTACATATGCAATAGAAGTCAGAAGGATTAGGTGTTAGCCCTACTCTGTCACTGTGGAAAATTCTTGGGGTTGGAGTCAGAGATCCCTCAGATCAAATCCAATTCCACCACTCATTAGTTTTGGGTTCTTATAACTTAACCTCTCAGAGCTTCAGTTTCTTCCTCTCATCTCATAGAGGTATTGTGAGAATTAAAAAGCATATTTAGAGCCCCTACTACAGAGCCTACAGCATTATAAGTACTCAATAAATATGATTTTTGCCTACCTTTCCCCCAATGTGATAGAAGTAATAATTGGTTTTTTAGTATATCAAGAAGACTTAAGTGAGATGGTTGGAATTATGGAACTTCAAAATTATGAGGAAACCAAGAACTGTCAATTTTATGTATAAATCTCTTTCCAACACTTCTACTTCTTACTAGCTCTCCTAGCATCATCAACATGTAAGCTATCATCATCTCTCATTCTCCTAGAATGACCTCCTTCTAACCAGCCCTCAAAGTCTCTTATCTTATCCACCCTCTCCCCACTCCATTGCTGTGCAGCATCAAGACAGATGTGCTTAAAACTCTCTCATGTGGGGGCACCTGAGTGGCTCAGTCAGTTGGGCATCCGACTCTTGATTTCGGCTCAGGTCATGATCTCAGGGATGTGGGAATGAGCCCTATATTGGGCTCTGCACTGACAGCATAGAGCCTGCTTGGGATTCTCTATTCTGTCTCTCCCTCTCTCTGCTCCTCCCCTGCTTGCATTTGCTGTCTCTCAAAATAAATAAATAAACTAAAAAACAAACCAAAACCAAAAAACCAAAAGCAAAAAACCTCTCTCCTGTGCACTTAGAATAAAATCCAAACTTTACCATGGCCTGAAGATCCAAAATGGCCTGGGAATGGTCCAAGTTCACGTTTGCCACTTTCCCTTTTGGCCACTTTCTCACTATGCTCTAGTACAATGTCCTCCTTTCAAAATGTTGGCCTTCAGTCCCTCTTGCCTTCAGGCTTTTACATGCACTGTTCCTTTTACCTGGACTGATCCCACCCCACCCTCTCCTAGTTAATTCTTATTCTTCCTTCAAAAGCTCAATTCAGATTACTTCCTCAAGAACCAAACTAAGTCATGTCCCTCTGTTATTTCAACACACTCCATTTGTCTTCATAGAACTTATAACAACTATAATTAAATAATGAGGTTTACACATTAGTTGTTTAATGTCTCCTGTTAGTGTGTCAGCTCCATGAGAATAGGATCATGTTCACCTTTGTATCCCCAGTACCTAGGACAGTGCCTAATACATGGCAAGTACTTCATAAATATCTGTTGATGAGTCAAGAAGGGACATCTTGTCCAAATGCCTTATTTTGCAGATTCAGAAGCTGTGGTCAGGATATGTTAAGTGACCTGCCTAAGGCTGGGACACCAAGAGTTCTTATTCTCAGGCTAATGTTCTTTTCACTATTTAACTCTTTCTAGCTCTAATATTCTGTTATCTTAGAAAACTCAAAACAAGATGTGAAAATATTCTACAGATGACGGATGCTTTTTTTTCCACTTTGGACAATACACTTCCTTTTGCTCTTTTTCTCACACCCTTGCAGAGCACTTTTAGGAGACTTTTGCTATCCTATTTCCTCTGCTTTCTCCTTCCATTTAATTCAAAATTTATTTACTGAATAATGTAGTGCATGAGGCGGACCTGTGAACAAAGAATTACAATCAATAAGGTAAATGCAATGGCAGGATGAATGAGGTACAAAAGGACAGTTTAGTCAATAACTAATTGTTGTTCAGGAAGCAGTAGAGGAAGAAAATAGATAACCCTGGAGATAGGTTCTGAAGGATGAATAGGAGCTTGGCAGGTGCAGGCAACATTCCAGGCAAAGGCAACTGCACATGTACAGAGGCACTGCATCCATTCAACACATATTTAGTAAGTGTCCATAAGGTGCTGGTAAACTGCAGGCTCACTTCTTTTCACAAGTAGCAGTGCTAGTATTGCGACAGAGAAAGGAAAGTAGAGAAAGAATAGGAGTGCTAGTGTTGCTACAGAGAAACGATACAGAGCAGTGGAAAGCAAGGGTTTGGTCAGAGTATCTTGTTTGTCATGCTACACGGCATAAACTTTGATCTATAAGTATGGAAAAACACCAGACAGAGCAAGGAAATGACAACCTCAGATTTACATTTGTGTGAGTACCTACTCAGTTCGGATCACTCCCCCGGAACCAAGAAAAAAGAAAAACTGCTTCCAAAATCAGCTTGGGGCAAACACAATTCCAAACGCTGTCACACACAACGATCTTATTTATTCACGTACAAACTCGCTGAGATGGCCGGGCAGTGCTCACTGCCCAAGAATTAAGGAGCGGGCCTGGAAGAAGACGGTTACGTGACAACTGTACGACGCCAAGACCAGGCCTAGCGCTCCGGGGCTCCCGGACACCGCCCCAGGCTCCCCGACTCTTGGGGGGCACGGCCCAGCTCACCTCTGCAAGTTCTCGATCTCGGCCGGGATGTTCTGCAGTTGGTTGCCGCCCAGGCTGAGGGTCTGCAGCGCGCGCAGCTCCAGCAACGAGGCGGGCACCTCCTGGAAGCAGTTCCCGCTGAGGTTGAGCATCTGGAGGCTGCGGCAGAGCGGCGACTGGGCCAGGCCCTTGGGCAGCGCGCCGGGCCCTCCGAGCCGGTTGTTTTTGGCCAGCAGCGTGCGCAGGCTGCTCAGCGCCAGCAGCTCAGGCCCGAGCGCGGTCAACGCGTTGCCGCTCACGTCCAACAGCTGGAGGTGTGGAAAGCCGCTGCCCAGCGCCCGCGGCAGCGACACCAGACGGTTATGAGGCAGCAGCAGCCGGAGCAGCGCCTCCCTGGCGCCGCGCCGCTCCTCGCCCCGCGCCTCCAGCTCCAACTCCAGCGTCTCGGGGGACACGTTGAGGCGGGACATGTTCAGTTCAGCCTCCCCCGCAGCGACCACCGCCGCTCCGGCCTCCTCCATCGCGGCCGCCGCGGGGCGCGTGGCCCCGGAACCGAAGGGCGCCGCGCGCGACCCACAGGCCGGGAGCTCCTCCGCGCCCCGGAACCTGAACCGAGGGCTGCGTCGGAAGTGGCGCGAGCTGGCGCTAACCCCGCGCGCCCCCGCCGGGTCACGCGACGCTAGGCGGCGGGGTGCGCGCGCCGTTCGGGGGCTGGGCTGCTTTTCACGCGGCGCGCAGCGCGGAGATAGGGCGCGGGCGTGGGGGCAGGGGCCGAGTGGCTGCCAGGTAGAGCCTTGAACCTCGGAGGGTTTATAGTCCCTGAGGTCCCAATGACCTGTCCCCAGAGTGAGGGACTGCCTCGGTAAACAGACCTAGGACTGTTTGCTTTTCTGGCCTCGAGGGTTCGCGCGTCATGGTGCACCGCCCCCTTGGTTCCCAGGTTAGGAGTGGGCCCTCTACGCTGCAGGATTCAGTGAGAACACAGGAATTTAGTGATGAGTCATCTTCAGTACAGCAATCCCAGGAATTTAGAGGCCGGGGATTAACCAAGCTGACTTCAAAATGCAAAGACAGCTGGACTAGAAAATCAGAACCCCTGGATCCTTCCTCCGGTTCTCTTATTAAATAAGCTATGTGTCCTTGGACAAGGGATTTCATTTCCGTTTCTCCATCCATAAAGTATTGATAATACTTGCTCTGTTTACCCTACAGGATTCATTTCTTTTTTAAGCATGATAAAAATAAGGTATATCAAGTAATGGTGTTTCTATTTTTTAGCTACAGAAGCTTTTCCGTGGTTTTTAAGTTGTAGTGGCTAGAAATGAATCTGGGAGCCAAGGGGGTTTGTTAATTTCGGATAGCTAAAATTAACTGATTAGTTTAAGAACCAAGCATTGAGACTTTACTGCAGGTTAAAACTGCAATTAACTGGCAAAATCCTGACGCTGGCTTTGATTTAGTACTTATAATTAACATATTTGCCCTAAACTCAGTCTCCTCTGAAATTACTTTTTATGATTTTGAAAAGTCATGAGTAGAAATGAGAAAAATATCAAGCATTTTTTTTTACTAATTGTATAAAATTAGTATATAATCAATGACATTAATTTGCTTTCCTCCTAAAGGAATAAAGTAACTTTTTTCTTGACACTTATTTGTGTGAGAAACTTTATGCCTCTTACTGGCTGCCAAATTTTAATTTCTGGTTGAGTTATAGTGGGAGGATATACTTGGACAGTTTAAACCAGAGATCGAATGTTTTTAAAACCTATAGTGTCCCTGCTTTTGAAACCTGTTTCTAAAGGGTCCTCTTAAAAAATTAGACCTTGCTTTGGATCAAGATCACATACTGGCAGGGCCCTTATATGTGGAAATTGCAATTACTTAATACAGTTTTATGCTTCTAAAAATGTTTATATGTCTGTGATAAAAATTAAGTGACAGGAATGTCATATAAAATGAGAAAAAAACTATTTGTGATTCAGAAATAGTTAAGGTTACAAATCAGTAAAATGAAGGGGGAAAGATGGAGATAGCCTCAATAATAGAGAACGAAGCTGCCTGACAGAAAGTTTTGAAGAAATGTTTCATGTGAGAATCCCCTTCTTGTTCATAATGAGCCCTATCTCAACAACCATGGTTGCATCTCTTTTCCTTGAGGCCAGATAAGTCTAAGCAGCATCCCCCAACAGTATAGTGGGCCTTAAAACTATCCAGGCAGCCTGGAGAGTTCTAAAAACCCCGCGGAAGGTAAAGGAGCATTGGTGGCTTGTTCTCATTCACAGTGATGGGCTGTGTCTTGTGGCTAGCTGAAGGAGATGCCAGAGACGCAGTGGGGGCACTGGAGAGTGTGAAGGGAAAAGGAGACAGCACAGCACAATGCATTATTTAGGGAAAGGGATATGGATTTCAAGGAATTGCGAGAGTACATGGCATATTTGTCCACTTATTAAAACTTAACCATCAGGCTACTCTTGGGTAAAATTGAGTATATTTCAGGATAGGTCTCCTGATTAGGATTTTTATTGAAAAAAAGAAGGGAAACCAAATGAAGGGCATTTCTTCCTTTGGCCACTCTTTCTAGGTTTCCTGAGGGCAGGAACTCTGTCTACCCCACACTGAGACATAGTATGTGCCTAATAAATAGTGAATAAAATTGGGGCACCTGGGTGGCTCAGTCGGTTGAGCATCCAACTTTGGCTCAGGTCAAAATCTCACAGTCCAGAGTTTGAGCCCCGTGTTGGGCTCTGTGCTGACAGCTCAGAGCCTGGAGCCTGCTTTGGATTCTGTCTCTCTCTCTCTCTCTCTCTGCCCCTCCCCTGCTCATGCTCTGTCTCTCTGTGTCTCAAAAATAAATTAAAACATTAAAAAAAATAGTAAATGAAATAAAGCATGAATAGGTTTTGGCATACCTGATTAAGATGGCCTTATTGCCCAAATAACTGCAGAAAAGCCAGGAAATAAGCTGAATGGAGGATCCTTCCGTAAACCATACTAGCTGGGAGGCAACATACTGATGCAGTTAAAGCATGGGCTTTGGCTATTATGAGATATAGGTTTCAGATCTCCCCCCTCTGGAAATCAGATTTCTTTCATTTAATCCTGACTTTGTTACTTAATACCTTTAAGCTTTAATTTCATCTAATTATGAAGAACATTGTCTGTTTCATAGGGTCATTATAAGGCTAAATCTAAAGTGCTTACCATAGTAACTAGTTCAAGGTAAATATTCCATGAGTAGTGGCAATTATTAATATTATTAGCATTAATAGTAATAGTATTTATTGTTACAACCATTACTTTCTCACACTTATTTTATCATGATCGAGGTAAAGAGAAAGTTGAGAACAATCTTTACTCGTGATGGCATAATTTACTGCATAAACTGTGGTTTTCTGCCAGGGCCATGCCATGTTTCAGGGATTAAAATTGAGAGGTTGGTCTAAACTCTCCTCATCCCTGAGTCTTGACTCCCAAAATTTATGCTTATTGTCCTGTCCCCTAGTTATATCAAGACATCATGCCTTGTAAACTGGATTTCTACCTTCATTGCAGCTACCTCTGGATTCAGATAGGCGTTCTGAAGCACTGCTTTCATTATTTCAATCCATCCCTCTCCCTCCTCCTCTGACCCCATGTCTCCTCTTTAGTTACCAGATGAAGGTCAGTTGCTTAGCCTGGCATGCAAGGTTTCGAATTATCTCCATTGCTGAATCCCTCTCAGTTTGGCTTATCTACTTTGGCCTGGGATGGTTTAAAGTTCTGCCAAATTCCTACCAACTGTAGTCCAAATCTCAAAAAGCCAGTTTAAGGCAGCATTGAAGGCAGAGGGAGATCCATCGTGAAGAGACAATGGCCTCTATATTTACAGGGGCCCAGAGTGAGTCTGCAGCCAGTTTGGTCATTTAGGGTCTACAGTTCAGTTATTATTAGCAGTTTATTTCTTTTCCTTAGTATATTCTCACTGTAGAATTGATAGATTAAGAGGTTTTCCTGAATATCTTTCCCCAAACCAGTCTTCTTTATTGAAATTTTTTGAAGATTCAAATAACGACGTGACATTTTTTTGGATCTGGAAGTCTTTGGCTAAGCATTTATTAGAGCTATAGAAGCATCCTGATGACTATTCCCATTGAAATCACTCCATTTAGGGTGTTTTCTCTTACTTAGTGAGATATTTACCTTGGCAACTGTTTTGGGAATCTGGGTGGCTATATATCTTTTTAATTTTATGCATTGCTTAGCCTATGTTTCATAATTGGGTTGTTTTACCTTTTCATGGATAGTTAGCCATAGCAACAACTATAAACAAGTTAAAATACTTCTAGTCCCCAATTTATTCATTCTCAAATACTCATGGAGCACCTTTTTTGTGTAAAAAGTGAACGATACATTGGAAATATATGGAGATAACTAAAAATAATGGCTAACATTTATTGGTTGTTTTCAAGTGCCAGGCACTGTCCTAGGGGCTTTGTAGTCACTATTTTATTTAATCCCCATACTCATTCTATAAGGTAGATATTATTATCCCTATTTACAAACAAGAAAACTGAGATGTGGTAAAATTAAGTAATTTGCCAACTCACACAGTTATGATGGGGCTGGATAAACAAATAGTGGAATATGACTCCAAAGTTTATGATTTTATCCAAATACAATCACTGCCTTGAAGATACTTATAGTAACAGAGATTAAACATGAACCTATAATAAAACAAATAATTCAGTTTAAAACTGGGCAAAGGATCCGATAGACATTTCTTCAAAGAAGATATACAAATAACTAATAAATATATGAAAAGATGCTCAATATCATTAACAAAAGCAAATCAAAACTACAAAGAGATACTATTCATACCCACGAGGATGGCTAAAACCAAAAAATAATGAGTGTTGGTGAGGATGTAGAGAAATTGGAACCCTCCTACCCTGCTGGTGGAGATCTAATATGGTACAGTTACTTTGGAAACCAGTCTGGTAGTTAGTTCCTCAAAAGTTAAAATAAAAAAAAAAAAATTACCATATACAACCCAGCAATTCCACTCTTAGGTATAGATCCAAGAGAACTAAAAACATGTTCACACAAAAATTTGTACACAAATGGTCATAGCAGAATTATTCATCAGAGCTAAAAAGTGGAAACAACCCAAAGTTCTATCAACTGATAAATTGACAAATAAAATGTGGTTATCCATACAATGGAATTTTATTTGGCAATACAAATAAATGAAGTACTGATACATGTTACAACATGGATAAATTTTGAAAACATGAGAACACATAAGTGAAAGAAACCAGTCACAAAAGACCTTATAACAGGTCATCCCATTTACATGAAATGTCCAAAATAGGCAAATCTATAGAAACAGAAAATAGATTAGTGGTTGTCAGGGACTGAGGATGGAAGGAATGAGGAGTGGCTGCTTGGCACAGAGTTTCTTTTTGGGGTAATGAAAATGTTCTAAAATTGAGTAAGACGATGGTTGCACAACTTGTGAATGTACTAAAAACCATTGAATTATATATACTTTAAGTAAATGAATTGTATGGTGAATGGACTTTATCTCAATAAAACTATTATAAACCTAAAGTTACTAAAATAGGAAGGATCAGTTGGTAGCTGACATACAGAAGCATAACCAAATACTGTGAAAATTCAGAGTAAAGACACCTTTCCAGGCTGCTGTAATTAAGAAAGCTTTCATTGGATGATGGCATTTTGGTAGAGATGGGATGAGGCATATGGAATTGGATGAAAGGGAAAGAAGAAGGTATTTCTTGAGAAAGAATGATGAAAACAAGAAGCGAATTACAGCCTATGTCTGGGAAATGGTGGAGAGTCCGGTTTGGCTGATGTGCTTTGTGCTGATGGTTACAACAGCCAAGTATTGCCACACTTTGGAGAATAATGGGAGAAGATATTTAAAATTGTGACTTTGCCCCACAAATCTAAGGTGTGCTGTTATGATACAGTATAAAGGAAGAATAAAACTTGAAATGATTAATTGGTCTAGATCATGGTGGGAGAGGTATGAATACCAGGTGAGGAGACCATCTCTGATTCTTTTCTTTCTGGAAGCTCTATATCCCATTTCCTTACTGGCTCATGGAAAGACTTCCAGGCTTGGGGCAGTCTGTGGGAAGTAGCACCTGCAGAAAGAACCTTATATCTGAGTACAAAGTATTCTTCATGGTTTCTCAGTACTGTGGTAGCATCAGGGTGTTCTTCCACTGCATTGGAGTGGAAGTCAAGTGTATGTCAAGCCTCAATCCCTGTAGCATGAGTTAGAGAAGGGATATGAACTGATCACAATTATTTCACTCCATTATGTTCCATTTCACAGTTATTTTATTGAGCATATTATGTAAATAAAAGTCTATGCTAGGTGTTATAAGAGCTTAAACAAACAAACAAAAGACATCACTCAATAGTTCATGTTAATGGATGTAGTTGTAAGTTTATTTTGAAACTTCATAAGTGTTTCCTTCACTCAGCCACTAAAAGTGATTGGGAGAACTGAGAGGTACTGGAGATTCAAAGCAAGAAACTAAGTGCTTCATTCATAGTCAGGTGGGGTGATAGATCTAGGGCGAAGCTGCTTCCGGCACCCATCCCCAGCAGGCGGCCTCCTGCTCCTGTCTTTACCTTCTTGGCCTTTTTCTAACAAGTCTGCTTACAATGAAGTGTTCCTTCAAACTCTGGATTATAGTCTATCTGGGCTGTGTAATGGGTGTAAGGACTAGGGCAACCCAGTTCAGACCCAGACCCAGTAATTCATGTGCTATGGGAGAAAGGCACCCTAATAAAGAGCTGACCCTATAGAACTTGGGGTTAATGGGAAAGGCTTTGAACAGGGGACCCAAATCATACTTACCCCTAAGAGAAAAGGGATACCTCCTGAACCTTCTCTCTCTGTACCACATTATGTGTGTAAGTTCTGTCTGTCCATTTCCTTATTTTTTGAGTTATAATGTATTTATCATAATGTAAATATAAAATATCACTATAGAAAACTCAGAAATATATAATGTAAACAACTAAAGTCACACATAGTCTCACCATCCAGAAGTAACCACTGCTAACATTCTAGCATATTTCCTTCCTTTTCTATATGCGCATATTTTTTTTCCACAAGGTTGAAATCATGCATATGTGTAAACATTGATTTGTATTTTTATTTTTCATTAAAAATTGTACAATGAGCACTTTCTGTGACATTTAATTATTTTTCAAAAATATGATTAAAAAATAGCACAGTATGATTCCCCCATATTGGACATTATGGTATTCTTTTGGTTTTACTCTTCAACCGTAATGCCTTGCAAACACTTCCTTTTTTAGCCAACAAATGCAGCTATTAGAAATATTAAGTCTCATGGAGTTCTTTACTGAGCTTTTGCTGCAACAGCTTGGTAATAACAGTATCACCAAGCCTTCTCGCTGGGGACTGCCACACAACTGTCCCTTCAAAGACATGCTACCTCCTCACTTTTCTTCTCACCTGGTTGATAAGAGGCACCAGCTGCCACACAGGTAAGCTCTTTCAATAAAGAGACTGTTTAGAGGGGCGCCTGGGTGGCTCAGTTGGTTGAGCTTCCGACTCCGGCTCAGGTCATGATCTCACGGTCTGTGAGTTCACGCCCCACGTTGGGCTCTGTGCTGACAGCTCAGAGCCTGGAGCCTGCTTCAGATTCTGTGTCTCCCTCTCTGACCCTCCCCCGTTCATGCTCTGTCTCTCTCTGTCTCAGAAATAAATAAACATTAAAAAAAGTTTAAAAAAAGAGACTGTTTAGAGAAATTGTTGGCTGTGATGGTGAACTGGAGAGCCAAATGAAAGGTAATGTGACTGAAACATTTAGGTATCCACCTCAACTGTATCTGGTCCCCTTACACTTAGTGTCTGCATAGAGCTTGCTCATAGACTTCTCATAGTTTTTCTATAAATGTGAGGTGAAAATGGTACAAGCCCTAGAGGCAATACCTGGGTACATTGCTGGAGTTGTCTGTTTTGATTTAGTTAATACTCATCTTTAGTAGTGTATAAATTTCTTTTTTCCTTTTTTTCCTTTATTTCTCTTTCCTGTTATATAGTAAAACTTTGTAACACTGCATCCGATTTAATTTTGTTAATTTGTTAAAAAGACTTATGGATGCCTACAACATATGGAACACCATGATGGACATACGGAAGACAAAGAGGACTTAGGCTTGCCCCTAGGGAGCTTATAGTCCAGTGGGGGTGATACAATATGCATACAAATAACTATAAAACAAAGTAGACCAGGTTGTAAGAATATTTTTAGTGATGTAGAAATGCTCACAAAACAATGCCATGAGAAAATTAAACTGGGCACTAAACTGTATATGCAAACTGAGTTCTCCTTAAAAAGTACACATATAAAAGGCTGAAGGAGAAAATTCCAAAATGTTAATGGTGGTTGTCTGGATGATGGACTTAAAAGAGATTGTAATGTTCTTCTTTATTCTTTTCTATTTTTTCAAACTTGTTTTTACAATGACTCTGTATTACTATTAGAAGCACTAAAAATATGCTTTGTTAATTGAGTACTATATAAAAGTACAAAGTATGGTAGAAGTAGGGAGGAGCAAAGATTGTATCTCCTAGGGTTGGGGAATTGGGAAGGCTTTAAGATGTATATCTTTCCTAATGCTGAAAAACTTTCCTTGGAAATAAATATCTTAGAAATAGATAATGAAATTTTATCCAGTTGAAAAGGCATATTGAATTCCTACAACTTTTTTTTCTCTATGACATTTGACTACAGTCTCTCTTTCTCTCGTTTCTACACACCCCCCACACACCTCTCTTTTGCCTATAGCTCTAGTAGCCGCTAGCTGGCATATTGCCTTTTAAATTTTATATTATTTGAGATATATCTTTCAAATTCTTTACTACACTTACCACAGGGAGATATTTTCTGAGTCAATGGTTATTGTCATTCACTAGTCATATTCCTAGTTAGAATATACAAGCTTGGCAAAGAATCTTTCCACTTGTCCCACTGACCATAGAAATGTTTTACTTGGTTATTGGCTGGCAGAGTCTGCTCTTTTATGCTCCTGTTCTTCTGTAGACCTCTGTATCTGTAAATAGTCAACCCATAGAGTGTGTACTCTTCAGGGTCTAATAGACCTCTAGGAAAGAGACTTCTTGTAATATTCCACAAGTCACCTGTGCTGCTTCATCAGCTGATGAGCTTCCTGTTCTGTTGCCGGATGCCCTGGGTGATGGGACTTCCCACAGCGTGTGGTGAAGTTGTAGAGGTTTGTCAGGACAGAATTTAGGTGACATATATAGGCTTCAGCTAACTTGAAAGGTGAGTCTTGATTCTGGATGGCCTTGGGTGAATTATTTACCCTCTGTATGCTTTAGTTTCCTCACTTGTAAAATGGACACAATATCAGGGTACTTGGGTGGCTCAGTCGGTTAAGCTTCTGACTTAGGCTCAGGTCATGGTCCCACGGTCCGTGAGTTCAAGCCCCACATCGGGCTCTGTGCTGACGGCTCAGAGCCTGGAGCCTGCTTCGGATTCTGTGTCTCCCTCTCTCTCTGCCCTTCCGCCACACACACCCTGTCTTTCTCTCTCTCAAAAATAAATAAACATTAAAAAGAATTTTTTTTAACGTTTATTTATTTTTGAGACAGAGAGAGAGAGAGAGCATGACCAGGGGAGGGTCAGAGAAAGAGGGAGACACAGAATCTGAAACAGGCTCCAGGCTCTGAGCTGTCAGCACAGCTGACAGCTGTCGTGGCTCCGTGGGTCCCTGGCTCGAACCCACGGACCGCGAGATCATGACCTGAGCCAAAGTCGGACGCTTAACCGACTGAGCCACCCAGGCGCCCCTAAAAAGAATTTTTTAATGGAAACAATATTTACTTCGTAGGCTTATTTTTAAGATTAAGATTGTCGGGGCGCCTGGGTGGCTCGGTCGGTTAAGCGTCCGACTTCGGCTCAGGTCATGATCGCACGGTCCGTGGGTTCGAGCCCCGCGTCGGGCTCTGTGCTGACAGCTCAGAGCCTGGAGCCTGTTTCAGATTCTGTGTCTCCCTCTCTCTGTGACCCTCCCCCGTTCATGCTCTGTCTCTCTCTGTCTCAAAAATAAACGTTAAAAAAAAAATTAAAAAAAAAAGATTAAGATTGTCATTCATAGGCATTTGATATATAGTTGCTCTTCGTATGGTGTATCATAGCCTGGAGGATTGTGGCAGATTTTTTTTCTCCTGAATAGATTACAGGAAGAAGAGGAAGCAAGAAAATATGCTGAGAAGATATCATAACCTTACCTTTCTTTCCTTCTCTGAAATAGTAAGGAACAAAAGAACATGTAAAGAAATAATTGCTATACAATGTTATCTAATGCAATGACAAAAGTATATTCAAAATACAAAAGGAGAAATGTTGAACTGGACTGGGATCTGGGAGGGCTTTGAGAAGAAGTGCTTCTAGGGCAGAGTTTTGAATGATAAGTGAGTAGAGGGGGGCAGGTGAGGGTGGTGGTGAGGGGGGACATGCCAGGTGAGGAGGGTCTGGACAGCACCATAACTTCGGCATGGTACTCCTGGTAGACCTTGGAGTGTGGGGAAGTCTTGAGAGATGAGACCAGAGAGAGAGAGTGGATCCAGACAATAAGATTGACTTCACCTGTATGTGTAAGGACTTCTCAAAGGGACTGAGCATGCCCTGAGCCCCCCTTTCTCCTACCTGTTTCAGAGGTGTCCCAGGCTTGTTAATTCCATAAAGTGCAGCCCTGGCTAGACAGTACTATCTCTTGGTTATTTTTTTCTGTTTGGGAAGCATTGCTTCATAACTTCCCAGACATGCCTGCATATCTACTGTTATACCTCCTCTACTGCTAACTCTCTCCCAGCCACATCCAGAAGCTCAGCAGCAGTTGTTTTGGAAGCTGTCACTGACCCTCAAATATCATCCAGGACTGACTTTGATCCAAATGTATTCAAATGTGACTCATCTAGAGAGACAGATTTGCACATTATAGAAATAGAGTTCCAGGTTCATATAGCAAATCCAACAAATAGGTACAGGGTCAGCCTGAGTGAACTTAATTCAATGGGCATCCCACACAGAATGCTGAGGTGTTGGAAACCTGTCTGCTCAAAGTACATGTAGTGGGGGTGCAGCCTGGAGCGGGTATTTATGAGGCCTTCTTCAGACCCAGGAGGTGTGGCTAGACTATGCTGGCCCACACTCTTTCTTGGCTGAGACAAAATTTCTGCCTTTCTTTTTGTTCCTTACAGAATGTCTTGCTTTTTGGTGATCGTGAACATATTGCTGCTCGTTCATGATGCAGGTGAGTCACTTTTCAAAAAACCTTTGTGGGTATTTCTGAAACAGTGTTGGGAACAGTGAGGAAAATAGTGATTTGGAGATTTGAGGAAAAACAAGCAAATGATTTAATCTCCCTGAACCTCAGTCTTTTCATTTGTTGGATGGGAATAACAATGTTGTATTTGTTTCACAGGTAATGTTGAAGAACAGATGGGAAAATCTAACAGACACATATTGTAAAGCATTGTTTACTTTTTAAATGAGAACCCCTACACCCACCCCCAATTTGGCTTGTCCATTCGAGTCTATATTAGATAATTAAACTTATTCACACCTATGCTTTGAACTTCTCTAACTTAAAAATATCTAGACATTCTTCCTCACTTCAAATAACTCTGACAAGTGTTGATTTCGGGTATAGTATCACAGAATATTTGAGACCAGACCTGTCCTGAAAAATCTGGATAGGTGGTCAGTGCAGGGTTTTTATAATTCTTTTTTCTCCATTCTTCAAAAATGTTGGGATGAACAGTATACATATGTTGAAAATGTTAATGTAACTCAACTAACCAAAAGTATATATGCAAAAAGACTTTATAGAAACACACGTGTCCAAAACCTCCAATATAATTACTGTACAAAATGATCAGACATTTTTATAGTTGTCAGACACAGGCCATCTCTCAGGGACCTCCAGCCGTTTTGCCAGTCTCAAAGATGGCAGCAGCTTGAAGGCATCCTTAGGTTCCAGAGATCCACTCAGGAGTTAGTGTAAGGCCTGGTTCATCCAGATTGCATTTACTACCTCTTTTCTTTTGATGCTTGGTTACTGTGCGTGTGTGTGTGTGTGTGTGTGTGTGTGTAGGGAGGCAGTCCACTCACAGTCAAGAATAACCCAACCAGATAAAGGAAAGAATATGTATATAGGTGAGAAAGAAAAAGGTGTGTTAGTTCTAATAATATAGCAATATTGATAGCCTCATACTGTGTGCTAGGTATATAGTAAGTGCTTCAGACATAGTATCTTTCTACAGCTTTCAAAGTGTTTTCTCACATTATTAGCTGTTTTCTGAGCTTTTGCTCAGTTTCTTAAGCCTTGGGAAGCTAAAGACACAATGGGCTAGAAATATAGCACAGATTGAAATAGACAAAAGAGTTATTCAGATTCAAGTAGGATCATCTGTAGACACATCAGACACATCACCAATTACCTCATCAGTAGATTGTGTCTTTGTCATTCTTTGGCTAGAGGCTTTGGATTCCTGAGTCTGAGACCTTTTCCCTTGGGACCAGAAGGAGTACAGCGGTAGCAAGACTTCCTGGGTGTAACCTGAGAAGCTAGAATTAAGGCCCTCTCATGAGTAAGCTATATATTTTTATAAGAAATTAGGAAGAAGGGCAGCTTACTAAGGCATCCACCCATCTGGTCCACTCTTTCTGTCTCTCTGAAAAATGACTGAGCCATGTCATATAAAAACAGCCCTAAGATCCCGAGGTATTTTGTAACAAGCCCAGGGCAGTTATTTTTATCATAATTATACATTAGAAAACTATAAGCCAGAGAGAATAAGTGACTTGCCCATTGCCAAATGACTAGTAAGGGGGGCTTAGAACTAGAACTTAGATTTACACCTCTTCAGATTAGGATTTTTCTTATAACCACAATCCACTGCTTCTTGATTGTGACCACATTAGACAAATAACAATTTGAAGAAGAAAACATTTCAGTTTTTATATGTGTATCTATCCTTCTAAAGGTTATACAGATTATTTCTCCTTGCCTCCTTCTTTCCATCCTCATCTGTCTTCCTTTATATTCATTCATTTATTTAATTAGTTGTTGATTCATTCATCAGTTTTAAGATGAGTGTTTACTGGTAGACAGAAGAACACAGTTCAGATGGAGGTCTGTGGAGCCAGACTACCTGGGTTTGAGTCATAGTTCTACTACTTACTAGCTATGTGTCCCTGAGCAACTTCACCTCACTTGTGCCTTGGTTTCCTCAGTAGTAAATTGGGGATAATAACAGTAACTACCTCCACGTTAGTGTACAGATTAAATGAATTAAATTTATGAAAATCTATTAGAATATGTCTAACACAATATAAACACTTGATACATGTCACCAGATGCATTAATCAGAATTCTCCAGAGAAACAGAACAAACAAAATCTATATAAACAGATCATGTGATAATGGAGGTAAGAAGTCCCAAGAACTGTAGTGGGCAAGCTGGAAACCCAGCAAAGTGATTGCCAAGTCTGAAGGCTTAAGACCCAAAAAGAGCCTTTTTTTTCGGTTTGAAGTCTCAGCTCAAACAGTCAAATAGAAGTTCCCTGTTACTCAAAACAGGGTCAGCCTTTTTGTTCTATTCAGGCCTTCAACTGATTGGAGGAGGGCCACCCACATTATAGAGGGCAGTCAGCTTAGTTTACCAACTCAAATGTTGATATCATCCAAAACACCTTCCAAGACGTGCCAAAAATAATGTTTGACCAAATACCTAGGCACCCTGTGACCCAGTCAAGTTGACACATAAAATCACACTGGATAGTTTTTGACTGCATCAAGTCCTGTGCTAGGCACTGGTGAAACAGGATGGTTAAGATATGGTCTCTGTACTCTGTGGACAGTTTATGCCCAACTCCACCAATAGCCACATGATTGCCACTGATGAATGAGCAGATTGCAACTATTGTTTAGCTGGAATGTACCCTACTGGATATCTCTCTGGCTGCTCTTTGCTGGGCTGATGGCTCCGAAGCTTCCTTGCCTAGGAACATTTAAAATTTGGATTTCCCCTTGGTGTTTCACCTATGTTTTTCTTCTTTCTTTTTTTAAGTTTATTTCTTCATTTTGATAGAGTGAACGGAGGAGGGGCAGAGAGAGAGGGAGAGAGAGAATTCCAAGCAGGCTTCACACTGTCAGCACAGAGCCCAATGTGGGGCTCGATCTCATGAGCGGTGAGATCATGACCTGAGCCAAAACTGAGTCGGATGCTCAACCGACTAAGTCACCCAGGTGACCCTATATTTCCCTTCTATTTAGTCTCACTTTATTATATCACACTGACTGGTTCTTCCTCCTTTCTGATGCCTGTTACCTGCACAGTGTCCCTAGGAGAAAAAAAGATTGCCTTCTTAGTAGAGTCCCTACTTTCATAATGCTTAAGTTTCATTATTCTGTCTTACTCAAATTGGGAGCTTAGTTTTATAGGCTCAAAAGTGTGGTAACTGTGACCTGAAACTTTCTTTTTAAACTCTGAAATGTCTTGTTTCTTTCTGCATTGCTACCAGTATCTTACTTTGTGACCCCAAGCAACTCTGCTTCCTGAGTTTCAATTTTGTCTTTCAGCCAAAATAATTGACAGAAGAATTCTGACTTGGAAGCCCAATTTATAAAGTAAATTAGAGAGGGATTGTTTTGATTGAGTTGGTAAAAGAAAGGAAGTCTCACTGATTTGATCTTCTCTTGGCTGTCAGTGACAACTTCTGGGATGGGCTCTGGAAAAAATGGTTTCAAAGATTGAATCAGATGATCTCTAAGCCTTCTTCCAGCTCTAACAGATCAGGAACCAATTCCATGTCATGATTCAATGAATAGTACAGAGTGCATGGCTGTATTCTTCCCAGCCCTCAGCTCCTTCTGTTGTTAATTCTGCCCAGACCAGTAGGTATTTGTGACAAGTAGAATAGACTGACTTACTAAAAATCTGTTTCTGCCTTTCTAATTTGCCTTCCTACCTTGCTGAGACTAGAGAGTAAAACAAACAAACAAACAAACAAACAAAAAACTACATTTCTAAGATTGCTTTACAGTTTGGGTTCTGGGAATGACATAAACTCTGCTAATCAGATACATTTGCTCACAGATTGAATCACCAATTGATTTGAATGGGGAGAGAGGTGATATTGCACGAGGCATCCTTTCTTTTGCCTGTGTGAATCTAGCAGGTGCGGTTTGGCTCTGGAGTCAGTGATGACTTCCTGATTTACCAGCTTCCTGATATGGCAGAGACAGCAGTTCTACTGGCAGACCAGCTCTGAAGTGTTGTTCTGAGCCTAGCATAATGTGAGGAAGGACAGAACACACACACTGCAGGTCTTACCTTCTATGCCCTACTTTGGGCTTATTCCTCCAACCTTCCAGTAATTCTGTAAACATCTAATTGTCTATACTAAATTCCTTTCTGCTCGAAAAAGCTAGAATTATTCATTTTATATGTTATTAAACCCGACCTGATGCAGCATTCACTAGCCTTTATAAATACTTTACTAAC
This sequence comes from Panthera leo, assembly GCF_018350215.1. Taxonomy (NCBI): domain Eukaryota; kingdom Metazoa; phylum Chordata; class Mammalia; order Carnivora; family Felidae; genus Panthera; species Panthera leo. The sequence goes on from NC_056687.1 coordinate 65,976,757, forward strand.
TTCATTTCTTCTTTGACATTCTCAGTGTCTATAGAAGAGTTACGGGTCCACCCGTTCACTGACTTTCCTCTCTCCTGCCACTTCTCCTTTGTGGAGGGCACAGAAAATATTGAGTTTTCTTGGGAAAGAGAAGACATCAAAGGGGGAATATGAAGTAGAGGATGATAAAGAATATTACCACTTTCTCAGGTATTATGATTTTTTTTGAAGTTTTCTCAAAGTTGGTCTATAAGTTTCACAATAACACAGAGCAACTAGAGGATCAAAACTTCTTGTATGAGGGAAGAGTCTCTGTGGATTGGGCTGAAATTTCTGCGGGGACCCTATCACTTTTACTAAGATATGTGTATTTCATGGATAAGCTACAAGTGTTCAGCCATCACACCAAATGGAAGAGGTGAAAGTACAATTAAGCTAATAGTAGAAGGTAAGGGCGTTTATTGAATGAACTTGGTATTAAGTTCTATCTCTGTTTATAGGGATAAATTGTAAGCTTCCTCTTCTGGTGTTGTCAGTTTTCCTCTTCTACTCAAATTTTTATAGGCTCCTCTCATACCCATCATGTAATTCATCTTAGCTGAAAATACTGCTCTGAACCAAAATTGCTGTATCTGCACCTGTCTATATTACCCATTCTTTTCAAACAAGCAAACAAAATATATATACAAAACCAAAAACCACAGACATTATCCCAGACTCACCAAACAAATTGTAACACTGAAAGCCCAAAATGTTATATAATATAATTCTCCTACATGAAAACCCTGACCTATGTCCTGTGGTTTAGTGATACCAGTCCTGCACTGGGTATTAGGAGGCCTAAGTTCTAATTCTGGATGACTCTGGATAACTTGTTTAGCTTTTCTAGGCTTCATTTTCTCACTGTTAAAATATGGGATTGGACCAGTTGATCTTTGTAATGCCCCAGGGATGCCCCTTCTCAGGATTATATATATATATATATATATATATATATATATATATATATATAATGCCCCTTCTCAGGATTATAGGAGAGTGGTCTTCTTCTCACCAGAGATCTCCTGTGGGTGGAGGGAGGCACAGTAGAATCCCTCCAGGGCAAGTGCTGGTAGAGATAAGAAGGTGGTGGTGAAAATCATTTGTTATCTTCTGTGACTCCAGTAGGGTGTCTGAGGTCAGCAGAGGGTCTGCAATGAACCCCTGGAGAGGGGAAGATTCCAAAAGTAAATACAGCAGTGGTAGGTGAGACCTGCAGGGTAGGAGCATATATATAGCGTGATTTTCTCTCAGTGCCTACATCAAAAGTTTAACCACAGTGAATCTTAAGATATGTTACCTCCATAAGGCTTAATGTAAACACTAAGGGCAAGATTTCTGCTAGCTTGAGCTTCCTGAGGCCAAAATAAAAAAGAAACTAATTGTTTTGTTATTTTTTCCAGCCAGACTTTGAAATGCCCCAGGTACAGTTTGATAGGATTGATGATGAGGACGTGACAATGTGCATCTCTAAGGGCTGGTACCTCATGCCCAACGTGACCTGGCTTGACCCAGCAGAGAGGGACCTGAGCAATCACAGTACCATAGGTCCCGGAGGAGCAGATGAATGGCTTCTACAGGGTGTTCCCTGTCCTGAAATACACTGTCAAGTTAAATGAGAAATATGTCTGCTGCGTAACAGAGACAGATGTGAAAAACCAGCCCTTCAGAATCATCCACAAGTACCCAAGTGAGTGAGTGAAAGCAGGGTGTATTTCATCACAAAAAAAGGAAGCATGATTATGATTATGATTATTATTAACAATTATTTCTGGATGATGGGATTATAGACATATAAAAATACATATTATTTTCTTCTTTGTACCTGTCTTATGCAACATTCTATAATGAACATATATTATGTTTTTACTCCAAAAAAACTATACTTTAAAAAATATTTTTAAGCATCTTTATGAAATATAATTTACATGCCATAAAATTTACCCATTTGAAATGCACAATTCATTGTTTTAGTATATTCAGAGAAATGTTCATCCATCACCATTATCTAATTTTAGAACATTTTCATACCCTAAAAAGAAACCCCATATCCATTACCAGCCACTCTCCATTCCTACCATCATGTCCCTTAGTCCTAGGCAAACACTAATCTACTTTCTGATTGTGCAGTTTTGCCTATTTGGACCTTTCATATAAATGGAATCATACGATATGTGGTAACTGGTATCTTTCACTTAGCATAAGGTTTTCAGGGTTCATCATTTTGTAGCATGTACTGGCACTTCATTTATTTTTATTGCTGAATAGTATTCCATTGTATGGATATACCATATTTTATTTATCCATTAATCAGGTAATGGAAATTTGTGTTGTTTCCATCTATTGGCTACAATGAATGATGCTGCTATGAACATTGGTGTGCAAATTTTTGTGCTAATATGTTTTAATTTATCTTGGTATATACCTAGGAGTGGAATTGCTGGATCACTTGGTGGCTATTTTTAACCTTTTGAGGAATTTCCAGGCTGCTTTCCAAAGTGGGTGCACCATATTACACTCCCACCAGCAGGCTATGAAGGTTCCGATTTCTCAATATCCTTGTCAGCACTCATTATTATCTGTTTTTAAAATTTTAGTCATTCTAGTGAATATGATAGTATCTCATTGTCATTTTGATTTGCATTTCCCTGATGGCTAGTGATGTTGAGGATCTTTCCATGTGCTTATTGGTGATTTGTATATCTTACTTTTTTTAATTTTTAATTTTTAAAAAAAAATTTTAACATTTATTCATTTTTTTTTTGAGAAACAGAAAGAGACAGTGTGAGCAGGGGAAGAATAGAGAAAGAGGGAGACACAGAATCCAAAGCAGGATCCAGGCTCTGAGCTGTCAGCACAGAGCCCAACATGGGGCTCGAACCCACAGACCATGAGATTATGACCTGAGCCGAAGTCGGGAGCTCAACCAACTGAACCACCCAGGCGCCCCTTGTATATCTTCTTTGAAGAAATATCCATTCAAATCCTTTGCCCATTAAAAAATGAATTATTTTCCATTATTATGAGTTATTTCAATAACTCAAAAGTGAATTATTTTTTAATTATTAAGTTGTAAAACTATATATTTTGGATACCAGTCCCTTATCCAATGTATATTTGCAAATACTTCCTCCCCTTCTGTGGTTCTCTTTTTACTTCTTGATGATGTCTTTTGTAGCAGTAAGGTTTCTAATTTTTATGAAGTACAATTTATCTATTTTTTTTTTAGAGAGAGCAAGCAGAGGAGAAGGGTAGAATATGAGAGAGAGAGAGAGAGAGAGAGAGAGAGAGAGAACTCTAAGCAGGTTCCATGCTCAGCACAGAGCTCAGTGTGGGGCTTTATCTCACAACTCTGAGATCATGACCTGAGCTTAAATCAGGAGTCAGATGCTCAACTGACTGAGCCCCCCAGGCACCCCCATCTATCTATTTTTTTTGTCACTTGTGCTTTTGGTGTCATATTTAAGAAGTAATTGCCTATTCCAAGATCACAAAAATTTACTCCTATGTTTTCTTCTAAGGATCTTATGGTTTTTTTTTAAGTTTATTTATTTTGAGAGAGAGACAGCAAGCATGCGTGTGCGAGCAGTGGAGGGGCAGAGAGAGAGAGAAGGGGAGAGAGACCCCAAGCAGGCTTGGTGCTGCCACTGCAGAGCCCAGCGTGTGGCTCAATCCCATGAACTGCAAGATCATGACTTGAGCTGAAATCAGGAGTCTGATGCTCAACTGATAAGCCACCCAGGCACCCTAAAGGTCTTATGATTTTTTAACTCTTACATTCAGGTATATGATCTATTTTAAGTTAATTTTTGTGTATGATATGAGATAGGGGTCCAACATCACTTTTTATGTAGAGATATTCAGTCTTCCCAGGACCATTTCTTGAAAAGGCTATTCTTTCTCCATTGAATTGTCTTGACTTCCTTGTCAAAAATCACATGTCCATAAATATAGGGTGTATTTCTGGTCTCTCAATTCTGTTCCATTGAACTATGTATCTGTCCATATCCTAGAGCCACATAGGATGAAAAGCTTGGTATAGCTTTTTAGTCAGTTTTAACACAGGAAAGTGTCAGTCTCCAACTTCTTTTTCAAGATTGTTTTGGCTATCCTTGTTTTGACATTTCCATATGAACTTTAGGACTATTTCTTAATTTCTGCAAAAAAAAGTGCATCTGGGATTTTGACAGGGAATGTGTTGAATCTATATATCAGTTTTTGGAGTACTGCCATCTAACAATATTGTCTTCTAATCTATGAACATGAATGCCTTTCCATTTATTTAGGTCTTCCTTAATTTCTTTCAATGATGTTTTATAGTTTTCAATTTATAAATTCCATACTTATTTTGTTAAATTTAGTCATAAGTATTTTATTCTTTTTGATGCTTTGCAAATGCAGTTGTTTTCCTAATTTTTTTTTGGAATGTTTTTTACTAATAAAAAAATACAGTTGGGGGCACGTGGGTGGCTCAGTCGGTTAGCGTCTGACTTCAGTTCAGGCCATGATCTCACGGTTCACAAGTTCAAGCCCCGTGTTGGGCTCTGTGCTGACAGCTCAGAGCCTGGAGCCTGTTTCAGATTCTGCATCTCCTTCTCGCTCTCTGCCCCTTCCCCACTTGTGCTCTGTCTCTCTCTCTCTCTCTCTCTCAAAAATAAATAAAAACATTAAAAAATACAGTTGATTTTTGCATATTGATTTTGATTCTTGCAACCTTGTTAAATTCATTTACTAATTGTAATAGTATTTTCTGTGGATTCCTTAGTATTTTCTGTGTACAAATCATGTTATCTGTGAATATAATTTTTATTTTTTCCTTTCCAATCTTGATTACTTATATTTCATTTTCTTATTTAAGTGGCCTGACTAGAATCTCCAGTACAATGCTAAACAGAAGTGAGAGTAAACATTCTTATTTTGTTCCTGATCTCAATGACAAAGCATTCATTCTTTAATTATTAAGTATGGCGGTAGATGTGGACTTATTGTAGATGGAATTTATCAGATTGAGAATCTTGTCTTCTATTACCAGTTTACTGTTTTTATAATGAATGAATTTATGATTTTGCCAAATGCTTTTCTTGTATGTATTCAGATGATCATGTTATCTTTGTCCTTTATTCTGTTGATACAGTATATTACACTGATTTTTGTATATTGAACTAACCTTGTATTCCTGGAATATATCACATTTGACCATAGTACATAATCCTTTTAATGTGTTATCGGGTTGTGTTTGTAGGTATTTTGCTGAAAATTTTTGCATCCATATTTATAAGAGATATTGATCTACAGTTTTCTTGTGATGTCTTTGTCTGGTTTTGGTTATCAGGATAATACTGGCCACAGGGAATAAGTTGAAATGTATTCCCTTTTCTTCTGTGTTGAGAAGGAAAGGGAAATTTTCTCTCTGTGGAGAGTTGGTGAAAGATTGGTGTTAATTCTTTAATTCTTCGGCTTTTAGGTTTCTTTATTTTCTCTATTGCTTTCCTGTTCTCTGTTCATTTATTTCGCTCTGGTCTTTATTATTTCCTTCCTTCTGTTGGCTTTGGGTTAATTTGGTTTTCTTTTCCTAGTAACTTAAGGTTGATCTAGGATCTTTCATCTTTTTTTTTTTTTTTAATCAATATAAAAACAGGGAGGGGACAAAACAAAATTGACTTTAAGGTAAAAAGCATTTTAGAAATCAGAATGGTCACTACATAATAATAAAACTTCAATTCAGCAGGAACATATAACAATGTTAAACTCTTAGGTATATGTTATAGCTTCAAAATATATGAATACAAAATTGAGATATCTTTAAGAAAAATGTGTATGTTCAAAAACTTTAACATACTTTTTTCTGTAATTGATAGATCAGGCAAACTAAGAACAACAAGGATATAGATTTGAACACAAATAACAAGCCTAATCTAAAAGCATATTATAGAACACTGCATCCAACTACTTGCTGAACACACAGGGCTATTTACAAAAATTAACCATGGATTAAGCTATAGAACAAATCTAATAAATTTCAAAGACTCTCTATAGACCACCTCATCAAGTAACAAGTAATAAATACAACTTTTTCAAAAATAACAAAATAAAAATCTCTCCATTATAAATTTAAAAATACATTTTAAAAAGTTCATAACCAGAAGGAAATCATAATGGAAATCAGATTATTATATAATATTTCAGAAAAACTACATATCAAAACTTGAGGGATACAGCTAAAGCATTTTTAGAAGGAAACATAGGTTTAAATACAGTAGAAAAAAGATTAAAAATTAATGAGTAAAACATATAATACAAAATTAGAAAATATTTATTTATTTACAATTTTTTAATTTGTACCCAAATTTGTTAGCATATAGTTCTATAAGGATTTCAGGAGTAGATTCCAGTGATTCATCCCCAATGTATAACACCTAGTGCCATCCCAACAAGTTTCCTCCCTAATGCCCCATACCCATTTAACCCATCCCCCCACCCACACCCCCTCCAGCAACCCTCAGTTTGTTCTCTGTAGTAAGAGTCTCTTATGTTTTGTCCCCCTCTTTGTTTTTATATTATTTTTGCTTCCCTTTCCTTATGTTCATCTGTTTTGTATCTTAAATTCCTCATATGAGTGAAGTCTTACGATATTTGTCTTTCTCTGACTAATTTCGCTTAGCATAATACCCTAGTTCCATCCATGTAGCTGCAAATAGCAAGATTTCATTCTTTTTGATTGCTGAGTAATACTCTATTGCATATATATACCACATCTTCTTTATCCATTCATCTGTTGATGGACATTTGGGCTCTTTCCATACTTTGGCTATTGTTGATGGTGCTGCTAAAAACATTGGGGTGCATGTGCCCCTTTGGAACAGCACACCTCTATCCCTTGGTAAATGCCTAGTAGTGCAACTGCTGGGTTGTAGGGTAGTTCTATTTTTAATTTTTTGAGGAACCTCCATACTGTTTTCCAGAGGGGCTGCACCAGTTTGCATTCCCAGCAACAGTGCAAAAGAGATCCTCTTTCTCCGCATCCTCGCCAACATCTGTTGTTGCCTGTGTTGTTAATGCTAGCCATTCTGAGAGGTGTGAGGTGGTATATCATTGTGGTTTTGATTTGTATTTCCCTGATGATAAGTGATGTTGAGAATTTTTTCATGTGCCTATTGGCCATCTGGATGTCTTCTTTGGAGAAGTTCTATTCATGTCTTTTGCCCATTTCTTCATGTCTTTTGCCCATTTCTTCAGTGGATTATTTGTTTTTTGGGTGTTGAGTTTGATAAGTTCTTTATAGATTTTGGATACTACCCCTTTATCTGATATGTCATGTGCAAATATCTTCTCCCATTCTGTTGGTTGGCTTTTAGTTTTGTTGATTGTTTCTTTCACTATGCAGAAACTTTTTATTTTGATGAGACCCCAATAGTTCATTTTTGCTTTTGTTTCCCTTGCCTCCAGAGATGTGTTGAGTAAGAAGTCGCTGCGGCTGAGGTCAAAGAGGTTTTTGCCTGCTTTTTCCTCCAGGATTTTGATGGCTTCCTGTCTTATGTTTAGGTCTTTCATCCCTCTTATTTTTGTGTCTGGCATAAGAAAGTGGCCCAGGTTCATTTTTCTGCATGGTGCTGTCCAGTTTTCCCAGCACTGTCTTTTTCCATTGGATAGTTTTTCCTGCTTTGTCAAAGATTAGTGGATTTGTGGGTCCATTTCTGGGTTCTCTATTCTGTTCCATTGATCTGAGTGTGTGTTTTTGTGCCAGAAAATATTTAGAATTGAGAAAGATCTTTCTTCTTTTTTTAATATGGGCATTTAGAGTAGTAAATGCACTGATTTAGCTGCATCTCAGATATTTTGGTATGTTATGCTTTCATTTTCATTCATCTCAGAGTATTTTCTAATTTCCCTTGAGATGTCTTCTTTGACCTTGGTTATTTAGGATTGTGTTGTTTAATTTCCACATTCTTTTTATTTCCTAAATTGCATTGTTATTGAGTTCTAATTTCATCATATTTTAATAAGCTTTGAAATGTGAAGTGTGAGTTCTCCAACTTTGTTCTTTCTTTTTTCTTTCTTTCTTTCTTTTTTTTTTGTTTTTTGTTTTTTGTTTTTTTGTTTTATCCATTTTCTGACTTACCTCTCCTCTGGAAATCACCAGTTTGTTCTCCATATTTTTGTCTCTTTTTTTCCTTTGTTTGTTTGTAACTTTGTTCTTTGTTTTCAAAATTGTTTTGGCTATTCTGTACCCCTTGCATTTCCATATGAATGTTATGATCAGCTTGCCAACTTCTGATCAAAAGCAAGGTGGGATTTTGATAGGGATAGCTATGAATCTGTAGGTCAATTTGGATAACATTGCCATATTAAGATTTTGACCCATGAACATTGATACCTTTCCATTTGTTTAAAGATATGATTTTTTTTTTTAATGTAAAAGGGGCACCTGAGTGGCTCAGTCAGTTAAGTACCCAACTTTTGGTTTTGGCATAGGTCATGATCCCATCATTTTTGGGTTCGAGCCCTGCATCAGGTTCTGTGCTGACAGCATGGAGCCTGCTTGGGATTCTTTCTCTTTCCTTCTCTCTCTGTCCCTTCCCTGCCCGCTCACTCTCTTTCTCAAAACATAAACAAAAATTAAAAAAATAAAAAATGTAAAATAAATTGTAGAGGCCCTGAGGTTAAATGAATTTGGAGGAAAAAAAGACCAGTACATGACACACTAGAGAAATGAAGCCCACTTTAGAATAATTTTGCTGCTGTTTTCTTGTTGAAGGGTGTAATGGCTCAAACCCTACTGCAAGGAAGAAAGAGAAGGGGGAAAATGAGGACGAGAAAGAGAGGAAAGAAGGGGAAGACAAGAGAGAGGGACAGAGGCATGGAGGTAGAGCGTGCAATATGTATTGGCAGGTTACATAAAGACAGAAAATGTTTATCCCATTTAGTGTCTTGCAGATCATCTTTTCATGACCTTACCAAGAAATGTTCAGTGGAGCAATTGTCCAGCAACCAGAGCAGAAAAGACTGAGAATTGATAATTGTATCTTTTTCGTGACACTACTTATGAGAATTAAAAGATTTAATAAAGTTAAAATTTCCTAGCATAGTTCCTGGACATAGTACACTAACAATAAATGTTAGGTGGTATTGTCATTAAATATGTTCTTGTTTTTATTTTTATTACTTCAACATCTTAAGAATGTTTGTTTTTAAGAGGGTAGGCTCTAGAGTCATAAAATCACTGACTAATAATGGGCAAAATTTAAAATAAAAATCATAAAAATCTGCTTAAATAAGCTGAAAGGCATAATTGTCTGAGCATAAAAAGACAAAAACAAGAAAATAAAACTCCCGCCAAAAAGCATATGCTTATTTTATTTTACATATGTACTGATTATGGAAAATTCAGGCAATAATGCAAGAAGAAAGAATAATTTTTTCCTTCCTGTGAGTTTATAATAATAAATGTATATTTTCCTAACCAAAGAAAAAATATAATGTGGAGGAGCTGGACAGACTTCAGAGAAGAAGAACAGATTCTTATAGTAAAAGATCAAATAATTAGAACCTTATCCTAAGAAGAAAAGATTAGGAGATTATTTTGGCCTTAACTATTTAAAGCACCTTTATAAAAAAAGATACTGATTTGTTGTTCATGAGATTTGTGAAGAAGATAATAAAATAGGATAGTCATAAATTAAAACCTCAAGATTTTAAAATATCCCTTAAAATTTTTTCAAAACTGGAGTAGGTTATGACCTAGCAATTATACTACTAGATATTTACCAAAAGGATACAAAAATGGTGATTTGAAGGGACACATGCACCCCAATGTTTACCAGCGTTATCAACAATAGCCAAATTATGGAAAGAGCCTAAATGTCCATCAACTGATGAATGGATAAAGAAGATGTGGCATGCATATATACATATATATATATATATATATATATATATATATATATACATAGATGGAACTAGAGTATATTATGCTAAGTGAAATAAGTCAGTTCACTGAAGACAAATACATGATTTCACGCATATGTGGAATTTAAGAAATAATACAGATGAACTTAAGAGAAGAGAAGGAAAAAATGAAATAAGATAAAAACAGAGAGGGAGGCAAATCTTTAGAAACTCTTAAATATAGAGAATGAACTGAGGATTGCTGGAGGGGAGGTGGTTGGGGGGATGGGCTAAATGGGTGATGGGCATTAAAGAGGGCACTTGTTGGGATAAGCACTGGGTGTTTTATGTAAGTGATGAGTCACTAAATTCTACTCCTAAAACCAGTACTACACTATATGCTAGCTAACTTGAATTTAAACTAAAAACAAAACAAAACAAAACAAAAAACTGGAGTAGGTTAATGGAAAAAAGGTGTTGAATCTCTAGCCAGGTGTGTGTGTGTGTGTGTGTGTGTGTTCTATGGGTACAATAAAAATAATAGTAAATACTTAAATAGAACTCTTACTTGGCTTCTGTTGCTGTTCTAGGGCTTTATATATAGGTACTTATTTAATCATTGTGGGAATCAGATGAGAAAAATAATATCCACATATAAGTATGTTTATCAGATTTAGTAAATAAAAACAGAGGGTGCTCAGTTAAATTTGAATTTCAGATAAACAACAAACATTACCACATATGTATGCCAAAAAATTATTTGTTATTTATGTAAAATTATAATTTAATGGAGTGTCCTATATTTTATTTGGAAAACCTCTATCTAATAGATGGGGAAACTGAAGCTCAGAGACAATTGGGAGGGAGTATTCCAACTTCACTGGAAGAACAGAAAGAAGAAACTAAAGAACAATTACTCTTTCATGCTTTCTATGCTTATCTGTAGAGGAGAGGGGGCTGGAACCGTGTTCTTTGGAGGCCTCTTTTTCTTCTATTTTTCTGTGTTTTTGGTAAGCCAGTTAGGGTCATTCATCTATTAATACAACAAACATTGGAAGAATGTTTAGTTGGTGCCAGATGTTGGCACTGCACCATGAAAGATAACCAAGATTGAAGTAGTTCCTGTCCTCATGCAGTGGACAGGTTAGTGGGGAAGACACTGATTAAATGAGGGAACTCTGCAGGGTGAGGGGAGTTATGATGGAGAGAAATCGGGTCCAGCAGGAGCATGCAGAGGGCCTCCTCACTTGGTTTAGGAGGATAGCATTGGGTAGGGTGGTGGTTCTCAAGCCGCACTCTCAGATGAGCAACATTGGCACCACCTGGGAGCTTGTTGGAAATGAAGATTTTCAGGCCCCACCCAAGACCTACTAAATCAAGAATTCTGGGGGTAGGCCTAACAATTTGTGTTTTAACAAGGCCTTCAGGTGATTCTGACCCACTCTCAAGTTCAAGAACCACTGATGTAGGGCATCAGCCCTCAGGGGTAATGAAGACACTCACAGCATCTCTGGCCCATCCCTCCCCATGAGATGGGGTGCCATCTCCTCAAAGTCATGGGCAGCAGGTGAGGAAGCAGAGCTCCTGGCTCCTTGCCCCATTCCGGTAAAACAAGGATAATTAGACTCAGAGATTTATTTTGCGTTGTCCATTCCTTTAAAGGAAAGAAAAATGGAGGTTACTTATTCCTCAGATTATTCTCACATATTCAGAAGCCTTTCTCACATATTCAGAAGTAGTTAGAGGTCTCTCACCATTACCATGGGGGCCACAGACTCTTTTCTGAGACACTACAAAAAGTTATTAATAAGCTGACTTCAAGGAAATTCCTGTTTCATGTCGTCTGAAATGCTCCAAAAGGTCAACACCTAAAAATGCCTGGTGTCCTGGAAGTGCCTAGAGTCCCCTATATTTTACTTTTCTTCCTTTCTAACTCTGTGCATGGACTTATTTATATAAAGCCCTTTGAGATCGGGCATCTGCCTATTTTTCCACCCTCATAACTCACTGTTTTTCAACACATGGCTATTGCCGTTACTTTCAGCTAACTGACTTCTCATCGTTCTAGACTGTGCTTATTTTTTCATTCTGCCAAGCCACCACAGAGGCCCTGCCTATGCTTAGGTTGCCTTTCTTTTTTGGGACTGCTTCATGGACTCCTAATCATCCTGAAGGATTTAGCTCAGATGTTAAGCCTTTCCTAAATCTCCTACTCTCATTTCTATTTGTTCAATATTTCATTCATTCATCAAATATTTGTTGGGCTACAACTCTGTGCCAGATACTCTTTTAGGCATTGGGTATACAGAAATAAACAAAATGAATTCCTTCTGTCTTGGAACTTACATGCTAGTAGTTGGGTAAAATAGGCAGTAAATAAACAGATCATTAAAATATGTAGTAAGTCACTGTATGGGTCCATTTATATGAAATACAAAAACAAGCAAAATTAATCTATGCTGTCAGAAGTTAGAGTCATGCTTACCCTTAGAGTATGAAGAGGGCACAGTGGCTAGGAGGGAGCATGAGGAAAATCTGCAGGTGTTGGTAATATTCTGTTTCTTGGTCTGGGTGCTAGTTACATGATTGCATTCAGTTTGTGAAAATTAATTGAGCTGAACACTTACATGTACTTTTCTGTGTGTATATTATATTTCAATGTAAACTAAATATTTAGTTTATAGGTAGTGTATCAAATGGTCAAGAGTTGTATAGAGAAAAATAAAGCAGGGAAGGCAGATTGGAAAAAGAGTGGAGGGGGAGGGAAGGAAGGTTGTGATTTTAAATAGGCTGTCCAGAGAAAAACCTTACTGAGAAGCTAAATTTTAAGAAGAATTTGTAGGAGGTGAGGATGCCAGGCCCTGGGATGGACAAGGGCTGGTGGATTTGAGTAACAGCAAGGAGACCACTGGTTGGAATGAAGAGAATATGAGGAGAGTGTAAGAGATGGTATCAGAAAGATAACAAGAGACTGGAATGCATTGTGCTTTATAGGCCATTGTAAGGGTTTTGGCTTTTGCTCATACTCTGAGAAAAGATGGGAAACTATTAGAAGGTTTTCAACAGAGGACTAAAATTACCTCACTTATATTTTAAAAGTATCTTTCTGGTGACTTTTGAGAAAAGAGCCAAGAGAGATGAGGATGAGAGCAGGGTGGCCAGTTGGGAGATTGTTATAATAATCCAGGTAAGAAAAGATGATGACTTGTCCAAGATGGTAGTAGTGGAAATGGTGAGAGGAGAGTGGGTTATGGAGGCAGAGCAGATAGGATTTACTGACAGATTATATGACGGGTGTGCAGAAAACAGAGAGTGGAGTCACCTGAGAGAGTGGAGTCACCATTTATTCTGATCCAAAAGTCTGAAATTTGGTTTGGATGTGTTAAGTCAGAGAGGCCCATTTCAGACATTTGAGGGGCCATGTTGAATTGATGGTTGGATATGAAATTGGAATTGAGGAGAGAAGTCCAGGCTTGAAACATGCAACTGAGAGTTGTCAATCTATAGATGGTATTTCAAATTGTAAGACTAAATGTGCTTACAAGGGAGCAGTCATAGATGGAAAAGATTAGAGGTCCAGGAACTGAACCCTGGGACCCTCCAACATTTATAGGTCAGAGAGATTAAGAGAAACCAGCAAAGGGAAATGAGAAGGAAAGGACAGTAAAGTAGAGTGGAAAAGAGGAATGTGTTGTGACCTGGAAGCCAAACGAAGGAAATGTTTCAGGGAGGAAGGAGTGATCACCTGTGCCAAAAGCTGCACACAAGTCAATAAGAGGAGGACTGAGATGAGATCATTTGAGAGAAAGAACACAGGCAGTTTTGGGGGACTAAGAATAGATCACTGGAGAGGTAACACAGAAGACAGTTTGTTTCAAAGGGGAGCAGCAGAGAAATGAATGTTAGCTGAGAGAGTTAGGGTTTCACTTTTCTTTTTCTTTGTTTAGATGAGAGGAATAACAGCTTGTTTGTATGTTGATAATGAACAAATGGAGAGGGTAAAGTTGAAGTAGAATGGGGGAAGAATTGCTGAGTAATGTCTCTTGGTAGGCAAAAGGATGGGGTCCAATGCACAGGTAGAAGGGTTTGCCTAGGTAAGATTATGCAAAAGATTATGCATAAGTCAGAGTATGTAGGCACTGATGACAAAAGTGAATAGTGTGGTTTGGGGAGCTTGTAGAAATTCTCTTCTGCTTGCTTCTAATTTTCTTAGTGAAATAGGAGGTTTATCAGCTGAATGTGAGGCTGGGTATGATGGTATTGGAGGTTTGAGGAGAAAGGATGAAACGGTCATCTAGGAGAGGAGAGGAGAATAACTAAATAAACATGACAGTCTTCCTGGGTAGCACAGAAGGCATATTTGAGGTTTATGGTTGTAAATCTAAAGTGAGAATACTTAGTATGGTTGTGTGTTTTTCTCCAGCCACATTCAATTGCTTGTGTATAGGCACAGAATGGGAGGAGAGTAGGGTTAGCCAGATGTTGGGGTTTGGCCATATAGGTGTGACAAAGGAAGACAGATATGTGCTAGAAAGTGATGATGTAACCACCCATGGGATCTAAGCTGTGTTAGAAAGGGTAAGGGATGTAAAGCAGGGGAAAGGACAGTGAGGAAGCAGTAGGATCATTGGTATCCAGGTCCTAATGGCAGCCAAAGAGTTCTTAGAGTCAGGTACTAGAGATAGTGAGCTGGAGGGGTAGAAGGTAGTGGTTGGAGAGTTTCAATGTTTGGAATTGAGATAATGGAGTGGTTGTGGTTAATGCTAATGACAAAATCTAAGTTCTAACCATGGAGCGGGTGACTAAGGGAAAATGGGAAACAAGATCCTTAAAGGAAAGAAGGTCCAGGTCCAAAGAAGGTCAATGGGTGGATCATACACCAAGAATTATGACAGAAGTAATGTTGAATGGCTTGGCAGGACCAGCACCTAAAATAAAGGAATGGTGGTGGGGAGCAATAGAAGAATGTAACATGGAAGGTAGCGAATGGAAAAGTCTAATGGGATGAGATTTTAAGCTCGAAGTGTGCAGAGAGGAGGGAGAGAGAATGATCTGGAAGCCATAATGAGAAGTAAGGAATTCACTTACGTCAAATGTATGGAGGATGTTAGAAAGAAAACTTGAAAGGGCTATAGGGGAAGAAGTGTCCTCAGAGGAAAGTCAAATTTCAGTTAGAGCAAGAAGGTAAGGGAAATGTTAACAGAAGTTGAGAATAGAAGGGGTTTGCTGATGATTGATAGCAGGTTCCAGAGGGCACAGTAGAAGGGTTTCACAATTTGGGAATGGGTTGTAAATAGGATCCAAAAAGGAAGGGTAAGAGCCATAGGGAGATCAGAGTCCACGGGATTAAGGATATACTGGGGGTCTTGTGCTTCTTGTCATGTTAAGCTTGAAAAGGGAAAAAGACACGGTGAGATTAGATATGGTTATCTCAAGACAGACCACAATGGCAAAGCTGTGAATGTTGTTGAGGGGAAAGAGGGTGAGGGTTTTGTCAGGAGCACACAGAATTTTCAGGTCCTCTCTTTACTCTCTGATGAAGGAGTGGAAGCCAGGATGGAGCAGACTTATCTGGATCATGTGGAACTCTGGGACTCCCTTTTGATTCTTGTGGGTGACAGCATGGAAGCTGGAGAAAGAAAAGCAAGACAGCCACATACAGTAGCTCAGGTTGTGCATATTACAAGTCAAGGGTGTTTCATTTACATACACTCTAATGTAACCACCCTGGAAAAACACTCTCTCCACAACACCTGAAATATATTATATTCGTAAACTTTTAACATTGCTGAGATTCATTATTATTCATCTTGTCACAAGGCTGTGTGAATCCCTTATAAAGAGAAACCACGTTGCCCTATCTCTCTTTTCTGGCCTCTGAAACATAGTAGACTTTTGGAATAGGCGTCGTTAGCTCTTAATTCCTGAGTCTTATCATCATGGCTCCAGAGGTGCAAAATAACTTGGAACCTTGATATGGAAATGCATGACCTCTCTATTCCTTTTCTCAGGTCACACCAGGAGCACCCTCCTCCTTTCTCCCTCTATGGACTCACAAGCTAATAAACAGACTCTGCAGTTGTTCCTTGGCCTGGGATTACTTCCTTTCAGAGAATACTGAAATGTGGTGGGATTTGCTGACTGGTGACATCAATTCCTCTTGCATGTGTCTCAGCCCTACAAACCTAATAGACGCAGTAGTGCAATTTCAAGGCCATGGACCTGTTTGGCTTCTGTTTCTCTTCTGTCTCTGAAAGTTGGTAGGAAATATCCATTCACTTCCTTTTTCTCTTTTTGCTTCTCTAATTGTTCCCTCAACAATATTGTTGAATTGATGAGTGAGTAAATCAGAATTTTGCCTCACAGATAGAGAACTGTTAGTGCTGAGTGAGGGTTATTTGAGTGTTACTGCTCTTAGGGAACAGAGAACAGAGACGATTCATTTTTCTCAACTGTTCTTTCCTGTGGGACTTTCAGAGATGCATTGTAGCTGATTGCAGGGTTTGCCTCTGGTACAGAACCCTAGCCTACCATGTTTTCATTCTTTTTTTACAGGGATAAAGTATCCCCACATGTATGTCTACTATTAAGAGATTTGAATAACATCTACCCAAAGAGCAAACTGTCTTGCCTTTAGCCAGTGGAGCTCCTGTTTTTCTCCTGTGGATGATATTCGTTTTTGTTCTCAGCACTTATCTGTCATAAACCAAGAAAAAGTAATGAGGTAATAAGTCCAGTGTGTTGGATGCTGCCTGAAACTATAGAGCTCCCCTATCTTGTCTCTCTCAGGCCTGCATGTTTAAGTCTTATTTCTTCATCTTTAATTCTGTTTCATTTATAAGATTTACTTTCATTTGACCTTATGCCTCTCTCATGTTAAATGCTCTGAGTAGAATTTAACAACCTTAACTGCAAAATGAAAGATGATTGAAAGCCTGATGTACTATCTACATTGTGTATGTTTCATTGATGTGGTGCTTCAGTGATGATTTGTTGGAGAGTCAGGGCAGATCAGGTTTCCTGTAAGCCACTTTTTTGCTCTTGGTATTGAGATTACATGGGCACTTTGCCAACACAAAAGGAGACCTAAGGGACATCTTCCTAAAACTGATTATAGATGGGATCATTATATTTCTAAAAGCCTTCTCTGGGCATTATTGTACAAAGGCTACAGAAATCTTGGAAAGTCAAAGAAAGTGAGACTAACTCTTAAACTCTTCTGATTTGTCCAGTTGATTTCAGTCTTTATTATTCCTAAACGTCACCTTCCAAATCTCTCCTTTCAATGCTCTTTGTGCACATTCTCCTCCTTTGTTCCCTTTGGAAATGGTGGGGGTTGGAGGATGACATCTGTCCTGGGCCCTGTAGGAATCAAGATTAGGTTATGGGAGAGACAAGGAAAAGTCATGTAAGACAAAAGCCAACACAGAAAATTGTCAAAGAACCAGAGATGTTAATTGGTTGACAACCTGAATTTTTTGAATCAGTGGATTTGGGTGATGAAATAATTTCAGTGGAGATAAGATGTATATCTGCTTCTGAAACCTCCATGTAGAATGTCACAGGAAGAAGGCACACCAGGGAGATTGATAGCTGCATTCTGAAGGTAAGTTTTCACCAGGACAGAACTTTGAGATGTGTGCTAGAAGTTGTGGGGGACCCACAATGGCTGGCATGATTCTTGGATGTATCCTCTATGGGGAGACCAAGTTGGACCAGGGATCACATTTCAGGGAACTTTAGAGGCCTGGCCTGAACTGTACTCACATATCTACTTAAAATAAAAAAGTGAAAGGATTTACATAGTTATTAGAACTAAATGAAGGAACTTACGAATTACTTATATGTGCTCAGCAACTACATAATGGAGAACATTAATTAGGAATTAGTGATTCACATTGATGTGATGATTTTTAAAATAAAGGGAAACACATTATGTATGATTTCTGTGATACAATTTAAATTATAAATTAAAATCTTGAAGGTTAAAAAAAATAAAATAAAATAAAGGGAAACATTGCAGCAAGATAGAATGAGTATGAGAGGGACCCACCCAGTGAATCCTGACTCTATTCCTCACTAGTTGTATGGTCTTAGACAAGTTCCCGAAATTTTATGAACTGTATGTTCCTTATCTATAAAATATCTTTTTCATAGGCTCATTGTGAGACTTATAAGAAAATATAATAGGTTAAAATAATTGATAATAATAAATGATACTTGACACATAGGACTCTTTTTGTGCCACGGACTATTCAAAAAAATTTGTATACATTAGCTCACTGAATCCTCAAAAAAAGAAAAGAAAAAGGATGAGTTAAGTACTGTTATTATGCCTCTTTAAAGAGGAACCAGACACAGAAAGGTTAAATAACTTCCAGGAGTATGAAGGGCAGGGTCAGGCAGAGCCAGGATTTAAACCTAGGAAGCCTGGTTGTTAAACATAATGTTGTCTCTCCATAAGGTATCAATCACAAGAATGTTGTTACGATACAGGTCAATTAGAAAGAAGTTGAAACATGAGACTAGGGATGACTGGCATTTACAAAACACAAAGAATATGTGAGAATATAAATATAACTGGCTACCAGCTTTACTGTGGAGTCTGGTGGAAGAATTTTGGATCATTTTGTTTTGAGTTGTCCCTGCTCCTTGGAAAATGACAAATTCTGCTAACTTTGTATAATTTAAAACTAGGCTAGGAATTAGAAGGATAAAGTCCCTTTTCTTTTAAAGGCAAAAATTTCCTTTCAAACATGTTTCATCCTTTTGACAACTTTATACAAGTTTCCCAGTTAAATATTGCATTCTTATCTGTTAACAATCTTGTCTCTTATTTTCCTGGCAATACATTCTTTTTATAGGCCCTCATTTTATCCAGTTTCTGGGTGTTTCATATCTGACCACAGTAGGTCAGATAAGACCTCTGTATTCCAGTGATAACCATCAGGGTGCATTTCCTGTTTTCTCCCACGTTCATTTAGCCTGTTTTCCAGCAAGTTGTATTACTCCATTCCATACGTGCTCTAAGTTTTGACCTCTCTATAGAATCCACAGTATCATTTCCCATGTGAATTCTCTACGTGCTGTGTATATGAATCTCATATATGAACTCAACCCATTATACCTTTTTTCTGTGTGCACTTTTTGTTAATGATGCCATGAGGAAGCAGGAGAAATATACAAGCCCAGAGTTTTTCCAAAGAGTTTTCTTTATGATGGACCTTCTCAACTCAACATTTTTTTTCTTTTTTTCCTCACTTGATACATTTTCCATAGCCATCTTGCCTACACAAAGGAATACTATCTCTACACTGTGTATTCCCAGATCTGTACCTCCAGAGCTGAGAGCTCTTCCAGAAACTCTTCCAGAAATCTATCCAACTGCTCACAAGGTATCTCCATTTGGATGTCTTAAAGTAACTCATATTCAATTTGTGGAAAATGTAATTCATTTTTTCCTCCCTTCCTTCCTACTTTTCCTTCCTTCCTTCCTTCCTTCCTTCATTACTCCCTCCCGCCATCCCTCCCTTCCTTCCTCCCCCAGCCAAGCAGTATCTTCTGTTCTCTTACCAATCACAGGAAATGGCATGACTATCTACCAAGCTTTCCAAGCTGGAAGCTTGGAGTCATTCTGGACTGTTACCTCCTCCTTAACTCCCATAGACAGTCAATAGCCAACTCCTGTCCCTGCTACCTCCTAAACCTTCCGTGAATCCTCACTGCCATTATCTTAATTCAGATCACCATATTTCTCACCTCATTCCTGAAATCACCTCCTAACCGAGCTTCTACTGCTAGGTCTAGCCACCGTCATAACAGACAAAGGGCTAATAACAATATATGAAGAACCATTACAAACCAATTAGAAAAAGACTAAGAACCAATAGAAAAAGAAAGAAAGAAAAGGGCAAGAACCAATAATTTATAGAAAGATGCTCAATCTCACAAAGGGAGTAATAAAATAAATTTGAAATAAAGAAAAATGAATTACCATTTTTTCTCTATCAGAGGCCCAAAAGTTTAAGGACACAGTGCTTGCAAAAATGTAGGAAATAGACGCTAAGTTGTATATTTTTGGTGTGAATGTAAATAGGTATAATTTCTTTGAAGGACAATCAGTAATTATAAGCAACTTTGTCAATATACACACCCTCTAAAAGGATGGATTTAAAAAACATTTTTTTAATGTTTATTTATTTTTGAGCGAGAGAGAGCACGTGCCAGCAGCGGATGGGGAGAGAGAGGGAGACACAGAATTCGGGTTAGGGTCTGAGCGGTCAGCACAGAACCCAATGCGGGGCTCAAACCCACAAACTGAACCTTGAGATCATGACCTGAGCCAAGGTCGGACACTTCACTAACCAAGCCACCCAGGTGCCCCAAAAGGATGGATTTTTTAGTTGCATTTTGACAGTTTTTTTTACCATGTTTTTTTTACCATATTACTTTTCAATAATAAATGTGTTAAATAATTTTTAAAAATGAACTCAGTTACCTCCTGTTGACAGCAAGACTGTCTCATTAGGGCAGCAACATGATGCCTCCTGTGGTCCAGCATGGAATAGCCTTCTCCAGCAGTGGTCCTGATTTCCTCTTCACATCACACATCCATGCTACATTTACTCCAGGGTTCTGATGGCATCTGCTTGGAGCTATCCACCCATTCATTCTTTTTCCTTCCTCCCTCCTCCCCCTTATTTCAGAGATAATTCAAGAGGACTGATGAGAATTTGACACAGGGACTCTAAAACTAAAGCTAATCAAAGTAATTTGTATTAATTTGCACAATTCATAATAACACATTTGATTATAGGAACC
Source organism: Panthera leo (assembly GCF_018350215.1). Taxonomy (NCBI): domain Eukaryota; kingdom Metazoa; phylum Chordata; class Mammalia; order Carnivora; family Felidae; genus Panthera; species Panthera leo. The sequence goes on from NC_056687.1 coordinate 65,997,481, forward strand.
ATACCATCTGAATTAAGCTTCTTTCAGGCTATTTTTAATTCATTTTCACTTCTTAACACATAAATATTGTAAAAGCAGTGTTCCCAGAGCACGGAAGATTGGGGGAGGCTAGCCAGAATTTAAAAGTGACTGTGGACAAGGTACTCTTCAAATTTGGTTTAAAATTCCTTCTGAGAATAAAGATTTGAAGAATCAAACTGATTAATGAGACCAGTAGTCTATTGCAATAACATAACCAGAGTTTGCCTTTTAATATTTGATTAACATTTGAGTAATACCCCAAATCCAATCAAGGGATTTGGCTGTAATTTTAGAGAAGCAAGACTTCTCCACAGAAGATTAAAATTAAGAAAGTGTAAACCTCAACCAACTGGAATGAGCACTTTTGGAAGACATAATTATTGGGGGTGTGGAGTGCATGGTATCTGTAAGACTCGGGTAGGGAGGCAGAAAGCAAGTAATGGTCATGTGTCTCCAAGGTGGAGCAGAATAGGTTTTAACCAGCCAACATTCACTTCACTTGGAAATGTCTGTCCTTATGGGGTATGTATCAGGTGAAAGCCATTAAGGCTGTCCAGTTAGACCTTGGCACCCTGTGCCACATCTCCAGGTTGACTTGGCTTCTCATGCAGGTTCACCTGCAGCCAGCCTTACCTGGTTTCATTCCAGTCTCATAGGACCTTCAGGGGCTTTAGGAGCCATTTAGTTTAACCTCTGCCCAATATAAGAATGTTATCTGGGAGCATCTGGGTGGCTCAGTCGGTTGAGTGTCTGACTTCGGCTCAGGTCATGATCTTGGGGTTCGTGACTTCAAGCCCCACATTGGGCTCTATGCTGACAGCTCAGAGCCTGGAGCCTGCTTTGGATTCTGTATCTCCCCCCCTCTCTCCCCTTCCCCATTCATGCTGTCTCTCTCTCTCAAAAATAAACATTAAAAAAATTAAAAAAAAAAAAAAAAAGGGAATGCTCTCTGACTTCTCATCATTTCCTACTCCAGACCCACCGTCCAGGATCCTTTTATTTTTTAATATTAAATTTTTAATGTTTATTTTTGAGAGAGACAGAATTCGAGCTCCAATGTGGGGCTTGAACCCACGAACCTGGATTCATGACCTGAATCCAAAGTTGGATGCTCAACTGACTGAGCCACCCAGGTGCCTCCAGGATCCTTTTAAGTAAACTTGTTCTGTCAGTCCCTAAGTAAATTTGCCCTCCCAGCTGCAGTCCCAAGGTTTTATTAGGAAAAACTCTTCAGACCTCTTTTAAGGCTCCTGAAAGCCAAATCGACTTTTATGAGGTAAATGGTTAATGTTCTCGCAACTTTATTTAGTCTTAATTCAGGGGAAGGAAAACAACACAATTACTATTTTAATTTCTTTATTTATCAATAGTATCCAAAAAAAAAAAAAAAAGGGAAGAAAAAAAGAATCAGGAGTTACAAAAACAAGTTAAATGCAATATGGAAGCCTACTAAATACAAATACATTTCACAAACACATAGGCAACAGAAACCTGTTCAAATTGCTGCTTGACATTTGATTAAAAACTTAAGTGTAAAGGAAAGACATTCAGACTTGTTCACACGGGCTTATTAGCAGGTGGAGAAGCCCTGCTTTCCCAAAACAGTGATGGAGTCCAGAGTCATGGCATGTGAGAAGGTTTCCATGAACACTGAATCTTAACAGACACTGCAATATATTAATAAAATCATATACACATTGAGAAAGCCCAAGGAAGCTTGCAGTCTAAGCCCTGTGCTTGTAGAGAGCTGGAGGAACTGAACCCAATTTAATCCTATTTGCTCCATACAAAGCTCCATGCAAGACTCCCCAAACTAGGCTATTTAGCAGCTTTCCATGAATGGTCATCAGATCGTGTGATTCTGTGGTGTAGACAATAGCGTCCATATTTACAGGAGGAATGCAGATTTGCTCTTGGGAATTCCGTGGTGCAGGGTAGGGTAATCTTAAATGGCAGCCACTGTCCTAAATGTAACTGGTGAGGAGACACTCTGGATTCTAGCTTTAAACAAACTGGCACGCCTGCCCTCTGTCTCAATGTCCAAGAGCTGGCAAAACTTGATCAAGGTGTGCTGTGGGAGCTCTCCAAGACAAATGGACAGGGAGGTGCATTTCAGAGTGCACAAGTAGGGCTCAAAGAGAGCTTTCAAATGGGATGTATCTAAAAGGTCAGAATTCTAAACAAAACAGAATGCTCTCCTTTCAAAGGAGAACAAGGAAACTTGTTTAGAGGCAATTCCACATTCAGCACAACGTTCTCAGTATTGCCCATGCAGTGCAATCTATACAATTCCCCATCTGCTTTCTGAAGATGAGTGCTTTTGTCAAGTTTTTAATCTTCGTTATTCCAAATGCATCTTATACATGGTAAATAGTGGGGTTAATCATCACAGAGTCCAAAACACAGGAACAATGGTCTTCTCCCCAATCACAGTTTTAAGACTCAATTTCCATTCCCTCCCCCCTCTTAAAAGGTGAAACCACCTTTTGTCCTCATCTTGAAAGGGAAAGCTATTTCTGTTTCCAAGAAGGTTAAAGATGGAATGCAAAAGTTTCAACAAAGTGGAGTAGTTCTCCTTCCCATTCTCTTCCTGGGCAGAAATTACCGGAGAGGGTACTACATCACCGCACAACCAGTGCAGCCATGCAGACTGAGGTCAGATTTGGTCATCTGGATTTTGGCCACCTGACTCTTTTGTTGCAACAGTAAGGTTTCATTTATCCTAAGGAGAAGGAAAGTCATAGGAACCTGTATCCTTCTGGACCAATGATCAGAACCAGAGAATTTGTAATTTATCAAATTGAGATTAATGCATTCCTACTTGCTCACTGAGGAGACTGAGGCCCAGAAATAGGAAGAGATAGGGCCAAATCACTCTCCTAGTGGTGAACCAACAAACATATTGACATCTAAGCACAGATATCTAAGCCTTGCTTGGCTGCACTTGTCTCCATTCTTTGGAATACTGATTTGCATGAACTTATCATAATAAATGGAAACAAATTAGCTTTTTAGATCTTAAAAGCTTTGTATGGAGATGCTTTGTATTCCCTGGCTTCTGTTTGAGGCACCTGCTGGCAGACTGCTGATCCACTGGAAGCCAGGGGGACACAATTCTGGGCTGCATCTAGTATGTGGCAGGGCGGGAGGAGTCTTGGTTATAGTGGTCCCTGCACCAGAAAAGAACCCCAAACTCTCCCTCCTTTGAAATGGCAGGACTACTGAAAAATAATTACAAAAGCTCAGTTTCTAGTCAAGAAAATAAAATATTAAAACACAACAATAATATAATGATAATAATTGAAGAATGAAGTCAACTTGCCAAAAAAAGTTTTACAGAAAAATAGCACCTTTGGTAAAAAGTATCTTAAAAATTTGGTTAGGTCTCTAAGGGGCTCAAAGTTATACAAGTATCTGCATCATTTGTGTGCACCCTCCCAGAAACTCCAAGCCTAAGGGACAACTGGGTAACGAGAAGGGTGGCTGTGTATCTAGAGGCAGTGGTTGGGACCATGAGAAGCACAGATGCTGGACGTCTATTATGCTGATGGCGACAGGAAGGGCTGGACGCAGAATGTGTTCCTCTCCACTGGGCTTCTGCCAGACCCCTCCTCTGGGGCAGCCTGCAAAGTTCTCTCTGGCATCATTCGCACTCCCTGCAGGACGTTTATAGCCGTGGCCGACTGTGGTTCAGATCTGCTCCTCTCCCAACCCTGATGCAGTTTCCTTACTTGTCTCCAGCCCCTGAGCACCATTTATAGTTTCTCTCAAAGCACTCCTAGAAATGAAGGCTATGGCCCTTCCCCTCCTCGCCAGCCACCCCCATTTCCTTTACTGCAAAACAAATAGACAAAATAAAACTCATTGCTATACAAGCAAATACTGGTGATTCGGCAATTGTAGCAGACACTTGGATATACTGAACTCAGCGCTGAAGTGAAAGAAGGTGCCAGGCTCTGGACGCCCTTCCCAGATGCCTCCTCTTTAGATCTCTTTGGTGCTCACTTTTTTGGTCTTTTCAGCTGTTTCCTTTGAGATGCAGGAGAAAATAAGCATTGTGAATTAAAAAAAAAAAAAAAGAATCATTGGTATCTATCTAGTCCTCAAGACTTTATATAGCATTGACAGATCCATGCTTGTGCTAAATTTTCATTCTGTTTGCTTGTCTGTCTCCTCTGTGGATGAGAAGAACCTGAGGGCAAAGATCAGGTCTTATTTTTGACATGGTCACATAGGGGCTGTCACTGAATTAGTAGCTGAGCCCACTTGAACGCCTGTGACACAACAGGTCAAACATGATTATCCTCATTTTAAAAATGAAGAAAAGGATACTAGATGCAAGTGCTACAAGATATTCTGGATCCCAGTCCAGAGAGGTGTTAAGAACAAAGGTTCTAGAGGCAGACTGTCTGAACTTGAGTCACGGACATGCTATTTTCTGGGGGACTTTGGCCATGTTATAAAAACTTCTGTGCCTCAATGTCCTCAACTACAAAGTGAGGGTAATAAAGTGCCACCTCTTACAACAGTGTCACATTTCTCCAAAGAAGCCTTTCTTACTTACGGCCAGTAAGCACATGAGAAAATGTTCAACGTCATTAGTCATTAGGGAAATACAAGTCAAGACTACAATGAGATGCCACTTCACACCCAGTACAATGGCTAAAATAAAACATAATGGACAATGACAAATGTGGTGAGTTTGTGAAAAAAGAACAACACTGCTGGCAAGGATGTGAAATGGTACAGCCACTTTGCAAAACAGTCTGGCAGCCCTCAAAAGATTAATCACAGAGTTACCATAGGATCCAGCAAGTGCACTCTTAGGTATATACCCAAGAGACCTGAAAACATAAGTCCACACAAAAACTGGAACAAGAATGTCCCTAGCAGCATCATTCATCATAGCAAAAAAGGGGAAACAACCTAAATATCAGCTGACGACTGGATACACAAAATGTGGTATATCCATACAATGGAATGTTATGTAGCCATAAAAAGGAATGAAGTGCCAACCTATGCTATAACAAGGATAGACTTGAAAACATAATGCTAGATGAAAGCAGTCAAACAGAAAATGCCAAATACTGTATGATTCCATTTGTGTATGTCCAGAATAGGCAAATCGAAATAGAGTTAGAAAGTAGATAAGTGGCCGCCAGGTGCTGGGAGAAGACAGAATGGGGAATGACTTCTAATGGGCCTAGGGTGTCTTTGTGGGATAATGAAAATGTTCTGGAATTAGGTAGTAGTGATGGTTGATGATCTTGTGAATATATAAAAACCACTGGATTGTATATTTAAAAGGGTGAATTTTATGGTATATAAATTAGATCTCAATAAAAAAACTAATTAGGAAATAAAAAACAACAGTGCCTGGCATCTAGCAGACACGGTTGGTTCTCCATCCATAGCCCCTTGCCTTTAGCAGTTCAGTACACGGGTACAGCTTCTTACTGCCAGCACCTGCACCTCTCTGCCTGAGGCTTTCTCTGGCTGCTGGAGCCTGCTTTGCCCACACATGTTGGCAGGTCAGAAATGCCAGGGAATTCATGTCGCTGGTGGCAGCCCTTGCCAATGGCTGATGAGAGTTTGTGTAGGAACGTGCCTTCTCCCTTCCCCCTCAGCAATGGGAACTCTGTTCCCAGAGATCCACAATAGGACTAAGCTCCACACGCCCACAGTGGTAACATGCCTTGGTAGACGCTCTTTATTGCTTCCTTCCCTTCCTGGGCTGGCTTCCCACCTCCCTGTCTAGTGTCTCCTAGGATTGCTTCCCAAATAAACTATTTGTACTCAAGTCCTTGCCTTAGCGTCTTCTTTCTGAGGGAACTCACATAAAACAGACATGTAAAAATGTTAGCTATTATAATCCACTCCTCACTGTCTACTCTGATCATTTCCCCACCCCAGAGGAAAGGAATTCCTATTAAGTTTTTTTTTTCTTCTTTTATGTGGTTGCACTCATCTGGAGACTCAAGACTGATGAAATATGGAAAAACAAAAGGCTGGGAGCTTCTGCTTAAAAAACTGACACGAGGGGGGTGCCTGGGTGGCTCAGTCAGTTAAGCATCCGACTTCGATTCAGGTCATGATCTCGTGGCTTGTGGGTTCGAGCCCCACATTGGGCTCTGTGCTAACAGCTCAGAGCCTGGAGCCTGCTCTGGATTCTGTGTCTCTGCCCCTCCTCTACTCACGCTCTCTGCCTCTCTCTCAAAAGAAATAAATTAAAAAACAAAACAAAACTGACATGAGGTTTCTATATTATGAGTGACAATAATGACAAAATGCATATAAAAACCATCAATAAATATGAGCAATTTTATTTTTGAGCATTATTAATATTAATAATTATTTTGAAATCAAGTATTTCATCTCAATAGTTTAGCAGCTCTTGTGACTGTTAGATTCTCTCAAAACTTAAGTCAGAGAGAAGGCTTGTATAACAGACCCAGTGTAGAGACAGGTGATCTGAGGCACAATGTCCTTTGTTAACTACATGGTAAATCAGGGGCAAGACAGGCCCAAGAGTCCAGCACATCCATGTTTTCTCTCCAGGCCTTTACCATCTATGTCAGTGAATCGCTATTCTGCCAAAAGCCTTTTCCCCAAGAAGATCTTCAACTTGATGATACAGAACCTGAACAGAATTCTTATTTATTATCTTCTCAAGTCTCCAGGAAACAGAACCCCTAAGTTCTCTCGGTTTTGAAAATCCCAGGCTGTTTTCTAACCAGCTTGGCATTTAACTGAAATATCTTTTATTGTGGTCCACATTCACTTATTTCCTGCTTGTTGCCCTCAAGGAGCTCACAGTCTTCAGGTCCTGGCACTGGTCGTGACAGGAAGCAGCAACACTTCCATAGACCATGCTCATTTGCAAACCACTTCCAACATATTTGCAAATCACCACCTGGCTAATTCTTGCTTATAAAGCAATTTACCAAGTTGTAACCTACATCTGTTGGGACCTGCTGGACCACACAGGACTCCATTAGGGAACTGTCCGTATCATGGTTTGATAGCATAGGTTTATCATTCAGGACCTATTGTATGGAACAGAGTGGCTCTTTGGACATCTGGAGCATTAGGCGATATCTGAATGGCAGAAGGGCTTAGTGGCAGCAGGAATACCTGAGCCAGCATGGAGTCTGCAACTCACCTGGTGCTTCTGGAGCTCCTGGACATATCTGGTCATCTCCTCCTCTGTCTGGGCCTGGGCCCCCTTCTGATTCTTTCCTGGAAGAAGAACCAAAGCTCAGGGCAGTGCTCACTGATAGAAGCCAGTTAGGGATCCTACCAATATCTCCCTTTTAGGCTCTCAATTTCATCTCCCATTTAACCTATGGAAGGAGAGGTGAACCGCCTGCATATCTCTGAATATGAAGTGTCCCAGTTCAACTGACACCTCCAAAGTAACACACTGTGAACCAAGCAATCTCTTCCACCCCCCCACCCCGGCCTCTGTTCCTAGTGTCTCCGACTGCTCCAGCACGTATATCCATGCCAGGCACTGGCCCTGCTGTAAAATCTATGGGGAATATCTGGGTCTTGACTCAGGACGTTCCTATGGGCTAGGGATTCTCAACCATTCACATGGAGAACTTTTCAAAATACACGTGTTTAAATTCCACTTTTAGACTCTGATTTAATTATTGTTGGGCACCAGGATTTTGTAAAGTTTCTAGGTGATTGCAATGTGCAGGCAGGGTTGATAGCCACTATATCTAGCAGTGTTTCCCAAACTTAAATGGTGATTAAAAAAAAAAACAACCCATAAAATATATCTTAAAAGTGGAGGTTCCCAAGCTGCTCTTTTGTGGGTTTGATTCAGTAGGTTTGGGATAGACTCTGTACATTTACCAAGTATAGTGTTTGCCGTCAGGAAACACTGCTCCGCCATGCCTTCCTGAGTTTGGCATTAATCACAGCAGTTTCCCTCAGCTGTGGCTCTACCTGGCTTTATACCTTGATGTCACTTTTTCTTTGCCCCATTGAGATTTCTGATCTAAGACCAGACTAACGTTCAGGTACTGACTCTGGAGTGCTGCCTCTACAATGTCCTCTCAGCTCCGTGGCCCACACACCAAGACATGCTCACCTTGGGGCACCACCATCTGTGGTGCTCTTTATACCCACACAGGGCTCTAAACCTGGCCATCCAGAGAGGGAGGACGAGCTGTCCAGTGTGGCTGTGGAAGTGGGCATTGTCCCATGGAGGTGATCATTTGGGTTTTGTCTGATGCATGTGATGGGGCTTATTATCCAGGTGATCAGGCTTATTCCATAAGGCAGATGTTTAACAACTGCCTATCTTAGAAATGGATGGCTACCTTTACAAAGCCAGGCCAGGAGCAGTTAGATGTGGGGAGCTACTGCAGGGGGTTTGGGGAAGATGAATGTAAGATGCTTCCTGACGGAGGCAGGCTGGGGTAGTATTTTGAAATGTTCTCTCTTGGCTTCAGTAGCTGCTGTGTACTTGGTCTGGATACCCTTAGTTTTGACTTCCAGAAATTTCTAGGATTTCTGTCTCTAAACAGCCTCTTCCTACTCTTCCATTTGTCTCTGGAATTGTGTTGGCTTCCTGCCTTCCCACTTTGAGAAGAGACTTGGTCCTGGGCAGTAAAAGACTAGGGATCCCCTGGTACAATTGAGTTCCATTTGTACTGTTGCTGCTGCCTAGGCTTCTTATCTAGAAAAACATCTTCTGGGTCCTTGACCTCTGTCTCCCAATTTCCTGACCTTCTTACCTGACCTTCCTGAACATGATCCTAAGACCATCCCGTTCTTTCTTGTCTCAGTTTCTTTAAGGTATAATTTTAAGTTCACCCCATCTGGTGGTTCCAGATTGGGGCTTGGTTCCTACTGACTTTTCTTCTCAAACCCAATGTGACTCTCTATTCTAGACCTGATCTCACCCTTTTCTGTCTTTCCTCTACTCCGAATTACACCTGTTTTTCCCCTATAACCTGGCTTTGATTCAAGAGTTTCTTTTGATCTTTGGCATCATTCCAACATGCCATTTGGTTTCTGCACTGGTCCCCCAAACTCTCTGACACCTCTATCTCTCTAATCCACCCTAACCATGTCTCAACTTTCTTTTTTTAGGCATTATCCAATTCTGTTAATTCAAAGAGGGTCTATGAACATTTTTCCTTTCTCTGCTGGATATAGGTGGCAAGCAGGAGTCATTTTGTTTTCCAACCACCTAAGTCTTTTACATATAAGATTTCCCAAGCTGTCATAAGGATCAAGTGGGTTAATATGTAGAGTGCTTAGTGGAGTGCCTGGTACATAGTTCTCACTAAGTATTTGCTTTCATTATTATTATGATGATTCCAATCTCACATCAACATTTGATCTTGCCCTGCGTCTTAAACCTCTCTTATGCCAAGCCTCTGGAGTGACTTTCAAACGTAATGCGTCTGGCCTAAGTGCTTTGTCCCAGTGCTGCCCACTGGGTGCTCCAACATTATAGGTTGTAGTCTGTCACTTGCTCCCCAGTTTCCTTGCTCCTGGCCACTGCCCTCTTCTCCATCATCCCCACCCTGACTTCTCTCATGATGAGTTCACAAAGGAAGCCCTCTCCCTGCCGTCCCTTCTTTCTGCCTGGGGCACAGCTCACCATCACAGGTCATGGCTGTGCAGACCCAGTTTCCACAGGCACAGACACAACGGTTACAGTCCACCTCGGTCTCTGCTCCATCTGCATATGTCTCATCCTCCAGGGCACACTCTGTTGGGACCAGAAATAAGGGGCAATAGTTTAGGGTGACAGTGGAACAGGACATCTTGGCCATCGTCTGTGCACCTTACCCTTTTCCCAGACAAGACCTGCTTCTGCTTAACCTTCAGAGGCACCATATCTGAGTAAATGATGCCATTGATCCAAAGATTGTTGGATCCTAACCTCAGCATAGAGTTGATGGGCTGGGGCCCAGTCTGGAATTGTGAAAGGGAATTTTCTTAGCAAGCTCTGGAAAGTTCCATCAATTCTATCTTGCCCCTCCCCCTGCCCCCTGCCAAATGCCCTCATTCCCTTCAACTCCACATATTTCTTAGGTTAAGCATACTCCTCTCTGGAGGATTGAAGGTCGGGTTGAGGCACTTGAGGAACTCTTGGAAGCTGAGTTTCCAGTCAGCATTTTCGTCAGACAGTTCAATGAGAGCATCAACACAGAGTCCTCTGAAACAAAACACAGGAGAAATGTGTCAGTAAGACCCTGAATTCACTCCCGCAGAAAGGACCTAAGCATTGGGATCACATACAAGTGGGGCCTCCAGAGGAGGCCAAGGAGACAACTGCTAACTGAGGAACTTTCTACATGCCTTCCCACAACTATCATCCAACCTGACTCCTGTGAGCATCCAGACTTTACTTGGTTATACTTGATGTCAGATCATTTACATTGTTCAAATGTTCTTCCAAGAAGACTAAAGTTTCCTGAATGGTTGTGTTCACTTTGATTGGCATATGTTTTCACTACCTGTGCACCTTCTGTGAGCAATTCCCTTTCCCCATGGTACTGGTCAAGTCAACCAAACTAGGAAAATCAAAACAGAAGGGAGACAAATAGATGATAGGAATGGAATATGGGATCTGAAAGACTATGGAGTTCAAGCAGGCATTATCACTATCACTATCTAGAAAGAGAAATGTTTAGAAAAGTTTTATGGAATCCTAGTTCCCTCACTCTCCCCTTGGCTTGGATGTGAGCCTTGGTTCAATCAGTTATTACCCAAATGGCCTTGAGCTAGTTCTTCAACTTTTCTGAGCCTGTTTTCTCATCTGTAAAATGAGGACAGGGAGCCCTCCTTAACTGGAATGTTATGAAGATCAAACATTGATCTTTAAAATAAAATATTATCTAATTTCAAGTTATCAAAATATGAAGGATTTTCAGATACTATATTCTAAGGCCATGGCATATTGCTAAGGGAGAATCATTCTAGAATCTGGGCTTCATGCTTTATATTTCTTCTGAACAAAAGAGGTGCTATTCCTATTTTTAATTCTTGCTGATGTACTGGAGCCACAGCAGAAGTTTCTTAGGGGTTAATTGTTATTAATATTTGCTCTGGAATAATATCAGAAAAGGACAGGGACATGCTTACATTTGTGACAGTTAGGGTTCTCTATATGAAATAACACCAATTATCTTAAAAGTCAGAACTAAAGCTATTTTAGACTTATAGTTGAATAATACGGTGATATAATTCCTTCCAAAAATTAACCATTAAAACATTATCATGACACTCAGAAACACACTTGCTCTGACGTGACCTTGATAATTTACTTTAAAATTACATTCTTCTATTCCTTGTAAGTTCTGGCAAAACAACAACTATTTGATCAGATACCAGTGGTGCTCAATATATTAGTTCATAATGTTCACAAAATAGACCAGGACAGAATTCCTGTTTTGCTTTTTACTTCTCACTGGCACTGGTGGCCCCTCTGCAGGTAGGAAGGGGTTCAAATCCCCTTTCCTATCCAGCCTTCCCCTCATGGGCCCCTCCCTGACCCCTCAACTGCACTCACCTAAGCAGCTTGTTGTTCTCCTGGTCGGCATAGGTAGTGATGTTGATGGCAGTTTCATTCTGCTCCACAAATTTCAGTAACTCACTGGAGTCTAAGCGAGAGTCACCATTATCAACGTTCTGGAAAGGGGATAAAGAGCACTTTCAGGAACATTTTGTAATCTGTCTCCCTCTCAGCTTGACCCATCTTTGGCTCTTGACCCATTCCAACCCTGCCTTGGCCTCACACCTACTGCAACAAAGGCTTGAAGACTTGGGGCCCCCAGAGAAGGTACCAGCACCCCAAGATGAGAGACTGAAAGTGTGTGGGCAGAGGCCACTGGGGGCCTTTCAAACCCACACCCTGCTCAGAAGGCAGTGGGAACACAGACCTGTGTTACCCAGGCACCTGGGGTGCTGGAGAACCCCCTGCAGCCTCATCCCTGACACCGTCCCACAGACATTCTCCTCTTTAACATCTGGGTTCAAGCCAGCCACCATACCCTGCTCTCAAACCTTGATGAACATTATGAATCAGATTCTGTGGCAGAGCCCAGGATGTCTATTTCTTTTTTTTTTTTTTTTAAGCTTATTTATTTATTTTGAGAGACAGGGAGAGAGTGTGCGCACATGCACACATGAGCGGGGAAGGGGCAGAGAGGCAGGGAGAGAATCCCAAGCAGGCTCTATGCTGTCAACACAGAGCCCAACTTGGGGCTTGATCTCATGAACCATGAGATCATGACCTGAGACGAAATCAAGAATCGGATGCTTAACTGACTGAGCCACGCAGGTGCCCCTGGATATATATTTCTAACAAGCTACTTGGGAACAACAATGCAGGCAACCCTCAGAGCTCACTCTGGGAGTCACATGACCACTTCTTGCTGCTTATTTCCCTGGCTTGCTGTCATGCTTCACATTCACACTGGTGCCCCTAACCAAGCACAGCAGTGAGAAGTCGCAAGCAAAGGCCCCGAGTTGATAACCTGCAGGCAGGGGTGGTCCACCCCTCTGCTCTGGGCCCCACCACAGACATGTGTAGGTGTCCTTGGCTTACCGACACAGGCTGTCCTCATGACCTACCTGACATCCCACGAGCACAAGGTGAGGGTATAGTGAGCTCAGGCATTATCCCCTCCTTGGCAAGGTGCTAAACCCAGACCATAGCCATTTGGGACCATTCAAAATGCCCAGGCCCTAGCTGCTGGAAGAGGGTGTCGATTTCAAGTTTCCATCAAATTCTAAGTTGGATGTTGCTGCCCTCCTAGATAGTTTCAATGGAGGAAAAATGTTTTTAGGAAAAATTCTTTCCATAGGCTGCCTCAGACTGCTGCCCTGGGAAATTATCAGCATTCCCATGTTACGTTGAAGGTGGCTCACCAGATGATATAAGGGATTCTGAAGAAAAGTCTGTCCAGGCTTCCCGGTAGAAGGGACTCTCCTTCCATGCCTGTCATGTGTCACATGTACTCTGCTATAAGGTTGTAAATCTTTCCATGATATACATAATGACAGGCATGTACAAAACAACTATGTCAGCCCTTGCTTAGTACCTTTTTATCATTCTTGACAAATTTTCTAGGAACAGGTCTCAGATGTTCCCCCTGAGGAAACTGCCCTTCACCTTGTGAAGTCTTGATTAATTAATGGAGAGAAATGAAATAAGCTTGGGCAGGAGTCATTCTTAGCAGTATAGGACTTTCTTGAATACAAACGTTGCAAGTGCTGGACAGACAGAAGCAGCCCTCACACACCCCAACACCATCACAGCTTGTTGAGAGTGAGAGTCTGAAGACGAGCCATGCAGCCATGGCTGCAGACCCAGTGCCAGGCAGTGCCTGGGGGCACCAGGAACCTGGTGGCTACAGACCAGCCAGCTCCCAAAAGGCAGTGCTGAGTGCACACAGTTCACTCAGGCCACAATCCAGGCCTGAAGCCGAGGGGAGGGCCAGCCTGTGTGCACGCTCATCTCACAAGGGCCCAGCCAGGTCTCCCCAGGCCAGCGCTGTATGTGGAATCCATAGGAAAAGAGGTCTGGTACCCACCCCAGAAACAGCCTGGACTGCCTGGAGGGGGGGGGCATACTTAGGGGGTTTTGATCTTGGACAACGAACCAACCTAATTCACTCAGCCTCTATTCAGCTAACCACTTACAAAAGGCATAGTACCTCTGTATGCCTGCAATTCCCAGCTCTGTATGTGATGTAGCACCCTTTTCTTCTATGTAACTGTAGGGTTGTAGAAAGGCGGGAAGATGTGTGATACGAAACCCATGCTTGGGGCTTACTGCAAGTTTGGAGACTGTTCAGAGGATGAGCTAGGCCAGACACTCACTCACACACAGCATCTGTGGTGATATGGGGAACATGATACCAGAGTCAAGGAGATAAGAAGTCTGGCTCCAATTCTGGCTCTGGCCACCAGGAGTCCACCACCGAGAAGGGGTGTGTGTATGACATGGCCATGAAAGGCTCTCTCCACCTGCCTGCCCTCTTCATTCTGTTACACTTTCACTTAAGAAATCATTAATGAATTACTAGGTGAAGTGAGAGTCTGGTTTTCATCTTATCCAAATTCTGATTAGATTTTCTTTTCAACTAATTTTGACGTAAGGAATGCCAGCTGGGTTAGAGGGCAGTTCACTGGTTCAGAAACAGTTTCTGTGAGATATCAGATCTCTCACCAAGAGACAGCTGTTTGCCTAGAGGGAAGGAATCTCTCTTTGACGACTGCACCACACAGGACTCCAATAATCATCAAAAAATAGATAGTAAAATCCCTGTTTTCTTAGAAGACACTCCCAGAGTGTCTGGGAGAAGCGAGCGTTGTGTCAGTCATGATGAAGCTTTATTGGTCGGGAGTGAGAATGCCCTAGAGGAAAGCCACTTTCTCAAGGGGTCTCACATAGGGGCCTGTTAGAGAAGTTACTGCCAGGACAGGTGGACAGGCGTCAAGGGGGGCGTGGGTCCCAAGCACTTGAGAATCAAATTAATAGCAGGTGTCACTGATGCCTGAGGCAGGGTGCCACCAAGAGGCCACTAAGAATGATTACAAGGTCCCAAGAGGCCCCTTGGAACCAGTGGCCTCCTGGGCCTTCATGGCCATGGCAAAGTCACTGTATACAATGACCTGGCAGGTGCTGCTCACTCAGCTTCTGAAAAATCAATTTCTTCAAGTTTCTTTCTGCTCCTGTGTGACTCTCCTGGCTCAGTACTATAACGCTTTTCTGTGTAGATGAGGAACCACCCTTGCCCCAAGGGCCCTGTAATGTTGGGGGGTTGACATAGAGGATAGACTGAGAAGGGCTGTGCTTTCTTGTCCACATGAACAAGAGCCAAGGGAGCTTGTTTCTTCAAACACTTGGAACCCAGAGAGACATACCTTCTGCCACAGGAGAGAGAGCTCTCTAAAGACAGGAACACAAGCAAACTCTGAAATGACCAAACATTCAGTACTTCTCTATCTGTAGGGTCCATTAATGTCAGTGAGAAAGAGGAATCCACAGACTAGGCTGGTGTTGACACAGAGCTGCCAAGAAATCCTTCATGTGCCTGGGGTTGCTCCTGAATGCAGGCAGGTTAGGGCTTGAGATGGCAGGCCCTGGAGGCACCTGGGAACATGTACATCTGCAGATGAGCATCTGAGGGCATCCACCCAGAGATGCGTGTCTGTAAGTAAAGGGAGCTTTTTGCTTATGTGGGAATGTGGGTATCTGAATGTGTGTCTGTGAGTAGCTGTGTCTCTGTCTGGGGTGTGCATCTCTCTATGTGGGATGTGTGTGTGCATGCTTCTGCTTGTGGTATTTTTATCTCTGGGTATGATGTATGTATGTGTGTATCTGTGTTCTTGTCAATCAGCTGGAAGAGCACCCTTCACTGCTTCTTCCAACAACTGTCTCAAGCTCTCTGAGAAATATCCATGCCATGGGAGCTCCACTCATTGCTAAATACTATTTCCAATCTTTTTCAAAGCAGAATCTCTCCTATCTCCAATTGGAACAACCTGTCTCTTAAACTAAATAATGGGACAAGCAATATCTAGGTTAATGAAAAATCCTGGAACCATGAAATGCCAGTCCAATGACTCTTCCTAGATGATGAAGCACTCTACAGGCCAGGGACAGTCAAGTTAATGATTTAGAGAAATGTCAGACCAGGTGGGAAAGATGCTGAAGTGGCTTAGGTATAGGTGAGATCAAAAGGTATACTGTATCAACAGCCAGCTCTAAAAGGTAAAGGGTAGGGGGATACATACAGGGTAGGGGGATAGAACCTGGCCACATACATGTACATTAGATCCCAAGGGCTCTACTGCTGGAATCCCACTGATCAAGCAGGCCAGAAAGCAACTGTCACAGCTTCATGGAACAATGGGGAGATGTGATCTGGTGATGGGAGAGGAAGTATCTCTTTGGGGCTGAAGAGTCTTTTTATTTTTATTTTATTTTATTTTATTTTATTTTATTTTATTTATTTTATTTTATTATTTATTTTTGAGACAGAGAGAGTGCGAGCAGGGGAGGGGCAGAGAGAGAGGGAGAATCTCAAGCAGGCTCTGCTTTGTCAGCGCAGAGCCAATATGAGGCTCAAACTCATAAAACCACAAGGTCATGACCTGAGCTGAAATCAAGAGTCGGATGCTTAACCGACTGAGCCACCCAGGTGCCCCTGGAGCTGAAGAGTCTTTGACCCCAATTCTGGATTACCTTAAAGTACTTGTCTAGGATTTCACTGTAGTTGCTGCCTTTAGAGAACCAGCCATCTGGAATGATCTCTGCTTCCAGCCACTGGATGATGCGACGCCGGAGCTCATCCCGGTTGGACTGATAGCAAACGACTGCAGGAAAAGGGAGTGAGGTCAGCTGAGCAGTGAGACCCCAATGTCACCCAGCATCCACTGCATGGGAGGTTCAGTGCCTGGGGCTCTGCATGTGACATCTCATTGAATTTTTACAGTACTCCAGGGACACGAGATTATCACACACATTTTACAGGAGTCAACCCAGGGTACACAATTAGAAAGTATCTAAGCAAGGATTCAAGCTTATGTTTCTAAAAAAATTATAAGAATTGAGAATATTGAAACAGAGAAACTATGTTGCTTAGGTGAGAAAAACGCAGAGCGGAAAAATAAAGGACTATTTTCATTAACTAAGGAAGCTGAGGGGGAAAAAAATCAATCAATCAATAAATAGCTCTCTTGGCTCAAAGATGAGCTGAAATAATAAGTGAATGAAGGAGCACATGACAATTTTTTATGCCACAAGATTTTAAATTCTCCATAGCTTTTTCCTTTTACCAACTGGGTCTATCAAATCTTCTCCCACTTAAAATTTTACACTGTCTGCATTATCCTTTGTCCTAAACCACAGAACACAAGGTCAAGAAAGGGCCATGCTGAAACCCTGCTCTGGACAGCTGTTCTAAGACACATGGCAATAACAGGTGGGACTGAGAGTTGGGTAGATGAGGTAAAAGAGAAAGGAAAGCCTTGACAAAAGGAAATTTCTGGAAGACAACACATGTTGGGATGTGAAAAGGGCCCTGAGCCAGAGGAATGTAAATCTGGGCAATTTTCCCCACTCTGCCACTTCTAAGCTGTGTAATTCAGGAAACTCACTTAACCTCTCTGAGCATCAATTTCCTCACCTATGAGGTCATTACAATAAGGTCTACCTCACAAGATTATTGCAAAGATCTGAAGAAAAGTATATGCTAAATCTTCTGTAACTGTAACAATGAAATTTTAATTTTTATTCATAGAAAATCATGGAAAAAGTCCTACTTGCATTTCCAATGATCCCCTTTCAAACAAGTTGTGCCTTCTGATTCTGTTAGTCCTGTGACATCAGCATGTCTTACAGATCATTGAAAGAAAGACTCAGTGGCTTTCCTGTCCTTTTAATGCAATCACTACTTAGCAAAAATGGACAACACAGCCAACATTCCAACCTAACCAGCTGCTTCAAATGTCAAGCACAAAAAAATGCAGTTTTGCAGCTTTTCTGAGCTGTGTTGAGGAATGACCAGTTCTGGCTCACAAGTTCTAACACACAGATCTTATGGGCTTCAGCAGGGAATGTGAAACACAAAATTCCTTCATGAAAAGAATTTCCTCCCTAAAATGCACACTGTAGGAAAAATAGACACTCACCTGGGCTGGCAGATGGACTTACAGATTTCTTCTCTGCAAGACAAAAGGAGAAAATGCATAATGCAGAATGAAGACAAAAGAACATGTCTGTGTTTTGCTAGGTTTAAAATCATCCCACACTACAGGGGCCACTTGCAACATTTTCATCATTTGGTCCTGGGTTCCTGTCTCCTTTCCTTCTTCCAGGGCCTATGAATGGGGATCTTTTCTTCCCTGCTTTGTTTCACATTTTTAGGCCACTGAGTTGCCCTGTAGTCTCAAACCTCCTCCTATTAGGTTTGTGGGGTAGGGTTGCATTGCTGGGACTTGGAGAATTCATATGGAATTATTATAGAGAGGGAAATGGAGTGGAGACCCACACACAGGAAACAGCTTGTTTCTCCAGGGCAGTTCAAGGCTGAGAGGGGCTGAGTAGGGCTGCTGTTTGGTAAGGAACTGGTATCTAATTAGCAAGGAGGTTGAGACCCCCTCCAATCTTATCTGAATGGCAGTGGTTTGAGTGCAAAATAGAGGAAATATATATAGCAGGGCTGAGAGGTGCCCAAATTTAAAAAGTGAAATTCACCTACTTTTTAAAAAGGTATAGAATTCATGTAAACACTTCCTTATTATTATTGACTATTGACATGGTCCCCTATCTACTGCAGAAAGTACTGGAACCCCCCTTGGGATTCTGACGCAGGAAACCCTGGGCAGAGGCCTGGGCTATCCAGTGCAAACCCAGTAGGTTCATGAGCGCCAAGAGGCTGCCTCTCCAAGTAGCTGGGTGGTCTCTGTGGCATCGGGTGCTGTGGTCAAGTGGAGAGGACTCTGGGCAACCAGGCCACACTGCTCTGTCCTCTGGCTCCTCTGGCTGGAGTTGGGAGGCACTTCTTACCTTTGCAGTGTCCGTCATAATCAACCTGGATTTTGGATCCAGTGAGGCAGGCGTCTCGATGTAACTCACAGTGGTTGAGGTAGGTCTTGCCATTGCTGCCGCACACAGGCCTCTTGTGAGGTTTGCATTGCTGAAACAGACCCGAGGAGGAGGTCTGTGCAGTCGGGGCACCAGCACACACATGCATCCACACGTGCATCCTGTGGGGAGCCTCCCTACTAGGGTCTAGGGTCTTTGTAGCCCTGCATGGCCCCGTGTTGATCCTGGCTTCGGGTCATCTCTTCTATTCAGTGAAGAAATAGACTGTCCTGACCCTATCAAGTTAGCACGGAGGGCATTTTATTGGAAGTCAGAAATTTGGATTCTCTGTCACTTTGGAGAAAGTCACTCAATGTCTCTGGACGCTCTAAGATCCCTTAAAATGCCAACATTCTATGACACAAAAGAGCCAGAGCTGAGAGTGGGGAATGTGCAAATCAAAAGGCAGGCAAACACACACACACACACACACACACACACACACACACACACACACACGAATTCTTCAGTTCTTCTGGGGTTTAACTAGAAAGATCTTTGCTTTCTTGCTTTGTATAGTATTTCAGAGCCATTTTGTTTTTCTCCTGATCTCACAATGCCTCTTATGAGGCTGGGGTGGGGATGCCTGGGTCTTTGTGAAGTACCACAGAGAATCATTATGGACAAGGAAATGGAGTAAAGTTCACCTGGCAACCCAGTTTTACTTTGGCTATTTAAAGGGCCATGGTCACAGGCAAGTTCAGTGTCTTTAGTTTTTTTTGTGGTTTTTGAAAGGGGGGAAGGAGGAAGCCAGTTCAGCTCAGCCCTAATAAAGGCACGGAATCAAGAAAGAGTAGATGTAGTGAGAAGAAACACAGAACACTGGAGCTAGAAGGTAGCCCAACCTCTCCAACTTTAGAGGAGAATACCAAAGCCCGGGAAGACAAACATCATTTAACTAGTATTTATTACTGAGTTCTTACTAAGTATCCTACATGCTGGACAAACATGGTCCCTTGCCTTCACAGCATCCAGTGGCAACTAATTTGCTCAAAATCACAGAAATACATGTGGTCAAAGCAAGACTAGATACTAGGTCTCCTAACTCTAAGTACAGGCTCGTGCTACCACACAGTGGCCAGGCACTCCTCTAGTGAGGTCCACCTAGGGTTCCCAATGGATCTGTTTTTCAGGCGTCTGAGCTGGGGAGACTTCCTTTCCGGGACAATGAATCAGGATTCTTCACCTGGGGACTAAAGCGGGTGTATTTATTTGCAGAAAGACAGATATATTCCTAGGCTTGTGTTGGCATGGTAGAAAGGAGAAGGAAGGACACATATCCAGGGTATTTATGTTTGCCTGAAGAGGGAGAACTTGTCAGAATCCTGGTTACAAAAGAAGTATTTCTCGAAAGCTCACACTGCTTTTTAAACTTCATTAAAAAAAAAAACAACACACAACCTTGTAAAGTCTTCATTTCATCTAGCATTTTTCTAAAAACTTGCATATCCTTTGACTTGGCAAGCCCTAGTGGGAATCAATCTTCTAGAAATAAAGGCAGCAGTACATAAGGATATTTTCACAAGGATGTTATTTTTTGCAGTGGTAAATGATCTATGAAACAACCTAAATGTCCATCTATGGGAAAATTATTACATGAATATGATTTTATTACAAAATATTTATTATGACTCCATTTTTGTATAAAATAGGGGGCAACCCTGTATGTGTATAGTAGCACAGAAAAAAAAAGTGGAGAAACTTATACCAAACCACTAACACTGGTCATCTCAGACTAATTGGATTTGAGGGTTATGGGGAAGATTATTAATTTTATGTTTATACAAATACCTGTATTATTTGACATCTATAAAGCAATTGTTAAATTTGTAACTTAAAAATCTTATAAAACTAAACATTTTTTAAAAAAAGAAAAAATATTCCTGCATTTACAGATTGTTTTTAATGTCTGGGATGAAAATCCCTTGTCTTTCATATAGACAAGGTAGGCTTTTTTTTTTTTTTTAATTTTTTTTTTAACGTTTTATTTATTTTTGAGACAGAGAGACAGAGCATGAACGGGGGAGGGGCAGAGAGAGAGGGAGACACAGAATCCGAAGCAGGCTCCAGGCTCTGAGCTGTCAGCCCAGAGCCCGACTCGGGGCTCGAACCCACGGACCACAAGATCGTGACCTGAGCCGAAGTCGGACGCTCAACCGACTGAGCCACCCAGGCGCCCCAAGGTAGGCTTTTATAAAGATGATGACATGGTTGGCACCGCTCTGCTGACTAGCAGCTCCAGCAAGGTAGCTATATTGGCCTTGGCTATTGTCCTCTGGCTCCTGGCCTCAGAACTTACCTCAATGCAGAGGCAGGTGGGCTCTCCCTTCTCTGTGACTGCACATTCCCGGCCAGCTCCACAAAACACATTGGCACAGATCTTGGATTTGCTTCTTAGTTCTTCCTAAAACACAAAATCATAACGGAAACCAGGTCACTGAGATGAGGGCTTCATGGCATAAGCCACTGGTGGCGATTATCTTTCAGTCTCAGGTCTTGGTCTGGAGTTGCAGCTCATGGTTACTGAAGAGTTCTGAAATTGCTAGAAACTGTCCCCAACAGCCAGCACCAGACTTGCTGGCACTGCTCCAGCTCAGGCCCAGCTACCTCTGAGTCCCTCAGATTGTTTCTTAAAGAGCAAGAGACTCTTTCTTATGTGTTTCCTTTCTTTTAAAAATGGTTATTGAACAGTCCTTAAACGTCAACACTACAGTATATAGCTATACAGGCACAGACTCTGTCCTCAAGAAGCTCCATGACTCTCTGAGGAAACTCACAAATCAAGAGACATTTAGCAAGCAACAGAGAAGTGCAGCAACAGGAACACCAGCAGCCAGAGAAGGAAAGGAGGGCAAGACCCAAATGAGACTTTCTGAAGATAGGCTGCCTTGACTAATTCCTAAAGAATGAGAAGAGTAAGCCAGGGAGAAATAGAAACATGGAGAGAAATATGGATATCTGAAGGACCAAAATCTCACTGAGTAGTGAATGATATTAAAGGTAATATCATTTCAAAAGGCAAAAGGATAACTAAAGCATCAGAAACATGCCTTTGCTATTATTCAGTATGGTCTTGTTCAGACCCTGTCCACATCTGCCTCTGGCTTCAAGACCAAGAGGGCCAAACCATTGGAGAGCCAGTAGAATTATCCTCAAACCACTTAAGGTCAGTCATTCCTGTTCAGCAGAACCTACAGGCAGGGAATGGTCCGTCTATGCCACTGAAAAGGAGAGCGTATGTAGACACTAATCTGTCAGTGACACATTCCTTCCCTCACGTTAATTAGTGGCTAAAAGGCAGCCCCACCTCATTTGTCACACAGGCCAGCAGCAGTGGTGGTTGAACAAAGGAGAATGTGATTCTTCCAGCCTCTGTCTGACTGCTGAGCAGGCAGTCACGAAAGGCCTCCGGGCTCCCACCCACTGGGGTAGCACTAGCTGTGACAAAACCAACAAAAATGACAAGAGCTGTGGCGGGGTCAGTAAAGGCAGAGATGGAACCTCAGATCCCACCCCTCAGACCATGTCTACTATGTCATGCAGAGAACTCACACACACAAAGCTTGTAATACTAAAATTCTTGTAGTCCGTAAATGTTTCATATCTAAGAATAGGTCAAAGAAAACAAAAAACAAAGTAGACGCTGAAAGCTGAGGACTGCACCCAATACAGCTAGTCTGCTGCCACCTGGAGGCTGCTTTGCAAACTCCAGGGTATTATTTTCTCTCCTGAGCCATCTTGCCTGTCATGCAAGGATCCCATTGGTCGAGAAACTCTTGCCATGCTCACATTTCATTGGTTCATATGCTGTTGCTAAACCCATTCTTTTTTGGGGGTGTTGCTAAGGAAAATTCAATAAAGCTGGCAGGCAGGGGAAAAAAAAAAAAGAGGAAGTAATCCCCAAAAGGCTGGGATGACTGGATAGCTGTTGTTTCCTAAACTGGGCATGGAGATAAAATCAAGCATGTATTCTCTGATCAGGGCGCTCATAACTGTCCCTGGGAAGGGAAAACAGCTCTAAAAAGCAAGAGGAAAAGGCTGCTGCTGACCAGTGTAACAAAATCTCAGATAAGACTACCTTGTCCTCTCCCCCTCATGAAACAACACTCGAACCAAGAGATACAACAAATACATTCCTAAAAAGGCATGCTCAGACATACATCTACGCTCAAACAACACACCAGTATACAGCTCCACCAGCAGACCTTTACCACTTAGCTATATGTCTGTACATAGCCACTTTAATTCTTTGAACCTCAGTTTCCTCATCTGTAAAATAGGGGTAAATACCAGCCCTGCCTCGTGAAGATGAAATAGTATATTTGGAAGGGCATCATAAACTGAAAAGCAAGCAGAGAGCTTCCTGCACAGTAGCCCGTGGCAGGTAGAGAGTTCCTTTTATCTTATGTTGTTGTTTTTAGTGAGTATTAAAGAGTAAAGCTTTGACTTCCAGGTTGAATTCAAACCAAGTCAATAGTTCTCAAAAATCATTTGAAGAAACACTCTTATTTAAAACGTAAAATCTAATATTTGAATAGTACAATTAAAATTTGCAAAATGTTTCACACTTATGATTTCATCTTACTGTACGAACAACATTGCAAGGAAATGTATAATATTAACCTCATTTTATAGATGAGGAAACTGAAGATCAGGAAGGTCAAGTAACTTGCCCAAAGGTCCTAATGCTAAAAATGAGAGGAGCCAGGATTCTAACCTGGATCTAGACAACAGGTGATTAAGTTCCCATTTATAAATACCTGGCATTCTAAGTGATTTTGATTCTATGTTATCTTATGTAAGCCCTATGATAATACCACAAGTTAGACATCATAACTCTCCCCATTTTACCAATGATGGAACTTAAGCCTTTGAGGTTAAATAACTAGAAAATGATAGTGCTAGGATTCTACCCAACCAAAGGGAAAGCAGCTCCTTTATATTTGATTTACTTTCATATCCAGAAAATTTAAGGTTTAAAGAGATTAGGACAGGAAAGTGATTTACATAATTAGCAAATATGAGAAAGTGCTTAAGAGTAGCTAGAGAGCTGGATTTGAGCTCCCACATCCCGCCTCTGCTCCTTATTTGCCATGGCCGTGGGCAACGTACTTTCTTTAAACCTCAGTTTCCTCATGTGTGAAATGGGAACACTAATCCCTGCGAGGGGTGTGTGAGCATTAAAGGAGATGAACTGCCTGCTGTACAGCTGAAAGCTGCCATTGTCACTGATTCTCAATTTCCTCATGGAGCGCCCGATACGACCTTGGTGGTCAGGTCCCCACCCAGCCTCTGTTACCCAGAAACGATACTACTGAGAGCACAAGGACTGAGTGAATGGAAAAAACCCAGATTCCTTCCCGTTTGAGACCAAAGAGAAAGGGGCAGCGCAGTCACACAAGCATTCCTCTTTGCAGGTGGCACATCTGTCAATAGGTGGCAATCTCTCTCTTTGTCTTGGAGAACTCAAAGCCGCAATGCAGAGATGCAGCCTTGGCTCCTGCAGTTCTACCCTCCCAGCCCAGGAGATGTGGAGCAGGAGGTGGGACAGCGGGGTGAGGCGAGCACCCCACAGGCACAGGCAGCGGTACAGAAAACCAAATTTTTGCCGACTTGGGAAAGAGTGTCCTACCCAAAGCTCCCAATCCTCCCCAGTTCTTACCATTCACAGGTGTGCTATAATGCAGAAAAAAACAATGAAAATTTTCTACCTAGAGGTGGCCTCTGTGTGGCATTGAAAGCCCTTATCCAAGCCCTTTCTCGGGGAATGGGAGGTCAGGAGCAACCCTGGGGCTCCCAGAAAGTTCCTGAGCATGGTAGATGGTCTTACCCCTCTGCTGAGTGGAGAACATCTTGCGAGAACATGCACATGGCATAAACACGCTCATGGAACAGGGCAATCAATGGCTGTCTGGTGGGCAGGGGTGTGGTGAGTAAGGCAGAAAAGAGGCAGGGCAGCAGGTGACATGGTGAAGGTGGTGCTTTGGAATATTAATTTGTGTCTGGTCCCTTCCAACTCAGAAATTTTAACTAAAGTGCAGGGCAGCCTGGATGGAGGCTGGAGGCAAGGGAACCCGCCAGGTGAAAGACAGTGAACTAGTGGGGGTGACAAGGACCTAGGGTCCAATGCTAATATTAATTAGAGCACCTACAACTGAGTGAGGCTCTTCACAGAGATCTCTGTCCTCACAACATCAGTACAAGTTTCCATAGTTTTACTCCTATCTAACAGATTCAGAAAACCTCGGTGACATACAGAGGCCACATGATGAGGGAGAGACTGAGTCAGGACTGGAAGACAGGTCAGCCTGAATCAGAAGCCTCGATATTCCCTCGCAGGGAGGGAACAGTCCAGGGAATAAGGCATGGGCAGAGGGGACAGCTACAAGGGCTAGCATAGGTAGAGGCTGCAAAGCACAATGCAGTTCTTTTAAGAATGAGGTCCCAAGCCTGTATTAGAATTTCATCTATGTATAGACAACCACACTGTCATATGGATATGCTCTAGGAGTGTGAGGTCACAGTGTATGAATCTCTAAGTCTGAGTGTACTTATGAAAATGTGATTGACTGAATGGGGCCAGGGGGCATGTTCTGAGGGTGTGAACACTGACATGTTGATAAAAGTCAACTGTATACTTGCTTCCAATGGAGAAACATTGGGTTTCTAGCTTTGACTTTCTGCATCATCTTCCTGACCTGCTGCTGTGCTATTTTCATTATGCGTCGCCAGTCATGCTTTGTTCATAAGGCAAACTCCCCTTGGTAAAAGACGGCCTGGGAACATTGCTAACTTTTACTGGGGAAAAACTTCCTCCCTGAGCAACTGTCAGTCATTGCATGGTAATAATGATACTTGATACTTGCACAGCAAATTTGACTCATCTGTAATTTTTACTATCATTTTTGATTCTCAAAACTCTTTAGGATAGCCAGGCAGGGGTTAGCTCTTAAGACACTGCCAGACTTAACATCCAACGATGAAGAAGAAACTGAGGCTCAGGGCTACATGTGACTGGTCCAAGACCTCACAGTTGCAGAGCTGGGTCCTGGCCTAGGTGTCCAGGCCCTAATTCCAGCCCTCTTTCCACAAACCACTTTGCCTCATTACAAATCAAAGCTAGAAAAGATATTGTCATGGATCCAAGGTCTAAAAAAATCAATTAGTTTTGCAATTTAAAAAGATCCTTTGCAAACAAAGAGCAAAGCAAGTTATTTGCAAAACCACCAGTAGAGGTGATGGTGTGCCTGAGTCTCCGGGCCGACTAGCATTAAGGCTGAACATAAACTACACTTTGAATGTTTAAAGAAAAAAAGTCTTCTAAAGTAAAAATCATTTTCTGGAAGAACACTGTGCTTTGGCAAGGGAGGAAGCTTGTAAGCAAAACCATAAAACTGTCAGCTTAATATATCATTATTTCACTAAAGTGAACTGGGTCAGCTGTGTACCCCCAATCCTTTTCTTCCTTCCCAACTTTCTTTAAAAAAAACAAAAACAAAAAAAAAACAGTCCTACTTATGCCAAGGTGGAATTTTGGCTCCACTTGCCACTATTTTGTGACAGAGCGGCTTTGTTGACGTGAGAAAGGCTCTCCTTGCTTTGCCAGAATTAGTCATGGAAACTTCACAGGAACACCAGGGCCCCTCAGATACGCTGAGCACCACGGAGCTTGGGACAAAGGAATTCACAGAACTGGGGAGAGCAGGAGGCCTGGGTGGGGCACAGGGTGGGACGTTGGCTGCTCCTAGCCGGTGTTCTGGAATGGAACCCAGTAGTACAGGCTGGAGAGCTTGAGAAAGCCAAACCTCTTCAGGACCTTGAAATCTAGCTGGAGCACCACGTGACCCTGTTCAAGTCTTTCCAATTCTTTTTCTCTGAAAAGGAACATGTTGCTGCATCCCACATATTCTAAGGAAAGAGCTGAAAGGAGTAGCAATTTCTAGCAGCTGTTCTGATGCACGTGGCCGAGGCCTCTGCATCTGCAGGAACGGTGTGCCTCGTGTATTTGTGCTCACTACCAGGCCCTCACCTCAAGGTTAATGCAACACGGCCAGATCCAGGTTCTGAGGAGCCTGGTAAGCTCAAACAATTTGAGACAGCCTCCATGAGAAAAAGAACACACGATTACGACTGTAAAATTGGGCACAGGGCCTTGGGAAGGGGCCTTGTGTGTAATGTCTGAAACTAAAGCTTGATTAGCTCATGGTAAATCTGACTCTCCATCAACCCTACTATGTTCTTCATAAACAAGAAGGCTTTGGGGCTTTTAGCCTACTGGAGCCCTCTTTAATATTTTATACATGTATAGCTTATCTCAAGTGAACTCCAAGTGCCTGCACATTTTGGCTTCTGACACACTCACCATGGTGCCCTGCCTGAGAAAATCCACAGTAAATGTTTTTTACACTAAATTTTACTGGCGATTTGCTCAAGTTAGTGTCAATGTCGGTGGCCAGGATGTCAGGATGTCTGGGGGAAGGAGTGGCTGGTCTTTATGACATCAAAATAAGGGATGCATCTCCCCAAGAGTATTAGCTTTAAGATAAAAAAAATCTATTATGGACCTGTCATTTAAGAATTACCTAATTCTGGGGCACTTGGGTGGCTCAGTCAGTTGTCTGATTTCAGCTCAGGTCATGGTCTCACAGTTGGTGAGAGCCTGCTTCAGATCCTCTGTCTCCCCCTCTCTCTGCCCCTCCCCCATTCTCTCTCTGTCTCTCAAAAATAAATATTAAAAAAAAAAATTACCTAATTCTCCCTTGTATTAATTCCTATGTTTAGCTTCTATCACAGCTTATGGGATAACATGTTCCTGACATTTTCTTCTCATTACGTGATAATGTATTTTGTGTCTGGAAATTACTACTTTCAAATTTCAAATGGGACAAGGCTGTTTACCTTAACCACTGTCTTTATTATCTTACAGATGCTGTCACAGTCACTACGTGTTTGCCTTGTCAAAGGGAAGGATCTAGACTGCCATCTTCCTAGGGGAGCCCTGTCACTTTCCCAGCTGCATATTCACTATCTCTGGAATGCCACCCACTCCTATACATAGACCTTTCTTGAGGCAGCCCAGCCCCAGCATGGCAAACAAGGTGATGGTTTCTACATAAGGGTGAGTTAAGTCTGCTATAATGGCCTTGTCTAGTCATAGTAGAAGAATAGCAGCATTTAATAAACATGAGTTAGAAATATGTTAAGCCTCTTCACACAGGACTGAGAAAAATCTCACATGGGTCTACCAGATCTGAGGATTCATCCCCGATGGCAGTGAGGAGCCTCTGCCTCCAGCACCCCAGGAAGGCACTTCTGGTCTCATGCATTCAGAGCATGGGCCACAGTGATGCGCTGGAGTGTCCCAGGGGAGCGCCATGCTGTCTCTCCAACTTAGGCACACCCAGGGACTCCACTCTGACGGACAGGGTATACCAGGCTCCCCAGCATCTGTCTACAGTTCTGAGTGATCCCTGGGAGCTCCCAAGATATCCTGTCTTTTTGTAAGGCCCCTAGTTCTACAATTGAACACTTCAGTGTCTTTAGAATTCCTTGGTGAGACCTTTCAGGCCAAACCGCTTTTTGCCCTGAATTAGTCTGATAGGTTTGATCATGGTATTCATTTTCCATCCTCCAACCATCTGCCTTTAAGATTTGTCCACTTTATTTTTTTTAGTTTTAACATTTATTTATTTTTGAGAGATGGAAGTATGAGCAGGGGAGGGGCAGAGAGAGAGAGAGGGAGACACAGAATCCGAAGCAGGCTCCAGGCTCTGAGCTGTCAGCACGGAGCACAACATGGGGCTCCAACCCATGAATGTTGAATTAAGCATGGATGCTTAACTGACTGAGCCACCCAGGTTCCCCTATTTATTTATTTTAAAAAAGTTGTTTTAATGTTATTTTTGAGAGGGAGAGAGACGGAGAGAGCACATGTGCATGTGTGCACATGCACGGGGGAGGGGCAGAGACTTGTGGGGGGGGACAGAGAATCTGAAGCAGACTCTGCACTGTCAGCACAGAGGCCGATGTGGGACTCCAATTCACAAACTGTGAGATCACGACCTGAGCGGAAATCACAGTTGGACACTTAACCAACTGAGCCACCCAGGCGCCCCAAGACTTGACCACTTTAAAGGATAATGTAGGTGGTAGGATAGTCCTTCAGTCTGCTTCAGTAAAGGCCAGGGCAAGTAACTAAAATCTATTAGAAAGCCTATTTGATAAATGCCTGTGAAAACACAAGAAGGATAACAGCCTGTGACCAGGGTGATGCAAGCTCCATGTAATAAACCCTGAAGGAGGACAGGACATGGCCTCTACCTTCACAGGAGTTTCTAACCTCATCAGGGCGATGAAACTCAGAAATGCAGATCAGCACAGCCCTGAGTAAAGGAGGTTGAATCTAGGAGATGGAGCTTCATGGATGAGAGGGGGACTCAAGTGAGCCCTAAAAAGTGGTAGGATCTGGATAGGAAAACTGTAGGTTTTTGAACAGGAGGGTCTTAAGACCAGTTCAGCAGTGGTACATGGGGAGAAGTGGGTGAGGAAGAATTTGGGGGCACAAGGAAACAAGGTAGCAAGTGCCGGGGATGATGAAAGTCTCGTGTATGGTGGTGGCATAGATACAGAGAAAGGAGGGAATTCAGGAGAAAGTCCTAAAGAACAGTGAGGTCTGGCCACATACCAGATAGGAGAGAGGAAGGTGAGAAACCAGGGAACCAAGATCATTGGCTTTGAGGGTCTGGAAGTTTGCTAGTGTGTCTGCCAGAGATGGAGACCAGGCAGGGGCTGAGCGGGGAAGGGGTCAGTGATGATGAGTCAGTTATGGACTTTAAGTCTAAGGCAACAGTAAAACATCCCACTGACAGTTGAAAATAAAGGATTAGAGAAGCACATCTGGTCATGATCCATGTAGGAGTTAGAAACAGGGCCAAGAGAACACATGAGCTCAGGAAGAAAGGGTGGAAATGGAGGGCTGAGGGTGGCCAAGAAGCAGGAAGAACAGGTTGCTAGCAGCCCACATGCGGGGGGGGGGGGTGTCTCTGCAAGCCAGAGAAGGTACCTTCCCCTCTGGGCAGATGCGACCCCAGACCAGGCTACAGGGCTCAGTAATCAGTGCAGGTTGGACTTCAGCCCCCTTCACCTCCGCACGCAGTGAGCAGCCTGCACAACTGTTACGAGGGCTCTGAGGGCAAAGCAGCCAAGAAAGCAAAGCAAGCACATTCAGAAAACTGGAAGCAAAATCAGGACGTCTAGAGAGCCGGATGGTGATGAAACAGGTGATGAATGCCATTGTCTGAGAAATGATTTGGCAAATGTTGGAATGAGACAGCAAAAAACACAACACAACACAACCTTTAAACCTCTGTGGAAACCTGAACCAGAGGCCAGACCAGACAGAGGCAGTGAGGTCCTATGTAACGAGAACTGATACAGGAACCTGGAGAGAGGCCCTGGACACATGTCTCTCTGCTTCCAACACTGTGTGACTTAGGGCAAGATACCCGAGAAAGGGGCCTCAGTTTCCCCATCTATAAAAGGAAAGAATTGTAGATGATGCCCATGTCCCTTAAACTGTTAAGATTCTCTTAACTAGAAATCACAGAAATTTGCCATTTCAGATGTTCCTGAGTATCAAACTTTAATCTCTCAAGGAAGTTAACCTAGACACCCAAACTAGAGACTGGTTATGGATAGTCTCCTGAGAGTGTTTCAGGGTCTTTGTTTGGTCTGAGTGGAGGAATTAAAGTTGACCAATTAAAGTTGGTCTGAGCGGAGGAATTAAAGAATTTTTGTAAGCAATGCCTTTTCATTCTCTCCTGGGTCATGACAGAGGAAATCAGAGGAGTAGTAATGGGACCCCAATTGAGTGGCCTGATTTCACTCTTGGTTAACTGCTTGGAACCCTCTTCTCCCTTTGAATGCCATTAAATGACATTTTTATTCTATCTGTGTTTGCCTTGCAAGAAGAAAAGGGAGAGAATGGCTAAAGGAAATTCACATGAGATTCACAATTCTTCATTCCTGCCAAGAACCTGTCACTGAAGTATGTCTGGGACTGCCAGAGCTCACATTTACTCAGCATCCATGCTCTAATTATTTCCACATGTAGTTCAAGGCAAATGGTTGATTAAAAGTTAAAAAAAAAAAAACACCCCCACACCTAAATCCCAATACCCTCCACTAAGAGGGGAGACAGCTCCAGGGCAGCTATGGGAGAGCTCCGAGAGAACTGGTTTTGGAAGTGTCCCCTGCAGTGCTAACCACATCTGGATCAACATCCCTGCACATCCCCAAGCATTCCCGACGCTCCATCCCAAGCCAACTCTCCACCTCCCCAAGGTTCCCCAAGCACTGAACCAAACAGGATTCACATTCTTTGAACTTCTGAGTGGAATGTAGGATTTATTCCTGCTTTGGTAGAAAGCAAAAGAGGTATGGATATAGGCTAAGAGCTACAAGTTCTCCTCTCCATCCCTTTTTCCCTGGGCTCTACTGAATTTAGGTAGACTCTGGGTAGTTCCCGATACCACATACTAGAGAAGGAATCTAGTGTGCAGAGAACGTGGGTTCCTTCCCCAAGCTGGAGAACAGTCCCCACATCTGCAGCTCCTTTCCATTATCCCAGTTTGCATGTAGCTCCCCCTAAAACTGACAGTTAACCCACTATTCCCCAAGGTGGTCCACATGACCTGGCATTGATTCAGATGGCTACTGAAATCTACTTGGCCGCATTTAACGCTGCCACGTTAACTTTGGCAGTGACTCAGTCTTCTTCCTGTCTCCTGGGTGATTTCATTGTTTATGTGGGCTCAAGATCCTTGACCTCCTCACCTCCAGTAACCCTCACTTCTAAAGTCCTCTGGCTACAGGAAGCTTTAGGAGGTTATCTGTGAGTACAGCAGGTAGCAGCGGCAGGCCAAACTGAAGGGTACAGGGCACCTGAGGTCCTACATTTTGAAATGAAAACTCATTACCCTTTGAAAATGTCAGCACCATGAGGGATTATCAGATGCTTCTTTAACCTTCAAATGGGCAGAGAATGTCCCACAAGACCAGCTAAAGAAATAATGTCACCATCTGGGAAGGCTGATTGATTGTCTGAACTACACAAATTCTTCCTGTCCTTCAAAGCTCAGCTCGAGTTCCACAACTCCATCCTCGGTGACCTTTCCCTCTTGACTGGTATGAATTGCTCCATCCATCTCTGAACTCATTTTGATCACTTTTTAGAAAATTTAATTGATTATGCAGAGTTCGGCTTCCCAGCTAAACCCTTAGAGAACAAGGCTTGGTCCTGGCATAGTGCCCTGTGCCACTCAAGCGACCTTTGTTGAAAGTATCAAAGGGTGACTGAGACACACAACCCTAAGGCCCTACGGCAGGGTCACAAAGCCCCCTGGGCCAATTCCTCTCCTGGGGCTGCCCCCTTTTAGGATCAGGTTTTTTGGGGAAATAGCCTAAGACACCACCCTTCTTCACCTGGCAATAAATATTCAGCCTGGAATTCCCTAATGAGAGATTATCTTAGACCCACAGAAAGACACTGGGGCGTGTGTGTGTGTGTGTGTGCGCGTGTGCACACGTGTGATGGTGAGGTGGACAAGAGAGCAATGGGGGACTGAAATGGCTTTCAGTCATTTCCTTTGTTCACAATTAATGTATAATCCAGCAGATATGCTGAAGGAATGACAAGGTGCTTGGGGGAGAATAATGGAAGAGGAGGCAATGTGGCAATACAGGGTACCTCGTGGGAAGGCAAAATTGTGTGGGACTTCAGAGTGTAGGGTGGGGGTCATCACCGAGCAGCCTCACACCTTGATGACCTACACAAGGGAGAAGTAGAGACAAAAATAAGCAAGGATGGCAGGCCAAGAGAAATTGTGAAAATAGGCCTAATTGTGAAATGAGGCAAGGCAGCTGTTTTATGCTCACTCTCCTCAGGAACCCCATTCCTACATTGTCGTATGAAGTAGAAGGGAGGTAGAAGGTACATGGTCAGTCTCCCTAAACATGAGAAAGAATAAATTGCCTTATTCTACCCCTCCCCCGTGTGCCAGCATGTTCTGGAGGTTTCCAACCACTCCCTTCTGGCTCATCTACGAGGCTGACCTTACAGCAGGCTGGAATACACTGAAATGTGAGTTGGAAGGGCTAGGCTATTGCTGTGCCCAACTGTTTTAGTTCCCAGGGTGCTGGGCATCTTAAAAGGAACTGTGATGTCCAACCAAGAGCTGAGACCATTTGACAGACGGAGGGGGCAAGAGGGAAGATAGCAGGGAGGTTAGGGTTGACGGGAACAAAATGGAGCAGAGAGACCCAGAGACCCAGCAGAGCATAACAGTGAGAGTCTACTTTAAAAACACAGACAGGGGCGCCTGGGTGGCTCAGTCGGTTAAGCGTCTGACTTCAGCTCAGGTCACGATCTCGCGGTCGGTGAGTTCGAGCCCTGCGTCGGGCTCTGGGCTGATGGCTCAGAGCCTGGAGCCTGCTTCCGATTCTGTGTCTCCCTCTCTCTCTGCCCCTCCCCGTTCATGTTCTGTCTCTCCCTGTCTCAAAAATAAATAAACGTTAAAATTTTTTTTTTTTAGAAACAAACAAAAAATAAATAAATAAAAACACAGACAAAGTCCTGGGACTCTGGGGGCAGTGTGGCTGCAAAGCAGCTGTCAAGTTTCCAGCATCCCAGCAATTATTCTCCAGCCTGTGGAATGCATAAGGGGTTAAAACCCAGCAAGAAACTCCATGCTAAATGAAGTCACCATATGTGTGGCTTGGTATGGTTCTAGGAGAAGCAGACAGATGTAATTAGAAGTTCTTAAGACACTGTTGCCATGGCAACTGTCGGCCAGGAGAACCTGGAGTCCGAGGAATACAGTCTTCCAAGGAAATGCCAGAGGCAGGTGGTGTTCATCATCCTCAGGATCCATGGGCAGGGTCTATTTCTCCCCCTTGCCCAATCCTACACTCTTGAGGACCCTCCCCATCCAATTCCTCTTCACCCCCACTTCCTACACCCCAGATACACACCCAGAGCCATTCCAAATGCAGATGAAGCGCTCCCTTCAGATGGCATCTGAAGGAAGGAATTAAGGAGAAGTCAATTCTTGGGAGGATGTGTGCAGGTGATGATGTTCTCTGGGCAGTCTCTGGTCCCAGGAGCTTTCTATTTCTTAGTGTGGGGATCAGCAGGGGAAGCTGCAAGCTTACTTTACATATCACTAAGGAGTCTAGTTCCTGCATGAGGCGGATGCTGGGTGGGTACCACAGGACAAGTAGGGGTATGTGAGCTTGAGCAGAAGAATGTCTGCTCTTAGTAGGGCAACCAAACATTTTATCAGCCAAATTGGAATATTTTTGAAAGCAAAATGGGACCTTTAAAATAGACATACTTGGACAATAGGCATAAACTGTGACATCTGGTCACCTTAATTAACAGGCTACCTAAGGGGAAAAATTACTAGTTTTATTTACAGAGTGAAAATTCTAACCTGGTGTCTATGAGCCCCCAGAAGCCCAGCTACAGATTTGGGGACTTGATTTTCCTAGGACATAACCTAGGAAAGATGAGAAACTCAAAGAAAGTACTACTTTGGGCATGTGCTTCCCCCTTGCGACCTTAATCTCCCTTGATTCAACTGCCATATGAGGATGTTCGTGGGGTTCTGCTCTGCAAAGCTGGAGAACCTGGGCAAACAGAACCACTTTCCTTCAAAATCTTGGTCATTACAAATCCTTCCAACTGCTTCTCTAAAGAGAAAAACATTCATTTCACGCATCATTGACAAAGAGAGATGATTCTCTATGGATTTATGGCAATAGTGTAGTCAATAGACTGGGATCATTCCACAGCAGAGAGACCTCATAAATCTCTGCCTGAAGAGGGGAGGTTTCCAGGTGTGCATTCTTACACATTCCTTAACAACTGAATCAAAAACAGTGGCTCAGGATTCTGTGGTCACAAAACCCAGAGAAGGTTTAAACTCTCCCAGGGAACCAGCAGAAATGACTGTATTTTAGGCAGAATATAACCAGCCCAGAAATTATGAGAATGTGGTTCAGCGACAGCTCAGTTACAAAACTGTGGAATGTTTAGAGGGTAAGGCCCACCCAGGGTGCATCCCCTAGTAGTTTCTCAGGGACTTTGGGAATCACAGCTATTTTATAAAGGTTCCTGGCAGCTACAGGACAAACGTGACTAGTAATGGTCCTCTTCTATCAACCTTGGCTCAAGGCTGGGAGCCACTGGGGCTATCTTGTCTTATTTGCCTGACCTAAATGCAGACAGGTCCTAGACAGTAGGGTGCAAATCTCTGAGCTTAATGTGGAGCTTCCCCAAGATTTCTGGGAGGCAATAAGGGGCTCCTTACTACCTGTAATCATCAATGAACAGCACTGCTCTCTGCTGGGTACGTGTGCCGGGAAGTTTTGACATCCACTGCAGGTCCCCTGGATTTTAAGAGTCCAGTTTAGAGGAATATTAACCTTTCTGGAACAAATTAAGAACTACATAAAATCAGTGCTTTTGAAAAAAAGCAACACTGCAAACACAAGTTAATCTGTACTTCCTTAGCATTGTCCAAAGTAGAATTGGACAAAACCTATTTCCAAGCAAGTAACTGAACGACAAAATACCAAACATCAGGTTGGATGCTGGGGTCTCAAGGAAGAAAGCCACATGTCCTTAAGAAAGTCACATGACAGCATAGCCCATGTCCCTAAGCTGCTGACAGTTTAGATGAGGAGATGGGGCGCAAATACACGGAATTTTAATAACAACACAATCTAATAAGTAACAACTCCAGGCATTGGTGGAACTACATGTGATATACAGTTAAGTGACAAGTCTCTAAAGCAGCAGTGTCCAACAGAAATGTAATACCAGTCTCACAGAAGATTTGCAAATTTCGAGCAAAATTTTAGAAAGTCAGAAGAAACAATTATTTTAATAATTTGTTTTACTTAAGCCCATATAGCCAAAATATTACCATTTCAGCATGTAACCAATTAGTGAGACGTTTTACATGCTTTATTTCATATGCAGTTCGATACCTGGCATGCATTTTATACTTATAGCACATCTTAATGGGACTAGCCACACTGCAAGAGCTCAACATCTACTTGTGGCTGGTGGCTTTTCCTACTGAACAACCCAGCTCTAATAAGTTCCGAGTGCTGACATATTACTGAGGACTGAATTGAGGAGAGTTTAGGTAGAAAGAGTAAGACTCTCTTTAACGAGGAATGTCTTGTAAGTGGTGTATATAGTTGAAGTCAATGGATATCTGCATACCTGGGTAAGACAGCATGATGGGCTACATCTGGGACCAGGACAGTAAGGTAGTGAATAGCCAGTCCTTTGAAAATGGGCAGGCATCCTGGCTACTTAAGCTTAACTGACTCTGCTTTTAATGCCTATGGATGAGTCACTCGACCCTTCTAGCCTCTTTTATAAAATAAAGTATGTGCCACCTCCTTTTGTACTTTGTATGGCTTTGTATTTTGAAACTTCTCTTAATACTTACTTCTTTTTTCTTTTCTTCTTCTTCTTCTTTTTTTTTTTTTTTTTTTTTGCATAAGAGACCATGGATAAATTTGGCAATGTAGTGTATGTTTCTCAAAACCTTTTTTTTTTTTTTTTTTTTTTTTTGTTTTTTGGCTCAACTGCTACATGTTCTTGCTGTCAATTTTCAATAGTATTACACTTACACACACACACACACACACACACACACACACACACACACACACAATTTTAGTGCTTTGAGATTAAAGTCAATGAAAATATGCACATTCTATTCTTCTTGAGACATTCCTGCCTTGCATTCTTTCCCTGGAGCAGGGAAGTCACAGCTTGGGGGAAGGAGCTGTAAAACCTACTTGTGCTGGCCAATCAGGCTGTATCTGAAGCAGGGGGCCCACCAATGAGAGACTGCCAGGTATTAGACTCCACTGTAGCAAAGCTCCCTATTTTTGCAAAGATTAAAATCCTGCTAGACTTTCAAACTGTACCCACAATGTACAAAGACCTCCTTTTCTGTTCAATTTGTGTTCCCCCAAGGACTACATTAGAAACTCTACACAAAAACCTTAGTAGGTTAGTTGCTACAGATTATCATTTGCAATAAAAACACTAAGTATTATGTAGCAGTTTAGTTCTCAAAGCTCTGTTCTTCATTTTTAACTGATTAAACACGAGAGAAATGCCACATATTTAACTGCTTTTGGTTACCCTGACTGCACTGAAAAGTGGCCAACATACTCTGGAAGTCAAGAAACTGGTCTACGGTCAAGAGCAAGGGATTAGAGAATAAGGTGCAGGTAAGTAGGAGTGTCTACTCCCTAAGACCCGACCTACTGCTGATCACTGTGCCCTTGGTGGAGCCTTCCCCAGGATAAAAGATCCTCTGAGATCTAATGTGCAAATCCAATGACACTGTTTTGCCCATTCAAATGAACAGGGCACAGTTGCCATTCAAATGAGCAGGAGACAGAGCAAGAGCAGAAAGGATCCCAAAAAATAAAGGTCTCAGCATAGGTCTCAGCAAATGTTGAGGTCAGAAAACAAAGTGACCAGAGGCTTTGGGGCAAAGAACCACCGACAACAGAATTTAATTTAATGCTTTACTTTATATTCCTTGGGATATTAGTTTACTCTGGGAACGATGCCCAGTTAAATCAGAATTGCTGATCATGGAGGGAAAGAATAAAAACACTTACTATTCAGTAAGCCTCTGCTTATATTCCACCTTCACCTGGAGCTGAATCAGAATCCAGGTGTCAGACTAAGCAAGCCCAGCATTACTACCATGTCCAACGTTAAGCAAAGTGTTGATGAGCAGATGCTATCAACCATCTTCCCAGCTGCACAAATACTTACAGAATCTGACACGGAGATCAAAAATTACAGGCAGGATATCATGCATCTCCTCATATTATGTAGGAGATATTTGGATTCATTAATTAACCCATTTGACCAGTGGATCAATTCAACAAATATTTACTGAGCACCTGGTATCTGCTAAGTTCAGTTCTAGGTGCTTGGGATTCATTGGTAAATGAGATGGAGAAGGACTGAATCTTGAAGAAGTACATATTCTAGAGAGAGGAGAGTGAAAAGAAACACAATGAACAAGGTCGTTTCAGATTGTGATGATTATTTAGAACATAGGATATGTTTGACAGACATCTAGGAGAGGGGGCACCCCTTAAACTGAGTGAGGGAACGCTCTCTTGAGCTGAGACCTAAGAATGAAAGGAGCAGTTCAGATAGCAGGAAAAAAAAGTGCAAAGGTTGTGAAGCAGGGCGAAATTTGTTATGTTTCTGGAACAGAAAAAGCCCAGTGTAGCTGCAACATAGGGTCTAGCAGGGAAAGCAGTGAGAGATTAGCTGGGAAAAGCAGGCAAAGCATGGTGCATGTATGACCTTGTACGCACTGATAACAACTTTGTATTTTATTCTTAATGAAATGGGGAACACTGGAGGGTTTTTACACAGTGATCAGATACGTGTTTCACAAAGATTGCCATATAAATTTTTTTTTTAACATTTATTTATTTTTGAGACAGAGAGAGACAGAGCATGAACGGGGGAGGGTCAGAGAGAGGGAGACACAGAATCTGAAATAGGCTCCAGGCTCTGAGCCGTCAGCACA
The DNA here is from genome assembly GCF_018350215.1 of Panthera leo. NCBI lineage: Eukaryota > Metazoa > Chordata > Mammalia > Carnivora > Felidae > Panthera > Panthera leo. The sequence continues at coordinate 66,035,788 of NC_056687.1, forward strand.
GAGCCTGACGCGGGGCTCGAACCCACGGACAGTGAGATCGTGACCTGAGCCGAAGTCGGACGCTTAGCCGACTGAGCCACCCAGGTGCCCCAAAGATTGCCATATAAAGAAGTAGATGGAGAGAGGCGTGAAGGAAAAAGAGGTGAGCAGCTAAGAGGCTACTGCAATAGTCCGGGCACAAAATGATGGTGGCCTGAAGTAGGATGGTGGCAATGGAGACTGATAACAGTCAAAGAAGAGGTTATATATTCTGACAGTAGAGCCAGCAGGACTTGCTGATGGGCCGAGAATGGATAGGAAAAGTGAAAACTCCAGAAGAAGACTCCTGGGTACTTTGAGTTGATAATCAAAAAATACCCCAGCCAGATTTAGATAGATATGGACATGGCCATACCACCATCCAGTATGGAGTCACTCCCAGAAGGATCTTCCCTTGGACTGGCCCTGGGGTCCAGATAGGTCCCATGCCTTCCCCATGCCTTCTCAGTGAAATTGCATTAGTTAGGAAGTGGGTTCAACAACCCACTAAGACCTGGAGTCAGGTGTAAATGGACTCTGCTTATGAAAATCTGTTCAGAACTGACCCATGTTTCCAAATTGTTCCATGGAACACAGCACTGAAATACTAATGGAATATTGGAAATGGTGTTCAATGGCAAAATGCCTGGGAAACACTGCTTATGATACTTTCCTCCTAGAAAAGAAAATAAATAATGCACATGAACATTGTAAGGTTCTAAAAAATCCTGCAACTAAAGAACCACTTAACCTAGCACATATATTAGCATCACTCAATACAGTTTGAGAAACATGGGTCTAGAATCTGTATGTCTCTCCCTGCAGTTTTCCTGTGCCTTAGAATTCAAGCAAAAACATCAAGAATAACAGCTACTATTTACTGAGCACTTACCTTGTGTAAGGTACTTTATATCATTATCACTCTTGCTATATACTCTATATACAGGTGCCGTTTTAATTTATAGCTTTTACATTATCATTTGTTCTTGTGAGTTTTGCCTACAGACCATATGTTCACTTCACAAAAGCAGACATATCTTCTCTGATTGTATAGATCAGCAGTGTTCATTCATAGTATTTCCTCATGTAGCACATAAGATAAAGACCAGAAATTCTCCACTTTATCGCCTCATACTCATTTACTTACCCCACTACAAGTAACAGTGAGAATTTCTTACCCTCATCACTGCCTCTCTCCTCTTCCTTCAGGCCTCGTCATCACTAGTTTCCTTCTTCCTATTTATTCCATTTATTTCTAAAACAAGAATTATTTGGGGGCAGTTCACATGCTTTGAACACTCTTGGGCTTAGAATTCCCTACTTTCTGTCTCCCTTTCAAAGAAAATATCATGATATTCAGAATATGGCTATTGTCACATCTAAACCTAGGGATTGGTAATCTAGAGCTCATTATTCTCAGCTGTCTGGACACACACACACACACACACACACACACACACACACAGGCTCATTTCACCAACCTCAACAGAGAGAAGATTTTCTCCTGGAGAAACAATAGATCACTGGGAATGAGGAGGTCTTTACATTCCAGGCTACTGGAACATGAGTCATTACGGCTCTTAAATGACAATGTGATTTATTTTACACTGGGCAAAATAATCGTAGCATTACGTAGAAAAATAACCCAATCACCAAATGAAATACAGCCACCGTGGAGGGTCGCAGCTCGCTCTCTAACCCACCAGCAATTCAATGATGCAACTTAAGCAAGAAATGAAGAGCCTTCTATTTGATCAAATATGTAAAGAAAATTAGAGAGAAATGACGTAAGCTGTAAAATGACCAACACAGTGGGCTTAACAATCTTCAAGCATTGGTTGTTCTTAGAGGATTTATTATCTTCATAGTTTTCTTAGTTTTGTCTAAGCAAACAGAGAGCCTAAATAGGGCAAGTGACAAACACAGAAAAACAACTTTTATAGTTTCTTATCCTCCAGGTTGTATTGCACATGGTTTTTTCTTTGATTTTTTTTACTGAAGTATAATTCACATACTAGTAGTTTTAGGTGTACATCATAGTGATTTGGTATTTTTTATATATTACAGAATAATCCCCATAATAAGTCTAGTTACCTATACATGTTCTTTTGCAGAAAACAAAGAAAAACACAGACTGTTGTCCAGTTATATCTCTCAGAGATAAAGCTATTAACTTAGTAATTGTCCTTTAAACAATATGGCCCCCAAGTAGTTTAGGAAATTTATTAAGAAATAAATCTAGGGACGCCTGGGTGGCTCAGTTAAGCATATGACTCTTGATTTCAGGTCAGGTCGTGATCTCATGGTTTGTGAAATGCAGCCCTGCACATGGGGCTCTGTGCTGATGGGGTGAAACCTGCTTAGGTTCTCTCTCCTCTCTGCCCCCCACCCCTGCTCATGCTCTCTCTTTCTCTCTCAAAAGATATAAACATTTAAAAAAAAAAAAAAAGGATTGCTGTTCATTCTTGAAAGAAAGAAAGAAAGAGAAAGAAAGAAAGAAAGAAAGAAAGAAAGAAAGAAAGAAAGAAAGAAAGACTGCAGTGAATACTGAATACTGAATATACCCAATGTTCAGCAAAGAAGACTTCAATGTCTGGCCTCTTTACTCAAAATACTTCCCAACCCCATTCTCCCTTCTAGTCCTATCCCCCCAAGAAAGGAAATTGAGAAACCTCTAATGAACTCACACCTGAAGTAGGTGTCCTTGTCCTGGAGTTTTCTTTGATCATTAGCCAGCCCTTAGTGCCATGCAGAAAATTACTCGTCTGTTGAACATGATGCAGACACCAATTAATGCATGGAGTGGAAAGCTTTACCCTAAAAATAAATAGCTAAACCAGGAAGTCTGCTTCTCTGCATGTGGCTGTTGGCAAGGCCAAGGCCACACAGGATAAGAAAGGAAAGAAAATAGAAAATGCCAAGGATAGAAGACTAGAGGAGGGGTGGGGGACAAAGCACAAATGGACTCACTCCTGAAAGATTCTTAAGAGTCTAAGGGAAAAGAAGTCAGCTGAATTCTCCTGCTTCTGACATAGACCTCAGCCTGACCCCAATTAATTGTAGCATCGTAATTTTGGCATACAGAGAAGACCCAAGGATAAGGATGTCCCTGGAGGAGTGAAACTAAGAATACCGAGCATTTGTGACACCTGCCTGCATCCCAAAGCAGGTTTTTGTGAGCTGAGGCGGGCTACCCCAGAAACCCCACCTGGGTCCTCCTTATAGGGACCTTGTCCATAAAGGGAAGTCAAGTATGTCTGAGTCTGTGCCCAGTTTAATAGCTTTTAGCTGCTCTAACAGAAACTCTACACATCATCAATTTCTTACTGAAGTTTAGATGAGCCAAGTATCCTAGTGAGAGTCACCAGAAATTTTTCTGTCTTTGCGTTCTTTATTTTATTTTTCTCTGTTGCAAATATGCCACAAACTTGGGTCCTTCCCCAGCACTGAAAATAGTTAGCCTAGCACTAACAGAAGACAGCAGGACATGCTAGCTACGGGATTTGAAAGGAAAAACATACCTCTTAGTTTTGGAATAAGGTAGGAAATGAATGAATGAACAAATGAATAAATGAATAACATGCACTGATAAAGTTAACACTCATTAAGAAGCTTCACAACCACAAAAATAAGCCCTCCTTATCACTATTTTCTATATGCCTTGGCTCAGAAAGGAATCAAGACAGTATAACACAGATCAAATACTGAACTAAATTAAAGGAAACAGTCACATTAAGGGAAGTTTAATAACATACATGCTTCTCTTCATTAGTTCCAATAGAAATTTGGGGTTTTTTGGGGCGCCTGGGTGGCGCTATCGGTTGAGCGTCCGACTTCAGCCAGGTCACGATCTCGCGGTCCGTGAGTTTGAGCCCCGCGTCAGGCTCTGGGCTGATGGCTCGGAGCCTGGAGCCTGTTCCCGATTCTGTGTCTCCCTCTCTCTCTGCCCCTCCCCCGTTCATGCTCTGTCTCTCTCTGTCCCAAAAATAAAAAAAAAATAAAAAAAAAAAACGTTGAAAAAAAAAAAAGAAAAAAAGAAATTTGGGGTTTTTTGTGAGGGAAGTGTATTTGAGCTAAAGGTAGACAGTCATACTCTCCAAGTAGTGAAATCTAACTCAAGTAATGTCAATTAAGTAGCAAAATGTATGTGTGTGTCTGTGTATACAGGCTATTCTGGGGCACAAACAATTTTAATTCAATTCTGACACTTGTGTACAAGTAGATTTATGCGGAAAACCACAGGCAACATTGGGCGGCCCCATGCAGGACTGACAGTGGGTACAATGTAGCATACTGGGCTTCACTAGTGGTATTTAGGAATTGGAGTGCAGTTAAGATACTAAGCATTTAAGTGGAACTAAAACATCTGTGTTGGCCTCTGTTTCCTTACTGAGTTCACCCTTGCAAGTCACTTGATTTAACTGCTGAGGTCAAGGCCAAAGAGCAGTGCCCTCAGCTATAACAGCCCCAAACTGATTTGGAGAAAGGCATGGGGGCCAGGGCAGCAACTTCATCAATACCTGTTCAGGAAACCCAAGATTCTGGTCATGGGCCAGGTAGCACTGGTGACCCAGAAAGCAATATTAGGGTCCACACAGCATTTTCAGACAGTTATTTTTATAAGCCATTTCAATACTACATCATCATCATCATCATCATTATTTTAATTTTAGAGACAGAGAATACACACAAGTGGGAGAGGGGCAGAGGGAGAGAGAGAGAATCTTAAGCAGGCTCCACACTCACTGTGGCAGAGCCTGACGTGGGGCTCGATCCCATGGTTGTGAGATCCTGACCTGAGCAGAAATCAAGAGTCAGATGCCTAAACCAACTGGGCCACCCAGGCACCCCTGCATCGTTATTTTTAATTTATATTTAATTTCTATTTTAACTTATATTTACAAAGGTCAGAAGAAAGTTTTGTCTTTGTTTTTTTTAATCAGTTCAATAAAAGCTCAAGTTGCACACTTTAGAATTCTGGGTTGTCTTCCTTTTTTAAAAAATTCTTCGCTCGACCCCAAAGAGACCCGGCATCCTTCATTTCTTGCCCAGTGTTGTTGAGCAGCTGGTTTCTGAAGTGGAAAATCAAGTGGTTCCTTTCTATAGAGTAAACAGCATTTGGGATTCCTGGGCATGCAGACTGCTTGGGTGCCACATGCTGTACTATTTATATTGCACTCCATATACGCAGGAGACAGTAAGACACACAAAATGCCAACTGCTTTTAGTCACTCTTTTCCCACTCCTGGGCCAGCTTCTCTTTTCAAACCGCTCCTCCTCGGGATCATCAATTAAGACAAGAGCTAATCAAATATCCTAACTCCATTAAGAGAATTTTGACAATCCAACCTAACATGTCTGCCTCCTTTCCTATGGATAGGATTTCTGGGCTGGGTTCCAGAGCTCACCTGCTCTAACCCCCGTATTTTCAAGATGAGGCGGCCGGTGACTTGCCCAAGTTCATACTACCAACGGAAGGCAAGAGGCTCAAAACCTGGGTGCCACTGTCTGTTGTGGGTTGTTCACTCCAGCCCATGTCTGGCCAAGAAGCGGAGGCTTGTTTGAAGCCAGCTCACATCAGGGATCTCTGTAAGCTCAGACACAGCTTCAGCCAGCACTGCTGGTACTTCCTCAACTGCGAACCTCTCCAGACAGCTGAAACCTGATGGTCTCATAAATTCACTCACTTGCTTCTTATGTGTGCGGCTCATGCCAGTCTCCCCGAGACAGTTTGAGGCCGACCAAGAAAACTGGGGAAGTGAGTGAGGAAAGGCAACCCAAGCGAGAGCTGCAGAACCGTGCAGATTGTGCTAAAAAGGCATAGTGCCAAGCAGACACTGTCTAGACTTTAACCGGCCCCTCCAGAGGGGGGTGCGGGAGGAGGGGGAGTGAGGCCAGAAAGCCTGCTTGCTTTTTGTTCAGCTAATGCAAACACATGACACCGCCTCTGACAGGCTCCAGGCTGGGAGTTCGCTCAGTCTAATAAGACATTTCTTCCTCAGGGCTGGAATTCAGCTGTGGGCTGAGGGAGGTTGTGCTAATCCAGCAATCAGGGAGAAGCTAGGAATGCTTTTCCTAATTCCTGGGGAATCACAGTTCCCAAACTAGATGGAGTTGGGCAACAGCCCAACGTAGCACATTTGTGGGCGCAAAAGAACAGGTTTTTTACATTTCTATTTGTATTAGCTAAATCCATGAGGAAAACCCACAAAAATACAGAACTGGCTTTTGATGGAGGCCTATTATGAAAAGTTTAGAAGACTCTGAATGATATCAATGTATAAAAGTACAGACGGAGAAATGGCCACTGTGGTCCAATAAGCATCACATATCTGAGAGAAAATGTTGGGTTTGGGGAACTCTGTGTCTCAGTTGGAAAGAAGGCGCCCGTCGTCTGGGTGGACAGACAAGCTCCATGCCAGGGCTCATTGAGTGCAGGATGCAGTCAGCCCCAGTGGTCCCCTTGGCCAGCTGCACTGGTACAGTGCAGGACAGTCTGAACAACCATACACAACAACTCAGCTGGAGTTTTTTTAGAGCTGTCTTTCAATCTGGTCTTACTCAATGTGGAACATCTGAATGCATCCGAAGATGTGAATGCATCCGAAGGACAAAAAAACTGCCTTCAAACATCCCCTGAGTCACTGAACACAAAGCTGCAAGTGCTGTAATGTCAGAGAAGCAGCTGAACCTGAACCAAGTTGAGATCAGATGCCTATCTATGTGGCCAAAATGACTAGGCCTGGTCATTTTTTGGGGGGGGTTGTTTTCAAAGTCACTTTCAGAAATAAGACACAATGGGCCTGGAACACACAGCCTTTGCTTTGAGAGCTGAAGTCTGGGTTTGTATCCTGGCTTTACTCTTTACTAGGTGGCTGATTTTGAGTAACCAACTGTATCCTCTCAGCTTGGGTTTCTTCATTGCTAAAATGAAGATTGTAGTAACTTCTCAGGTTGTGAGAATTAAATACGAGAAGGCTCTTGTCTTCTCCTCCTGCTGTTGTCTGGCTACTACTCATTTTTCCCAGTGCTGGCGTGGGTTCTCAGGCCTGTCCTGGCACTTATCACACTGGATCACTCTGAGCCTCTGCTCCTGTCTCCCTCCCTCACTGGACTGCAGGCCCCTTAGGAACAGGGTCTATGTCTTAGTCACCAGCACTAACTTAGTGCCTGACAGAGAACAGGTTTGTGATAGTTCTTACTTCCATTCCTTGAGTTAACTTTGTGAAATTTTACTTGATCCTAAATGGGTGAAGCAAAATACTGTGTGAAAACTTTGGGGAGCTTTTTCTCCACATAGATGTGAACCTGGTGGTCCGGGTGGGGGGGGGGGGGTTGGCAGCTCCTAATGTGGCACCAACACTCCAGGATGACCTCTCTTCAATGGTGGAGGAGGAAGCTGAGAGAGACAAGAAGGGAGAAGGGAAAGACACAGAGGAGAGCAAGGGGCAGCACGGGGAGCAACAAAGACCTGGCTCTGGGGCCTGGGATCAGTGGCCATGTGAGGGTGCAGTCAGGGCTGGCCACCAGACACAGCAGTACCCAGCGGAGGACTCAAGGTTTGTGTGCCAAACACCCAGAGCGTTGCCTTGGTTCCCAGAGGGACAAATCCCAGCCTGCTCCAGGCATACTTGCCTACCCTGTCTTTGAGAGTATTTATTTTTCAAACAGTGAAAGCAAAGGGTTCTACTCCTTTGCGTGATCATATGTTCCAAATCCCAAATTTAGAATTTATGGCCCAGTAACAGGCATGCTATGGGGACGACAGCAAGAATAGACAAAAATGACCATCCCCCCAAAAAAACCCAAGATATCCGGTGGCCACCTCCGTATCTAAGAAGGAGAGACAGAGGGGAGAGAAAAACTGAATGTGGAAAAATTCCAAGAGCTAGCTAGCTAGCTATTTATTTAAATGTTTATTTATTTTTGAGAGAGAGAGAGAGAGAGAGCAGAGGAGGGGCAGAGAGAGAGGAAGACACAGAATCTGAAGCAGGCTCCAGCCTCTGAGCTGTCAGCACAGAGCCCAATGCAGGGGTCAACCCCATGAACTGTGAGATCATGACCTGAGCTGGTCAGAGGCTTAACCAACTGAACCACTCAGGCGCTCCTCCAAGAACTTTATACCCTCTTTTCTTTGCTTTTTCTCCCTCTTTTTCCCTTTTTGGTTCTCTCCCTCATTTACTGTCTTTAGGGAGAACTTATGCTAGTTTGCACAGCCCACTGCCTGTGCAATGGGAGGGGCTCAACGAGGACCTAATTCTCTTTCTGCAGGAATGATAGGGTTCTGACTTCATAGAACTGACAGTATCTAGAAGTTTGAAAGCAAGATTGGCTCAGTAGAAGCAAGAGTTCTGATATGAATTCTGGGCGTCAAAGCCTCCACTGAAATAAATATCCATAGCCTAGTTGTCTTTTTTTTTGAGAAAGAGGGAGAACAGAGAGGAAGAGAAAAAAAGAATCCCAAGCAGTCTGGACATTCAGCGTGGAATCCTACATGAGGCTTGATCTCAAGAAAATGAGATCATGACCTGAGCTGAAATCAAGAGTCAGACATTCAACTGACTGAGCCATCCAGGTGTCATTTAAAAAGGTGATCCTTAATCTCTGGAGAGTAAAAGAGGCAAGGAGAGTTCTGTAAGCCACGGACGTGCATGTGCACACCTACACCCACACCCCATGGGTTTTGGAGCTCTTCCAATAAATAGATACCACTAGGATGATAATAATAGCTAACACTGTACTCTTATGTGCTGAGCCACTCTTCTAACTGCTTTACATGTAATAACTCATTCAATTCTCACAAGTAACTTATGGAGTAAATACCCTGTAGTATGCCCTTTTTATAGATAAGGATACAGGCCCAGAGAGGTTAAGCAAGTTTCTCAAGATCACAGGGCTAGTAATGGTAGTGCTAGGATTTAAATTTGGGTAATCTAGCTCCAAGGTCTTAGCACTTAACCATTATGCTATACCTCCTCTCAAGGATAAACATAGTAACAGCCTGAGCCAGCACACAGGTTGTACAAATACACACAATGCCTAGTAGATGTTAGTATGTAAGTTGAGAATTCTCTTGTTGAAGTCATTACAGAGTCAAAAACATTCTTTCTCAGTGCCTACTAGGGGCTGCTAAGAGGCACTTTATTGTGTTTCATGTTGACTATGTTTCATGAGTAGAGGAAACCTTTTCCAGTTTCCATTGGTTAGAAAGACAGAGAGATGGCCATTATTCCCATTTTACAGATGAGGAAAATAAGCTCATGGAGGTTAAGTTACTTGCACAAAGCCTCAAAGCTAGACAAGGGCAGAATTCAAACCCGGCCCATTACCCAAAGCCCTTGCTCTTAACTGAAGCTGCAAGTCAGAGACAGTAGGTGGCTTAAAAAAGGTAACATCATCAAGAAAGGGGTGGAGCAAGACTTTGAAGTCAAGGACTCTCATTATTTTATAACATCTTTCTTAATAATGAGAAGGTGCTTGTAACAGGGTCTGTGTAAAAGATAAAACTTGGAAACACCCAGATATGGCAAACAAGAGAAGAGAATGAAGGAACTCAGTGGAAGGGTTGAGTGACCTGAATATGGGAAACAAGAGAAAAGCATCAGCACTCCGTGAACAGACACAATTTCCACACAAAAAGCTGCCACCTTCTGGATAGGTTGGTTGAGTGGTCAAGGTAGACAGGCTGAAAATGGGACCAGCAACTCAAGTGGAGTCTCTCAAGTTCTGAGAAGGCATCCATCCCTATGCCGCATTTCAGGGTTTTCTGAACCAGCAGCAAGAGGTGAGGAAGGGAGTGAAAATTTCTGTGAGAGCCATAAATCTGGGCCCTAAATTTGGCCAGGTCCTTTTGAGCTGCACAGGAACTATGGTGGTAGTGACTCCTTCAGAACAGGGACCTCCATGGTATTGCCTTTTAGTTCCACACTATTCTCAATAGCAGCATATGTGCAAAGGGATTGGGATAATGTCTGGAACTTCAGTAGATCAATAATTTATACTCATTGACTATCACCGAAGGGCAGAATGAAAGACTGTGCAGAAAAGACAAATTTTGCCTCAGACACAAAAATTTTAAGTCTTGAATGACATAAAAAGTAAAGACAAAGAGCCACTTTCCTTCTATCAATTCAAGCCAATATCCCATGACACACATATGTATAAATGAGCCTGCAACATGTCATGGTTTTTGCCATGTGTCACACGACTTGTTTTGGCAACAGTTTAGCTGGTCAAAAATAGTGTCCAGGATTATTCAGGGAACATTTGAAGGATCATAAATTTCAGACTTAATCCTGGGAATAGCTTATTGGTGATGGCTTCCAAATGAGCACATAAAAAGTCTGTGAAAGATTTCATTGAAATCCTCCAACCACAGCAGAAAATGCAGATTTATAGGATATATTTTGTACTCCAACTACCCAAAGAGCTTTCTATTAGCAAGTTACTGCCAGATGGCTGCTAATGCAGGAACTGTTATCTATGACAGCAGCAGCTCTTAGAGAGCCTTAGCAAGAACAACTGTTTACTCCATCAGAACAGCCAAGAAAATTCTCATTATCATATTCTTGTTGATGGCCAACATTAGAGGGTTTGGCTCACTTTAAGGTGTTGGAATTTGTCTAAAGAAGTTAAAAGCTTGGGCCAGGAATAAAGTGCTGTGTGTGTGTGTGTGTGTGTGTGTGTGTGTGTGTGTGTGTGATTTCATTTATTCGCTACCCTAGTCATACCACCTATTACCCCATGTTGTCTTTGTTTCACATAGTCCTGAACTCTGCCTTTTAATCACCTTAATTTTGTTTAAAGATATACCAGTGTTTGTCAGATTGGATAGACTTTTCCAGAAGTAGTGGCAAATATCTTTTATCTCACATGCAGACTAATTGCTAGTGGCTACCCAGAACATTGCTGATTTTCAAACCTCCTCCAGACTCAGAAGGACAGAATCCTATGATTGATTAGCAATGTCTGTCATGGGGAAAGGAGGGGGTAGTGGTGATGTGTTTGCCATGCTTGTCCCATTACTGCATGCCGTTTATCTCGTAGTGTTACCTCATACTTATTTTTATTGCCTACAGTGTTTAGTAGGCTCACCACATACATTTGTTGATTGATTTTGATAGTTTCTCTGAAAGAAGGGATGCAGGGCTGATTTATCTTTAGGTGGTGGAATTATGGTTGATTTTATTGTTTGCTCTCATCTTTTCCATATTCTCTAAGCTTTTTATGAGCATATTATCTTTTCATATTTTATCAGAAAATAGCTCAACATGTTTATTTAAATAAAAGAGCATATATCAGGACGGTAAATTCCTCCTGAAAAAAGGAAAGGGATCACAAGAATCTTCAAGATGGATTTTAAGATTTTGTTACACTTCTCTGTACACAGTTGTGAGAATAAGGCACAGAGTGGAGGGCGTTCTGCTTTTTAAATTAAATCACAATCATTTGCCAGAGCTTTAAAAATTTTTGTAAACATAACTTTTAGTGGCACATATTGTTGTTAACTCTTAACTCTTCCCCTACTGTTGGATATGTAGTAAATTTTAAGTATTAGCCATCATAAATAATGTAATAGACATCTTATGTAGTCCCTTTGAAAGTAATAATGGCCAGGGCAAAGTGATCAAAAAGAACTATTTGAGTTTCTTTCCTTGATTTAGTTTCTCAGTGTAGATTATATTGAGCCCTGGAATATCCATCTACAAAATAGTCAAGTCAGCTCCCCTAAAGCTGATCCAAAGTCTGCTAAAATGGATTAATGTTAAAAAAGACTGTATTTAACTGTGTTTGCTATATGTCCTTATAGTTAACAAGAAAATCAATTTTCTGCTATAAACACTGCTAACTATAAGCTAAAATGCTTAAAATAATATCCAAATTGCAATCATCATATGGAGAGGGTTAATTTACTTTTTCATTACTTATTAAAGGTTTATTGTTGAAACATAAGTTAAAAGCTTGCCAAATGTTACTGGGCCAGACATGAAGAGAGTACACTAATTAAATGATGATCCCTGAGTGATAAAATGTAACTCTGATCGTATCTACTCCTCACTTTTTTCATTGTAACTGCTTCCACACACCAGGAGTTCACAGCCTCCTCTCTGCACCAACTTCCTCAGCCTTGATTGGGTCCTAGCTATATGGGTATATCCAGATGTAAGAGTTCATCAAACTCTACGTTAAAGATTTGTGCATTGTGCTAATGTAAAAATACTTTAAAAATCAAGGGAAACCCTATGCTAATATAAAAAAGCAATAATTATAATTGTACAGATACTTGTTCATCATATAGTTATAATATTACAACTGCCACAGTTTAAGGCATCTGGCCCATCATTAGACTGTAATGAGGGCAGAGACCATGTCTTGCACTTTTTGCATGACTCGGCCCTGTGTGTAGGGCATGCTCGGCCTGTGGGGATACTGCCTGATGGGCCCTGTGAAGAGAAGACCCATGCTGTCGATGACTCAACCCTAGAGAACCGCCCCCCGCCCCCACGCCAAAGTTACAGGCACCAGGAGATGGCACCTTACAGAAAATTATGCATTTGACCTATAGGACATTAAAAACCTGGCTTTACAAAATGAATCCATCTAAGTGTAAGGTATTTTTCAACCCTACAGTATCTGGTGTCATTATGTTAATTCTATTTGTGGCTGCTAGAAATTCTGTCTCGATGTCCGGTTACCTGAAGAGTAGGAAAACAAATACTGACATTTTCAATTCATGATATGCGACCACTGGTATTTACAGTCCATCCTTTACTTTCTCTATTCTCCTAGAAACACATCATTCTAACTCACTGACTTTGAAGACTTTATTTTCTTCTCTGGGACATTACATCCACTGCAGCCCATGCCTCCTGATCTCCACCTCACAGTTCCTCCCCAGTTAGCTCCTCTGAGCCTGGGAAGGGACTCGCGCTTTCCATCACCCAATCCAGGGACCTCTATGGGAAATGAATATGTCCTCCTTCTAAAGACATTTTCGGTGGCCAGGGGCTCAGTTTGCAGGGTGCTTGCCCATCTGTTTTGACTATTCAAGCAGAGTCCCTGCTATGTTTTAACAGTCTAATTTCCAATAGTGGTCTTTAGAATCACAGCAAGTAGTTTATTTGCCAATGAATAAGGAAACAAGATATTATTTTAGTGCTTAATGTGCAAGATGGATATTAAAATCGTAGTTCTGCTGCAGCTCCAAGAAGCAGTCAGAGGATGTGGGCCAGACTGTAGGCCTCCCTAAATCCACCATTAGGATAATTCTGAAGGATACAGAGGAGATCCCACATCAGCCAATAAAACCCCTGGTGGTTGATTAACTTGCATTTTGATAATAGGGTGTAAATGAGAAATCTGGCATCAGAGGGACAATGACCTAATAATCTTCTCATCCATCTGTGTAATTGTTATTATTTTTACTATTATCTTAAGTGATATATTCGCAGTTCATGGGTCAAGTTTTTCCCTACTGAAATGAGCATTCTGATCTGTGAATGAGTCCCCCGTACATGTGACTTATCATGATGAATTTATAGACCTGGAATGCTGGCAATCAGAGTGCAAGCAGAGATAACCACCATAAACACACAGAGTGGAAGTGTGCTTAGGTGCTCACTAACGCTGTCTTTCAGGAGCAGGCAGTTGGGCCACAGGACTCCCTCCAGCCTGCCATGTTAGACTCAGACCCACCTATTCAGAGTCAAGGGCACATGCCCTAATGCCTGGATTGTCAAACTTTCCCGGTCTCCATCAACACCTCTCTGAACTGTTAGAATTCTCAGTGGGAGGGGGATAGGTGAGGAAGAATGAATGAGCCCACACAGCCCCCTCTCAACAGAATCTAAAAAAGGGGTAGCTGTGTAATTGTCAGTTGAAGCACTCCCTCAAGCTGCCTTGACCCATCCCCCCCATTCCTCATCCATACAGATGTTAATGTATAGTCTTCAACAGACTTGTGCCACACTCCCCACCATCCCCTCAAACAGAAATAAAAAGAAGCGCAGAAGTGAGCTCATGTGGATGGGGCAGAATTTTGTGGGAGGCTGCTAAAAGGAATAAGGGTATTAAGACAAGAAGAAAGTAAGAATGAGAGGAAGCAATAAAAAAAAAAAAAAAAAAGTGGTGCCAAGTAAGAAACCATGGAAGACATTCAAAATATAACACTTTCCTTAATGAGAATTGTTAATAGTTTCTTGAATCTAGCCAAACAGGATTTATAGACTGGCATTAATAATGACAACCACCTTTTCCCAAATCTGGGACACCTCTAGTTCTGGAGGTCTACTACTGCAAAGGCTTGGCTTTTTGTAATATCAATATGATTTGTAAGGTAATCACATTTAAAAAAAATATATGTTGAGTTGAATAATTATACTTGTATTAAACCAAAAAGCACCAAGAAACTAAGTTTATTTTCTAAATGTCATTTTTTAAAAATTCAACAATATTTGTACAATGTTAGCCCTAAAGTCTACTAAAGTGGATTCATGTCAACAAAGGCTGTAAATATCATTAATTTGCTATATGTTTGCTATATGTTGTTATAGCTAGCAAGGAAAAAAATTCTATTGCAAGCAGAATTACACAGTAAAATGCTTAAAATAATAAATAAATTGCTAGGGTTATTTTACCTTTTTATTAATAATTAAAGGTATATTATTATTAAACACAGGTTAAAAACTTGCCATGTGTTACTCATGCCAGACATCAAGAGATTGGATTGATTAAAAAATAATCCTTAAGAGTCTGGAGCCAAGAAATGCAAACTGGATCATACTTACTCCTCACTGCTCAGGTACCGAGTTCACAGCCTGCTTTCTGCACCAACTCTCAGTTTTCATGCCTCGGCACTTCTTGATTTTAGCTGGGAATTTGGTGGGAGTACTCTTTGCTCTTCCACCTCAAGCAGGAAATTGCTGCTGGGGGAGCTTCCTATGAGAGCAAAGCTTTGCCTTGCAATGTTCCTGAGGGGGAGGGGTGTAGCACAGGCTGCCTAGAATAGATCCTGGACCTTGGGCCACACAGCCTTCAGCCTTCAGTCTTGTGGTCTGGGAACCAACAGCCTCATCATACCTCACATCTGCATTCCAGTTCACTGAATGATTTCACACACTAACTGGCAATTCTAAGCCTGGCCATAAAACCAACCAGGGATTCACTTCATCCATCATTGGGCTGCAGCTGCCTTTTGAGGGCCACAGCAGGGATGGAAGGGTGTTCCTTAACTAGGGTTAAATCAGCCAGTGAAGACAGATCCTCCCTCAAATTCAAACCCTGGAAGACAAAATGCAGGAGAAGCAGATCTGGTGTTCAAGATGGGCCCCCAAACATTGAGGGAACTGGATTTAGATCCTTCTTCAGAAATAACTAGCCATGTGACCTTGAGTAGGTTACCTAATCTCCTAAACCTGATTCCTCCTCTATAAAATAGGGTTAACAACGATGACCTTATTAAGGTTGGGGAAGATTTAAAAGAAATGATGCATGTAGCCCAATGTGTGCTGTGTAAGAGGCACACCAAACATGAACTCCTTTTGTGGGATAGAGGTTAAGAACCTGGGGTATGATGCCAGACTATCTGGGTTCAAATCCCTATCCCTACCATCTAACAACTTAGGGCACTGGATAAATTATGTAACCTCTGACTCAGTTTTCCCATCATTAAAATGGGGTTTTATTATAACACAAAGTAGATATCCAGTAAACAGGAGCTATTTTGTTTGTTTGTTTGTTTGTTTGTTATTTCATTGTGAGTAAAAACAGCTTGGGTTTCCAGTGCAACCTATAGAAAATTAAGTGAGAGTTTAATGTATGTGCATTTTTTTTTTTTAATCATGAAGACCTTGCATACTTTTATGATTTTTTTCTGGGCAGACTCAAGTTATGATGCTAAGGGTGGGGCTAAACTGTAATATGAAGAAAAAAATTCAAAGAGGGAGAATAACCACCCACCAGGGAGCTATTTCTTTTGTAATGTACATTCCATTTCTTCTCCCTCATGCTTTTTAATTCCTTCCACATTTCCTGCCATAATTATCAAATGTTTGGTTTCTGACCTCACTGTTTGAGAGACTAGAGCCCAGGGAATTTGGAATTGTTTATTTTCTGTCCATAAACCTTTGAGTTAATGGAGGGGCTTGTGAGTGAAGGGTTTGTTGGTTTGTTTGTAGTGTCTCAGGAAGGTCACTGGAGTTGAAAGGAAAACATTACCAAAAAAGTGCTGAAATACTTTGACTGGAAACGCGGAGCCCCCAAAGAGCAGAGCAATGGATCTCTTACACTTGCGCAACGCTGGATTAAGGGAAAATTGAGACTTTTAAAGGCCGTTATATAGCCCTGATATGAACACAAAATCCGAGAGGACTTTACAAAGAAAGAAAAAAAAATGCTGGTAATCATGAACTTACTTTATAAAAAAGATTTAAAAAAAAAGGGCTCTCCGCCCTAAAAGAAGAATCTCCGGAGACTCCCCCCGCCCCTTTCCCCAAGGAGTCAGCCTTGGAAGCAAAAAGCCCCCAACTATTCTCAATTTCCTTTTAAGTGAAGGAAAGAACTCAAAGGCGCCTTTTTGAACTCGGCTGCTGCTCTTGTCGCCGCCTCCGTCCCAATCCACCCAGCTCGTCCTCTCTCCCCCCTCCCCACTCTCCCTCCATATTAGCCGCGGTGGGGCTCCCGCTTACGGCCCAAACTACTTTTCCTGATTTGGAGGTTTAAGTTTCGTTAAGTAGCATTTCTGCTCGGAGCGCCCCCCTCACCCCACGCATGGAAACTCCCAGTCCCACCCCGGGAGAACATCCCCAAGACGCACTCCCCGCCCGCCAGGCGCGCACACCCAAGTGGCCTCGGATCCCGAGTTCGG
The DNA here is from genome assembly GCF_018350215.1 of Panthera leo. NCBI lineage: Eukaryota > Metazoa > Chordata > Mammalia > Carnivora > Felidae > Panthera > Panthera leo. The sequence continues at coordinate 66,052,670 of NC_056687.1, forward strand.
ACCTCCTCGGCCGCTCACCTACCTCGGCGTGGACCCAGGCGACCGCCACCAGCGCGAGCGCGAGCCAGCGTGTCCACATCTGCGGAAGAGAGAAGAGCGAGGCTGAAGGCGCCGGGCCCCGCGCCCACCCCGGAAACTTCTCCGGGTCCCGCAGAGTCGCCCCCTCCGCCCGTCCACCCTCGGGCGCCCGGAGGGGTCGGGCCACCGCGCCCCGCGCCGCGCCGCGCGCCCAGCTCTCACCATGGTCTGGTCCCGGTCTCCGGAGGGCGCGGGGCAGGGCGGCTGCAGCGAGCTCTAAGGGAAGGTGGGAGCTCCGCCGAACGGCAGCCTCGGAGGAAATCCGACCTGCGCTCGCCGCCCCTTAAGACCCCTCCTTCCCCGACTGCCTGCCCCCCAGCTCCTCCCCATTCTCCTCCCCTTCTGCAGCAGCTGCCCCCGTGGCTCGCGGCTCCCGGCTCCGCTCCGTCCTCCCCGCCCCTCACTCTGGGGAGCCCGCGTGCGTCCCGGCGCCACCCGAACCCCTCTCCCTCTGGCCCCCAGGACGTGGGGGCAGAGGCAGAGAGGGGGCGTCTGGGGGGAAGCTGTAACAAAGGCGGAGAGGGGTGGGGGGCCGAAACCCCACCCCCGGGAGGGGCTGTAGGCTTGCGGCAGCTCTGGCGGGCCGTGGGCGCGGGCTGCGGCGGTGGCCAGGTGGGCGGTGCTGCGGAGGGCTCACGGCCGGTTCCAGGGCGGGAACCTGGAGGAAAAGGCGCCCTGCGGCCTGGGGAGCCGGAGCCGCCCCCTCTCCCCCCGCCCCACGACTGATGGAGAGAGAGCCAGAGGTGCGGAGGGACCCTTAACGGGCCCGGGGACCAGGGACTCGCGGCAGGCAGAGAGAGTGCGAGGAAGTGGGCGCAGGGCCCAGAACACGGTCAGCCTGGGGAAGGCTGCTTTGGGTTCAACTGTGGATTTCCTGGGGGAGAGGTGGCAGCCGCCCTGCTCTGCTAAAAAGATCCTTAATCCAGCGTTTGCCAGCAGCGTCATCCCGTCCTCCCCTCTGGTCCAGGAGTGGTGTCCCCCTCCTCTTTTCCGCCCCCCTCCCCTTGCTCCCACACCTGTGCCCTTGTTCCCAGCCCTGTCATCCCAAGTCCCCTCCCTGTTCATACTTCCCATCTCCACCAACTTCTTCCGAAGGGCCTTCAAATGTACACTGCCTCCTTGAAGGTGTTGACTCCCCAAACTCCCAGCTGCGGCCCCTTTCCTACCTTGTGTCTGGTGTCCCTGGTGCTGAGAAGCAAATCCACTTGACGCCTCAGCTTTAACGTGCCGAAGGCTGAGCCCCACTTCCTATCAGTAACCAGGCCTGCTCATCTATCTGTTTCAGAGCAGCGCCATCCAAACGCTTCCCCTCTTCCCAGACCCCGGTTTCCTCCGAGGTCTGGCAGTTTTCCCTTTGAGATCTCACGTGCATCTCTTTACTGCCACTCACATTGCCACTTCCCTAGGCCAGACCTCCTCTTCCCTCTCTGGGGAAATCTGGAAACCACCTCTGGTTGCTTTCCAGCTCCAGGCTCTCCTCCCCTAGTCTCCACTGCAATGCATTGCCATATTTTCACTACCTGATTTAAACTCTGTCCTCCTTAGGCTCTTCCCCTCCTCAGAAACTCTCAGCGCTCTTCACCCACATCGCATCCAAGCTCTCTCCCTTCCATGTAGGTCTTCCATTAGTGGGACCAACCTATTTATGTAACCTTACTTCAACTACTTCTTATACTCCCTTTGCTGGAATCAGGCCAGTATTCTCATTGTCCTCTGAACTTTTCATATTCTTTCTTCTACCATGGCTTGTTGAGAGCCTACTGTTGTGGTTTTAGGGGGTTTCAGATAACACCCATATTCCCCATACAGGTTCACAATCCATTGAGGTAGCCACTGGAGTCCGACTGAAGGGAGGAAAATATCAACTTTGTCCCGGGCAGGCACTAGAATGGTGGCCATGCCTTTAGATCTGCCAGGACAATGGACCTGCATGTACTTCACCCCAGAATTAAATAAAATATGTTAAACGGCTCTCTTAGTACTTGGCAGTCATAAGCAGAATTGGACAATTTGCTTGTGTAACCTTGGGAAGCCAGACCTGTCCCCCACACCCCCTCAATGATTGATAGAGGGCCAATCTATCAATGCAGAGAGTCCCCTCTTGTGAAAAACTGCTTTTGTAAAATTGACTGCAGTTTTACAGTTTCTGGAAAAGCAGAAAACACATGATTTCTAGGACAGGCCAGCTCCCCCAACTTGAGGGGTCACGGCGACACATATATCATTCCTCTTTGAAGCTCACCAGATAACTCATTCCTGCTTCCTTGGTATGGAAATAGGAGATGTAGGGAATAGATGTCTCCCCACCCTCTGTCCTGGTCTCTGTGCTAGGATTGAAGGGAACTGCAGCGTAAAAGGTTTTGGCCCTCTAATAACTCACAATACTTTTTATCCTTGCACAGGCACTGCATCCCCTCAGAATCTGGCATGATCTCCTTTCCTCTCCTTCTCCTTGTGTCTTTTCAAAGTCAAAGTCTGTCTCTCTCTCCTCAGGACCCAAGTGAAGTTTCTTTGCTTCTTTAGCACCATTTCGTACAATAATTTGGCATAGGGGAGAGCATATGAGGTTTGAGGTCTAACAACCCTGGCTTTCTATGCGGTGACTACCACTTACTAGCTGTGTGACCTCAAATTACTTAAGCTCTTGGAATCTAGCAATCGAGGTTTCTTTCTCTGACAGATAGCAACGCAAATGCCGTGTGTTATAGAAAGTGCCTGGCAGGTAGTAGACCTCTATGGATGGTAGCCATTATTATTTCATTGATCTGCTTTGTATCTGAGCTGCGGTTGGTACTGTATACTAGGTACTACTGAGCCATTCAACATGTCTCATTTAATTATCACAACAAACTGAAAGGTATTTTTTATTGCTTCCATTTTCCAAATAAGGAAACTGAAGCACAGAAACATTTGTTTATTTTTCCAAGGTTAAAAGTTGGTTATATAGCCTTACAACTTGGCATTTCATTGCATACTGTTATACGATGTTTAACACTTGTTCGTGTGGTTATTGTTCTTGATTCTCCAGCTAGATTTTAAGATGCTTAGGGCATAAACAGGTTTTTTTTTTTTTTTTCATATCTTTAACCTCTCTACGTTTGGGGCACAATCGATGGATTTCATTGTATCAAAATTACAAATTCCTGTTCAATCAACAGCACTATAGAAAAAATGAAAGATTAGAAAGAGATATTCAATATCTAAAACTGACATGGAACTCATAACTGAAATGTACATATACATTACATATTCATATACATACACATATACAAATGCATATACATATACATATACATTCACATACATACACGCTCGTGCAAATCAGTAAGGAAAAGATTGGAAACTCAGTTTGAAATGGGCAGAGGTTATGAACAGGCAGTTCCCAAACCAGGAATCTCAAATAGCCAACAAGTAGAAAAAAGATGATCAAAATCACTGGTATTATTTAAACTGCACAACAATCCTATGAAATCATTATTATTTTATTACCTCATTTCACAGGTAAGGAAATTGAGACAAAGACGGTTTAAGTAATTCGTCTAAGTTATACATTAAGTGATAGATGTTACTTTACAATCATCACAGAGGCAAAAATTAGAAAGTTGAACAATGCTAAATGTTAGCATGTGGGTAGTGCAGTCTTTCTGGTGTATTGTTGTGATTAAGAGCATGGGTTTCGAAGCCACATTGTCTTGGTTCAAATGTACATTGGTAGTAAATCTTGGCTTTACTACTTACTGTGTAACCCCAGGCAAGTTATGTACTCTCTCTGCATCTCAGTTTCCCCATTTGTAAAATGGGGATAATAATGGTACTGATTCCATAGGGTGATTGTACAGATTAAATGTGTTAATATGTGTAAATTACTTATAATTGTGCCTCATAGCTAAGTGTATAAGTATTGTGTGCTACTAAGGGAGTAATTCAATAGAAGGTCCTTGCAGGTACTGATGATAATTCTGTGCTACAATACATGGTTAATGTAACTCTCTACAATGAACAAACAAACAAACAAAAACCAAAATAGTAACAACAAAACAAACTGTATGGAGAAGTTGACAATTATATCAGTGAGGAATTTTTTTGGTTGCCGGTAATGGAGAAGCTAACTTAAATAAAAGACTTATGCAACTAAATGGAATTTATTGGCCATATAGCTGAGAGATCCAGGGGGTAGGTTAAGCTTCAGGAAGGATTTCATCCAGGAGCTCAAATAAGGTCATTAAGGATCCAATATCTTGCCATTTCTCTCTTTTACCTTAAAACAATCTTATTCCATCCCTGGGTTTCACAGAGTGGCTCCTTGGAGTTCCTGTCTATGCTCTGAGGGTGGTAAACTGGCTATAGAGCTGGCCCCTTGGATCTCACCATCTGGATGAAGGAGAAAGCCTCTTTTGGGAGCTGCTACAAAAGTCCTAGAATTCATGCTTTTTAAAGTGTAGTTCAGTTTCTTGATATCCTCATGCTGATCACTATGACTGGGAGGCTGGGCTGGGCTGATAGGCTTAAGCCAACGAGGACTGACCCAAAAGAAAATCAGGCTAATGTCAGGAAAAGAAGGAATTGAATGCTGGAACTAGCCAAATAATGTCCACCGCAGCAACAAATCACCAACCCACATTATGAAACCAGTACTCTCCTAAGTGGGGTGTAGGGTCCCCAGAGAGCATGAGAAAAGAATACTAGAACTTCTATTTTTACTTATTTCTAATCCAAAAATAGAAATTGACTTTGCAAACAAATAGATAGACTCTGGCACCCATATTTAATCCATATGTCAGACAGTCATGAGTTATACTCCATTGCCAAGTACCATGAGGAGAGTGGGCGTTCTCCTACATAAAGGGACTGACAGCAGCTAGTTCCTTTTAACATATTGTAATACACTGCAGTGTGCCCACTTAAATGGATTTACATATTATACTATTCAGTTTTAATTAAACTAGATTAAAAACATTTTGGCTTTGCAACCATAAATTGAGGATAAAGCTTTTTCCTATTAATAAGAAAAGGGCAGAGCTGACATGTTTGCTACATATGAGAAGAGCTGTCTTCCACATAAACAAGGTAAAAACAATAACCTGATCAAATCTGACAATCAGTCAGTCAACAAACTCAGAAGTAAAAATAAGGCTATTTGAAATATGGATTCACATTCATTATTACTGGTAATAACTTCATACTAAGTATGCTTTGAGATATCTGTTAAAAATACTTAGGAGATGCCTGGTGGCTCAGTTAAGCATCTGACTTCAGCTCAGATCATGGTCTCATGGTTCATGAGTTCGAGCCCCATGTCAAGCTCTGTGCTGACAGCCTGGAGCCTGCTTTGGATTCTGTGTCTCCCTCTCTCTCTGCCCCTCCCCCGTTCACACTCTGTCTCTCTCTTTCTCTCAAAAATAAATAAATATTTGAAAAAAATTTTTTTAAAAACTTAAGATTGACAAGAACTTCAGAAACTATCCAGAATATAAGACAAATATGTACCTTTTTGTTTCTGGTGATATCTGAAGATATGCAATACTCAATTCAGTCCTTTAGAAAATTTCCCTCTATTTTTCACAAATAAGTAAATAAACCCCTGGAACTCTTTGTCGGAAGATTTTTGAACAGACTGGAAATCTTGGTTGAAATTTTTAATTTATTTATGTATTTCTTTTTTTAATGTACATTTATTTATTTTGAGGGAGAGAGAACGTGGGCACTCATGAGCGTGGTGGGAGGGCAGAGAGAGGGAGAGAAAGGATCCCAAGGAGGCTCCTGAGAGAGGTGGAGCCGGATGCGGATCTTCATCCCACTAACCATGAGATCACGACCTGAACGAAAACTGAGTTGGACACTTCACAGACTGAGCTACCCAGGCACCCCTGTTGAAGTTGTTAAATTGTGCATATATAAGAGTTTTTATGGGGGCGCCTGGGTGGCCCAGTCGGTTAAGCGTCCGACTTCAGCTCAGGTCACGATCTCGCGGTCCCTGAGTTTGAGCCCCGCGTCGGGCTCTGGGCTGATGGACCAGAGCCTGGAGCCTGCTTCCGGTTCTGTGTCTCCCTCTCTCTCTGCCCCTCCCCCGTTCATGCTCTGTCTCTCTCTGTCTCAAAAATAAATAAACGTTAAAAAAAAAATTAAAAAAAAAGAGTTTTTATGGATGCGCATCTTTACTGTTTTAGACAACAAATTCACCTAATGATAAAACATTTCTGAATATCCAATTTCAGAATATTTTCTCCATAGCACAAGTTTATTTTTAAAAACTATTACTAGGGTCCTGGGTGGCTCAGTCAGTTCAGCATCAGACTCTTGATTTCAGCTCAGGTCATGATCTCATGGCTTATGAGATTGAGACCCATGTGGGGCTCTGTGCTGACAGTGCAGAGCCTGCTTGGGATTCTCATTCTCCTTCTCTGTCCCTTCCCTGCTGTTCTCTCTCTCTCTGATCCTCTCTCTCTCTCTGTCTCTCTCTTTCTCTCAAAATAAATAAATAGACATTTAAAACAAAAGCAATTACATTCTCACTCATTATTAGCATCACAAAATTTCCTTGAAGTGGTAGATTGTGTATGGATTAAAAAAAATCGAATAGCTAGCATTCTGCTTATCACACAAAAAGACAACAAATTTGGAAGTGCTGTTTTATGTCAAATATTTGTTTTCAAGTTCAACATTTACCGTGTCTGTTCCAAGATAGTCTGTGAGCCTCAGTGTGGTCTAAAATATTTTTTTCATATCCCATATCCCATATCATTTCACTTCCCATATCACTTCTAAGTATTACATATAATCTGCTATATGTTATAAACATATAACATATAAATACAATTTACAAAATTAACCACATCAGGATCTTCCTGTAGCATGCTTTACAGCTCTGGTCCAGGGGTGTGTTGCAGTAGCTCAGTTGTGAATGGTGCAGCAAAGGATTTCATGTGTGAGCATAGCAGTGAAACTTTACCTGAATGCTTCTGTGCATTCAAAGAAGCCATTCCTCTGCACCTTCACTCACACAGTTCTTGCAGAAAATACTTTCACTCAAGAAGACATTTATTCTTTAGAATGTATCTTTTCTAGTAGCGCTTTCTTTAGTTGCTCACAACAAATCAGGTCTTGGTTTCTTTCATTATTGAAGCAGAATGTAGCCAATATGAGATGATGAGAAACATTTGAAACATCTATATTTTCATTCTCTCTTTGGCAAATCTGCATGAAGTAATTTGCTGGAATACTTGTTTTTCCTGTTGATTTTTACATATATATGGATTTATTTATTGGATTTTTTGCTAATTCCAATGGTGTACACTGACCAAAGAGTGCATTTGTCTCACACTGTTTTCTACGGACTATTTTTTTTTTAACTTGAGAGAGAGAGAGAGATCATGAGTGGGGAGGGGGCAGAGAAGGAGAGAGAATCCTAAGCAGACTCCACATACTGATCATGGAGCCTGAAATGGGACTTGATCCCACAACCTTGGGATCATGACCTGAGCCGAAATCAATAGTCAGATGCTCAATGGATGGAGCCACCCGAGTGCCCCTCCATGTACCATTTCTACTATTCCTGATTAGAACGAGAAGATAATTGTTTCCCCTAAAGGCATGTCTTTTGCCATTAAGTCAGAAACTTACAAGAAAGTCTTACAAATTTAATATTAAATTTTGACAACATTTCTATATATATTTGGAGTGTATTGGTGTGCTAGGACTGCTACAACCAAATACCACAGACTGCTTGGCTACCAACAGCAATTTATTTTCAGGCAGTTCTGGAGGCTGGAAGTCCAAGATCAAGGTGCTGGCAAGGTTGGCTTCTAGAGAAATCCCTCTCCTTGGCTTGCAGATGACTACCTCCTCACTGTGTCCTCACATGGCCTTTTCTCTGTGTGCATCCGTCTCTGGTACCTCTTCCTCTTCTCATAGGGACACCAGTCCTATGGGATTAGGACTAACGTCTGACCTCATTTAACCTTAATTACTTCCTTAAAGGCCCTGTTTCCAAATACAGCCATATTGGGGGTTAGGGCTTCAACATACAACTTTTGAGGAAACACAATTCAATCTATTAGAGAGTGTTAACTTTGTCACATCTGACAGTTATTTGTTTATTTATTTATTTATGTATTTATTTATTTCATGGGGGAGGGGCAGAGAGAGGTGGAGAGAATCTTAAGCAGGCTCCAAGCAGAGCCCAATGTGGGGCTTGATCTCACGACCCTGAAATCATGACCTGAGCTGAAATCAAGAGTCAGATGCTCAACCAACTGAGCCACACAGGTGCCCCACCTCTGACAGACATGAAATAAAATATCAAAATAAACTTGACTTAGACCTTCAGTTAGATCTGTCTCTAATTTGCTTAATGTTAAGCAAATATTTCTAAATGAAATGAAAACATCAGTCTCACTAAATATTTTTTCCAGTGAGAGCAAAAGGGTTTTTGAACATTAATAAGCAAAATGAACTGTTCTTTCAATGTTGATTATTTTATCTTGAACTCATTTTGTTATTTTATATTTTATGTATGTTTTTTTGTTATTGTGGAGTTATATGACCATAAATTTACATATCATTGCTACAGAAAACCAAATCTCACACTTAGGCCAAAAGAACAATTCTAGAATTGAGTCCAATATTTATTATTTTTAGTCACATTCATTGTGACACTAATCAAATTCACTGTGACATTTTGTTTACTTATTGAGAACAACTGTGACAAGATGCTTTTATCGGCAACTTAGGGAAATAAAGTATTCATTAAATATTTATGTGTTTATTGACATATGCAGAGCAACGAGTAATTTAAATGCGTGTCTATTCCACCCTGTCTACAGGTGCTAGATCTGCACAATCTCCTTCAAGTTAATTTCTGAAAATTCCATAATTGATGCTATAAAATTTCATATTTTATTCACAAAACCATGATGTATGATAATCAGTCTACTTGTCATGATCTTGGTAGGCCTATTAATTTGGCTAAACACGAAAATTTTATATAATGAAATCGTCATGATATTCAGCACACATCTATTCTTTTTGCAGCCAGCACGTTTTCACTCCACGTCAGGTACCCATACAGTGTCTCTGTAGAGTACCACTTCTCTTCCCCTCTTACCTTCCCACTTACCTTCCACCTGAGAGGTAAAGCAATGATGGAGAATAAACCAGTCAGTGCATTTCATTCCCTTGATCACAATTTAGGAGTAGGTATCTGACAGAAGTTACACCAAATCTCATACTTAGTCCCAAAAGAAACTTCTAGAATTGAGTACAGTAGCTATTATTGGAATTCAGATTTATTGTGACACTAATCAAATTCATGCAACGTTTTGTTTAATCATTGAGAACACCTGTAACAAGATGTTTTCATTAGCAACTTGGGGAAATAAAGTGTTTATTAAGTATTTATGTGTTTATTGACATATGGGCCAATGAGATCCAATTCCAAGATTTTTGTTCTACTAACTCTCTCTTCCACTGGCCCAAGGATAAGGCAATGTGAGTCTGAAGCTGCAGGAGGCCACCTCCTGGAGCCTGAGATACTGCCAACCCGAAAGTGGCAGAACCTTAGAGATGGGGCCCAATAATATCATCGGGGCCTCAAATTGAGCCAAACCTGATTAGTCCCAGACTTTTTTTTTTTAATGTTGTTTTTTGTTTTTTTTTGTTTTTTTGTTTTTTTGTTTTTTTTTTTGAGAGAGAGAGTGAATGAGAGAGAAGAGCAGGGGAGGGGCAGAGAGAGAGGGAGAGAGAGAATCCCAAGCAGGCTCTGCATTCTCAGTGCAGAGCCCGACATGGGCTCCATCTCACGAACCATGAGATCACAACCTGAGCTGAAATCAACAGTTGGACACTTAACTAACTGACTGAACTACCCAGGCACCCTTAATCCCAAACTTTTGGCTTTATTGTCTGCTTGCTTTGGCTCAAGCCTCTTAAGCTGGGTTTTTGTGTGTTTTTGTTGTTTGTTTGTTTTTGGTCACAGTTGAAAACAATCCCTGGCAGCAATGGGCTGTCTCCTCCATTCCCAGTCTGCTGCAGACATGGGCATGTAGGTTATTTAAGACATCTTTAATGCAATTACTAAACTCAATTCATACGAGCCTAAGCCAAGAGGAAACTTATTGGCTGGTGAGGATACATGGGGTTACAGGAAGTGATGTTGGAACTAAGGTCTCAGGGACTTGGATGGGATTTATGGCAGGAAAAAAAATGCTCCCCCATCCTCAACAAGATATTCACTTCCTAATCTCTGGAACCTGCAAATGTTACCTTACGTGCAAAAAAAAAAAAGAGAGAGAGAGAGAGAGAGTTTTACATGGCACACCTTATAAGGATCTTGAAAGGAGGAGCTTATCATAGATTGTCCAGGTGGGCCCTAAATGCAATTCCACGCATCCTGATAGGAGATTAGGAGACACACACTCAGAAGGCAGCATGAAGACTGAGACAGAGATTGCAATGGTGCAGCTACAAGCCAAGGAACACCAGAGAATGCTGGCAGCCACCAGAAGCAGGAAGAGGCAAGGAACAGATTCTCCCTGAGTCTGCAGAGGGAGCGCTGTCCTGCTGACACCTGAATTTGAGTTTTCTGGACTCCAGAACTGGGAGAGAATACATTTCTGTTGTTGTAAGCCACTGAGGTTATGGTAATATTTTACAGCAGCCCCAGGAAATGAATACAGGACTCAATACTGTAAGTTCTCTCTCTCTGTCTCATTAGACTCTCAGCTTATTCTGCAGTTTTAGTCTCTCCATATGGCTGAGGAGATGGCTAGTGCAAGTCCCAAAATTGCATCCTCTCAGCTTGGGAACCTTGGCAAGAAGAGAGCATTTATTTTCCCAAGGTCCATACACCCAACCCAGAGAAGGATTCTGATCGGTCCTGTTTGTGTCATGTGCTCTCTCCGTCTGGGACAAAGGACATTGACAAGGCGGAGGTCCTGGGGTTGGCTGTATTTGAGTCATGAAACCATCCCTATAGCAGGCAGCACACTCTGATTGGTAACTTCACAAACCACATAGTATGGGGGAGGTTTTTCAAAGAAGGGTAACCAGGAAGACTAAAACAACAAATACCTACTGCAAGGCCAGATCTCTGGGGTCTTTCCCAGCCTGGGACACTATGAGGACATGTAGGGCTGTGGGCAGAAAAACAGACTTGTCCCTAGATGTGGGGCATTGGATATTCCCTCCACTAATCCAGATATAGAAGTAAACAACTGCCTTTGGAATTTATGCGGAGAATGGGAAAGCAGCGTGTTTGATCAGAATGATGGGCCCTCCCCCATAGGTTCCAGTCAGAGTGCAACCAGTCTAGGCTGGACAAGAGGGTGGCCTCACTGGCACTATGAAGCACCGTGAAGTTAATTGGCAGCATCAGGTTATGGAATGGTTGGGGCTCTCTGGAGAAGATCCCTGGGGATAGGGTTTTTCATGGCCAGAGCCCAAGGCTGAAGAGAGTCATTCCTCATTCTCTGGCCATTTCATGTCCCTCTCTTTCTCCATGTTAGTCTCCTCCTCCTCCAACTCCCTCCCTCTCTCTTCTTTCTCTCTTCTACTTCATCTCCCACTCTTGAGAGAAGGAACAGGATGCTTATGCACTAGCCATGGGCTTTGTAGAAAGCGGTTTATGCTTTTTAATTTTTTTTTAATGCTTTGGAAAAGAAACTGCCTTCCCCTGCCTAGTTTTGGTGGAACACTCTATTATCAGCATAATCACTGACATTTATCATAAAACCTCACTACTGAGATTCTCCCAGGGCCTGGGCTACTCCCCAGGAGTAAATTGAGCACTTTTAAGCAATGGCTGGGCTTCTTTCAGACCCTTAGGTATTATTTTTAATGTACCAGCAAAAGCTAAAAATGGAAGTGAATAAATGCAGCTGTTTAAAAGAAGTGATCTGCACCTGAAGGTCATTCAGTAGAATAATTTGGCTCATTACGAATGTGTGAACGTGGCAGAAAATGCTTACTTTTACTGGTTTTTCATAGTAAATAGAAATGCTGCCATTAACCTGCTGAATACCACTCAGATTGAGCCTACCAGAGATGTTACTTCGACACCCCCTCCAGCTGGGTCTGCCCCCTCAATGCCTCCTCTCTGCCTTCATTAAATTTTTAGTCACTTATGGCTATATCCAAAGAAAGCTGACTCTTTCAACTTACTGACTTAAATAGCTGTAATGGATGTATGGGGAAAAAGGATGCAATATCTCTGCAAAGAAGAGACTATGTTTTTTATGCACCAGCCATGGGCTTTTTTATGTGAGGAAATGGTTCTACTCCAAAATGAATGACAATCTCTGGACCTGATTGACTGTGTGTTGGGGATCCCCTAGACCACTCTCAGATTTCATGATTCACTAGAAGAACTCATAGGACTGAACATACACGTGTGTTCATGACTATGATTTGTTACAGGGAAAGAATACAAAGCAACAGCAGTAAAAAGTAAAGAACATGTGGGGAAGAGACCAGAGGAAACCAGGTACAAGTTTCCAAGTTTCCAAGAGTCCACTCTAGTCATCCAGTGGAGTCACACAGAATGCACTTAATTCCTCCAGTTGGTCCTTAGGACAATATGTATGGCATGTTTTCTACCAGGAAAGCTCATTAGAGACTCAGTGCCTACTGTTTTTATTGGGGCAGTCATGGAGGCACTCTCTGCTTAGTACATACTAGAAGTCCAGACTCTTAGAAGGAAAGCAAGTGTTCAGGATAGCCCAACTCTTTGAACCACTCTCGTTATTTCTGGGGATGATGAGGTTCCTCCTGAAATCCAAGTGTTCTGAAGCCAGCCGTGGACCAACCTTGTGGTCAAGGATTTCTGAGGATAGAAGTCTCAGACTTGCTATGGTAACTCTTTAATCTCCACAATTTACCAGTGGCCATAGCATTTTCTGCATTACGGAAAACATGACATTATAAAACAGAACGTATTGGGGCGCCTGGGTGGCTTGGTCGGTTGAGCGTCGGACTTTGGCTCAGGTCATGATCTCACGGTCCGTGAGTTTGAGCCCCGCGTCGGGCTCTGTGCTGACAGCTCAGAGCCTGGAGCCTGTTTCAGATTCTCTGTCTCCCTCTATCTCTACCCCTCCCCTGTTCATGCTCTGTCTCTCTCTGTCTCAAAAATAAATAAACGTTAAAAAAATTAAAAAAAAAATAAAACAGAACGTATTAATAAAAATTAGGAGATATACCATGCAGACTCAAATGTCTTTGATGCCCCCAGCTTTCTTTCAAATGGTACTTATGTGCCATGTGTTTACCCTACTATCCTGACCATAAATAATGGAATAAGGGATTTCTCTTTGAGTCAAAAGGAAGAGGTATAGTCAGATATAACAGAGACCAAGATCACAGAGTCTGACCAGTAACGGGAACTCCACAGTAGAGGGTGACAAAATGATCCAAGCCACTGTTCTTAGAATAATAGATGCTAGATGGACAAAGGAAAAGTGGGTGACTAATGTTCAGACTGAGTGAGAACAATGTTGAGTAACTGTTCCAGGTCTCTCTGAAGCCTGGTGTGCTCCTCAGTCTTGGAGGTCTATGGTCAAGATGGATGATGGTACACATTCTATTGTATCCTTGCAATGAACACATTTCCTTCACTAATAGGAGTGTGTCTTTTCCTAGCAGTCTGGATGAGCCTAGCTAACACAAGGGTAAATATTCCCTTTATACAGGGATTTGGCAACTGAAATGACAATAGTTGTACTACAGGCATCCAAGGAAACTTGGAAGAGTATATTTTAGGTCAATAACAGGAAGTAGTACCTTACATTGCAAAAAGGAAGTTTCAGAACACACCTCACTCCCTCAAAAATAGAAAACATAAGTAAGCTTAAGAAACACTTCAAAAACTATCTGCATGGTTGAGTCACAAGGAGTTATCGGAAAAGATTCAATATGTTGGGACTGTTTCCTCTCCTATGAGATGGATGTCAAGAAAGAGAGTGATAATTTCTTATGACATAACTCTTATGTCCTTGGCACATACATTGCCAGGCAGGATGAACCCAGGGTGGTCTGGAGCAAGTTTTCCTCTTGACAAGACTGCCAGCAGGGGCTGTGAAGTTGAGAATAGACCCTGAAAATCTGAGCTCTGGGAGGCCCAAACCAGACTTGAAAGGTGGGCTGAAGCATCATCATGGATTCAGTGGAAGGCAATATTCAACCGCAGCTTCCAAATCAGGCTCAGAGGTGGGAGTATAGTATATTTATCAGGTTGTCTGTAGATTAAAATTTTTTTAATGTTTATTTTTGAGAGAGAGAGAGAGAGATGGGGGGGGAGGGGCAGAGAAAAGAGGGAGACACAGAATCCAAAGCAGGCTCCAGGCTCTGAGCTGTCAGCACAGAGCCCAATGTGGGGCTTGAACTCATGAGCTGTGAGATCGTGACCTGAGCCAAAGTCGGACACCCAACTGACTGAATCACCCAGGCGTCCTGGTTGTCTATAAACTAAATATATCCTGAGTCAACATTTTGGGACTCTGCAAGGATGAGGATAATCAGAAGTGTACTCCATGGACAAGGCTTAGTCTAGGATGTTCTTGTGGCTGCCCCTGAGAACACAGAGTTAGGGTGGGAGAACACACCATCTGCCATCTGGCTAAACACTTCAGAGATTTCCATTCACATGTCCTTGGCTGAGGCAGGACTGTGATTAGAAAGGATGGTTTCATTCCAACACCATCACCTTCTTAAGGAAAGGATAACCTCTCTTTATCTGGCATGTGACTTTTAGTTGTACTTGAAGTATTTGGGGCTGTTCAGAGATAGTGCTAAGTGGCACAAGAATACTTACCCTGGAATGATTGCTCCCTAGTGATCTTCCTAGAGTAAAAGTGATAAGGGTTGTCTGAGACTATCCAATTTTAGCATTGGGGCTATTTCCAGCCTTTGTTATTAAGAATGGGCTCAAGCTTTCCCTCTCTGTAGGGGGAGGGGAAAATGAATAGCTTTCTTAAACATTCAGGGCATGGTTATGCTTTTGCATACAGAGTGACGGTTAAGGCTATAGGTTGTAAAGGATTAGAGTCCTGCGACCCTGGGATGGGGGACTAGATCATAAAAAAAGACTTAGTCTTTTATTCTTACTAGAGTACCTGCACAGAAATAGCATATTTTATTTTCTTTAATTACAAAATAACCAGAACTAACAAAGAAAGACTTTCTATATTGCTCTTTTAGAAACATGAAATTTACAATTTAATAATTTATAATATGGCATGATTTTATGCCCTGAATCTTTTTTGGGTTTTAGCTTTTGATATCTAAGGGCCAAGCTTTTGGATCTCGAAATGCTTTTTTCCTGCAAAGCCTGTTGTGAAACACAAAAGCTGAAAACTGACTTTGTTATTTGCATTTTATTGAAACAAACCTACCCTGAGGCAATGACAACTTCAGGTCTAGGTCAAATGGAGCCTGGTTAAAGGACATAACAAAGTGTGGAGAGTGGATAAGAGGAGAACGTATCAGGTTATGTTACCTATTCTATATGCCAATGTGGTATTCATGAATTGGAGGACTTAAGTAGATCCCAGAGTTTCCTTTGCCAATGTCAAGGTTTTCCTCTATGGAAAGGTAAAAGACTTCCCCTTGCTGAGATTCTACTATATGGTAACGTGTCATCTTCCCCGAAACTTGGGTTGGATGGGGCAGCCTCAACAATCTAAACACTACTGGAGACAGGAGGCAGCAAGCAAAACCTCTAAGTTACCAAAACAGATTTCATGTAAGCCACACATCAAAGAGTTCATTCATAGGCAAGCCCGCAAGCCCTCAAAGCAAGCCTATTTGCTTTTATTTACATATTCAAACCCTCTGTTATCCAGTTTATAGGCTGGGCTGGAGTTAGTACTTGACAGAAGGATCTGGTTGTATATTGCAAACAGGAGGAAAGACTGCAGTTGCGTGAGAGCAACAGAGGAGTCAGAATACAACAAAAATCAGGTACAAACATTTCAAACGTCAATGCCGTCTGGGGACTTTAGTGTAAAGATAACGTGTCTTAAATTTCTCATTTCTTCCTGTAACCAGTACTGTAAATGATAAGTGTCATAGCGCTCAGCGAGCATTCAGAGGAATCTGATCCAAGTATGAAATATGGGATTCATAGTTTAATCATGTGACTTAATAATAATAGTGTGACATGATTTTATGCCTTTTGGGGTCATTAACTTTACAAAACGAAAAGTCAGGCTTTGTGATCCCAAAAACTCCTTTTTTTTTTTTTTTTTTGCAAAGACTGTTATGAGCTGAATTGCATCCCCCCCTCCCCAAACTCATATGTTAGAGCCCTAATCTCAGAATGTAGTTGTATTTGGGGATAGAGTCTGTGAAGAGGTGATTAAGTTAAAAAGAGGCTATTAAGGTGGGCTCTAGTCCAATCTGACTGATGTTCCTTTAAGAGGAGATTAGGACACATAGGGAAACCCAGGGGTGTGCACACATCCAGAGAAGGCCACGGAGAGACAGTGAGAAGAGAGCCATTGGGGAGCCAAAGAGAGAGGCCTCAGAAGAAACCCAACCTGCCAGTGCTTTGACCTTGGATTTCCATCCTCCAGAAGCATGAGAACGTAACTTTCTGGGGTTTAAGCCACCCAATCTGTGGTATTCTGTTATGGTGGCCCTAGAAAAGTAGTACAAAGACTATTTTGAAACCCAAATGCCGAAAGTCATCTTCTCTGTTATCTTCATTATACTGAAAAAAAAAAAAAAAAAAGCCCACCTGAGGCTTTATAATTTAGTCACAGAGTAGTCCAGCAGATTTTCCAAGGTCCGCAGGAAGACACAGATTTGATCCCAGTGCACTTCTCTCTGGGCAGGCAGGTTGGGATAGCAGAAAAAACATAAGCCTTCTGGTAAATCTAGGCTCTTCCACCTAAAAGATGGGCTGCAGTTTAAAATTGTCACTTTTCTGAGCCTCAGTTTGCTTATCTATAAAACAGATGAGCTGTGAAAATTACATGAGGTTACATTCAGGCTGCATATATAAAATACCCAGCATGGGCCTGGCATGTAATAGGCAGAAAGCAAACAAATATAGTTCTATTACTATTTCTGCTCACTTTATCATGACCTTATCATGACCTTGGTATTCTCTACTGGAAAAGAGCAGGGGGAAGCATGTTATTTTTAAAATAGATTTTTAGCCCTATGTGCTAACATTCAAATGTCTGGGTGGTTGAAAAGATGAGCATTAGGTGTTCAGAGTGCTGGATTATCCACAACTGTTCTCCAAAGACTGTCAAGAGTCAAGATTTTGGTGTAAATATTTTGTGTCCTCTGAACTGTTTTTAATTCCTATTTTTTCAGTGCTCCACTCCAAGAACACTGGTTCTCTCACATGTGACTCATAGCTTCTCAGAACCCCTCAAAACTTTCTTTTTACTCTATTTTATTCTTCTGGAATTTCCCAAAATGTCTATAATGCCTAGGTATTAATTTTTAACCAGGAAAGAATTACATCATAAAATCTACCAAGCGGTTAAGTAAGAGTCCACGATGAATTTGGTAGTTTGGTCATTGCTGAGTTTGATGGAGGGCGTTTAAGTGAGTGATAGTGGCAGATGCCAGCGTGCGTGGGAGCAGACTTGGATGTACTTATAGGTGGAAGGAAGTAGCTCCCAGAGAGGGTGAGATGATAAAAATAGATAAGAGAGCAAGGACTGGGGGAGGAAGAGGAATTGGGTTTGAGGCTCACACAGGTGATGAGTTAGCCTGGGACCGCAGGAGGGCTGCAAGCTTTTCCTCTGGGACAGGTGGAAAAGAGGAAAGTCACGGACATAGTAGTAAGTTTTAGAGGTAGAGGAGGGAGAGGTTGAGTGGTTACTGTCTCATAGCTCATTTTCTTGGTGACAAATGATCTCAACTGCTGAGATTGAGAGGGATGGGCTGGAGAAAGGGCTTATGGAGAGCATGTGGAGAGTGAGAAAGGGCATTTGATAGGGATGAGTGAAACCATTGCGAGTGAGGGCTGAGATGAAGGTTGAGAGAAAATAGGGTTATAGAGACAATTGTGAGTCACTAAAGGTTTTTGGGGAGAAGAATGTGATAATAAATGTATTTTAGGACATTTTTAAAGTGCTGGTATGCTAGATGTTGCAGGTAAGCTTCGCCAAACTTTAGGGTGACTGGTAATGGGACGAAAGAAGGGGTGGTAAGCAGGGTCCTTTTAAAGGAAGATCATCTAGAACTTTATAAAAAGGGAGATGTCATTTCTTCTTGGCCAGCTGGCTCCCTATGACACTGTGACATTGAAGGATGCTAAAGGGAGACTGGCAGGCTGGAAGAGATTCTTGGGACTGTTCTGATTTCTGTTCCTGTCAGTGTCACCTAAGAAAGGTTCTTCACCCTGTTGATACTAATTGGTTCTAGTTCCCATTTTTTCTTACAATTCCAAGCCAACCTTGGAGACACCAGCCCTAGCCAGCTGGCCTCCTCTGCTTAGAGATGTCAGTGTTCCCTCAGTGAGCTCAGGAGACACCAACACTGACAGGCAACCCCCAGGTCTCAGCCCCAGGTCAGCAGCCTGTCCTTTAAGTTTCTAGACTCTGACAACCCCGAACGTTTCCCTTTCCCCCTTAGCCCTAGGGATGGTAGCTGCTTCCTGCAATTCTATGTTCCCTCAGTATTCCCCCTTTATCTTCCAGTCCCCAACACCTGCTTAGCCAGTTTCTTCAGGTTAATTCTTTCTATTAAAAAGAAAACACAACTGTGTTTTTTGCTTTCTTGATTAAATCCTTACTATAGAGTTACTGCATTAATTTGCTGGGTTGCTATAACAAATTACCCCAAACTGGGTGGCTTAAACAACAGAAATGTATTGTTTCACAGTTCTGGAGGCTAGAAGTCTGGAAACAAGGTTGGCAGGGTTCGTTCCTTCTGAGGGCTAGGAGGGAAGTTTGTAAATGGCCATTTTATGTCGCTATTCTGTCTTCGCTCTGTGTGTGTCTGTCTTCAAATTTCCCCCTTCTATAGACACCAGTCATGTCGGATTAGAGCTCACCCTAATGACATTGCTTTAACTTGATTACCTTTGTAAAAATCCTATGTCCAAACAAAGTTACATTCTGAGGTACAGGGGGTTAAGACTTCACCACACAGATATTGCAGGACGTGGCAGGAGGCCACAGTTCAACCCCCTAACAGTGGCCTTTAGCATAACGAGTAGCAATTAGAGAAAATTGTGTGTTTAACTTTTGGTTAGTCCACTTCTAGCTTTATGTCCTTGGGCAAGTAGCTTAATCTCTCAAAACCTCAATTTTTATCCTTTAGGAAATGGATACAGTAATTCCTACTTCAAAAATTAAGAGATAATATTTTTAAAAATTTCGGGGCGCCTGGGTGGCTCAGTCGGTTAAGCGTCCGACTTCAGCTCAGGTCACGATCTTGCGGTCAGTGAGTTCAAGCCCCACGTCGGGCTCTGGGCTGATGGCTCAGAGCCTGGAGCCTGCTTCCGATTCTGTGTCTCCCTCTCTCTCTGCCCCTCCCCCGCTCATGCTCTGTCTCTCTCTGTCTCAAAAATAAATAAACGTTAAAAAAAAAAATAAAAAAAAAATTTCAATTCTCTTCCCTCTCTTTCTTTCTTCCTTCTCCTTTGTTTCTTCTTTCTTTTTCTCCTTTCCTTCCTTCCTTTCTTCTTCCTTTGTTTTTTTGTATTTTCCTAGGAGAAGATAAACATGTTGCTCCTTCACCTTCTCCTGCTCACTCTATTATTCTCATCCTGTTTGGATGAAAAGATAGAGCAAGGGTTGTGCTGAGCATTGGAAAGTCACACCTCCACTAACCGCTCTCTGCAACACTTATTCTAACTCAAGTGCTGCCACTAGGGTTTCTTTTTGCCCCTCCCTCTGTAACTTGTTTCTCTGCTCCCTTTAACACGATCTGGGTGTGTCCCTGTAGAGACCCTACTTTCCCAAACAAGTCTTGGCCAAGTATCTTGCTGCAAATCATACCCCACGTCTCAGGGGAGAGTGCTTTTCCACACACTACTTTGTTTAGAAATCCTTGTTCCTGGAAGCTAACAAGCTATGAGTTTCTTAAAATGTAATGATTACCTATGAACAGGAAAGCTAAATATAGTCATGCAAAATGTAATATTTTGAAACAGAAGAGCATTGTTTAAACAAGATCATGTATAGTTTTCTACCATGTAGGGATACAGTGAGAGGTCTCAGTGGAGTTTGTATTATATGACATTTTGTAAAAAAAATGTAATTTTTAGAGTGGTATGACAGTTAATTTTATGTATCAACATGACTGGGCCAAAAGGTGCCCAAATATCAGGTCTAACACTACTCTGGTTGTTTCTGTGAAGGTGTTTTTGGATGGGATTAACATTTACGTCAGTAGACTGGATAGACTGCCCTTCCTAATTTGGGTGGGCCTCATCCAATCAGTTGAAGGTCTGCATAGAACCAAAAGGCTGACCTTTTCCTGAATAAGAGAATTCCTTCTGCCTATCTTTGAACTGAGATTACAACTTTTTCCTGTCTTTGCACTCAAACTGAAACATCAGCTCTTTCTGGGCCTTGAGACTGCTGACCTTCAGATTGGAACTGCTGTTTTTCAGGTTTGGGACTCCTACTAGAACTATACCATTGGCTCTCCTGGGTCTGTAGCTTGCCAACTCACCCTGCAGACCTTGGAACTTGTCAGTCTCCATAATCATGTGAAACCAATGCTTTATACTAAATCTTTCTATATATATTTACATCCTACTGGTTCTGTTTTTCTGGAGAAACTGGTTCAGGCTAGAAAAAAATTTTAGCAGTTCTTCTCAAACTTCAGTGTGAATACAAATCACATGGCATCTTGTTAAAATGCAGATTCTGATTCAGGAGGTCTGAGGTGGGGACTAAGGCCCTACACTTGTAAAAAGTTCCTAGGTGATACTGATACTGTTTGTCCACTGACCACACTGAATACTGAAGCTTTAGGGATCATAATGCAGAGGTTCTCAACTAGCTGCACATTAGAATTATCTGGAGTGCTTTTAACAAATATTCATGCCTGGATCTCAACTCCAAGAGGTTTAACTGATTTAACTGGTCTGTGGCTAGACTCAAGCATCAGTGTCTTTCTTTAAAAGACAGGTGATCCCAGGTGATTTTAATGTGCAGCCATTTTCGAAAGTCACTGCTCTCATTCAGGGCCTCTCAAAACTTTAATATGTATAGGAATCACCTGGGAATCTTGTTAAACTGCAGATTCTGAGCCTGGAGCCTGAGATTCTGCATTTCTAAAAACTTCGATGTCACTTCAGGGCTGCTGGTCCACAAACCACATTTTGAGTAGGAATGGTCTAATTCAGGGTTTCTCAACCTTGGCATTATTGACATTTAAGACCAGCTACTTCTTTGTTTTAGGGGGGGCTCTCCTGTGTGTTGTAAAAGATGTTTAGTAGCATCCCTGGCCTCTATCAGATGCTAGTAGCACACTCCCTTACCCTGGACCAGTTGTGACAACTGAAAGTATCTCTGGACATTGTCAAATCTTTCCTGAGGGGCAAAATCACCACTGCTACCGCTATCCCCTGCCAAGTTTGTCTAAGCCAACTTCCTCATTTTGTTAGAAACTGCAGTCCTGTTACAATGTCCCCATCTTCTAAGGATCTCAGTATCTTTAGATATTTGAAAGCTGACAGATCACAAGGATGATAGCTCCCTCAAATGAACTGTCGTAGGTAGAATAATGCCTGCCTCCCAAGATGTCCATGTCCTATTCCTGAAACTTGTGCACATGTTACTTTACATGGCAGAAGAGACTGTGCAGATATGATTAAGTTAAAAACCTTGAAATAAGGAAATAATTCTGGATTATCCAGGTTGATCCAATGTAACCACTAGGGAATAGGAGAAGCAATGATGAAAGAAGGGCTAGAGAGAGAGAGAGAGAGAAAGAGAGAGATTAGAAGATGCTATGCTCTTGGCTTTGAAGATGGAAGAAGGGTCCACAATGCAGACAGCTTCTAGAAGGTAGAGTGTCAGAGGGAACAGATTCTCTCCTAGAGCCTCTAAAAGGAATGCAACCTTGCCTACACCTTGATGATGGCCCAGTGAAACCCATTTCATATTTTGAAACTTCAGAAGTGTTAAGAGAATGAATATGTGTTGTTTTAGGCTAACAAGTTTGTGGTACAATGCTACAGCAGCAATAAACTAATACACAGGGGAACATGATAAACGGGTAAACAGTCCTTTGTTGTGGGAGAACCTTTGTTGTCACGTCACACTTGGGTGGAATGGAGTGGATGGGAAGGTGACTGAGGAAGCTGAACAGACTCTGAACTGGGAGGAAATTAATAACATTGTTCCAAGTTAAGAGTAGTTTTTGGACAATACCATGTGGACCAAGGCAGGGCCAGTGGGAACAGATGGACAAGGCATATGCCTGGCAGATTAGGGTGGAGTACATTGGGTGTGTTGTGTATGGGGGACTATAGACCATCAGCTCACTGTTTCTGAGTCATGGGCCCAGAGGGCTTGGATAGGGCTTTGTCATCCTCAAACTTTGCGCATTAGAATCCCTGGGAAGACTTAAAAAAAATCCTGCTGTTCAGTATGAATCTCATACCAATTAAGTAAGACTCTGGGAACTTAAGTAGCTTTCAAAACTTCATGTGATTCCAATGTGACATCACCCTTAGAAGAAGAACAGATGAGCAACAGACCAATAAATACACTGAAGTCTAAATTAATTGGTTTCGGGAATAACAGTCCTTTGGTACTTTGGTTTGGCTATGTTCTTGGGGAGGATAACGTGAATAAGAAACATGGTACCACCTGATGTCCCACAGCCAGTAAGTGGTGGACTAAGGATGCGGATGCAAGCAGGTGTTATGTAGGTGACACCTCACCAGCAGGCCAGGGCATCGGAGGAGAAGAAAGCTGGGAATATTGAGGGCCAGGACTGAGAGTGAGCGTAGGTATCTAAATCATGGCATCCTTAGAAATTAGGTATAATTTCTAAGTATAAACTTGTGCTGGCCTCAAGGTCAATATCAATAAAACAAAGGAAAGTCTCCAGGAACCCATGAACCACCAGAGCCTTCATGAGTATAACTTTCCCTGGTATTTCAGGGCATGTCTTAGAGAGATACTTCTCCCAGAATCCTCCCCTAAACTCCAAGTTCGAGTTAGAGCCTCCCTTTTATTTTTATTTTTAATTTCTTTAACTTTTATTTATTTTTGAGAGGCAGAGAGAAACAGAGCGTGAGTGGGAGAGGGGCAGAGAAAGAAGGAGACACAGAATCTGAAGCAGGCTCCAGGCTCTGAGCTGTCAGCACAGAGCCCGGCGTGGGGCTCGAACCCACAAACTGTGAGATCATGACCTAAGCTGAAGTCAGATGCTTAACCGAGCCACCCAAGTGCCCCTAGAGCCTCCCTTTTATTTATTTTTATTTATTTATTTATTTATTTATTTATTTATTTATTTATTTATTGGTCATTTCAAAGTAGAGAGCCTCCTTTTTATTTTTATTTTATTTTATTATTTAAAAAAAAATTTTTTTTTTAACGTTTATTTATTTTTGAGACAGGGAGAGACAGCATGAACGGGGGAGGGTCAGAGAGAGAGGCAGACACAGAATCAGAAACAGGCTCCAGGCTCTGAGCTGTCAGCACAGAGCCTGATGCTGGGCTCGAACTCACGGAGTGCGAGATCATGACCTGAGCCGAAGTCGGATGCTTAACCGACTGAGCCACCCAGGCTCCCCGAGAGCCTCCTTTTTAAAGCACTTCCTAGACTGCCACGTTTAATCCTTCCGTCTGGTATGGTGGTTAAATGATCCTCTATGTCCTCAGGCTAAGTGTGATTTATGTAAAAGCAATGCTATTGGCCCCTGTGTAGAGTCTATTTATTATTCTATAGCCTCTGGATAGCGCAAAAAGATGGCATCTGTGGCAGAGTAGGAAAGCATGCATTGAACCTTGAGGTTAAAAAAAAAAACAACAGAAACTACAACCAATGTAGGTAATTAAGCTAAATGTTCAGGGTAATTTGCCCAAGGGCCTTTCTATACCCTGATAGGACCTCACCTCCCAACTCCCACCCCAGGCTGGCCATCGCCACCACCAGAGAGCATGTGTCAGGAGGGCCTAGAGGAGATCCCAAATTTGTGCCTACCAAGTATCTCTAGTTGATAGAGTGTATCCTTTCCTGACAGCCGTAGCTTTTAAGCCTACAGCAGCCAAGTAAAATTTGCATATAATCTATCTGAGTGTTGGTTCTTACCAATTCTAAAACCCAGTCTTCTATTGGACTAGTGACCACTTTTCACTCAATATTATACTTGCCTGTTTAACTGTTTAAACCCTCCACCAAACCAGAATTTTTAAGGTGGCAGAGAACTCTATCTTCTTTACTTCTTTTATTTTCATTGTGAGTATAGTGCCTACCACATAGTAAGCTCTTATTTATCTTTGCTGAATGATTGAGAATGAGGATGAGTTTTTGGCATGTTGAGTTTGAGGAGCCTTTGAGACGAGACCTTGAGGTGAAGATACCTGCTAAACAGCAGGTATGTAAGGCAGAAGCTCAGGAGGTTGTTCTGAGCTGGAGTTAGAGAAGGTGGTTGATGCCCTGGATAGGAATGAGGTCACTAAGTCAAAGTGTCTAGAATAGAACATTATTGACATTTGGGGCTTGATAACTCTTCATTGTGGAAGGCTGTCCTATGCATTGTAGAACGTTTAGCAGCATGCTTAAACTCTTCTCACTGGACGCCAGTAGCATCTTCCAACTTGTGACAATCAAAAATGTCCCCAGATTTTTTCAGATGTTGCCTGGAGGGTAAAATTGGTCCTGGTCCAGGATGACAAAAGCATTGGGAGGGCAGCACTTATTTGTGTGCACGTCCCCAAACACTTGGCTGTGTAGAGCCAAATGAGGGGCACTTCCTCATTGCCTCATGATCTCATCCATGCTTCTATCCCGTTTCTTCAGCCCAGACACTCACTTTGATAATGGAAGTATCAATGTGACATCAACAGAAGCAGTAATTATGACCATGCTACATAGAAAAGACAAAACAAAAACAAAGTCATAATCTCAGTCCTGTAAAACTGGGGCTCTTTCCCTCATTTCATGCAAGAAGAATGCCCCCTTCCAGATTGAGATCCCCTTCTGAGGTGCTACACGGCAACTTTGAACTCTTGGGCCCTTGGATACGAGCCGAGACTTCTGAGAGAATGTAGGTCTGCCTGGAGGTGCAGTGGTTCTGAGGAAGTAGTTTGGAGCAGGTGCCAAATAAGATATTTCTTCTGAGGCTCCACACATCAACCCTTTCCTTTCACACTTGGAAATATGTGCTGAGCTAACCACACAGTAGCCTCAGTCAGGCCAGTGAGTGATGTTTCCCAAGATAGATTTAATCATTGGAATGCTGCATGTACATTGAAGTCTCAAAATGAATTCACTTTGTTTCTTAAACGATAGGAATGTGAGAAGTAAAGACACAGGGCAATTCAGAGAGGGTGGATGTATGTCATCTCACAGCAATATTGGTAGGATGTTTGGAGGGCTTTCCTTCGGGGTCTAGTTGGGAGCAGGAAGGGCTGGCTTTTCTCCCTATATCCCTTCCTATATCTCCCAGAACATTTGCCATGTTGGGAAAAACTTCATTTAGATCTCTTTGGGAAAAAGAAAATCAAGCTCGTCTAAGAAAACACTGCTTCTTCTCTGTTTATGGTACTAAGCATCTTATTTTCTACTATGTCTCATAATGAAATATTCATTACAACATGAAAGGGATCATAATATGAAAGTAAAAAGCATAGAAGGAGCCAGTGGTCTCTGTCAAAAGAGTAGCATAATGAAGGTGGGTAAATGGGTCACTTGACCCTCGTATCATTCAACATTTATGGAGCTTCTATTATGTTCCATTCTGTGTGCTAGGCGCAGTAGATGCAGGTAGAAAAGATACAATTTGGAACCACAGGTTGGTAAATAGCTGACTGCCAGCCAGGATGATAATCTCAAGGAGAAGTAAGGGGGGGCTTTGGGTACACGTAAGGGGTACTGTAGATGAGATGGGGTCTGGGAAAGGGTCCCAGAGGAGGTATCATGTAAGCAGGTGGGAGTTATCCAGGTAAAGGTGTGGCTGTTGGGATGGGCAGGGAGTGAGGATTCCAAGCCTAGGGCAATTCAGAGGCCCAGGGGGTAGAGAGAGAATGAAGACTAGAAGCAATTTAGTTTGGCTGGTGTAGACAGTGTCAACTGTTGGGGGTGTGGGAGGCTAGCAGAGGAGGCGAGGGAGGTGTGCTTGGAGGAATCCATGTAAGAAATTCTTTGGTTAGCAGCAGGAGCCAGCTGGAAGCCAGATCTAGAGAAACGGGTATCTCCAACATTGGAGCCTGGTATGGCTTTAACAAGAAAGCCCCTTGGGCTTCCTGCTGACTCCAACCCACAGGCTCAGTAAGTAGCTAGCAGGCCCAGAGTGGGGTTTTGGTCTTGGCAGGTGGTGGAGTTGGATTTCTTGAGCTCTGCACGGGCACAGATATGTCTAGTGACACTGTAGTTCCAGGGCCAGACCGAACTTTGCTCCAGTGTTGGTAGGAAGTACTCTGAGGGAATACATATGTAGAATAAAACAATATGATTCATTTCAAAAGAGGAAGGAATTCACAAATAATTGATGCTAATTAGAGGTAAGTGACAACTTAGCTGGAGTTTCTGTTGGCCATCAGGAATAAGTGGATAGTGCCAGCTTGAAGGTAGAGTGTCAGGGTGAGCCCCCCTCCATGCCACCTGTCAAAATCTCTTCTCCAGTTTGGCCAAGTCCGTGATCTCACTGGACCCCTTAAGAAATCCCAACTCAGTACTCTAAGCCTCACCCTGCAGCCGCCTTGCCTGTAGCACTTCTGTTCCCTCCCACCTACATGGTTGGCCCTCCATGCCTCAGGATCCCTCTCAGCAGGCACCACACGGGACTCCTAATAGAATTCCATCAAATTTAAGAGGCATATTTTCAGTTATAAAATAAGTCATGGAGATATAATGTACAGCACAGAAAATATAGTCAATAATATTGTAATAACTTTGTATGGTGACAGGTGGTAACTACACTTATCATGGTGATCATTTTGTAATGTATAAAAATATTGAATCAGTATGGTGTATACCTGGAACTAATAGGATACTGTATGTCAATTATGCTTCAACAACAACAAAAAATTCAGAGCTAGAGGGAGTTTGCAGAGGAAGGTATCCAACTTCTTCATTTAACAGCTGAGGAAACACAATTTACAGCTGAGAGCTGTAGGAGGAAGCCATTATCTGCTATGCAAGCTGAGCAACAGAGAAAGCCTGACTGCAGCAAGAGAGGCCATGAGGCAGAGAAATACTCAGAAAGGGGCAGAGATGAGAGATGGTCAAAGAAAATGCCGTTTGCCTGGTTCCACCTATTCTTGAGGTCCAGCTGCTTTCCTGCCTTCAGGCTCTTTGAGCCTGGACCCTAATGACAAATTCCCTTTTCCCTTATGGTAGCTAAAATCAGTATCGATTATATGTACGGGTGCTACCTCACACACATAATGAATCAGGATTCAGGTGTGTAAAGTCACCTGCAAGAGAAAAAGGTGAATTTCTAGCTGAAATTAAGTATTGGTTTCTTTTGGCCACTGTAAAAAAAAATGACCAGAGTCTTTGTGGCTTAAAACAACAAAAATGTATTTTCTTACAGTTCTGGAGTCAGAGGTCCAAAATCAGGATCACTGGGCTGAAACCAACGTGCCAGCAGGGCCATGCTCACTCCAAGACCATGCTCCTTCCACAGAGGAGATCTTTCCTTCTCTAGGAGAGAATCTGTTTCTTGCCTCTTCCAGTCTCCAGTGGTTGCTACCATTCCTTGACTTATGGTCACTTCAGTCTCTGCCTGTTGTCTTCTCTCTGTGCACTGAATGTCCCTCCTCTTGTAAAGATGCCTGTGATTGCATTTAAGGCCTTGTCATATAATCCAGGATAATTCTCTATCTCAAGATATTTAATGTAATCCCATCTGCAAAGACCCCTTTTGCCATATAAAGTAACATTCACAGATTCTACAGATTCGGATGTGGATATCTTTCAGGGGAACATCATTCAGCCTACCACATTTTGTTAAAAAACAAAATGCCAATTTAAAACACTGATAGCTGGCAGTGGAATGGTAAAGAAAGGCAGAGCCAGTGAAAGCACCAGATTGGATGAAGAACACAGGCTCTGACCCTCCAGGTTGGTATAGCCCCCTGGAGGAGATGGATACATCATGTTATCCTGGTCCAGGCACCAGCCACCATCCCTTGTTCTGATTTCAAGGAACTTTCTAATAATTTGGCTGCTTACGTAGATTAACCACCAGTGACAGAATGGGCTGATCTGTACACCAAAGTATCTAGTTTGTGGATCATTATATTTCTCACTGTGCATGTGAATATAATTTGCCAGCACACTAATAGTAAATTCATCCCTGAAGGGGCAGTCAAACTGAGGAGTAGTAGCTTGGTCCTAATTTCAAATTCCCAAGAAAGAAGTTAAAAAATTTTAAGTCAATATCTGGGGCACCTGGATGGCACAGTCGGTGAAGAGT
This sequence comes from Panthera leo, assembly GCF_018350215.1. Classification (NCBI taxonomy): domain Eukaryota; kingdom Metazoa; phylum Chordata; class Mammalia; order Carnivora; family Felidae; genus Panthera; species Panthera leo. The sequence goes on from NC_056687.1 coordinate 66,081,315, forward strand.
CCGACTTTGGTTCAGACCATGATCTCACGGTTCGTGGGTTTGAGCCCTGCTTCGGTCTCTGTGCTGACAGGTCAGACCCTGGAGTCTGCTTCTGATTCCTCCCTTCTCTCTGCCCCTCCCCTGCTCACACTCTATCTCTCCCTCTCTCAAAAATAAATAAATATTTAAAACAAAAACTAAATAAGTCAGTTTCCTACTGTGGAACAATCAACTGTGTCTAGGGAAGGAAGCCCCTTTGAACATACTGCTTTTATTTTATGCTCATTTGGGAAGGATAAATTGAAAGTTGGGTAATATGGCAAAGGACATAACTGTCCCCCGCAGTCTGTGTCGTACCTGAATTCTCAGAGGGCATTCTATTTCCAAATGCTCCCTATGCCATCTAGTAACTCTTCTTCATGATTATGTGTTTGTGTGTATTTTCAGGATTCATGGTAAAATTAGTTTCTCCTTCCTCCCATTTATTCTTCTTACTTTCACCTAATTAGTCTCTATGAAATACCTTTGATGTATAATCTACAATGACTATTACTCATATATAATTTCTGTGTTTTTAGCCTTATCTATGTATCACCTGTATTTTATTACTTAATATTTTGAAAAAATCAACTCACTCTATAATTAAATACATTAATTTAAAAAATTACCTGTCTCTACCATAAGTGAAAAACTAATATCTCTATCCTTACATAGAAGTTAATCATACAAATAAAAGTAGCAGGATGTTAGAATGTGGCTTTTAACCACCATTTTGACTGAGGCTCCAATGCAATATACAATAGATACATTACCAGAGTTAGTATAGATGGACTCCTCCCATGCAAGTTTACAAAGGAAAATGGGGATAACTGGTTCCATGGTTTTTGCATCCCTTAGTCAGATCAGTGATATTTAAAATGAGTCAGAGGGTGGAGGGAGAGGAAGATCTTTGAAGGATCTCTTAGGAGGGGTCTGGTGCCAGAGACCCAAGAGAAGGCGTACTGCCTTCTCCTCCAAGCTACTGTGACAAGCTTTGCTGGAAACACACAGAAAGCTATAGAAGGTGTTCCCTGCAATTAGGGGACATAGAACAATGAATGGCAACTGACTCTATCTAAGAAAGGGTGGAAGTTAGAAAGACTGGTTAAAAAGTTAGGATTGGGCCATACTCCTAGAGTTTGGGGGACAAAGGAGGTGTGACCTATTCCTGTGGACCAGATGTAGGCCACTTGGGAGAAAAACAGCTGGAGTGTAGTCAGATCATCTTGGGTATTTCCACTGAGTGGCCAGGAGAAACTCCAGCAAGAAAAACTAGAGGGAAGTGCTGGCTTCTGAGGGCTATGAAAGGAATCATCCATGACCACTTAGACTAGAAATGCTTGAGTTAAGTGCCCTGCGACAGGGAGTGATAGAAATTTCCATGAAATGCCCAGGCTAAAAGGAGTCCTCTAGCATGAATGATGCCTCAGCAGAGGTGAGTCTGATCACTTTCCCCAACTCTTCAATGAGGGCCAGCAACTCTGTATAATTGCTTTAAGGCACCTGGCTATTCCCAGTTTCCTGGGTGTAGCCCAGGGATGGTGGCCTTTAGTGATTCAGTACTGTATGGACATTGCCATGAAGGTAAAAGGTGAATGGATGCTTTTAGCCTTGTTGTAGGAAGCCATGGTCATTTGTGCAGTCAAGTTAAGTTTGTGAGACATGCCTCCCCTCCCCCCACAAGTGGTAGACAGCACTTGGGTGAAGCCAGGGGCCAACCTGTGAGTGTGGCAGTGGTGAGATTGGGCCAGCAGGCAGGTGGCAGTGGTGACTTAGTGGCCCTGGCATTTGTGTGCTGGTTTGTATATTCATCTGTGTACCCTGAACACTTCTTGTTTTCTATTTTCTGTTTTCTCTCTCTGATTTTCATTTCTCTGGGTTTTTTTTTTTTTTTTAACTTGCCTTCCTATGGACTATGTGAACATTTTTTAGAATTCCATTTTGACTTTTCTGTAGTGATTTGGAGTATATCTCTTTGCATAGCTTTTTTAGTAGTTGCTGTAACAATTACCTTATATATATCTAACTTGTCAGTCTGTTGGTGTCATCATTTTACCGGTTTGAGTAATCTTAGGGAAGCCATAACTCCCTTTATGTCTCTTTACCCTTTCCTATTTATAATATAATTGTCTTAAATATTTTATATTTGAGACATCAGTGTCATAACTTTTGCTGTACTTATCAAACATAATTTCAAAAACTCAAGAGAAGAAAAAGTCTATTGTATTTACCCATGTTTTTGCTTACTGTGTTCCTCTTTGCTGATGTTCCAACGTTTCTTCTTTCACTGTTTCCTTTCTGTTTAGAGAACTTTGTTTAGACATTTTTAGTGTGGGTCTTCTGATGACTAATTTTCTTAGTTTTCCTTAACCGGAGAATATCTTGATTTCCCCTTCATTCCTGAAGGATATTTTTGCTCGGTATGGGACTCTGGAACTGAAAGTTCTTTCTTTTAATTTTTTTTTTAACGTTTATTTATTTTTGACAGAGAGACAGCATGAGTGGGGGAGGGGCAGAGAGAGAGGGAGACACAGAATCCAAAGCAGTTTCCAGGCTCTGAGCTGTCAGCACAGAGCGCGACGCGGGGCTCGAACTCACGAACTGCGAGATCATGACGTGAGCCAAAGTCGGACACTCAACCAACTGAGCCACCCAGGCGTCCCTGAAAGTTTTTTCTTTTAAGAACTTGAAAAACATTGTGCCACTTCCTTTTGGCCTTCATGATTTCTGATGAGAATTCTACTGCTATACAAATTATTTTTCTGTTATAGGTAAGGTGTCATTTTTCTCTGACTGCTTTTGAGAGCTTTTCTTTGTCTTAAGTTTTCCAAAGGTTAATGATGATATGCCTTGGCATGGGTTTCTTTCAGTTTATCCTGTTGGAAATTTGCTAAGCTTCTTGAATCTGGAGGTATATGTCCCTTGCCAAATTTGGGATGTTTCCAATTACTATTTCTTTGAATAATTTTTCAGCCCCATCCTTTTTATTCTCTTCTGGGACTCTGATGACCCAAATGTTAGATCTTTTCTTATGATTCCACAAGTCCAAGGTTCTGTTCAGTTTTTCCAATGAATGTTTTTTTTCCTCTGTTGTTCAGATTGGGTAATTTCTATTGTTCTATATTTTATGTCATTGTTTCTTTCCTATGTCACCCCCCCCCCCACTCCCATTATGCTATTAAGGCCATTGACTGAGATGTCTATTTTGGTTTTTGTATTTTCAGTTCTAAAATTTCCATTTGGTTCTTTATGTAATCTGTTTCTTTGCTGAGACCTTCTCTTGTTGGCTGGAGATTTTCTAGTTTTCATTTGTTTTAAACATTTCTAATTGCTCATTGAAGCATTTTTGTCATGGCTACCTAAAAATCTTCTTCAGATAATTCTAACATCTCTGTTATCCTAGTGTTGACATTTATTGATTTTTTTTTTCATTCAGATTGAGATATTCTGGGCTTTTGGTATGATGAATGATTTTTTATTGATATCCAGACATTTTCATATTATGTTATGAGTCTCTCAATCTTATTCAAACCTTCTGTTTTGTCTGGCTTTTTAGGACACTGCTCTGGCAGGAGAAGGGGACTGACATCTTGTTACTGCCAGATGGATGTAGACATCCAGGTTCCTCACTCAGTTTCCAATGATACCCAAGGCAATGAGCCTTTTGTTACTGTGGGATAGAAATGGGAGTTCTGATTCTCTATGAGTTCTCCACCATCACTGTGCTGGAGGTGTCTTGCTTACCACAAGGCAGTGTGATGGTGAGATTCCTGACTCTACACTAGGCCTCTTAAGATAGCATCCTAGCAAGGAGATTGAGGGATGTCTCATTACTGCTGGGTGGGAATGGAAGTCAGACTCCCCACATGGTCTCCACTGACACTGTTGTACCACCCTAGCAGAGAGATTGGGTGTCTCATTACAGCCTCCCAAAGGTACAAGTCTAAGTTCCCCACTTGGAGTTTGCTGGTATGAGAGGGGTTGAAGCATGTTTTTTTTCCTTTGGTGCTTGCTTGAGGTAGAGGGTGTTTTGCCCAAAAACTGTTTTGCTACAATGCCCATTTCCTGGTCCTTTGGTTAAAGAGAACAGGCTTTTGATGAGGGTTTTTTTGTTTTTGTTTTTGTTTTGTCTGCAACTATTTGGCATTTCTGAGTTGCATGCTTCCTCAGCTCCATTTCTGAGTTGTATGAAACAAAAAGAAAACCCAGGGAGTTCACCACCATGCTGTTCCTTGGATCTCAAAGTCCTTTCTTCTCTCCATCTTTCAGAGTACTCTTATGTTTGTTTTATATTTTATGTCCAGGGTTTTCAGTTGTGCTTACTGGGAGCAATAGGGAAAAGTACATCTCCTCCATCTTCGTGGAAGCAGAAGTCACAGGTATCTTTTAAATGCTAATAAACACTTGGTGATTTGACTTGAGTTTATCATTTCCTCCCTTTCTACTCCTACCCTTCGCACAAATACAAAAGAATAAAAGCACCAAATTAGTAATATATTTTAATCAATTAATAATATAAATATATTTAATCAAAAGGCAATTTAAAGAAAAAAGTAAATAAAATAAAGATATAATTTAAGATACATGTCTATCTACCCACATAGATATTTTTATACAAGTGATCACATGAAAGTTAGCAGATTCAAAAATATCTATACACTGATGCTGCAAATTGGTGAACCGTGGGTATCTTCTAGAGGCTCTCAGTCCTTGGGGTAGAAGCTGATAGTTACACTGGCCAAAAGTCCTGGGCAGAATCAAGAGTAATATGTTTCCTATTCTGCATGCAGGCAGTAGATCAGGGCACTTTGCCTTTTAGTTTCCTAATACACATATTCTTATCCATCTCTCTTCTAGGACAGATACAGCAGGGTAGTCAGACAGATAAAACACATACTCCCTGTGACACACTTGAACTAGACTAAGAGAAAAGTGACTAAAAATGGTTTTAATATAAGAAAAGAGTATGTGAACAATTAATTAGGAAGCATGGTGGGGCGCCTGGGTGGCTTAGTCAGTTAAGCGTCCGACTTCAGCTCAGGTCATGATCTCGCAGTCCGTGAGTTCGAGCCCCATGTCGGGCTCTGTGCCAACAGCTCAGAGCCTGGAGCCTGTTTCAGATTCTGTTCTCCCTCTCTCTCTGACCCTCCCCCATTCATGCTCTCTTTCTGTCTCAAAAATAAATAAACATGAAAAAAAATTAAAAAAAATTAGGAAGCATGGTGTGGAACACTAGCATTTGTTGATATTATACTATGAATTGGATACTCTGTAAGTATTATCTCATTTAATTTTTTAAAATTTATTTTGAGAGAGAAAGAGAGAGTATGAGTCAGGGAGGGGCAGAGAGAGAGGGACAGAGGATCTGAAGAGGGCTCCATGCTGATAGTAGACAGCCCAATGTGGGGCTCAAATTCACAAATCATGAGATCATGACCTGAGCCTAAATCAGATGCTCAACTGACTGAGCCACCCAGGTGCTCCCATCTCATTTAATTTTTAAAGGTTGGTATTATTACTCCCTTTTAACAAATAAGTAAATTGAGGTTTAGAGAAGTTAAATAGCTTGCCTAAGACCACATCTAATAATTGCAAAGCCCAAATTCAGTTTGTTGGATTTAAAAATCTGCCTTGCTACCTATCTCTCATGGAAGAAGGTGGGATTCTGGGGAAAGTAGTGTTAGGAGATAAGGAAACAGAGATGCTTAATCAGTCAATGAAATGACCACAGAGGACTGACTGATGTGGCTGGACTTCACTGCATTTTTCAGTCTCTTGTATTCTCACAACTGAGCTGTACGTTGTCCCAGAGTCTACAACCTTCTCTTCCTAGGATGCACTTTTATTTCAAGAGGAAAGTTTGGGCTGGTTCTGTTCTCCTCTTAGATTTAAAGGGAGTTGGCTGGGTCTTCTCTTCCTGAGTGTATATGACTAAGAGAGATGGGAGGGGGCCCACAGCACAGAAACTCATTGCCAAGAACATCTCAGGGTGGAGAGACCTCTGGAACATTTTTTCCACTCTGCATCAGACAGATTAGCATTTAATTGGTTTCAGCTGTTCTTAACATGCTGCCTAGAAAACTTCGATGTACTTTGCTAAATTCAATATTCCTTATGGCTAACAGATTAAAAGCCAAAAATACTCTTGAAGATCCTTGCTTTGGATCACACTGAGTTCTCTGCTATTGTTCACCCATTTGGAATGCTCTGGGAATGCTAAATACTTTGGATTTTGTATAAAAAAAGAAACAAATTTGTCTGTTATGACTTTTGGAATCAAGATATCTAGATCATAGTCCCAGCTTTTTCTGCATAGCCTGTGACTTCAGTAAACCTCTTCACCTCACTGGACTGCACTCAGTTTCAATCTAGAAAATGAGGAGATTGAGCTCAATGATCTCAAAAGTTGCTTCCATATCTCAGGTTCTGTAATTGTTTTCATTGTTCTGATGTTTCAGTACAATTCTGAAAAAACAATGATATGATGGTTTCTAATTAAGAAGGGTGCAGGTCAGCAATGGCAAATTGCATCTTGGAACCCATTCAGGGAGGGGGTTCAAAGAACATAAAATGGATACGGCTTACTCAACAGGTATTTTACTCTTCAAAGGCCAAAGGACAAAAATGAAGGGCTGGGAAGATCTCTGTTTCATGGTATGCTGTTGGATAAGGACACTTCAGTCTCCACCCTTCATGTCTCCATCTATGAAATGCAAATAAGAACACCAACCCATTAATGCAAAAATTTTTAAGAGGTTTAGTCAAAAGATGGGATGCAAATAGTGTGTATCAGACACTGAGGACCACAGCGGGGGTACAGCTACAGTAACTACTCTTTTCTTAAACATCCCTCCTTGTTCTTCCCCACATTCCCTTAAATTGCTTATCCTCCAGCTTTTCTTTGCTTTTATTTCTTCTCCCTTGTTGAATCACCTTCATGGATCTTCTCTTTATCACTGCTAATTGATGACAGAGGTGGCACCTAGAGCAGCGGAAAGCTCAGAGAGGTTCTGCCCAGCTGTGTAGGATGACCTGAGGGGGAGCTTCTGAAGCACTGCTTGCCACTCACTTTACAGAAATTACAGGCCAGGCTTTACAGGGTCCCCAGCAGTTATTGCTACGTTATCACCCAATCTCAAATTAGCATTCAATTGACTAATTTTCAGGCTTAATCCCAAAGCCTGGGGGGACTCCCAACCCACCTCTGGCAGACCCAGGAGCTTCCTCACTTACCTTCAGGGCTTTGAGGCCAAATGTGGGTTTACTTGAGCTTGAGGAGAGAGAGAGAGAGAGAGAGAGAGAGAGAGAGAGAGATGTGAGGTGTCTCTATTAAATGTCTTCTCCATCCTCTAAAGCTAAGGATCCCTCTATGCCTCCATGAAGGAATTAATGCCTGAAATAGCTCACATTGTTGGTCCCATAGCTGGTGGTGCTGCATTCATGGTCCAGGACCCATTCAGGGTCACAGGATTTTCAAGGCCAAAGCAAATGCTAGCACCTTGGTGCAGGTACTAACATTGAAGAGCTGTCTGCTTTGGATGAGATGGTTCTCCAGGAGTTCATGCCTTGCATAGGTGGAGTATATTTGTGTTAGCAACACACAGAGCTATGACATTGAAGGCAAGAGTAGATATTGAAAGTTGTAGGCTGCTTGTAAAATTTCATGAAGGGGACTGTATCAACATGGAAACTTCTTCCCTAGGGAAAAATCATGCACTGGGAGTCTAAAGTGTGGGAGAGAGTTTAGTCTTGGTTATTGACTCACCTATTTGGGAATGTCAGCTTTACTAGATTGGAAAATGGATGAACAGTGTTCTTTTCCTCTGGAAATGTCACATATCCACCTGAGAGAGGAAGGAAGGCTTGTAGACAGTAAGGTTTGCCCAGTCCCATCTGGCAGGTTTTTGCCATACTTTGAGTAGGACTAGCCTGCACATGCTCTTCTCTATACGTGGTGGAACATTCTAGCTCTCTGAACAGCCGCAAGGGTATAGAACAAAACTGAGCCTATTGAGTGAGCCCACCAGTGCAGCAAGTCCACAGTGTGTGCTGACCACTTACTTCCTCAGAACCCAGGTCTCACGTGATTATATGTAGAACACCTTACTGAATCTTTCCCTTGCAACTTGGAAATTAAACAGTATTTCAGGCATTATTTCTCTTAAGAGTTTACCCATGGTTGGAAATGTGAAGAGTCCATGGAATAAAAATGAAAACAAAAGAAGATGAAAGTTATTTGTAAACTCTAAAGTGCTGGTGCTGTTTATTCGTTGTTGCTATATAAACCCCATGGACGCTCCCCTGGTGGTCCCTATATTCTGTGTGCTGAGTCAGGGAACAGGGCCCTGTCAGCTGGTGACTTATATGCTCATATTCCCTGAGGAGAAGCCCAATCCTGTTCTTGTAGCCTGGCCAGCCTTGGCAGGAGGCCCAGGCTCATTAGGTCCTGATTGTGCTTTTCCTCCTCAAAGTCCTAGCGGGGCCCATGCACATTGACCCCAGGCACTTTCTCTCATTTTCCAACCTGGATTCACCTTCAGTTAAACACGGGTGATGGGAGATCACATAGTTTTCTTCTGTTTGATTATAAAGAGAGAACTTGAGGGAGCATGTATTCCCGCAGTCCCTCCCTGCTCCCCACACATTGCTCTGGCTCAGGTGTCAGAGAGGAGGGTGTGGTTGGAGTCATGCCCCAAGGCCCCCCAGCTCTCCCACACAGCCTCTATTTCTCCTTTGAGTCCCCTTCCCAGCCCTTCTGAAGGCTTCTCTTTCTTTCTCTGGCATCCTTTCAGTCTGGACTCATGTAAACTATTCATGAGCCAGGCAGCATTATCCGATTTTTATAAACTCCACGATAGAGGTTTGTAAGAAAGCAAGCCCTGGTTGTGAAAGAGACCATGAACATCAAGTTCTCATACTGCTGCTTTAGAAATAGGTTTTATTAAAAACTGATTAGAATTTTTCTGGGTAAGGACTGCTAAAAATATTAGGAATTGACTTGAAAACTCTACACTTCATTATGTTCATTTCCCCCAGTTTATTTGTTTACAGTCAGAAAATCTGACATATCTTAAGTTGCTTGCTTTTGCCATAGGCCATAAACTTAATTTTTAGCTGCTGCACCTTGGAAACCTAAGACACTTAGACCATTGTTATTTATATTCAGGAAAAATTTTTATTGTAATCAATCAGGTTTACTTTACCAGTAATTAGGTCAGCTGGGATAAATCTGCATCCCCCCCACCCTTTTTTAGTGGTGATTACATTATGAGAACTATTATATCCCATGATTATGCATTTGGATATTGTGCACTAACAAAAGAAAAACAATGAAATGAAATGAAATGAAATGAAATGAAACGTATAGGAGAAAACTCGATTCCCCTCTCCTCCCCATGCCCCTTTTTGGCTATTTGAACATAAACAGTTTTATTAATGTCCAGGGGAGTTTAAATTCTTCTTGTTAGGATGACTATTCTTTCCTAAGTGAAGATTTGTGCTCTGAAGTCATTGTATTCTTGGGCTTTGGTCCAAAGTGACTTCATTTTCTGCCTGCTGGGATTTCGGAGAGACTGCTAATGTAAGGGCGGCAGATTTGTGAGCCAAAGATGTCTTTTTTTTCTGACTCATGTTAAATAGGACTGAACTGTGTGTTAAGATACAGCAAGTTTCTCCAACATTTCAATTAAGTGTTGCAGAATTCTACTTGGCCCAACCATGGAGTTCATTAAAATGTACATTATAGATCTGATAAACTTAACAATAAATTGGCATTGGGAAGGCACAGGAACAGCTACTAAAACTCTAAAAATAACAGTTCTCAGAGAACAGTTCTCAAACTCATATTAAACACATCAGAATTAATTTCAGCTGCATCAAAAAGCTGGCATGCAAGTCAATCCAGGATTTTTTTTAATTGGTTTGAATAGAATGGCAAAATAATTCTAGGGTCTTGAGATGGAAATGAAGAGTTTACTATTCATGAGCCCATTTATTAAGAATGATGCAGCCATCTCAGCCAGGAACATCAAGCCTTGTAGAATTTGACACCACTGTGAAGCAGGTTAACACTCCAGGGAGAGTATGAGCTAGAAAAAACTGTCAGTTATAAGTTCTTTCTCTCCAGTCAGTTACTCCAGCCTTCTGGAAGAAGAAAAGTTTCAGAAGTCACCTTAAAAGATAATCCAAGATATACAGAAACAATTTTTGTAGAAGGGTGTTTATTGCAACATTATTTATCATAGTGAGAAACTGGAAACAGCCAAAGAGCCAGAAAGGGGATTGGTTAAACAAACTATGGTACAGTTACACCATGAAATACTACACAATCATAAAATAATGTTATGTTGTAATTTTAAAACTCAGAAGAAAATTTTATGATTAATATTTTTTTTTTCAGTTTATTTATTTATTTTGAGAGAGACAGCATGAGCAGGAGAGGGCAGAGAGAGAATCCCGATGCAGGGCTCAAACTCACCAACTGAGATCATGACCTGAGCTGAAATCAAGAAGAGTTGGAGGCTCAACCAACTGAGCCACCCAGGCGCCCTAGAAAATTTTATGATATATTAAGCTACTTTTTATATATGGAGAGAAAAAAAAAAAAGCAGGCTAAAAAAATAGTAGACTCCAAAAGTTAATCGTGGCTGTCTCTAGGGCAATGCCAAAAAAGCTGAATTTTTCTCTCTGCCCTTTTCTATAAATCCTTTGTAATCAAAGAAAAGAGAAATAAATGCCACAAAAATATATTTTGTTTGCAAAATCTGCCAAGAGATGGTGAATCTTTTAATCTCTTATTTTTAAACTAGAACTCTCAAATTATGTGGCTTTTTAGAGATTCATCTACTTTTGTATTTCTCATCAATGTTTAAAAATATCTGTCATTTCCTATCATATTTGGAAGTTTTCTGCTCTCCATTTACACAATGCCCTGGGGAAATTAAATTTGACCTTGTCAAAGTCATCAGAAAAGCCTTAATCTTGTTTCTGTGTGAAACCTCTTTAAAAGTTGTTAGGTGGTGTGAACAGGCTGTTAGATTGGTCAAGAGGCCACCAGCACTGAAATAAAATGGTTTTTTATCACTGCAAAAACCTCCATGGATAAACTCTACCCTCGAAGCAACATACAAACCCCAGAAACTCAAAAGAAGACATATATGCTAAGCCAGAGTGCTCCTGCATGCAGAGCACAGATCAAACCACTTGTTTGAAGATGCAGGATTGAGGCTTCAATCCCTAAGACCGATCTGGGTGAACATCAGGCCTTAGGTTAAACCACTCTTGTGTGGGAGGATCCCTGTGCACAATTTCACAGCACAATGAGAATGACTCTTGGTTAGATGGGAAATCCTACTAAGCCCTATTATCCAAGATTGTCGGGGAAACTACAGTGGTACTGTATTAGCTGCTCTTGATTTGAGACACATGTGTCAAAAAAAACCTACTCAATCCCCACCCCCACCCCCCCAAACAGCACAAAGAGGGGCATTCTAAAATCACGACTCAGCAATACTTAGTCCTTAGTGCTCCTCCCACCACAGCTGTCTGCCCAGGACCTGTGGCGGCGCGTCATGTTTCATGTTTCCTACCTCCACGTTGCACTCCAACGTGCAAAAAGGATGATGGAGCAGCATTTCTCTGTGCTTCCAGCCGTAGGTTGCCCTGGGTGCATGCTCTAGGGAAGGAGAGAGCAGAAACTCCAGGCCACAGAGGCATGGCAGGGTGGCGTGGAGTGGTGGGGTACAGGAGGATGCAGTGGCCGGGTGCCCCTACCATGGGGATAAGGAGATCTAGGTCAGAGGAGCAGACGAGTAAAGTGAGGAAGAACAGAGGGAGACTAGAGAGGGGGTTAATAACGTGGGCAAGGTCGGGTCACCAAGCAGCGCAGAGGTGGGGAGGAGAGTGGGTGGGTGGCCCCGGGGCAGGGGGCGGGGTGAAGAACTGCTAGACGGTCAGGTGGGAGGCTTGGTGGGTAAAGTGGAGGTTCTTTGGACAGGGATCTGTGGATTATAGTTTTAGTTTTGTGTGTTTGAAAAATATGTTTATTTTTCTCCCTCACTCAAATGGTGGTTTAGCTGGATAGATCAGTCTAAGTTGAGAGTTTTATTCATCCAGTTTTGTTCACCTTGAAGCTGCTTTTTCCATCATTTTGTGGCATTTAATGTTGCTTCTGAGAAATCTGGTAGTATTCTGTGTGTGTGTGTGTGAGAGAGAGAGAGAGAGAGAGAGAGAGAGGGAGAGAGGGAGGGAGGGAGGGAGAGAGAAAGAGAGAGAGGGAGAGAATCTGTATTTTCTTTCTGGCACGTTAAGATTTCCTTTTATTCTTTATGGTCTAAGTCTCATTACAAGGTGGGAATTTATTTTTATTTATCCTTTTGTCACCAAGAGCAAACTTTAAATCTGATGACCTATGGCTTTCTTTCCCTCTGGGGAATTCTTAGCCATTGCTTTATGCAAAGCAACTTACATGGCTTCTCTGTCATTCTTTCCATTCTCTTTTTTTGGGGTCTCATGTTATATGCATGTAATCACTCTTTTGTATATTTAAACTCTCTGTCTCTCTGTTGAATTTGGGGTGAGCACCTTAGGTTTGATCTTGCCAGTCACCGGTGCTTCCTTTACTGAGTCTAAAGTTCATTACACCTATTAAGTCGTTTTTAAAATTCCAAGGGCTACCTTTTCATTTTCAAGAGTTCTACTGGTTATTTTGCACATCTATCTATTCTTGCTTCATTTATGCCTGATTTTGTTCCATATGGCTTTTTATAACTGTTAGTCTCTTATCTCTTTCAGCTTCCTTGTTTTAAACAATTTGTTATGCTATCCATTAAAATTAATTTTTTTCTGCAGAGAATTCATGTTCTGATTTAATGCTTTATTGACTGTATGTTTTTAGGTTAGGATTTCATGGATTTTAGAATTTTGATCTGCAAGCTTATTTTGAATTGGAATATTTTTACTGTTGTTTGTTTTTAATCTGCTTTTTCCCCCTCTCTTCTATTTCTCTAAATCCATTTGGTTTTATAGTTGTCTCTTTACTTGGCCCCCTGGAATTCCATTTCAGAACCAGCTGCTATAAAGGCAGGTCAAGGCTCTTGGCCAAAGTGATGTCAGAGATAACTTGGGTCCAGTCACTGGGCCAACACATGGCTTGGTTCTTTTCCTGGTTTCATGACTAGATCGCTTTTCATCGCCCCAGGTACACAGACTCTCCTAACTCATACATAGCTCAGGCAGTCTCTCTCAGTTGGTCACCCCAATTTAGGTCCCTTGTTGCAAGTGGAGTAGGCTCCCTGTCTAGCAGCCACCACTTCCTAATTCTGGGCCTGGAGACCAGCAGGTCCATGGCTTCAGCCCAACTCAGTCTTTGGAATTCTGTTGCTTTTCCTTGTCCACAGAGATAGCAATCTTTTCTTTCCCCCGGAACTCTGTAATGTCATTTTTGTTTCCTTTTTTATAGTTTATATTTGCCACATGTTAGGGGAAGAACAGCAATGCCAAAATGTGAACTCCGTGTCCCATTTATTAAAAGTCCATGGGGCACCTGGGTGGCTCAGTTGGTTGAATGTCCGACTTCGGCTTGGGTCATGATCTCACAGTTCATGAGTTTGAGCCCCTCGTTGGGCTCAGTGCTGTCAGCTCAGAACCTGCTTCAGATCCTCTGTTTCCCTCTCTCTCTGCCGCTCCCCTGCTCACGTCCTTTCTTTCAAAAGTAAGGTAAAACATTAAAAAAAAGTCCAGCACCTCTTTTTAAACATTTACCTTGCCATGATTTTACTTTTCCGTAACAGATGAGTAACTTTTAATTAATACACTGGCCATGGTTTGTAATGTTAAGGATTAAATGAGAATTTTATATTTAGCATTAGAACAACTTGCTGGCTATAAAAATAATAAGCCATGATTTTCCTTATCAAGGTTAAACTGTTCTTACTGGATCAAGAACTGTATATCTGAGTCAATTTGCAAATTCAGTGGTCCCCCAAGACCTAAAATCCAGAAAAAGCTAAGGATATTCTCTTAAGATTTTTAAAAAGATATGTAATCATAGGATTTTACAGCTCAAAGGAACATCAAAGATCATATATCATTAGCTCCTCATTTCTGGACCTGGAAAAGGAGACAGAGAAATTAAAGGTCTTGCTCAAGGTTACCTGGTAGCAAAGCTGGAACTTGAATAATTGGGTTCTCCTAGATTTGCATTTCTTCAACAAAGTTGTCCGCAGTATATATCAGAAGTGAGAGGACTAGGCTGCTTGATAAATGACATCCACTACGATGCTTAATTATTTACAAAGTGGAGGCATTTTACAGAACAAACCACATCTAGCTTTTTAGAGGTCTCGATTTCAAACTACTGTGTGTTTATCAAATGAAAACATGTGTGTACCAGCATTTCTTGGTAATAGAAAAGAGTCAGCCAATACACTCCTTATTCTGTCCTTCACATGGCTATATCCCATGAAGTATTTTAGATCAATATGGGAATAAAAAATAAGAATAGATATGAAAATATTTCAGGGTCTACAGTTACAAGCCTCAGAAGATGACTCTGGGTAGAAAGTAACTTATTACAAGGATTTTGTGTAGCTCATAAAATTGTTGAAAGGCTAAAGAATCAGACCATGGGGGCACCTGGGTGGCTCAATTGGTTAAGTGTCAGACTTAGGCTCAGGTCATGATCTCACGACTCGTGAGTTCGAGCCTCTCATGGGGCTCTGTGCTGACAGCTCAGAGCCTGAAGCCTGCTTTGGATTCTGTGTCTCCCTCTCTCTCTGCCCCTCCCCAGCTCACTGTCTTTGTCTCTGTCTCTCTCTCTCCTTCAAAAATAAATAAACATTAAAAAAAAAAAAGAATCAGGCCATGGGATAAGCTTTCAGAAATGGGGCCCCAAACTGTAGAGCCAGCCTGCTGAGACAATCATTACTGCTGAAGAACTGAACACTAGTTGGTATAGTGAACCAGATGCTTATAGGAACTGGGCTTTACAGTTGGCCCCAGCATCAATGCCATTGGTGTGCAGAGCATACCATCCTGTGAATGATACCTCTGGAATTGTGCAGTCATGGGAGCTGAGCAGTAACCCTGCTGATCCTGAAAACCAGTCTCCTCTTACCATTTTCTGCAGCAATATGGATTCTATGCAGAGCTTCCTTCTTTTAAGTGGGGATCTGCTGTGCTTGCATGTCTAATTGATGTACTCTGGCTTGTATGCTAATAAGCTAGCTGTAAACGAGGGGCCTGGGAAGCAAGTTTTCTTTCTGCCCTGGCTCTGAATATGGAAATGTCTCCAAATTTAGCAACCATGTTCAGGTACCAGGCAACTAGGAAGTTTGCTAACATGTACTACATTTAATTAAATACACTTTCCAAACAAATGAAGGAGAAGAAATGCTCATGGGGTTGCATATGGGGCAAGACCAGCGCTAAATATTCTCTATTTACTCCTCTGACATCACTCTCCACTCTTCTCCACCCTGCCCTGTGCCATCTGGAGGCTGATCTACAGGGACTGCATCAACCAGCTTCCTTGCCCTCTGCTTCCTGTTGGGTTTGGTCAGTGGGAGGGGCTGGCAGGAAATGGAAAGGTAGCAGAAGGGCAGGGTTTGGGTATTTAGTCCTCCAATTCCCTCCTGGCTGGACTGCAGGTTGTTCCTCTCCTGAAAGGTCTCTGTGGGGTGACCCTCTTTTACAGCTGCGGTTCTGACTACCACTCCTTTTTCCTGCCCCTTCAGGTTCTTGCTATTGCTAGCCCTGGGGCACTTATCCAACCCTTGTAGCTTCCCTTTCCCCTTTCCACATCTTATAAATAGCTTCACTTAAACTCTCCTCAATTATCCTATTAGCATGTTCTATCAGTTCCTTGCCAGGATCCTGAATAATATCTCCATCCCCAATGTGACATATGCTGGGGATCTTATTTTCTCATCTCGCCAAAGTGCTAGAATGTATTTCCTTTTGTTTTCTTCTCAAACCCAAATCACAGATAATTGAATTCTATGAAAATAATATTTTAAAAATATGACAGCAGGAAAAATCTGTCATTAGGGTTTCAAAATTTATTTTCTATAGCTATAACCTGGCCATGCATCATAAAAAGTACCCCCAACCAAATCATGAATTTGGGTTTCCATTTCAGACCAAGAGGGAGACTGGGTCATATATATCTTTTTAAAAAAGTGTTTTGGCTGGTCCTGAGGCAAACACAAAGATGTTAAAGATGAAGGAGTCACAGAAACAATACAAAATGATAGATACTGCTCCTGCCTTTCCACATATTCCAATGGACATATTGCCTCCTTCAAAGTACCACAACTATGAGGAGGCTAAAATTAATGCCCTGAGTGGATTTTCTTTTACAGAGAGAAAAATTGTGTGTCTGAATTCTCATAAAACTCTACAAAGGACTTCCTTGCTGAAATAGCTGTTTTCCCCAGTTGCTTCTGATTGATGGATAATTTCCTCTCACATTTTAACAGATGTCTTAGCCATTTCTGCCACCTGTAACATAGAATCCTCTACACCTGAAACCTTTACTAATATGATATAATAATGAGTCAATTGAAATTCTACTCCACTTGGCTTACAAAAATTTCCAAGGAAACAAGGTCAAATAAAGGTCACAAATAAAAAATCAACTGTTAGTATAGGTTCAACTGCGCCCCTTCCTTATCTACTCTTGGAGTTATGTATGTGATCATGGGTCTTCAGAATGATGGATGACGGAACTACATTATCTATGATCTCAAAAAATTGTTTTATTATGTTTAATATTACTAATGCCTTTTGCATGCCTAGATCTTCTCCAAATTTTATGGGAAATGAAGAAATATTATGCAGTGCTTACTCTCAAAGAGCTTACAATATAATGGAAATGGCAGTGAAAATTATTGACATAATATTAAATGCTTAATTGTTGTCATTCAATGGAGAGAAGTTCAGAGAAATCTGGTATGTTTCTGTATGATATATTTCATTGTTCCTAATTGGTCAACCAGCTTAGACCAGTCAATCTTTTTTTTTTAATGTTTATTTTATTTTTAAGAGAGAGAGAGAGACAGAGTGTCAGCGGGGGAGGACAGAGAGGGAGGGAGACACAGAATGTGAAGCAGGCTCTGGGCTCTGTGCTGACAGCCCCGATATGGGGCTTGAACTCACAAACCATGAGATTATGACCTGAGCCGAAGCTGGACTCTTAACTGACTGAGCAACCCAGGCATCTCCTCAATTGTTTATTCTTATCCTTTTCATAATACTTTCTCAACTATGTCTTATATTGTCTATATATACACCTCATAAAAAATTGTTGAATAAGACAAGGATATGTACAGAGCAAGGACATGTAATTAGCCTTAGAGGCCTTCTTTATGATTGGATATTGATCCACTAACAGATTTTTGAATGCAATTGTCTGGCAGGCCGTTTACAAACTGGGCAACACCCTTTCATCTTGCTCAAATAAATACTATGAGCATCTTTGCAAAATATTGTGATTAAAAAATTGTGCCTGGTACTCTTATCTTTTATCTCTATCAAAAAATAATATGAAGTCAATTTAACCTGTTTTAATCGTTAGCTCACCAATGTTTATGTAATATGCATCCCAGGGTATTGCAGAAAGTAATACAAGCTTGCTCACTCTAAGGATTCCATAATCCATTTTTTTTCTGTTTTTAGAAAAATCTGTGTTTTTGCCTGGCTTAGATTTCTGGCACCTGTCCCATTTTCTGTTTCACTGAGACACGAGGCAGTGTTTCTGAGACCTATAATCTTTGATTCAGTCTGCAAAGCCTGTATACTGGGTTCTCTCTGACTCTCCTCATTTAGGTAGGACTCCAATTTATTCTCTGTGGTATCTGTTATACCCTCCTCAGTTTGAAGATCATGTTCCTTGCTGGAGAAGAAAGAAGCAATTGAGTAACTCTGCCTTTTCTCTGTTATCATTTAACAGGATCTTCTCTAAGCAGTTAGCTTATACTTTTCTTCATCTTCTTGCTTCAAACTGTGTGTATTTTCAAAGCCTTCTCTGTGGCTCTTATCATCTGGCACTCTTCACAGCCTTCTGTCACTTTCTTACAGGGTTTGTACAATTTTCTTATTCACTTTGGTTGGTGTCTTCTTTTATCGTTTGTATGTGTCATTTCAAAATATAGACTCATCAGAGAACTCTATGGTGGGTCATATTAGTTTCTGCAGGTAATTATTATACTAGAGAGCTTAATTTTTCAGAATATCACAATTTAAAAAACCCAATATATTCCTTTTGATTGCCTCTGGTCTTGGGGTTATGTTTATATTTCCATGAGCCTTTGGAAGTTTGTTTTCTTAAAGCCTCAATTACATGTCTACTATAGCCAAAGGTCCTTCTTTTTTTTCTACTACAGATTCTAGGAGGACCTGCTTTCTTTCTTTCATCTCCAGGAAAGCAAGGACTACATTTTATTTCATATGTTCGTTGAAATATTTTCATCATATAAACATCACCAGCAAAGCCTTCTTTTCTGGTCAGAATTGAGGCTAGGGTAGCACTTCCCTTCCTTCTTTCTTGTACTTTCTGAAAGGTAAAATGATCAGGCAGGCAAGTCCAGAATGTATTAAATTCTAAGATTGTTGCAGAGATTTTGAACAGATGTCTAAGTACTTGAAGTAACACATCAATATTACATCTTGCCTGTGTGACATTTTTATCATTTGATTTAGGAAAGCATCCCCCAGCTCCTCCTCTTAGCCTGGCTTTCTTAGCACGCTCCTACAAATGGCAGAAATCTCTCACTTGTGTTTAATCTCCATATGCTGTACTTGTGGATTCCATATCTTTGCAGTTTTGACACATGGTGGTACTATATATCCATTTTTATCAGATCTGTTTATATTGAAAAACATATACCATTTCATTGCTTAAACCAGTTCTATTTCCCCAAGTTTCAGGGACATCTAGGAAATTGTATTTATACGTGTGGTGTATCCACACATGATGTATTACCCATTTCCCTTCAGGAATAAAGGAATTATTCCCCAGTCAACTGAACTCAAATTGAGAGACATTCTACAGTATACCTGAGAAGAATTCCTCAAAAATGTCAGGCTCATCAAAAACAAGAAAAGTCTGAGAAATTGTCACAGCCAGAAGGGACTTAAGGACACATGATTGGAACTTAATGTGATATCTTAGACAGGATCCTTGAACAGAAAAAATAAAACTAATGAAATCCAAATAAGGTATGGAGTTTAGTAATAATGTATTATACATCCCTTCATTAGTTGTGACAAATGTATGATAGAGATACAGATGTTAACCACAGGGGCACCTGGATGTGGGATATACAGGAACTCTGTATTAATTTTGCAACTTTTCTGTAAATCTCAAACTATTCTAAAATAAAAACGTATATTTAAAAAACTAACAAAGGAATTATTACTCCAGCTCCTGAAGTGTCACTGAAGCGGGTCTTCGCCCGTTGGTCTCTTCTAGGACTGCCTTAGTTGAAGACAGCTGCCTCATCTCCCAAGACAAGTCCCTTGCAAGGTGGCCTGCATCCAATGACTGATTAATGTGGGGATGAAAGGTCAGCCCCTCTTGCTCCAGTTCAGGACAGCTCTGGAGGGTGATCACATCCTCAGAACTCAGCAGGTTTGGCTGAGGCATTCCATGGAGATGGCATCAGAGCACCACTTCCCCCTCTGTTCAGTTCTGCTTCTTCCTTCCCATCCGCAGGTGTTAACACCAAGAGCAGTCTCTGATAAACTCCCTGCAAGCTTATCTCCAGCTTAGAGTCTGCTTCCTGAGAAACCCAACCTGGGACTATCTGCTTGTTTTAAAGTTTCAGTTACATTGTATTATCTTGTATGTTGAAACATGAATATTGGAGCCTTAAAGTGTTATCCAGTATTCCTGGATGATATGACACTGACATGAGCCAGGTTTTCTTTTCTTTTTTTTTTTTTTTAAATGTTCATTTATTTTCGAGAGACAGAGCATGAGTGGGGAAGGGGCAGAGAGTGAGAGGGAGACAACGAATCTGAGGCAGGCTCCAGGCTCTGAGTTGTCAGCAGAGCCCAATGCGGGGCTTGAACCCATGGACTGTGAGATCATGACCTGAGCTGAAGCCGGTTGCTTAACCAACTGAGCCACTCAGGCACCCTGCTTTTCACTTTCTTAATCCTCCAAAGGCACAGCTTTCAGCCGGAAGAGCCAAGATAGTGCTGGTGCAGTTGGTACTCTGCCTGTCACCCTCCCTAACCAGCAGGGTCCTCTGTCTGAGGGTCTTCCACTGAGAGGATTCAGCATGAGGCACCCTGTCAAGGAAGGGTCCAGTGGGCTCACATCATTGGAGGGGTTCTTGGGGGCCAATGAGCCCTCTGTGTCAGTTTGGGTCCTCTGGGGAGCATGATGGGACAGAGTCAGGAGTTAAGATAAAGAGGGAGGAAGCAGGCTGGGGCAGGGAAAGATTTCAGATTGTGGAGTACTCTGACACCTGTGAAAGGAAAGTAGCGCAGATGCAGAATTGGGCAGAGCCCCAGATTGTGCTGCAGATCTAGCAAAGTCTCGGCCAGTCCAGTGGGGGAGATTTGCAGCAAAGACTGCTTATTAGGGTTGTCCTGCAATGGGCACAAGTGGCTGGGCCCTAGCACACCTGCTCAGGGTGCTCATTGACTGGGGACTGCCTGCGAAGTGCATGGCCTGGGCTTCAATGTTGAGGCAGATCCCAAAGGTGCTACAGCTGGAGGGCGTCAGAGAACCACTCCTTGCATCTGACTGGTAACTTGTTTCTTGATGAGAGATCCAAGTGGTGTACCTCCATGGCTGCCCTAGTCCTCCCTCTGGCATTAGGGTCTCCTTCTCTACACATATTCAGGGAGCAGTCCCTCCATGGTTCCAGTGGACCCCTCTTCCTGAGGGCAAATGTAGAAGAGGGGGGCTAGTGGAAGAAATGCAGCCTACATGGTGCACAATACCATCCAGAATGGGGTTCTCATTGCCAGTGAGACAGCGAGGATAGAGGCACAGCACCTCATCTTATCATCTGCTTTCTTGAACCCTTGTCTACATTGCTTATGGCAACTGGGTCCTCCAGGAAGCAGATGTTGAGACACAGCCAGGAGTGTAAGACATTTATGGGAGGTGTGGGGGGGGGGGGGAACAATGCCTGAGAAAGATAAAGGGAAGGAGGAAGAACAAGGTAGAGCAAGCCTTTCAACCATGATGCAGATCTGACATCTGCGAAAGGAAAGAGGGAAGGAAGCAGGATTGGGGAGCAAGACCATCAGGCTGCAGCGTGGATCTGACAGTCTTGGCCAGCCCAGTGGGAGCTCTGCATCAAAAATGATCTGTTACAGGAGTCCTGCATGTGGTGGGAGTGGCCAGGCTCTGGCCCCTCCATGCTCAGCCCTTGACTGGGGCTGCCTGGCAGGAGCACTGCCTTGGTACGGCAGCTGCAGGCAGTGGCGAGTTCTTTCTTGAAGCAGGAATCTGAGCCAAAGGCCTCTGTGCCATCCCTACCCCCCACCCCCGCCATTGCTCCAGCATGCTAACGCAGGCCCCAAGGCATTGGGGAGCCAACTCGCACCCCCTTCTGATGGCACGGTCACACATCCTGCTTGACCATGGTTTTACAAGGTAATGTGTCATCAGGGGGCCTAAAAGTCTAGTTTGAGGTGGAGGGAGGAAGCTCTTGTCTGTAAAATAAAGCATTCAGTCTTATGAGGAAGCTATCTTTCTAGGACGTGAAGAGAACATGTGTTCCTCAGTTTTTAGTGGAGTGGGATGTCCTGCTGTTGCTTTTTTTCTTTAAAAAAAGTGATAAATTTGACATTCGACATTGTATAAGTTTAAGGTGTCCAGCGCTTACTTTGGTATATTTGTATATTGTAATATGATTGCCAGTGTAGCGATATTTATCACATTATCTAATTATAGTACAATGTTATTGCCTATATTCACAATACTGTACATTAGATCTCTATAACTTATTTACTGTTAAGAATGCCTTTGTTATTTTGAATGGGATTGTGTTGAATCTGTAGATGGCTTTGGGTATTATGGTCATTTTAACAATATTAATTCTACCGATCCATGAACACAGGATGTCTTTTCGTTTGTTTGCGTCTTCCTCAATTTCTGTCAGCAAAGTTTTGTGGTTTTCATTGTACAGATCTTTCATATCCCTGCTTAAGTTTATTCCTAAATATTTTGGGTTTTTTTTTATGCTATTTGAATGGGATGATTTTTTTTTTCTGATGTTTCATAAATAGTGTAAAGGAATGCAATTGATTTCTGCATGTTGATTTTGTATCCTGCATTTTTACTGAAGCCATTGATTAATTCTAACAGTTTCTTGGCTGATTCTTTGGAATTCTGTACATACAAGATCATATCATCAGCAAATAATGACAATTTTACTTCTTCCTTTCTGTCTTGGATGCTTTTTATTTCTTTGTCTTGCCTAATTGCTCTTACTAGGACTTCCAGTACTATAATGAATAGGAGTGGTGAGAGTGTACACCCGTGCCTTGTTCCTGATCTTAGGGGAAATGTTTTCAACTTCTCTCCATTGAGTATAATGTTAGCTGTGCGTCTGTCTTATATGGCCTTTGTTATGTTGAGGTATGCTCCTTCTATACCTGTATGTTAAGGTGGTTTTTTTTTTTAAGTTTGTTTGTTTCTTCTTTCTTTCTTTCTTTCTTTCTTTCTTTCTTTCTTTCTTTCTTTCTTTCTTTCTTTCTTTCTTCTTCTTTCTTCCTTCCTTCCTTCCTTCCTTCCTTCCTTCCTTCCTTTCTTTCTTTCTTTCTTTCTTTCTTTCTTTCTTTCTTTCTTTCTTCCGAAAGAGAGAGACCACAAGCAGGGGAGAAGCAGAGAGAGGGAGAGAGGAGAGAGAATGGGAATCTTAAGCAGGCTCCATGCCCATTGCAGAGCCTGATACAGGACTTGATTCCACTACTGTGAGAGCGTGACCTGAGCTGAAACTTAGAATTGGACTCTCAACTGGCTGAACCACTCAGGTGCCCCTGTTAAGGTTTTTATCATGAAAAGATATTGTGTTTTGTCAAATGCTTTTTCTGCATCTATTGAGATAATCATGTGATTTTTGTCTTTCATTTTATTGGCATGATGTATTACATGTATTGATTTGCCTGTTAAATCATCCTTGCATCCCATGGATAAATTCTGCTTGGTCATAATAGTGTGTAATCCTTTTAATGTGTTCTTGAATTTTGTTTACTAATATTTTGCTGAGAATTTCTGCATCTGTATTTATCAGGGATATTCGTCTATATACTTTTTTTTCTTGTGGTATCCTTATCTGGTTTTGGTTTCAGAGTAATGCTGGCCTCCTAGAATGAGTTTGGAAGTGTTTCCTTCTCCTCTATATTTTAGAAGAGTTTGAGGAAGATTGACGTTAATTCTTTAAATGTTGATAGAATTCTCCAGTGAAGCCATCTGGTCCTCAAGTTTTCTGTG
The DNA here is from genome assembly GCF_018350215.1 of Panthera leo. Classification (NCBI taxonomy): domain Eukaryota; kingdom Metazoa; phylum Chordata; class Mammalia; order Carnivora; family Felidae; genus Panthera; species Panthera leo. Next base: position 66,104,791 of record NC_056687.1, read on the forward strand.
TTGGAAGTTTTTTTTTTTTATTTATTTTTATTTTTTTTTATTATGGATTCAATCTCTTTACTTGTCAATCTGTTCAGATTTTCTATTCCTGATTCAGTCTTGGTAGATTGTGTGTTTCTAGAACCATATCCATTTTGTCTAAGTTATGTAATTTGTTGGCTTATAGTAGTCTCTTATGATTCTACATATTTCTTAAAAATTTTTTTTAATTGTTTTTTTCGAGAGAGCAAGCAGGGGAGGGGCAGAGAGAGAGGGAGACACAGAATCTGAAGCAGACTCTAGACTCTGAGCTGTCAGCACAGAGCCCAATGTGGGGCTCAAACCCCCAAACTGCGAGATCATGACCAGCCAAAGTTGGGTGCTTAACCAACTAAGTCACCAAGGTACCCCAATTCTACATATTTCTATGGTATCAGTTGTAAGGTCTCCTCTTTCATTTTTTTTTTTTTTTTTTTTTACTGTTTATTTTTTAGAGAGAGACAGAGTGTGAGTGGGGGAGGGGTAGAGAGAGAGGGAGAGGCAGAATCTGAAGCAGGCTCCAGACTCTGAGCTGTCCGCTCAGAGCCCAATGCCCACAAACCACAAGATCATGATCTGAAGTTGGATGCTTAACTGTTTAACTGGTGGAGTCACCTAGGCACCCCACCTCTTTTATCTCTAATTTTGAGTCTTCTCTTTTTTTTTTTTTAGTTAAGTCTAGCTAAAGGTTTGTCAATTTTATTTATCTTTTCAAAGATCTGGCTCTTAGTTTTGTTGAAACTTTCTATTGTTTTTCTGGTCTCTATTAAATTATTTCTCCTAAGCCTTATTATTTCCTTCCTTCTGCTAGCTTTGGGCTTAATTCGTTATTATTATTTTTTCTAGTTCCTCGAGGTGCAAAGTTAAGTGTTTATCTGAGATCTTCCTAATTTCTTTTCTTTTTAAGTTGAGAGAGAGAGAGAGAGAGAGAGAGAGCGAGCTGAAAGGGGGAGAGAGAGAGAGAATTCCAAGCAGGCTCCATGCTATCAGTGCAGAGCCAAACACAGGGCTCAAACTCATGAACCTTGAGATCATGACTTAAGCCGAAACAGAGAGTTGGACGCTTAACTGACTGAACCATCCAGGTGTCCCTCTAATGTCTTAATGTATGTGTTTATCCCTCTAAACTTTCCTCTCAGAACTGCTTTTGCAGCATCCCCCAATATTTGATTTGTCATGTTTTCATTTTTGTGTGTTTTGAGATCATTTTTTATTTCCCTTTTGATTCTTGCTTTGACCCGGTGGTTGTTTAGAAGAGTGTTGTTTAGTTTCAATATATTTGTAGATCTTCTCACATTCCTCTTGTTGTTGATTTCTAGTTTCATACCATTGTGGTCAGAAAAGATAGTTGGTATGATTTCAATCTTAAATTTGCTAAGATTTGTTTCATCGCCTATCATATGACCTACCTGGGAGAATACTCCATGTGCACTTGAAAAGAATGTGTATTCTGCTGCTGTTGGGTGTAAGGTCCTGTATATGTCTATTAAGTCCATTTATTCTAAAGTATGTTTCAATTCCATATCAATTCTTGTTGATTTTCTGTCTAGACAACCTATCTATTGCTGATAGTGGAGTACTGAAGTCCTCTACAATTATTGTACTATTGCCTACTGCTCCCTTAATATCTGTTATTAATTGCTTAACATATTTCAGGGCTCAGGTGTTGGGAGTGTATGTATTTACTATTGTTACGTCTTCTTGATGTATGGACCTCTTTATCATTATATAAGGACCTTCTTTGTTTCTTGTTGCCCTTTTTGGCTGGAAGACTATTTTGTCTGGTGTAAATGTGGCTACATGTAACCTTCTTTTTGTTTCTGTTTGCTTGGAATGTCATCTGACATCTTTTCACTTTATGTGTGTCTCTAGAGATGAAATGACTCTCCTCCTGGCAGCATATAGAGGGTATTGGTTTTTATATAGCCAGATACTTTGTGCCTTTTGATTAATGAGTTTAATCCATTTACTGTTGTTTCCATCTTGCAGATGGTGAAACTGAGGACTAGAGAAGTGCAGTGACTTTTCCAAGGTCATATGGAGAGCAGGCAGTGAGGTCAAGGTGTAGATCAAAGCAGCCTGGCTCCAAGTCCCCCTAGGAACTCCTAGACTACACTGCCCATTTAAAGATTCCTCAAGCCTCCCTATGGTGCCTCAAGAAATCTTACAGGAAGAATCAAGAATAGATGGTCACTTGATAAAATTTAAGCCAAAGAAAGGTCCTTTGCTGGGAGGGATCACCCTTTTGTTTCTCCCAATGGGAACCAACATGCCATATGTCAGTCCTCCTCATGAAGGCTGCTAATTCTAGTCCTTCTGAGATGACTCTTTTCAGTCTGAACTTTGGTCTCCCTTTAAATTGTTACTCTCCACTCCCCATTATATGTAGCCATGGCCTCCTGGCAAAGCAATTGACACCTGGAAAGGAGCTTATTTCCCCAGTGGCATTCTAGAATAATTTATTAATTTCTTTCCACTTGTTTGTCAGGACTCTTCATTTAGTGAGCCTCTTAGTCTAGGGGCCTGTGAGAAGCCTCTCAAATTCACTTTGGTTTTTTTATGTACTGTTACTTCCTACCCTTAGGAAACAAGCAAAGCAATGAATGCTTAGTAATAAATTAACATGGAAAGTACACTAACTCATTTTAGAAAGATTTTTCTACTGGAAGGTTTTTCCAGTTAACCTTCCATCTCATATTACCCAGAAAATTGAATTAACAAGAATGTCCAATTCCCGGAGCAAGCTGGTCAATCCATATTTCAACGTAAAACAAAGTTAATATTTATGATCATTAATCTAATTTTTCTCTAGAGACTCAATTCATTGGTTAATATTTTTCCTTGTAACTCTCTTACTTACCTTGTACATCTCTCCAATCTAGTTTCTCCTTGTTTGAAAATGGTTTAAGAATTCTGTCCTGAGTATAAGAAAATGTTCATGGAATTGGTCCATGGGATAAATATCCAGAAGAGCTACTCATAGGACATAGAAACACACATCATTGGTTTCATCACCTTAAGCAGGACAGTTAGACATCTTTGAGGTTCTGGTTTGTGTTTCAGCACAGGCTAGACAATACTGATTGGTCATAATATTGTATGATGTATGTTATCAGTTGTTAGACTTAATTGTGAAGTCAATGCAATGTCCTTTCACCAAGTTCATGGATATAATATTTATATGATTCTTCAAAGCCTGTGGAACATTTCCTACGTTCTGGGAAGCCAGGACCATGTTTCCCAAATCATGGTCCATGACCATGCACATCAGATCATCTTATGGATAGTGTCAAAAATGCAAATGGCTAGGCCCCTGGCAGAACAACTGAATGAGAATATTCAGAATCAAGCCCAAGCACATGCATCTTTATAATTCTTAAGCACACTGAAGTTTGAGAACCACAGGTTAGCCAAAGTAAACAGTTTAAGAATCAACCCAGGGTAGAACTTTTTGTGGACATTCACAATCTGATTCTAAAATTTATCTGGAAAGGCAAAGGAATTAGAAAAGTCAAAATGATTCAGGAATAGAACAAGGTTGGAGGCTTCAAAGCTTACTAAAAAGGTACAGTAATCCTGGAAAACATTATGGAATTTCCTAAAAAAATTAAAAATAGAGCTACCCTACGACCCAGCAATTGCACTATCAGGTATTTTTCTGAAGGATACAAAAATGCTGATTTGAAGGGGCACATGCACCCCAATGTTTATAGCAGCACTATCAACAATAGCCAAATTATGGAAAGAGCTCCAATGTCCATAGACTAATGAATGGATAAAGAAGATGCAGTGCACACACACACACACACACACACACACACACACACACAGTGGAATATTACTTGGAGATCAAAAAAGAACAAAATCTTGCCATTTGCAACAATGTGGACGGAACTAGAATATATTATGCTAAGCAAAATAACTCAGAGAAAGATAAATATATGATTTCACTCATATGTGGAATTTAAGAAACAAAACAGATGAACATAAAGGAAGGGGAGTAAAAATATGGTAAAAACAGAGAGGGAGGCAAACCATAAGAGACTTCTAAATACAGAGAACAAACTGAGGGTTGCTAGAGGGGGATGGCATGAATGGGTGATGGGCATTAATGAGGGCACATGTTAGGGTGAGCACCAGGTGTTATATGTAAGTGATGAATCATTAAATTCTACTCTTGAAACCAATACTACACTATATGTTAACTAACTTGGATTTAAATTTAAAATTTTTAAATTCAACAATTTAAAAAAAAGATAATAAGAAATACAAAAAAAACCACCCCAAACTTTAAATGGGTAAATTGTATGGTATATAAATTATATCTCCAATAAAGTTGTAAAAAAAAAAAAAAAGTACAGAAATCACAACTGTGTGGTATTGATGAAAAGACAGATACATAGATTGGTAGAACAGAATAAAGAATCCAGAAATAGACCCACAAAATTTGGCCAACTGAGTTTTGACACAAGTGCAAATGAAATTCAATGGAGAAGGGACAGTCTTTTCAACAAAAGGTACAGGAACACTTGGATGCCAGCAAGCATAAAAAGTGAACTTCAAATTATACTCCAAACCTTATATAAAAATTAACTCAAAATGGGTCACAGAACTAAATATAAAATGTAAAACTATAAAGGTTTTAGAAGAAACAATAGGAGGAAATCTTTGTGAGCTTGAGTTAGGCAGAATTCTTAGAACGACACAAGCATCATCCCTAAAGAAAAAAACTGATAAATGGGACTTGATTAAAATTTAAAACTTTGCTTTGCACAGACATTGTTAAAAGAATGAAAGATAAGTTACAGACTGCGGGGAAATATGTGCACATCACATATCTGACAAATGGCTTTTATCCAAAATATATAAAACTCTCAAAACTCAACAGAAAGAAAACAAACAACTCAATTAAAAAAACAGGTGAAGGATTTGAACACATACTTTCTCATAGAAGAAAATACATGGATGGCAATAAACACATGGAAAGATGCTCAATATCATTAATTATTATGGAAATGCCAATTAATACTGCAACAAAATAACACTAAATTCCTATTAGAATGTCTAAAAACAAACAATTCCAAGAGCTAATGAGGATATAGAGTAACTGAAACTTTTAAATATTGCTGATAAGAATACTATGAAGTGGTACAGTTCCTTTATTATATATTATATAAATTATATATACGTTTTTCATAACATGAAGAAATCCCCTCTTAGGTATTCATTGAAATGAAATGAAAATTTATGTTAACATAAAAACCTGTATGCAAATATTCACAACGGCTTTATTCATAATTGCCAAAGATTGTAAACAACCCATGTATCTTTCAGCTGGTGAATGGATAAATAAACGTTGTGCAGTTATACAATGGAATACAACTCAGCAATAAAGAATGAACTACTGATACATGCATCAAAATGGATGACTTTCATATGCATTTTTCTAAGTGAAACCAAACCAAATCCAAAGGCTACATACTGCATGATCACCTTTATATGGCATTCAGAAAAGACCAAACTATAGGGACAAAGAGCAGACCAGTAGTTGCCAAGGACTAAAGGAAAGGGGAGTTTCTTTTTGTTGTTTTAGAGAGAAAGCGAGAGCATGAATGGGGGAGATGTGCAGAGGGAGAGAGAGAGAGAGAGAGAGAGAGACAGAGAAAGAGAGTATCCCAAGCAGGCTCCACACTCAGCACGGACCCCAACATGGGGCTCGATCTCACAACCCTGGGCTCATGACCTGAGCTGAAATCAAGTGTTGGACACTGAACTGACTGAGCAGCCCAGGCACAAAAGGGGAGTTTTGAATACAAAGGGGAAGCATATGTGAAAAGTTTATGGAACTCTTCTGTATATTAATTGTGGTGGTGGTTACCTGTCTCTATGAATCAGAAATATGCCAAAAATATAAATTTTACTTATGTGAATAAAAAAGAATCAGTAAAGGCATATCTGATTTAAAACTGCCAACGAATCCAAACTAATGTTTGTTGAGCACGTATTATGAGCAGGGCCTGGATTGGTGGTATGAGAAAAACAAAGCTTTATAATTAGTCCCCTCTCTCCACAGACACCAATCCACTGGAAGACACAAACCAGTACACAAATAACTTCCATGGGGCACTGAGAGATATATGCCCAACAAAGGAACAAAGAAGGTATAACTGGAGAACATTGGATTTTTACAAGGAGAACTGTAAGCTTGGAAAACTATCTGGCTGAGTCATAGCAGAAATAAATCAGACACTGACCAAAAATGAGACAGGACAAAGTTATGAGCATGGAAAAATGTGATTATTGATCAGGGAAGGTGGGGTAACAAAAAGCAAACTCTAAATGTCATGAGACACATTCAATGCATGTAATGCTATCTTTTTTTTTTTTTTAAAGACGAGTCAAACAATTCAGTACTGATTCTTCCCAAGGAAGGGAAATGAAAAGATACAGGGTGTGAAGTTGTGGTAAAAGTTGTGTTGACTTTGGATTCCATGAACAATTTCTTCATTCCCTCCTCCCCCATAAAAATAGTTCCCTCCTTTGAGAACTACTGTCAGAAGAAAAGGCAGGTCTTCCATAAGTAGAATATGAAAGTTATTGTCAGGAGAGATCTCTGTGAGAGAGTCATCTGGTAGTTAGATCCTAAAGAGGAGGTTGATGTCAATGAGGTTTAAAATTAAAACTACCCCCTTTCGGCATTATGTATCTAGTAGGACAGTCGTTCTCAAAGCATGGACCCTGGACCAGCTGCAAAGCTTCATTTGGGAACTTGTTAGAAATACAGATTCTAAGACTTTAAGCCAAACCTACTGAATCAGAAACTTGGGTTGGGCCCAGCAATGTTTCAGCAAGCCATTGGTGTGATTCTGACGAATCTTTGAGGAGTTTGGGAGTTTGAGATGTCAAAACTGAATGCTGTGCTTAAACTACTGTGACCAGCTGAAGGTGAAAAAGGAATATTAACTTCTAGTGATCCCCCCCCACCCCCCCTGCTTCCAGACCCTTACTGGATCCAGCTGAAGGCTCTCCAGACCAATGAACAATGGCACTTGTTTTAATTTTTTTTAATGTTTATTTATTTTTGAGAGAAAGAGAGAGACAGAGCATGAACAGGGGAGGAGAGAGAGAGAGGGAGACACAGAACCCAAAGCAGGCTCCAGGCTCTGAGCTGTCAGCACAGAGCCCAATGCAGGGCTTGAACTCACAAATGGTGAGATCATGACCTGAGCTGAAGTTGGACGCTTAACTAACTGAGCCACCCAGGTGCCCCAATGGCACTTGTTTTAACCAATCACATAAGACCTTTGGACTGGCTCCATTCTATCAGAGTATTAGTTTCCAATCCTTAATTAGCATAAACATCTTGAATCTCTTCCACTTTTCTAAAGCACTTACAAAATTCTGACTTTTCCCCCTCAGCGAACTAGTCAATGATTTTTTTTTTTTTTTAACTGATGAGTGTCTTTTTGTCAGGCCAGTAAATAAACTCTAAAGTCTGCTTTCTTTTTTACTGGTGAAGCTCTGGTGGTCTTGTCTTATTGCTTTACAGACAGCACACAGTCAGCAGGTTACTCTAGGATGTAAGCTTACGTTTTCATCCCCGGACAAGTACTTTAGAATAGGAAGTTCTGTATTCTAATCCTTGTGTCAACCCAACTTGTGGATGCAAGCTGCTTAGATCTTGGAGTGTCAGTTTTCTCATTTGTAAAAAACAAGGAGGTAATCATCAATCAACATAGTGGCTGTGAGGTTGCTGGGTAAAGTGGAAAGTGGATATACACAGAAGCATTAGTATCATTTTGTGAGCCTTTCTCCATACTGCATTCAATACCTTCATTTTTTCCCTTGTCATCAGAGCACCCCACAGGGGAAGCCTGCAGCCTGGGCATGGTCTATACTCCTCTGGAGGCCTTGCCAGCAGGGCAAACATCATTGTTTTGGAATTAATCTGGGTGAATGGAATGGCAGAAAATATTCCAGCTTGAGGGATCATAGATAAAAACATTATATGATTATAGGAATACATTATAGACTTTCCATCAGAACTTGGAAATGACATTGCAAATTGGTGTGCAATTTACAATAAAAAATGCTCTTCTAATCCTTGGAATGAACAATTGGCTTATGGCAAATCTTCTGAGCCTCCCCAAATGAAAGCGTTCTGCATGCAGAGCATCTCATTACCTGACACAAACAAATAGGGTACAGCTGATGCCAGTGTCTAGCAGTCCTAGGAAATAAACTGCTGCTTCTGGTAAATAAGTGGGAGCTTATATTGAATTATTTGCTAAGGGTCAAATTAGTCCCTTGTAGTGTATGCAACATTTCTCAAGAATAAAAGATGTTTTCTGCTTAAATAGTACCCTGACCAAGGCAATTATTACTGTAATGTATCTGACATAGGAATGATGCTGACACTTCCCTTGGGTCTTTAGGAATAAGAGGATTTTTCTAAAGCATGCTAACATTAAAAAGAAAGATCTCTAGACAAGCAGAGAATATATTTAATGGAGAAGAGAAGGTAACATCATTTGTCTAGCTCTTACTCTGTGCCAGGCACTGCACTAAATGTTACAAGTATTAACCTTATCCTCACAATAACTCTGAGAGGTAGCTATATTCCCCCACATTTTAACAGAGTAGGACACTGTGGCTCAGACCAGTTAAATGGTTTTCACAATGACACAGAGCACACAGTTTATGGCAGAATGGAGATTCAAGTTCAGTAGGTGGTCGTTATCTAGACAGTTGCAACAGCCTCCTGTGCTAGATAGCTTCCTATGCCCATCCAGATGCCATCTATACCTTTCTCCATCTTGCTTTGCACTTGGAGAGGCTGCCCCAACTTGCCTTCTACTTTCCAGTTGTGTTTGACCCACAGGGAGTATTGGCCGGAGGCAAAAACAGGGAGGCAAGTGAGGCCAAGGTTTTTATGCTCCCCTCCCTAGCTCTTTCTTGCTCCATCATTCAGAAATCTTAGCTCCTCCTCCTCTGAGAGCCCTGGACCCTGGCCACATCTCCCCAAATCTTCCAATCTCAGTGTGCCATACAGTTAATTTTGCTTTGACCAGCTTATAACACATCAAAGCTTAGACATGACTGCCCCTCCATTTTGTTGTTGTTTTGTTGCTGGTCCTCATTCAAATGAAGTTGTTGAATGATGGACACGTTCTGCTTATCCTACACAGTGTCCTACCTGAATAGCTCCTGGTTCAATGTTTAGAGAGTGTCTCTACCTCTGGCTACTGCTCACTGAGAAAAACCAAAGGGTTTTTATGAACAAAAGCACCTCACTGAGCCATATGTGGTTTCTGAATGATGACATTCAGAGTCTGGTGAAAAATAGTAACAGAACCTGACATTAATACAAAGTTCTATAGCTTTACATTCATTGCTTTCTATTTGAGGATACATTAGAAGCTAGGTGTGGACCCGGAAAAAGAAAATAGCTGAACATGAAGTTAAAGTTTTTTTTAAAGACAGGTAATGACTGAACTCTGATCAAGACACATAACAGCTGTTGAAGGTCTCATCTTTTTCCAAACTATTTTCATTAAGCTGATGAAACTAGTCTGTTTGGACAGTGCTAACTCCTGTTTTTTTGAGTGAATTTATTACCCATGACTTCAGAAGAATAAAGAGGAAATAGACTATTAAATAGGACAGATACAGTGAGTATTTCTCCACATGTTAATGCTATAGGTACAAATAAAACCCTTGGTGATCAGCAAATGTAACAGTCCCAACATTTTCAAAGGTGCCATTCTTAAAAGTCTAATGTGATGCATGGATGGGCAATACTTTTTTAAAAACCGGCTTCATGATATTTTTGTGCTTGAAATGACAAGATATTTTGGAATCATCATCTTACCAGAAGGTAGTTACTCTATTATTAGATAATTATGGCACTTAACACAAGAAAGGAAGATAGAAATGGGTAGTATTTTAAAATGTCTTCTCATAATTACAAAATATCCCTTTTAGTCTCTAGTGATACTTCTTACCTCCAAGTGCACTTTGCTGATATTTAATTTTGTCAGATTTACTTTAATTAGTGTTTATGTAGTAGATCTTTTCTCATCCTTTTATTTTCAAACATCCTCTTTTTACTTAATGTGTGACTCTGGTGAATAAATAGCATATAGCTGGGTTTTGTGTTTTTTAAATGCAGTCTGACAAACTGTCTTTTAATTGGATTATAGACTACTGACATTTAAAATTATTAATAATTAATGGTAGAGTTTGAGTCTAACACCTTGCTATTTGTTCTCTTGTGCTTTGTTCCTTTTTTTCTCATTTCCTGCCTTCTCTTGCATTATGAAAACATTTTTTATTATTCCATTTTTCTCTGTTCACTTTATAGTTATACATCTTACATAGTTCTCTTAGTTGTTACAGACACTACAATAAGCATCCTTGATGTGTTATAGTCTACCTTAAATGAGTACTCTTGATTTTACCACTCCCTAAATGAGGCAAGGACCTTTGCAACAGTTTAACTGTATTTAGTGCCCACCACAATTTGTGCTATTCTTGTCATGTATCTTACTTCTACATATGCATCTATTATTGTTCTGATGCAAACAGTCAATATTCTTTTATATTTAACCATGTATTTACCCTTTCCAGTGCCCTTTCAGGCTACCTTCTGAGATCATTTTCTTTCAGCCTGAAGAACTTTCTAGTGTTTCTTTTGGTTCACAGCTGCTGGCACTGAAGTTTTATTTGTGTGAAAACTTCCTTATTTAATCTTCACTTTTATTTGTCCATCTGCACTGTGGCATGATTTACATATAATATTCATTCATTTTAGGTGTATAGCTTGATGAACTTTGGTAAATTGCATATATATGTGCATCCATACACCCCCCCCCCCCGCCCCAAATCCAGTTTAGAAACTTCTATTACCCACAAAAAGTTTCCTTCTGCCCTTTTGCAGTCTATGCTTGCCCCAGGGAACCACTGGTCTGCTTTAGGTCGTTGTAGTTTTACCTTTTCTAGAATTTCATATACATGGAATCATATAGTATATTGCTTTTTGTGACTAATTTCTTCCATTTAGCACGGTGTTTCTGAGATTCATCCATGTTGTTATGTGTACCAGTAGCTCATTCCTCTTAATTACTGAGTAATAGCCCATTGTGTGGATATGCTGTATTTTGATTCACTAGATGTTGGACATTTATATGGCTACATTTATGACTATTATAAATGCTTATGCTGTAAATATTCATATACCGGTTTTGTGACGATGTGTTTGCATTTTTCTTGGGTAGATATCTGGGAAATTGCTGAACCATATGGTAAGTATATGCTTAACTTTTTAAAAAATTGCTAAACTGATTTTCAAAGTGGTTCTATATTTTACATTCTTGCTTGTGATATATGAGGACTCCAGTTGCTCTACATTCACCAAGGCTTAATATTGTCAGTATTTAAATTTCAGCCACCATACTGAGTAAACTGTTAATTTGCATTTTCCTAATGGCTAATGATTTGGTACATCTCTTCATGAGCTTGTGGGCCATCAATATACTTTTTCTGGTAAAATATTTGCTCAAATCTTTTGTTCAATTTGTCTCTGTCAAGTCTTGAGAGTTTTTAAAATATATTCTGAATATAAGTCCTTTGTCAGATACATGTTTTATTTTGCAAAGATCTTCTGTCTGTGGTTTGCCTTTTCATCTTTTTTGATATTAATATGATAGATGACATTGAATGACTTTGAGATATTGAACAACATCACATTAACAGGATAAATTCCCTTGATTCTGGTATATTATTCTTTTTATATATTACTGGATTCAATTTGCTAATATCTTGTTGGGATTTTTATGTCTCTGATAATGGAGTATATTCACCTCTAGTTTTCTTTTCCAGTACTTTGTTTGGTTTTTATATCAAGATAATGCTAGCCTCATAAAGTAAGCTGGGGAGTGTTACCCCTCTTCTGTTTTTTGGAAGAAATTGTGTAGAAATAATATTAATTCTTCTTTAAGCATTTTGCACATTCACCAGTGAAACTGCCTGGGCTTGGAGCTTTCTTCTTTGGAAGATTTTAAACTATGAATTTATCTCTTTAATAGCTATAGTACTATGTAGGTTAAAGAAGTTAGTCCATCTCACCTAAGTTGTTGAAAATTTGTGTGTTGAGTTGTTCTTCACTGTATTCCCTTATTATTTATTTATTTATTTATTTATTTATTTATTTATTTATTTATAATGTTTATTTTTGAGAGAGTGTGCAAGTGGGAGAGGGGCAGAGAAAGAGGGGGACAGAGGATCTGAAGCGGGCTCTGCGCTGATAACAGTGAGTCAGATGAGGGGCTAAAACTCATGAACCATGGGGTCATGATCTGAGCCAAAGTTAGACACTCAAACCAACTGAGCCACCCAGACTTATTCTTTTAATGTCTGCAGGGTCTATAGTCATATCCTCTCTTTCATTCCTGATAGTGGCAATTTCTCTCCTCTCTGGCTAAAGATTGATCAATTTTATTGAGCTTTTGATCTCACCGATTTTTTTTTTGTTGGTCGTTTTCAATTTCATTGATTTTTTGCTCTTATATTTATTTTTTCCATCCTGCTTATTTGAGTTTTATTTTACTCATCATTTTTAAGTTTCTCAAGGTGGAGTTTAGAATATTGATTTGAGAACTTTCATCTTTGCCAATAAAGCATTTAATGCTATAAATATTTCTCTAAGCAATGCTTTAATTGCATCCACATATTATGATATGTTGCATTTTCATTTTTGTTCAGTTTTAGATATTTTCTAATTTTTGCTTTAGAAAAGTATTTTAAAGAACTCAAGGTGAGAATACTCATATTTACTTATATATTTGCTATTTCCTTGCTTTCTCTTCATTTCTGATGTCCCAAGTTTCCTTCTAGTAACATTTTTCTTCAGTCTGAAGGATTTTCTTTAGCAATTATTTTTGGGTAGGTCTGCTTGCTTTTAGTTTTCCTTCATTGAAAATGTCTTTCATCCAGATGGCCAACAGACACATGAAAAGATGTTCAACATCACTCATCATCAGGGAAATACAAATTAAAACCACACTGAGATACCACCTTATACCAGTCAGAGTGGCTAAAATGAACACATCAGGAGACTATAGATGGTAAAGAGAATGTGGAGAAAAGGGAACCCTCTTGCACTGTTGGTGGGAATGCAAACTGGTGCAGCTGCTCTGGAAAACAGTGTGGAGGTTCCTCAAAAAATTAAAAATAGATCTACCCTATGACCCTGTAATCGCACTGCTAGGAATTTACCCAAGGGATACAGGAGTGCTGATGCATAGGGGCACTTGTACCCCAATGTTTACAGCAGCACTTTCAACAACAGCCAAAATATGGAAAGAGCCTAAATGTCCATCAACTGACGAATGGATAAAGAAGATGTGGTTTATATATACAATGGAATACTACTTGGCAATGAGAAAGAATGAAATCTGGCCATTTGCAGCAATGTGGATAGAACTGGAGGGTATTACGCGAAGTGAAATAAGTCAGGCAGAGAAAGACAGATACCATGTGTTTTCACTCCCATGTGGATCCTGAGAAACTTAACAGAAGACCATGGGGGGAGAGGAAGGGGAAAAAACAGTTACAGAGAGGGAGGGAGGCAAACCATAAGAGACAAGTACTGAGAAACAAACTGAGGGTTGATGGGGGGGTGGTGGGAGAGAGGTAAAAGTGGGTGATGGGCACTGAGAAGGGCACCTGTTAGGATGAGCACTGGATGTTGTACAGAAACCAATTCAATAATAAATTATGTTTAATATAAAAAAAGTAAAAATAAATAAAAAAAAGAGAGAGAATGTCTTTATTTCATCTTCCTTCCTAAAGGTTGTTTTATTGGATATAGAATTCTGGTTTCAGTGTTTTTTTTCTAGCGTTTTATGAATGTTGTTCCACTTCCTTCTGTCCTCCATAGTCTCTAGTAAGAATTCTATAGTTATTCAAATTATTGTTTGCCTTTAAATAATAAGTCCTTTTCCTCTGGGCACCCTCAAGTGTTTTTCTTTGTGGTTAGTTTATAAGTTTGCTAACAATGTGTCTGGGCACAGAATTCTTTGGGTTTATCCTGTTGAGGTTTTCTGAACTCCTTGAGTCTGTAGATTTATGCCTTTGACAAAATTTGGGAATTTTTAGCCATCATTTCTTCAAATACTTTTTCTACACTCCACTTCTATCCTTCCCTGTGGGACTCTGATGACATCAATGCTAGATCATTTGTTATTATTTCACAGGTGTGTGAAACTCTATTCTTAAAAAAAAAATCTGTCTCCTCTCTCATTCACTTTGGGTAAATTCTATTGATCTGTCTTCAAGTTCACTTATACTTTCCTCTGCCATCTCACTACTGATGTTGGGCCCATTTAGTTTTTGTTTTACAGTTTTGTGTTTTTTAATTCTAAAATTGCCCTTTGTTTCTTCTTTATATCTTTAATTTATTTGCTGAGACTTTTTAGCTTTTTATATTTAAGAGTGTTTGCCTTTACTTTTTGGAGTATTTTCATAATAGTTGCTTTCATTATCAGATAATGTGTGTCATCTTGGCATTGGCATATATTGATTATCTTTTACCACACAGGGTTGAGATTTTCCTAGTTCTTTATGTGTTGATTATTTTTGGATTGTATCTTGGACATTTTGAATATTATATTATGGGATTCTGGGTATTTGTTTTGTTTTAACAGACAACCAATCCAGTTGGGTTCAGGTACACATTCCAACCAGCTTTCTGTGGCTTCAATATAATGTCTAATTGCAAAGATTTCTCAGTGCTATTCAGATCTGTCTTGCATGTGCACCACCCAGTGGATAGTTTGGGACCCTGGCAGTGGTTAATTCTGTAGATTAGTTCTTACAGTCTCTGGCATGCTGTTTAGGGTTAGATCCATGTGTGTATACTTGGAAATGAGTTCATAAGCAACTTTATAGGGCTTTTCCAATATCCTCCCTATGGTAATTTCTTCAGTACTGTCTGGTTACCTGGAGTTATCCAGCAAGAATTTGGGTTATATTTATCCACTATGTTGCACACTTTTTGTAATTACAATGATGTTCAGGGCTAACCAGTATGATAACACAGAGAAGATAAAAAGTAATGGGGGTTTGTCTAACCCTCTGAGAATCACAGCTCCTCTAATCAGAGAGGAAGGTTCCCCTCCCTCAGCCTTTTAGAATCCTGCAGGCCAGTTGTCACTACAGTTGCTGCCACTGCCACTGCTGTTATGGGATTTCTTAGAGGGTGGGGTATGAAAGAATGAAGAAAAGATAAGGGGCAAGGGTTTCCCCCATTTGAGAATTAGGAGACTTCCATGCTTTGGGGGCCAGAAATAGATAGCTTCTCCTGGAGCTCTCTCTGTCTGTGCAGATGCCCACCTCCAAGTTTTGTGTTGCTTATAGTTCACCCTGATATATTGGAAGGAAAGGATAATAAACTCACCACCAGTTTGATGGTACTTCAAATTCTAGTCCTTTCCCCCAACCACCAGCTACTATTTAATTTTCAGAGTCCTTGAAAAAGATGTTATATCCCATCTATCCAGGTTTTTATTCCCTGCATCCTGTGTGGACTATGTTTATTCCAGTGTACCCAGAATGGGAAGATTCTATCTTGTCTGAGCCACTGAATTATTGTTGGGTCCTTGGTAACAGTACTGAAACCCATCCAGACTTACTGGGTCATTTCCATCATTCCTTTGTTTTGCATTGCACCTACTCTGCAATCCTTTAATCTTGGATTAATCCTAAAATCCACCTTTTTGACCCCTACTCCTAGAATGATGAGCTGGGCTGAAGAAAATTCATTCAACCATGTGGGCTGGTGTCTTTCACTTGTTAAATATCTCTGCACAGCTCTCTTGCTCCTCAAAACTCTTACTGCCATACTCTCACTTTCTCAGCAGATGTCTTTACCTCCTACTACACAGAGAAAATGTCACTAGTAGGCAGTTTCTTACTGCTTACCTATAGCAGTGTTTTCCTCTTGTTTTAAATAGATATCGCTCCTTCCCTTCTCCTGTTGAAGGAGCTATTGCTTCCTGCGCTCTGGATCCTGTCTCCTTCTGTTTTCTTAACATTATCTATAAATTATTATCCTTCTTTCTTCCATCTTCCACTTAATCTTCTTCAAGGGCTCCTATACTTTAGCATATAACATGCAAAGTCTCTATTTTACCTCAAGTATCACAAACATCTCCTAATACTCTTCCTGTATTAGTCAGGGTAACCCAAAAGGTATTTTTTTAATGATATTTATATCTCTGAGGCTTAATACACACAACTTTTTTTTTTTTACTCATGTGAAGTTCAACATAAGTGTAATTGGCTGGGTGACTCTCCTGGGCACCCCTTTTCTGACTCAGGCATTCAGGTTCCTTCCATCTTGTGATAAAACCATTTTCAACATGAGGCCTTCAGGTTTTCTGTGGAAGTGAAAACTGTATAGGATAGATTCACTTAACCCCCTTGGCTCAAAATGACCTACACACTTTAACTCACATTCTTTTAGCAAAAACTGGTCACATGGCTCCACTTGGAGAGAGCTGGGATAGGTCAACCCTGGTGAAGCAAAGGCTTCCCAGAATCCACTCAATACTGTAGAATCTTGAATCACTGAATCATAAATCTTCAGTGGCCAGCCACCTATTTCAGTTATACTTCTTACCTCCGGTCTTACCACATATCCATCTACATAGAATCCATTGTGATCTTACCTAACACAGATATGATTGTGTCACTTCCCTGTTTAGCACTCATCAATTACTGCCCACTACCAAATAAATGAATCCAAACCCTTTGTCAGGGCATTCAAGACCATTTAGGATCTAGCCCTTCCAGCTTCATCTTTATGAGGTCTTGTCTTAGGCACCAGACCCATGAAACTGTTTCCAGTTCCCAGAAGCTGCATTATTGTTACTTGCCTCTGTACATTAGCACATGCTCTTCTGTCTGAAATATCCCTCTTTTCTGTGTCTAGTGGGAAAATGTCTACCTCTCTTTCAAAACTCAGTATAAGTATCTTCCTCTGTGGAGGCTACTTTCCTCCTTAGGAAAATTTTATCCTTAGGTAGAGTTGGTCCTTTAGTTTTTTTTGTGCTACCACTGAGCTTTCATCAAACTTCCATAGTAATACCCATTACACTGAGTTGAAATTTTATTTTTACATATGTGTCTCTCCGTTTTTAAACTGTGGAGCTCCTTGAGAAAATTGGAGCCATGACTTGCTATCTTGCTATTTCTATTTCCTAATACAGTGTCTGCCACATGATGGATGCTTAATAAATGTTCATGTAATGAATAATTAAATGATGAATAAATGCAGTACAATTTCAGATATTTCTTACACTTCAATTTCAGTTTAATGTTCATCCTATATTTAAAAACTCTTAGGAAAATTATGAGCTTGTGCTATATTTACTGTCATCTTCTTCTAATGGAGAAGAATGGAAGACATTAAATTAAAGCCTTACAGAAATACACTAATATAAATTCTTGATTTGGTGGGGGAGGCTTCTCTATATTAAATCAACAAACTTGATGAAAGAATGAGCTGAAGCTATAGAGAGGTTAAAGTGATGTTCTTCCCCTAGCCAGACTTATCAAAAAGAAAAGGGAGAGGACCCAAATAGATAAAATCATGAATGAAAGAGGAGAGATCACAACCAACACCAAAGAAATACGGTTATAAGAGAATACTTTGAAAAAATACATGCTAACAAACTGGACAATCTGAAAGAAATGGACAAATTATTGAGACTCACACACTACCAAAACTGAAACAGAAGAAACAGAAAATTTGAACAGGCCTCTAACCAGCAAAGAAACTGAATCAGTTATCAAAAATCTCCAAACAAACAAGAGTTCTGGACCAGATGGCTTCACAGGGGAATTCTACCATACAGTTAAAGAAGAATTAATGCCTATTCTTCTCAAAGTGTTCCAAAAAATAGAGATGGAAGGAAAGCTTCCAAACTCATTCTATGAAGCCAGCATTACCTTGATTCCAAAACCAGACAAAATCACACTAAAAAGGAGAACTAGAGGCCAATATCCCTGGTGAAACTGGATGCAAAATTCTCAACAAGATACTAGCAAATTGAATTCAATAGAACATTAAAAGAATTTCTCATCATGGTCAAGTGGGATTTATTCTTGGGCTGCAGGTCTGGTTCAATATTTGCAAATCAATCGACATAATATACTACATTAATAAAAGAAAGGATAAGAACTACACGATCCTGTCAATAGATTCAGGAAAAGCATTTGACAAAATACAGCATCTTTCTTGATAAAAACCCTGAAGAAAGTAGGGGTAGAAAGAACATACCTCGGGGTGCCTGGGTGGCTCAGTCGGTTAAGCGGCTGACTTCGGCTCAGGTCATGATCTCACGGTCCGGTCCGTGAGTTCAAGCCCCGCATCAGGCTCTGTGCTGACAGCTCAGAGCCTGGAACCTGTTTCGGATTCTGTGTCTCCCTCTCTCTGACCCTCCCCCATTCATGCTCTGTCTCTGTCTCAAAAATAAATAAACGTTAAAAAAAAAAATTAAAAAAGAAAGAAAGAACATACCTCAACCTCCTAAAGGCCATATATGAAAGGCCCACAGCTAATATCATTCTCAATGGGGAGAATCTGAGAGCTTTCCCCCTAAGGTCAGGAACATAACAAGGGTGTCCACTCTCACCACTATTATTCAACATAGCACTGGAAGTCTTAATCTCAGCAATCAGACAACAAAAAGAAATAAAAGGCATACAAATTGACAAAGAAGAAGTCAAACTTTCACTCTTTGCAGATGACATAATACTCTGTATGGAAAACCCAAAAGACTCCACCAAAAAATTTCTAGAACTGATATGTGAATTCAGCAAAGTCACAGGATATAAAATCAACATACAGAAATCAGTTGCATTTCTATACACCAATAATGAAGCAGCAGAAAAAGAAATCAAGGAATTGATCCCATTAAGAATTTCACCAAAAACCACGAGATACCTAGGAATAAAGCTAACTAAAGAGGTAGAAGATGTCTATGCTGAAAACTATAGAAAGCTTATGAAAGAAATTGAAGAAGACCCCCCAAAAATAGGAAAATATTCTATGCTCCTGGATTGGAAGAACAAATATTGTTAAAATATTGATACTATGCAAAGCAATCTATACGTTCAATGCAATCTCTATAAATGTAACACCAGCATTCTTCACAGAGCTAGAACAAACAATTGTAAAATTCATATGGAACCAGAAAAGACCCTGAATAGCCAAAGTAATGTTGAAAAAGAAAATCAAAGCTGGAGGAATCACAATTCCAGACTTCAAGCTGTATTACAAAGCTGTAATCATCAAGACAGTACTGGTGCAAAAACAGACACATAGATCAATGGAACAGATCAGAGAACCCAGAAATGGACCCCAGAATATATGGCCAACTAATCTTTGACAAAGCGGGGAAAGTATCCATTAGAAAAAAGACAGTCTCTTTAGCAAATGGTGCTGGGAGAACTGGACAGCAATGTGCAGAAGAATGAAACTGGACCACTCTCTTACACTATACACAAAAATAAATCCAAAATGGATGAAAGACCTAAATGTGAGACAAGAAACCATCAAAATCCTACAGGAGAAAACAGGCAGCAATCTCTTTGACCTTAGCCGCAGCAACTTCTTACTAGTTATGTCTGCAGAGGCAAGGGAAATAAAAGCAAAAATGAATTACTGGGATCTCATCAAGATAAAAGGCTTCTACACAGTGAAGGAAACAATCAACAAAACTAAAAGGCAACTGATGGAATGGGAGAAGATATTTGAAAATGACATATCAGATAAAGGGTTAGTTTTCAAACTCTATAAAGAACTTATCAAATTCAATACCCCCCCAAAAAAATCCAGGGAACAAATGGGCAGAAGACATGAATAGACACTTTTCCAAAGAAGACATCCAGGTGGCTAACAGAGACATGAAAAGAGGCTCAACATCACTCATCATCAGAGAAATACAAATCAAAAACACAATGAGATATGACCTCACATCTGTCAGAAGGGCTAAAATAAACAACTCAGGAAACCAGATGTTGGTGAGGCTGTGGAGAAAAGGAAACACGTTTGCACTGTTGGTGGGAATGCAAATTGGTATAGCCACTCTGGGGGAAAAAACAGTACAGAGTTTCCTCAAAAAGTTAAAAATAGAGCTACCCTATGACCCAGCAATTGCACTACTAGATGTTTTTCCAAAGGATACAAAAATGCTGATTTGTAGGGGCAAATGCACCCCAATGTTTATAGCAGCACTACTGACACTAGCCAAATTATGGAAAGAGCCCAATGTCCATCAACTGATGAATGGATAAAGATATGGTGTGTGTGTGTGTGTGTGTGTGTGTGTGTGTGTGTGTATATATAAAATGTAATATTATTTGGTGATCAAAAAGAATGAAATCTTGCTATTTGTAACAACGTGGATGGAACTAGAGTATTATCATGCTAAGAGACATAGATCAGTCAGAGAAAGATAAATATCATATGATTTCACTCACATGTGGAATTTAAGAAACACGGCAGATCAACATAGGGTAAAGGAAAGAAAAATAAGGTAAAAACACAGAAGAAGGCAAACCGTAAGAGATTTTTAAATACAGAGAATAAACTGAGGGTTGCTGGAGGGGGGAGCAGATGGATTAAATGAGTGACGAGCATTAAGGAGGACACTTGCTGGAATGAGCATTGGGTGTTATAAGTAAGTGATGAATCGCTGGGTTCTACTCCTAAAACCAATAATACTACACTGTATGTTAACTAACTTTAATATAAATAAATAAGTAAGTAAGTGAGGTTCTTACTGATGCAAATATAATAGTTAAAGTTTCAACTCTGGAAAGTGAAAGAATACAGAGAACACTAATAGGGACTTGAGAGGGTTTGGGTGATTGACATGAAAAGCTGCAGGAAACATTACTTCAGTCCATAATACAGTCATGAAAGGTGCAGAGGGGCAAGAATGCTTCCCTGAACTCTTCTGAAAAATGAGAAAATAACTACAGTTCATTTAGATTTTGAATTAACCATATTTCATTAATAATTCTGTGAGAATCATTGTTCATCTATTTCATATATACTATCTCTTAATTAACTAAACAGTTCAGTTAATCAGCTTATCATTCCATCTGACCAGTTTATGTAAGTAAAAATCACTCTATATTCAAAAGCAACAAACCATAAACCCAAATCCAAAAATCCCACAAATACCCTGATGCCTGTATTATTTATTCTGACCCATAATCAGTTACTATCATAATTTGGGTGGCCTCCAGCTTGATCTATTATAGAAGTTTGCCACCTAGGGTGGCTGGGGGCAGAGGGATCAGTGGGAAGCTGGAGTGAGGCAGGACTATTCTTTATCAAGTTGAGATAAGAATCAGAAAAACTGTCCCAGCTAGAGGGACTAATGCAGAGCAGGAAAAGATTCTGAGAAAGCCTCAGCCCTCATTTCTGACACCAGGATATGGACGCAACAGTGGGAAGCCTGCCTCTTCATGAATTTGGAGATTAGGGACATAAGGTCACCTTCTGAGTTGAACTAGTAAAATTCACAGACAATGGGGATATGATTAGTCATCTGTGGGAGTAAAACAAGACACTGTAAAATGCGTGGACCTGACAAAGCTCCAATCAAGATAGGTGATTTGGTGCAATCAGAGGAAGCCAAGTCCAGGATGTGAAGGTCATTTAGCAGAGGATATTTAATCAATTGAATTGTACACTGCCTGGAGGAAGACTGAGTGAAAAGTGGATGGCGGTGTGGCCAGAAGGGGAAGTAATCAACTTGGGCTACAGAAAGCGAAAACCCAAGCACTGTGCAGAGGAGAGACCCTGCCCTTTGTGGCTGCTGGAGAAGTATGCTCTGCTGGGGGATTGGAGTGTCTCTTCTGATCTCTCTTCAGTACCCTTTGCACTCTTTGTTCAGCATTCATATTCATTTTGTTCCTAGGATTGGCTGCCTTGGACAGTGGACATAAGACCTTCAGTCCCTGGGAAGAAATGTCTCCCACTGTAAATTTGTAAGTTGACTATTGAGTAAACTTATGGTTTTGCCTGATTCAAGTGACCTTGAATTCTGGAAACTTCTGAGATCCTGATGAGCATAAACAGTAAAATTTGGAAGGTGGTCAAGGGGATACTACCTATGAGACCCCTTGATAGGCAGCCACAGCCTTCCCCTGGGAAGGCACTGACCTCATCTTCAGTCTTTTCTTGCTTTCAACAGACAGTGCCGCAATATCCACTGAGGTCAAGGATTCTTTTTTTTTTTAATTTTTTTTTTAACATTTATTTATTTTTGAGACAGAGAGCATGAACAGGGGAGGGTCAGAGAAAGAGGGAGACACAGAATCTGAAACAAGCTCCAGGCTCTGAGCCGTCAGCACAGAGCCTGACGCGGGGCTCGAACCCAAGGACCACGAGATCATGACCTGAGCCAAAGTCAGACGCTCAACCAACTGAGCCACCCAGGCGCCCCAAAGGATTCTTAATCTGATGAGGCCAATGAACTAATTGTTTTTTAAAGAAACTGTTTCTTTTCCATCAACCTTATTTCATTTTATTTGCCTTTGTGGAAGACCAGCTTAAGACCACTCAGTGGTTATTCTTACCCACTCAGTGGCCTGAGGAGTGGGAGCTGCAGACCAGTCTTCAGTGGTAGACTGAGTGCTCCAGTCTTCAGTAGGGAACTGCTGAATAGGGACAGAGGAAACTTGCATGCCCTCAGACCAGTCTGTGACTTCAAGTTGAATCACATAAACTCAGGAGCTGGAGTAGTCCATTCACCCTGAAATTCCTCTTCGGTCACAGCCTTTTTAGCAGCAGCCTGCTCTTCCTTTCCAATCTCTTCAGGGTCTCTGTATAAGTAGACATCAGGCATGACCTTCCACGGATGTTCATGGGAAATGGTGTCACACATGCACAGAACTCCCCAGGTCAGCATCAATTTTCAGACCCACTGAGTGAGCTCCCTTGTTATTGCAAGGGATGGCAATGTCCACATAGCACAGAGGACAGTCTCTGTTACACAGAACAATGGTAGGCAGGTTAACATAAGACACCTCTCTGAGAGGCTGGTGGTCAGTCCTTGGATTAGTAACCACGAGAAATCTCAGCTCCCAGAAGGCTGCCTGGATCTGGCTAGTGAAGGCTCTGGGAGTGAAGCAGCCAGCAATAGGAGTGGCTCCAGCAGCAAACTTCAGCACAGCTTGCTGGCCAGTATTCCTGGATGATATGACACTGACATGAGCCAGGTTTTCTTTTTTTTAAATGTTTGTTTATTTTTGAGACACAGAGTGCGAGTGGGGGAGGGGCAGAGAGAGAGAGGGAGACAAGGAATCTGAAGCAAGATCCAGGCTCTAAGCTATCAGCACAGAGACTGACACGGGGCTCGAACTCACAAACCGTGAGTTCATGAACTGAGCTGAAGTCAGACGCTTAACCGACTGAGCCACCCAGGCACCCCTGAGCCAGGTTTTCAACGGCAACAATGGCTCAAGCTGCCAAGAGAAGCGTCTCCCAAGTTCTCTTCAGATTCATGATGTAGATACCATCACTTTTCCTTTTGTAGATGTACTGTTCCATTTGGAATACCAACACAAGGTTGGTACCACCTAACTGGGTTCCTGCTGCAAGGAATTTGAGGGCATCCTACTCCTTCATTTGCAGGACGTCAAGGGCTCCAGACACTGTGAAAGTTTCCTTTTAAGTTACAATGGGAACATAAAACAACGCCATTATAGACCCCTCCCTGGGTAGCGCAGAAAGCCAATGACCTAATTTTAAATGAATGTTTTGTTAAGTCCCATTTACTACTATGAAAAGAAATTCACAGATAATAAACCACCTATATACATATTTTTAATATAACATCCTAACTATAAAAATAAAGAAAAATACTGTTAGAAGAGGAATATTTTGTAATAAAATTTTAATATGTATTAGAGTATATTAATGCTTGGGGATGACTAACTAGAAGATAGAATAAAGTAGTCCATTGCTTTGAGATCACAGTGAATGTGGCAGAGACAAATGTAGACAGAGACAGGTGTGTTGGCAACTCAAATACCAAGAACGATGTCACTGTCAGTGAGATACTTTTCTGAAATTATGACTATTGCTGGTAAAGTTCTGAACCAAACACAGTACAGTCTTCTCTTTCTTTAAAAATGCTTAGAGGGCATGTATGGAAAATTCCATGTATATTAAAACTATGCAAAAGTAACTTGTATTTCCAAGTAAAATGGGACTGAATTCCACATCCAGACAATTATAAACAGATTTTTGCACACAAATGTCCAGTGTGACTTTTGAAGGTTATACGGGACACACAACATTTCTTGGTTAAGGTGCCTGTGCTGCACACAATTGCACAATAGCATCCTTGGTTCCCTCTCACTAAATGCCACTAGTGCCCCTCCCAATAATTGTGGCAATCAAAAATGCCCCCTTGAGTTTCCAATACATCCCTCAGGGGTGGTTCCACTCCTGTTGAGAAACACTGAATTAAATCAACAGGACTCAATATGAGGGTCCAATTAGACAAATGTGCCCTGTCCCATGGCATAATCATTCCATGACCTGGCATCAGAAAACCCCAGCTTGTGGGAAGAAGGGACAAGGATGGATGGAATCTAGTTCTAGAAGGAGAAGAAAGTAAGTAAGAAGTAATCAGGAAAGAAGTAAGAACTTAGGAGAGGAAACCAGGGTAATAGCTCACCTCTGGGATTTGGGCCAACATACAGGGAAGGGCCAACATAGAACTTTGGCTGTGGGGCCACCCATGTACCCAGGTTAGTTCTGGGTAGTAGTTATCCAAGACCTGGCTTAAAGGGAAGAATTTGTGGTCAACATGGGAGACTGGATGTAGTCACTTGGTTCCTAGCACTTGGGTCTGGGTATGTGACTTATTTCCAAACCCCTTGTGCACAGCACCAGCCAGAAATGATTCAGCATTAGGCCTGGGTTTAAGTCTTCTCAAATCATAGCAGCTGAGAAGATGAGAAGATAGCAAAGGAAGGAAAGACCAACAGCCACAGTTTATCAATGCCACACATGTGATTGGAGAGGGGATATCTACACATTTGATTTTCTTACATTAGAGTGTTTTTTGCCCTCACTTAAACACAAACTAATCAACTCTTTCTTCAAACAAAAATGCATGTTCAAGAGAACAGATTTGGGCATTCACAAACCATTTCACCCACCCCCACATCATTTATTTATTGGCTTCCTGTGGGTAGACATAAAACAGCTGCTTGGAACTCAGATTTGGAGTCCATTTCCAAAAGTGGGGTCATGAAGGCGTGGCCATAAATCAAGGCAATTGTTACACTGAATACCACAATTTATAAGGATAAATACATAATTTTTCCTGGAGCCTGGGCTAAGGCCAGCCCTACAACCCATGCTTTGTGACTCAGGAGCCAAATAACACTCACGTACACCCAATATTCCCTGAAGACCATCTCAACAGGATGATGCTTCATCTCCTGTGACCCTTCCCAAAGTCCCATCCATGACAATTATCTAATCTCTGCTCAGAAATCAAATTATCCAATGCTTTTACTCTATTGGCTTGAGCAGGCTTCTTTGTGCATACAGTTCCTGGAAAATACAAAAAGATGCTCTTATTTCCATCACCACCCTTTCAAAGTTCTTATTACTTCATCTGTCCCACATTCATTAGAGTGGATGGTCATGAGAACAAGCTCGGCTTTATAGTGCTGGATAGAATGTATTAGCAAAATCGAGTCTTAAAAGACACAGAGAGAAATAAAAGCATTCTGTGCATGAGAAAAGATTTTCCATTTTAGCCTGTAAAAAGAGGGAAGGGACTAAAGAGATTATCTGCTATTACAAAATAATCAAGGAGATAGCTGACAATATTTTTGCCTCTTCCAGAAACTTTGATTCAATCATGCTTAAGATATCACTGAACTATACACCCAGGGTTCCAACTCATTTTGCTGAGCTCTCACTTGCTGTCTGACATATTCTTCCCTCCACTCTTCCCCACTGTTCCTGATCTGAGGTCTCCTATCTCCCTGTAAACACTATCCTCTAAGCCTATCTCAGCCCCTGGCTTTTGATCACGTACCTGGGTAGATTTCAGGTCTGTTTACATTTTGGTTGTTCCCTCCATGCCACCAACCAAGGATTTATCCCCTTTTAGCTTAAGATCTGAGAAGCCAATGGAAGTAACTGCACAAGGTTCTCTACGAAAAGGAAGGGCATCTGTACCTATGTACTAATATATTTCTCTGTGCTTTTTTAAAATGTTAAGGTGTCCTTAGGATTTCCTTCCTGTGTACAGTGTCTCAATTTAATGCCCTAAATTGAGATCCACTTCCCTGCTCAGAAACTTTTGGGTTTTTTTTATGTTTATTTATTTGTTTTGAGAGACAGAGAGAGAGAGAGAGAGAGAGAGAGAGAGAGAGAGAGAGAGAAAATCCTAAGCAGGCTCTGTGCTGACAGTGGGGCTTGATCGTATGAATTGAACAGTGAGGTCATGACCTGAGCCAAAATTAAGAGTCAGACACTTAACCAGCTGAGCCACCCAGGCGCCAGCCTGCTCAGAAACTTTTCATGTTTCTCCTTTTGACCACAAAGTCAAGTCCAAGTTTGTAACGTAGTATTCCAGATCCTCTATGATCTGCCACCAACACACCTTTCCAAGAAATCAACCCTTCTAGCCACAGTGAGAGAAGCAGTGGCCAAATATGTAGCCTTTGGGCTCAAATTCCAGCTCAGTCACTTATAAGCACTGTCCTCAGGTAAATTACTTAAGCCTCTCTATGCCTCAGTGTCTTTGACTATAAAAATGTGATAATAATAGTACTAATTTGAACTGCATGAGAATCAGAAGAATTAATGTTAGCTGAGACAATGTAACAGCTGAGAACAGTGTCTGATACATGATAAGCATCATCTACTATTGCAATTATCTTTACTTACTACCCTCAACACACTTGCATTTTCCTATTTTTGTATCTTTTCTCAGTTACCAATTTCTGTAATGCTCTTTCAAACCTTCTCTCCACTCCTTTGAATTCTACCCATCCTTCAAAGCCCTGATGAGGTTTTTCCTTTTCTACAAGCTTCCCTGAACTGTTCAGTTCACAGTGTTTTTTCCTGTGTACCAACACACAGACTTTCTATTCCAGTAATTTTGCAAATGGCTACTTGTTGCTTCATGGCACTTCTTGTATCGCTACCTTGCGATATTAACTTAAAATAAAATATCACCTGGTCTCCCCCAGTTAGCTTTTGAGTCCTTTGAAGGCAGGGACTCGGGCATGTCTTTGTGTAGAGCTCAGCACCTGTACATTGCCTTTCCAATAATACCTTAATAAATATCTGTTTATTTGACCTAATCTGATCCACAGGTTGAATGCAAGTTTGCTGGATGCTTTTGGAAGTGTGAACTGGATGCAGTGTAGGAGATGTGGAACCTTAGTTATTCACTTGTAGAGCATTTATGGGATGTCTGTGCAACATGTTCCACTTCCACCTTGTACCTGACAAGGTATCAGCCCCTTTGCTCCAGGAGGAGGCACCAAGACTGGTGGGTGGAGATCCACTAGGATGAAATCAGGTACTGGGTTTGGCCAGAGGGGGCAGGCTTGGTGGCCAGAAGGGCTTTTAGAACAAAAATTTCGGTTCTCTTTCTCCCTACAGGATGCAGGGAGGCAAGGACACAGTCCCAGGGCTGGCTGCAACATAAGAAGGTCTCCTAAAGAGCAGTAGTTTCCACAAAGCAGTTTTGCAAATTCAGACCTTCCTTCCTTGGTTGCTCAGAGTTGCCCCTGGGTGGAAACCTTTGCCATCTAAGAGGGCCAGGGTGGGTAAGATAGGAGAAGGGCTAGTGTGGTATTGGGTCAAGACTTCTGGGTTCTAGTGCAGATTCTTTCACTAACTTCCTGGTTGGTTTGGACACTGATGCCATTGCCATTTTCTTAAGTCCCCTCATGTGTCAACGAGGTTGTTGGATGAATATGTAATAATCTCTAGGGTCCTGGTTCTCTGTAATATTGTATCACCCTAGAATTGTTCTCATAGTAGAGTCATTGTTATCTACAAGGTAAGAAACAGAGACCTCCTTTGTCTGAAATTCAGATTCTTCTGACCAGTGAAACTCAACTGAGTCAGTCCCTAGGGTACGGGATGGTCTCATTTATTGGGAGTGGCCCCACTTGCTTACAACAGTCTTGGAATCCTTTTCCTTCTCCACCAAACCTGGGAAAGTAAGGACTTGCGATACAGGGTAACGAAGAGGTGGCAGGGTAGCAACGGGGCAAAGGTCTTAAACTGGGGCCATCTCTGTTTAACTAGTCAATTGTCCTTGCCTTTGGATTATCACTGAGTGTTTCCTCCCTATAGCTCTGGTGAGAAAACTGGAGTCACAGTTGCTGATGAGTTCTAGGGAGATGAAGCAAGATGGCCCTGAGGTTTGGTGCCAAGTGAACACTGTGGTCAGAGAATGTCACTGGCCTTGGGCTCCGCCTTACTGAGGCATCCCCCAGGCACATTTACCCCTCCCACTGCCAGAAGGCACTCTCTCCTTCTGGTCACCCAGATGTCCTCAGCAGTGTTCCTTGGATGCTCTTGCTGCTCCTGCTTCACTACCACCCCTCCCTCTCAATTTAAGCTCATTACAGCCCCTCCCATGGACCCACCTCTATTCCCCAGCTAAGGCAGCCAGTCTGCCTTCTTTACTCACATCAGGATCCTGGGGTGTGAGATCACTGAGGTTGTTACCTCTTCATGCTTGTGAGCCCATCTTGTGCCTGGAAAATTATGTCGAGGAGGAAGATATTACTGCTGCCACCATGGGAAACTGCTGTATTCTAGGATTTGGGAAATAGTGTGGCTGGCAGATGACTGTCTTGGACAGAACATGTACAAGGATACCAGTTCTTGTAGGACATGTGGTCAAATGTGGAAATGGACATCTGTCCCACTTACTTAGTTTGCTTTCTTTACTTTGCCTTACCTCTTCCTGGCAATGCAACAGCTTTGGCTAGGTGCTTGGCTCTGTGACAGTTATGAGAGCGAATGGGAAGGAAGAGAAAACACACAGCCTGAACCTCCAAGGAGCTTGCAGTCTGGTCAGGGAAGCAAGGCATGCACACATTCGCAAGAATTCATAAGGGTGGCTGAAAGTATGGGAATTTTACCTGGAGTCTATGTTGAGTTTCAGCATCTAAAAATTCCAAGTTTATCTTTCTGGAGAGAAGGTCCAGAATTCTCTGATTTCAAAGGCACACTGGACTGCTCACAAGGATGAGTAAATGAGCTCAAGTTAGAAGACCTGGGCTGGAGTTCTGGCTTTCCACTTGCTATCTGTGTGATAGCACATTGTCTGACTGCCCTGATCCTCAGTTTCTTAATCTCTAAAATGGGGGTAATAATTTGTGTCCTACCTCTCTCATAGCATAATTGTGAGGATCAAATAAGACAAGTGTGTGAAAGTGCTTTTGAAACCATAAAGCACCATACAGGTAAAAGGTGTCATAGCCAAGACCAGAGGACAGCCTCTCCAGGGCCATGCTCTGGAACTGCAGGGGAGCCAGACAGCCAGTGCCCAGCACAGCTCTCTGACTCTGTGAGCCCTGGGGCCTTGTCTACTGAAGGCAGGGCCTCTTGCTCCCTCAGCTGCATGGAAAATACTATCTGGCTAAACCTGGATTTTTTTTTAAACCTCTTCACTCTCTTCTTCTCTAGTCCCAATTTCCATTCCTTACCACCCAGCCAACCTCTATGAAAATGGTTTCCAAGTGGAATCTGGGTTTCAAGTTACATCACCACCAAATAATTCATGCCTTTCTGGAAGAGACCCAGAGATAAGTTGGGAACAACTTGTGTGGAAAATGAGAGGCCTGGTAGCCAATCCAAATATTGCGGACAGAATTTTTGTGAGCAAAGGCTTTCTAAAAAAAACATTTGCCAAGATGGCTCACATCCCTGTAAGCAAAGATCAAGGTACAAGTTCATGAAACAAATGACACAGAGGTGGCTTAATGAAGGGTCTCTGGCATGTTGGTGAGAGGTGGGCCAGTGGGGACCGTGGGCCTTTCATCTGTCCATTTCTCTCTAGCTGCTGCTAAAGGCCTCTAATGCCATAAGAGTTCTTTTCTTTCCCAGTCTAGAAGAGAACCTGGGGAGCTAGCTC
Source organism: Panthera leo (assembly GCF_018350215.1). Taxonomy (NCBI): domain Eukaryota; kingdom Metazoa; phylum Chordata; class Mammalia; order Carnivora; family Felidae; genus Panthera; species Panthera leo. The sequence goes on from NC_056687.1 coordinate 66,135,030, forward strand.
ATCCAGGACATGCCTCTGTGTCTACCCTGGATGTTACCTGCAGCATTGTGGAACACAAAGGCTCTGTTCTTTCCATAAATACCTCTGGAGGAGAGTCACAGCCATGGTGACAGCCATCCTCTGTGACCCATTTTAGTGTTTAACAGTTGTCAGATCTTGAAAAGTGGGCCTCACAATGACCTTAAGATGCCATCTTAGCAGTTTTTGTTTATTTCCTGTTTCCTCTGGCTTCTACTGATTAGAGGAGGGGAATAGCCACTTCTCAAGTTTTCCACTTAAAAGTATGCCTTTAAATACTTGATCATAGTGGGCCCCCTTAACCTACATTTATCTAGACCTAATAATTTAAAAAACATTTTATGTGCTCACTAACTGGATTATAAACTTCTCCAACTGTTCTGTAATCTCTGCTACCTGACCTCCAGCTCCCCCTCCAAAAACTCCCCCACAGTGCTCCCCTCCCCTTATTAGGCACCCACCTCTCTTCCCTTCCTAAGAACCTTTTCATCTTCAGTTCACCAACATTTGAACAGCTGTACAAGCACAAAATGTTTAATTTGGGAACAGAGTCTGTGGGAAGGAATGCTTTGTTAATTTCCAAAGTAACGCAAAGCCTAATTTAGAAACTCATATAGCAATTCTTTGGTTCTGGAAGTCACAGAGATTATAGATTGCACTGCAGAGGCAACCTGCCTGATGATGTTAGCACTTTGCAGTGCTGGGTTTTTCTGCAGCAGTTTCATTTTTATTCCCATCAGAGAGACAGTGGGTCACTCCAATAGAAGCATTTGCTCCCTGATGACAGGGCCCATGTCTTGTTCAGACTCTCTGTATGGCCAGGGCCTAGAAAGGGCAAGAAAGTGGTAAATATCTTTAAATTGCATTGCCTGTCTGTCCCCCTACTCCCTACTTTAGTCTTAAACTTGGTTCCAAACAGGTTCTGGAACTAGGAAGCGATGATGGTTACCAAGAATTGAGCAGGGCAGCGATAACTGATCTGATCGTAGCACCACTACCATCCTTGAATCCAGGAGGCTTAAAGAAAGTTAAGATAACAAGAGTTAAGGTACTGGAAGTTAAGGTACTGAAGAGTATCATGTCCTACCAGATCTAATATTAGAATCCACCTCTCAGGGACACATATGACTGGATCTTAAAAATAATGAGAACCTGGATAGAACAGAATAGATTTGGAGGTAGAGACTATAGCGTGTAGAAATGAGGATACATCACTGCCACTGCCATAGTCACAGTACTTAGGGCTGGAACTGAAATAGCTCCTGCTGAGCATCACTGCCCAGGAGCTATCTGTATGCTGTGCATGCTCAGGGTCCTCTTTTGGCCTCTCTGGGAACCAGGCAAAGCTGCCTTCCATCAAATGCTCGGGGTGCTTGACTGTCCCAGGATGCTCTGGAACCTTAAAACATACACTCAGTTGCATTTCTTGAATCTCCAGTGCTCAAAAGCCCAGAAAAAAGAATTCAATCTTTTGGTTGTTACCCCACAGACTCAGATATACAGATTGTGTGATAAACTAAAGGTCCCTGAGGGTCAATCTGGAAAGAAATACAATGAGGAAGATCCCTGAGAGAAAGTCACCATGAATGAAGATACTGCGACAGAGTGGACCAGATCCAGTCCAGCACCTGAATATTAGATAACAAGAGGTTCCATGTAGAGTGCAAAGCTGAGTCTCTCTATTTCTCCCCTGGAGCCCCTCAACCCCTGATCCCACAAGAGTTTCATGTTCTGGAAATGAGGGGCTGGGTCTTATTTAAGAAACACTGTGTCACCAGAGGTTCAGCTATTCAGGTGTGGGCATCTTCCCTAAAAGACCTGGAAAACCTTGTCCTGTTGGTCAGGGAGGGAGACAACTACTGGAGGTCAGTAGTTGGGGGAGGTGGGCAACAGCTTAGCAGTAACCAATGGCAGTGGAGAGACTGCAGGGTGGCAAGGGCAGCAGGCCTGAAGGACAGAGACTAGAGAATAGACATGAAAGACGTGACTGCACAGCTAAGTAATGGCAGAATTAACCACTTTTGTGGCACAGCGTACATTTTAATCAAAGCATTAGTTTTTGCAAGATCTCAAAATCTTTCAAAGCTCAGTTCTTGGGTGGGTTCATCTCCATTTATTTTTCATTTATGTGACTAGCAGACCTAGGATGATACAGAGAAATAACAAGAAAGAAGCACAGACAGAAACACAGATTCAGAGAAAACAAGAATTATAAAAAGAGGTACAAAGGGTTACTGAGAGAGTTTGAGAAAAAGGATTAGAGGTCGAACAGAACACAGAGGAAACAATTTGGGGGACAGAGGCAGGCAGACAGACTTATGAAATCGGTGTTCTGCGAGATGCTAGCTGAGTCCCCTACAATGATGATCAGGCCATCCTGGACTGAGCCGGCCTGGATTAAGAATCCAAGAGAAACCACAAAGGTTCATTGTTTTGTTTGTGCGGAGTTTTGGCTCCAGGCAACCTCCGCGCCGGCGTTCTGACACACTGCCTGAGCTCCCCCTGCTGGCCGCTCTGCAGAATTTCACCATCTGGGTCCAAGCGGAATCGGATTACGTAAGTCTTCTGGAGCTTTGCACATCCATGTTTTTCCTTTCCTTTTTTAAAATTAAAAAATTTTTTATTTCCCTAGTTCCTGGTTTCTCCGAAGCCTGCTCTTTAATTCTGGGTTTTAAATGCCCTGACAGATTGCCATGGCCCTAAATGCCCAGTGAAGGCGGTCCTGAGAGACCCACCCTAATGAGGGTACAGGCAGGAGGCTGGCTGAGCAAACATATTTAATGAACACGTGCCACATACAAAGTGCTGTGGAAAGGCCTGAAGGGAGCTCATTTGGCCTTTAGTCTTTTTGCCTGAAAAATGACTGCTAGAATTAAACCGGTCTTATGGGGTTGGGTGAGGGTGCTCCAACCAGACCAGCCTTCCACAATAAGTCTCGAGAAGAGCCTACTGGGGCAGCAGCGATGGTGCCCGTCCTTCCTTTTTTCCCCTTCTCCTTTTCTTTATGAGGAAGAGGAATTGCAATGGCAAAACCCCTGGGGTGGGAAGGAGAAAAATACAAGTCTCCCCAAATGCCAAGCCGATTTGACTGCTAAGAATAGCTTTTATCTCTGGGAGGAAAGGCAGAAGACCTGGTTCTCTCTTCCCTCCAACTTAAGGTTGATTTTAAAGGGGCAGCATCCAGCATGGGAACACAGTAAGCCCTGTCGTTTCTAAAATGATTGAGTTCCAAGTCACAAAGCCTAGAGAGGGGGGATGTAGGAGGAGAGAACTTGCATCCAGAGGACTAGGGAAGGAGGTAAAGGTGGAGGCAAGAGGAAGATGGAAAAGAAGAGATCGAACAGGACACAGGAATCTCTGTTACACACTGAGCCCTGGTTTCTGTGGTTCCAAGGAGACTGACAAGGACAGTGAGACTTTTGGGGGGTGGCCTTGGGATGAGCAGTGGAACCAGTGGGGGCTCTAGGCAGTGGAGTCCCCACTATGGCTGTACTTTCGGGAAGGGGGACAGATTTCCAGAACTCTGGCTAGAATGTATGCTCATCATAACGAATCATTGTGAGTCCCCTCCTTCCCAGCTACTCAGATGTTAGAAACACAAACTGTGTCTCTAAAAATTAAGTTTTCTTTCATGAAAGTGCTGCATTTCTCTCAGGGAAGAAAGTTAAAATGTTCCTAAAACATGAGTTCAGAGGCATAGAGTTATTCTCAAGGACTCTGGATAAAAACATCGAAAGGATTCCTTCTCCTTTGTTACCTAAAAACTAAACAGATTTTTACTGCATTGCAGAAAGCAGTAATGGTCCTCAGGGAAGCAGTCACTTCTTTAGTCCCCTGTTCTGCCCTTGTAAAACCACCTTCCCTCCTCTACTTTATTTTCTTTCCTCCTGTCACCACTTCAGCCTTTTGCTTACATTGTCTCCTGGTCTCCTTAGGCTCTGGCTTCCTTCCCCACTTATCTTTCATGTCCCTCCTGGATCTGCTTCCCTGGCCAGATTGCCCACTTGGTTGCCATGTCTGCATGGGATCCCCAAATGTCTGATGCCCTGCAGCTTTCCAACAGAGCAAGTGGGATATCCCACAAAACTTGAGGAGAATCAGTCCCTGGGTCTTTCTTTACTCAAGGCAGTCTACAAACCACCTCTGGAAAACTACTAGGCAAGATGATAGCCCACAACTCATATTATGTTCTATCTCAAGTAGCCTTTGCCCACTTCTACCATGGAAGAGTATTTTAGTGACTCATGAGTCAATAGGAACAGAAGGATCTTGGCAGGCACTGCATAAATACAAATAATGGTTATTTATCACAAATGAAAGTGGCTCATAAGTAACTGAAACTTACTTTTGAATAAAAGGGAAAAATCTACAAACATCAAAAAGTAAAAAAATACAAGAGGAATACCCTGCAGAAGATGCCATTTCTCTGTATTGCTATAAGCTGAGTAAATGGTAGCAATTTCCTAAATGCTCCTGGAGAAGAAATGATTTTGGAAGAAATCTGCTCAGCGGCTCCATGTTGCAGGTCAGGGCCGGCTAAGACCACCAGAGGGCAGACTTCAGTTATAAACAGAAACCTGCAGAGCAGTTGGTGGGGAAAAGGCAATTTAGGATTCCAAGGTTGTACCTTGCTTATTCCAGGCCATGCATAACCCTGAGAGCATAGTCCAAGATTATGGACAGGATACAAGAGACTAGATTTCAAGGAATCAGTTATAAGCAGGGAATGACATGACTATAAATGTTCCTTTGTTTATAAGATTAAAGCCTGGTCAGAAGAGGCTGGTTCTGTGTACCCTCTCCGGGTGCTACAAGCTGCTGTTTAATGTGAATCACTGCAGTGACTGGTCCCCGTCCTGGGCCTGCCACAGTTACTCGAAGCTGCATGTTGTGTAGAGTGGAGATGTTTGGGCTTTGTAACTGATTTGGAAAAGCAAAGACTGTGTCCAGGATTTGGTGAAGAAGTTCCTGCTTTGATCGTTCCCTTTTGTTTAATGAATGTAGAGAAACTGTATTCCCTGGGAAACAGATAGGAATGAAGACCATTAGAAACGGTTCCTTAAGATTTTAGCCAGCCTATCAGTTCCACTTCTAGATAGATACCCAAGAGAAGTGAAAACATATGTCCACACAAAAACCGGTACATGAAAGTTCATAACAGCATTATTCCTCATAGCCAAAAAATGGAAACAACCCAAGTGTCCACTAACTGACAAAGAGATAAATAAAATGCAGTCTGTCTGTACAACTGAATATTATTTAGTCAAAAAGGGATGAAGTACTAATCCATGTTACAACATGGATTAACCTTGAAACCTTCATCCTGATTGAGAGAAGCCAGTCACAGAGGACCACATATTGTATGATTCCATTTTTATGAAATGTCCAGAATAGGCAAAGTCACAGAAATAGAAAATAGATTAGTGGTTGTCAAGGGGAAGGGGCGGGGGGAGAGACGGGAAGTGACTGTTAATGACTATGGGATTTCTTTTGGGGGTGATGAAGATGTTCTGAAATTAGATAGTGGTGATGTATAACTCTGAAAATACACTAAAAAGCACTGAACTGTACACTACAAAACTGTCATAAAAAAAAAAAAAAGATTTTGACCAGGGCAGATGTTCTACAGGGAAAATCAGAGCAGGAAATAAGGAGAAAATAAAGAGAATATTTGACTTCTGAGAGACCCAGACCTACCACCAAGCAAAGATATATATATGTGTGTGTGTGTGTATATATATATATATACACACACACATATATATATATATATATATATATATATATATATTATACATATAGTAGTTCAGTGCAGGCAGGAAATAGAGGTAACCAAACCCGGTATAGAAAGCAAGGAGAATTATCCACAAAGCTGAACTGACCCTGTATCTTCTCCAGCTGACTGATTTGTAAAGGGTTGTCACCTTTCTGATTGTGCAGGCATGGTAACATGGGTGCTATTTCACTCAAGGCAAGAGGGCTGCATTTGTGTTGATGTCATGGTGCACCCCTGTGTGGAGCGAAATAAGGGAGAATTACACTCCTCAGGCTACGATAACAGGACAGACTTTCTAAGACCTCAGGAGCTGATGAGGAAGGAAGGTGATAATAATTAAGTCACCAGCTCAGCTCGCTGGGGGCCTCGTGGTCACACTTGAGTTCCAGGTATATAATCAGTAATGCCCACAAGAGTCTAGAAGCGCATACTTTGTTCTTTCTGTAGCTCCCACAGCACCTTGCAGAGGCTAAGCCCATGAGAGCCCTTGGTCAATACTTGCGAAAAGTGGAGGGAGGAAGAAATAGATGAGCACACAACTGAAAAGGCCTAGTGAAGTACCCTGGGATGACTGAAGCCATGCCAGGTATAGCCTTGGTCAACACACCAGAGAGGAAGTGGCCCTAAGTGAGAAAGACAAGAAGACATGACTTTGATCGCTCACTCTCTCAGAACCACCCATCCACAGATCACTGGGCCTGCCTTGCTGAGTCCTGAAGCATTAATCAGAGCAAGATCCCAGGCACACCTGAGTGTGCCCTTGTACTACAACATGCTTGACAAGTCTTTAATTTCTTACCTTCATCCAGTTCCTGGACATAAATTGCAATGTGTTACCATCCTTGTGTACTAGCATCCTTGCATCAGGATTTGCTTCATTTCTAAGATGTACTGTGAAGAAACTCTATGAAAGTTGCCTTTTAAAATTTGTGTTTACTGATTAGAAAAAAAAAAACAAAAACAGCACCGTTTTGTTCTGTAATTGCTTAAGGTGACTGAGGAGAGCAATGATACTGGAGTATGATAAAATATTTTCCAGTTCTGTGTTTTTCTTCAAGTGTGGTCCTCTGGGTGAATGTTATACATTTTAGGGAACCTGGGACTATGGCTAACTATGTCTTAAAAAAACCTGCTTAATTATAGATTCAGCCAAGAGATGGAACTCAGTAACTAATTAGGTAGCTAGAGCTTCAAACAGGCATAGAAACCAGAGCTCATAACACTTCCAATTATATAGTAAAGAAGGGGTTAAGAACAACTGGCCAAATAACAGTTGTTTTTAATAAATTGTATAAGTTTGGTGGTAGCAAGAAGTAGATTTGGGAGTTGAGCAGATCTGGATTTAAAGCTTGGCCTTTTCCTTCAGTTTCCTTTAGTGATGTGCACCGATCACCTATGCACCAGGCACTGTGTTTGGCATTGATGACAGAAGCACGAACAAGAAAGTCTCTCTCCTGGGGCGCCTGGGTGGCTCAGTCGGTTGGGTGTCTGACTTCGGCTCAGGTCATGATCTCACGGTTCGTGAGTTCGAGCCCCGCGTCAGGCTCTGTGCTAACAACTCAGAGCCTGGAGCCTGCTTCTGACTCTGTGTCTCCCTCTCTCTCTGCCCTTCCCCTGCTCATGCTCTCTCTCAAGAATAAACATTAAAAAAAAAATTAAAAAAAGAAAGAAAGAAAGAAAGTCTCTCTCCTGAGGGGGCTTACAGTCCCAAAAGCTACATAAAATACTTGTTATCTTAAAGGAGATGCTAAGCCTCTCTGCATCTAGATCTGTCAAATGGGGAGAAATGATATCTAATTTAAAAGTTATAGTAAGCATTAAACTGAATAACAAACAAAATGTGTGGGACGTTGTATTTTAAAAAATGTTGCTTTTCTTCCCCTTATAAAAACTTGGTATCATTTTATCATTTGCTATCACATAGCTACTATTTTAATTGAACATTCCTAGTTTAAAATGAGACCACATGGCTCAAGGCCTTGAATGGAATCCCCAAAGCCAAGTCCATTAGGAAACATTTAGAGTACTTCAGGGTAATAGGTGTGACATAAATGTCTAGGATGGTTGCTGATCAAAATCCAATCCTCTGATGCATGAAAGGAGAGCCCTTTGCTCTTCTCTGCATCTGCTTCCCTCCTCCTTCTTTCCTTTCAACCTACAGCATCTCCATGTTGCTGCTTCTCTCTCCTCTATTACAGTAATTGTGCTCCCAGACCCTCTGACTCAGAGACAGAGGCCTCTGTTGTGAACACACACAGTGCTGGCTGACCAGCACACTGGACAGTTCTGTGTCAGGGTTCTGTTGAATATTGACTTTTAATGACTCTAATGATTTCATCATTTTGTAGATTTTTGAAAAAAGATTGAGGGCTAGAGAGGTTGTGACTTGCTCAAGGTCTCACAATGGGAAGTAGAGTCGGGAATCTGAAATGCCTCATGCTCCACTGTATAAGAGCTTTGGTTTGGCCATCTCCATCTACCATGCATTTTAGATTCCTTTCTTACTATGCCAGTGTATTAAAAATAATTTTTTAAAGATACTAAGCTGTTGTAGCTTTAGGTTGTTTTTTCTAGAAGGCACAAACTGGCTAGATTTACCCTGGTATAAGAGGCCATTAGTTTAGCAAATCTACTTGGATTTTGTGACTGCCATGCTGAAAGTCCTAAAAATAAATGTAATAAAAGCTGCACTTGGGTCCAGCAGTCAAGAAGATAGAACTGGATTCTTTCCAAAGCCAGTATTTACATTTGGATGCCTCTGTCTTTCTCATTTACTTTAACAAGCTATTTCATGAGGTAACTTTATCTTTAAAGATACTTTTCATTTTTTTTTTTTTTTTTTATAAGGGGAGGTAGTTTTTAGGAGAGAGAAAGGAATTTAAACTCAAGAGGTTTGGGCTCTAGTCCCAGTTCTGCTGGGTGACCTTATACTAATCGCTTCCCCTCTTTGAGCCAAAACTCACTTGTACAATGTATGGGGTGGACTAGCCTAGAGGTTTTCACACCATGGTCAGTGGGGCTTAATGATTTGCAGATTATATTCTGGGCCACAGGGGCAGATCTAAAGTGAAGGCTGGGAGTGGGAGAGGCTGGGGCTCCAGAACCACACTGTCCTCTCCTCTTCCCTCCCCTACTCAGAGCAGCATTCCTTTTGTTTGCCTTCCAGGGGGAGAGTCTGCATACGATTTTACTTGAAAGAAAGGTTCTACTGTTTCTTTAGCATTTAAAAATCATCAGCACAGCTCAATGATCAGAAGGAATCTTTCATGTTCTAACATTCTCTAGTTTCTAAGTTCAAAGATTGGCTCCTGATTTTTCTTTTTAGAGGTTTCTTTGCTGTTATGGACATACTCACCAATCACCCCTTAATTATAAACACTCTCTCTGCTGACCCCAGCTGACTGCTAACTATGTATTATGCGGGCTATAAAGATCCTGGAAATCAGCTTGTCTGGTAATCCTCCCCTAATAGCGTTGCGACCGGCAGGGAGGAACATTTGCAGCAGTGTTAATTTGCTGACCAGGGATTTTATTTATTATTATTATTTTAACTTGCAGGCATTTGCTCCAAGCACTTTGGAAAAGACAGTTCCAGAATCATCCTCAGCCCTGGCTGGCACAGCAGTGCCCTCATTTGTATGCTGCCGCTTTGTTTCTCGAAGGGCATTCTGCAACGCCATTCCTCACCGCTCCCCACCGCGCTCAACAGCTATGCAGATGGGGTTTCAATCCTCTTCTGAACATTTCATTTTTCCGGCTGTATGTCTTGCCGTGTGCTCACTAAGTCACCTCTAAACTCCAGCAATCTTTGACTGCTGTGGGTGCCGAGCCAGACTGTGCAGCCCAGCCCTTCCTGGAGCACCCCAGCCCTTTCGGGTACGGATTTATTTCATACATGATGTGGATGCTTTGCCCAGAGTGGAGCAAGAGCAGTTTTCCTTTACAAAGAACTGATTCAGATTTTCATCTAAAATCCACTAGTGCTAAAAGGAGATAAAGCTTTACTTGCTTTGTCTAGTAGGAAATCAGCATTTTCTACTCACTGCAGGTCAGTAAGGTTCAAGAACTCTGCCAGATGAGTAAAATCAGGATATAGGATGGGGAGGGTGAACTGTGACTCAGGGCCTCTTATGTATCACACTGAGCGTTCTTTACCTCATTTAATCCTTATAATAACCCTCTTAGGTAGGTATTCCCATCCGCATTCGTTATCGGAAGAAACTGAGGCTTGGAGAGGTAGAATAACTTGTCTAACACACAGTTAGCAAGTGACAGATGCAGGTATTGAACTTTCTATCTGGCACCAAATGCCATGTTCTTTCCACTGCACCATGCTGCCTTCTTGATGAGCATGCTGACTCATTTGGGAAGTTATGTAAGCTTGTAAATCACATTGAGATTCCCAGATAATGTGACTGCATAAAGAACAAAGTATTGCCACAATAATTTTGGTGCACCAGTGGAGAGAGAGGCACGCTGCTGTCTGGGAAGGGTTATATATAACTATTCAGAGGTAAAGGTCTGTGCCAGTGGAATCCAAACCAGGGGCAATCATTTGTCACTTCCCCTCCCAACCTGTTCTGTAAGTAAACAAGGTTTTAACTATAAACATATGAATAAAGCTATGTATTCATTGAACTCACAAGTAGTTCCTCAAAGTCCAACCCAGACTTTGGCCACCTGCAACAGGTATGCCAAAGGCACTCAGGATCATATGGTTCAGCACCACTCAAGGCCGTCACCTCTGTAAGGGGAAATAAGCAATACTGGTCTGCAGCATTATCCACATACCCTTTTTATTGAATAGGGAAGTACCTGAATCAGATTTGCACTTTAGAAAGTTATCCCTGCCTCTGTGAAGGAGAGAGTGAGAAGGGAGGCAATGTAGTGCTCTCAGTGCCCTGCCCTTGTCCCCTTAGCATTACTGTTATACATTGAAGGCCCATGATCCTCTGTGTTCTGGCTGGTAGTAGGCTTAGGCCATGCACAGTGCAGGCCAGAAGTGCTGGGGACTTCTTGCCCTTGAAAGCAGCCATAAGGCAATGGAGACCTGATGGATAAATAAGAGCCCAGCTCCCTTGCCTGTTGGTTGGGATAATGCTGAGGGGTATTCTATACTGTCTCCCAGACTTGTCCAGTGGGATGGAGCTCCAGTGTCCTTCAGTGCTTGTTAACACATCCTGTATTGGCTTCTTTCACTTCCCTGTCTCATTCCCCAGCTCAGCTTCCAGGTCTCCTGGGATCACCTCTCCAATAAATTATTTATACTCAAATCCTTGTCTCAGGCTCTGTTTCTGGGAGGAACACAAATCAAAATCTTTCAATAACCTCAATGCAGAGATAGATAGCAGGGGCCCAGACAAAAGGAGTGGCAGTGGGAATGCAAAGGAGGGGATGGATATGAGCAATATTCACCCTGAGTTTTAGCTCTTCAAAACTGGTTAAAGGGAGTGCTAAAGGGGTGGGGGCAGGGGGAAACTCTACAAGGACCCTGTTTCTGGAGCTTGAGCTCCTGGATGGTTGCTGATGCCTTGAACTGAACCAGGGAATATATTTGGGGGTAAGAAAGTAAATCCAATTATGGATATGTAGGAGAAAGTGGCATCTGGCTCTGTGATGTCATTTGCAAGAGTGAAAGTACCCTCTTTGCTAAAAGCATCTTCCCAAACTGCTTACCATAGTGCTTGAAATTCTATATTACTCATTCCTTTGGGTTGCTTTTTCCAGAATCCTATTTTTAAAATGCTCCTGAGATTATTGATAATTTTGTTACGTGTGATAATAGCATTGTGGTTATGTAGGAAAAAAACCCTCCTTAATTGTTAGAAATACATCCTAAAGTATTTATGGGTAAAATGAAAGAGTCAGGGGTTTCTTTAAAACAATCCAGCAAAAAGAAAAGTGAAATGTACATGTGGGGGGGGGGGGATAGATAAAATGACATTGACAAAATATTTCCAAATGTAAAAGCTCAGGATGAGTCTAAGAGGCTTATTGTATCATTTCCTCTACTTTGTGTACATTGAAAATTTCCATAATAAAAGAAACAAAACCTACCCCAACATTTTAAAAATGGGATGATGTCATTTCCAGAGTAAGGAAGATGCTTATAGGTATGAAAGAATTTAGAGATATTTACAGTTTCATGTTGAGAAGGTAACATAATTTGATAGAAAATCTGAGTAAAGTGATGGTAAGGTGCATTTTAGCTGTCCTCAGTCAGTCACATATACATGAAACAAACCTCATCGCTGGGCTCTACCTTCTCTGCTTGGTCAAGGTACCAAGTGAGAGATCTGCTCAGCTGAAGATCACCATTATGATAACAGAACACAGACTGCTAGCAGTAAGTCCCTCTCTAGACCTCAAGAGCTTAAATTCATATGACAACATTTTTACTTAGCCATCTCCTTGACATTTTAAAAAAGTCACATGAGTTAGACTCTAAATCTCTCAGAAGCCCTGATTGTCTTTCAGGGGCCAGACTGTTGATGCATTTTAGAAAGCCAGAGTCAATCCAGGCAAAGATGTCAACACTATCTTTTACCTGGATAGAGACCTTCTCTCCAAACTTGTTAAACCAGAAGCTATACTATTCCCACCCACAATAGGTACAGAGTTTCTTCGGGGAAGTAGTAGTTTCTGCTAGCTGACTCTGAAATTGAAATATTGGGTATCAGTAGCTTTCTTGAAGAGGCTTTTACCAAAATCTACGAAAAGAAATACAGAATGTTTTGTTGTAATTCTACCAACACTGCAGCCTGCAGTGCAGAGAGTCCTGAGCCAGACCCTTCGGACCTTGTAGAGTAAGAAACAGAACTTGCTCTTAAAGGAGAGGGAGAAAAAGACAATCCTAACATAGCTTGTAATACCAATAAGAATAAAAGAGGTGGTGTGCATTTTTAGGGGAGAGAAAAAATTACCTCAACTTAAGGGTCTTAAGGAAAGGTTTCTAGAAGGTGGGGCGTTTGAACTGGACCTTGATGGATGTAAGATTTCAGTCAGCCATAGAGAGCAGGCAGGGCATGGATGGCCTTGATGGAGGAAAGACTATCAGCAAGCAAAGGAAAAGATGAACAAAAAGTCAACACTTTTTGTTCCAAACTTTTATAAATGCAAGTGGCCCTATGAACTAAGGAGCCAGGAGTCATGGCTTGGCCGAGGCTGTACTTTGTTTTGCTGAATATACATTTGGAAGCAGGTGGAGGAGGAGGCAGTTTGGCTGGAGGGGTTCTGAGAGCACACCTGCAGTGGGGGGAGGGGGAAGAAGAGGGATAAGACAGCTCCAGCTGCTGTAGAGACAAGGCTGGGGGGAAGCAGAGATGTTAAAGGGCTTTGTTATGGCATTTTACTTTGTAATGTACTCCCTCCTCTGTAACTACACAAAATCTTCAGTAAAAAGCTGTATTACTGATAATGCTTTTGGAATTGAATTTTTAATTCACAGTGGGGGCGGGGAGTGAAGAGGGGAGGAGTGGTGAGTATGGAGTATTACTAGAAGTAAGCGAGGGATGAAAACAGAGGCAGCAAGAGGGGTGAAGGTATATTTGGTTAATATATTCACTTTGAAATGAAGAAAGGAACTGGTCATTTAGCCCATTACCACTGCTGTGATGGGCCAGACACTGTGCTAGTGTTGGGATGCAGGGTGAGTCCAGCCTGCTTCAGAATTCTGCTGAAGAAACCAGGTCTTCAAAGAGCCTGCATTCTAGTGGGAGGTGAGGCAGGGATTAATTAAATAATAAAAAATGTAAAATTAGGATTGTAATTAGTGTTGTAAAGGAGAGGTCTACAATGCTACAAAAGCTTGTAGAGCGATTTTACCTTGTTGGTTAGCCAAGGGGTGATAGAACTGAGTGAGTTCTGCAGGATGAATCAGAGTATGGTGTGTAATATTTGAGGCAGAGTGAAGAGTAAGTGCAAAGGCCATGTGGAAGGAAGGAACTGAGGAGAGGCCAGTGTGGCTGGAGCACAGACAGTGATGGGGAGCACACAGCCAAGCACAGCTGAAGAGGCAGGAAGCAGACTTTAGCGAGTCTTGAAGTCATGTAAGAGTTTAAACAGGGGTGCTAGGATAATGTCTATTTTAAAAGGTCACCCTAGCTGCTGTTTGGAAAAGAGATAGGAGTATGGTAAGGGTGGATGTAGGTAAGAAAACCAACTAGGAGGCTATTGCTCTCCCCAAGCAAAAGATGATGATAAGGCAGCATTTTATACCGTAGAAAAAAGCATGACATAGCCTCAGCTAAGCAGATCAACCCTCTTTTATGTTAAATTGACAAGCTGTAAGAAAATGTCACCTTATACTCTGTAGGCAACTTATTGTTCCTTTCAAGTACAAATATGTCCTTATGTAAGTGACTTTAGTAATAACAGATATATGCTAAGACTAGGATGAAAAGACTGTCTCTGAAGGAGAGAAATGCAAAATGTAATATTCATGAGCTTTTGGATATGTCTACATGACAGATGTGTTTCTAAGTGTTCTGTATATTTTAAGCAGAAATCTTCTTTTCCTGGTTGGTTTGTATACAGCACACTAAATGGATGGAATGAGTGAACCATTATGTATGAGTTTCTTTGTCTTTTGGTAAAAATAATCCAGAGATGCATGTGCATTAAAATGTTTCCATATCACCTTCAATTCACCCTGTGTATTCTAATCTTGGTCAAGGAGAAATGGACAAACCACAATAGCACTGGGAAATTATATGCACTTCTATATTGGAAATAGAGCAAGGAGACATAGGCGAATAAAGAAAGATATAAGACACCTAAACCACCTAATTAAAAAACTTGGTCTAACCTTGCACTCAATGACTTACAAAGTATACATTCTTTGTAAGCTTACATGGAACCATAATAAAAATGGCTATGTATGATTAGAAGGCTTTGTTCACTTTGTAATAACTCATTGAACAGCATATGTATGATTTGTGCATTTTTCTTTCCATATGTATGTTAAATTTCAAAAAATGGTTTGTTAAAAAAAACAATCAAACAAACACTGACCATATAGGAAGCCCAAAGAAAGTCTCAATAAATTTCAAAGGACTAATATTATACAGTAATACAATTAAACTAGAAATTAACAGTAAAAAAATTGACGAAACAAAAAAAACTTCAGAAACTGAAAAACGTATTTCTAAATAACTTATCAGTTAAGGAAAATGCATAATAGAAATTATGAAATACTCAGAATTACATGAAAATGAAAATACTAAAAAAACATACGACTATATACCTAAAATTAAATTTATAGAATTATATGCATAAAAAATTATAAAACATAATATTAAAAATGAATGAGGTAAGTATTCTGAAGAAACCAGAAATAGAATATTACAGTAATCTCAAGAAAAATAAAAGAAATAAGTATAAGAGGAAAAATTGATTAGGGATGACAAAATAAAAAATGGGTTCTCTGGGGGCACCTTGGTGGTTCAGTCGGTTAAGTGACCGATTTTGGCTCAGGTCATGATATCACAGTTCATAGGTTCAAGCCTCGTGTCGGGCTCTGTGCTGACATCTCAGAGCCTGGAGCCTGCTTCAGATTCTAGGTCTCCCTTTCTCTCTGCCTCTCCAGTTCGCGTGCTCTGTCTGTATGTCTCTCTCTCTCTCTCTCTCTCAAAAATAAATAAACATTAAAAAAAAATTTTTTTTTTTTTGGTCTCTGTAAAGACAAAGAAGACAAACTTCTAGCAAGATGGATGAAGAAAAAAAAGAAGCAATAAATAAACAGTATTGGTGCAGCCATTGTGGAAAACTGTATGGAGGTTCCTCAAAAAGTTAAGATTAGAACTACCCTAAGATCTAGGAATTGCACTACTGGGTACTTACCCCCAAAATTAAAAACACTAATTCAAAGGGATACATGCACCCTTATGTTTATAGCAGCATTATCTACAATAGCCAAACTATGGACGCAGCCCAAGTGTCCTTCCATAGATGAATGGATAAACAAGATGGATAAGATCCATAAGATGAATGGATAAATAAGATAAATAAGAAATGGATAAATAGTGCTGAGCAAAATAAGTCAGTCAGAGAAAGACAAATACCTATGATCTCATTCATATGTGGAATTTAAGAAACAAAAGGAGCAAAGGAAAAAGGGAGAGAAAGGCAAACCAAGAAAAACCCTCTTAACTGTAGAGAACAAACTGATAGTTACCAGAGGGGAGACAGGTGGAGGGACAGGAGAAATAGGGGATGGGGATTATCAAGGACACGAAAACAAACAATATTAATGGCAAAATGAGGATCATAATTATAAAAACAGTGGAGACTGAAAAAATCATGAGATTAGAAACTCTATAACAATTAAGTCTAAAACAAAATATTTAAGGGGCACCTGGGTGGCTCAGTCAGTGAAGCATCTGATTCTTGATTTCAGCTCAGGTCATGAACTCACGGTTCAGTTCGTGGGATAGAGCCCTCTGTGCTGACAATGTGGAGCCTGGTTGGGATTCTTTCTCTCGCCCTCTCTCTGCCCCTCCCTGGCTCACACATGCCCTCTCTCTCTCCCCTCTCAAAATAAAAAAAAAAACCATTAAAAGCAATAAACAGACATTTGAGAAAATTTAAATTACCAAACTTCATTCCAAAGGAGATAGAAAACCTGAAAAAAACCCATCATTAAAGAAATTGAGTTGATAGCCAAAAGTCTCTCCTGAAAATAAAAAGGGAAGACCCAGGCAGTTGACAGTTTTAAAAAGATAATTTACAAAGTCTTCAAGGAATACAGTTCCTGTCTTAAACAAACCATTTTGGAGAATAAAAAAAAAAAAAAAAAAAAAGGAAATCTATTAATCTATCCACTTCTTTTCATGTAAATAAATTACCAAAACTGGACAAGGACAAAATAGGAAAAAGAAAACTATACAGCCAATTCATCAATGAACATAAATGGTAAGATCCTAAATAAAATGCTAATAAATTTAATTCAGTTTAATTATTTAATCACTACATTAAAAAACATATCATGGCCATGAAATAGTTAATTTCAGAATGCAAAATATTCCACATCAGAACAACCTACTGGCTAACAGACACATGAAAAGATACTTAACATCACTCATCATCAGGAAAATACAAATCAAAACCATGACAAGACCACCTCACACCTGTCAGAATGGCTAAAATTAACACAGGAAACAACAGATGTTGGCAAGGATGCGGAGAAAGGGGAACCCTCTTACACTGTTAGTGGGAAAGCAAATTGATGCACCCACTCTGGAAAACTGGAGGTTCCTCAAAAAGTTAAAAATGGAACTACCCTAAGATCCAGCAACTGCACTGTTAGGTATTTATCCAAAGGATAAAAAAATGCTGATTTGAAGGGGCACATGCACCCTGATGTTTACAGCAACACTATCAACAATAGCCAAATTGTGAAAAGAGCCCAAATGTTCATCGACTGATGAGTGGATATATTACTCAGCAATCAAAAAGAATGAAATCTTGCCCTTTGCAATGATGTGGATGGAGTTAGAGTATACTATGCTAAACAAAATATGTCAGTCAGAGAAAGACAAATATCATATGATTTCACTCATATGTGGAATTTAAGAAACAAAACAGATGAGGAGTGCCTGAGTAGCTCAGATGGTTAAGCATCTGACTCTTGATTTTGGCTCAGGTCATGACCTCATGGTTCATGAGACTGAGTCTCTTATCCGGCTCTGTGCTGACAGTGTGGAGCTTGCTTGGGATTCTCTCTCTCCCTCTCTCTTTGCCCCTCCACCACTCATTCATGCTTTCTCTCTCTCAAAATAAATAAATAAACTTTATTTAAACTTAGGGGAAGGGGAAAAAAAGAGAGGAAAGCAAGCCATAAAGACTCTTAACTATAGAGAACAAACTGAGGGTTGATGGAGGGGAGGTGGGTGGGGCGTGGGCTAAATGGGTGATGGGTATTAAGGAGGGCACTGGTGATGAGCACTGGGTGTTATATGTCAGTGATGAATCACTAAATCCTACACATGAAACCAATTTTGCTATATATGTTAACTAACTAGAATTTAAATAAAAACTTGAAATAAAAAAACCTACTAAATTTCTCTGTGTTTTTAACAGATTAACAGACAAACCATATGACTATATAACAAAAATGTAGAAATATATTTGACCAATTATCACTCATTCATGATTAAAAAACGTTTGGGAAAGAATATAACAGAATTTTCTCAACCTGATAAAGGGCTTCTACCAAACCCTACAGCAAACATTTAATGGTGAACAGATTTCCTATTAAAGCTGGGAACAATATAGGAGACTCTCAGTTTCTGCTATCATAAAACATGGTACTGTAGGTCTTAGCTAATGCAATGAGAGAGAGAGAGAGAGAGAGAGAGAGAGAGAGAGAGAGAGAGAAAACCAAGTATGAGACTTGTAAGAGAAAAGGCAAGACTGCTTTTCTCAAGGTATGGCCAACTACATAGAACAATCCAAAGGAAGGAATAGAAAAGCCAACAGAAGTAATAAAGAGTTCACCAAGGATACTGGTTCCAAAATCAGTATACAAAAATCAATAATATTACAATACACCAGCAACAGTCATTTAGAAAATGTAATAGGAAAAGAAACAATTAACAATAACAATGAAATCTATAATGTAGCAGAATTAATCTACTAGAGGAGGCAACAATTCCTCACGGAGAAAGTTACAAAACATGATTGAAGGGAATAAAGGACCTGACTAATAGATTACAGATGAGAAGATGCAATATGAGAAGAATGTCTGTTCTCCTCAAATTAAGGTATACATTTAGTGCAGTTCCAATCAAAATCCCAATGGATTTTTTTTCACGGAATTTAAAATCTTAATACTAAATTCATCTGGAAAAGAAGAGGAAGAAAAGTAGCTAACACAATTTCGAACTATAATAAAATGGAGAGATTTGCCTCCTGAAATACCAAGACTTACTATAAAGCTATAGTAGAAACAAGTAGAAAGCAATGTATGTTTGTAATGGACAGGCTGTGTAGTCTTAAAGTGTCTGCTGGATATACCACCACTTCTGAAGCAAGTAGTTCTATGTGGGTCTTCTCTAAACAAGATAAACTGCTGTGACTTAAGTGCATCTGTTGAGTAAAACCAGTAGTGTAATCTTATTCATGACTGACTTCGACAGTGCCCAAATCAACAGAGCTGCAGATAAGTTGGATACAGTGAGAGCCAACCTCCCATGTGGTACTTTGAGGCAATCTAGATTGAATAGTGTCAAACTGATTCAATAATATCCTCTTTTGGAGGAAGAGTAGATGCTAGTTAAACAAAGAGAAAGTGGTTTACTTGAGCTAAGATGGGACACTGAAGCTCTAAAGTATTATTCTTATTCTCTCTTTGAACTGTTGTTCATTTCAATTTTGGAAGATAAATTCCTAGTGTGGCTACATAACCAAATGAGATGACTTTCCCTTCTACCCCATATTCTTAGGTCTCTTTGCAATTAAATTAATTCACATAGCACTTTGTATCTCTTCCTTGCAGCCTTAACAAGACGGATAAACAGGAAGATCATGATTTGATGCGATGTGAAGCTTATATAATTTTGGAGGGGGGTGCTTTTTAAAGGAAAAATGCCAATGATAACTAGGAGAATTTCCCACAGATTAGCTTCTGGTTCTGTATATTTCAAACCTTATTTCTCCTCCTCTACCCCTATATTTCCAGGGCCAGAATTCGCAGGACAAGTTCATATCACAACACAAACTTTGATCCTGCACCTCCCGGGCACACTGGATGTTAATGATATCCCTGGAAGCCATTCCTACACCTGGATGCCTAGCAATAATTAAACTCCACTTGAAATTGATGTGAATCAAATAAATATGTCCCACTAAATTCAAATTTTCATTTGTCAGATCCCCCAAATGCCTCAGATCACTGCGATACCACCCACCAGGAGGGAAAATGTAATAGAAGAGGTCAGGAGAGACACAGCAGTCTTAGGCAACTGAGATTTAAATATCTTCGTCTAATTTTACAGAAACAGAATGGCCATGTGAACACATTTCTAGGGCCCTTCCCAGGGTTCTGGAGAAGATCATGTAAGGAGGGGACCCTGTACTAGTTTGACAGTACATCACTTGCTGATATTCAACGTCAGGACAAGATTTTTGAAAACAATAATAAAGGAAAATGCTCACTAAATGTCAGCTGCTGACAATCACTGATTACTAAATCTCCGGGCATTGGGTTTATTCCTGACTCAAAGTTGGGAATTTATTCACAAATTTACCTATGATCCTAGCCAATTAAGAGAAGGAATGCTCTTCATATTGCTGCAACTGGAACTTATCTGCTTCTTACAGTTTCTGTATTCACTTGTCCATCTTCTGTTCCCTGAAATCCTGTCCCAGTCTTATACTTGACTATCCCTGCATATTTGTATTTCTCTCCTTCTCCACTTTACCACTCCATCCCCCCTCTTCCAGCCAAATACAGTTTCACATACTTAGTCCTTGTAATCCATGTCCCAATAAATTCTGATAAATTCTATTAGGAAAAGAAAAAGTCTTCAAAATATGAAATATTCATTGGTGAAGTGGTTACTTGTGAAATTGTTCCCCACTTGCATTGTTCCATCTGCTAACCCTAGTGCCTACATCCACTCCTATCAAAGTCTTAGCCATCCATTTGGAAATATCCAATCCTCAAAAATAATAGAAATCCACTGCAAATCTTGCAAAAGATGTGGACTTTCACAAAATTCATAAAAGCGATGTTTGCAGCAGCCTGCAAAGTCACTAATAAAGGAGGATCTCAGAGCGTTGTACTAGATAACAAAGGGGAAAAAGAGAAAATCAGTAAGAATAATGATGACATCAGTGCTTCAAAAGGAAGTAATTTAGTTTCAAAGGATTAAGAGAGGACCTTAGGAAAACTGGATAAAGGCCTCCAACATTTCTACAAATATGAGCCTCTGCAAAAATCAAATGCAAAGTGAAGGATAATGAGCTATATAAAAATAACTGTGGGGGTGCCTGGGTGGCTCAGTCGGGTTAAGCATCCGACTTTGGCCTAGGTCAGGATCTCACGGCTCTTGTGAGTTCGAGCCCCACACTGGGCTCTGTGCTGATGACTCAGAGCCTGGAGCCTGCTTTATATTCTGTGTTTCCCTCTCTCTCTGCCCCTCCTCTGTCCATGCTCTGTCTCTGTCTCTCTCAAAAATAAACATTAAAAAAATTTTTTTTTAAATAATAAAATAAAAATAACTGTGCCCACAAATTAACACTTGATTTATCAGAATTAGCACACAGTTGTAATTGTGACCTTAAATGTTAAATATAAGATATATTCATTTTCATAATTTTTTGATTGCATTATTTCAAGATAAAGGCTCAATCAAGTCTTTTTCTTTCACTATAGAATCCAGGTCTTCACGTTAAATAGATTCACTTTGGGAGGACCTTTCCTGGAAAAAGAAGAGGGAAAGGAAGACCTCTTGTACTCATCTCTGTTTTCCAAACACAAAATGGTATAAGAATCCCCTCAAGAAACTATACAAAGTACAGACACATGGGTTCCCCTGCCAGATCAGTTCCAAATCTTCAAGAGCAGAAGAGAACTTAGCACTCCATCTTTTTGACAATCATCTAAAGGGATCCTTTTGATAACCAAGCAAATGTAGAAACAAACACCTTAACTAATCCAAAGGGAAATGATGAAGTTTATTCTGTCTTTCTCTCTTTCCCTCTCTCTTACCTTTATGAAGTCTTTTTAAAATGTTGTCATCTGTAGTCTTTGTACTCCTTTCTTCTTTCTTTTATCCTTTTGCATGCCTTTTTCCCATATCAGTGTCTAATCTATAAACAAAATTTTGAAACACCTTTGAAAAAAAAAAACTCAGAACTCCTTTTATTCTCATTCCTTTAAAATTGAGTGTAAGCGATTTGTTTCAAATTTCTTTTTTCTACATTCCCTCAGCCTGCATTCTCATGAGCCCATTTTGCTCTAAATTCATCTGGACATTAAACTGCTTTGCAAATATTATCATATTCTGTCTTCTCTTTCTGTACAGCCTGATTGTCAGCTCCTCAAAGACAACACCACGTCCTTCATTTCTTCTGCATTTCCCCCACTGAGCCTGGAAGATTGACTAAGACTCACTAGTGTGCAGTATGCTTCACACAGTGGGTGCTTAATAAATGTTTTAAAACAGTATTAAAATGTTGAATAAACGTGACAGCAGTGCTGCTCATCACTTCAAATGCCAACACTTTCTAGGTCCCTTCTCTGCCTAGCAACCATTTCCCAACATACCTATATGTCTTCAGACATTTCATCCAAGGTGAAGCTCTCTTTTGACCCAGCTTTCCTTGTCTGAGTTATGGAAATATTGTTTACATGCTTTCCCCTGAGGAGTACCTGACTGGTACCCAAAGACCCTGCTGTGCAACTTGAAGTTGCGTTTTCCCCTTGGTGATAGTGGGGGAAAGGGGAAAGGCAGTAGGGATGGAGGTTTCCCTTGGGTTACTTTTTTTTTCTCCCTGAATCATCTTTCACATTAAGACACAATGCCTCTATGCATATTTTCGTATCTTGAAGGTATTTTTCATTCTTAGCACCTGAAGAGTGCTAAGGATTTTAGGTAAGGGGTATTTTAATCAAGATACTGTTTCTTCACACGCTTTATTCAATATTTCATTTTTTAACGACTTACTAGTCAGGTAGGCAACATTTCTAACATCATTCTCCTATTCAACATTGTTTCGTGGCTAAGAAAAACACACCTTTACTTACGTTGTACAGATCTAATGTGGTAACGTACAGAAAAGCTTATTCTCTTTTTTGGCAGAGGACATTGTGCTTTGCAAAGCACTTTGGCACCTCTCCATTATCTTATGTAATCCTCACAAAAGGTTTGTTAGGTAAACGGCATAGGGGTCATTACACAGGATGAGCAGGAGGAAAACTCACAGACGTTAAGTGACTTGTTCAAAGTCACACACCTTGGAGGGACCCACAGTGAAACAGGACTCTACTAGAGCCGGTCCCGTTCCCCGTGTCTGCCAGTCTCACACAGTTCAACTTCTCATAAAAAGCTCTGCTTTGAGAAAGGCTGCTAGGAAACAGCAGGCAACGAGCAACAGATTGTGGGTAGGTAGGAGGAAGCGGGGGTGGGCGAAAAGAGCACACTGTGCATGCGCAGATCGCTATTACGGCCCCAGGACCGCGAGGAAGGTTGCGGAAAGAAGCTGAGTTCTTTGTCTCGCTCTCTCACCTACCTTCAGCTGACGCGCAAGCGCACTCCCGCAGGATGAAGGTCAGAATAAAGTGGGGGAGGGCCTCGGAGTCGCGCAGGCGCGCTTCTGTGCCGGACTGCCAAGATGTCGTTCCCTAAGTACCAGCCTTCGCGCCTGGCCACTCTACCCTCCACCCTCGACCCAGCCGAATACGACGTATCTCCAGAAGCCCGGAAGGCGCAAGCCGAGCGGTTGGCCATAAGATCCCGACTTAAACGGGAGTACCTGCTTCAGTACAACGACCCCAGCCGCCGAGGGCTCATCGTGAGTCGGGGGCCGGCTGGGCGGGAATCAAGGGCCATAGAGTCCGGGCTGTCCCCTCCGACCGGGCAGCCCAGACCGGCCAAGGGAGACCCCGCAGCGGGGCGGCCACCGTTCCAATCCGTATCTTAGACATTGGCCCTTTTCCAGGCTCGGAGAGCAGGCCAACCCACTAGCCCTTTGACCTTGGGCGGAGAGCTTGGTGGTCTACAGGACGGTTCTCAGTTCACACCGGGCTGGGTTTGAATCCTGGCTTGCTCACTAAAGTGACACAACTCTGCTGCTTAGCCTCGGTTTTCCTGTCTGGAAAATGGGATTAATACAGCACTTCTTACTTTATGAGGCTGTGACGAGGATTAAATGAGACCAGGCACATCACCAGCCAACACAGTGACCGGGCTGTAATGAATGTAATGAGTGCTCAGAAAATGTGTTGTGTGTGTTATTTATTTTTTTTTAAAGCAGTTTTCCACCATTCAGTTCACAATTCATATCAATACTGCTCTCTCCTGATGGGAATATAGTGATTTTTCAATTTATATCTTTTAAAGACCCCAAAACTGCAGCTGTTGAAGCTGTGGTCTTTGGATTCATATGTCAAGGCAGCACAAGTTGGCAAACTATATGACCCTAGGCAATTTGCCTACTCTCTCCAAACGTTAATTTTCTGATCTTATGTGGGAATGGTAGTATACTCTTTATAAAGCCATTGTGCGGTTAAATGAAATAGTTTGTATAACATTCCAGGCACTTAATATATAACCAGTAGACTGATAGCTATTATTTAATGAGTGCGCTTTTTGATAATTTTCTGTCCAAGAGCTGTTTAAATATGATGTCAAATATACTAAAAACAAAACAAAAAAACCCCAAAACAAAAAAAAAACCACTTTTCCCAATAGTTGCATTGGTGTTCTGTAGGACTTTTTGGAAGTTATGAGAATTGAAGGAAATTTAAATTGTGCAGGCACTATCTAAACCCTTTCCGAATATTCAAATGTCACAAGTATTCAGAATTAGGCCCTGTTATTAACCCCATTTTACAGATTGGAAGACAACATGGGAAGGACAAGTAGGTCATAGAGTGATACTCCCTTAGCAAGTGATAGAGCAGAATTTAAACCTTGATCTTTGTAACCCAAAACATCTGCTTAACCAGTTGGCTGTACCAATTCTAGTTAGAACTGGAGAAGAAGGTGTTTACTTGAGAAGGTGTGGAGAGAGACATGTGTTATTTACATACACAGGTGGGTTTGATGTGCCAGATAGCTGAAGTTTAAACCCCAGATTGTCTTCTTTCCAGTTCTGTGCCCTAGGACAGTTTCAATTTTGTCATATAAAAGAGACAGTAATACCTGCCTCATTGGTTGTTCTGTTAATTAAATAAATGAGTGCCTGGCACTTAATCATTTAGTGATCAATACATGGAAATTCCTTGCCTAATCTTTAAGAATGATTGATTCAATGAACAAATAATTGCTGTAATAGGCTAGGCCCTGTGTTAGATGCTGAGGTGACAGTGTAGATTCCTGTCCTCATAGAGCTTTCTTTCCAGTGGGGCAGACAAGTAATAAATAGATTTAAAAACTAAATAATTTAGGGGCACCTGGGTAGCTCAGTCAGTTAAGTGTCCGACTTTTGACCTGGGTTCACGTCATGATCTCATGGTTTGTGAGTTCTAGCTTCACATCAGGTTCTGTGCTGACAGCGTGGAGCCTGCTTGGGATTCTGTCTCTCCCTCTGACTGCCCCTCTCCTGCTTGCTCTTTGTCTCTCTCTCTCCCAAAATAAATACATAAACTTAAAAAAGTAAATCATTTAGCATGTTAGTGATAAGTGATAAGGAAAATAAAGCAAGGAAGGGAATTCGGAATGTGTGTATATAGTAGGGAGGGACAGCAGCTGAAATGTTAGATATCCCTAGGGAAGGCCTTCCGTGGAAGGTGACATGAAGGAAGTGAGGTGAGGGAGATAGCCACACAGCTCTCAGGGAAAGTAGCATTTTAGGTAGAGGGGACAGGTGTTGAGGTCCTTAGACAGGAGTGTGCCTGGTTAGTTTCAAAAATACTGAAGAGACCATTGTGACTAAAGTGGAGAAAGGTGGAAGCAAAGTAGGAAGAGATGAGGACAGAAAGGTACTTGGAACTAGATCACACCAAGAAGCACTTTTACTGAGTGAGTAATCTGCCCTTATACTTTAACTTCTCTCTGGTTGCTTACTTAAAAATACATTATGGAGGACAAGAGCAAGGAGTCTAGTTAGGAGGCTTTTGAGGTAATCTATCAGGGTTTTTTTGGCAGTGTAGGTGGTAAGAAGTGGTGAATTATGAGTATGTATTGAAAGTAAAGCCAACCAGATTTGCTAGCAGATTGGATGTGAGGTGTAAGAGAGAGAAGGGTGAAGAATGGCTCCAAGGTTTTTGACCTAAGTTATCAGAACAATGAAGTTGCTTTTTACCAAGGTAGAGAAGAATGTGAGAGGAGCAGGGATGGAGATGGAGTGGAACATTGGGAAATCAGTTTGGGATACATCACATTTGACATGCCTGTTAGACAACATGACTGTTGAGCAAGTAGTTGGATATTATGTCTGGAGTTCGGGGTAGAGGTCTGGGGAAGTAAAATTTTGGGAGTCATCGGCCTATAGGTGGATATTTAAAACCATGTGACAGGAGGAGCTCATCAAGGGAATGAATGTAGATGGAAAAGACGAGCAAAGGGGCGCTTCGGTGGCTCAGTCAGTGAAGTGTCCGACTCTTCACTTCAGCTCAGGTCATGATCTCACGGCTCAGGTCATGATCTCATGGCTCAGGTCATGATCCCACAGTTTGTAAGTTTGGCCCCCGAATGGGGCTCTGCACTGACAGTCTGGAGCCTGCTTGGGATTTTGTCTCTCCCTCTCTCTCTGCCCCTCCCCTGCTTGCTCTCTATCTCTCCCAAAATAAAAATAAACAAACAAAAAGACCAGTAAGGTCTAAGGTCCAGTATTAAGCATTTAGAGAAATAAGGACATAGAGAGCAAAAGAGACCAAGAGGGAATGGCCACAGGGTTTGGAGGAAAACCAGGCAGGTGTGTGTCCTGAAAGCCAAAAGAAATGATGTGAAGGATTGTTCACCATGTCAGATGCTGCTGATAGTTCTTTGGAGATAGAGTGGTGTCAAAGAAGGAAAACTATCTCCCATGGAATGTGTTTTGGAACTTCTCTTAACAGTACCAGGCTCAATAAACTATGGTCATGGGGCTGTTGATGTTTTTATGAAATAAAATATCTGTTTCTGGAAGACTGATCTGACAGGTAAATATGTAGAGACTCCACTGGCAAATTGAGAATTCTGTCATGGGAGAATCATTCAAATACATTAATAGTAGAAGGGATAGATACAAGAATAGATGTATTTATCCTTTCAGGTATTGACCTCAAACATCCCCTTAAACCTGTGTATATCTTGTGTCTTCACCTTTACTGTTTCTGCAGACACTTTGGTTTAAAAATGTATTTGTGGAAGATCCAGTTTAACTATTTTAATTCTACCAATCATGACTTCCTTGGCATTGCATAGGACCTTGAATGTTCTCCTTTAGTATTAAAGTTTTAAAACTGATTTAATTTGCTTATTTTTAATCTGCCTATCAGTTAATTGGAGCAAATAATTTTTATAAAATCATTTGGGGATTTAGCTAATTAAGTTTAATTATGTGTTTGGGGCAGATTTGCTATCTTATATAGTTGTTCTAGTATAAATATATTAAAATGGATAATTACTTTTTTAAACCAAGACAGTCTGATTATTTTTTTTAACAACCTTGTCCTCACTACAAATTATTTTAATAGTGTTAAATGTAATAGTTTTGCTTGTAAAATATCTGCCAAGTCAGCTTAAAGAAATTAAAGTTCAGAGTTAGCCTACCTCAGTCTTCACCTTCCTGCAATTTGTATGTAGCCTGGAAAGACAGGGCGGGGTGGGGGGTAGCATTAGAAAGGGTCCTGGAAACAAAGTACAAAGCATGACAGAGCATATGAAATCAGTCCTCATCGGGAATACTGTGGTTCAGTTGGTCACACTTTAAGAAGGACAATGAAGCTAAAAAAAAAAAATCCAGAAAAGAAAAAAAAAAAAGATCAAAGAGAAAAAGTGGCTTCTCTGACAGCTTAAAAAGATTAGGTTTCTTGGGGCAGCTGGGTGACTCAATTGGTTAAGCATCTGACTTCAGCTCAGGTCATGATCTCACCATTTGTGAGTTCGAGCCCTGTGTCAGGCTCTGTGCTGGCAGCTTGGAACCTGGAGCCTTCTTTGATTCTGTGTCTCCCTTCTCTTTGTCCCTTCCCGGCTCAAGCTCTTTCTCTCTCTCTCTCTCAAAAATAAATTAAAAAAAATAAAAGATTATATTTCTTAAATCTCAAATAAATAGAAAGCTGAAGGGTGATATAAGAATATTTTAAATTCTGAAGGATTTGAACAAGATCATCAGAGAGTTAATTCAACAAATACTAGAAATGAAAGGTCTTCCCCAAAGCTATTTAGGAATATTCAGGGCTTACCCTTAGCTGTGGTGGAGCACAAAAGGCATCTCCCATCCTCCCCCACAAAAGTTTTGATGAGATTGTTTCAGTGTGGTCCTGCTTAAGTTCCTGTAACTTTCTGTTTTCATGAATTTCAGGAAGATCCTGCCTTGATTCGTTGGACCTATGCAAGATCAGCAAATATCTATCCCAATTTCAGACCCACTCCCAAGACCTCACTCTTAGGAGCTCTATTTGGAATTGGGCCCCTCTTCTTCTGGTATTATGTTTTCAAAACTGACAGAGTAAGTATTGGGGCCTGATATTTACTTTCTGTGTGATTAGTTCCCCGGGCTGGCTGCAGCTCTTTCTCTTGTCCATTGCCACCAGCCTTCCTCCCATCTTAACCCCTCTACTCTTTTATCTTTATTCCTTTCCAGCAAGAGTTAAAAGTTTCGATTACATGTTTGGTTTTATTGCTTTATCATTTCAACTCTTACTGAAATATACTTTACTAAAATTCATGATAGTCTCTGAGACTTTCAAATTAATTTAATGGCTGCTCTAGAATATCAAGTAATAAGTTCGTCAGTTTAAATTTCTAAGACTTGAACTTAGAGCTCATGAAAGAGTTTTCCTGGTGTGTTTTAGATGATGTAAGGAAATTGTGCTGTGAATATTAAGTGAGAGAATACAGAAATAACTTTAAAAAGTTAATATAGAAGTTAAACTTTGCTATTTTGAATTACCTTTAGAAATTATCTTTGTGAATTTTTATATTTTTCTTAGTTCATCTGTTTTTAAAAGAGATGTTTATTTGGTTAAATATTAGCAGAATACATAAGTCATTTAGTGTGTTCCCTATTTGTATGAATTCTAGTTATGTTGGTCACATTTTGTGAATTAATGTTAAAACTTCCTAATACCCTAACAAGAGGAAAGCAAAAGCAACCCGTGGTGGGAATCTGCCATCAGAGGCCATATGATCGCAGAGAAAGCCAAGCTTATCTTTGACAGCCAGTACTAGACCTCCGGGAGGCCTCATGTTGCCATATAGACTGGAACCCACTCATCTAGCTCTGCCTTAAACTGGCCAGTCCACTCTCCTGTTAGACCTTATATATATATATTTTTTTGATTGATAAATTAACTGCTTCACAGAAAGGTAGGCCACACTTACCCAGAAGGTGTTTGCATTTTGCTTTTGACATATGATTTTTAGTGGGGTAATAAAATGATTCCAACATGTGCACAGGATGTTTTTCTTTTCTTTTTTTTTTTGTTTATTTATTTTTGAGAGAGAGTGTGAACGTAAGTGGGAGAGGATCTGAAGCAGGCTCTGTGCTGAGAGCAGAGAGCCCGATGTGGGGCTCAAACTCACAAACTGTGAGATCATGACCTGAGCCAAAGTCAGATACTTAACCAACTGAGCCACGCAGGCGCCCCATCTATTTTTTTTTTAATTTTTTTTAACGTTTATTTATTTTTGAGACAGAGAGAGACAGAGCATGAACAGGGGAGGGGCAGACAGAGAGGGAGACACAGAATCAGAAGCAGGCTCCAGGCTCTGAGCCATCAGCCCAGAGCCCGACATGGGGCTCGAACTCACGGACCGTTAGATCGTGACCTGAGCTGAAGTCGGACGCTTAACCGACTGAGCCACCCAGGCGCCCCTCTATTTTTCTTTTTTTATGTTTATTTTTACTTTATTGAGAGAGAGGGAGAGAGAATCCCAAGCAGGCTCAGCGCTGTCAGTACAGAGCCTGACATAGGGCTTGGTCTCACAAACTGCAAGATCATGACCTGAGCCAAAACCAAAAGTCAAATGCTTAACCAACTGAGCCACCCAGGTGCCCTACCTAAGATGTTTTTCAATAGGAATGTTTTTTCATTGTCCCTTTATTTCTTCAGACTGCTACTTCTTCCCTTATACAATGTGGGATGGGAATTAGCTTTGGAGTATTTAAGTCTTGTTTCAGAGTTGTACTGTGGGTTCTGCCAGAATACTTTGTTTTTTTGTTTGTTTTTGTATTTTCTAGTACTTTTTTGTTTGTTTATATATTTTGCAAAATGGTCACCAGAGTAAGTCTAGTTAACATCTGTCACCATACATAGTTACAAAAATAATCTTTTTTCTTATAATGAGGACTTAAGAATAATTCTCTTAGCAACTTTCAAATATTCAATATAGTATTATTGACGGTAGTCACCATGCTGTACATTATATTCCCATGACTTATTTAGTTTGTGATTGGAAGTTTGTACCTTTTGATCCCCTTCACCCATTTTGCCCATTACCCACCTCCTGCCTCTGTCACCCACCTGTGTGTTCTCTGTATCTATATGCTTGTACTTATGAAATTGCAAGATTTCATTCTTTTTTTTTTATTATGGCTGAATAGTATTCCATTGTATACATATACCATGTCTTTATTGATCCATTGATGGACACTGAGGTTGTTTCTGTATCTTGGCTGTTGTAAATAGTGTTGCAATGAACAGGGGTCAGAATGTGTTGTTTCTAATGCAGTTTTTTTTGTTTGTTTTTTGTTTTATTTGTTTGTTTGTTTGTTTGTTTTCTATCTCTGCAGGATAGGAAAGAAAAACTGATCCAGGAAGGAAAATTGGATCGAACATTTAGCATTTCATATTAAGTCTGGCAATGATGACTCTATGTATTATTGTTTAAATAAATCTCCTATTAATCATTAAATAGTTTCTCTTTCTTCCTGTTACCTTAATTCAACAAATATTTGCTGTACATTGTATTATCCCTACTTTGTAAGAGTTCACAGTTTAATGAAGAAACAAATTCACGTTGATGCATTCAGTCATTCAGCAAATGAGTGTCTACTATGAGCCAGGCATTGTGCTCTGGTCCCAGAAGACAACAGTCAATAAGACAAGTTTAGGCCCTGTGCATAAGGAGTACACTCTGACAACTGTTTTATTCCATTGTTGTTATTTGAGAGCTCATTATATCTAGTACTACTTAATAATCTAAACTCGTGTCTGGCTCCAGCCCCAGCGGTAAATGCAACAGAACAGTAACATCAATGTGGTAAAAAAAGATATGACAGGGATTCAGGAAAGTGATATAGAAGCTCATGGAGAAACAATTCTGTCTAGGGAGATGGCATTTGATCAAGGCTCTGAAGATCACAGGGGCTAACAGGGCAAAACGGAAGCATTAAAGGGCAAGGTGTGTTGAGTATGGCTATATTGGTGGCCATTGTAGGGTAAGAAGACAGGGTAGAGGCAACGCTGAGGAAAAGAAGTAAAATGGTTTAGCACATGGGCTTTGAAGGTTAGATTGGGTCAGAATCCTAGCTCAAGCTGAACAGTTGAGTTGGAATACAAGGCCTCCTGTTACCCCAGCTCTAGCATGGAGATAGTAATGCCTACTTCCTCATAAGGTCATGAAGATAGAAATGAGATAACATAGTATTGCTCAATAAAATAAAGCTACATGCTTTATTGTTCAGTCTTGAAACAGTAGGGTGACAATTGGACCTATGAAGGCAGAGTAAGAAAGTGTTACAGGAAGAGCTTGCTCTTTAGGGCTGATTTACGTTAGTATATTGTTTTTAACTTTAAGAGCATATTCACAAGTCTTCTCATCTGAATCTTATATGAGTCTGGGGTACTCAGAAACACAGAACCTGAGAGACAAGCTTATGTGCAGGTTATATTAGGGAGTGATGTGAAAGAACAAGTAGGAGACTGGTAAGAGTGAAGCAGGGGTAGAGGACAGCCCGTCAGGTGTGTGTGATTGGCCTGTTGCCTCAGAGTAGCAGGCTTAATTCCACCAGGGACCTTGAGGAGCCCTGTGGAACGTGCACAGAATGTGTACAAGCGAAAAATGAGTATCCATGAGCTGGTCCCCGAGTTGGTTGAGAGTTGTCTCATGCAGTTAAGTCCCTTTCACTTCCAGGTATGGGTGTGCCTCAGAATGGCTGAGGGTGCTTACAGGCTTCTCACATGGAGGGGGAAGAAAGCCTAGGGCAGGAAGCAAGTGATGTGCTACACAGCTGAGGTGTCTTGTTGACAGTTCCACACCTGCAGGAGCTAGGAGCTACAGCAGCAGTTGGAGTAAAAAGACTGGCCAAGAGGAAATGAGGTAGGCACAAGAAGTAGACGATTTCCTTATCCACTCCATGCACTGCTTGGATCTGGGTGCACTTTAATCTGTAACATGTCATTCAGGGTGGTGGCTAGGTCCAATCTCAGCATAGGAGGGTTAGTGGAACAAGTTTCAGTCCTGCACTGTGGAAATGTCTGAAGCCATAACTGACATTCGTCATTTCCCTCCACCAAACTTTCTAGGTTTTCCCTCCTTGGCTATCACTTTAGACGGTCTAGATTGCTTGCTTGAAGGAGTCACTGGGTCCTTTATCTGCCAAGGCCAGAACCTTAGTTACTCCTGTATCATCAGGTCTTTGTTGAAGCAATTGCCTATTTACATTTATCCCTGGACATGGAAGCATCAAGAAGCACTAGTAAATCTGCATTCCAGATGTATCCCTTTAGGCCCCCATTGTGTAACAGCTACCCTAGCTCCTTGTAATGAAAGTCATTTAGTGCTGCCAATATGGAAACCTTTTTTTTTTTCCTTTTGTCCACTGTTTCCCAGGCACAAGAAGCCCCAAATTACCAGGAGATAGTCACAGTTTCCGATTAAAGTGAAATCCTGTGATATTGTGATTTATAATAAGAAATACATATTTGGTCATTGTCCTCATTTCTGTCACAGAGCTCCTAAAACCCTGGGGATTTTCTGAGAGTTGTGTTAAAGGCGTCTTTTGTTATGTTAATGAGGCAAGTTTCGGACCACACCTAAGGCTGGGGTTGGTTGCCAAGAGAACCAACTGTCTGATTAGACAGTTGGAACTTGTAGTCCCCTTCGGTGACCTTGCATTTGTATCCCTGCTCTACCACTTGTGAAGTGACCTGGAAAGTATTTACATTCTCTGTGACTCAGTTTTCTTATCTTTAAAATAGATATACTAGTAATACTTACATTATTATTAAACTCATTGTTTGAAGAGTTACTGTTTACAAAGTATTTAGTACTTAGGGTAGTTCTATTTTTAACTTATAAAATTTTTTTTTAATGTTTTATTTTATTTTTGAGAGACAGAGAGACACAGCATGAGTGGGGGAAGAGCAGAGAGAGAGGGAGACACAGAATCTGAAGCAGGCTCCAGGCTCTGAGCTGTCAGCACAGAGCCTGACTCAGGGCTTGAACCCACAAACTGTGAGATTATGACCTGAGCAGAGTCGGACACCTAACTGACTGAGCCACCCAGGTGCCCCCTATTTTTAACCTTTTGAAGAAATATACTGTTTTCTACAGTGGGTATACCAGTTTGCATTCCTACCAACAGTGCAACAATTCCTTTTTCTCCACATCCTCACCAACACCTATTGTTACTTGTGTTTTTGATTTTCTCTATTCTGATAGGTGTGAGGTGATACCTCGCTGTAGTTTTGATTTACATATCCCTGATGATGAGTGATTTTGAGCATCTTTTCATTGTGTCTGTTGACTATCAGGATGTCTTCTTTGGAAAAAATGTCTATTCATGTCTTCTGCCCATTTTTAAATTGGATTATTCATTTTTTGTGTGTTGAGTTTGATAAGTTCTTTATAGATTTTGGATACTAACCCTTTATTGGATATGTCATTTGTAAATATCTTCTCCCATTTCATAGGTTGCCTTTTAGTTTTGCTGATTATAAAACATTTTTTTTTAACATTGAGAATTATTGAGCAATGTGTTCTTAAGAGTTTAATCAATTTCTAAATATTTCTCACTACCACAAACAGTGCCCCAAATCACACCCAGAAGTGGTCTGCTGAGAATACCAATTGCCACCTCATCTGAGTGCTATAATGTTACCGTGTGTCTGACTGATGCGGCTGGCCGTGAGCACTGGGCACAGGAGCCTACACTGGTATTGCTGCCTCTGTTGGCCCAAAAGCTAAAGCTTGTTATAGCCACAGCCACCAGAAAAAGTTCCTCAAGGTTCCTGTATCTTCCCATCACTTGCTCCTGAAAAACTTCTTGTTGCAGGGGAGGGTGAAAAAGCAAGCATATGGCATG
This sequence comes from Panthera leo, assembly GCF_018350215.1. NCBI lineage: Eukaryota > Metazoa > Chordata > Mammalia > Carnivora > Felidae > Panthera > Panthera leo. The sequence continues at coordinate 66,168,946 of NC_056687.1, forward strand.
TTCAGCTTGAAAATGTGAGGCAGATATGGAATTCCCAAACATAAGAAAGTGGTTCAAATGCTGCGCAGCCAAAAATGACAAGGAACCAGAACCAGATCATAAGGCCTTTATCACAGTTAAGGGCTTCTTCCTAATGGCAATGGGAGCCACTGAAGGTATTAAGCAGGAGTAACCTCATTGGATTTGCATCCCTGGAAGATCATTTTGGATTCTGGAGGAGGAGGATCTCAGGGCAAGAAAGGCTAGAGGTTGACCAGTTATCAGGCTGTTGTAAGACTTATGGCTAGAAATGATTTTCAATTTTTGAGACAAGCCCTCTCTGCAGAACAAAGCAGTCCCTACTAATCCCAGGATGACTCATTTGGATGTGAACTTGTCGAAAGCTTTATGAAAGTCTAAATATATTATCTCTATTAGTTCCCCTTTATGCACATGCTTGAGGAGCCAGTCTTAATAATTCCATACCCGTGTACATCATCCCTTCCTCTCTTTGGGACAATATTGCTTCTCTAACAGGCTGGTTTGTTTAAGTACTGTGTCTTTTTATCCTTTATTATGGACCCTGCCTGGTGAAAAATATTACATTCATGCTCTGATCCAAATCTCTTTGGGTCCATTTCCTGATTTATTTTCCTTTTTCTTTTTTCTCATTCCTGGTGGGCACTTGACAGTCTTCTTGTGACTTTGGGAAGCTACAGAGTAATGGTTATTGCTACATTCTTCAAGATCATTAATGAAGTAATTGAGGATATTAGAGATCTGTACGAGAAACTATTTTGATCAAAGATGCATGATTTAAAGATACGGACAGCGCTTGAAAATTAGTAAATTATAAAATACCATAAATATATTAAAAGATTCGAGCTCTTCAAAATGTCTGCTGCTACTTTCTACCTTTGTATGAACAAATAGAATTTTATCATGTTTCTTAAAAAAATTTTTTTTAATGTTTACTTTTGAGAGTGAGCGGAAGAGGGGCATAGAGAGAGGGAGACAGAGGATCCAAAGCGGCTCTGTGCTGACAGGAGAGAGCCTGGTGCGGGGCCCAAACTCACAAACCATGAGATCATGACCTGAGCTGAAGTTGGACACCTAACCAGCTGTGTCACCCAGGCACCCTTATCATGTTTCTATTAGAGGATCTGTTTGTACCAACAGTTATGATTGTAATCCTTCTACTAGTCTCCCCTCTGGCTCCCTTGTTTATTGCCATTTCCCCTTCTGCTGATATTCACTGTGGCCTGGAGGGACATTGATCCCTGCCATCTACCCTTCAACATTCCAAGAAAGTGCAGTGTGCATCTATCTCATCGCCAAGCTTCAGGATTTAAAAGATTAAGGTCAACTTAAAGTCTGACATCCAGTATTTGAACATTGCTGGTGAAACATCTGAGATTTCTGGAGCAAACAAACTTACCATTAGAATTCAAGTTCTTAAAAAAAAAAAAAAAAAAAAAAGAATTCAAGTTCTTTTCCTCCATAATTACAAGGAGTATTATCTTAGCAGTTTTTAGTCAATTCTTTACTTCTACCATCAATTGCATTTAAATCATTCATCTCTTATTTGATAATTAGGCTCTAAAGAAAATGGGGAGTGGAAATGGAGGAAGGAGGCAACTGGCTGAGTCTGCTCCAGAAATCAATGTAGGAGGGACTCAGGGGGTACCAGTCTGATATGAAATTGTTGTGAGTAGGAGGAGAAGGTGAAGGAACTTGTCTTGAAACTACATCTGCACAGGTAAGCACATTTTTTTCTACTTATTTTCATAATTTAAGAAAACAAAGTTTGCTAGAGAGGGTTTTATTTATGCTTTATATAGGATAGAGACAGCATCAAAGAGTGTTACTATTTTAAAAAAGTGTTTTTGAAGTTTATTTATTTATCCTGAGAGAGACGGAGACAGTGTGAGTTGGGGAGGGGCAGAGAGAGAGGGAGAGGGAGAATCCCAAGCAGGCTCCACACTGACAGTGCAGGCCCAATGCAGGGCTTGAACGCACAAAACCGAGAGATTATGACCTGAGCTGAAACCAAGAGTTGGACAATTAACTGATTGAGCCACCCAGGCACCCTGAGTATTACTATTTTTTATATGAAGTGACTTGGATGAGGGTAGATGGAGATAAGGGTGGCCAACTACCCTGAAGCTATCTATTAGAAACTGGATAGGCAGCTTCTCCTTCGAAATCATGTTCTAGAGAAGGGGTGGCACAGAAGTGTTTGGTCCTATCAGGACCTTTGGGAGGAGACGTGCAGGCTGCAAGGAGAATGAGCTGCTGTCGGTCTGCAGGTTCTAGGGATGGTTGGTTTCCTGTCGCCACAGGGGTGAAGGAGCCTGTGTCTACTGAATTCTAGTAGGACATTGGCTGTCAGGTCTCCTCTGAATTCACACTTCACTGAGCTCAGTCATGTACTAAGCATTGAGGATACTTATATAATAAAGATACAGCTCCTTATTGGAGGAATGAACAATGGAGAAAAACAATTATAGCAGCCAACACTTAATTAAACTTTTGCTTGTGTTCTAGTCACTAAGTTAAAGTTAGGGCTTTACACATCTCACTGCATGCCTTAAAATTCCCCATGATGCAGAGGGATTTAGAGAGGTTAACTAATTTGCTTGAGTCCTCTAGCTAATAAGGGCTGAGTCAGAACTTAAATCTGGGCAGGCTGACTCCAGAGGGCATATCTTTAACCATTCTTTGGACAGGATAAAGACTGACGCTGTGTGGAGTCCAGTACTGAGAAAGAATACCTAACCCAGCCTGGAGGGTTCAAGAGGTGGCATCTTTAAGAGTAGAGACTGCCACTTGCACCTTTAGATTTTCTAGCACATCCACAGGTATATAGAATGTTAGAACCAGAAAAATCTTTAAAGATCTGCTAGTCTCACAGCCTAATTCTATAGGAAAGATTTGGACAGGAGAAATGATTTGTCCGTTTCTTCAAGAAATCCTAATTTGAGGATTAGAAATCTAAGGCTTTTTTTCTTTTTCTTTTAAAATTTTTATTTAAATTCTAGTTTGTTAACCTATAGTGCAATATTGGTTTCAGGTGTAGAATTCAGTGATTCATCACTTACATACAATACCCAGTGCTCATCACAAGTGCCCTCTTTTGTACCCATCACCCATTTAGCCCATCCCGCCCCCCAACCTCCCTCCCTCCATCAAACCTCAGTTTGTTCTCTATAGTTAAGAGTCTCTTATGGTTTGTTTCTCTTTTTTTCCCCCTTCCCATATGTTCATGTTTTGTTTCTTAAATTCCACATATGACTGAAATGATACGGTGTTTGTCTTTCTCTGAGTGACTTATTTCGCTTAGCATAATACATGTTAGCTCTATCCACATCATTGCAAATGGCAAGACTTCATTCCTTTTTATGGCTGACTAATATTCATATATATATATATATACACATATATATGTGTATATATATATATATATATACACACACACACACACACATACATACATACTTACATACAAACATACACATACACACCCCATGTCTTCTTTATCCATTCATCAGTTGATGGATGCATAGACATTTGGACTCTTTCCATAATTTGGCTATTGTTGATAATGCTACTACAAACATTGAGGTGCATGTACCCCATCAAATCTGTATTTTTGAATCCTTTGGGTTACCTAGTAGTGCAATTACTGAATCATAGGGTAATTCTATTCTTAACTTTTTGAGGAACCTCCATACTGTTTTCCAGAGTGGCTGCATCAGTTTGCATTTCCACCAACAGTGTTAAGGGGGCTCCCCTTACTTTCTCCACATCCTTGCCAATACTTGTTGTTTCTTTTGTTGTTAATTTTAGCCATTCTGATAGGTGTGAGGATTTCTTCTTTGGAAAATGTCTATTCATGTCTTCTGCCCAGTTCTTCACTGGATCATTTGGTTTTTTAGGTATGGAGTTTGATAAGGTCTTTATATGTTTTGGATACTAACCCTTTATCAGATATGTCATTTGCAAATATCTTCTTCCATTCTGTAGGCTGCCTTTTATTTTTGTTGATTGTTTTCTTCACTTTGCAGAAGTTTTTTATCTTGATGAGGTCCCAATAGTTCATTTTACTTTTGTTTCCCTTGCCTTCAGAGACGTGTCTAGTGAGAAGCTGCTCCAGCTGAGGTCAAAGAGGTTGCTGCCTGAGTTCTCCTGTAGTCTTTTGATGGTTTCCTGTCTCACATTTAGGTCTGTCATCCATTTTGAATGGTGTAAGAAAGTGGTCCAGTTTCATTCTTTTCCATGTTGCTGTCCAGTTTTCCCAACATTTTATTTGTTGAAGAGACTGTCTTTTTTTTCATTGGATATTCTTTCCTACTCTGTTGAAGATTAGTTGGCCATATAGTTGTGTATCCAGTTCTGGGTTTTCTATTCTGTTCCATTGATCCATGTGTCTGTTTTTTTGCCAGACGATATGGTACTGGCACAAAAACAGGAAGCTAGGTTTTGATTAAGAACACTGGCTCTGATTGTCCATGTCACCTGTTTGTGATGAAAAATGAGACTTGGGATAATTGAAACAGTTGCTCACCAACCTACTATTTGTACTTCATACAAACAGAAGACTTGATAAGGCATATTAATAAGGATGTATTTGGAGGAATCAGGCAGATGTTTGGAGCATTTCCTGTATAAAGCAAATATTCGCAGATTTGTCTCTTGTGGCTGTGAGAGTGAAGATGTTAGGTTCAAACCCAATGCCTTCTGTATCGTTCTTGCTGGATTCCCACAGGAAGGTATCCCTGACAGGCACCAGCTTGCCCACCAACACCCAATAGCCCTCCTTTCCTTCTGATAGAACCCCAATTTGTACAGGAGGTTGCTGGAATTCCCTTTATCTCAGGCAAGGTGTGCATGATCCCAGCTCCAGGGAATGAATTGGGGATTGTTCTAAGTGTGGACATGGGACTCAGTTCTGTGCATAAGACATAAGGAGGATCTGCAGGGGAGGGCTTTCTTTCCCAAATAAAAAGGAATTTCCCAAGGAGAAATCCTTTCTGTTCCTTCCCCCTTTTGCTTTCTTCTTTTCCTCTGACCAATAACATGGATATGAGGCCTAGAAATGGAATGAAGATAAAACAATTTGCCAAAAATAGTGGAGCGGAAAAGCAGAATGAACTTGGGTCTAGGATCACTTCATGTCCTGACCTGCCAACCTCAGACTTCTTTTATACGATAAAGTCCTAGTTGTTAAGCTAATGCTAGATTTTTAGTTTTGCAGGTTTTTTTTTTTCTTACAGTTAAATGCACTCTTAATTGATACCATGTCTTTTTATTAAGAGAAGTCATATCATAAAGTACACCTGTCCTTCAGGTTTTAATTTTATTCATAGGATCCAAAATAAAGGTAGTAAATGCTTGTGAATGAGCAAAACTGCCCCATCTGTTAAATTTCTTTTCCAGGGAAGGTATAGAATTGCATACATTTGGTTTTTACAAGGTATCACTGTCGATAGTGCTGTGGTGAGTTGTGTCGAAGTTTCTGATATCATTTCAGATTTATTTATTTGTTAAATTTGTTTATTTATTTGTAAGTAAGTAACCTCTCCATCCAACGTGGGGCTCAAACTCACAACCCTGAGATCTAGAGTCCATGCTTTTCTGACTGAGCCAGCCAGGCGCCCTATCATTTTGCATTAAAAAAAAACTGAGAATAGGCTAATTAGAGTCCCAAAGGCCTACATGATTAGTTAAGATTCCTCCAGGAAAAGCTCTGTAGCTAGTCATATGCAAACTACTTACATCAAAGTGTAGATTCTGTCTTAACTTTCACTTTAATTGAGCTATTAATATGCACTGTTGAGATCTTAAATTGAGCTTTAATATGGTTTTCATGTTTCAAAACCTAGAAGATGTCAAAAAGGAGGTGGTACTTCTAAATTTTCTACACTTTGGGCTTCTGTTACTTACTGCATTAGAATCATCAGCTATATGCTTGTTTATTTAGTGACAAGGACCTTGGCTTACTCATTCCAGTGTCACCTGCAGTACGTGGCACAGCAGCCTCACTGAGGCAGGAATGAATAAGTATTCACTGAGTCACAGTAGCAACAATAGCCACTAACAATAATAATTGCTAATATTTCCCTATGCTCACCGTGCGCCAAGATTAGTGTGGGTGCCTTCAGTGCATGGTTTTATTTCACCCCCACCAAATCCTTGTGAAACAGGTAATTTCCTTCATTCAAATGAGGAAGGGAAGGCTTAGAGAGGTTAAGTCACTTGCTCAAACTTATTCAGCACAGTCTTGAGTCCAGAGTCTTGGATTCCTTATGAAGAAGTATCTATATTTTACAGCCGAGGAAACAGCGGCTCAGAGAAGTTAAGTAACTTGGTCAGGGTCACACAGCTCATAAGTGGTAGAGCCTGGATTTGAACCCAGTCTTGTTCTAGCATCTGTTCTCTTAACTATGCACTACACGGGCATGCCTCAGATTTTTGATGCAATTATATAAAGTTGGTTATATGAAATTGAAGGCTAGTTGGTCAGTAAATGTAATGAAGAACTTTAAAGGTCAGTGCTCAAGCCTTTTTTTTTTTTTTTTTTTTTTTTTAAGTAGTAGTAAGATATCTTTCCAAGACAGAACTTCTTTCAAATCCATAGTGATAACTTTTTTGTCACTCTGGTACAGAAACTACACATTAACTTCTAACTTATAAAGAATTTACATCTAGGCCTTAGGTTTCCTAACTCCTCTCTTTCCCACACTCTTCCTGTGTCCCACCTGGGTACCAAATTTCACTCTTTCTGGAGGGAGTCAGTGGCCCTTCTCACCACTGCATTTGAAGGCTCCTTTCCTTCCTGGGTAATACCTCCAACACAGCCCATGCCCTCCCCCCACCTTTTTTTTGAGCAAAGTAATAGAATTTATTGAGAGAAAGTGTAAAGCTCTCAAGAGTGAGAGGGCTCCCAACTGGGTTGCCGCTGGGGATTTCTGTCCCTGGCTTTTTATTGGGACCTTATCAGAAAGTCTGTGAGAATCCACACATGGCACCTAGCCCAGTCAGGTCTGGAACACGTTTATCTTATCCTCTTTATTCCCCAAACTCCACTGCCACTGCCTCTTCTTCAGTCTTGCACTTGTAGCTGCATCCTGCCTCCCTGAAATTCCCTTATCTCCTTTTCTAATGTAACCCTTTCCCTACTCATTCCTCCCCCTGAAATAGGGCCTCTAACTGCTGTTAGGCAACAGGGACGATGACCGATGACCGGCTGGCTTCTTCAAGCTGACAAGGGATGTTGTGGAGGTATGGCAGTCTAAGTTTAAGGGTTGGTCAGTCGAGTGGCCCAAGGTATGGTTCCACAGGAAGCCTGACAGGCAGCAGGTGGCACAAACATCAGCAGACACAAAGACTTATTCTGTTTACTGGGAGATTTAGGGATATTTTTCACCTTAATTCTTCTCTTCCTTTCAATCTAGGAAGCCCTGATTCAGACCAGGATCTAAGGTTGGAAACAGAAGGTGTTTTATTTTTTTTAATTTTTTTTTTTTAACGTTTATTTATTTTTGAGACAGAGAGAGACAGAGCATGAACGGGGGAGGGTCAGAGAGAGAGGGAGACACAGAATCGGAAGCAGGCTCCAGGCTCTGAGCCATCAGCCCAGAGCCCAACTCGGGGCTCGAACTCACAGACTGTGAGATCATGACTGAGCCGAAGTCGGACGCTTAACTGACCAAGCCACCCAGGTGCCCCCAGAAGGTGTTTTAGATACTAATTTAAGGTAGTTTCCAAAACAGTGGTCTTCAGCCTTGCCTGTGCATTGGAATTGCTTGAGGAGTTTAAAAAAAAATTCTCATTTGGGGTAAGAATATACAATGGGAAAAAGACAATCCCTTCAACAAATGGTGCTGGACATTGTCAACAAATTGGACATGCCAAAGAATGAAACTGGACCACTTTCTTATACCATGCACAAATATAAACTCAAAATGGATTAAGGACCTAAATGTGAGACCTGAAACCATAAAAATCCTAGAAGAGAGCACAGGCGGTAATTTCTTTGACATCAGCTATAACACCATTTTTCTAGAAATGTCTCCTGAGGCAAGGGAAACAAAAGCAAAAATGAACTATTGGGACTACATCAAAATAAAAAATCTTCTGCACAGCAAAGGAAACAACCAACAAAATTAAGACAACCTATGGAGGGGTGTTTGGGTGGCTCAGCTGACTCTTGATTTTGGCTCAGATCATTTTCTCATGGTTTGTGGGATCGAACCCCATGTCAGGATCTGTGCTGACAGCACAGAGCCTGCTTGGGATTCTCCTCTCACTCTATCTCTCAAAAAGAAATAAATAAACAACGACAAAAAAAAAAACACTTAAAAAAAAAAGACAACCTATGGAATGGGAGAAGATATTTGCAAATGTCTTATCTGATAAAAGGTTAGTATCCAAAATATATGAAGAACCGATACAGGTCAACACCCAAAAAACAAATAATCCAATTAAGAAATGGACAGAAGACATGAACAGTCATCTCTCCAAAGAAGATATCCAGATAGCCAATAGACACATGAAAAGATGCTCAACATCACTTATCATCAGGGAAATACAAATATGAAATATCACCTCACACCTGTCAGAATGGCTAAAATCAACAACACAAGAAACAAATGTTGGTGAGGCTGTAGAGAAAAAGGGAACCCTGGTACACTGTTGGTGAGAATGTAAACTGGTACAACCAGTGTGGAAAACAATATGTAGGGGCGCCTGGGTGACTCAGTTGGTTAAGCGTCCGACTTCAGCTCAGGTCACGATCTCGCGGTCCGTGAGTTCGAGCCCCGCGTCGGGCTCTGGGCTGATGGCTCAGAGCCTGGAGCCTGCTTCCGATTCTGTGTCTCCCTCTCTTTCTGCCCCTCCCCCGTTCATGCTCTGTCTCTCTCTGTCCCAAAAATAAATAAGCGTTAAAAAAAAAAAAAATTAAAAAAAAAAAAAAGAAAAAGAAAACAATATGTAGGCTCCTCAAAAAGTTAGAAATAGAACTACCCTACGATCCAGTAATTGCACTACTAGGTATTTACCTAAAAAATAAGAAAACACTAATTTGAAAGGTGTATGCACCCCTATGTTTATTGCAGCATTATTTACAATAGCCAAGATATGGAAGCAGTCCTAGTGTCCAATGATAGATGAATGGATAAAGAAGATGTAGTGTATATACAAAATGAAATATTATTCAGCCATAAAAAGGAATGAAGTCTTCCCATTTGCAATGACATGGAGGGAGCTAGAGAGTATAATGCTAAGTGAAGTAAGTCAGTCAGAGAAAGGCAAATCCCATAAGATTTCACTCCTATGTGGAATTTAAGAAACCAAACAAATGAACAAATAAAAACATTAAAAAGACAAATTCAAAAACAGACTCTTAACTATAGAGAACAAACTGATGGTTACCAGGGGGAAGGAGGTGAAATAGGTGATGGGGTGGGGGGAGTAAGAGCACATTTATCATGATGAGCACTGAGTAATGTATAGAATTGTTGAATCACTTTATCATATACCTGAAACTAATATAACACTGTATGTTAACTTTATCGGAATGAAAATAAAAAACTTAAAAAAGAACTTAACAAAATTCATTGGCGCTCTATCCTCACTATTCCCAACTTAGTTGATCTGCGGTATACTCCAGGCACTTGGAGTTTTGAAAGCTGCCAGGAGATCCAGTATACAGCTGAAGTTGAGGAACACTGTGGCTACAGGCTACAGCACGATTTCTCTACCTTGGCACCATTGACATTCAGCCCTGGCTAATTCTTTGTTCTGGGAGCCTGCCATGTGCACTACAGAATGTTTAGCAATGTCCCTAACCTTTATCTGCTAGATGCCAGTAGCACTTTCCTTAGTTGTGACAATCAAAAATGTCTCTAGACTTTGTCAGATGTCTTGGAGGAGATAAAACCCTACTGAGAATCACTGGTCTCGAGCCATTGCTGTTGTCCAAGCTACTGTGGAGACTTCTGTGAGAGAAGTTTCTCCAAAAGAAAAAAAAAAAAAAAAAAAAAAGGGAAGGTTGGCTTCTATTTCACCCTCTCAGACAGGAAAATATATAATAATGCCAAGGGGATCAGTCAGAAAACCCTCCTGCGATTTGAGGAGAACTAATCAGGGTGCTTTTTTTTTTTTTTTTTTTTTTTTAAAGAATTTTTATTTCTCAGTCAAGAGATGGTATATTTCTTCAGGAGTGTGGTAGAGGAAGGTATTTTTGAGAATAGGGAGTTAAGGAAAGGATACAGATCTTTCTAGCTGATCTGAAGCACAACAGAAGGAAACTAAATCTTTTTTTAATTAGCATGAACAGCCTGGCCTGGGGGAAATATTGTCTCTTGCTGAGGAGTTGCTGCCAACAAGATAAAGTGGAGGAGATAAAGCACAAGGGCTCGGACTGGATGGATGTAAATGCTGAACGTTTCTTCAGCTCTAGGGAGGCTTGCCACCAAACTGGTGATGGAGTGAACAGAAATAGATGAGAGTCTGGGTTCATGGTTAAAAGCAGAGTTAGAAGAGCTCGTTCTGGAAAGACTGGAGTTTGGGAATAAACTATTTGAGTGGTTGTCTTAGTTTGGGTCATCTGAGAGAAGAGCTCAGGAAGCACCACGGGACAGTGGGGAAAGGAGGGGAGGGAAGCTAATAAGAAGTACATTATTGGGCTTTGCCACCATGGGCAGTGGAGCTTAATCCTTCTGGAAGTTGCAAGGGCCAGGGCTGAGCACAAGCCTCAGAGGTGTGGGCCAAGAGAGCTGGCGTGTTTATCCATGAATTCCCATTTGTCATTGGTTGATGGCTGTGCTTAGGGCCACACAATCCCAGCAGTTTTTTTGGGTTTTGGTTTGGTCCTCGGGCAGAGTTGCCAATGTGGTGCAGGCAACAAGAAGCGGCTGGTCAGCACTGGATGGTTCTTGCAAGTGGGATATAGGTGGGCCACTAGCAACTTCTGCCATAGTGGTCAGTTTCAAAAATTTATTTAAAGATATTAACTGCTTTGCTAATTAACAATGTTTAATTTTTAATAAAAATGTCTAATATAAAGACAAGGAACATCAGGAAGGCACACTGACCTCTGTCATCCTCAAAGATACCCACCTTACTGTTTGAGACCATGAGATATCACTGCCAGAAGCCTACCCATCATTTTGGCCCTGTCCTCAACTCCTCCTTCCCTCACCCCTTGCATACAGATCCCTAGCACCGTCTTTCAGGTCTACTCCAAAGCACTCAGGAATTTATTTACTTCTGTCTCTGCTGCCACCTCATTAGTCCAGGACAGTGCTGTCTTTTGCCTGGACTATTGCAATGGCCTGCTCCTGGGCTCCCCACACTAGCTTTTCTTTTAGTTCCTTGAACCCACCAGGCTTTTATTTCGGAATGCTCCTCCCCTCTACCACACCCCAGCCCAACCATACCCTTCCAATGATTTGCTTCTTCCTATCTTTTAGGTTTGGCTGTCATTTCTTCATTGAAGATCTCTTTTAAAGAATGATCCCCCCTCCCCAAACAGTTCCTGTTTGTTTTGTTTTGGCATGTTTCACAATTTATAATTATTTTGTTTGTTTATTTCATCAGTCTCCCTCTTAGAATGTAACCTCTGTCAGGGCGAGAACCATATGTATCTCCTGGACCACCATATCCCTCATAGAGTTGCCAGATTTATCAAATAAAAATACAGGTTTCTGGGGCACCTGGGTGGCTCAGTCGGTTAAGCATCCAACTCTTGATTTCAGCTCAAGTCATGATCTTATGATTTGTGGGATTGAGCCCTGCATTGGGCTCCGCACTGACAGCCTGGAGCCTCCTTGAGATTCTCTCTCTTTGTCTCTCTCTGCCCTTCCCAGGCTCATTCTCTCTCTCTCTCTCTCTTAATAAATAAATAAACTTAAAAAAAAGACAGGTTTCCATGTCCACTCTTGTACTAAAAATTATTCAGGGTTTATCTGAAATTCAAATTTACCTGGGCATCTTTTGTTTTATTTTGCAGCCCTGGTTCCTAGGCCCTGGTACATAGCTGACTCTCACTACCTGTTGTTAAACAAAAACTTAGTAGCAGCATATCAAAATTAATACTTGGGCAACACAGAGGAGAGAATGTGTTAAAACTATAGAACTAGAGTGGTGAAAAATACACTTGCCATTCTTTTCTGTTCTGATTTGCCTGTTTTCTCTCTCCAAGAGAACCTAATCAGTTCACCCCAGAGTCTTGGACAGCCCAGTCCTTGGGAGCGATGCCGGCCACAGGAAGGGAGCTGTTGGGCATAGTGTTTGTATACCGCACTGCCTCATTTTTGCTGTGGTTCTGTGCTGGGAACTTGATCTTCTTTGGTTCTGGTGTCCCCAGACTGTGAGCTTGCTAAGGGGAGAGATGACTTCTTCCTTCTCAATCACTCACCCCCAGGGACTCACTCTGTAGATGACACATAGCAAGGACTCATTGAATGGCTGTCAAGTGGTACGATCAATGAATGAATAGTAGGGGGGCTAACCACTCTGGTTTGACCGGGCCTGAGGGTTTCATGAGATATGGGGTTTTCAGTGGAAAAAACAGGACTGCTGGTCTCCTCACTGAATGATGCTCACTCTTGGTGGCTGGGCTTCTTGTCCACAACCAACTATACTGGCTGCTACATGACTATCATAATTAGCCTGCTGTTCTGGCTGCCCATCTGTTTTAGGAAGACACTGGATGTTTGGAGCTCTGCTGACCCCCTGTGCTTCCCTATGCCTGGGACCTTGGCCTTGGCTTCAGCCTCAGTTCATGGTCCGTATGTTGGCGTGTCCTTCCTTGTGGTCTGTGGTAAACACCCTGGATTTGCACTCCTGGAATAAGGGCATCCAGGCAAACTCATGTGAAGAGACTCTTGATCTTGAGCCAATCTCATGGACTGCCCCCAGTCCTGGCCACTATAGGTATGTCTCATCACGACCTGATTATGACCAATTGCTACTTCCACAGAATACCAGTCAAGTATTTATTGAGGAATTAAGCTGACATAGAACTTTCCAAAAACATTTCTACAAATGTCTGAGTTATTTGCCTGTGAAAAAGTGAGTTCTCATTTTAACCGACCCCCTCCCCCATACTGCCAGAAGGCATGATATTCTAAACAAAACCACACAAATCCATTCTCAATTATGATAGCACTGCTTCAGTCTCAGTTAGGTCCTGCTGGGTTCCTGGAATTGGGAGTGAAGTGGCTCTTGAGAGGTTCCCAGCACTTGTAGTAATTCTCATCCAAACAATTAGAGGTCTTGAGCCCCCACTTGGTGACGGCCATACTTAGAGAAGACTCAAACATAAATGCCTGTAGGAAATGGGGGAGGGGACAAAAAAGAAGTGAGGTGGATAATAAAATACATTTGATTAGATGTCAAGAGAAAAGATGTAGGTAGGCAGAATCTTTGAATAATGAATCATGTGTGCTAGCAGGGTGAGGACAACAGGCTCACACCTTGGGTTCTGGCTCCAGCCCTACCACTTCTAGGCGAGTGATACCTGGTGCAAGACCCTTACCTTCTCCGAGCTCCAAGTTTCATTCTATACAATGGAATTGGGCATGTAAGCATCACATTGTCCTTGCAGCATTATGGAGCTAAATATGCTAGATCCAGGGGCAGAGGTGGAAGAGTTTTAGGAATATTCATCTTCTTAGGAGCCATCACTTACTGTGGCTAAGTCCCTGTGGGGAGGCCATAACCCCCATTTTTGCAGAGGAGGAAACTGGCTCAAAGCTGGAAGTGGCTTGTCTTAAGCGATAGTAACGAGGTGGCAGAGCTGAGATTTGAGTTTTGTTCTTAAGGACTCTGACCAGGAGATGGCCTGGGAAAAGGAGAAGGAGGTAAAGAGAGAGTGAGGAGGAAGAGGTGGAGGAGGAGGAAGAGGTGGAGGAGGAGGAGGAGGAGGGAAGGAGGAGGTAGGACTGACTGTAGTACTTTTAAAAAACCTATCCCAGAAGACTGAATGGTTGATGTCCCTCTGTGTTCAGGAGGTTTTTGTCCCCAACAGAAAGAATATGCAAGTGCTCTGTGCAGCTTAGACATTCTAGCTTCACCAATTGCTGATTTCCCTACCATTGTGGCTTTTAAAAATAAAACAAAAACAAAATAAAACCCTACAATTCTTATGTGTTCACATTATTGGAAATTTTAAAAATACAGATGGACAAAAGGAAGATAAAAGTTGGGTCACAACCCAGAGAACCCATGTTAATGTTTGGTATCTAATATACATTAGCTTCAGGGAGATGATTGTCCCTGCCTGACTTCTCACCACAGGCTTGATATGAGGACCGTATCAGATTGTGTGGAACTACCGTGCACATTATAAAGCACTATTCAGATATAAGGGTTGTTATTACGGTCGTTCTTGTCTGTTGTTGCCTCTTTGCTGCCTGCTTCTTAAGAAGCTTGCTGTGTGAACGGAGTAACAAAACCCCATCCCAGCTGAGTTATGAAGACGGTATTATACAAAGTTCATTTATTCCAAACTGGAATAAGGATGAGGTGTATAGATAGCCCTGGGTCCCAATTATATAATGGAAAATGGTGATGGAGACCCAAAGTTAGGTCTGGACCCTCCCCTGCCAGGTAGTCTGGCAGTGCTGGACCCTCCCCTGTGCTGGACCCTCCCCTGCCAGGTAGTCTGGGCTGTCTGGCTACTCGAGGCCTCCCCTGCCCTTAATCCCTTACATAGGAGAGTTCTTTCTGGCTAGTGCTCCAGGCCCTATGCATTTCCCAGAGTCTTCTTCCTCATAAAAACAGCTCTGTCCTTGCCTCATTGATGTAGAACAGTGCTCCCTGATAACACTGACATCCAAAGCCAAGTTGGGCACCAAAGGTTACTGAGTGGCAAGTGTGGGGTAGCCCATGTACCTCAAAGAGCCCTTGGCTTATTTTTTTATTTTTTATTTTATTTTTATTTTTTGAGAGATCAGGGAGGGGAAGAGGGAGAGAGAAAGAATCTCAAGCAGGCTCCACGCTCAGTGCATAGCCCAAGATGGGGCTCAATCTCACAACCCTGAGATCATGACCTGAGCCAAAATCAAGAGTCAGAGATGCCCAACTGACTGAGCCACCCAGGCACCCCTGGAAGCAATATCTTAATTGAGATTGTCAAACCACATCTCAAAGAGATGTAGAGTTCCATAAAAATTTTGCAAAGGCCCTTGGAAAGGGAAAGAGAGCCAAGGTCAAGCAGATGGGACTCTGCACCCTCCCCTTGCAGATCAGCTCTATCAGCTCTGGTCCTGGAACTGTTCAATGCAAACTGCATTGGACAGAGAGACAGATAATGCTGTCTGTTTGCAAGCTGGGCATGGAGTCAGGAAGGACTGTGCTATTGATTTTAAAGTCAGGTAGCATTGAAGGCATTTGTTTAAAAATGTAAAGCAAATTTGCATATGACTTAACATAAAATTACTCCTTGTGGTCCATAAACTCCACCTCCAAGAATGCAAAAATAAAGTAAAACTAAGTACCGCAGCCAACTGCAATTGTGTTCAGCCTCAATGTTTATAGCTTGACACAGGAAGAACGCAAAACAGATTTTAAATCCCATCAATTTCATCCCATGCCAAAGGAGAGCAAAAGAAAATGAGAAAACAGCTGAGAACTGCTTCTCACAAGCCCTGACTATAGTGAGGCAAAGGCTTTCTGATCCTCCTTGGCTTGAGAATTCCACTGAAGGTGACATCCTGCATCCCTGGGTACTGTGGCCCTAGAAGATTACCTCAAAAAGCAGGAGATGATTCTGAGACACAGCATATATACTCTGGGCTGCATACAGATAAGAGAAGACCTATTACATAGTATTAATAATATTCCTTTATATTTGAACAGTGCTGGACAGTCCGTAAGGTTAAATACAGCCACCTGCTGGGATGAATACCACACCCATTGTACAGATGGGGGAAAGTGAAGCACAGAGAAGTTAAGTAACTTATTCAGGGTTTGTAGGAACTAAGAGCTAGGATTTTTTTTAAGCTTATTTTTATTTATTTAGAGAGAGAGATAGAGAGCAATCAGGGGAGGGGCAGAGAGAGAGGGAGACTGAATCCCAAGCAGGCTCTGCACTGTCAGCGCAGAGCTCAGTGTGGGACTTGAATTCATGAACTGTGAGATTGTACCTGAGCCAAAATCAAGATTTAGACATTTAACCTACTAAGCCACTCGGGTGTCCCCAACGAGCTAGGATTTGATCCCAGTTCTGACGCAAGTCCGAATATCTTTCTACCCTACCACATCAGAAGTCTAGTATACATTTAGGGGTGTGTACATACACACACGGGCATATACACACAGAGAGACACACACTCTCCTCTCCTGACTCCTTCTTTCTGACGGAGAAATACAAAAGCAGCTACTCCTCTCAACAAGGTTGGGGACCCCCAAGGCTGCCAGAGCCTGGCATTTAACTTGCTTACCATGGTGCCATCAGCAATCCTCTCGGGTGCCAGCTTGGCTTTGCTGGCCTTCTCAAAGCAGTCAGCATCAGGCCCGTGGGGGGTCATTGAGCTGTGCAGGCTGCCTCCTCCTGGCAGGAATCCACCTTGCTTTGCCTCATAGTGACCTTTAATAAGTCCCATGAATTCACTCATGCAGTTCCCTAGGAGGGTTGAAATAGTATTATTTTAATGTTTATTCATTTTTGAGAGATGGAGAGAGACAGAGCATGGGTGAGGGAGACACAGAGAGAGAGGGAGACACAGAATCTGAAGCAGGCTCCAGGTTCTGAGCTGTCAGCACAGAGCCCGATGCAGGGCTTGAACCTATGGACCATGGGATCGTAACCTGAGCTGAAGTTGGACGCTTAACCAACTGAGCCACCCAGGCACCCCTGAAATAATATTATTATAATTATCTAAGGCAAAACCTGTAAAATACCAAGACCTCTCAAGCATTTTTTCTGTGCACTGCCAAGAAGATAGGAGAATATGATACATTTTTTAGGATTACTAAAGAATACAGAGGCGGGAGGAACCCACAAAACATTCATTAATGTGAAACCCTTGGTAGGCAAAACTCTACTTGATGGCCATGTGGATTGTCAGAGATCTTAAGTTCCATTGCCTGAAACAAATGATGTTGAATCTAAAGAAAATCATAGCCAGACGATTTTAATAAAAATTAAAATGAAAGTAATAATAAAGAATAGATGTACTCTGTCATCTAGGCTTATAAGCCCCATATTAAAATGATCTTCTTTCCCACATCTTATCTAATCCTCCTCCAAATAGCCCCACAGTAGTACATGGTATCACCATATTTCTGGTTCCCAATCCAGAAAACTGAGATGGAGTGTGTATGTGTGTGTGTGTGTGTGTGTGTGTGTGTGTGTGTGTTGATGGAAGAGTCATATAATGGAAAGAACGCTGGACTTGGAGTCTATTATCAAATGATAATCCATGTGAAAGGATCTTAGTATCTGTAAAAAACAGTCCATAAATGCTATATAGTCTAACAAATACTATCTTCTGTAGCTGAATCTACCATCTTATTTTCCACTCTCCAAAATGCCTCTGAGATTCATTCTTTTCTTTCTATTTCCATTGATATTCTCTTTATAGAATCGTAAAATTTTTAAATTGGAAAGGATCACTACTTCTACTCAGTACAGAAGAATATTCTACGTCATTCCTGGCATTACTTCTTGGGTCTGCCTGCATGCCTCCTGTGAATGGAAGCTTTCTACTCAACAAAGCAGTCTACCATATTATTGAAAAGCTCTGGGTGTTAGAAAGTTCTCTCATATTAAATGGAAATTTGCTTTAATATAAGTATGTTGGTTTTGTGCTTTCTGGAGTCAAAAAATTTGACAAAAAAAAATCACCATGTGCCTACTATTTCAATCATGTTTCTATTGAAATAAACCTCTTTATTGGAACAGCAACATATTTAGAGCAAGAATTAAAGAAATACAACACCTGAGCAAATTTAAGTGTCTTTCTATCCATTCACCCATCTACCCATCCATCTGTCCATTCTCCACCCCATCTGTCTACCGATCCATCCATCCCACAGATGTAATTGAACACTCTGCTAAGTTCTGTGATTAAGAAATAGCCCCTTTAAAGTTACTTTCATAGTCCCTTCTGTGACAGTGCCGAGAGTGAAGATCATGAGCAGAGCAGAGAGCTATGACATTGGCAACCCTTGCAAAGCTGGACATTGGCATGATAAGTTCCTTACATGTGAAGTATAATCAAGTGCCAAAATATTTCTGTCATTGACTAGGCAGTCATTTTTATCCTGCCTAGGAAACAAAATTCTGCTGCAGGCACACGTAGAAAAGGTAAGACCCGAATCATAGCTCTACTCATTTTTCCATGAAGCAGAAAGAGAGGAAAAGAAGCAACTGTAAGCATAAAGTGTCTATATTTTAAAAGCAGGTCTGCTCATGACTTAAATGTGCTGTCACACTCCTCCATCTAGTATGTGTCCTCAGAGTCACCTTCATGGCTTAATTTTAAGAAGAGAGCAATACAGAATTCAGCTTTGATCTGAATATGAATTTAGGTAGCAACGACTTTGGTGATGACATTTCTATATCATTTTCTATATTTCAAAGGGCAGGGGGAGGGTAGACCTTGCCTCTCTGATTAATGCTGAATCCAGTTGACTAAAGTACATTAAGATGACTGGAGGCAATATTTCTACAGAAATAATTCTTCACTTCTCCTATAAAGTCACATCAAAGTAGCAAAGATTTTGATAATATTGCTAAAGCAATAGTTGTAATATATCTGGAAAAAATAATTTCTAACTTGGGGTTCTGTGTTTTTTCCAACTAAATCAGGCAACCATACCTTTCTGTTATCTATCTATCCTGGCCAAATGTACTTGAGAGACTTTTAAAAAATTATAAGAGGCATTTCACAAGGTCATTTGTTTCAGGCAGGCTGAACTACAAGCTCAAGTCTAGGAGTGGCTGGAGAGCTGTAGCACAACAGCAAACTTGTCTAAGTTAGACAGTTCTATTATCCTTCTCTCTGGGTAGGGAGGTAAGCCACAGGCCAGTGTTTCTCAACATGTGGCCTGTAGACCTTCTGCATCAGAAGGTCTTGCTGCCTTGCTAATTCAAAATGCAGATTCTGAGGTTCTACCTCAGAACCAACTAATTATACTCTCCAAGAGTGGGTGCTGGGGATACATTTTTTTAAGAGTCATTCTAAGTGATTTTTATCTCCCTAATATTCTCAAAGTGTGGTTCCTGGAACAGCAGCATCAGCATCACACGGGGACCTGTTACAAAGGCAAATTCTCAGGCCCCACCCTGGACCTTACTAAAACAGAAATTCTGAAGGTGGGGCCCAAGAATCTGTTTTAATAAGCCTTCCAGGTGACACTGACATATATGAAAATTTGAAAACTACCATCTCAGGTACATAGAGGTACATAGCAGCCTCAAAACAAGAACTCTGTGAAATAGTGAATTATCAAGAGCTAGCATGTGAGGTACAGGCTAAGCTAAAGCAGTTCTCCTGGACAGCAGGTCTTCTAGGGGACTGATTTCCAGAACAGTCAGGGCCTATGATGGGCTTGATACTCTTCAGAAAAGATGATAGTTTATTTTGACTCTATTGACAAAGTAGTATCTTTGTGGTGGTAACTGATTGTATCCTTTTCTCCACCATAATGATGTCACCTGAAAAAGGTGGTGCTGGAATTAGACCATAAAATGGCTTTCTTCCATCCTTAGGGCCCTACTTCTCCGCCTTTTATAAATGCCTAAATTACCCATTCAGTGCACTGTTATATCTTGTTGAGCTGGGGCACCTGGGAGCTGGTACATATAAGGAGGAACCTTATATAGACAGAAAGCCCTGAGGTTGACGAAGGAAAGGGATTTATTTTTAAGAATGTTCCAGCTGTGGAGTGCCTGGATGGCTCAGTCGGTCAGGCACCTGATTCTTGACTTCGACTCAGGTCATGATCTCATGGTTTGTGGGTTAGAGCTCCATATAGGGCTCTGTTCTGAGGGCGCAGAGCCTGTTTGGGATTCACTCTCTCTGTGTTCGTTCCTCCCCCACTTGCTCTCTCTCTCTCAAAAATAAATAAACTTGAAAAAAAAAAAAGAATATTCTAGCTGAAATGTACCTCAGAGTCTTTTCAGAACTCTATGTACAGAAATGCAATCTCCAAGAAGTGGAATTGTACATTGACCTTTAGGTTGGATTTACAGCTAGCTATTGCACAAGTAAAAATGCCAACTTCATTAAATATAGCCATGAAATACCTTATTCATTCTTGGTGATGCATTTACTAATTAAATAAATGTTTATTAGATGCATATTGTATGTTGGGCACTGGGCTAGGCACATCAGTTACTGGTAACGAGTATATGTGTGCTCTGGCACACATTTAATTCAATTAAACCCTGACTCGACCACTTAACTAGATGTGGGGCCTTGAGCAAGTTACTCAATCTTTCAAATTACTTAATCCTTTATGCCTCAATTTCACCTTCTGAAAAAAAGGGAATAATGATATTACCTCCCTCTTACAACTGTTTTGAGGATTAAGTGGGTTAATTCTTATAAGGAACGTATAGCCATGGAAAATGGTTAATAATTGTTAGCTGCTAGTAATAATATTAATAAAATAAAAATAATAGATTTAGTAAGTTCTGTTCTAGGTAACTAATACTCCACAGAAACTGCTTCCAGAATGGAGTCCATTTCCTAGTGTGCACGGCAGTCCGTTTCATCCCACCAAAATAATTGGAGAAGGCACATTTCCTGGCTCTCGAACCAGACTTAGATCAAGAGCTTTCCAAAAACAACAAAGTTACCAACCACATCCCACCATTCTCCCTCCCCTAAAAAGAAGGGTCTGAGATGTAAAGAAACGTCTTGCTTCACACTTTATCCGCCTTTCTGCCTCTCCTCAGGGCCAGGGAAACTGGGCTGTAGGCATTAATTACTTCTTTCTCAGAGTCAACACATCACTGCCATCTCCATCTGTGGTGTTTCAGCCGCTACAAGTCTGAGAAGCAGCACTGGGTCTCGGGAGGCAGGATCCTGAAAGCCAGCCAGAGCATGGTGTCTGGAAACTCCTTGGTGGTATTCCCAATGGGTAATAAGGTTCACTGCTTTGCTATCTCTTTGGTTTCCAATGTGGCTTAGGAAAAGAGAGACTTACTGTGGTAATAAGGAGGCCTGAAGGTCTTATCGGCAACCCCCCATCGAGGTGGGAAGATGACAAAATCAGCGACAGCCACCCCAGGGCGGACAGACTTGGCGGTCAATACTGTGAAGATGGATGGGTCCTGTGAAAGCACAAGGAGACACTGAGCCCACGATGGAAAGGAGGCGGCTGGACAATGGCACATGTGTCCCCACACTGGAAGGGGTTTCCAAGTTGATGCTCTAAATTCTGATCAAACCACACAGGCCAGGCTAAGTGTTCTGGGCTTATCGATGAGGTGCAGTAATCACTCATCTGACTTTCCCCTCTTGCTGTGCATGAAGCAAAATGAATTAATACCAGCTAAGAAGACTTGGAACTGCTTTCTCATCCTGCTGAGCCCCCATTTCATGCAAATATTACCATGAGGGTCTGAGAACCAGTCGTGTCTGCCTCTCAACCTCAGGTCAGGGTGAAGAGCTGGGATGTGCTGCAGGGAGTTCTTGGCAGAATAGATGCTCAGAGTGAGGTTGAAACAGCAATAAAATAGTATCTAGCTTTTGGTATAAATGTAGAATGTGCTTCTCTTTGGGGGCCTCGCAGAGATTCCAGATGCCATCTTCATTGCTTTCTTACCCCTGTTTGATTCTCAGGTCTAAAATCCACCACTTACATCACTAGTTTGGACGGTGGTAGTGTTGAGGGAAACAATATTGTGATTTTAAAAGAACTTTAGAATCTGTCAGTGGAAAGATTGAGATTCAATTTAATTGAAATCAATGGTCATGTTTGCTTTCACATGCCATTCTAGGGTCTGGGATTTAAAGATGGTTGAGATCTATCTATTCCTTGCCCCTTTAGCATTACTAGTGGTGGTAGTAGTGGGGGGGGGGTTGCTGAAGGAGTCATAAAACAGGTGCATGAACAACTAATCCTAGCAAGGTGCCAAGGATAATTTCACTTTATAAGTAGAAATCCAAGGGAGTATAGAGAGTGCCTGCCTACCTGAAAGGATCAGGGGAGGCTTCGAAGAGGAGGTGATATTTGAGGAAGGTCCTGAGGAATGAAAGGAGAAAGAAAGAAAAAGGAGGGAGGCAGGAAAGAGAGGAAAGGCATTTGAAGCATAGAAAACAAGAAATACATCAAAGTGCACAGAGATTTTGTCAAGAGGCAAGAAAGCATTGCCAGGGTGCACTGGCAAAGGGAAGAGGGGCTAAGAGTTGATACTGGAAAAAGGAGTCCAGGGCCAGATGGTGGAGAACATCAGATACCATGCTTCAGAGCTCAGATGATCCTAAACCACAGGGAGGCTGAAAAGGTTTTCTAATGCAGTGGTAGAATGACCAGACCTGAATTTTGGCTTATCGATAAGGTGCAGTAATCACTCATCTGACTTTCCCCTCTTGCTGTGCATGAAGCAAAATGAATTAACACCAGCTAATTTTGGAAAAAATCAATGATCATGTTTGCTTTCACATGCCATTCTAGGGTCTGGGATTCAAAGATGGTTGAGATCTATCTATTCCTTGCCCCTTTAGCATTGCTAGTGGTGGTAGTGGCGGTGGGGGGTGCTGAAGGAGTCATAAAATAGGACTTTGGAAAAATTTTGGAAAAATAACTGTGGCAGCAGCACAGAGATTGAAACTATGCAAAGGCAAGCCAAAAACCCAACCCTATTGCCGTGAGACTTTAAACTTCTTCATCCGTCATGAGAAATGATCTGAAACTGTTAAAGAAAAGGTAGTGAGGCTCAAATAAAGCTCTATCAGTGTCTCAGGGTCCTTTTTCATGCTGTTTTGGTCTTGATGCCTCATTTTCTTTTCCCTTTTGGTTTTGTTACGAGTTGTTGCTCTTCAGAAAGGTAGTTTTGTCCCCCTAGAGATAAACTGAACTGGCTCAGAGTAATCTTCCTGTCTCTGGTTCTCTGGCTTCTGCTCTAATTATCCCGTCAGCTTGTGGGTTAAGTTAATCTATTATGAACCAGGCTGCAAAATGAACTTTCCCCCAGGATCTCAGAGCTAGCACTTTATCACGAATGTGGGGCCTTGGGAGCTTGCCCTGTAGACCAGGGACCTATTTGTGGGCCTCTAATTGAGTGAAAAATATGACCAAGTTCACTTTCTTTGGTTTAAATTCAAGCACTGAACATTCTGAGGAACTTTAGAAGAGGGTTGTCTGCTCCATCACTGCTGAAAACAGCCAGGAGTAGAGGCACTGGAACAGGCAGCTAGACCAAGCAGACTCAGCATTTGTAAGCAGGACAGAGAACTTTCCAAATCCAGAGATTTTCCTTTCTTATCACTTTATCACTAATATTAGCCTTTTCCAAGAAGAAACTAAGTTTTTAGCCATCTATTGGGGTTGCTGTGATCCTCTGTGTGAGAACCGGGCTGTGTTCAAGGATGAGTGTTACATGGAAGGCTTGGCTCTCCCACTAGCTTGTTATTTACTCCTTCACCAAAGCCTTGCTGTAGATGATTCAAATTCCTGTCAGCATAATGATGAATGACTATATCGTGGCCTTCCAAGGGTGACACTGGAAACGTTAAATCTGTGAACGTCAGGGGACTACTATGGACCCCTCCCATCCAAGGGCTACCCTATCTCCAGGCCCCTCCATGGTTCAGACTTACTGCGTGGTCAAAGGCCACTGAATTAATGACCATGAAGTTCTCCAGGTTGTACTTGTAGGGGGTGTAGTTCCCGTGCCAGGCCACAACGTTAAACGGGGAGACATCCTGATCACACAAACACAAAAAAAGCAGGAAAGGGTGATCTTAGTACTTAATGCTTTTGTAGCTGTGATTCCACAGTTTGTATTTGGCATCACTGTCTCTCCTGATTTGATTTTGTTCACACAATCTAATAATACCATCCTTTGGGAGAAGTATAACCCTGAATCATGTTGTGGTTGCTTCACGTGCCTACAGACTGTCCCTTGCTAAGCCACTAACCCTATTTTTCCAGTTCATAAGCTGCAGCTGCCTCAGATCACATGTGCAGCAGAAGCACAATGCATTCTCCAAGTAGTGCCTTTTCAACAATTTTTAACACAGTTGTGAGAATCTGCGAATGTCAGCAATTCTCAGACAATCTGGGCCACCGTCTGGGTTTCCCGGTGCACTTGCTGTGACTGCTCTCCAGGTAATTGCTGTCTAGAGGAGCTTCTGGTACACGCAGTGCCTGGGTTGGTAAGTGCAGGAGGGTGAGAAGGGATCTAAGAGTTCCCTTAGGACTCAAGGACTTGAGTTTCCAGAACAATCCTAAGGTGATGCTTCCTGGGCCTGCCCTGGGGTAGGAGAGGATCAGTGCTCTGTTACAGGAAGGTAGTCCCCACTGTAGTTATGCATCTGTTCTGGAAATGGAACCCAATTCAGAATGTTCTAAAGACTTTACTGAGGGGACGACTCAGACAGATATGATTAGAGTTAAGTGAACTGACTAGAGATGGTGAGGTTTCTGAGTCTAGCAACAGTGGGAAGACATTGCCATTCCTAGGCCTGAAGGATATGGGAAGAAAATGCTGTTATAGGATTCAAGCAAGAGCTAGAACCATGAAGAAGGGGCTGTTCAGTGGTGTGGTGGTATATATTTAACAACTGCCTCTCTGGAAAAAATCAAAAAGCTCTGTTTTATAGCATTTGCTAATTTCTGGGGGTATAAATACTCTCACCATGATCATTTTTCATCTACTAATGTGATGTTGCTGAACACAAAGCTGGGAAGAATGTGTATATTAGCTCTTTCATGCCAGTATGAACTGGTTTCAGCACACCACTGAGGCTACCCAACAGGAGCTGAGATCATGGAGGGATGAAGTCCCAACTAGGGAAGAAGCAGGGGAAGAAAAACCCCAACTTGTCTTTCCTCCGGCCCTCCAATTTCCTGTGAGTATCTCTCACAGGTTGAACCCAACCTAAAGCCTAGGGAGCCCATATAGGTCAAGTTCTCAGGTGACAGATCGTGGCAGAGAAGGGATAATGGATCAATGTAGGAGCTCACACAAGGAATAACCAGCACAGAGTCCACTTGGGAAGTGGAAACCCATGGAGCTGCTGGCTGCCTCTAGAATGATGGCTCTCTCTCAACTGTATGTCAAAAATAATATGGGGAGCATGCTTAAAATGACTGAAGTTTTCCACACTCCGTTCCCAGAAGTTATCATTTTTGCTAGGCTGGAGTAACATCAAAGAACCTGCATTTTAAACAAGCCTCCCTCAGAATTTCTGATGCAAATGATCTCTGAACCACATTCTGAGAAATCCTGACCCAGACAATATGAAGGTGACAATGTGTCAATAAGGCAGGCAATTAACTCTCAGGGGTTAATTTTAAGTGCCAAACTAGTTGGCCTCTGCTGGTTAGCATACCCTCTAGATGCTGTCCAAGAAAAATAATATGCCTTGAAAAATATAAGCAATATGTCAAATGGGCAAAAATAATGCTAATAGATAATGGTAAACAGAAGAAATCTTTGGATTGCTTTGTTTATATGATTACTTTCTGCTAATATATATTCCATATATTAAGTAATAATATAATATATCTGATATATTATAGATTACATATTGTTATTATTTGTTAATATATCCCTAATAAGGGATAAGCCTTTGCTTGTCTTTGAGTTTACAAGGCTGTTGGTATAAACTAAGTCAAGCTAATGAACTGAGTTCTACTTGTTTTGTATCAGTCATGGCTTGTATTTGAAATATGGTTGCCATTGATAATATAAATATTGGGTGACCTGCTTGTTTACTTATTTCCCTTTTCAGAACAAACTATCCTGCCTGTATATTATATTTTATACACCATTTATAGAGATCTACTATATTGCCAGGATTTTTATTGCTTGGTGAGTAGAAAGAGCATGACCTTTGGAGTCAAAGAGATATAGGTACTAATGCTTGTTCTGCCATTTACTATGGCATTTGGCAAATTATTTGTCATTCCCTTTTCATGACTATAAATGAGACAAATAGTACCTTATTTATAATTACTTAGTGGTATGGTAAAGATTAAAGAATATAATATATGTCAAGTACTTATAAAGATTAAAGAATATATGTCGAGTACTTAACACTGGCCTTAGCAATCAGTAGGTGCTTAATATTCCCTTCCTGTCTTCCAATCATCCTCTTACTTTACCTGTTTGGCAGCAAATAGCTTGCCCTGGTATTTATTAATCACAGTGTAGCCACCTGGCACTTGGCGATCTTCATACCAGGCAACGGGTATCAAAAAATCACGAGGATTGGCCAGGCCATTAGCTCCTAGAACACAGCAACCCAAAAGTCTTTTAGACACTTGTGAAATCATATAGGAAAGATGCCTACAGTTGCACGAAGAGAAAGGGCTCTCTTCCATGTCAAAAGCCATTCCATAATTTGTTTTCATTGTCCAAATGCTCATTGGAATCCTTTTTACCTTTACCTCCTAAAAGGAAGGTAAAGGATTAGGAAAAAGATTAGGAAACATGATTAGTAAAAAGAATCATGAAAATCATCATCATCATCATCATCATCATCACCAGCATCACCTCCTAAAGTTGTAGAGTAAGTATGGCTTATCAACCATGTTACAGGCATTACTGCATCACTGCAGGTGAGGGGAGAGGATGAGGCTAGAAAAGAGGCAAAGGGAAGGTCTGGTAGAATACTAGAACTTCTCTGTTAAGAAAACCATGATGATTCTAGAACTCATCTACAGTCCTTGATCTCAGAAAGGAAGGGTTACATACTGTTGCCCCAGGCATGCCTCTGCTCCTCAGACAGAGCTCAGAATCAATCTGCAGAATTGCTCTCCAGCCTGACAAATCTGTCTGCCACTCAGGAAAAAAGTATTCAGGACTTGCCTGCTTACCTTTGCTTAGGAGCGAGTGTTCCCTCCAGAGAAGGAAAATAAATCAAAAAACCAAAAATAAAAAGTATAAGTGCAAAAACATAATTTAACTCTGAGAGGAGAGACCTGGGGAGTGTTTTATCATTTCCAGCTCCTGGGGTTAAAAAATATAAGCCCCCAGCTGGTTAGTAAATTATATATATTATCCAGAGGGTACGTGTTCCATGGAACCTGGAGGCTATGCTGGCTGTAGAGCAGCAGGAAGCCAGACTGAAGTGGGAAGAGCGGGTGGTGAGCAGGATGACAGACGGCCCACCGTGGCTCCAGCTGCCTCTCTGCTGCCTCCCACCTTCCTCTGACTATTTGGATCTCCCCAGGGGAGTGACCAGAAGGCACATGCTGGCCTGGCCTGTTTTGCTCTAAAAAAGCTGTTGACAAGGAAAGGAAGAACTGGGAGGTGTGGCCACCACCTTCAGCAAACATGCCAAAGATGAAACCAAGGGCCCATTTTCCAAGCCACTCCTTTCACTCCAAGAGATGTTTTGAGAACAACTCCTACCACCTTCACTTCTCTCCTGCATCTTCTGCCTCCAGTTTGCCAGAAGAATCGGGGGTGGGGACCTTGATTCACTTTTGAAAGTTTTAATCTGCCTCATAGAGGCTGTGGTTTCTAGCTCCTTCATAGCTCTGAGTTAACTGTGTAGATTTTGTGGAATGTGATGAGTAGGAATGTGAAGTTTGTAGACTATTCGCACTTCAGCCTGTGTCCCCTTTCCATAGGAGTATAGCCCTTGTTATAGCTTTTCTCTACTTTATCGTCTACACACACCCTATTGACTTAAGAAGATGATCTCCCTCTATTCACAAAGCTCATTCCTACATGTATGTTTTTGCTTAAGCTGTTCCCTTTCCTTTTATTTTTCCTCAACTCTTTGTCAAGGATTAATCAAATCTCATGTCTTCTGTAAAGCTGTTCCTGGTGACTTGGCCCCCCAGTAACCCAAACTTCTACATCCTTCAGGATATACACTGTATAACCAGAAATCTATTTTACATTGTCTGCTCTTCAACGGTCTATATACTACTCTAGAGAGAGATTTAGAACATGTTGGCTTTGGTTGTTCACTTTTATGTATGTATTTTATGGGAAAAGGCTTGTGTTACCCTTGATGAGATTCCTGTCAGTACCCTCAGCACAACACAAGAGCCAAGACTAGCTGATGGATTGATATACCGATGAACTAATTAATGATTTTATTTCATCAGTTGGGTCGGCCATGACACTGAATCCCTGAACTTAGAGGTCTGAAAAAAATATTTGGGGTTGCTTAGGGAGTTCTAATAGGTTTCTGAACTTCTCAACTACACTTGGTCTAGACAAGTTGTCTGGAGAGGAAAGTTGAAATTTGAGTGAGATAATGAGGGGAGAAGGGTGTGTCACTCTCATGAGATTATCTGTCCTATCTCTCAAGGGAGCCTAAAAGCTTGTAGTGAAGATTTACCAATTGGTCCCAGGTCAGGCAACTCAAAGTGGACGCCGTAGACCTCCAGGATGTAGCCCCTGGTCTCCTCGAAGACATCTATGCTGAACCTCATTCCTCTCTGGAATGGGAAGCAGACACTGGTGAGCACTCCCAAATCATACCTGTAGCTATAAAGAAGACGCCCCAGAGCCACAGCCAGCCCCACATGCAAAAAGTACAGCTATAGTCTGTTGAGGTATGTTTGAGAGGTGACCGGCTCAAAGATGAGTTAAAACGAAAAATTTAGGGCGTCTGGGTGGCTCAGTCAGTTAAGCATCTACCTTCGGCTCAGACCATGACCTCATGGTTCCTGAGTATGAGCCCGGCATCGGACTCTGCTGTTCACGTGAAGCTCGCTTTAGATGCTTTAGACCCTTTCTCTCTGCCCCTCCCCCCACTTGCGCATGCTCTTTCTCTCTCAAAAAGAAATAAAAACTTTTAAAAAATTAAAAATAAATAAATAATTACTTAAAACAAAACAGACAAACAAAAAAGGAAAAGTACAACTCTTAATCACATCTATGACCCAAACCAATTCTAATCTAATCTCTCATTGGACTCAGAGATCCCAGTGCTCTGATATAGCCACATTTTTAAGAAATTAATCTTCACTGCACCCCCTCCCCCAATCCATGTGAACAGAACCTTGTCTAAAGTACATATAAGTATTTCGGAAAGCAAATTGACAATGCTCTTTGCTTTGTGATGGTGTCTTATTTTAAAACAAACCAGGCACCCAAGCCTGCTTACCCTTCGGCACAAGAGCCTTCTGCATGACTAAAGCTCCCTCTCCTTGCTTAGACACGATCCACCAAGAAATTTTAGAGTTGGAAATAACAGCAGCTGCAACATCTGATTGCTCCCAAATTAGGGAGAGGCAAGGGAGAGGGGACACATCACCAACCTGAATGACGCAGATCTCATTGGGCTGCACAAGCATCTTGCCAAACTCAGTGTAAATGAGAAGTTTCCCTTTCTGGGGAACTAACAAAAAAGACAGGGCAGCAGTGAGCAATTCTTCCCATGTGAGGACCACTTCATGAAGAGCAAAAGGCTTAAAGGCTGCATTTGATTTTTCATTCCAAAAGAAAAGAGCTTTATTGAGTCTCATGGAGGGAAATGGATATTCTGACAACTTAGGTTAGCAATTTTACTACCTAGAAGAAAGTGAAAGAAAAAAGTTGACTCTGTTTACTCTTGGTTGCCAGGAAAAGAGTTTGTATACACACAGTTTTGTGGATTGACCAAAAAGGGCAGCAGAAATAGGATGGAAAACCACTCATTTCTGGTAGTTCCAGCAAGAGTCTGGCATTTGCATATCTAATGTCTACACCAAAATGTTGACTTCAAAATATCAATACTGAAACCATCAAATAGAATGGGCAGACCAAAGAAATCTCTAACAGACATTCTGTTTTAGATGGCATCATGAAAATTTCTATTTAAACTGCAGATATCAATAACAGATGGTATATTATTGAGTGGGTTTGAAGGCAAATAGAGTTATCTTAGTAAATTAATCACAGGTTGGTATTACTCTTTATTTCCTTTCAGTTGCCATATCTCCCATGTTATAAAGGCCCAGCAGAGATAGGCAAAGGCAGAGAGACTATGGAATAAGTAGGGGCTTTGAGGTACACCAGGAATCTTTTCCAGACCACCAATGACCTCTAGACCTCAGTCTGCAGATTGGACTACATAAGACAGACTGAAGGATAAAGGAAAATAATATGTATAAAATAGAAAAGTAGCTTGTGATTGGGGACCAATTCACAGTGAAATCTTCAGAACTTACCAATCAAGAAGTCCCCATCTGAATTGTAAAAACATCTGAAACATAAAGAATAATTCCTGTGATTTTTCAGTTTTAACAATGTTCAGACAAATTAACTCACACCAGAAAATTGTTTACTACCCACCATGTGCCAGGCTCAGTACTGGGTATAAACTGGTGAATAAAATGACCCAATCTCTGCACTCATGCAGCTTACAGTCAGGAAGCTTACAGTAGGAAGTCAGATAGCAATCAAATAATTATAGAATATCATCATAAACTGTCATGGCACTATGAAAGTCAAGTTCAGAAGAATGGAAGAAAAATGAACCTGTTCTAATGGGAGGGGTCAGCAAAAGCTTCCCTGAAGAAGAGATATTTGACCTGAGATTTGGAGGAATTATCTAGGCAAGCGTTTGGGGAGTGGGGAGAACATTTCAGACAGAAACAACAGCACATGCAAATAAATGCTGTGAGGCAGGAGAACACATGGCAGGTTGAAAGAACTGTATGAAGACTACTGTGGCTCAAGTGAAAAGAGAGAAGGTGGAATGATGTGAGGCTGGACCCAAAGGTACATCTTCAGTGCTTTGTCATGGCTCAGAGAATTTAAATGACTTGCCCAAGATTACTCAGCTAGGAAGAGTGGAATTGGGTTTGGATGTAACATTCTGGTTCCAGAGGTAGAGTGCAAAACTGCCATGAGATTCTGCTTCCCCAAGAAAAGGCAGAATGCCATTTATATATTTTTCTGGTTCAAAAATTTAAGCTCCTCTATTGAGGAGTGTTAAGTTTGCACAATTATTACCTGAAGCCAAAGTCTGTCAGCCTGACCTACCACCAACTTGTGGCCCTTAATGCCTTCTCATGCAGTATGACTTTGGACTCAAAAACAGTCCTGGGGAACTTTAAGAAATTAGAGATATTCTGACCCAAACCTGGTTAAAGTCAAAATGCCTCTTGGACTACTCCACCTTCCCAATGCCCATCGTCTGTTTTCTATTTACATTGTTATGTGACATTTTTGTTTATGTTACAGGAGTCAGTCAAGTTTGAAGCCCTCACTTATTTTTATTAATTAATGTATATCAATGTTGCTCTGGGGAAAAAACAATAACATAAAACAACAACCTGGCTTTCACCCTCTCACCAGTAGCTCTTAGGGAATGGGGATGTTCTGCCCCAGTACTGAGCCACTTACCTGTTCCCCATGGAGGTGTTACACAGGAAAATATGGATGGCAAGCCCATTGTTAGACTTTATGTCTCCAGCTCCACACAAGGTGTGCAGGCCCTGGGAGAGACCGCAGGAGAAGGAGGGGTGAATGTGAGTATTGTCCAAGACGCCAGCCCTCCTCCTGGTCCCTGAGAGCCATGTGGCAAGGTTTTACCAGGGTCTGCCCCGTGGGACAAGTGAGACATTTGGGGTCCAGTCTGCCTCTGGGGAGCCTGAGATTTACTGTTTATGTTTAGTAGGTGGTGGCTCACCCTATTTGCCAGCCATGGCCCTAGATTTGGACTGTCTCAGTGGCTAAGATCACTTTACTTGGCATTTTATCAGTTTTGTGCTTAAGATCAACCTAGAGGAGAGTTTCTTTTGGAGGTAAAACTAGGCACCTAGGAGGCCTAGGGAGGAAGGTTGCCACATCAGTGTTCCCCAAATACACCTTACCATGTAGGCAGCCCCGTGCTTATACATAGGGTCAACCCTATTTTTTCCAGAACAGGGAAGTGGAAGCATTCTGACCAACTGTAATCCTCTCTGCTGATAATCCACAGTCCAAGAAACCTTAACACCTGGGTCTTCTCAAAACTCTCAGCCCCAACCTGCAAATGAGAAGCCTGAAAGGAGGGAGCTCTGCTCCTTCAGATATCCACAATTCACCCACAGTGGGGGATTTATTTTTGTATTTTAACTCAGTTTGCCAGTTTGGGGTCTATTTAGATGAGTCTACACAGAGCTTGGAGCATTGAATATAGACAAGGAATTTGCATGATCCAGAAAATTTGGCTTATGGCTGGGCACCTGGACTCTCCCTAAGTAAGCCATTGGCTGAGGTTGGTCTGCAAAGGCCTCCACTGGCTTCTTTGAGCCCCTCCTCATTGTAGCTCCCCTCCTTCTCCCCTACAATGTTTGCTCTGAGCACAAGTGTTCCAATACTCCCAGCCCTTATAAATACCAAGCAGAACTTGTGACCAGCATTGCATTAACTAGAGTTGTCGACCTGAGTTGATGCTATTCTAGCCCAAGGGTCCATTTCAGAAAGTTCATGAACTTGGATGGGGACAAAATTATATATTTATTTTGACTAATCTCTGAAATGTATCATTTGCTTCAATTAATATGAATGTAAGCAAAAACCCACAGAAATATTAGAAGTGCCTGTAACCTTTCCACTGATAGAAATCATGGGTTCTTTATATCACATTATAGTTATTATGGCTATTCCAGAGTATCATTTATGTTCATACTTCTAACAACCATAGTTATTAGATATTTTCATAGATCTTGTGATGTAGTGCATTAATAAGGAAGCATATATGTTACTATAAACCAAACCAAATTTGTTATTTTAATATGTTAATCATTATATTTCAATATAATCAGCTTCTTTGTAATTTTATGGAATTTATTTTATGCATTTAAAAATACAAGATTTGCCAGACTATTAAAGGAGTCCATGGGGGGAAAAAGGCTAAGAACCCTTTTCTAGCCAAAAACAAAAAACCTCAGGTAGGTCAATGCTCAATTTCCACTGGCCATTCAGAGATGTTGTAAATAGCTTACCAGTGCCCTTTGGTGTCAGGGGCTATATGGTGCCTAAATAAGACATCGCTCGGCCAGCCCTGAAAACAGAGGCAGGTGGTTCTGTCTTTGCTGCCTGCCTCTAAGTCTGCTTCCGCTTGGCATTCAGCCTGAAGATGGCTGGATCACTCACTGGGGAAGAAAAAGCAGAGGGCAGGTGTGGATGCTGTTGACTTACACTCACAAAGTCCACTTTCTTCTGAGACGTTTTTGGAATCTCAAATGGTTTCCATCGAAGCTGGAAAAAAGATACACATAACAGGAAAATTATTTTAGAAGGGGAAACCATAGACTTTCTAAACAAATAGCATCGACTACACAGAGAAAGGACAGCTGTTTCTTCTGTGTGGCTCTGACTACTTGTAATTTTGTTCTTTTACAATTAATAATTACCCATTATTTCCTAAAGGGTCTCAGTTGGGTTCTCTGTGTGTATGCAGTGTGTGTGTGTATGTGTGTTTAACCTATATGTATATATATTGTTTTCATTCTTTAGCACTTTAAATTTAAAAAAAAAATAAAAAAAGATCATTGCTTCTTATTTCAGAAGCTGTTTGTTTCCCTTAACATTTTTCTCAGGCACATCAGTGAGTTTTGACTGATGCTGCTTTTTCTGCTATTTATAATCGGCTTCCTTTCCTGGCATGCCAGCCTCTCTGTGTGGGCTCCTGACACTGCAGGGGAAGGTTCTGCTTCTACTTCCAGCCCTGGGAGGTTTGAATTACTTCTTTAAGAGAAAGAGAAAGCACCCAACTGAGGCTGGATTTAGTAAATGCAGCACCAAGGTTCAATTTCTTCACCAAACCCCACGTTTGTCTCCAGGCCGCCTGACAGTTCAGTTTAAATCACAACAATCTTTAATTTAATAATGAAATGATCTAAGGAAGTTGGGGAGAAAAATCAGCAGGTCTAGGACCTACTAGAAGTGTCAGCCCAGCACTTAATCAACTTGGCAGCAAGCCTGACCCAGCCAGGCTGGCAGCGGATAAACTGAGGAGCCTCAGGACATTGCATGGGGTGACCTGTGTCCCCATGGCTGGCTCCACTGGCTGTGGCACCTGGTCAATGCAGGTGAGGCAGGGCCTCTGCTCAGTCATGAGGCTCAGCTCATTTTGTATTTCAGAAAGGCAGCCAAGTGGGAAAGGAAGCAGCAAGTGGAAAGGTTGGCACTGGGATTATTCTGTCTCTCTGACATACACGGTTGGGCAGGAGTCTTTATTTTTTAAAAGCAAAGCAGAATTATCTCATTGGGGGACTACTTAAAAAGGTTGTAAAATGTTGATTTGAAAGACATTGTTGAAATCATGTCTCAGAAAGAAGGAAAAGGTTTAGGACGAATTCCTTTAAAGATGATGTTTTCTGGGGCAGTAGGGAGAACCTGAGAGCAAGGATCTAGGAAAGGGTTTCTCAACCTTGGCACTACTGACACTTTGTATTGGATAATTCCTTGTTGTGGGAGGCTGTCCTATGTAGTGTGGGATGTGTGGCCGCATCCCTGACTGCTACTCACTAGATGCCAGTAGCACTCCCCCAAGTTGTAGCAACCAAAAATGTCTCCGTAAGTTGTCACATGTCATCTGGGGGACAAATTTCCCCTGGTTGAAAACCACTGACCTGGGAGGATAGTCCCCTGACATTAGGAAAGGACACAGCTAAGCACTGCTAGTTTTTTGAGAGGAGGTTCTGATCCACTACTAACCACTACATGCTGCTTCCCTCTATAGTAGCAGTGTGCAGAGTTTGTAAACCCAGGAAGATTGTCTGGAAGATTAGACTACTGAGAATCTTTGTCTCGAGAAGAGTTATCATTTCAGATTTCCCAATGGAAGGGATTTAACCATCAGATCAACGATTGCCTGGGTAACCTTTAGACCTATCCAGAGATTCTAAACCTGCTTACCCATAAGTCACCCAGAAGGTCTTTGAGACCCAAGACCAAATTAGATCAGAATTTGTTCAGTATTTTATAAAAGCTCTTCTAATGGGGCAGCTACAGTTTAAGAATTGGCACACCCAGCCAGAGATTCTGTGATTCTCGTATTGCTGAACCAAGCATCATGTTCAGAAAAGTCCACTAAGTCAACCAATCAACCAATTAATCAGTCAACTAAATTGTGGTACTTTGGCCAGATGTGGCAGTAACATGCCAGCTACCAAACAGCAAGAATGTTTAAATAATATAAGGATTTATACACCTAAGAAAAGAGAGCAAGAGAAATAAATAAGAGAAAAAAGGAGAAAGAAAGAAAGAAAGAAAGAAAGAAAAAAGAAGGGAAGAGAAAAGAGAGAGAGAAGAAATTCCAGTAATAGGAGAACTGTCTGATTCGTTGCACTGAAACAACACCTTTGTAGATCTTACTGAAATTGAAATACCTGTTGTGGGTAGAAATAAAATCCTGACCCCTAAAGAAGAGGTTTATCTTTTGTGAGTGGGAAAAACTGAACCAGAGAGGTTGAGAAGTTGGTTCGGTGGTTTGTGCTGGTCAGTTTTTCAGTTTTCTGTAGCATATCAGCTCTCAAGTCATGAGGAGAGAGCTGGGGGAGGCAGGTGTAAAGGCACCTGTATGATGATGTGCGGAGCATGGCTTCAACAGGACCCACATACTAGATGAGGAACTACTTCCTTCATACTACCTTGAAGAACCTTCTCTAATGCACAAAATAATGCCCTTCAAATGATAGAGATGGTATGGGAAAGAAGTAATTTATCTGCTGAGTCTGATGGCAGTAGATTGCACAGGGTCTATATTAACGTATCATGAAGGATAATAAAAGCTCAAGCTGGTTCTGATAAACCCAGTGCCAACAAGAAGAAGCTTTTGATCTTCAGGCTAGAGATTTGTGTCAGGAGCTTCAGTATAATATGTTGTTGAATGCGAGGAGGGAGATTTGGGGAGAGGATAAACGGGAAGAACCCATGAAGTGGAGGGTAGAAATATCTCTTGCTAAAGCTAGATGTTGAGCTTAATTTCATGGTGTGGAAAAATAACCCACTGATCCAAGGCCAGCCCAAGGGGGCTGTGCATTGGGCTGAGCCAGGGAGGAGACCTGGATCCTGCTACTGCCTCTGTTTCCATTTATTCTGTGGCCTCAGTCAAGTAATTTTCTCTCTCTGGATTTTGTATCTCTTCTTGCATATAACAGTGGGGTGCTAGAGGAAACTATAATTCCAGAATTTTCTTCAGAGAGGAGCTTCTGAAAGTGATAAAGGGTGCTTGCTAATTGATTTAGTCCTATAAATTTTTTAACAATTTTATTCTACTATATATTATTGCTAAATAACTTCCCCAGAATTTAATTATTAAACTTTTCAAAAATAGTGAAAATCAATTATAGTACCCAATGCAATGTCTTGACTATAGAGGATATTAATAAATTTCTGTTGAATGATTGAATCTATGAATAAATAAATATAAGGCACTAAGAACATTGCCAATATGTCAAAGAATAAGACTAAAGCAAATTTGTAAGATTACTTGGGTCAAATGACATTCAGGCAATAGTTAGTAAATTGGCAAACATTTCTAAAAGTCCAAAGATGTTTTTCTAGAACGTAAGTCAATTTTTATATGTGTGAGAAATCCTCAGTTCTTCCATATCCTTTCTGATTTTCTGTCTAGTTGTTCTATCAATTGTTGAGAAAGAGATGTGGAAGCTTATAACTATAATTGTGAATTTATCTGTTTCTCCTTTCAGTTCTAACATTGCTCCACATATTTTGTACTGTATTCTCCAAATTCCATTGGAAAATAAACTTTTACTTACTAGAAATGAGATGGTTAGAAATAATTTGAAAAGCATCTTCAAGGGAATTAAACATTTAGAATTAGACGTTAAAAAAATGGATGCCTTTTAAGTTTATTTATTTTGAGAAAGAGAGAGAGAGAGACAGAAAGAGAGAGAGGATGAGTGAGGGAGGGGTAGAGAGAGAGAATCCCAAGCAGTCTCAGCACTGTCAGCACAGAACCGGATGTGGTGCTTGATCTCACGACTGTGAGATCATGACCTGAACTGAAATCAAGAGTCAGATACTTAACTGACTGAGTGACTAAGCACCCCAGAATTAAATATTTTTTAAGGTCACCAAAGGAGAAAAACAGAGAATTAGTGGCAACATTTAGTGATCAAAATTTGAAATGCATACTCAAGAATGAAAAGAAAATTAGAGAATTGGCCTCAGTGTTTCCAGAGTGAGAAGATCAGGAGTTGGACTGGATTAGAATGTCTGAATATCACTTTCAACACTAAGATTCTTTTATTTACTGAAATTTCCTCCAAAATTGCCTGGGACTCAATTAGATTGGATGAGTTAGATACTCTCAACAACAATGGCTGACTAGAGGTAGACATATCTTTAGAAGTCTATACCGTCTATCTAAGAATTTTGGAGTAACTTGTAGTTACAGAGTGATCACAGTGTATAAGCAATTATTACCAGTAGGTATGGGCTAGGAGAGGCCCAGGCTATTACTCTACAGTGAGTTTTAGTCCAGACTAGGGAAGGTGTGTGTATTTGTGTGTGGGGTAAATAAAATAAAACAGTGGCTCACTGAATTCTTCAGCAAATTTAGTAATTTAAGAGAAAAGCCATCATGATTTATGTGGAGAAAAATCAGGCTTTGAATGGCCCACTGGAGTTCTCTGAGATAATAGGCAAGAGCTCAGGTAAGGAGGATTCAAGTCAATATACTTTATTTAGACTTTCCAAAGTCTTTTGTGAAGCCACAAAAATGATGAGACTTCATGAGATTTGACTGACATTTTTTTCAAAAATAGAAACCTGGATTCCCATTTGACCTTCCATTACTCAGCACCTCACGTAGAGCAGGAAACATAGTAGTCACTCAATTAATATTTGTTGGATGACATTTAATTCTCACAACAACCTTCTGAGACAACTATGATTGTCATCTCTATTTTAGAAATGAAAGAATTGGTGGTTTAGAGAAGTTTTCTCTGCTAAGAATGGATACCAACATTCTCTCAGTCTCTCTTAGTAACCTATACCTTGAGCTTATCTTGATTTGCTTCCCAAACTATTCGTGCTCTGCTTGGCTCCTGAACTCAGGGTTTGCCTTCCTTTAATGGTCTTAGACTTGGTCTTCCAATCTCACCCTTATTTACTGCTCCTTCAGTGCTAAGTTGCCCTGGGCCAATCTGACTCCTGGGACCCAAAACTTGCTAAGGTGCTGTGGTATCAGTATTATTGTTCAAGCCCCTATTAATTCAATCAAATGACTGATTGGACCTCTCTGTGTGTCAGGTTTTATGCTAGGTGCTGGAGATAAACATGACAGTCTCTGCCCTTAGGGAATCTATTACAGAAGACCCTGGAATTGTGGGCACTTTCTGATAGGAAAATAAGGAAATAGGTAAGTAGAAAGGACTTTGGAAGAGAAATATAAACAGGAATGTTCACTCAAAGATGTTTCCTGACACAGAGTCTATTTAACATTCTTATACATGGGAAATAAAAGATATGCACAATGAAATAATCTGGTTTTCAGAAAGCTCCAACAACTTTCCAAGGAGTGAAATGTAAGCTGATGCAGATGTACTCTAAAAAGAGCCAGCAAGCTGTCCCAAAGGGCTGAAGGGAGCAAAGTGCACTGTAATATTGGTAAACACAAGTAAGTGAATTTAGAAAAATGCAATCTAGTCTGTTTATAGGATGATGGGATCTGAACTATCAGGGAGTCAAGTCAATAAATGCTTGTGATTCTACTATTTGGAATAAGGCATGTGCTGAACACTTCAGGTCATATGAAGATGATGGAGACATAGATCCTATTCTCAAATACTCTGGGAAATATTGAAAGGGATAAATGAAGGAAGTGGTATTTAAGATGAATCTTAAATTATGAGTGGGATTTGGATGAGTGAATATTTGTGAGGGAAAAAGAAAATTCCAGGTAGATGAAAGAGCATAAAGCACTACGGAAGAAAAACTTAGGGTATTGCCCTGAAATGGCAGAAGTTCCAATATGGCTGGTATGTAGGGGATATTAAAGAAAGTGGACGATTTGAAAAATATGATAGTAAATTAGGACTCTTAATTGCCTATCTTGGAAGCCTGTACAGGAAGAAAAGAGGGAAGACAACTGTTTTCGGCTCGGGACATTGAGGAGATGAGGATTGTACTTAGCCATAATGATTATAATAGAAAAAATGGAAACACTCTATCTGACAATAGAGGAATTATCTTATAAACATACATTGGATTATGATGTCATATTAAAAATTATCTAGGGGTACCTGGGTGGCTCAGTCAGTTAAGCGTCCAACTAAAGTCAGTTAAGTTCAGGTCATGATCTCATGGTTTGTGAGTTCGAGCCCCGCGTCGGGCTCTGTGCTGACAGCTCAGAGCCTGCAGCCTGCTTCAGATTCTGTGTCTCTCTCTGTCTCTGCCCCTCCCCGGCTCGTGCTCTGTCGTCTTTCTCTCAAAGATAAATAAATATTAAAAAACAAAATTAAAAAAATTATCTATACTTGGGGAAGCTCAGTTGGTTGAGCTTCTGACTTGGGCTCAGGCCATGATCTCATAGTTCATGGGTTTGAGCCCTGCCTGCATCAGTCTCTCTGCTGGCAGCACGAAGCCTTCTTTGGATCCTCTGTGCCCCTCTCTCTTTGCACCTCCCATGCTCACACTCTCTCTCTCTCTCTTTGTCTCAGTAAATAAATAAATAATTTCAAAAAATTATCTATACTCAAGGAGTTTAAAAAGACATGAGAAAAGGCACAAAATATGTTTAAATTAAAAAACCACGATGTTAAACTGTATTACAGCATGATTTCATTATAGTTAATATATATGTAGCTGATTTTTTTTCAATTGAGGTGTAGTTGACACACGTTATATTAGTTTCAGGTGTAGAACCTAGTGATTTGTCAAGTCTATGTATTATGCTATGCTCGCTGCAAGTGTAGCTGCCATCTGTCACCATACAACACTATTACAATACCATTGACTATGTTCCCCATGCTGTGCCTTTTATCCCTGTGACTTACTCATTTCATAATTAGGAGCCTATATCTGCTCCTCCCTTTCCCATTTTGCCCATTCCCCCACCTCTTTCCCCTCTGGCAACCATCAGTTTGTTTTCTGTATTTATGGGTCTGTTTCTGCTTTTTGTTTGTTTGTATAACTGATTTCTTAAACAGCATTGATACAAGATTATTTACAGCCCTTCCTCTGCCCTTCCCTGCTCCTTTGGAAAATTGATTTGCCCATCCTCACTCCTCTCGGGTCTGGTGAACTGCAGCCTCATCATACAGATCCATCTTTCCTGGGAGTTTCCTAGGAAAGGGGGTGGAGACCTACACAGTCCGTTCTTGCTCCAGAGGCAAAAGGGAGGGGAGGAAGAGGAGAGTTGTGAACCAGCGGTGGGTGGGGCTGAGGAGCTTGGGGAGCGGTAGCTGAGAAAGGACTCTGGATGGAGGGGGCGGGAGTCTGGGGAAACTGGGAAAGGGGAGTTTACCAAGTGTTCTTGTAGGTCACATATTGGGTATTCTTTAATGCTCTCCAGAGAAGCAAATGAAGATTGGAATTATTTTCAATTACTTTTGGTTTCTGGCTGCATAGGACCCAGATCTTATTTACATATATGCACCAAAACCAAACCAAACCAAACCAAACCAAAACAAAACAAAAACCAAACCAAAACCAAAACCAAAAAAACTGAAAAGAAAGAAACCAAAACATTAGAAGTGGTTAACTCTGCATTGGTGCGATTATTGGGCATTAACACTTTTATGTAGGTTTTGAATATATTAATGGGGGTGCATTATTGTTTAAAATATATAATATAACATATATGATATAAGTAGTTTCAATCGAGTGGTCTGGGCAGGCTGAACTGCAAAGGGTTAAGGAGTGAGTGGGGGTGATAAAGTGCAAGAAATATGGTGTGAATAGGAGAGACTTGGTCAAAAACTTAAAGAGGTGGGAAAACCCAAGACATTTTTGCAGAGAGGGGGCTTTTAGGATGGTGAGATCTGAATAGTTTGACAAATTAAACAGCAAATGCCCTGGGAGGGTATAGGTTTTGGAAACATTTTTGGTAATTTGCATGTCTTGGAGGCAAAGGAAATTTTATGGTTTGGTCTTCAATTAGCTATGAGGTGTTTATCACTTGGTCCAAATTATACTGGATGAGAACTAAGAGTAATTCCTTCAGCTGAGGCTTAACTGGCTCCAGTCTGGCTTTCCAAAAGTCCAAAGTTTAGGGCTGCAGTATTAAGAAAGATAAACTTTAAAGGACTCTGATTTTTAAAGGGGAATGTTGATTCAGGAATGCGAATTGAAATCTGCAAAATCACAGTTAAATCGGATGCAGATTTCTTTGTTAAATTCTGATATTCTCAAAGTTAGAGGAAGGTACATGATGAACAAAATTAGGTATATTTCTTATGAGAGATATTAATGGATTGGATGTGTTATGTCCACAGGTTGAATCTAAGTACACTCAAAAAAAGTGTGCATTAATTCTTAGACAATTGATTAAATAGATGCTAAGGGAAAATAAAGGTTTGAGGAACATCGTCCTCAATCTTCCTGGGTAGGTATCAAAAATGACAGTGATGATAGCATATCCCACGATGCTCTCTTGGAGGAAACATTAGGTAATTCTTAAGTCTTCAAATTCCCAGAGATGACTAATGTGGGGAGTTGGTGAAGCTGATGAATTATTTATTTTGGTCTGTGACAGGTGAAGACATACCTACAATACAGACTTAAATGGGAAAGGACTGTCAGATGGGTACCTAATTATAATTGTCTCAGACTTTCTTTATGAGTCTAGTGTCCATATTTGGAAGAGGTTATAAGACGGGAAAAGTGATGAATGCAGATTGCTGTGGTTATTAATGAAGCGTAATTGGAAAGAGATGTTAACTTGTCAAGAAGGTGTAAATGAAAAGACAAAAAGATCGATGCAGCATGAACAGCTAGGATGTGTGTATCAGGGCAAAGGAAGTAGGATGGCAGGGGAGGTAAGTCATGGAACAAGAGGATGATAAACCACTACCTTGATGGAGCTGGTGCTCAGAGAGGCACTGGTGAGTTCTGGGGCACAGCTGTCCCACCGTGTGTGAGCACAGGTCATAAATGGGAAAAGAGGAAATACTGGAGAGGAAAGTCATTCAGTGGCCACCATACAGAATGTGTTTGAAGGAATTCAAAACAGGGAAAAAGTATCAAGTTCAAGGAGAAGTTCAAAGGGATGCTAGAATGAGAAACACAGAGAAGGGAGAGGAAACAAATACATATTGAGTGTCTACTACAAAGCAAGCAGAAACTGTTGATGCCTCTACATTAACTCAGACTTTTTAATGTAGTTGCCTCCAACTTCCCTCTCAAAGTGCTAACTAGTTATAAAACAAGAAAATAATATACACAGATGGCATACTTGATGCTCACCTATGACGAGAGACTTCCATTTTTACTTTGTGAATTTCTACGCCATTTGAAGCTTTGTAAGTATATATTATGTTTTTAACAAGACAAAACCAGAAAAATTCTATCAGAATGCGGTTAGCTTCCATAGATAAGCCACCTGTGCCACAAAATAATCACTGTAACGGGGTGTATTCATGTTAAATAAAATGTATCAATAATTGGGGCTCCTGGGTGGCTCAGTCAGTTAAGTGTCTGACTTTGGCTCAGGTCATGAGCTCACAGGTTCATGAGTTTGAGCCCCACATTGGGCTCTGTGCTGACAGCTTGGAGCCTGCTTGGGTTTCTCTGCCTCGCTCTGTCTCTGACCCTCCTCCTCCCTCACTCTCTATCCCTCTCCCTTGAAATAAATAAACTTAAAGAAAAAGAAAATGTATCATTAATAGTTATAGAAATAATAATGTCTAATAAAAGGATATTACTGAGAATGTTACATATCAGTGTCACATTTTCCTTAGGTTAGGCTTAAAACCTAACCCCCAACCCCTAATAAACTATATAAAATAACCATAAACCAATCTATAAAGACGTATTAAGGTTTTAGAGGTTTTGATGACTGGTGTGGATGATATGAGCAGTCAGGGGCACTGAAACTTCCCACTCCTCCTTATTTACCACTAGTTATTTGACAGTTACCATAAAGGCCCCATGATTTGAATTCCCAAACATTTACCTATGGCCTTTTTCTATAATCCTTCTTTTAGTTTACTCAATTTAGTGTAGTTTGCTCTCAAATTTAGTGTACATAAGAATGACCATATGGGGTGGCATACAGGAAACCATGTATCCTTTAATTTATGGGTAATTCAAGGATTTTGCCCTTAATTTTTGTCTTACTTGCTGATTCTACAACCACCCTGTTCCTTTGTATGATATGAAAGTTGGCTCTACTTGAGAGAACTGTCAGAAACTTAATTGGCTATTCCCTATGTTGCCTGAAGAAAAGAATAGGGAAACTTTTGTGGCCCAAATACCCTTTCAACTTTCCCAAACTAGTGTATATTAAATGCTTATTTAGCCTGACCAGGAATCCTACCAAAGTACAGGTATCTGTCCTTTATATTTTCTAACAGAAGATAGAGTTCCATTATTAAGTAATCAGGCCTATTTATTGGTCAAAAACAAACAAGCATGACCATTGTAACTCTGAGAGAAATTAGAGAATTTGAGATGTAACCCATTGAGGAATCAAGTAGATTCCCAGAAAATGAGCGGTGACTTTCGCTAGAATGATTTCTGGCCCTTTCTGAGATGAGTGGGGGAACTAAATCGTTAAATGTGTGAGGTAAATGGTTAAATGAGGATGATCTGCCAGATGCATTCCTAACTTGAGGATGGGAGAGAAAGTGGTCAAATGGGATTGGATTAGGAGGCCAGGTGAGACTCAACGACGAGGCGGAGACGAGACGGAGACAGGGACCCCACGATGGTTGTGCAAATTGTGTTCTGCACAAGAGCCCTGGCTGGAGGAAGGGGGAAGGGGCAGGAGAGGAAAATCTGGCTTTGGGTCTTGGCAGGGGACTGTGTCTGCAGGGTTGGGGGTTGGAGCAGGGGCTGACCTTTCCCATATGCTGAGAGGCAAAAATTGGCCCGTGGTGAATGGGGAGGATATTTGCTACATGCATTAAACTTCACACAAGTTTAAGGGTCAGTTATTTAGATAACATATCCTGGTTGCAAAATGGCTGTGAGATGGCTAAACTTTTGTTAACTTACATTTTGTTTTCCACTCCGAATGCCTCCCTTCCTGTCCCTGTTGGAGAAGGGTGAGTAGCATTCAAGCAGGTACTCAGTTCCCTGAGACTTCCATAATGAGGGAAAAGCTGGAGCAGAGCAGGAAACCAAAAGTAACTATGGCTCTTCTGGCTTTTTTTTCTACAAAAAATATAAGCACTTAGGGGAAGGCGATTTGTAGGTACAGACATAATGTCTTGGTAACCCAAGAGGAGGTCACAGATTTCCTAGGGCTGTGGAAAGGAAAGAAAGAGAGAGAGAGACAGAGAGACAGAGAGACAGAGAGACAGGGGCAGTGAGAGAGGGAGGGAGAGAATTCCAAGCAGGCTCTGCACTGTCAGGGCAGAGCCCCATGTGGGGCTCAATCTCATGAACTGAACCAAACTGTGAGATCATGACCTGAGCCGAAATCAAGTCAGACACTTAACTGACTGAGACATCCAGGCACCCCTAAAATAACATAAAATGAAAAAACAAATTTACCTGAATATAAAACCCGAGATTTATATGTACTACTGGTGCCTTTAAGTGAATATATCAAAATGGCTATATCAGAGTCAGGGGTCTTGCCTCCTGTGTGCCAGGCATGTACTGTGTGAAGCATGTTCATACCTGTTCTTTCATGTAATCGTCACAACAGCACTGCATGGCAGATGTTGTGATCACCCCAGTTTACAGGTGAGATACCATGGCTCAAAG
Organism: Panthera leo; assembly: GCF_018350215.1. NCBI lineage: Eukaryota > Metazoa > Chordata > Mammalia > Carnivora > Felidae > Panthera > Panthera leo. Next base: position 66,213,908 of record NC_056687.1, read on the forward strand.
ACCCAGCAAGTAAGTAGAGGAGCAGGGATGCAAACCCAGGTACGTTTTACTTCCTGCATTATATACCTGGTATCAGTGACATGTACCCAAGCTCAGAGACAATGGGAATATACTAGAGTTCTCAAAGGTAAAAAAACAAAAACAGAGCTCAGTCCGCTATAGCACTGGGTCCATCTCATTACTGCAAACTGGGTATATAAACACACACACACTCATTCATGCATGTGAATTCCAGTTTTCCCAGCAAACAATTCCAAAATTCCCAGCCAAGTATGAGCAAAAGAACAGACACACTTTAGCATTTACTTTTTACAAAGTGTCTAATTTCTCAAAGACCAAGGTTTGACTTAAATATTTATATTCAAGGCTTTGGATACCTGGTATGCACCAGTTCACAGGACCATTTTACCTGGTTAGGGTCAGGATCAACTTCATCCCAGTTGTGAGTGACATGGCCTTGGTCAATGGACTCAAAGGGCTTGTGGGAAACTGAAGGTAGAATCCGATACAGCCAGCTGGGGGGGAAACAAGGACACATAAGCCTTAGGGTGGTGTTATTAGGGATACACAGACTGGCTCAGGAAGTACCATCAGGAAGATGCTCAAGTCAACAACGATCTGTGGGCTTTAATGTGAGAAACAATGACACAGCATCACTTCTTAATAGCCACTGCTGCCCATAACCCTGGCCTCTTCCCACCTTTCCACTCTGCCCATTACTCTTCAAATTGAGCCTCTGGCTCTTGGTTGTTCCCATACTGACAAAAAAATAAAGAATTGTCTTTTCCAATGACAACTATTAAGGAAGGGGAAGTATCTTGAGGGATATCTGTACAGGAAAATCCATAGAAAAGCATTAGTATATATACGTCATTGGACACTATTTCTTATTCTGGAAGGTGAGGACAATGAATCCTACATAGACCAAGAGAATATAGAGTGTTTCTTTGTTATTTTTGAAATATAAATTTTTTCTTTAAAATTATAAAAGCAATACAGGACTACGGTAGAAATAATTCAAGAAATTCAAAAGTCCCTAAGGGTAAATGGCTCTTCCAATTTCTCCTCCAGTTTCTTCAGGGCCAATTATCAGAAGCATCAGAGCCTAACAATGTTCTTATATATTCTCTCAGATATTACCAGTGCATATATAAACAAAATTGCCAAATCACTGTACCACTTTATTCTCACAACAATACTGTGTGAGTGACTGATGGCTCGTGTCTTCACAAATAGGAGACATTATTAAAAATGATTTTGGCCCTATAGGCAAAAAATAGTATTTCATTTTTATTTTGTATTTCCTTTATTATGAGTAAGGTCAAGAATCTGTATGTTTATTGGTTCTTTGTAATTTTTCTATGAATTACTTGTACAAGTCATTTACCATTTTTTAAATTGGGTTATGTATCTTTTTGATACTAATTTGTAAGAGGTTTAGGACATTAACACTCTGTACTCCAAAATTATAAGATGATCTGTCCATATAGTCTTACAGTTAGTAATTTCTTTCTTTCTTTCTTTCTTTCTTTCTTTCTTTCTTTCTTTCTTTCTTTCTCCTTTTCAAGTTTTGTTATCTGTGTATGTCAAGGTCTGAGCCAAAGATCTCCGTGCCAGGACCCAGATCTCAGGCTTCAGGAAGAGAAGATGCAGGAATCCTGAAGAGCACCAGAAGAAGAACCATCCAGAAGTTGCGAGGGACACTGGAACTTGCTAAGTGGGACCCAAGTCCTTTCAGAGACCATTACTCTGGCAGTGTACAGAACAAAAAGGAACACTACTTCTGACAATGGGAGACTAGACCTGCTTAAACAGCCTCTGGCCCCTTAAACCCTAGGACAGTCTACTTCAAGGGGTGGAGTTTGCCTGGCCCTACACTGAACCATTTGGGAGATAAAAGGGCTAGATTGTCCAGGTTCCATTTGATTCCTCCAGTTCTAAATGATGTGACCTCTCACCTTGGACTTTATCCTTATGAATAAACCAAGCCTCTGTAGTTTCTAGTAGTTAAGGGCATGCATACATATCTAAGAAACAACTGTGTGACCCTGGGCTAGTTATGTTTCTCATCCTTATCTCCTAGGATTATTGTGAGGATTCAGAGTTTATGTATTTAGAGTGCCTGGAACATAGTAAGTTCTCACTTACTAAATGTGTGTTGAATTGTCTGCCTACCCCTAATCATCTGGGTTTTTAAGATGGTCCAGATTTTCCACATTCTCTGTCCTGACTCTCCCCTCATTACCTGAGGGATCAGCTAACAACCTGATAAAAAGTAACCCTTGATAGGTATAATCTCTGAGAGTTTTGTGAGGCCCTCTACTCTGTGATTTAAATGAGAAGTGACTCACTGTAAGAATTCCAGGCTTACCTGGTTCTATCTTTCCACTGGGGATTTTGAGCATTTTCACAAAAATTATTGTGGATACTTTTGGAGAGTTCTAAACAGATGGGTGAGCCATGCCTAGTGTCCCTTGTTTTTTAGCTGTTTATAAAACTCCCCAGGCAGCACTACATTACCCTGGACGGAGATTTAATTCTGATTCAAGGAATGGTGCCAGCTTCTTAATGAAATGCCAACAGCTCCTTTTCAGCCTCCTGGAACAGAGCTAAGCTCCTGCTGGCTGAAGGTATCACTGAATAATGGGGGTAGGCAGCAGAATCTGGAGTCCAGGTGTCCCATTATTGAATGGCCATAAAGTCAAGAACATAGTCATGGAGGCTAGGTTGTCATAAATTAAAATGAACAGGAGTTGTCAGTGTTCCTTCCTTACCTTGACTGGAATTGCAGAGACAGAGAGAGAGAGAGAGAGGTGATTAAACGATAATAGAATTAACCCCTGAGTTTTGACAAGTATGGGAAACGATCTCTTCTTCCCTCCATGCACATATCTGCCAAGACAGAAGCAGTATTGTTATGGATGCCATAGCTCACACTCAGTTCTCTAACAGCCTCCTAGGGGTACCCTGTATTGAAGGGAGAAATACTACTATGCTGACAGTAATGGTGATTGGAATAATTAATGTTAATTGAGCACTCACCATGTGCCAGGCAATGTGCTAAGTACTTTATATGCACTCTTTCCTTTAATCCTCACCACAACTATGAAATAGGTACTATCGTCATCTCTTTGACAAATGAGGAACCATAGGCTCTGAGGGGGGTAGATGACTTGCTCAAGGTCACACAGCTTAAAGGAGAAGGAGGCATGATTTAAACTCAGGGGACCTGACTCCAGAGTGGGCATAATTAACCACTAAAGACAACAACCTATCGTTCGTGTGGTCCATTGTGCTGTCGTAGTCACTACCTCATTTGCTCCCTAGGAGGAGACTGTGGAGGTAAAGCCAGTCCCATCCACTAAGCAGTACCAGACCAACTGCCCTCCTCCCCAAGTCTCCAAAATTAGGAGCACTCCTCTCCACAGATGCCCTAGCCTGACATTCCTATAGTTTGACACTACTTGTTTAAGTACGACACTTACTGCCTCCCCAAACCACAACATCTATTGCGTTCAACCTGCCCCATAGGAGTAAATCAAGGGAGTGAGTTCATTGACCTGGCTTGTGGGATTAGAGGAAGCATGCAACATGACACATTTTGCTAATGAATGTGCTGGTTTCCAGCAAAGGCAAATTCCAAAGAGTAAAAACCTTATTAATTCAAACCACAAGAGGCCATAATAGATGACCTTTCAACTGCCCGAGGTTAGTTATCCAATATTTTCATGCAAAGAAATAATATTTCTAGTCAGCTGAAGAAGATATTACACTGAATCATCTGTAAGTTTGAGTTACTCATTATTTAAAAACAAACAAACAACAAATCAAAATTAAAAATTCAACTGGAAAACCCTTTGGGGAAGGCCAGTTTACTGGGGACATTTTCTTTTCTTTAAAAAAAATTTTTTTTAGCTTACTTATTTTTGAGAGAGAGAGAGAGAGAGAGAGAGAGAGAGCACATGAATGGGGGAGGGGCACAAAAAGAAGGAGACACAGAATCTGAAGCAGGCTCCAGGCTCTGAACTGTCAGCACAGAGCCTGACGTGGGGCTTGAACCCGTGAACCGCGAGATCATGACCTGAGCCAAAGTCGTATGCTCAACCAGCTTAGCCACCCATGCACCTACTGGGGACATTTTCCTTTGGAGACAAGTGATAATTTGTAAATGGAGCTGGACATGTGTGTTTTCCAAGACTCTGTGCAGCTGCTTCCTTACTTTTTTCCAACAGTGACTTGATCCTAGCTGGAGACAAGGCCTCCCCTCACAATTACCCAGAGTACAGCCTGTGAAAAGCAGAATCTTCGGCAGCCCTGGGAAGCGATGGCCCAGATGTAGGAGCCAGCACTAAGTACTAGTCATAAATCCCACAGTCTTCAGGTCAGAATTAATCTAATCCTGTACCTTCTCTTATTTGTGCTCCGTGGACAAGTGAAAGCCGATCCTGAGAGCTGCTCAGCATACAGGTTATAAGGGCAGACTTGAGGATTGTTCTAAAACAAAGGAGGCAATAAACAACATCACTCCAATCAGAAAAGCATCTCACCTTCCTGCAAACAATTCAGTGGGGGAATTCTGTCCTGGATGAGGATGCTCTGGTCCACTGCACAAGACCATCTTCAACCCATATATACTTTTTATAACAACTGTTTAGGTGACTTTCCTCATGTTTAGAAAAGCAATACATATGTAATACAGAACATTTATAAAATATAACCCATGATCTCACCATCCAGAAATAACCCAATGTTGTCACACTGGTACATTTCCTTCCATTCTTATCCTCCAAAATAAGGATCCAATGATGGATGATGTGTGTAGTCCTATAATGATCACGAAATTTTTTTTTTTTTGGAAGAAACACTATATCATGAGCAATTTTTTCATGCCATAAAATATTCTTTAAAATTTTTGAAAATATTTTGTTTGCCATACTTTTGTTATTGTAACCAACACTAGTGTAAACATCTTTGTGGATCCATTTTTTAGGACTGATTATTTTCTCATCATTGTCATAACTCATGCCATTTAAGAGAACTATAAGGAAGTCCTCTTAACCTTGAGCCTAGGGGATCCTCCTGAAAGTCTTACAGTTAGTCTTGCTATTTCAGATTGGGTGCTTTGCCATAGGTAACCACCATCCCACTTTAATCTTTGTATTGGCATTGTTGTGTATCCCAAGTATCTTAATGAGTTGTGAAACTCCTAGACAGTTCCCAGGAACAATGGTGAGTAGATGCACTTTGGCCTGAGGGCTGGTTATTCATTCCTACAAATCAGAGCTCTCTAAGCTGATATTCTATTCATCCATACCTGTCCTTCTGGCAGCGCACCTGGGCAGCGAGGGTCCTCTGAGGCACATTCATTCCCGAATCCAGAAATGTACTGCATATGACAAAGATACGAAGGCTGTCATTAAAGTATTTAAAGAGCATTTCACAACATTGATAGTCTAATGAAGGTAAGAATTTCTATAAGGACATGTGTTTGTGTATGATGTTCCATATGTAATATGTTTGCTATGTCTTGGCATGTGAACCATCTAGGAAAGAAAATATGCTCTGTGTGAATTTTTAAGACCACCAATTAGGGACACCTGGGTGGCTCAGTTGGTTGAGCGCCCGACTTCGGCTCAGGTCATGATCTCGAGGTCTGTGAGTTTGAGCTCCGTGTCAGGCTCTGTGCTGACAGTTCAGAGCCTGCAGCCTATTTCAGATTCTGTGTTTCCCTCTCTCTCTGCCCCTCCCCCCACTCATGCTCTGTCTCTCTGTCTCTCTCTCTCTCTGTCAAAAATAAAATAAACATTAAAAATTTTTTTTAAATTAAAAAAAAAGACCACCAATTAATTGGGAGAAGACTCCTGAATATTGCATAGACTTTCCACCCTTAGCTATACTTAGTTGATTTGTGGGTTTGTTCTTAATTATTCCACCCCAAGAACAGGTTTTTTAATTATCTTTCCGCCAGGGAGTTCTGGAGAAAGGAGATAACTAGGCATCACCTCAACTCCAGATTAGTAGGATCTTGCTGGGCCTAGACTGCAACCTCCCTGTGTGTGGAGCTCCATTCCCCTCCATGCTCTGAAACAAGCAACTAAAAATAGGCATGTGGATCCAGTCTACAGCAGAACGCTTGAGGGAAAGATCTCCAAACTAGCCTTGCTGAGAGGCAGAAGCCTATATTTTCTGATTCATCTATGGAACACTTGTGTACATATTTGTATTTTTGTGGATACATGGAACCAAAATCTGGAGATATAGGTGGCTTTCACAAGTGCCAGACCAGAGTCTGTCCACAGTGGTACAATGGAGTCTATTTGATTGCTGGCTGTTTCCTTTATACCTAGAGGGAAAAAAAGTTAAAGACTTTCTCAACAAAGTAAAGTATGGGAGCCCCTGAAATTTATTCTTACAGCACTTAGCATACCTGTGAGCTCTTGTTCACTGTCTGGCTTCTCTGCAAGTTGGTAAGCCCCATGAAATCTGTAGCAGTCTTGTTCGCCTGGATGTGCCCTGTGCCTGATTTACCAGAGGGTACTCAATAGATACCTATTGTTTGATTTAGCCTTTCACTTAAAGCCTATTCTGAGTGTATGTATGCTGCTGTAGGTGGGGTTTCTCTAACTCAAATATTTAAAAATGGCTATTTTCTGCCCATAGTTGTTCCTAATAAAACGGACTTAATTTTAGCTCTGGATAATGAAAGTGCAGCCTTGCTCTCGGAGTGAAATGCCACCATCTGAGCACATGTCTTTAAAAGATATAAGAAGGATGCTAGTGGGTGGAGGGTGAGCCCTCCAGAGTTCTCAGCAGCATGGAGACGGATGAGCTGAATGCAATATGCCTGGATGTGTGAGCAACGATCAGGCCAATAACTGCTATATTTGGAAGGAATATCAAATGTGAAATGTTATGACCTAGAAAGCAATGGAAGTGAAATTATTCTTTTTGCCTTCAGACACAATTTTTTTTTTTTTGTACTTTGGAAAATCTATCAGCACTAAAAACACTGAGTTATATTATACACAGATAGGTTAACTGCAGCGACATGCAGTTTGGACTGATTTCTTTGGGGAAATGGTAGAGCATTGCGACTCTCCACTGAGTACAATTTTCTTCTCTCAGAATGGGCCTCACGCTCACTGTCAACAGGAATGAATTGGAGTTGCTGAGAAATGGTAATGACCCCAAATTATCTTCAATTCCGTGGAATGGAATTTTAGACCAATCTGTGACTGAAGCAAGCCATTGAGCATGACAGCGCCCTTACTTTCTTTGTTCAACTGCCACATTGTTTCTCTCTGCAAGAGAGGCCGGGGAGTTTTAAGTGTTGAGGCATACAGCTGAACCTTCTCCAGTCATGGGCGGGTTTACTTATTAACCTTCCCCATTCTTTGCAACTGCTGGTCTCAGAACAGAGTCCAGGGTTCTATGTATTTTTGGCACAAGGGAAAAGAGACTTAGTATATGTAGTTCTGAAGCATTTGCTTCTGACTGCTTTAAAAAATAGAAAAGAAAGTAGAAAGAACAGCTGGTGGTTTGGAAGGGAGCCACCCAGCTCTGAGAGAGGTGTGAGTTCTGAGCCTGTTTCTGCATCTTAGCTGTGGTGCATTGGCTGACGAGGAGGCGGAAAATGCTGACTCACTCTCCAGTCAGTCGGTTTTCCTAATCCTCGGAGAGAAGAATTTACAGATGAGTTTATTAGAGCTTTCAAATGCCATGTCCCTTACTGCCGAAGGTATCTGACTTGAGGAAGCAGTATTCAGCAGGTGCTTTCCCAAGCTGCTGAGATCAAGGGCAGAATCTGAACTCTGCTTATATCAGCTGTGAAAATCCAAGTGTGCAACTCCAGCTGCTTCAGTGACTATGTACAAATATTCCTTATGCAAGAAGAAAAGAAAATCTAACATTAAGCAAGTGAGTTTGTATGTTTTCTTCAGTCCAGATTTCTGAATAACTTGATCCAACATAAAAAAATGATCTCACTTTTCTCCAAGAGAATGATATGAATCCTTTCTAAACAAAAGAACAAATTAGCGAGCTCCATATAACTTCAGTTGTCTGGCAGCTGCCTACCATACCGCTTTTTAATCCTTGCCTGGTCCCTGGGATGTACTCTGTGTCAGAGTAGGCTTATGAGGTGTTTTCTCCCAACTCTGATTCTGGGTAATGCCCTGATGGGACGGGCAGATGGTGCACCTCACTGCCTTTCACTGAGCATAAAGGAAGGAGAGAGAAGTCAGGGTGGAGATGGAACGATAGCTACCTTGTTCCTGTGGCAAGAGTCCAGTATTTCTAATGAACTGTGCTGGGAACAGAGAAAGGAGATTGTTGGGAACTTGCAGGTTATTGTGGTAGAGCTGAATAATGACCTTCAATGATATCCATGTCTGAATCCCTGGGAACTTCCTACACTCAAAGAGACTTTGAGGATGTGAGTGAAGTACGAATCTTGAGATGAGGGATTATCCTGGATGATTTGGGTGCGCCCCAAATGTAATCACAAGTGCCTTAGTACAGGGAGGTGGAGGGATATACAGCTACAGAAGAGGAAAAGGCAGTGCAGTGACAGGCAGAGGCTGGAGTGATGTGCTTTGAAGATGGAGACTCAATCACGGAATGCAGGCAGCTTGGGGAAGCTTGAGTTTAGCCCTGGGAAACTGATTTCACAGTTCTGACTTCCAGAACGGTAGGAGAATAAATATGTGTGGTTTTAAGCCACTAGATTTGTGGTAATTTGTTACAACAGAAACAGGAAACAAATACAATCACAATATTAGTGGGACCCATCTCTGGCTAATCATTAGAATCACCTCCAGAAATTTATCAAACACACACCCACACCTAGTGAATGAAAATATTTGGTAGTGGGGCCCAAAATCTGGATATTGAACAGCTCTTCATTTTAGAAATGAGGAAATCAAGACTTGTAGAAGTGAAGGGACTTAAGAATGTGGAATAGTCTGTTTGAAATTTAACCTTATTATTTTCTCTTTTGAATTTTCTTCCCCCAGTTGTGCTGCTTTTACATAAATGTGATTTCTTTTAGGCTTTGTGTTGATATATCTGTTAAAATGAAGACATAAAAGCTGAGAAGTATATTTTTTAACTTATGTAATGTTTATTCATTAGAATGATGCAATCTGGTTTTCTGTGTTTGGATTCCTGATCTCTAGAGCTAACCTTTGCTCGTGCAGATTAGACAGCAGGCAGGGAAGAAAGCCTTTGAAATTGAGAACAAAGACCAGCATGCAATTTACATTGGTCTGCTGGTGCTGTGCATAATAAGTTGCTAAAAATTTCAGCAGGATAGGATTTTAGATATAATTTATTTATAAATGGTAAGGATGTTTCCAGCCCCTGCTGAACTCTCCCATAGGATTTTCATCAGGAAACAAAGTTCTTAGGCACTCTCCCTTTCCCAGAACTTCAGCTGCCACCATTGATAGAATGACCTCCTGTATCTATTAACCTGGCCCTACCCCCTCCCCTGAGATCCAGATCCATACATCCCACTGCCTCCTGGGTATGTCAACTTGGCTGTCCCTGCAGCAGCTCAAATTTAGCTGAAACTCTCTTGGCTCCCAGAATATGCTGGGCTGTCTGTGTATGCCGTGCCTTTGCACTTGTTTTTTCTCTGCCCCCCACCTCTTTTCATTTAGCCAATTTCTACTTCTCTCTTATGACTCAGCTGAGGAACAGCCTTCTTCAAGAAGTTTCTCTTGACCCCACCTAGCCCAGACTCGGTTCCTTTACAGTATCAACCTGTGGCATCAGTACTAACACATAATATTTGCTGAATGCAAGAGAGTTCTTTCTCAGCATTTCTGAATCTTGGTCACACATGAAGGTAAAGAAACAAACGTTTACTTCAGTGTTGTGTGTTTTCAGGATCCCTATCAACTGGGGCGATGTTTGATTCTTCAAACTCAGCATCAGTTGAAGGGCATTAGGAAAGTGTTCAAATTCTGCATTCCTGAAAGAAGCCCGGAGTGTGGCTCACCTGACTTGAGTCAAGTTCTGGAAAGTTCTCCTCAGTTCCACATGCATGTGTTGGGCACTGATATAGCCCAGGCTGGACACTAGGTGTGGTTTTAGACACTGGGAAAACAGTCCCCTTCCCTGGACTTAAGGCACACGGTCCAGTAGATGTCACTAAATCTCCTTTTGGAACTTGGGATTTGGATTCCGACAAACCAGGTTCTGATCTAGTCTCTGTCACCTATAAGCAGTGACCTTGGGCAAGTCACTTAATCTCTCCAAACTTTCTTTTCCTTTCTGGTTAAATAGAAACAAGAGCGCCTACATCTCAGATCTATTTTGAGGATTACAATATGAGTTAATTCATTAATAGCACATAACCCACACATATTTTTCAATTGCACATTAAATAATAAAAAGGAATTACTTCCTAGAGGAATTGCTAGGGCTTCTATTGGCCAAGGGCCAATTTGTGGATCCTCAAAATAACTGAATAGATACGGCAGATCTAATTGGTTGGCTGGAGGCAGTCCAGGAAGCTGTAGCAACAGGAAGATATCAGGGAGTAGGGGCTGGGAAGCAGGCAGTGAGATATGTGTCTGCCCATGGTCGTTGGGGGGCGGGGGGCGGGGAGCCCTTATGATGTCTACAGATTCCCAAGACAATATTTGAAATGAACAAAGGCAAAAAATGGACAATGAAGGCTTCATCTCTTTTCTTTACCACCTTTCCATCAACACCCCCAGCTCCAGCCATGCCTGCGGACACCATGGCAAAACCTCTGAACACAGGGGTTTAAAACATGGCCTCTCTAGATCCTTCCTGACTCTGACACTCTGGGGTTCTCAGAAGCTTCCATAAATTCTGGCTGAAGAAGCCACAGCAAACTTGGCAGATAGTCTCTTACCTTCAACTCGGCCATTTTCCCTCTGCTGCAGGTGGGATGACTTCAGGAAACACAGGCCCAGAGAGGGTATGAAGCTAAAATGCTTCTGTTTCTCCTCCAATCCACCCTCTGAATGTTATTCCCACCACTTCACCGTGCTCACTGGTTAGCAGGCGGCTCAAACCAGCCACAAAAATTGCCTAACTGATCAACTAGGGAGAAAGTCCAGCATGCTTGTTTTCAAACTGCTTACGCAATTGTCTTTGGTTTTCACTAAATCTAGGCTGTTTCTGGAAGAGTTTGCAGAGCCTATCTCCTCTCCAGCCGAGGTAAAGATTAGCCAATTATGTGTCCCAGTGAAAAGAAGGAGGCTTATTACTGAAGACAGAGAATGGAAAGCTCTCTGGGAAAGGAACCGTGGTAGTTAAGGCATGCTGTGTGCGGCAGAGGCTTCTCTCCTCAGTCCTGACTCAGGCCTGGAAAGAACAGGGCAGGGTATTCATTCTCTGCTGGGCAGTGACAAAATGAATTGTGCTCTGGCACAGGTGTTTACACACAGCTGCTTGAAACAGGGACTGAGTCTGGACAGCTGTCCAGAGGTGCCTCCAAGGGATGAGCTGGGTGAACTGTCCAGAGTCTGAAGTGCTTCACTTAAAGCAAACGGAGATGTTTGCTATTGTTCCTTTCATTTCTTAAATATATTTAGTGGTTTTTAAAAATAAATTCTTTAAAAATCTTGTTTTCTAATACCTTTATCCTTCTAAAAGCAGACCAAGAAATTACTTTCCAGCCACCTTTTCCATGACTCCCTTGCCCTTCATCTTGGCTATTCTCCTTAGCCATGGTTAGATATCCACTTTGTGGCTAATTGTACTCAGGAAGAAAGAAACTATATATCGAGTGCCTGTTCATGCCAGGTTTTTCCATAGAAATTATCTCATTTAATTTCACAAGAACAGTCTTGTAAACTAGGCTTTATCATCACAAACTTAAGTGCAACAGACCAGGCAGGAAATGTAGGCTAGGTGGTATTTCAAGATAAGACTTCTAAATGAAGCTCCAATTTTTAAACACTGGAAACTAGAACAAACATGCGAATGAATGAATGAATGAATGACTAGATAAAACCATTGTGGTAGATTGCAAAAATGTCCATAATTTTCTCCCATCCTTGTATGCATGCTCTTTTGTAATGTTGGACTTTGCTGCTCTTCACATAAAGAGATGTAGTCTTTTTCTTACCTCCTTGAATCTTACTTTGGTTAATAGCAAGCACAACACAAGCAGGGGCATGAATAGTGCCTGTGCCTTAGGATTTGTCCATTTCTTACTACTTGAAATTACCATGCAGAGAAGCTGGGCCAATCTCCTTGAGAATGAGAAACCACATGAAGAGAGAAGTTAGTCCAGCACCAACTGCCGGACATGTTGAATGATGCAGTCTGGCTGTCATATAACTGGAGACACATGAATGATCCCAGGTGAAAATGGCAGAAGAACCCCCAGCAAGACCTAGTCCAAATTGCTGACTCACAGAATTGTGGGAAAATAGAATGGTGTATTTTATGGTATTTAATGGGGTGGTTTGGTGAGATAACTGATACACTGATATAAAAAACATACACGCAGATTTGAAAAGGTCATGGGCCATCAGCTTAGACCCTCTGCTCTATATTAAATGGGTCTAAGTTACCGCCAGAGGTCCCTAGGCTCCAACATACTGCAGTAGCAGCAGATGATTTGCCTGTGTATGAGGTGTTAGCACAGAGAGGGCCAGAAAAAAATGACAGGTTGGTAGCAAACCAACCTGTGTGGATTGATGCCTGAGTTCCAGACAGTTATAGGACATCTCAGCATATGTCAGCATAGACAGATGACACTGTGGTATTACATAAGCTTGCTTCCCTGGAATTTATATACAAACCCTGGAGGAAGTGGTATGTGTTGGGGGAGGCCCTGGTTTTACTGAGGCTAAGTTTTTGTTATTCCTGCAGTATGCAGACTCAAAATCAAAAATAAATTCCAGAAAAAATATTTCTTACATCTGAGTTTATGAGTACTTTGAGTCTACAATCTATCTATCCTGGAAGTGAGTCTTTGGTGGTTAGAGGGAAAAAATGAATGGGAGTCAATAAAAGACAAGGGAAAAGCTTTACTGCTTTATTTTTCCATAGGCTTCCTATGTTCTTTCCATTGAATCAGCTTTGAAGGCAAATTCAAGAAGCGTTTAAACTCTTTCCTAGGGTGTAGGAGATTTCTACAAAAGAGAAAGAGTAGGAAAGTGGTCACAGATCCTTGACTGGATGAAAATTACTTTCAGGAGCTTGAAAATATTTGAAATTGAATAACCTATCACCAAACTTTATGGATTTCTCCTGACTTAACTGTATTTCTTTTTTGTTTTTATAAATGTGATTCCATAAAACAAGTATTTGCTTTGTATAACTATGTGCCAGGCACTGTGCTTTATACACACAAGGGATAGGAGAATAAATAAAACTCAGCAACAGCTCTGATTTGAGGTCTGATGGTTTTCCACTTTAATTAATGTAATCACACACTCATTTCTTTATCTTACGATTATTGAGGACCTGCTATGTGCCAGATTGTGTGAGATGTAGGGGACACAAAGATGACTAACTCAGTCCTGTTCTCTACTAGTGCAGCATACTGGAGAAGGCTATTACAACAGAGAACCGTATCTGCTGTGACAGAGACGAGCCCAGGGTGCTACAGGAGGGATTGAAGGGCACCTAGTCCTGAGCAGGAGGGCAGGGAAGGCTTCCCAAAGGAGGCGATAACTGAGCCAAGCTTCACAGGATGAGTTGGATAGGGCATTGAGCAGAGGAAAGAGCGTGTGCAAACACAGAACAGTGGAAGGGCAGTGCATTCAAAGTGCTGTGTTTAGGGCAGAGTGGAGGGGTCTAGTGAGGGAAGACCGGGAAGGGAAAGTTTGGCAGACATCTGAAGCAGGGATTGAGGGATGCCATCTGGGCAGGTGTCAAAAAGACACCCAGTGGAGGGAGAAGTTTGTGTAGGGACAAGGCAAACACACACTGGATCAGAACAGAGTCACGCTGTCAAAGTTGTGAGCAACAAGAACAAAGATGCTAAAAACCAGCAGAGGATAGATTCGGTGAAACAATACAGGGAACGCGTGAGGGGGAGAATTTGCAAAGGACCAGGAAGTGGAGACAGCAGGTATCTGCTTCTCCCAGATTCTAGTAGAAATTAGGTTTACCCTCTGCAGAAGCTTCAGAAGAAAAGTCAGAGGAGTTCCAGATTCACACCACCAGATTGTGGAGAGTAGGACCAAAACCACGTGTAGGTAAGTGATGAAACCTCCAGCCTCCTTCTTCCACTGCACTTCCTGAGAATGCTATCAGGAAACGTTTCACCCTCCAGATAGGAGACTGGAAAGATTCTTCTCTAGGACAGTAATCCATACATACTGGATATTTTGATAAATATTAAATATAAAAGGTAAAGTCTTTCCAGAAATGCTTCTTTTAATAAGTGGATGCCTCCCCCATTAGTTCGTATATCCACGAATTAGTAAATCTCATTTATAGTTCTTATTTCCAGAATAAGACATGATTCAACATAATTTAATCCTACTTTTTGGTTTTAAGACATGTTAAGAAAATTCATTCACATAGATAAGTAGATATGAATGGAAGGAATTTTATTACCTCACTTCTCCTTCTGAATCAAATATCAAAAATCACATAGCAATCTATCATAAACATCATTTTTAGTAACCTATCAACAACTCAGGTTCTCCTTTAATTTTTTTGCAAGGAAATAATTGGGAATCTGATTGGAAAAGGCTTGGTTACCCAGCTATTGGAATCAATGACTTTAATTAAATGTTACCTTTTCACTTAGATGTGCCTTTTCTAAGTCATTTTACTTAGAAAGGGTTGAGAAAATAAATGTTAATTTTATATTCCTTTGCCTGTATAATTATTTTTCACAAAAATGTTATTTTGATATTTTGATAGACCAAGCAAGAAGACTTGCCATGAAGAAATGTGCCATAGCCTTGGTTATTTCTTACCAAAACTCTCTTCGCTGTGTTCTCAGGAACTCAGGAACCGCTTCCTTTAGAGGTCTGCATTTTTTTTTTTTTTTAATAATTGTGTGAGTGGAAAAAAGTCCTTAAATAAAACTAATATTAAAATTGTCCTTTTATTGGCATCCTAAGACATTTACACCCTGGGCCAATATACCACATTCCTACATAAGCAAGATTCCTTTTCCACTGTGGGAAAAGGACAATTGTGAAAGAAAGCACAGGTGGGAAGTAAGAACTAGCACTGAGCTGCATTCACAAGAAGAACAATTTTAACATACATAATGGAGATGGATGACCTGGAAAATGATTCCCCTAAAACTGTGTGTGTCCATGCACCTCTTGGAGGGGACATGTGTACCCATCCCAGTTGGAAGACCACAGATCCACACTGAGAAAGTGGCAAACATTTCATCCTGGGAGCTGGGGTAGTGTTACAGGGTAATGTGAAGGAGTGTGACAGGTCTGGAGAGCAATCACCCCAGGATGGAGTTAGAGAAGTTACAGTTAGAGGGTCTCCAAAAAAAAAGATGGAATTGATAAATGTACTTGCTGGTACTGAGCAAGATTTTATGTCTTTGTTGGAATGCAGGGGTTTCATCCTTCACCAATACTTACTGATGACCTTGGTAAGGCTTAGTGATTAGCCAGCTGAGAAAACAAATGTGGTACAAGTGAGGGACCGTGTATGAGATGGCAAGGCATCTTATTAGAAATAAATACACCTGGAATGCAGAACATGGTGGTAGTAAAAATGACAGTAGTACATTAAAAACAAACATCTCCTGTTTTGCCAATAGAGAATGGGACAATCATGTCATGATTGCTGTGGCATGTATCACCTTGAGAGGGAAGAGTGGCTCAGCTCATGAAGGCGAAATCATTTAAGGAAGCCCAAGATGAACTTTGATGAACTATATAATGGTGCCATTAAGTACATTCCGCATATTCTCTATGATAGGAGTTTATTATCTTTCTCAGAGTGTGGATCCCAGGCCACTCACTGCAGAATCACCTGGTTTGTCTGTTAAAAATACAAAATCCTGGCTCTATCCTATATACATAGAATTGGGCAAGGAGAGGGGGGCTGATAAAATCCCAGAATCTGCATTTTTAAGCACTTCAGAGGATTTTTATGCACATTTGAGTCTGAAAGCCACTGCTTTAAGTCCTTAAATGGAGGTACTAATAGTAACTGGAAGTCGGACCCCCTTCCTACTCTATGGAGCAGCCCTGGTAGGCTTCAGCTCCAATTTTGCATCAGGCAAACATACTGTGGAATATTTGAGGCTCAGGGTTCTCCCAGGGCTAGATTGCCTGGAACCTTTCCTCTCCTACCATAGTGATTTCACTCAGTCTGGGGACTACAGAGGAATGGATTTTTTATTTCCTTCTCCTCCTTCCCCGCAAACAGTATCCTCCTCTGAATTTTAACAGATATTAAATCAATGCAGACATCCTGTTACACCTTCAAACTTCTTAAAATAGATGCTACCTGTGCTTTAAAAATTTCAATTGAACAACATTTATTAAAAACCCACACAAGGTCCTCCCTAGGTTGGGTGCTATGGCATATACTATTGAAATGGACACTCAAAAGCTCTGGTCATAGCAGCAGTGAGGAGCTCTTCATCTCCGTCTGATGGCCCAGCATATCAGTTCCACGCAGTCCATTTTCAGAATGGACAGAAAAATAGCAGTGTCAAGGCACTGTCACGGATTATGTTATGGATGCCTCAAGTTTAGGGACTTCTGAGAACTTAAGATAAAGTGATACGGATCAACCCCTTTGGGAGCAGCAATTCTTTTCAGAGCACAGAAGTGGAGAGGTCAACCCAAATCTTGGGCTGGATTTCAACGAAGAGCCCTGCCACCTGAGCGACAGATGAATGACTGTATGCCTTCACGTCTGGTTGCCTCCATGATAAATAACAACATTGGTTAGACATCTAAATCACAACAGGAAAAAAACCAAAAAAAACCTCTATTGCTAATTACCTGTTCCATAAAGAAAATTAAAGATTTAATTAATACTCTTTAGGAAGTATTTTGGTATTTACATTTGTTGATTATCCAAAAGCAATTTTGATGAGCGGATCTCAGGAAATCCCAGCAAAAATTATTCTTCAAAACATTCATTTTCAAGAACTTTGGCTAATAACATTCATCTTGGTAAACAGCTTTGTTTTGCTGCTACTAATACTTTGCAACAAATTTACCTTAGATTATTAAAAATTATTTTTTCTCAGAAAACTATAATTCAGTCAAGCCTCACAAGCAAGAAGAAATGGAGTTGAGGGGTACTGCTAAGTTTTCAAGGCTGACCCTGAAAGGCATCAGTGATGGGTTATTTTTATTTTTTAGCAAGGGAGAAAATAAAGAAATTGAGAGAGGGTTTTTAATTAAGGGAAAGAAAGAGGAAGAAAGGGGAGAGAAGGAAAGGGTTATATGTATTTTCGCTTCTGTGTCGTTGTATTACTTATTTTTTCAGAATGTATGTATAATTTTTTTTAATTTATTGTTTACAAAGAGCTTTAGTTGGGTCTTTGTGCATGCATTTGTGCAGCCTCTGTCACAACTCGCTTGTGCCATACTCCACGTACAGATCCTGATTTGCACAGCTCTACTTTGTGTCAAAAAAGAAATCAGGCCTCGGTTTTATGGCTGAGGATATGAAGACAGACTGGAGAATATGCTAGCTGATCAAAAGTGCTTTAAAAATCTTTCCCCAAATTCCTACAACTGCCTTTCTAAAAGCACTGGCTAACCTTCTTATTTTAAGATCTTCTGGTAGCATACCTTGATTTCCAAAGTACTTCTGAAATTTAATTAAAATGGAATAGAAAGTGAACTTAGTGTTTTTTGCCTAGTTTTAAAATGAGGAGCTGAAAGTGTATACTTACAATTTTTTTCTAATATGGAGCAAAATCAGGACTGCAAAGACCTGCCTCAGAGCCAGAGAGCGGTTATGGGTAAAAAGGTGGTGCTGAATAAGGCAGCAAATTGCAGTTTTTGGAAACCAGGTCTATATATTAAAGAAGAACCGGGGCAGAGAGAATTAAACAAGCAAAAAAGATGGGTAAAAAAAGGAACGATGAACAATTATGCATACGCGCACATACACCACCACCCTCACAAAATGTTGGATTATGAAATCTAAGAATCCTAGTCCATAATTCATGTAAATGTGTTGCTGTAGAACTTATTTTTACTTCTCTCCATAAATACATTGTTGACACAGAAAATAACATTCTTAGTTTACCGACTACACTTAAGAGACATTTCAGGAGTTGACTTTTCCTTTAAAAAAATAAAAACAGTAGAGGCTGTAAATCTCTCTTACTGCCCTTGAACAGGTCTTAGATTTCACCCTGCCTATTTCCAAATAGAAAACAATAAGACAGTGCAGACATCTGTAACCCAGAGTGAAGGATTTAGTGAGCTGTCAATTTCTCGGAGAATTCTCCTTTGCTGGTACTGCTGTTCTCTATGTATTATTAATCTATTTGTATTTAACTCCAGCTATTAGTCTGCCTCTTCTAGCCACTGAACCATTTGCAAAGGAGAGGAGAGGGAGACAAGGGCTGCTATTATTAGGCATCCTTGTGTGTGATGAGAGTGGAGACAATTAAATAACACCATTTTGCTTCTTTGAAAACGACAGAGATTGTTTGGGGTGGACAACCCAGGGCTGGTTAACATAACCTTTCCCCTCAAGAAGGTAAAACAACAGAGATACATTTTTGAAGTACTTAATTAAGCCTTCAGCAAGGAGTGTGGGAAAGTTACAGACCTATAAAAAACCTTCCAATTCTGGGAAGAGTAAATTTTTTCTGTAGCACTCTGTCACTGCTCATTTACTGCATCATTTTGACAACATCTCCTATTTCCACAAGGCTTTTACATAATCTATAAACAGGGACAGAAAGGTGAGGAACAGAATGGGGACAAAGTTTGGACCTCCCACGCTGTCACTTCCTTTCAGCTTTCCATTAAAGGGTGAGGCTGAAGGGTGGCATTTTAGGATGATTCTGTTAAAAGGCTGAAATATTAATAATCAACACAGCAAGAAGAAAGCTGTGCAGAACTGCCACCGCTTGCTCACTCTTCCAGGATGGGCGTGATTCAGTCATAATGAAGGCTCTTTAACGTTCCTCCCCCAAACCTTTTTCGATCAGGAAAGCCTGGAATCTGTTGGCAAGAAAGATAATCACGTTAAGTCTCAAGCAAGCAGAGTTCAAGTGCTAATAGCCTTATAAATTTTTCCCCTTATTTTCTGTTTCTTTATGTCACCCTGTTGTCCCTTACAGAATCATCTCTCTGAGGTTTTACTCAAATAATAAAATAAATGTTCCCAAAATGGAAAACATTTGCCAACAAATTGGTGATAGTGTCATCTAAATCAGGGAAGATGAAGGTGAATCTCATAACATTCGCCTACTGGATTTTTACATGAATTGTCCACATTGTGATAGGTCTGGGATATGTACCCTCTGGAGTCTTAAGCAAATGATTTTCTCCTATGATTTTATAATATAACCTTATCCCTGCATTCTTTTTGTTTCTTAGAACCTTATTTTCCCTTAATCTGATATTTTTGCTTTTGTATTTAGCAGGACAGAAGAAAATGCTTTTGCCTACAAAGGATCCCCACCCCACTCCCCGCCTCACCCTTTTTTAAGCCACTTCTGAAAATAAATTTGGAAATCACCTCTCTTCAAATTTAAGAGCCCACTTTGTCAAGAATAGATACAGACCTGATTACCTTCCCTTAGAAAGTATCTCTTCTCTATGACCTGTGAGAAACAAATAAAGATTTTAAGGGCTTAGCAAAAGTGGTTCACTGTGGTTACCACTAATGGGACGAAAAGGCATATACCCAAATGAAGAGTTTTTTCAATAGTTATGGACATCTAGTTAAATCTCATGCTAGTAAGATCAGGATTGTGGGCATATTTCCATAAAAGCTTGCCTTATTCCCAAAGGCATTAATAATAGATTAAAAATTAAATGAATACACAAAAATGGCTAAATCATAAGAGAATGGGATAATAACCCATGCAGTTCCCAGTGTACGGAAGCAAATCTGGCTCAAAGTTTCCTAGCAGTTAGCTCAAAGATACAAAACAGAACCCATAAGATAAAAGCAGAACACTTTTACTACTACAATAGTACAGGTATTCCTTATAGCCAAGTCTGTGTAATGTAGTGAACTGCCACATCCCTTGAGTAAACGCAGCGATAAATTTGGTAGGTCCTCAATGGAGACAGATGACACAACATCAAAGGCATTCAAGTAGCTTCTTTCTATGGACTTAATCTGCATCCTTAATTCAGTAGTTTCAGAACTGTATTTGGTCAGCAGGAGAAATGCGGTAATACAGTGGATGTATCCGCACAAATCCATCACTACTATTGAAAAAAAAAAACCCTCAAAAATACATGCCCTAATATAATTTAAGAGTACCATGTTTTCAGATGATAGAAAATAATTTTAAAAAATAATGAATTCTGTTCTAACACTTGAGAAACTGCACTGTTTGTGAAGGCGGTATGATTTTCTTTACACAGAGCTGTTGTGATTAAGAAAAGCCAACTGGATAAGAATACAGATTAGATGCAGATTAACTCTCTAAGACACTGGAATCCAGAATTATGAAGCTAAGAATTCCCCTGAATAAGAGCATGGCGTCTCCTTCCAGGGCTGTGCCACCTTGATCTCACCAGCTTGACAACCAAATCATCTGGATTCTTTCTACCGTTGAGACTATGGGTTACTTTTAGCCACAAGAGACCCAGTGTAAGGTTGCATTCACTGGCCACAGAGGTAGAAAACCTGGCTTGTGATTAGCACATATATCAAAATACTGGATCCCACAAAAACCAAGAAGAGGCTGACTCCTCCACAGCAGGTCAGGAAAACCCTATCATTCTAGAGTGGGGAAGAATTACTACTAAAGGGAGTCAGGAGAAGGAGCTAGATTCCCTCTTGGTAAATAAATCTTTATACTAAACTCTGGAAGATATGGTAGAAAACTGGGCAAAATTTAGTTGCCAGGTCCCGTGTTTTGAGGCAACCATGTTAGTCTGGAGGTCTGGCCAACTTCCTGATCCATATACCTTTCACTGTGGTGATGAAGAATGATGCTACTTTTTGCTTTTGCTCCTAATTCCCTACTCTCAACTTGCAGTGTCTTTCTCTTACCAAATATTGTTCTCTTCTTAAAATGAACCAAGTTCCCTCTGATTTTTTTAAAATAAAGTCTTGCCTGACAACTCAGGTCACACTAGTCTATAACCCATTGTTTCTCTAGAGTCTAACTTATTAACATTTAAAACATTTTTTATTTTTTATTGATGTATGGTTGACATACTATAGTCGTTTCAGGTATATAACATAGTGATTCAACAATTATTACATTACAAAATGCTCACTACAATTAAGTGTAGTTACCATCTGTCACCATATTACAATATTATTGACTGTATTTTCTATCCTGTACTCTTCATCCTTGTGACTTACTCAATTTTCAGCTGAAAGTTTGTACCTTTCTATCCCCTTCATCAATTTTCAAATTAATAAATTATTAACAAATTAAGCAATATATTGTGGGATCTTTCTGTGTCAGACAAAGATCTGTAAGTTGTTTCTCTCGGGGCAGAACAGTGTATCTGATGGAGGCCATGGATCTAAACTAAATGGAAGTTCTTATGTTTGAAGCTTGAAAGTCACGTGGAGGGAAAATCCAGTTCCTTGCACTGCTTCCCAACATTTTCCATGTTATGGCACATTTAGAAAATGCTAATATTTGTACAGCACGCTGGGTTCAATGAAAGAGGCTGCCGATCAGTTAGCCTGGGGGGCTCTGGCTGCTTCGACTGAGGGCATCACTATCTCAGCACACTTGTACCATATTTGCCACACTCCAGCTGGGAAGTTCTGCAATGAAGCAAACGGTTCTCGTATGAAACGGGTAGGGGTGTGGGGCTTATCTTGTTATGACATAATGGACAAAAGGGCCAAATATTAGATCCCTAAATAGATAAAAGAAAAATGATTCACAAAGAAGAGCTATGAGGAGGGAAATGTTTTTCTTGTCCTCTTAAAAGGAAATGTAATACACAAATCAATCTTTTTCAATAATACATACAGAAATACATTCTTTTACTTTACTACGCAATGTCAACATGAGGCAAACAACTTAAACTTGGTCAATACTATGTGCAATGGAGCCCTTTGGCCTTGCGAAGGAAGGACAAACAGTGCTCTAAATTACCAGTATGCTGAGTCATTCTACATTTTCATTCCAGTTCAGGACAATAAGATGATGCTAGCAAGAGTCAATACTTGGAATGCAAAGGTTTCTGATAGGGAAAATTACGGAATCAAGATGACATAACCTTAAAAGTAATAATAACATTTGTGTGGAGAATAATAACAGCTGGGAGAGCAAAAAGAACGCAGGGCTTTAGGCAGAATCTCCTGGGTTCTGTGCCTTTTGTGGGGGCTGAGAGGATGTGAATAAATACAAGAAGAGCTGGAAAACAGGAAAATGTAATTTGTTTTAAGGAGGGAAATTAGGTTTCTTTTAAAATAACTCATTTAAATCCAGTAGCTTTCATCCTTTGCTTAGAGAACACTAGTGATAAAATAAATATGTCAGCAGGCCTTGAGCAATTATACCAACAGATAAGAGAGATCAACACAAATGTTCAGGCTATGAAGTTCAGGATGAAGGAATAAAAGGGCAAAGCATTCTCCAAAAACTTTAAACTCTCATAATATATAAATTAAGTTTAAAAATAACTTAATTGAAGCTATTACCTTATCAAAAAACCTACTGAGCTTGACAGCATTGGAAGAACCTGCAGCTAGGTACCGTGGATTTGTGCAATCCTAGAAGATAAAACATAAGATCCACATATGTCAGGACACATCAGCTCCTTGTTAGTCACTACTGTTCCTGTTGCACTTTTCTACAGTAAAATGTTAGGCATAATACTCTCATGAAATATTCAAGTAATTTTCAAATTACAATGCACAAAGCTGAGCGGAAAGTGCTAAAGGAAGATAAGGGCACTTTTTGTCATTTATGCTATGATAGAGCACACTGAACCAATGTATTCGCCATCAAATAATTCATAACGGAAAAGAGGATTGCTAATCTTACTAATAAGAAAACCAAGACACTAATCATGTGACCTACCTACATTTACCCTAAAAGCAGAAATAGAGCCAATAAAAACTTAACACTTCATTTTTTAGTACGAGTTACTCAACAGCATCATCTAATCAAGTAGTATATAGTTCATACACAAAGCGGGAATCATGAAAACAGGAGTTAGAGGAGCAAAGAACAAACAAAACAGTTGCCAGCGATTTCTCACTCATTGAATGCAAAGTACTACATCTCTTGGTAAGCCATAGAGATAATAATAAACAATAAATATATTTTTTGATAATAAAAAATAAACAGTAGGTTTATTATTAAGTAACAATCTATTACTATTTAACAGGATTTTGAAAAGTAGGAAAAAAAATGGGGCCCAGAAGAGACAAAACAATTTGGAACATTACAATGAAATAACTAGTACATTACAATAATCAGTAAAGATCTCAAAAGGTTTATTATTCTTTTCCTGGAATTCCAGTGTCAAGCTGCCTTTGCTTGTCATCATTAACTTGCCACCTCAAGAGATAGAGCACTTTGATTTTTACCTCAAATGCCACCTAAGGCCAAACTATAAGGGTATCAGACAGGCTCCTTTACAAAGATGGCATTTGTATTTCAGTTGTAGATGGTCTATGTCCCTTGGGCAATTACTGCAATTACTGTTGCATTTATTCTGTTTTGTATGTAATCTCTAAACCCACATGATTCCTTTGTAGTAAACTGTGTAATAATCACCTCTTTCACTCATATATAACACTTCAAGACTCACATTTTTCATTTTGGCTGGAAACTATAATGCATTTTCCAAAACCGCACCAAAAAAGAGACTAACTATAACAAGCTTTTCAAAAATCACAGAGTACTAGAAAAACCAGTAAATTAGCCAGAAAGTTTTGAATCTGAATATCTGTCCCAACATTTCTAGACTGTGTAGCATTGGTTAGGTTACTAAGCCTTTCAACTTGAGCTTACTAATTTGTGAAATGAAGATAACATAACAATACTTACCCCACAGGATTTTCATGAAAGTTATATAAGATAATGCATGTCTGGCACATACATAGCAGATACTGAAATATTAGTTCTCTCTTCATTCTAAGAAAATGCTATCAGATTGAATTTTCAGGCACAAAAGCACCTAACATAATGAACATTAATTCCACGTATGGGGTAAAGAGACTGAAACATCATCGTGGAAACTGTTGTACTTGAAAAAATGTATAAACACATTTATACAGCAGTTGGGGCATATGAGACACAAACCTTAGGTAGACTTATGTTAGACATGTTTTCCAAAATGGATATTGATTACATAGTCATCACAATGTCAAAAGACTTCAGAGATGATTCAAGATAGAGCTATAGTGCTAAATACAAAACCTAAATCAAACAGCAAACAAAGCTTAATTCTAAGGCTCACGGTTTTACACTGACCAGGCTAGAGACACCCTATGATTTTAGGATGCCAATTTTAGAGTTGAAAGAGCCATCTGCCATTGACCATGGCTGGGGGCAAATACCAAAGATTAATAGCTTTAAAATAGCTTGTCAAAACTTGAGAAAGGAAGGGAAGGAAACTAGGGAAGATGCTTCAATATAATCACTTTGAAGTAAACACACAACAGAGAAAATCTGTCCTAGACACAATAAGCCTAACAGGATTTTAAAAAATAAGTAATCATTTCCCTTTTTATAATTTAAACCAATTTACTTTTTTTCAGGCACAAGATAGTAACTTTGATTCCACCTTTGATATATACATTTATGTTGATTCTTACTTTTCAAAACAGTTTTAAGTGAATTCAATATTGTAACTAATATTGTTACATTACATTTTTACTTGAGGCTTAATATCTACTTGCTGAGTCTTTCTGACTGCTATCTCTTTTTGAAACTCCTATCAAATTTTCCTCCTCATTTTTCTGCCCTGAATCCTCAAAACCCTCTTGTTTCTGTTGTATTCTTGAAGCTGTACATTGATAACAGGGCAAAAGTATGCTGTATGTGAACTCTGTGGAGATCATGGGTGCCAAAGTACCACCACTTGAGTCCTTTATAACTTGTTAACAATTAAAAATGGTGCTGCCTTTGCAAGTAAAGTAGGAAAAATACATACCTGGGTGATTGTCACAAAAACCCACAGGCACTACAAACAGATAGATTCCAAAATATATGGAAAGTAATTACTGGAACAAATTAAGTATATTCAATGGCAAATTTCCCATTGGAAATAATGTTGAAACAAAGTAACTTCAACACTTCTTCAACAAGGACATTATATATCCTCTGTAGCAGAAATCCTCTGAAATATCATGGTCCAGTTCAACTAGCTGGGGCATTGACAGTGAATATTCCATGGTGGCAGGTGAGAAAAATAAGGCACCCCCACCACAAAGCAGAATGTAAAAATAACAGAATGGCAGGCAGAAGTGGATTCAGTTATGGGGTAGAGGTTGGTTTGAACCAACCAGTGTTCACAACTGTTGATTTGGAGTAAGGGCATCAGAATGACCTGAGTCATTAGCTAAAACTATAGAGCCCTGGTCCTCCTGTCAGATATTATGAATAAAAAGCTCCAGTGGTGGAGCACTTATTCAAATTTTTTCACAGCTACATTGATAGTATAAATATATAGTCAGGTTTGGGTAATTAGTGATTTAGATGATTTGTAAGAGCTTTTTCAGTTCCAAGATTCTAAACGTTAGTTGGAGAATAATTAAGTGGAAGACAGGCTCAATTGCAGAGCACTGGCTCTGGAGTCAGAGTGCCTGGTTTGACCTGTCTGTATAACCACGGCCTAGTTACCTCTCTCTGGTTCTAATATTCATCTTTGAAATGGAGTTAATTACAGTACCTACCTTACAGTGTTGATGTGAAGACAAACGTGAGATAATGCACATAAAACACTAGAACGGTACGTGGCATGTAATAAATGCTCAGTAGATTAGTCATTATCATTAGTTAAAAAAATTTTTTTAATGTTTATTTATTTATTTTTTTTTGAGAGAGAGACAGAAACAACGTGAGCAGGGGTGGGTCAGAGAGAGAGGGAGACAGAATCCAAAGCAGGCTCCAGGCTCTGAGCTGTCAGCACAGAGCCCAGCTCAGGGCTTGAACTCCTGAACTACGAGATTATGACCTGAGCCAAAGTCAGACACTTAACCAACTGAGCTACTCAGGAGCCCCTAGTCATTAGTATTATTAAACCACAACTAGCACCATATGTCTGGAATTGCCAGTGCACTGAATATGTTGCAGAAATCCTACTTGTGAACAATGACATATAAACCATGACTGAAGCTGCTGGCCAGGATCCTTCTCTGGGCAACATTATCTGGCTTATGTGAAAACTTCTCTTAGCCTTTTTAGCATCCAGTTCAAATTGAGCTAAATTTTCTCAGGAAGAAACTCAGTGCTCTGTATACATACAAGTTTGTATTAATTACTGCTCACGAAGCACTCCTAGTTTACACAGTTTGTAGTTTTCTCATTTATCTATTTCTTTGCTCTTGAAGTTAAAGTCTGTAGTTTAAGAAGCTGAGAGGCTTTTCTAAAGCAAGAATAATCAAGATGTCAGTGACCTTTGTTACCTTAATTTAATTATTTTGATTTTGGTATGATCTTAAAAAATCTTTTCAAGAAAAAGCCCAGGGTTGACATTATTCATAGAACAAAGTTTGAACATTCCCACAGATAAGCATATAAGAAGGTTGAGTTGACTGTTCCCTATCTGACAGTCTATGTTGATTCCAATTTTCACTACATATTGGATCAGAACCCAAATGACTGATAGTAAGTATAAAGCTTCTTTCATGAGAATATATGACCTAAGTCTTCAATTTTGGCTTTGCCTAACAATAACACAAAAATGCATGAGTGAAAACACATACCAGATTAATTTCTTCTGCATTGAAATCCTCAGCTAGGAAAGCAGTCCTAGTTAAAACTTCATGGCGCTTGGTTTCATGAATCTGATCCAGTTTAGTCCCTATTACCAACAGTGGGATTTGGTTGTCAGCAAACTGTTCCCGGTCATAATCCCTGTAATAAGTAATAATGAAGAGGTGAATAGAATTTACCCTTCTGATGTAGATGTGTAATGTTTAAATGTAAGTAGCTTACGCTATTTTACTGAGATTTCACTGACTCTCGCTTACCCATCACCTATAAACCTACTTTTCTCCCAATTTCTTCCAAATACTTATTCATTTATCAATCCATCCTCACCATTTATAGAGTTCCAACTATTCATCTAACTACTCAAATTTTGTTTCCATGAATCTTTATAGACTACTTGAATAACTGAATGTCCACCAGGTATATGAAAGTAGGTTAACTTGACCTCTCCCAAAGTTCTGTATTCTCAGGCTAACAGCTCAGGAATTTTTCTAGGTAGATGCACAGAGTGAATTCAAACCTCAATGGAATGAAAATGCAAGAACCTAGCATGGCACTCAAACCTTTTGCCAGAGGGGAAAATGACAAGCTTCTGGGCATGCATAAGCTCTATACCTACCATACATATTTCTGTCTATGAATAGTAAAGAAAAATAGATCATTTCAGGAAAATAAGAAACAAGGGTGCTGAAGGCCAGAAAAATTGACCACAGATGATGCTATGCCTGGGACAAGATGGATTCAACAAATGGAAAAGGAAAAGAAACAGTTGAAATGCAAAACGAAAAGTAAAAGGAAAGAATTAAAAGCCAAATAGTTGTTTGTGCTGACACAAGAGTCATGGGAAAGAGAGGACAGACAATATGGATCACTCATGGTTAGTGGTATTGGGTGACTGGCTATTACAATCCTTTTTTTTTTTTTCAATTTTTTACCCAAAGGACAGAGTGGTGTTCCTTCTATTACTGAAAGGAATATAGAGCCAATGTTGTTCAATTAAATTCTATTCACATATGAGAAATAAAACAGACTTGGATTCCTGACATGTTATAAGCTCAATTTACAATAGTCAACAAAATCTGGCTGCAGACACTTTATGACAGCAAATCAATATTGCACAATACAATCAATACAACCCAGTTGAGCTTAGCTTTTCTTCTTCCTTTGACATTATTTGTCTTTCTCTTTAAATAATCTAAACTGGGGGTGTATAGTGTGTGTGCAAAATTACCACATCTTTTCGCCCTTCACAATAATCTTACAGTGCTTCAGTTACTGCCTAGCCTTGGAACACAAGTGTTTTCAACTATGTAACCTGCCATTCCTTAAAAATATTATCGTTGTATTTACTGCATCAAGCCAATAATAGCTTGAGTTCAAGGCCTTTGATTCTTCTTACCAACACTGACATTGATTTAGGAGATGTAGTCCAAAATTGAAATCTGGTTTATTACAGAATAAAATTTTCAGAGTGTCCTCCTTTAGGAGTATTTCTGATACTAACTCTGGCTCACATACAAACTTTTGTATGTATTTTATCAGTCATCATTTTTGATAGACATCTATCTCTGTCACTTGCAGTCTTGTATAATCTTTGTACATTAACAAATATTTGTACATATAACATAACATACATACATCGCACATAATATATATGTTGTGAATCAACATACATGTATTCCATATGTAACATAACATATGTATGGTGCCATATACATTTAACTTATTCTCTTGTTTCTCTTTTTAGCTTTTCTTTTTATTCGCTTTTTCATTGAATCTTATATCCAATTTGAAATTTGATCTTGAAACCTCTTTTTATTTTATTTTTTATTTTTATTTATTTATTTTTTTAAATTTTTTTAATG
Organism: Panthera leo; assembly: GCF_018350215.1. Taxonomy (NCBI): domain Eukaryota; kingdom Metazoa; phylum Chordata; class Mammalia; order Carnivora; family Felidae; genus Panthera; species Panthera leo. The sequence goes on from NC_056687.1 coordinate 66,242,786, forward strand.
TTTATTTATTTTTGAGACAGAGAGAGACAGAGCATGAACGGGGGAGGGGCAGAGAGAGAGGGAGACACAGAATCAGAAGCAGGCTCCAGGCTCTGAGCCATCAGCCCAGAGCCTGACACGGGGCTCGAACTCACGAACCATGAGATCGTGACCTGAGCTGAAGTCGGACGCTCAACCGACTGAGCCACTCAGGCACCCCGAAACCTCTTTTTTTAAAAAAAAAAAAACATTAGATAAAAAACAGATGGGGAATTTTATCATGGATGGATACGGCTGGTAACAAGTCAACATCACAAAGAGACAGACAACCAGGTACTGTAATTATATGTATAATACCACTTAGGCAAAAACAAAAAACAAAAACCCCTGTATCTTTTAGACCATCTTTTTATATTTAACTATCATTTTAGAGAAGATTTAGGATTCAGAGAAACAAGGTAAACAGACATTACATGGATATAGTCAGCAAAATCTAGAATACAAGAAACTCTACAGGACAAGCAAACTATCTTTCACAGACAAACTGCCAGAGTGCAAAAGAAAAAAAAAGGGGGGGGGGAAGGGGAATGTAAGATTAAAAGGTACTTAACAAACAAAATACAATGAATAGATCTTATCTAGATACTATTTTGAGCAAATCAACATTTATGAGACATGTGGGGAATTAAAATAATATTTAATAGTAAGGAATCATTATTAAATTTTAAGTGGAACAATTATATTTTGGTTATATTAAAAAAGTCCTTATCATTTAAAGTTATACACAGAAGTATATATAGACGATATGATACAATGTCTAGAATTTGCTTTGAAAAATAAATGGAGAGACATACTGTGTTCATGGATTGGAACATGCAACAAAATTTCTTTCCAATTTGATTTATAGATTAAATGCAATTCAATCAAAATCCAAGCTGAATTTTTGTCAATATAGAAAGTTGGTTTCAATTTATATGGAAAAGCAAATGAACTAGAATAGCTAACCAATTCTGAAAAAGGAACCACATTATATACTTTTAAGACTTACTATAATGTTACAATAACGAAGACAATGTCATATTGGTGAAGGGACAGATACACAGACCAATTGTACAGAATCAGAGGGTCTTGAAATAGAACCATATAAATATGGTCAACTGATTTTTGGCAAAGGAGTAAAAGACATTCAATGGAGAAAGGATAATCTTTTGAACCAATGGTGTTGGAAAAACCGGACATTCATATACAAAAGTCAACCTCAATCAAAACCCCACATGTCATAACTTATTCAAACCAGGTCACAGATCTAAAGATAAACTTTCAACAACAAAGTTTTGAAAAGAAACAGGAGAAAACCTGTATGATCTGAGATTAGGCAAAGAGTTGTTAGACTTGATACCCAAAGCACAATACGTAAAAGAAAAAATTGAGAAATCAGACTGCATCAAGACGAAAAACTAATGCTTGAAAGATAACTGGTAAGAGAATAAAAAGACAATCTATAGACGGAGAGAAAAAAAATTTCGAATCAGACATCTTACAAAGTGTTATTGTGTTAGGTATATTCCTGTGATTGCTGTAACATTTCACACTAAAAGTGAAGTAATCTGGGCTTACCCATTTGTTACCAACACTCCAGTTGGCACCAAATCCCTGTTGAGAGCTTCCAATGACCAACGATACAAGTTTTGGGATGACTTCTTATTTGTTAAGTCATGTACTAAAATAATACCTAAAATAATCAAAGAAACTCATGTCAATACTCCAACAATTTCTCTTCACTTTACAACTGGCAAAGTGAGGCTAAGTAAATACAAGGTTGCTGAATAAACCTAGCATTCTAGGATGATTAACAAACACAGGCACAATTAATTTAAAATTTGCTCTACAAATTTCTACAAATCATTAATTACAAAATTTTCTTTGTCAGTTATATAACCCTTTTTAATTCTATAGGGGCTGGCAAAATGTCAGTAAACTTTCAGAATGTCTTTTCTGCTTTTCTTTATTAAACACTTGATGAGTGCTTCTTCTGCCTGGTCCTAACTATAGAACTACCTCATCAATGAAAGGAATCAAAACTATTTCAAGTATTTAAGAAATTATATTCCTACAAAAGCTAATTGTTTCGGCACTGTGCATAGTACCGTCATAGATATCACACATCCACTACTACTTAATAAAATATTAAATAATAAAAATTTATGAAAAATATATTTATTTAATTTGATATAATTGCTATTTTGCAGCTGACAAAATGTAAATCACCTGAGCCTAATTAACTCAAAAGTCTAATCTTTTAGTTCTTTGAATTAATGACTAGCTATGAAAGCTTGATATCTATGAGATAGTTAATAGAGCAAAAGAACTATGTCACTAGAAGAAGGTAGGAAAAGCCAGTCAAAAAGTATGAATAGTAGAAAATAGGTGGACTTCTGAGAGATTGAGAAAAATAACAAAATGTAATGAGGTTCAGAAATACAATTACATAGAATCAGGTATAGCAGACAAAAATGCAGAGCAGGTAGACAAAAGGAAAATGCATAGCAGAGTTTAGAGTATCATCATGTGGTTAGAAGACTACAGATTTTCAAACCCTCAACCATTTCCTATGTTACCTAGATTCTACTATGAAGAGATGATGTGAAACTGATGATTCCTCTGTCTTCAAGATGTGAGATATGTCAATTTGAAAAAGAAGGGCAGAAAAGTTAGAACTATTTGGCTTCTCCGATTTTTACAGACATTTGTGCAAATAAGGTGCTTGTGCAAGTTACAGCTTGCTCAGATAAATCTGTATCCTCCTGGCATCTGGAACAAATAGAGAAATACAGATCTGACACTTGCCCTGTATTCAATTGTACTCACTCTACTTTCCTCAATAATGGGTTCTATTAGGCATTAAGGACACATGATACAGGATAGATTTAAAAAGAGCTACCATTAAAGAATATAGCTAATATCTATTCAGCACTTATATGCTACACATTGTGCCTTATATGTGTTCTCTAATTTGATTTCAGAACATCCCTCATGTTAGGTAAGAATTAGCATCTTCATTGTACACGTGTGGAAACTAAAGCTCAGTGAGGCTGAGAAACTTGCTCTCAATCACATGGTAAGTGAGTTAGGCAGAATTTGAACTCAGGTAATCTAACAGCAAAAGATTGGGGGAAAGCAGAATTAAGTAAAGGAGTGGCTTTTTCTTCTCTCCCTAACTTCCCAGATATAAATATCAAAAAATTATGGGTGAGGCTTTTGGTTGGGAGATGCAAGGATTACAAAGGCCTAGATGAGCTATTAGCTGAATAGGGAGGAGTTTATTTTTGGAGGCTCTCTCTTTAAGGCTTTTGAGCTTTTAAGGACATTTGAGCACCCTTTTTCTTTATTTTCCAATGAGCTGAAAGTTCTTTCTTGGTAGATTATGGACTATAAGGGCCACAGTGGGGCCCAAAGGAAAGAAGTCAGTGTGACAGTTAATCAGAATATGTTCTAACCTTCAAAAGGGGCACATACACTTTACAGGTTTCCTTCAGGGACTGCCAGCCTCGTTCATCACAGTGGGAGAAAGGTAGGGTTTGAGGGAAGAGAGTAACTGTTAAGAGTAAAGACTGTGCATTTGAATGGAGTGATCCTTCTGCTCTGTTTCTTAAGAAACCAAGGATGGTAGATGGAGTAAAGAACCTTCAGTGCTTCTACCAAGAGAAATGTTCCAGAGCTAAGGTGAAAGAACATAAAAATTGGCCTTTCTTAACAGGGATTTCTTTTTAAACTTTAAGAAAGAGGAATATATCTCAGTTTTGTCATATATACAAATTAACATAATATATATTATTAACATAATATATATGCAACTATTTCAATAATATTCAAGGAAGAGACAAATCACTAATGAATAGTAGGTATAAAAAAGATAAATAAATATGGATTTAGATGGACTTCTTCAGCACTTAATAAGTTCACAGCTCAGAACTCCATAAAGTTTCTAGGATTTAAATGGTCTTTATTATGTATTTATAATTTTGATCTTAACTCTTTCTCAAAAAGATCTAAACGGCAAAAGTGTTGTATATCCAAACCTGCTTTGCCAGATCAGAGTGGTAGCAACTTTGTCAAGTCATTTGATTGATATAATCCAAGTTTATCACTTGATTCTAGATCTAAACCAGGCTTCATTTCCTTCTCTTCTGTTCTCTAAGAAGTCACTGAACACTACACCAGTCTGACCTTACTGTTTTTCTCATTTATATACATTCTATTAATATATGCCATTATCATGTATTTTCTTGCCTGACAATATCATATATTAGTGTCACCATCTTATAACTGTTTTGTTCCATTTATGAATGTTTTGTTTCTTCAAATAGATTGTGACACTTCAGGTCTGAACGAACACAACTCATCCTGTATTTTATAGTATGTATCCAATGGCCATCTCTACTTCTTGTTGTAGTATCCACAACACCTTATGATATGGGAAGATAAGATATTGAAAGGGGGCTATAAGAACAAAGAAGGTACTGAATAATTGCAATGTTTACCTAATATTGAATGTGATCTAAGCATAGTATAAATGAGGTGCAATTAAGAGCTAAGCATCTACTAGAAGGAAAAGGGTGAGATGGCAAATCTTTTTTAAAAAAAAATTTTTTTTAATGTTTATTTATTTTTGAGAGAGAGGGAGAGGGAGAGACAGAACAAGAACAGGGGAGGAGCACAGAGATAGGGACAGAGAATCAGAAGCAGGCTCCAGGCTCTGAGCTGTCAGCACAGAGCCCAACATGGGGCTCAAACTCACAAACTGTGAGACCATGACCTGAGCCGAAGTCGAACACTTAACTGACTGAGCCACCCAGGTGCCCCGTGAGACACCAAATCTTGTACATCAAAGACAAGTTGGGATATATTTCACAGTAAAAGAAAAAAAAAAGTGCTTTAAAAAAATGAACTAAGAAAGGGGCAGAAGATAAAAAAAATTCTATAGGTAAATCATAGCTCTCAGTGGTTTAGTCCCTTGACAAGTAGGTGCTTTGTGCATTCCAGTTATGTCCTCGATTATACACCTCCACCTGGAAGTCTGCTCCAGGTTATCTCTCTCTCTCAAAAATAAATAAACATTAAGAAAAAAATAAAATGTGATATGCAGATTTAAAAAGTTGTCAGTACATTAGATCTTCCTTAAAATAAGACGTGTCTAGCATCCCATAGCATATTCTATATCTGATTATCTGTACTCCTAGACCATTAATATACAGTAGAAATAAAAAATGCTTTACCATTTACAGAGTTGTAGAACACTGCTCTTGTGCTTTTCACACTGCTGGCACTGCCCACAGAGCCTCCAACATCCCATAATTCTATATAGTAGGTCTTCTCTTCTGGGGTTCCTTCTTTGTAGTCATGAACCTAACAAATCAATCCATCAAAATAATTATTATAACCACTAAAGACACTAGGAGCACCCTCATTCCAGTTTAAAGCACTGGACATTCCGTATCAGCATGGCTCTTTCGTATCATTCTCATACCACCTCTCTGATCACCTCCTGTCTTTCAAGAGTCCTCCCTCTAATACTCTCTCATACAACAATCCTAACATTTACAGCTCTCCCTCCATTTCCAAATCTTCACTTCCTGTGGATAAATGCCATAATTCATCACTTCAGTCACTCCTTTGCCCCTCTCTTGCACTGTGTTCATCTGACCAAATTCCAACCTTGACTCTATCCACCTTTTCTCCAATTCCATGCCTGTAACCCAGCTTAGCTGAATGTGAAACTCAGAAAAATACACATTCAAGCTGACTGGATTCATTTTAAATTCCAGTCTACCTTTGGGGCTGCCCTTTAATAAGTTTCATAGTCCATTCCCTCTTTTCCTTTCCTAGATAACTATTTCACAATTTCTCTTCTTTTTCAAATTTCCAAAATCTTTTCCCTATCCTTAAGAACAGGTAAGAACCTTGCTTCTTGAGACAGAAGCAATCGGAAGAGAATTTCGACAGCCTGTTCTTCACATATCTATCCACCTCCCCGCATCTGTGCCCATATAATCTGCTTTTCCTCCAGCCATTACAGAGAAACTCTCTGTGTCCCCAAGGCCAAATCCCTTTCTTCTTTATGCCTGAGATCCTATGTCCCTTTTCTCATCAAAGGTGTAGCTCTATCACTTCTCCTTTTTATCATCAAATATTCCCTCTCTGTTGAATAAGTCCTATCAGCATACAAACATGCCATAATTTTTCCCATCTTAAAATAAGCTTCTCTTGAACTCAAGTCCTCTTCCAGCTACCATACCACTTCTCTATTCCTTTTTACAGCAAAAGTTCTCCAGAGAGGTGTCTATTCTCAAGTCTCTAATTCTTTTCCTTACATTCATTCTCTTTTGAACTCATTCCTGTCACACTTGTGCCCCAATCACTCCACTAAAACATTCCTTATCAAGGTCACCAATGGCTTCCACATTGCTAAATCCAATGATCAATGAATGAGCAGTTTTCATCTTACCTTCCCAACCGATACAAATAATTACTCTTCGGCTTTGCAGTACATAGCTTCCAGGTTATTGCGCTCTCCTGGTTTTCTTCCCATTTCACTGGCTAATCCTTTTCAGTCTCCATTTGGGTGATCTTTACCTCCCTAATTGTTGGAGCATCCCAAGGTTTAGTTCTTGGATCTCTTTTCTTTATCAATACTGGCTCTCTTGACAACTTCATTTAATCTTATGATTTTAAATGTCATCATTATGTTGATGAATTCCAAATTTATATCCATCCTGGACTAGTCCCTTGAACTTCAGGCTACCATATCCACTAGACTACAATTTGGATGTCTAACAGGCACCTCAAATTTAACATATCTGAAAATAATTTCCTGATCTTCCTCTTAAGACTATTCTTCTCCCAGTAAAAGGCAATTCCATCCTTCCCGTTACTCAAAGGACCAAAAACTTAAGAGTGATCTTTAACTCATTTTATACTGCATATCTGATTTGTCAGAAAATCCTATTGCTTTTGTCTTAAAAATATATCAAAAATCAGTTCATTTCTCACCATCTCCACTATTAGCATCCAGGTCAAAGCCTTGATCCTTCTCTTTGCCTGAATTAATGCAATCATCTCCTAAATGATCTCCCCACTACAGCCTTGCCTACTCATTTCTCCCCCCTTTGCACCCCTTTTCCCATTTGTTTTTCATATAGTAATTAGCGTGATCCTTTTAAATGCAAATTAGATCACATCCCCTTCTGCTAAAAACCCTCTAGGAGACATTCTTAGAGTAAACTCTAAAGTCTCTCCTTCCTCAGGAGCACCTAGGTGGCTTAGTTGGTTAAGTATCAGACTTCAGCGTAGGTCATGACCTCACAGTTTGTGAGTTTGAGCCCCATGTCGGGCTCTGTGCTGATGCTCAGAACCTGGAGCCTGCTTCAGATTCTGTGTCTCCCTCTCTCTGTGCCTCCTCCACTCACACTGTGTCTCTCTCTCTCCTTTTCTCTCAAAAATAAACATTAATAAAAAAAATAAAGTCTCTCCCTTTCTCATGATCTAGACTCTACAGCCATTTATTGACTATACTATATAACTATTCAGAAATAGATTCTGATATATGGGAACTATATGTATTAGAATATAGCTAAGAGCCAGATTATAGTGTGGTGGTTGGGAGATGTGCATCAGAATCTTCCAAGAATTTTTAAAAAAATATATGTTCCAACAAAAGGAAATATAAGCAAGTGGAACTACATCAAATGAAAGAGCTTCTACACAGCAAAGGAAACCATCAAAAAAGTGAAAAGGCAATCTATGGAATGGGAGAAAATACATGCCAATCATATATCTGATAGGGGTTAATGTCCAAAATATATAAGAACTCACACAACTAAATAGCAAAAAAACAAGCAATCTGATTTAAATATGATCAAAGGAACTGAAGAGACATTTTTCCAAAAAGACAATGGCCAACAAGTACATGAATAAGTGCTCGACATCACTAATCAGGGAAATACAAATCAAAAACTACAATGAGATATCACCTCACACCCATTAGAATGGCTGTCATAAAAAAGACAAAGAGATCAGGTGCCTGGGTGGCTCAATTAGTTAAGCATCTGACTATTGACTCTGGCTCAGGTCATGATCTCAAGGTTCGTGGGTTTGAGCCCCATGTCCGGCTCTGCACTGACAGTGTGGAGCCTGCTTGGGATTTTCTCTCTCTCTCTCTCTCTCTCTCTCTCTCTCTCTCTCTCTCTCTCTCTGCCCCTCTCTTGATCTTTCTCTCAAAATAAATAAAAAAAAATTAAAAACAAAAAAAGATAAGAGATAACAAGTGTGGGCAAGGATGTGGATGAAAAAAAGCTCTTGTGCACTGCTGGTAGGAATGTATATTAGTACAACGACTATGAAAAACAGTATGGAAGTTCCTTAAAAAATTAAAAATAAAACTAAACTACCACATAATCCAGTAATCCCACTTCTGAGGATTTATTCAAAAGAAATGAAAACAGGATACTGAAGAGATATCTGGACTCTCATGTTCACTGCACAATAGCCAACGTATGAAAACAATCTAAGTGCATGTCAATCAATGGATGATTAATAAAGAAGATATGGTGTGTACATACACATACACAGACACTGGAATATTATTCAGCCAGGAGGAAAGGAAATCCTGCTGTTTGCAAATACATGGATGGGCCTCAAGGGAATTACGCTAAGTGAAAAGAGATAAAGACAAATCGTGCATGGCACTACTTACATATGGAATCTAAATAAAAAATCAAACTTCTAGAAACAGACAGTAGAAACGTAGTTGCCAGGAGTTGGGAATGGGTAAAGATTGGGAAAAAGGTACAGAGTTTATAAGATGAATAGATCTTAGGATCTAATTTAAAACATGGTAACTATAATTGATAACTTTGTATTAGATAACTGAAATAAGATAAGAGAGAACTTAAATGTTCCAAATAAATACATAAATAAATAAGCGAGCAAGTACGTAACAGATGTGTTAACTACGTAGATGAGAAGAATCTTTTCATGATGTCTATCAAATCACCAACGATATACACTTTAAATATCTTACAATTTTATGTGTTAATTATACCTCAGTAACAATGAAAAAAAAAAGAGAGAGAGAAAAAAGTCCTTAAAGAAAAAAAAAAAAGAATAAGCCAGACTTACTGAATCAGGACCTTTGGGATTTAGCTTATGCATAATTTGAACCATTCTCCAAATGATTTTGCCATAACCCCTAGTTAAGAACTGCTGATTTTATAAAATGGAACTATTTTGGTTATCAGGAGGCCTAGATTATACTCTTGATTGCCACTGATTATCCCTGATATTTTTGATCCTCAGTTTCTTTGCCTATAAAATGAAGTTGTATTATATACACTTAGTGGCTGTGAAATAATAAAAAGCAAGATAGCTAAGTGGTTAAAAATAGATGTCATAAAATGTACTAAAACACATATATTTAACAGAATGCATCACACTTTTTACTTATTCAGATATTTTTGTCCAAATACTTTTAAGGAAAAATTTAAGTAAGATACTCTACATACCATCACATTGACAAGAGAAGACCATTATCAGATTGACAACAAAGAGGATAGGACAGAAAAATGAGAATAACAAAATCATAGCAGTTGGGCAGCCCTGTGGATGATGAAAATTACTCCTGTATATTGTGATAAAAGGTATCACTATTTTGCTGTATGGTGAAAGAACTGATAATACGTGATCATGCTAAGTCATCAATAAAAAAGTTAAACTAGGGGCATCGGTGGAATAGCCAGTGAAGCATCCAACTCTTTATTTTGGCTCAGGTCATGATCTCATGGTTCATGAGACTGAGCCCCGCATTGGGCTCTGCACTGACAGTGGGATTCTCTTGGGATTTTCTCTCTCTCTCTCTCTCTCTCTCTCTCTCTCTCTATCTGCTCCTCTCTCTCCACCCTTCCCCTCTCAAAACAAAGAAATAAATAAACATTAAAAGAAAGTTTAACTATGTGAGTTTTGTTTGAAAACACAGGGAAATGTATATTTTATAAATATTTCCACGCTAAGCCACTGGAAAGGGTCAATTATCTGTTATTGAAAAGCTCAGCCACTTTAGTGAGCCTTTCTTGATTCTGCCTCCTTTCCCCATCTAAAACCAACCAGAGCCAGTTAGATACTACTATTTGCTCCCATAACACCCTGATAAGAAGTTATTATCCATCTATCATTTCACTAACCATATTGTATAATTTATCTGCTGATGTATATTCTATTAGACTGTAAGCCTAAGGGGAGAAGTCATGCATTATTCATATCGGTAGACCAAGAAAATAGCATAATAACTGGCACATATTAGATGCTTGGATATGTTTGTTTAAATCAATGAATAAATTCAGAATATTTCATCTTCCAAGGGTTTATTACATTGGATTTCTTATTTGACTGAATTCCAGTGCTTCTCAAGTACAATTCTGAAAATAAACTAAATCAGAACGAATAGAAACCTTGTTAAAAATTAGATTCAAGTTGCATTTTTGATTTCTTAAACAAAAATTAGATTCTTAGACTGTCCCTGAAGCTTCTGGGATGGGGCTCAAAAATCTGTACTTTTACAGACAGATCCCTAGGTGATTCTGACATACAATTAAGTTTGGCAATCAATGCAGGACATCATTTTTTTTCTCTAAAATTATTTCAAATGTCTAATGTTGCCTCCCCTAAAAGACTGTACAGTGACTTCCAAGAATAGCAATCACGTAATACATATGTAGCATGCCCTCTTAGTCTTGCAATGTACTAGGTCTGTTAGCCAGCTTGCTCTGGCTACATATACTCACTCCCAAGCCACATGGATGTCCTCATCTATACTCTTTCCTACCACAGAATACCTTCCCTAATCAATTCTTTCATTGTCTCCTTCCAGAATTACAAGAGAAGGTACCCTTCTTCCTTTCCAACTTGCTCAACTAATATTTAGCTTAACTTAATTCAAATGGAATGAGTCCTAAGAATTTTAAACCAGTGGCTTATAGTTTGTAGCTATGACATATCTTTCATATGGGTGAGTGGTCTCCAAGGGAAAACTTGACATTACAACAAGTATTGCTCTGGATACAGTAAGTGGTAAGTTGGTGCAATGCTAAGAGCCCAGCATGACTGAGAGTAATGGCAAGTTATAAGAAATATGTTTTATATTTAAATCAGGTCATCAAGTATCTGATACTTTAAGTCATTAAAGACTTGACAGCTATGCAAGCAAGGATTTTCTCAAAATGTAGCAACAGTATATGCTGCTAATTAAGTGGGAAAAGGAACCAGACTCCTCAATGCTGCTGTCACTTTGGTACTTCTCATTTACTCACCTTTTGATTTTTTATTAGAAACTATATCAAGACTAAGTACGAAAGGCTTTACCTCATTTGAGGAGTTTACCTATTACTTGTAACTTTTATTTAAAATTTTTTAATGTTTATTTATTTTTGACGGAGAGAGAGACAGAGCATGAGTTGGGGAGGGGCAGAGAGAGAGAGGGAGACACAGAATCCAAAGCAGGCTCCAGGCTCTGAGCTGTCAGCACAGAGCCAGATGCAGGGCTCAAACCCATTAGCTGTGAGATCATGACCTGAGCTGAAGTCAGATGCCCAACCAACTGAGCCACCCAGGTGCCCCTATTATTTGTAACTTTTATAAAGCATGAAGAGGCTCTCTGCTCTTCCTCCACCCTTTTATTTAAAAAAAAATTTTTAAGTTTATTTATTTATTTACTTTGAGAGAAAGAGAGAGAGAGAGAGAGAGAGCGAGCATGAGCAGGGGAGGGGCAGAGAGAGGGAGAGAGAGAGAACCCCAAGCGGGCTCTGCACAAACTGTAAGATCATGACCTGAGCCGAAACCAGGAGTCAGGCGCTTAACCAACTGAGCCATCCAGGTGCCCCTGCTCTTCCCCCTTTGACAGACAGCCACATCTTCTGATGCAGTGCCAGCCACATCCTTGAGACACAATGGTGAAGCCTGGAGTAAATGGATTTGGCCATATTGGGCGTCTGGTCACCACGGTTCCTTTTGACTCTGGCAAAGTGGATACTGTTGTCATCAATGACCCCTTCGTTGACCTTAACAACATGGACATGTTCCAGTATGATTCCACCCATGGCAAACTCAACAGCACAGTCAAGGCTGAGAATGGGAAACTTGCCATCAATGGAAAGCCTAATTCTGTCTTCTAGGAGCAAGATCTCGCTAACATCAAATGGAGTGATGCTGATGCTGAGTATGTTGTGGAGTCCACTGGGTCTTCATCACCATGGAGAAAGCTGGGGCTCACTTGAAGGATGGGGCCAAGAGGGTCATCATCTCTGCCCCTTCTGCTGAAGTGGCCAAGTTTGTGATGGGCATGAACCATGAGAAATACAACTCTGTCAAGATTGTTAGCAATGCCTCCTGCACCACCAACTACTTTGCACCTCTGGCCATGGTCATCTGTGACAACTGTGGGATCATGGAGGGACACATGACCACAGTATATGCCATCACTGCCACCCAGAAGACCATGGGTGGTCCCTCTGAGAAGCTGTGGCATGATGGCCACGGGGCTGCACAGAATATCATAACTGCTTCTACTGGCACCACCAAGGCTATGGGTAAGGTCATCCCTGAGCTGAATGGGAAACTCACTGGTATGGCCTTCCATGTCCCTACCCTCAGCATGTTAGTCATGGATTTGACCTGCCACCTAGAGAAAGCTGCCAAACACAGTGACATCAAGAAGGTGGTGAAGCAGGGATCAGAGGACCCCTTAAGGGCATCTGGGGCTACACTGAGGACCAGGTTGTCTCCTGCAACTTTAACAGTGACACCCACTCTTCCAATGCTGGGCTGGCATTGCCTTCAATCACCACTTTGTCAAGCTCATTTCCTGGTATGACAATGAATTTGGCTATGGCAATGGGTGGTAGACGTTATGGTCCACATGGGCTCTAAGGAGTAAGAGCTCCCTGGACCACCAGCACCAATGAAAGCAAGAAGAGAGAGGCCCTCAGCTGCTGGGAAGTCCTTGGCCCAACCCATTCCCCAACACACTGAGAATCTTCTGACCTCTATACAGTTTCCATTCCAGACCCCCCAAAGAAGGGGAGGAGTTTGGGGACCCCTACCTTGTCATGTACCATCAAAAAAGTATACTGCCAAACTTGTCTAATTTGCTGCTATACTTCCAATTCCTTGCAGTGTCTGAAACTCGGGAGGCATGTAATATATGTACTAAAGGAACAAATGGATGAATGAAAAATATAAAGGTTACTGCTAATTGCCTCTTCCTTTCTAGTAATCTTATTTTGCCTTTAGCCAAGCTCACATTTAAAAAAAAGACTTTTTTTTAAAAAAAGACTGTTTTTAAAAAAAAAGACTGTCGCTTTCCCTTCTATTCTGTACCCATTCACTCCTTTATTTAACCTCTAAACTTTGTGAAAGATGGATTTAAACTTGTCTCTATTTCCTCTTTGCCTACTCACATCATTTGGTTTCTACTACTAACTTTCCATTGCAAGGTCAAAGGTCAAAGGTCAGGAATGACTTCATCATCACCATTTTTTCCCTCTCTCTCAGTTCTTACACCTCTATAGCATTTCATATCAAAACTCATTCTCTCCTTCATGAAATTCTCATCTCCATTTACTCTTGTGGTATTTCATCATCTTGGCTATCTTCTTACCTCTTTGATCAATCTTTCTCTGACCTCTCTTCTCATCTTCAACTCTCCAAATATACCCCAAGGTTTTCTCTCAGGTCTTCTCTTTCTAAATTCACTTTTTGGAAAAACTCACCATCTCTCACGGTCTGGGATTATATCTATATAGATGAGTCCAATTTAGAATTCTCTCTTAAGCTTCCCTACCTCATCTCTGAATGCCTTCTGGACAGTTTCAGTTGGAGAGCTCATAGATACTTCCCTTCATCATGTCCAGAAGTGAATTTATTATCATTTACTTCTCTTTCACCTATAATATATATCCTCCTTCTTGAGGAATAGTCAGTCTATTTGTCCATTGTCCAGGCCACCTGTTCAATCATTGACACCCAATATAATTTTCCATTCTTTACAAGCACCTCAACTTTTTCTCTTGAACTGCTATTAACACTTAACCTTCTCTATAAATGTTGTCTATCAGTGCTGTCTCAGAATGTTCTGCAATGATGGAAATGTCCAATACAGTAACCACTGGCAACATGTTACTATTGGGCAGTTCAAATGTTGCTAGTTTGTTTAACTGAGGAACTAAAATTTTAATTTAATTTAATTTAAATTTAAATTGCCACAATTAGTCTAGTGGTTACTGTATTTAACAGCAGAATACTTTTTTCTTTATACCATTCTGGAACATGAGGCAGTACAGAATAGTGCTCAAGAGTACAGGCTCTTGAGCCAGACCACCTGGGTTTGAATTCCAACCCATCACTAACTAGCAATGTGACCTTGGACAAGACAAAAGCTGCTACAGAACACCTCTGTGCCTCTACTGCTTCGTGTATCAAATAGGGGCACTAAGAGCACCTATCTGGAAAGGTTGTTGTGGGAATCACTTGAATTAGTTTGTAAAATCGGTGCTTAGGCAAAGTAAGCATCATTCAGTACTATTGTTATTTATTTCTTTAAAAAAATTTTTTTTAACATTTATTTATTTTTGAGAGGCAGAAAGAGACAGAGTGCAAAAGAGGCAGAAGGACAGAGACAGAAGAAGGCACAGAATCCGAAGCAGGCTCCAGGCTCTGAGCAAGCTGTCAGCACAGAGCCCGATGCGGGGCTCGAACCCACGAACCATGAGATCATGACCTGAGCTGAAGTCAGACACTTAACCGACTGAGCCACCCAGGCACCCCAGTATGTTATTTTTAAAATTATTCATATATATGAACTTTGTGCCACCTACTAGATCCTACTTCACATTCTTAGTGAGGATAGAGATTGTCTTTTCTTTTTAAATTTCTCCTCAGTGCTTGCACGTTATTATGCTGCCCAAAGAGGAAGTCAATAAATATTGATTGTGTGCAATGTGTAAATTAGAGAGTTAAAATCCCATTAAAGTGAACAATAAATTACGAGTCAATTTCCTTATTTATAATTTGCGAAAAGATTAAAATTCTGTAAGTCTTGTTTTCATGATTAAGAGTAGCCATGCATTTATATTAGTCCCATTAGACTTGGGGCAACAAAATTAGAAGACAGTCATGAATGAAGAATACTGTAAAATAAAACTTTTCCCTTTTCCCTTCAATTCAGTTATGAATACCTCTCCAATGCATACTAAATCCAAAATGTTAGTAATTACTGAGTACATACATTAAGCTCATTAGTTTCACCCAATACTTGAATTAAACAATTACATTATCACCTTTATTATCTCTATTTTTAGTAAGCTCTTAGATGTAAAATGAGCTAAAACAGACAATTGTTTCTAAGAGTTTTGAAAAGAGTGTATTAACACATCTACCTGGATTCTGGAGATACCCTCTCTCTGGTTTCAATAACATAGAAGCTATAACTGCAATACAAAAGCTGCTACAGAAGAAAGTATTCCAAGCTATTTAGGTAATGGTTTTTATCAGATTTAATCATTCTTGCTAGAGGGAAGAACTGTTTACTTTATTATAACAGTAGTCAAAACAATTTACATGTCTATGACAACTTTCCTTAAGATTATCATTTACAAATGCCTTTCACTTATGTTGTCATTCAAGAAATGCATTCTTCTCAAAGATGAAAGACAGAGACCAACTAGCTCAAGACATAGTGAAGAGTTATAACTTTCACCTCCATATGCCCCATTCTTCAACAATAATGCAGTTCAGGCCAGCCTGGCTTTATAGGAGTCAATTAGTACCAGACTCATTCCAGTAAAATCAGTCACAGTATAACATAACCTACAAACCTGAAGGCTAGCTAAAGCAGGCATTATTTACCTATATTCTGTAGAGGATAAACTAAGGCTCAGAGAAGTAAACTGATTACTCTAAAGTCACTCTTGAGGAAGCAAAAGGCAATATGGGAACTGACCCAGGAAGTGGGAGTTTAAATCTAAGTTTCTTTTCAACATTATGCTTTCCCACAGAAAGGGATTGTGAAAAGTCCAAAAGGAAATTCGGTCCAGAACTTGCTATTGGCAAGTTGCCAAATGAACTCATTATCTAGTATTTGTTTTTCTCCTATATCCAAGAATTTGGGAACATAGCAGGATGAAATGACACATACAGGTCCCCTCTGACTTCAAATTCACAGAAATGCCATAAAAATATTTTTATAAAATAAAGAGGACAAGTTCAAGAAAAAGAAAGGGAAATCCTGAGATGCCAGAAATGAAGAACTTAAAATTAGAGTGAGAAGTGGGAACTGACCCAGATTCAGAGGAGACAGCTTCAGGGGCTGGTCCCTGGAGTTTTAGTGTCCATCCAGGAATAGAGATCTGTTTTCTGTTTTTTGTGTTTTTTTTAATGTTTATTTATTTTTGAGAGAGAAAGAAAGAGAGAGAGAGGCTGAGAGAGAGAGGCAGAGAGAGAGGGAGACAGACAATCTGAAGCAGGCTCTGTGCTGTCAGTGCAGAGCCCGACATGGGTCTCAATCTCATGAACTGTGAGATCATGACCCGAGATGAAGTTGGATGCTTAACTGACTGAGCTACCCAGGTGCCCCTGTTTTCTGGCTTCTAAGGCAGAATATATATGAGTGGGTGACAAAGACCAGACTACAGTTCCCTTCGTGAAATCTGGACCCTTGGTGAGCTGCCCAGTCAAAGAGAGTAGGAAGAACTGTCCACTGGTTCAGGAAAGTAGGAAAAACTTTCTGTCAGGGACTTCAGGTAGGGGTGGTACAGAACAGATAGAGGGTCCACAAAAAATGAAAACCACAGGCCTGTACTAGAATCGGAAACTTAAAGAATATACATTATCTAGGTGGCATGGAGACTCCTAGTTGTAAAATTGTAAGTACCCTTGAAATTCCTAGGGCTCTGGCAGCAACAGAAATGAAAAGGTACTGTACTTTCACAACAAGCACACAAAATTTCCACAGGGAAGAAGAAAAAAAATATCCTGCTGAAGATGTGATCATCTTCAAAGAATTATAAACCATACAAAGACATACATTTTCATGAGGTATAGTCAGCATACACAGCAAGTTGAATATCAATCACCCACTCAGAAAAAAATAAAACAATCCAAAAGAAACCATAAAATACTATGTTAATAAAATAAAAAGTAAAACCATAATGAAAGGTCAGGATATTTTGAAAGATTTTGACATTTGAAAAGGAACCAAAAGGAATATCTAGAAATAAAAAATTATAGTTACTGAGATGAAAAACTTGGTGGATATATTAAAAAGCAGATTAGACATAATTGAAGAGATTCTTTAAAAAAAATTTTTTTTAATGTTTATTTATTTTTTGAGAGAGAGATGGAGACAGAGTGTGAGTGGGGGAGGGGCAGAGACAGAGGGAGACACAGAATCTGAAGCAGGCTCCAGGCTCTGAGCTGTCAGCACAGAGCCCTATGCGGGGCTCAAATTCACGAATCTGAGATCATGACCTGAGCCGAAGTCAGACGCTTAACCGAGGCGCCCCAAAAAATTCTTAATTAACTGGAAGGCAGATATGAATACATGATCCAGAACACACAAAGGAGAAACAAAAAATAGAAAACATGTAAGTACAATTAAAAGATACAGAGAATAAAAATCTAATACAAGTTCTGGGGCACCTGGGTGGCTCAGTTTGTTGGGCGTCCGACTGTGGCTCAGGTCACGATCTCGCGCTTTGTGAGTTCCAGCCCCGCGTCGGGCTCTGTGCTGACGGCTCCGAGCCTGGAGCTGCTTCGGAGTCTGTGTCTCCCTCTCTCTCTGCCCCTCCCCTGCTCATGCTCTGTCTCTTTCTGTCTCAAAAATAAATAAACATTAAAAAAAATCTAATACAAGTTCAAAAGGAGAAGACAGAGTCAACGAGGGAAGACAACAGATAGTGGCTAAAAAATTTGAAAAATAAAGACAGACAGGAGAGGCACAACCTTATGACAGGATGACTAAAAATGAACACATACCTAGACATAAGTTAGCAAAACTACAGAACATCAAAAAAAAAAAAATCTTTTAAAAGCAACTAGAGAGAAGAAATTACCTTAAAAAGGAATAATAATTAGGCTGACAAAAGATTTCTAATCAGTAGAAATATAAGTCACAGTCTGTGGGACAACAGCTTCAAAGAACTGAAGGAAAATAACTGTCAATTGAACTAATTACAATTCCTTCCCTTTTCATTTCTTAAGTCAATGGAGAGATGTATGCTAGCAGAAGAGACACTTGGACAGGACTAGTTTGGATTAGCAAAGACCAACAGTATCTGGGAAGATAGAGAGTTAGGAAACTGTACCCAAGTTTGCTAAATGTGAAGTGGAAGAGAAGAAGACCCAGACATAAGGCTCCAGAAGCTTTTGACTTTATATTTCTAGCCCCAAGTTGTCAGTCTTAGTGCCAAAGGATTAGATAGAATTATTTATGGAGCATGTTAAGTGAACTCTGGGTATATAACACAGTAATTAACACAGAAGTCTCTGGATTAAGACTATTTAGATAGATAGAGATCAGGTGCATTCAGGGTGGTATGGCCATGGACTGGGTTAAGTCTAGGATCCAATCTTAACTCTGCTTTTTTTGCACTGAGTGAATTTGATCAAGGTAGTTTACTTCTCCATGTCTTAGTTTCTCCAGTTATGTCTCAGTTTAAAAAAGATTAAATAAGAAAAGACATACAAGGCATTTGGCATAGTATCTAACGCAGAGTAGGTAGTTAATAAAGCCTAGCTATTAGTATCAGTTTTGACTACAGTACTATAATTTGATCATGTAGTTTGAAGGACTGATCTTTAATATGACTAAAGAAAAACTAAAATATCGGAAACACATACTCTCACATCTACTGAGCAGCCCACAGTCCATGATGGATTTCCCAGTACTTGATTTTGGCACAGAAGATGAACCAGTGAAGATTTCCCAACACCTGTAAAAGATTTAAGAACTCTAGTCATGTAAGAGATATGCTGAAATATCCTTTATGACAAAAGTAAGACTGAGCATATGCAGTAATAATGATAGGTAAAGTATGGTTGGCTGAAGGGTAGTCATACCATACCAACCACTTAATAAGCTTTATTGATACAGAGAAGATGGTTAAAGACAGTGGTTCTCTCAAATTGTGCTTGAATATTGTGACAGGGACTCACCATTTCACAATTTCATATTTAGACCCTCTAGTTCTCCTATATAGTGATTTTTAAAAGGCAGTCAACAACCTGGCTCAGACTTGACCCTTTGGGAAAATAGAACTACTCTATTCCCTCTTCTACATCATGGTCCTTTACCTTAAGGCAGAACTTTATTTTCTTGTAGACCCACTGGGTTCAAGATAATGTAGTTATTAATGCTAGAACTAGCATTTGGAGATCTAGATGAAGAAGAAAGAGAATGAGTTCTTCTGTATACCTGTATGTAGAGTCACTCATTCAATTAACAGCATTTTGGGATGCCACTGTAACAAGCATAGCTGGTGAATCTTTATGTAACACTAGTTGTATCAAAAATTTAGGCCACCTGTTTGTGTGCATTACTGTGTATGAACCTATTAATTATGTTTATTTTTTATTATAAAGAGTTATATTTACAGACAATCTGGAATGAATTTTAAAAAAGGAAAAACGGCCTGAAGAGACCTATAAATAGCAACATGTAGGTTTATTTAATACCATTAGCAGGGGGTTTCTAAAAGTAGGTTGTTATTGTGAATATATACATGGTGAACTTAAAGACAATACCCGCCTTTGTTTACATAGCTGGTTTGGTCTGAAATATTCTCCCCATCCTGCCCATTCATTTTCGCTCCCAAATTGGCCTGGTGAATTAATCTTTCAAGACTCAGCATCTTTCTAGTTCTAAAGTTTTCTTCAACTACACAAAGGTAGAACTAAGCACACTATCCACCATCCTCTGGGTCTCCTCTGTGCCCTGTACATTTTTCTACAAAGCACTTAAAAAACATATTATTACACTTCTTTGTTTATAGTTTTTATTCACTCAGTTTAAGTTCTTTGAGGGTTGGGACTAGGTTTTACACATTGTTTTCATCTCCAGTCTCCAGAACAGTGCCTTAATTAATATTTATTTAGCGGTTAAATTTTTCCATGTTATTACAGAATCTTGATAAACATTTAAAAAAATTATTTATTTTTGAGAGAGCGCAAGGGCAGGGAGAGGGGAACAGAGGATCCGAAGCGGGCTCTGCGTTGATTGCTAGCCAGCCAGATGTGGGGCTTAAACTCAAGAACCTTGAGATCATGACTTGAGCTGAAGTCGGATGTTCAACTGATTGAGCCAACCAGGTATCTCTTCAGAAACATTTTTAATGTCTCCATAGTAGTTCAGAGAGTAGACATAACAATTTACTTAACCATTCCCTCATTATTAGATATGTTTTGAACTTTTCACTATGCTAAGAAAAGACTTGTTTAAATTTTTGTTTCAAATTAAAATGATTTCCATAGTATACCCTTCCAGAAGCAAAATGAACATTTAAAGTTCTTGATATATGTTGACAACTTTCATCTGGTTACTCTGCCACCAGCCACACATATAAGCCTGCAGATCCTGTTGCACCTCAAGAGTATGTATGTTGTTGCTTTTTCATCTATGTTAATTTGATTAAAAAAAAAAAAGTGACATCTTGCTTTAGTCTGCATTTCTTTACCTTCTGGTAAAGATATCCATTACAATCTTTGTTAATCAGTTGTCTTTCCTCTTTTACGAAATTATCTGTCGATGTTCTCTGCCCATTTATCTAATGGGTTTAGGGTTATCAATTTACATAACCTCTTTATATATTAGCTGTCTCATGCAGTTGAATCAAACATTTTCTCAGGTTTCCTTTTAATTCTTTTTATTTTTTTCAACACAGACTTTTAGATTTTTGAGTACCCAAATTTGGCTCTGTCTTTGTATTTACTGCACTGCATTTGACATCTGTGACCTTTAGGGCATATTGTTGATTGGTGCTTCCATGTAGGTTGTCTATGTTGGAGACATATATCTAGACGCTTGGTTACCAGCCTGATGCAAGGTTTGAGCTTCTAGTTAAGCTTAACTGTGTCAGCAAACATCTCTATGCAGTTAATATTGTATAGCTCTCCATGAATTAACTGCTTTGGGTGGGAAGAGTTGACTAACCCTGGATAGATTGTCAGCAGTAAGAACTACTGAAGTGCCAAGAAAATTGGCTGACTATTCATTTCTTTAAGAATTTTGGGAGGTACTAATTCTATGCTTTTACCATTAGAATCGAATTAGATCAAAAGAATGCCCTTGATTTGCTTAGGGGAAAAAGTCCAATATAATTAAATAAATGCCAGTTCCAAATATAGTTGCTGGTAATGTGTTAAGCATATCTCTTATCTCTGAAAGAACAAAGAGGAAAAACGTATGTGTGTATTAGTGAGACTTTCAGGATTCCTAACTAAATTATCAACTATCTCTAGGGGATATAAAACAAATCTCTACATTTCAAGTCATTCTTTTATATGTTTGTGAAATCCTCAACATTTCACAGGGGAAATAAGACTTTATTCAAAAATAAACTTTGAAGTCTGAATACAAAGGCAGATGAAGTGTAAAAAGCATATCCTTACCTGTTATTAAATCAGTGTTAAAAGGGAAATGACAAAAAGGCAATAACCGACTTTGCATGCATAGCCTAATGTCCATGAACGTGTGACAAGATCAATCAAGTGGGCGTGACTGTGTCTTCTGTTTTACAACCAGGCTATCAGGAAAAAGAAAAGCTTACTAATTGCCTGATCATTTTTCCACATTTAATGCAGCAGCCAATTCAACCCTGTTATGTAATGCATTGATTTCACAGTTACAGCCTCAGCACTTACTATAGTGCCTGCTATGTAGCAGGTACTTAAGTATTTTTGTGAAAAAGAAAAAAACTGACTAATTCCAACAATATGGAACATCAAGCGTTGGTTAGATGTGATAGAAAAGTGAATTAAAAATGAGGGAGAAAGCCCACTTTATACATCATGAACCACGTTAGCTCTGAATTTGTCTCAAATTCTACTTGCTTATACTCTTGCCAAGTCCCATTAGACCATTATTACTAGCTGAGTGACTTCATTAACTTCAGCATCACTTCAAGCTAAAGAACTGGAGTTGATAACTTGGATTATATGAAAAGAATTTCATAATGCAACTTTCTTAAGGGGATATTAAATAATGCTATCTATAAAACATTTTGGAATGCAAATAATCTTCAGGCAATGTGGAAACATTCTTAACTTCCTCCTCTCCACCACAACTGTTTACAGTCTGTAAGGCTAGTTTTCAAGTTGTTTAGGGTGTATCCTCTCCATGGTATATCTTCCATGCATTTTGCATAATGTCTTTGCTTACAGCACACATTCAGAGGTCAACTCCAGAAAAGGACATCCACGAAATGCAAGGTTAGCATTTATTCCAAGTTCTTAATGAGCACAGGGCTGGAAGTTATGGTAAGAAAGAGAATGGTAGTGAGGTGAGAGGGGTAAATGCAGACCTCACTTCTAGTTCTCAAAAGTCCAAGGTGTCAAAAGAAGAATTTTAACACTAGGATTAAATTGAGCTCAGCATTAAATCCTAGCTGTTTCATAATATAGCCTTATCTTAATTGCTCTTTTTCTTACAACCTAGTACATAATAGGTTTTCAATTAGGATTAAAGAGAACAAAGAAATCAAGAAGCCCAGCTGAGAGTAAAACAGGACTAAAACAGGACTACAACTCAATATTTCATTTCATAACATGACTTAGTGTTTAAGTGCGTAGACTCTGGGTTCAAACAGCTTCTGTCATTTATATCTCTCCTCTTCACTTTTCTCATCTGTAAAATGGGGTTAATAGGGCTGGTCTCACATTAAATGAGTCAATATCTGTAAAGCAGTTGGAACAGTGTCATTTTTCTTAGTGCATGTTTGAATTCCGTAATGAACAAAATCTCTTGAAGGCACGATCCCAGCTTCTGTATCTTTCTTACAGCGCCCAATACAATACTCAATGTCTGCATATCTCTTAAAACAAAGGAATCGGCAATACAAGCTAGGATGCGGTCGCCCTGGAGACCGGCTTGGAAAGCTGCGAAGGCGGAGAAAGGTCGGGGCTCCGCGCCCCCCACCTGCAACGCCACCTTCGTCAGAGCAAAGTCCTCTGGGAAGTGTAGTTTTTAGACCTTGAGAGGGCTTTCAGCCACGGTCAGAGCCAGTTCGTTGGAGAAGCGGGAGAGTAGCGAAGGAAGAGGGTTATCAGATAACTCAACAGTGTCAGCAACTCTAGAGGTGGATTAAGCCGCTCACCTGAGTCTCCCAATACCAGTACCTTCACCCGATCCAGGGACGCCATCTTGCCACAGCCCGGAGTTAACGCCTGTTCCGGGATGGTAGGCCAACCAGAGCTGGGTATGGAAGAGACAGTCTTCAATTTCATTGGCTAATCGGGGGTGTGACTGTCTTGATCGGAGGTCTCACTGTGCTGATTGGCCGGTACGGTTAAAAGTGGTGGGTGGATTCCAAAGCTGGTCGCAGGAATAAGGAATTGTCTTTGTCGCACTAGTGGCGTGGCTCGTTTAAGCCGGTAGTTGAGGCGCTGAGGGAAGCTGTAGTGGGAGTGTTCGAAGATTCGTTTTGGTAAACCTTGCTCCCTGTTCCTTGTTCTCGATTCCCTCGTCCGGCGTCGCATTTCAGGGTTTCTCCCCCTTTTCTCTCCTTTCTCCTTAGCTACCCGCATCCCCTTAGCTATTCTCTTGACGTGGTCCTCCAAAGAACCATTGACCCCGGAGCGGCCCGTGTGCGACCTCGGGTAGGACGGGCTTGGCTGCGCCGAGTGTGGCCCCAGGACTCACCTGGCACAGTCCGAGGGAATTTAGGGGCTCGGGGGCTCTCAGCGGGGAGGAGTGAACATTACAGAACCGAGCTCAGAACCGAGCTCGTGGAGGGCAGCCGGTTGCAGTTTTTGCGGTGATTATGCCGCTTTATGTACGAAGGTATGGAAAGTGCCATGGAACATGGTAACTGAAAAAAAGCACAGACGTATAGGATCCATGGTTTTCTAGAACCAGAATAGTGGTACGCTGAAATAATCTAATTGGATTCCCACATCCGCTCCTTTCTCCTTTGTTTTACATCCTGTAGCATAACCTTTTAAAACAGCGAATTTCAATCCTGTCACCGCCTGCTTAAAACTATTTGAGGTTAAAGGAGAGGGTTTTCAGTAGTCTTTTTCTACTCTGGAAGCAGCAGTGAAGGAAGTGAATTGGGGGAAGCTGGCAGGGTGGGCATTTTGAACACGTGCTTAGGAGACTTCCTGGAAGTTTTATGAAAGTGCTAGACTAGCTGTGCTGGGTGCTAGAAAGTGGTGAACAAGATAAAGGCCCTGGTCTCAGAGACGGACATGAAGACAGTACAACTCTATTTACTGCAAGAAGTAAAGGGGAAGCGCTGTGTGTGAAAGGGGAACATTTAAGCTACTAGGGGGAATCTGGGAAGGTCTCCCTGAGAAACGTCATTTTATATGTGAAAGATGATTAGGAGAAGGGAGTTGAGCTTAGCTTTGTGGGCAGAATGAACAGTATGTGCAAAGGCCTGGAAGTGGAGAAAGCATGTGTGGCTTATGGAATTGGAATTGAGAGAATGCCAGTGTGGCTGGGGATGAGGCTGACAAGGGTCAACAGTGCAGAGAAGGGATGCATTTCAACTTTGTTTCTCCAACTCTGTGCCTGGCTAAATGTTTGTATGATGAGAATACATTGTTCAAAGACCAAACCAACTTGCCCTTGGGGGTCTGGACTGTGTTAGGGAGGTAGGTGAGGCTGGGAGGTGACTGATGGACTGTGAGGCTAAAAAAGAAGAAACAGGTTGGTGCCGAAAGGTCACACATTCAAAAGTCTCCAGAGGCCAGCCAAGCTCCTTCCCTGTTTAAAACCATCAACTGTTCTTCAGCTTCAGGTTATTGTTTCCCTGTGGGAACATGATCTCACTTTTTTCCTCAGATATTTCCAACTTTCAAGCTTAAAGTTGAAATTTATGTGAAATTTCACGATTTTTCAGTGTTGATGACTAATTCAGAGAATCTTCAAAACGTTCTTTGGGTCAAACAATGTGACAGAAGCTGCCAGTTTGAGACCTCTGACTTAAGTAACATGATAAATCCAAAGACTGAGTAGGAGATTCAGCTTAAGTGGGGAAGTAGAAATGATAGAGGAGAGAACAAAATGTCAGGAAGGATGATTTTAGAATGTAGAAATTTTGCATAAGCTGGAACAGCATGACTTCTTTCCTGAGCCCCAGTTTCATTTGTTCAGCTACCTGCTGGACATCTTCACAGAATATTCTGTGGTATATCCTCAAAGACAAGCATCTAAAAGTGAATGCCTCAGTTCTTCCAAACCTGTTCCTCTTTCAGGTGTTAACTCATTTTTCTTAGTAGTAGCGTTCTCTACACTGGCTCAAAGCACATAACTATATGTCATTTAATAATATTAAGTATGTTGTTTAATGGGTGCAGTGTTTCAGTTTTACAAGATGCAAAGAGTTATGGAGATGGGGGGTGGGGATAGTTGTGCCACAGTATGAATATATTTAATACCACTGAACAGTATACTTCAAAATGGTTAATTGCTAAATTTTGTGTTATGTGTATTTTACCACAATAAAAAGTGTTGTCAAACAAACAAACAAACAAACCCAAATAGCTATTTAAAATTTTCCCACTCTGTAACTCATTTCCAATAAATTATCAGATTCTTTTAATTTTGTTTTTGTAGTAAGTTTCATTCATCCTGTCCTTTCTTCCTTAGTTTAGGCTTGGTTACCATGGCTCTTAATAGCTTTGCAGTGGCTCCATCTTCAATACTTATGGCCATTTCTCATATTGTTACAAGAGTCACTTTTCTAAATAGAGGGTATCATTATCAATGCCCGTATTTAATGGCACTTTTCTGTTTTTAGCCCTGAAAGCAGAACACTTTACATGAATTATCTCAGGTAATCTGTACTTCAAATCTACGAGGAGGGTGCTATCAATCACTTATAGATAAGGAAACTGAGAATTTTCTAACGTCACCGGTAGGAAATGGTGGAGCGGGGATTCTAAACCAAAACTATTGTACTGCAGAGTCCCTCATGTCACTCCCTGCTTAAATCTGTAGGGCCCACTAAGGTGTTTCAGGCAAAGGAGACGGGCAAAATGATAATGTGTATTGGGGGGCATGTAGTAGCCACTCACCAAATTTGTCAGGAACAGTGATCAGAGACTTTGTGTGTTGGAACACAGAATAAATAACAGGTTATAACAGAATAAATAAAATAACACTATGCCTAACCTGGCTCTCCCAGACCAGCTGAAACAAAATATCTGGGAATGGGGCCCAGGATGGGTGGTTTTTTTTTTTTTTTTTTTTTTTTTTTTTTCAACGTTTTTTTATTTATTTTTGGGACAGAGAGAGACAGAGCATGAACGGGGGAGGGGCAGAGAGAGAGGGAGACACAGAATCGGAAACAGGCTCCAGGCTCCGAGCCATCAGCCCAGAGCCTGACGCGGGGCTCAAACTCACGGACCGCGAGATCGTGACCTGGCTGAAGTCGGACGCTTAACCGACTGCGCCATCCAGGCGCCCCCAGGATGGGTGTTTTTAAATGCTCCCCAGATGATTCTGCTTTACAGCCAGGGTTGAGAACCATTGGTCTAGAATATGGAGCTTATGGAGTGGGAGGTCAGGGAGGGCAATATAACAGTAGGAAATAATACTGGAAAAGTAATTTATTTTGACATTTGTCTGCCATTTTTCGTTTGTTAGATATTTTAGAGGCTGTATGTTATGTTTTGCCAACTGTTGAGCGTGTGAAACAAAGCAAACAAAAAACTGGGGTCAAATTGGAAAGGAGAACAAAATGCATCTGGTAGTATGCTATGATACTACTTTTGTGTTCAACTCAGGTACTTGCTCAGCATCCTTCAGCCTTGGGATGACAGGAATGTTTTAGGACTACAATAGGTTTGGATCTAGGTCCTGCTTTGTCTCTTATATATAGTCATTCCTGCCTGATTATTTACAATCTGAAATACTGTAACTGACTTTCCTTTTATCTTTCCTTTATTACACATAGGGCATTATATTTCCCCCCCAAAATATGTGTATAGATTGGTTGTTTAGGAATACCTTGATAGTATAGTACTGTGGATATAAAGACATTTCTTCTAAAAAAGGTATTAAATCTGATTCTGTTGATAACCACTGATTATAAACAAAAGGTTCAATAGAAACTAATATTAATAAAAGAATGTGATTCTCTTTTGAAAGAGTTCAATAGCCTCTTAAAAATTTCCCTATAGTGTGGGGAAATGTTGACATAGTCTGTGTGGATAGCCTGGCTGTCACGTATTGATTTAATGATTAAACCAACATGGGAGCTACCCTTATCAACAAGTGTTTCCTAATACACATATTGCTTCACATTCTTATTTATTCACCACAATAACCTCACTGAGGTAATTAATATCCTTATTTCTCAGAGAGTAAAATGTGGCTTGAAGTTGTTTTAAGGAATTTGCTCAGGATCACACAGCTACTAAAACTCAGGCTAACTGAATTCCAATGCACAGGCTTTTTAACAGCCATATGAAAATCTAACCCATGCCAGTGTGGGCTTGTAGAAGATAGCCTTATGGGTCATGACGTGAGAACTGGGTACTTCGTCCTGCAAGAAGGGATCCAGTATTTAAAGATATCTTGAGTTGTTTTTGTTTTTGTTTTGTTTTTTTTTTTTGACTGTTTACTCAACTGATCATCAGATTTAACTTTGCAAGGTTGGTAAAGCTATCTGGATCCAAGTGTTAATTTCTTTCAGATTTATAACAGTAATTTTGCCAAACACACATCTGGTGATTACTTATGTGTTTATTGGTTTATTGTGATTTTATTGTGAAAGCATGACTATGTAAAACCTCCTAGAATAGATTTTGGTAGGAAAATTTTTCTCAAGAAAAGAAATAAAGACACTTTAAGGATATGCTGATAGATTTTTCAGGGGTTTCCCAGCATTCCCAAAGATTATAGCATTAAGAATAGTGAGGCTTCATTTATCTTTTTTGTTTCTTTTTCTGAAATAAAGTGGGCTTGATATAATACAACATTGCTATTGGTAATAAGTTTCTTTTTAGAATCAAGCACAGTAGATCATGAAAATGACCATTTAAGGAATATGTGAAGCTTTTAAAGTATAATCTGTGTACTGTAAAGGAAAATCTTGTTTTCTGTTAAATGCTTAGGCTTTATAAGTCTTTTTCTTAATTTTTTTTTTTTTAACATTTATTTATTTTTGAGACAGCATGAATGGGGGAGGGTCAGAGAGAGAGGGTGACACAGAATCTGAAACAGGTTCCAGGCTGTGAGCTGTCAGCACAGAGCCCGACACAGGGCTCGAACTCAGACCGCGAGATCATGACATGAGCCAAAGTCAGATGCTTAACAGACTGAGCCACCCAGGCACCCCTATAAGTCTTAAAACGATGTCTCAGATACCTTTGTGGCACTTCAAAGGGTGGTAACTACCAGCTCCCTATTGGGTTGATAATTCTAGATTTAAAATGATTACTATGTCCTTCTGATCCCTTTTTTTTTTTTTCCTGAATTTGGTTTATTTAAAGTTGAAGTTTGCTGCTAAAGATGGCAGACCCAGATGTCCTCACCGAGGTTCCTGCAGCATTGAAGAGGCTAGCCAAGTACGTGATCCGGGGGTTTTATGGCATTGAGCATGCTTTGGCCTTGGACATCTTGATCCGGAACCCCTGTGTGAAAGAGGAGGATATGTTGGAGCTGCTCAAGTTTGATCGGAAGCAACTTCGATCAGTTTTGAATAATTTAAAGGGAGATAAGTTCATCAAATGCAGAATGAGGGTAGAGACTGCTGCAGATGGGAAAACCACTCGCCATAACTACTACTTTATTAATTATCGTACTCTTGTTAACGTGGTAAAATATAAATTGGACCACATGAGAAGGAGGATTGAAACTGATGAGAGAGATTCCACCAACCGGGCTTCCTTCAAATGTCCTGTCTGTAGTAGTACTTTTACGGACTTAGAAGCTAATCAGCTCTTTGATCCTATGACAGGTGAGATTTTTTTCCAATTTATGAATATTTCTTTTAAGTAATTTTAAAAAATAAACTATGTATTTCTTAAATTGGTTTATCTAATTTTTTCAAAAAGCTTATTTATTTATTTTGAGAGAGGGAGAGAGAGAATGCATGCAAACTGGGGAAGGGCAGAGAGAGAGGAAGAGAGAGAAATCCAAGCAGGGTCTGTGCTGAGAGTGTGGAGCCCGATGTAGAGCTGGGGCCCTAGGTGGAGCTCAATCCCATGAACTGTGAGATGACCTGAGCTGAAACCAAGAGTCAGATGCTTAACTGATTGAGCCACCAGGCGTCCCTGGTTTAATTTTTGAACCAGTCATGCATATCATTATAAAATTGAACGGATTCGTAAGTCCGTGTATGGTCATTCTTAGTCTTACTTTCTTGTTTGACTGTCATACTACTTTTAGAAGCTTGCCTTTTTCATTCACAAGGAAGTGTCCTCTATCACCCATGGCCCTCCTACCTCTGCTCCCACCCTCAACCCCTTATTTGCAGCTGTAGCCTAATCTGAAGGGTTGGCTTCTCTACCACTTTGAAGCCATTCTGACCTCTTTGACCTCTTCCTTCAACATTTATTTGAATGTCTACTTGTATCAGTCACTGCCAGAAAGTTATAATACAATGTATCTAAATGCTTTGTTAGTGGAAGTACAAAGTTCTATTAGGAGTATTTAACTAGGGCCTCTAATCTGCATTTGGGGAAGGCCTCTGGAAGAAGTACTGGCTGAGACCTAAAAGATAAGGGTCAGCCAGATGAAATAAGAGGGGCACCTTTTGCAGGTTTATTAGTGGAAGAGAATTGTCAACATGATCTGTAATTTGCTTCATCTAATTAAATGCTTTAGGTTTTAAGGATTTTTCTTATCAACACAGGATTGTAAAACATGCATTTTCTAAAAACACAATATGCCTAGTGTTAACATCAGGAACTTAAATTTTTTTTAATGTTTATTTATTTTTGAGAGAGAGAGAGACACCACGACTGGGGGAGAGGCAGAGGGAGAAAGGGAGACACAGAATCTGAAACAGGCTCCAGGCTCTGGGCCATCAGCACAGAGCCTGATGTGGAGCTCTAACTCTGAACAGGGAGATAATGACCTGAGCCGAAGTCAGACACTTAACCGACTGAGCCACCCAAGTACCCCAACATCAGAAACTTTAAAGTGCTGGGTTGTATAGTAATTTTGTCTTGTCATTTGTAAACTGGAAAAGAGTCTACAGTTTTGGTAATTATTTGGTGGATTAACTTTGTATTATTTTCTAGAGGCAAAAATCTATAGAGAGAGCCAATGCTGGTAAGTTAGATTGTCCCCTTGTTATGGTAGAATTCAGGAGTATAGGGTACTTTTTAGTTCATAGATCTGCCTTTTAAAAAACTATCTGAAAAATGTAAACTTTCACACATGAAATGTTCTATTGCAAAAAAAAAAAGATTTATGTATGTTTAATTTTCTAATTTTTGTATATGTTATGTATTGTCTATTTAAGAGAATTTTGCAATTATTTTTTAATGAGAAATAATCCAAATATCGATTAAGATTATTAACCTAAAGAACTAGAAATAGCCGGTGACTTTTCTTATTTATTGTGAAGCAGTCATTTTAGATGAAAAGTAATTTAAAGAAGTCACATTTGTATTAAATGTTTAATTTGTCAGAGCCTGCTTACCTTGAAAGGGCTTAACTAGGAAGAGATCTTGGTTGTAAGAAAATTTCAACCACCCTGAATATAAGAATTGCTTGAGTGTGCTATAGAGGAATGTTATAAAATGTATCTGGAGCTCTTTCAGAATAGACTAGAAAATTCTCATCATTTTTTCCATTCGCTCTAGCAGATTTCTTAAAGGAGCTCTGGGTTTTGGTTTTGTGATTCTTGGCAGATATTGGTGTTACAGTGGTTGTCTTTGTCACTTTTGACTACAGTAGTAGGTGTAATCCAGTCCCTCAGAGAGGGTAATCTAAAGTAATGTGCTTCTACATTTATTCATATGATACTTATTTAATTTCATGAGACTTTCTAAAGGGAAGTATTTCCACTACTTATAAATC
This sequence comes from Panthera leo, assembly GCF_018350215.1. Lineage (NCBI taxonomy): Eukaryota > Metazoa > Chordata > Mammalia > Carnivora > Felidae > Panthera > Panthera leo. The sequence goes on from NC_056687.1 coordinate 66,274,062, forward strand.
AGTATGTAGGAGATTGATCTATAATGCTCTTTGTATTTCGCTTAAGGTTAGTGTCTGAATGAAACTAGTTGTCAGCAATAGTTGGACTGTGTGGGAGATGGCCTAATATCAAAATATAGTCAAGATTATTTGAATCAAGGATATTGAGTCACTGATCAGACAGCACAGTCAACTTAATTGCCATTTATGTCTCCCTAGTGAAGGTGTCTTAAGGTATCATGATTGAAAATTTGTAGTCATTGGGGAACTTCATTCTGAAAATATACCTGCTTTTTGATTATAATTTGGTTTTTCATGTGGACTTTGCCTTTAAGGAGAGAATGTGCTGATTGGGTGATATTAGGCCCCAGTTTTTGTGTCAGTTCTGGTGTTTTGTTTTTTCACTATTAATGCCTTGACATCATCCCTTGGTTATACATTCCCTTGAGAAATCTTGGTCTCTTTTTCTCTTTGCTCCCTTCCTCTGTTTTATTCATGCCCCACCCCCATTTTAAAGAAGATGGGAAATAAACATTTGGTATGTGTATCAGAGGAGAAGGAGGGAACTTTTTCTATTGTAATATTTATGCTCTCTTTAAATTGATAGAATTATAGTTTTCATTCAAGCCCAGTCTTGTACAAAGCTATTCTATTTCTTCCAGGTTGTTATTGGAGATTGATGATATTTCTGAGTAAATGATGGGGGAATCTGATAGGCATTTGTCTCCATTTCCATCTCAACAATTATTAGGTTGAACTGTGGTTTATATCAGTAATTAGGGGGCATTCAGGAATTAGATTTGAAGCTTTCTAGACTTAATTAGTTCCATGAAAAAAATTTTTAACTCAAGTGTATGGGCAGCTCCCTGCCACTGGACAAAGGATAATGACTCCTAGATGAGCATCCAGAAGTTCTAGGCTCAGGAAATTCTGAATTCAGCAAGAATTGTTTTGCCATTGTTTATTCACATAAGCCAGTGATCTTTTTGCTTCAGTTCGTAGCCTTTCCTTACCCCATTTCTCTTTTCCCTAAAGATTCTAGGTTCTTTCCATACTTCCCATTTGGATTTTGCCATTAGTATTCTTGGGTTGAACTCTCCCCAAATGTTTGATGCTTGGTCTGTGTGAGATCTCTGCTCCCAGTTCCTTGTGCAGAGCTCCTAAAACTCTTATAATTTCCTAAGTGATAAGAGCACAAATAGCATCTTTTATTCTAATATTTGGCTTTTGACCCGTTTCTGACACAGGGCTCCTGAAACCCATGTGATTTCCTGGGTAATAAGAGTGTCTTTTGTCCTAATGAGGTCACTCTGGGTGGGTCCTGGATGGCTCCTGGATGAGGGCTGGTCACAGACCAAGCTAAGACCAAGCTTGGAATTTTCAGCCCCACCCCCTATTCTCTTGAGAAGGGAGAAGGGCTGAAAATGGAGTTGATGAGTGATCATCCATGCATGAGGAAGCTTCCATAAAAATCTCAGTAGTATGGGATTCAGGGATCTTTCAGGTTAGTGAACATGTGGAGGTGCAGGGAGAGTGATGCACTCCAAGAGGACGGGGAAGCCTGGTACGCTTTGCTAAATAGTTGGCCCTACACATCTTTTCCATCTGGATATTCATCTGTATCCTTTATCATATCCTTTAATAAACTGGTAAACATAAGTAAGTATATCCCTGAATTCTGTGTGCCGCCCTAGCAAATTAACTGAATCCAAGGAGGAGCTTGTTCGTTGGAACTTTCTATCTATAGCTGGTTGGTCAGAAGCACCCATGGTAACTTGGGCTTGTGACTGGCATCTGAAGTTGGGGTGAGGGGACAGTCTTGTAGGACTAAGCCCTCAGCCTGTGGGTTCTGATGCTCTCTCCAGGTAGCCATAACTGAGTTGAATGTTAGGACATCCAGCTGGTGTCACAGGGAATTACTTGGGGTAAAACCTCCACACATTTGGGGACCAGAAGTGTCAGAAGTGAAGTGTTGTGTGTGACTAGTAAAGGAGACACACAGGGAAGAAATACACAGTAGGGAAGAACTGGGCTTCTTGCTACATGGAAAGAAAAAAGGCTAAGGTTTTTCCATTACAGTATGTATAGATACTTTATTTCATTAAAATGGAATGGCTTAGCCTTTGCCCATTAGTCTCTGGTTTCAGAAGCTTAATCAGGCAAAACCAGCTCTTTTAGTGAAATATGGGAATTTTATGTAATCAAAACAAAGACCATATGACATGAAATCCCTCAAATCAGCAAAATAGCATCTTTTAGATTTAGCAAGCTTTCTGGCCATGTAGGTAGATTTAGTATTTTTATTTCTACTTTAGTAGTCTCAACCATGGGTGATTTAGCTAATGGCACTTTTTTTTTAAAGTGTATTTATTTTAAGAGAGAGAGGGTACATGCTCACGCACAGTGGAGGGGCAGAGAGTGAGGGAGAGAGAGAATCCCAAGCAGGCTCTGCACCTGTCAGTGCAGAGCCTGTTGTAGGGCTACATCTCACAAACCGTGAGATCACGACCTGAGCCAAAATCAAGAGTCATACGCGTAACCAACTGTGCCACCCAGGCACCTCAGTTAATGGCCCTTCTAAGTTAAAGTCAGCAACAAGCTTCCCCAAAAGGAAGGGGAAGATTGTATTCTCCTTTAAGATTCGATGATATGGAAGTAGTTTTATATTTTTCATTTAAAAATTAATGCAGCCATAATGCCAGAGAAAATTTTGAAGAGAAAAAAAATTACCCGCAAACCACTATCCTTTTGCATATGACCTATAATTATAATGGTAACCAAGAATAGTTTGTAATCTCTTGGTTCCTTAATGTACCAAACTCTCCTGTTTCTATCTAGTGTTCAAAATATGCTTTACTAGGTGTGATTTTCTTCCCCCCTCATTTCCTTTCCACCCCTTTTGGGCACTTTGTTTTTATCTATATTTTGTTAATATAGATATGATGCTTTGAACACTTTTATGTATATGGCATTTTAATGTTTAAGTTTTTCCTTGAGAAGAATTCTCAGTAGTGGGAATAGTGAGTGAAAGAATATAGTTTTTATACTTCTTTTTAAAACATTTTTTTAATGTTTATTTTTGAGAGAGAGAGCAGGGAGGGGCAGAGAGAGAGGGAGACACAAAATCTGAAGCAGGCTCCAGACTCTGACTCTCAGCACGGAGCCCAATGTAGGACTCGAACCCACTAACCGTGAGATCATGCATGACCTGAGCAGAAATCAAGAGGCAAATGCTTAACTGACTAAGCCACCCAGGCTCCCCTAGTTTTTGTATTTCTTTAAAGGCATATGTGGCACTGTAGTTTTGTCAGGGATCAGTAGGAGGTAAATTAAAAACAAAATTTTTTAATGTTTATTTATTTTTGGGAGAGAGAGAGAGAGAGAGGGCACGCACAAGCAGGGGAAGGGCAGACAGAGAGAGAGAGAGAGAGAGGCAGAGGGTCCAAAGCGGGCTCTGTGCAATGGCAGACACCTTGATACAGGGCTTGAACTAATGAACTGAGAGATCATGGCCTGAGCTGAAGCTGGATGCTTAACCGACTGAGCCACCTAGGCGCCCCAAGGAGATAAATTAAGTGTTTGAATTAGAAATAGTTTGGAAGCCCCTATTACTGAATTTACCTAGAGACTGAGAATCACATTTTATTTATTTATTTTTTTATTATTAAAAAAAAATTTTTTTTTACATTTATTTATTTTTGAGAGGTCACAAGTGGGGAAGGGCAGAGAGAGAAGGAGACACAGAATCCGAAGCATGCTGCAGGCTCTGAGCTGTCAGCACAAGAACCCAATGTGGGGCTCGAACTCACGGACTGTGAGATCATGACCTGAGCCAAAGTTGGACGCTCAACCAACTGAGCCACCCAGGCACCCCGAGAATCACATTTTAAATAAACTTTTGAATAAATTAAAAAAAGAATCTTATAACTATGTATATAATACGTTTTTAGAAATAGGAATTTAGAGATTAATTTTTCTGGCTCAACTCATCTAATGATGTGTGTGTGGGTACACTTACACATGCTTGTGCTGTACTCTAGGGTTTGGAGGATCTTACCAAGTAATAAATCTGGGGCTGTATAGATTTCTAGGATGTTGTAGGTTGAGTATCAGGAAAGAATATTCAGCTTGTTTTGTGTGGCTCCATGAAAATAGAGATACATTAGTATTAATAGTGTTAGAAGAGATGGATTAGTGTTAAAGGAGTCTTTAATAACTAACTGTAAAAGAAAATAAGTGTCTGGTAAATAACTCTTAAAAACAGCTACAATGTTCCACTGTCTCTGGTCACTTGGAACATCAAGTAAACTCCATATCTGCTTGGGATCTTCATATATAAATTTGGGGTTAAATCGTGAGTCCTTTCTTGCCTTGTGACTGCAGGTAAAGCTTTTTGGTTTATAAGCAGATCAGTTTCTTGATCCCCATATCATTAAAATTCCTCAATTTCCTTAACCAATATTTTTCAACTGTTAGGGTCCTGTATTTGTGAGACTCCTTAAGACTTGTTAATGATGTTTATATTCATACAGCAGGCTACTTTTTCCTGTCCTTACTTCTTTCTACTTAGGACAGGAGATGTCTTATAAGCAGTATTTTCAATTCCTGAAATGCTAATAACACAACCACACACACACACAAATATTTCTAGGATTATTTGACTCATTTGCTGATTTGGAATCTTGCCCAGGACAGTTTCATTAGAAAAGCATACTGGAAAACTCAGAAGTGTGGATTTGTTTTGGGTAAGGGGAGGCGATTATTAAGTTAAAAAATAAAAGCAATTTACAGAAAGTTACAAAAGATAGTAAAGAAACAAGTGTCTTCTCTCTTTTACCCTTCTCACCTCTTCAAAACCTTTAGGTCTGATTAAAAAAAAAATTATGTTGCTTTGATCATGAGGCTTTGAGGGCTTTTTTCTTAAATAAAACTTTTGGTGAGTTGTATCCTTTTTGTATTTTGATGCTGATTATATGCAAGCTAATTTGTGAAAAGTTGCACTTTAGTTTGATGCTGGCATATAATACCCTATTGATTATGGTCTTTCAAAGAATTGTATCAAAACCACAGATTTTTTTGCCTGCTCACTGCATGTTGAGATGGATTCGATTTAAGCCTAATTTAGATAATTTATTGCAGACTTTAGTATTTATGTAAGTACTATACTTCAATTTGCTGTTTTCCCTCCCAGGCATAGTATATTTTTTCCCCTTCATAGTGAGTTCCAGAATCTGAGAATATTGTATGATTATACCAAATCTACAAGTGCCCATTTATGGAAGGACAGAAGCCAGTTTCATTGATAAGTTGAGTTATAGAGTGTGGGGTTTTACTAGATACATCACAAATATGTTTGAATTTTTCTTCTGAATTAAAAAATTTGTTAAAATTGCTTTTTTTTTCTTCTGCATGCAAAGCAGTGAGTATTTTACAGCGTTAATACATGTTCTGCAGTGAATTGTTAAAGGATAGTTTTTTAAGTACCTTTTTATTAAAGGTCAAATAATTATAGGAAATATATAACTATGTTCTTGTTATGTCTGTTGCTATTTTATAATAGCAGTTCCTTTTTCCATACATTTCCCCTTGCCCAATTAAACTGAAGAAATTTGCTTTATGAAATAAAGTTTAGAAATTAGAATAAAAGGTGATTTTTGAGACTAGCATTTTAATGCATTTGCCTCTGAATATTTTGAGTTATAAAAGTTATAACAAAGGACTTGATGCTTTCAAAGAATAACCCAAGAGTGTGTGACTTTTGCATATTAGTTAAGAGGGAGTTGAGTGTTTTGGAGGATTAAAAATAACATTTGTTTCCTTCTAAAAATACATAACTAATATGTTAATGTAAACATATTAAGGATCCAAATAGTAGAAAAATATGTCAAATAAAATGGCACATCTAGGTTTTCCACTCTGTGCGCTTCCACTCAACCCAGTCCCCACTCACACCACCTTTCATTGTGTTAACAACTTGTTTTGTGGTTACCCTTCCAGTTCTCCCTCACACCCCAACCCCACCTGACTGCCTCAACCCCTTTTGAAATGTAAGAAAGCAAAGTGATTCTTTTTTTTTTTTAAGTGATTAAGTATGTTGTCGTTTTAACAGCTTATGGTTAATAAATATTGGTCAACTTCTGATAGTATTGTCAGGGTTTTTTAAGATACTTACTACATTGGGTCCTTTTGCAAAATTAGTGTGTTCAGTTGCCATGTCATTTTCATAAGTTTTGTTTAGTTTCTTTAAGCAATGGCTATAAAACAGTGAAATGACAATGTTTTAGGATTCCAGAGTCTTGAGTTCTAGTCTTGGGTTATGTTAGTAATTATTAGCTTGGGTGAATCCTATAATCATTCTAGGCCTTTTTTTTTTAACATGTGGAAAATGGTAAGTTCAGTCTTTTCTATACCATATATAGTTGAGAAACCTCTCAACTCTAATTTCAGAGCACCCTTTGGTTTGGAGAATAGTTGATATTTAAAACGAATTTTTTTTTAATGTTTATTTATTTTTGAGAGAGAGAGACAGACAGAACGCAAGTTGGGGAGGGGCAGAGAGAGAGGGAGACACAGAATCCGTAGCAGGCTCCAGGCTCCGAGCTGTCAGCACAGAGCCTGACATGGGGACTCGAACTCACGAACCGTGAGTTCATGACCTGAACCTAAGTTGGACGTTCCACTGACTGAGCCACCCAGGTGCCCCGAATAGTTGATATTTTAAAGTATATAGAGGCTAGGGTTTTATCATTTCTTTTAGAGGATAATGTTGGTCACTTTGGGTTAATTTGAAAGCCCTTGGTTAAGAATTGAAACTATTGGTTATAGTAGTGTTCATGTAGAAAATATGCTTTGTTTATGCTATCTTCAGAAACACTTTATGGCATAATGGAGAATAATATTTACATTTTTTGTCAGTTTTATTTTCCCAAGCTTCCAGTTCACTCCCTTTCCCCATGCATACTTAATCCATAAAATATTCAGTGGGAAGGGAAACTGCCCAAATATGCTTCCTAAGGTATATGGTGGTTGGACTCTTACACTGTGGTAGAATTAATCCCATATGTTAGTGATATGTCTTGAAGTTTTGTAGTTTCCTCTTTATCTCACTAGTTACTTGGTTTTAACATGGAACTGTTAATTGCCCCTTATTTTATTTTGTTTTTTCCTGGAAGTTTTTTGAGTGAGAAAGGAGTTTATTTAGTTTTTTCACAGGATTGTCCAGAAAAGTTATCTTAGCCATTATCTCTTGCTTAGATTTCGCACCATTCTTAGTCTTCTTGCTTTCATTCTTGCTGCCCATTTGGACTGATTGTCATAGTAGCCAGCGACCCTTCTTAAAAAGCATATTAGACTCTATCACTCTTCTGTTCACAACCCTCCAAAGGCTTCTCCCCTCATTCAGAAAAGTCACAGTCCTTAACACAACTTACTTGCCTTTTTCATGCTATTTTCTCTTGCCAAATATCTGCATGACTGGCTGGCTCCATTACATGTTTCAAACCTCATCTCACTTGCTGTATCAGAGGGGCCTTCCTCAAGTTTCATATGTAATAGAGCATACCCCTTTCCATTGCCCTCCTTTATCTTTATCCTCTTTTCTTGCTTTTTCTTTATTATACTTATCAAACCTCATGTTATTTATTATTTTTTTTTGTCTTGACTAATTCCTCACTAGAATGTGAGCTCTACAAAAGCAGCTTCCTAGACTTAGGAAGGCCAAAAGGTAGGAAATCTTTTGGACATCAGTCCCACTGTGCTGGGGTGAGGGCTGTGTTGTGAGGGCTGTGCACAGCAGATACCTACCTGATTTCTGTTTCCTTGGCCAGTCTTGAGGATTTGCAACATGACTTGCAACATGACTAGCCCCTTGAGGGCTGCAACATGACTCCTGCTTCAGTACTGCAGCACCTGTGCTATATCAAAACAATTGGACTTCAAAAAAAATTTTTAATAGAAAAATGGCTGAATAATATTCCAGTTGCAATTAATACCATGGCAAATCTTTGACAGTAAATTCTGGGCATTAAACTGATGATGTATACCAGAATGAAGAAGGAAAAAACATAATCCTAAATAATGTCTAATTGTTTAGGGAGTTGACTCATATCTTCTGCCCTTTTCCTCAATTATGATACATTTCCAAAACATTTTCTTTTTTTCAGACTGAGGAAGATAAACATTTTTTTCACTTTGGTTTTATTTGTATTTACTGTACCCTTAGTTGAATACTCACATAATTAAAATAAGTATGATGTTTGCTAAAATGAGTAATGTGTTGGAAGCAGTTAAGTGGAAGACGTTGGCCAGCATAATAAATTTTCTCCTGTGTTGAGCAAAAGAAAAACGTTGTTTGAATTTTGTTGAACTTTATTGTTTGTTTTTTTTTTTTTTTCTTTTTGTTCCCAGCCCTTCTCTCCCCTCCCTAACCCTTTCCCCTGCCCTCAATTCATATTTGTTTTTACATTTTGTTATTTTGGGAGAAAGTTAAAATGATATAAACCACTTCTTTCCCTTCTTCCTCCTCCTCCCTCTCATGCCCAGTTAGGTCTCCATTTCTTTTCTCATTTTGGGGTGATAACTTCATTAGAAGAGCCCTGAGTCATAGAATTGAGTCATTCATGTACTACAAAATAGACAACCCTAAAATATAGTTTTGAAATATCTATTTGTAAAAGACCTTTTTCCTCCCTACTTTTGATTCCTATTAGTTATCTACAACTGGATGTGTTTTGATTCTTTGGTGAAGCTGATGCATTAAGACTCAGCTGAGTAGGGGCACCTGGGTGGTTCAGTCTGGCTAAGTGTCTGACTTCAGCTCTGGTCATGATCTCACTGCTCGTGAGTTCAAGCCCCGAATGGGGCTCTGGGCTCTAATTCTGTGTCTAGGGCTGTCTCTGCCCACCCCTGCTCGCGCTCTGTCTCTCTCAAAAATAAACATTAAAAAAAAGAAAAAAGAAGAAGAAAAAAGACTCAGCTGAGTAAGTGCTTAGTATGTGATAGGCACTTAATGTTTGCTAAATAAATTATTTGTTACAAATCTTCTCTCCTTCTGTTTTGTATTTTAAGAAATTAGAGCCTATGTATGTACCTGGAGGAAGTTTGCTAAATTGTAGCCAGCGGGGATAATAGAAGGTAGGGAAAGGGACACGTAATTCAGGATGGTGAAGTACATTTAGTTTTTTGAGTCAGAGATTTATATTTGAATCCAAGCTGAGTGATTTTTATTTTTAAGTTATGACCTGGTAAACTTGAGACTCTGAGTCTTTATTCCCTCATATGTTCTATTTGGATAATACTATTGTCACAGACTTGGCTGTGATGAACACATGGGAATATTTGTGAATAGTTGTCTTTGTTCTTTTGTGGTTTCCAAGAGTAGATGATCAAATGTGTTATCACTGAACTCTTATTTTTCTCCTAATCCCATCATTTATCATGCTTTGCCTAAGAGTCTTTGAGGACTCATTTCACCCTCTTGCCACATTCTTAAATCTTGCTTGCATGTTCCCTCTTATGTAGCTTGGTTTGCTGTTGCCAATTTTTGCCTTGGTCTTGAAAGGAAAGGTGGTGCAGAGCTCTGAGTTTCAACTTGTTTCTTCTCTCACGCTTAAGTAGTACCTTCTGTGCACACTACATAGTGCAGAGTGGTCCAGTTACAAGAAGAGTTGGGTATTTATCATATTGATTATTTAACAGCAGCTCTCCACCAGGAGTATGTGTTAAAATTCCTTGTGGAACTCTTAAAATTTATATTCCCGAGCACACTCCAGACCTATTGAGTCAGGATCTCTTGGCAGAGCCTGGGTATTATTTGAAAATAATTATTATTTAAAAATAATTTTTATGTTAACAGTTAAGAACTGGCTGCTTGTTGGAAGACCATCTCAAGCCACTAAGACAGATCAATATTTATAAATGTTAGTTTTGACGATCTCATGTTCTTTCCCAAAATCTTTTGATCACTTTCCTATTACTCAAGAATAAAGTCATAATGAAGCTTGACGTTTAAGATTCACTATGACCACCCTAGTTTATCTTGTTAATTCTGTTTTTTACCATTCTTCTTATTACCTCTATTCCTAACTATACTGAAACTACAGTTAAGTATTATTTTCAACTACCTGATTCTCTTATGATCTAGAATGTCCTGTTCTCCTCCCCTTCCCTTGATCTCTGTAACAATTGCTTTTCTTGTAAATTCTCCTTAAACGGTCCACCTTCCATTGTGCTCTCAGCTAGAAGTCATAGTTCTTTGAACTCCCGGACACTTAATGTGCTTTATTTTCACACTGATCCCAGATGTTTATCTCCAGATATCTTTCATCTCTACTAAACTTTAAGCTTCTTGAGGGTAGATTTTGTGTCAATGTGTGTTTACCACCACCCACTCAGAAATACCCTTCTACTAAGTGTACTAAGTAACCCCCCACGAACCTCCTCCACTGCCGCCTCTGATTTTTGGAAAGTTGATTTGCATTTTTTAATGTGTCCTGAAATTTATAAAAATGCTGCTGGTATGTTAAAGTAGTCTTAAGTCTTTTCCCATAAAATACAGAATTTCTTATTTTTCTTCTTGGATGCCAGACCTGGCTTTTGACAGTCTGGTTCTTGTTTACAACTGTGTTTTTGTGGTAAACATAGGACTCAAGATGTCAGGCCAACTCTTCCTCTTGTAATGTTTTCAGACATGATAATTGTTGGGAAACAGTACTTCATGATTTTGTCACGATATGCATGTCTTCCAAGCAGAGGTACCAACCGCCTTTTTTTGGGACTATCTTTTCCATGGATGTTTATATAGTGAGCAGCCTTGGAATATATATTGCTTCTCTCCTTAGCAAGGGTAAGTTTGCTTATTGTTCAGAATAATAAAAATAGAGTCTTTCTCCACACCATGCTTTCTTAGTGTCCAAGATAATAAATATAGCATCACCCTCTAGAGCAGAGGACAGGCATGTTTTTGCCCAATATAAAATAGTTCAGGAACTTCCGAGTCTCCTGTAACATAACCCACTGCCTGTACAGTTGTCACCTGGCCCTCTTTGCGTCACCCAGTGGGAATTGGGGCTCAGGGAATTGGCACAAAAGCTGACACTGGCTATTGCTATTGCCATGAGTAATAAAGTTCTTTGTTTCTGACCTAGAAGTCTTATGTCTTTCTCCAGCATCCATGAAACCACAGGGTAACTTGGTACCTTACAAGTAGGGTAAAAATCTCAGATCTTCCACAGTTCTCGACAGTAATATAAAAGCCACTCTTTTCAGAACTGCAAAATAGCCCTGCTGTAAATAACTCTTGTTAAATCTTGGTTTCAATTAAGCCTGGCTCTGGAAACTTACCTGGATGAGGCTAGAATTCCTTATGGCTACATACTATCTTCTCTTTCCCCCCATTTAGGGGGGTTAAAAGACTGTTATTCTGAAATTATATTCTATAACCGTAATCTTTTTTTCTTTCTCTTTTCCCCAAATAAAAGCATTGCTATTTTATATGGAGGAGCTACACTGACAAGCGTGTTGATTTGTTTACTTAAAGCTGAAGTTTGGAATATATATGCTGTCTTCAAAAGAAATGGGATATTTGTGAGGATTTTTTTAAAAACTGGTTGTAACATGATAATTTTAATGATAAATAATCTAATAAACTAGATAAATAATATGTGTTGGATGGTGACAAATGTTAAGGGGAAAAAAAAGGATAGGGCATGGGGCGCCTGGGTGGCTCAGTTGGTTAAGCATCCGACTTCAGCTCAGGTCATGATCTTGTGGTTTGTGAGTTTGAGCCCTGCATCGGGCTCTGGGCTGACAGCTCAGAGCCTGGAGCCTGCTTCGGATTCTGTGTTTCCCTCTCTCTCTGTCTGTCTGTCTCTCTCTCTCTCAAAAATAAACATTAAAAAGAGAAAAACAATAAAAAAAAAAAAAGGATAGGGCAGTGGTGAAATGTTAGATACAGTTGGCTAAGGAAGGCCTCACTGAGGTGACGTTTAAGTAAAGAACTGAAGTTAAGTTAGGAGACTAGCCATTTGACTATGTGGAGGGAAAACATTCCCAGCAGAGTAAACAAAGTGTCTGGTGCAAGACATTGAGGAGGCTGGGTAGTGATGCTTTGAAGACATACATTGAGAGGATTTATAGTGTTCCCATTTGTCTTAAATGTCTTTCTGCGCCACCAGAGCACTTGCTTTTAGGTTTATCTGTTAGGTACTTCTTGACTTATGGAAGGGGATTTTTTCCTTTAAAAGTATTTTTGAAAGCTACTGAATTAGATGATTTTTCTGCAGTATTCTCTAGTTCTCAGTGGCGGTCTCTGTAAGTGCCAGTCTTTCAACAGTGATGGAAGTCCTACTTCAGTGTGTTTTTTCCCCTTAACTTTTGTTTTAAATGTTTATTTATTTTTGAGAGAGACAGAGTGTGAGCGGAGGAGGGGCAGAGAGAGAGGGAGACAACAGAATCCAAAGCAGGCTCCAGGCTCTGAGCTGTCAGCACAGACCCCAATGTGGGGCTTGAACTCACAGACTGCAAGATCATGACCTGAGCTGAAGTGGGGCACCCAACCAACTGAGCCACCCAGGTGCCCTGAGTGTGGTTTTCTTTTTTTTTTTAATTCAAGAATTTGAGAGCTGATTTTAGACCTCACTTAAATGATTTTTCACTTTCACATAGTTTATATTTATATTTCCGTTGAAGAGAAGAGGCTGAGGCAGCCAGGAATAGTCAGAGAATAAGAGAGCATACCAACTAAAACCTCTCTAGCTAAGGTTACTCATTATCCTTTGTTACTAAATGTAAAAGCTGGTTTTCTATTCTTGTTGATCTTGAAAAATTAACACCATACCATTTCCTCCTTGAAACACTGTCCTGTCCCTCTGGTTGTACCATTTGTCTCAAGGCTTCTTCTTTCCTTGGGTTTATACCTTGACTTTCTATGCTGCTCCCTCCTATTACGCTTTTTGGCTACTCAGGTCTGCTTAATGGCTTTAGTTACCTCCACGTTGTTGATTCTCCTGTCAGAATTTCCAACCCCCATTCTTGAGCTCTAAGCAGTTATTATAAGTTGGCTTCTAACATATCCATTTTGGTGGCCATTGGTATATATGGATTCAGATATAAAAAGCAACTTTTAATCTTTTCCCTACAAAGCAAAAAAAAAACCTGTTCTTTCTCTCTTTCTTTAATTGGTAAATAGTATCCTTGTCTAGTTACTTAAGCTAGAGTCTTTATTCTGGTGTCCATTAGTCAAAGACCATCAGGTGCACACCCATAGGTAAACAAAGTTGGGTTTATTGATGCTTTCTGTAGCAAGGGAACCCATACATCATGAGGAACCTTGGGGTGTCTCAGTAAGACCAAGCTGGACAGACTTAGAGAATTTGGGTTTTTGTTAGGTAATTTGGGGAGGATTAGGGAAATGGTGGGGGTTTGCTTTGCTTTGGGTGCTGTTAAAGAGTAGGGATAATTCTCCTGTGATTGGGTGTCTTAAGAAATCTTTTCTAGGAGAAGAGGACAGGGTGAAGCTAGAAGTGTAATTGGTAAAGAAGCATTCATTCATGTTAGTGGGATTTTTTTATGGTTGTACAGAGACCTTGCTTTTGTCTGTACTCAGACAGACTCAGACTCAGACAGGCTTGGTTTTGCCTCACTCCCATCATGGACACAGAAGACCTTGTCTGATGTTGGTGATCTGTGAGATTCTGTTTGACAGAAAAATATCACAACCTAGCTATGAGTGCTAGGCCACGTCCCAGCTGTGAGGAGCTGCTTTTGTTTCTCTTTCTCATTTATTTGGAATAGATGTAAAAGATCGGGTACCATTTTGGCAGTAGGAAGATGGATGAAGAGTATTTTAGACAGGGTATGTGAACAAAGAATTTACATGATATTGGCTGTTTGTGTGTGAGGAGCAGCAAAGAAACTTATTCTACTTGAAATATGTCAGTAGGATCTAGTGTTATGTTGAGGCAGAGATGCCTAGTTTACTTATTCCTTACCAGGAAAAGAGGGGTTGGAGGGGGTTATGTATCAATCACATACAGAGCTTTTTAAAACTAAATGTTTGTGTACTTACTGTGCACCAGGCACTAAGGACATAGGTGATCTCTCTTAATCCCTCAAGTAAATTGGGTTAGAAATGAAGGATGCATATCTCTGGCTTTGGGAATAAGAACCAAACTGGAGATCCAAGTGGGATTAGTGGTGTGGACTGTTATGTAGTGTAAGAGTATAAGTTTCAGCATAATAGTTTGGGTTTGAATCCTGCCCCCTACACACAATTAGTAGTTGTCTGATCTTGAGCGAGTTACTTAACGCCTTAGAATCTCTGAATTTTAGATTTAAATGGGCAATAATTACACTAGCCTTACAGTGTTGGCAATAATTTAGTAAGTACAAGGTATATACAACAGCTGCTGTAACTACTTTTATTGGCTGTGTGACTTCAGACCAGTTGCAAAACTCCTCAGAACCTCAGTTCTGATATCACTTTAGAGAATTAGTATAAGATCAAAAAGTGTACACGAAGCATTTTATATACAGAAAGCACTATACAAATAAAATAAATATTAATGTCTAGGATATCATCTCTCAAGTGTTTGAATTTACTTGGCAGGTCAAGGACTGTGGTTGGGGTTTGATGTTTTGGGGTCAAATTATACAAGGTTTGAGTATTAGGATGAGAAATTTAGATTGGATGCTGTGGACTTTAGAAATTCAGACACTGGATAGACTTTAAGAAGAGCAGGGGGATGAGAGGACAAAAGTGGTGGCATAGGACAAAAGTTCTTGGAGTTGGGAGAGCCAAGAACGTGGGGGTGGGGGTGGGGGGGGCCAAAGACCAGATCAAGGCAGCTATTTCAGGCTGAGTAGTGGGGGCCTAGATTAGTGAAATGACAGCAGAAATGAAAAATCTGAGATGTTCTAAGGAATTCTAAGGAATTACTACTAATTTAGTTACAAGTTCAATGTGAGGGATATAGAAATAAGAAAAATAAAGACTTCTCGAACTTTAATTTGGAAAGGGATAAGTTAAATTTGTTAGATATAAATGGTTAGTAAGTTTGAAGAAATAGCCTCTGACAATGTACAGAATGCCTAGAGACTTGGCTTTAGATATTTACCTGGCTTTCCTCATAATGCAGGCCCCAATTTGTAATGTGCAAAAGGAATGCTGTTGGAGAAGGGTGCAGGTTTCAGTGGTCAGTTGTAAAGATTTTGGTTTTAAGTTAAAATAAGTGTAAACATGTTAGAAATATGATTAAAAACTTTGCTGTGCTGCATTTAAAGGTGAAATTACTTTAAAATGGATTTTAAAAATATAGATGGAAAGATACATGATAAATGTTGATTGTAGAATCTCAGTGGGCACGGGGATGTTCACTATAAAATTCTTTCAACTTCTCTGTATTTGAAGGTTTTAATAATAACATGCTAGAGGGGGATGGAGGTATAAACTGTTTGCTAAAGGCTAGTCTTGAGAATTTATCTTGCCTGACCTGAGACTTTTGTTTTCTCTGTAGGAACTTTCCGCTGTACTTTTTGCCATACAGAGGTAGAAGAAGATGAATCAGCAATGCCCAAAAAAGATGCACGCACACTTTTGGCAAGATTTAATGAACAAATTGAGCCCATTTATGCTTTGCTTCGGGAAACAGAGGATGTGAACTTAGCCTATGAAATACTTGAGCCAGAACCCACAGAAATACCAGCCTTAAAACAAAGGTGAGTGAATGTAGGCCCTGTGCTCTTATGAAGAACACTTATAAGTTTGCCCTTGTTTTAACCACCTGTACTTTGGGGAGCAGAGGTGAGTAAGTAATCTACCCAGGAGACTAAAGACGCATTAAGACGCGTTAACATAGATTCTCAGCTCTACCACATTTGTCTTATTGTGACCGTGATGAAAGTTGTTTGTACTGAATGCAGAGCAGTGTGGGCCTTAGGCAAAATCTTTAAATAGTCAAGTTTGACTTAAGCTATTCACTCGGCTTTGACCTGCTGCAACTCAGCCAGTTGTTAGCTAATCCTAAATTGGTGGTGCCTCTTGGGGATATTTGAATTTTCCTAGCCAAGTTCTGAAGGATGAAGTTCTTTAAAGAATACAGCATTTGTTTTTTCTTTTCTTTTTCTTTTTTTTTTTAAACTTTTTAAAATATTTATTTATTTTTGAGAGAGAGACACACACAGAGCACGAGAAGGGGAGGGGCAGAGAGAAAGGGAGACACAGAATCTGAAGCAGGCTCCAGGCTCTGAGCTATCAGCACAGAGCCCAATGTGGGGCTCGAACCCACGAACCATGAGATCATGACCTAAGCTGAAGTCGGATGCTTAACCGACTGAGCCACCCAGGTGCCCCAGCTTTTTTTTTTCTTTGAAGCATTTTAACCATACATTTCTTGCCTTCCTTAGTTTTCAATGCAACTTCTTTGAAAGTAAAGTATAGTAGGTGTAACATATGAGATAATACCTTCTTTTTAATGTGTTAATACTTTTTACTGTGGCTCCCTGTTTTTATTAGTATGCCTTAATGTTTGAATTACAGAAGCAACCTTAGTTTTGGCATACTACAGAAAGTGGTTTATATTCTTATAAGAAAATCATAAATGTGAATTGGAGTTAGGGGGTGTTTTCCTACTCTACCACATTTCTTTCTTCTTTCTAGTGTCCACCTAAGGGCTTAAGAGTTTATACCCTTGCGTAGCAATTATAACTGTATGCTGTTCAGGAGTGCTCTCAGTATTTTATATGCTCTGGTGCTAATGTTATAGAAAAGCCAGTTCTGGAGTCCTGAGCAAATTGAGTTTCTTTTGGATCGTTAAAAAACAATCCAATTGTATAGAAACTTTAGTATTTATATGTTGTTACTAATTTTCTAGTCTGGCATCATGGATCAGTTAGGATGCCTTTACCTGTGATTATGGAAAACCAAACAAAAAGTAGCTTGAACAGTAAGAAAAATCTGTCTAGTGTGACCAGAAGTGCTGAGGTAGTACAGTTCAATTAATTTCACAGCTCAGTTATATCCTCAAGGATCTATGTTTATACTCTGCTGTACTCGGCCTATTGGTTGTCCTCATGGAACCATGAGGGGAGCTAGCCTAAGATGGCTGTGTCTTTACGGGTATCACACGTAGAAGAAAATGTCCAAATGTAGAAAGAGAGACTGTTTCTTCCTGGTGTCCTAATTTAAGATTGAAGAAGGCTTTCCCAGAGGACAACCTTCATCCTAC
The DNA here is from genome assembly GCF_018350215.1 of Panthera leo. Classification (NCBI taxonomy): domain Eukaryota; kingdom Metazoa; phylum Chordata; class Mammalia; order Carnivora; family Felidae; genus Panthera; species Panthera leo. Next base: position 66,291,263 of record NC_056687.1, read on the forward strand.
TCTATCCTAACATCTCACTAGCCAGAATTATTTATATGTATATTTCTAAACCAGAATCTGACAAAGGTAGTGAGATCACATGATTGGTATTTAGACTAGTTAAGGTTTACCTCCTAGGGCTGGGGAAGGCTCCTGAGTCCTTTGGAGCAAACAGCCATCTGTATTTGAATAAGACCAATAAGCAAAGAGAGAAACCACAATTGGTAGGCAACTAGTATCATCCACATCACAGATAGCCTTACATTTTTGTTACTGGTCTTTGGTCTCTTATCAAGTATTTATTTTGTATATCTTTTTCTGTTGACTTCTGTAATACTGTAACTCTGATGTAGAAGCCTATGAGGCAAATTGATTTTGCAAAAGCATAATTTTCTAAGCCTGTGGGTTATTTCATGTTGAAATATACCTCAACATTCTCTAATTGTTTTCTACATAATGTAATTCTATCTGCAGATTATTCTTGTGCTTCCTCCTCTGAGTACAGTTATTTTCCTGTTTATGAAGATGCTTTCCCACTACAATAGCATTCTTTCACCACCACCACTGACATCATGCCTCTAATATTCCCCTCCTACTGCAATTCACCTCCATTCCAGGACATTTATTTAGATATCCCTCACTCCATACCAGAGACAAATCTTAGTGGTACAGTGATGCTAGAGGCCCAACAGCAGCTCTGTATCTAGTCACCTGGTTTCTCCTTAGGAATGATGGTTACTTCAGGGATGAAGAAGGATCAGGAAATAAAGGAAATAAATGATCAGGAAAGGCTCTCCAACAGGTTGGTCACTAGAGAAGAAAGGCAGAAATGGGGGCAGGCAAGAGAGATAGAATGGGATATCTGGAACTGCCAGCCAGAACTAAGTCCAGTTGTTTCCATGTGGTCAGGAGAAGGACCATTGGAACTAGGTTAAAAGGTGTTACCCTGGTGGAGATGGCCTCACCATGCATTTGACAAACTCCACTGCCTGGATATGACATCTTGAAAGGAGTATGGATTTAGCATTTCTGTACTGTAGGATCTGTTTTGGAGGATAACGGTTCTGTAATAGCTGTTTTGCCTTAGGCATAAGAAAAGAAACATCAGTAGAGTGGCATGAGCGCTCAGAGATGATAGTAATTCATTGATTAAAAAAAAAAAAAGACTTAATTTAGTTTGGTTACTGATCTGTAACCAACTAAATTCTAGCTTATCCCCATGTTAGAAAACCGAAGGCCCCTGTGAAGGGCTGTGGGTAGACTTAACCTAAGAGCTGATGGACGGTTACAGCCCTTTAGCAAGTCAACCCATTGGTGATATTTAAAGTCTTTCTGTCTTTCTTAAGTGGAATTCTTTTCAGTAATCTCTTTTTTTGTCATCTGTTACCTAACAGTCACCTTGAAGATCTTTAAAATTTTAGTTTGAAATAATAGTCCTCCCTCACCCGAGTGAGTTATATGTCTTGAAAGTTCTAAAATTTCTTAGATAATGTAAAAAGATTCAAAACTGAATTGTCACTTTTGTCATCTTTAAGTAGAATGTGTACATTTTTTCCATAGATGAAATTTAAATATGCAGAAGAGGTGAACCTACCTGTCTCATCTGGGTTTTCTTTAGTGTCACATTTGCTGATAATTTAGATTTGTCTGTAACTGTGGTGAAGGTAGAGATAAAAATCTGTAGTGTCAATTCTCCCTGGTTAAAAATACCTTTTAAACATTTTTTTCCAAATTTAAAAATTGGTTTAACTTGTGGTCAAATACTTCCTGCTTCAAACTGGAGTAAAACCAATATTTAGTTTCTACAATGAAGTACTGAAAACAAAGACTTTTTAAAAGTAATCTCCTGCTAATATTTGTTTTAAATGTCCTCTTCTTTTCCTTCACTCTTCTTGTTCTTCTCTACTCAAGTACTGAATACTTGTTGACCTTCAGAAGATAGGTTTCAGACTTAATGCTAAAGATAGAGCATAGATGAATACTATGTATTCTAGATTTTATAGCGAGAAACAATAGCTTCAGAAAGAGTAAATCATCTAAGAGTCTGGATGAAAGAGACAGATAAGGGCAGGGATATAGTTGGCCAGACCAGAGCTAGAGAAAAACTGAGTGGGTGGAGACAGAAAAGGCATAAGGCTACCTCAGGGAGGCACGTTTGGGACAGACCGGCAAAGTACAGCAAAATAAGGATTTTGGCTAAGGACAGAAGAGACATTAAAAGGAGTCCAGGAAACTAAGTGAGAAAGGAGAGGGTCAGAATATAGAGGGAGCACAGAAACATATAAATGAAGATCATTGTATTCAGAGAAGAGAGAAGAGATGAGAAAGGAAAGTATATGCACAAGGGAGACCAAAATTCAAAAAGCAACTTATATACCAGAGCAAGCAGAGTCAGATTATAGCGAAGGCAGTGACATAGCCTTTTAGAAGACAACATGGAACCAGGAAGGAGATAGCTATGACAGTGACTAGGAACAGATATGGATTAAATTGAGACATACATAGTAAAGAGTGCAAAAAGTAACATTAGATGAATGCAGTAAGAAAGAAAAGGTAGGAAGAAACCAGTTAATTGCAACCATAACAAGACATTTAAACTACAAGGTGCAAATAGACGGATTGGGTACAGAGAGATGCCTAGTAGGCCCAGAGTCAGAGTGGAAGAGCAGATAACTGGGACAAAGTCTGTGAGACAGAATGGCACAGCCAGAGGCACGGATCAGCATGGTTTGGACAACTGGAAAGAGCACATTTTTTTGATAGCAAAAGTGGCAGTAAGCTTGTAAATATCCAGAGGGAGAACAGGAGGGATAGAATAAGCCCATGATTACCTCCAGAGGGTGATTAGACACAGTGTTCCTAGGTTGAGATGTAATGGGCCAAGCAGATACATGGATGGAGATCTACATCACAGAAATCTCGCATAAGCATGTAGTAAAAACAAAACAAAACAAAACAAACAAAAAACTCAAGTAGATGTTAGCGGGCCCAGGAAGAAGAGCAATGTAGTAAGCAGAAATGATGTAGGACCAAAGAGAAGGGAAAATAGTGAATGATTTCTGAGAGAGAGAAATACAGGACATAAAGCCAATGAAGAAGTGTTCATTAGGCTGAGATGAGACAGGGCTCCACACAGTCTAGGATCCATGGAAGAGATTCAGAGGAAAATGGAAGAGAAGTAAAGGAAAAATGGGCTACAAGAATCAGTCAATAGATACTTGAGGGAATACAGCAAAAGGTGTCAGAAAAGATACAGAGCAGGCACTAAATAAGCAGGTAGTTCATGAAACATGAAGATAGTTCATAGGGATAAAACATAGCTTTCTAAACAGAGATGGAGGGAGATCTATGCATAGAAGCTGATGCAGAAAAAGTATCAGTAGCAGGCAGAGAAAGACCAGGCATAAGCCTAGACACACAATCAAGTACATTCAAAAGAATGTGGAATGGACTGAAAGTGAAACAAGCAGATAAAACAGGGAATAGCAGAAAGACTGAAAACTTAACTAATAGGAGATAACATAAGTGACTAGAGAAAGATAAGGAATGATCAGGCCTGGAACAGGCTAAGAAGATCATGGGTGGCAGAGGTAAAAAGCAAAACAAAATAGACTGAGAAATAGATCATGGTTACTGCAGGGTAGAAATAATGGTTGGGGATGGATACGAGAGTCAGCATAGGTACAGAAATGGAAAGATACAACTCAGTAGAAAAGAGGTTAATTGTGCATAATGATATGCCTTATTTGGTGAATAGCAAGAGGGGAACATTAATTCTAAGTTGAGGCTGGTTTTGTAGAATACTTTGCTAGCTTCTCGGCACAAAAAGAGGAAAAACACACAGAACCACTTTGAATCATTCTTGGTTCAGGTGAGAGAGTGTTTTAAAAATGTAACATGTTTTGTTTGTTTGGGGTTTTTTTTGTTTTTAAACAAATTACTCATGAAAGGTATAACGGATTTTTGCCAGACTAGTGTCTTATGTCACCTTTATTATTGTCTCTTCTCCTTAAGTAGATTTACTGAGATATCTTAAATTATGAAACCTTATTAATTTGTATATATATCAGATGATCTAGTGTTTGAGGAAGTTAAATACAAATATGATACACTGAGTTATAAGAGTTTTCTCAGAATTGTTTAAGCATGTGTGCATGATTGCTAGATAGAATTTATTTGTAATTCTTCAGTAACCACCCCACCTCCCCCCCGCAACTGCACTTGTTTTCCAACACCAAAACTTTACTTTTTCTTCTTTCTGCCCTCTTCTAATCTTTTTTATAGCAAGGACCGTGCAGCAACCACTGCTGGAGCTGCTGGCCTGGCAGGTGGGCACCACCGGGAAGCATGGACCACCAAAGGTCCCTCCTATGAGGACTTATACACTCAGAATGTTGTCATTAACATGGATGACCAAGAAGATCATCGAGCCTCACTAGAGGGCAAATCTGCCAAAGAGAGACCCATTTGGTTGAGAGAGAGCACTGTCCAAGGAGCATATAATTCTGAAGAGATGAAGGAAGGTAAGAGTAGAAGTCAGTAAAATGAATATCTTGGGTTCAGTAGAAAATGAACTTGACTTAGTGGGCAGTTCTTAGGTTTATTGGTAATTCGTTATGTTTGTTTTATAAAACGTGCATTATAGCAGGAAGTAAGAAATTCAGCAATAAGCATTAAAACCAACAAATATATATTTGTATTACCCTTCAACTTAGTTGAAATGATAAGTAGACCCTTTTTAAATCTCCATTTTCAGATTTAAGAAATTACCATTTCATTGTCTTAATTTTGTGGAAAAGTGCTATTATGTTCAAAGTGGACAAATTCACCTCTTCTTTATTCTTTTGTTGCCCTAACTTCTGCATTTTTATTTCTCTGAATTGGGAGCCAAAACTATACACTAGTCCAGACTCTTATATGTTGTCTCCTCATGAACATTAAGGAGTTTGTGCTACCTGAAATATATAAAAAGAAGCTACCTGAGTAAAGGATTATGGATTCTTACCATCCAAGAAGATTGACAGAGCTCCATATTAGATTTTAGAAATCTCAGTGATCCATAAAGGGTTGAAAATTACATAATAACCAGCAGTTTGAAAACTACAGCATTTTACTTTTTAAAACTTTAAGGATTCAAAGACTTTGGGTGGTGATGTTTGGGAGTATATAGAAAATACAAGACTCAGACTGGACAAAGATTACTCAGAAACTGGGAAGCAGAGATGAAAAGGAGTCTGTATCTCTGGTTATGTTTCATCAGCATTAGAATCTATGTGATTCTATTCCCAGGTTATGCATCATTTCTAACATATCATCTGAGTATTGTTCTGTAATGGTAAAGAATTATCAGTAACTGAAAACCTCTTGTGTTTTGGTATTTCTCTAACCTCTTTTCCCTTTATGATTTGCATTTCTTTACTAATTATAGCAAACTGTGTATGCAAATAATTAAAAAAGTAGTGTGGAGTTGGGTGGTGATGGTAAAATCAGCTAATACCTCTACTGTGATTCTCTTTGGTGTTTGAATTCTAGTTGGAAAAAAAGTTTTCCTTGGGAACCATAGGGCACTCTCTAGCTCCTTCCTGCTGATTAGCTTGGCTCTGGTGTTCAGTTATTTTGATTCAAATTGTTTTAGATTATATAGGAGTGAGGCTGTGAACTGAGGAGTCTCGTTTTCTCCAACTTGGCCTCCTGCCTGTTCTTAAAGCTACCAAACCTTTTCTTTGAACTTAGAAACAAAATTGAATAAAATAAGTCTCATAAGCTTAACATTCGATGTGTTCAGTTCCTAGAATGATAGAATTTGAATTATAAAGGCCTTTAAAAAGTCATAGTTTACCCAATTCAGACTTGTCAATATGTCTTCCTATATAAAATAGGATACTAAGATGTCTAAATTTGTCTTCTTTAAGTTTTATGACAGAATAGGCTCTGTCTAGTGAGTGTGAAGTGAGTCTTCTTTGTCCAACACTTTTTTTAAAGTGTTTATTTTATCTTAGAGAGAGAGAGAGAGAGAGAGAGAGAGAGAGACCAAGTGTGAGCAGGGGATGGGCAGAGAGAGAGAGAGGGAGACACAGAATCTGAAGCAGGCTTCAGACTCTTAGCTGTCAGCACAGAGCCCTGTGGGGGACTTAAACTCATGAACTGTGAGCTCATGACCAGAGCTGAAGTCGGATACTTAACTGACTGAGCCACCCAGGCGCCCCTTGTCCAACACTTAATTTTCCTCGGACTTCAAGTCATTTTAATATATTTCAGAATTTTATAGATTCTATCAGGTGCTCATTAGTTTACTGAAAGCTGCTTTCCTTATAAATAGTCCTCTTCCCCCATTCCACCTTCATCTACATTTTTTGTTTTATTTTAATTGTCTTTTTCTGGGCCTTTTCCAACCATAATATACTTAATATCCAGCGACCAGAACAAAATATGTTGTCCATGCATAGATTCATCATTAATGATTTGAGTTTTACTTCCAGTATCCTGATTTTTACCTGATGCTTGTTGCTCTGTGTCTAGAAGCATATTAAGACCAACAACTTCAGAAACATGTGCAGGGATTTTTAAAGACCCTCCCTTGCCCTGTATCAGATAGCTTGGACCAGGTCTTTCAATATCTTTTAGATTATTTTTAAGTGGGCAGATTTTTTACACTTGCCGGTATAAAAAGAAATCCGCCAGTTTTCTGCCATTTATACAACTTTCAGCTCCTCTTATGTATGTTTTTTTTGCCACTAGTTTGGCCTTTAAGCATCCAGAATTGCTTAGCATCATCAGTGAACTTGACAATTTCCTGTTATATACATCTTCTTTGTAATTTATAACTCTATTAAATAAGACTGTGCTTGGAACTAGTGTTTCTACTTTACCATCCAGAAATTTGCTCATTTATCCTTATTTTCTTTCTGTCTTCATCTGTAACAGAATGGTTCCTTTTTCCCCCCAAACCTCTCAAGACCCTTGTCATAAATCTTTTAGATGTGACTATTTAGTTTATGAAACTAAATTGCTTTGCCCCTAATTTTATATTTACTTTAAACATTAATCAAAATCCTATGTTGGTAATAATATTAAGCTTATTGGAAAATTCTTATCAAAGCAATGATTGCTTTAGAGACAATTCCTTGTCTTTTTTTTCCTATCGAAATACTGCATTGGCAGTAAGGACTCTGCGGGCGGGGGGGAGCCTCAGCCTTCGGCAGTGTTTTAAAGTAGTGAAGTTTGACTTTAATTCTCATTTTTACATCCATGATACTAGAAGCCTATTTTCTCTAACTTGGAACTTCTTGAACTTTTCTTGAACTTTCTCTAACTTGAACTTTTAACTTCTCAGTTCCTGTTTCTCTTTCTGTCTCTTAGTTGCCTATTCTCTTCTCTCAGGAGTTCTACACTTTCTAAATTGTCCAGGGTTACACTAATCCATCCTAGTGTGTTAATGAGAAGATGCTTTCACTTCATTCATGGCCGGAGTTGGTCATTTCTGGGTTTTTTGTTTTTTTTTTTTTTTAAGTTTATTTATTTGTTTTGACAGAGAGAGAGCATACATGTATACACAGTTGGGGGAGGGGCAGAAAGGGAGACAGAGAATCCCAAGCAGGCTCCACATTGTCAGTGTGGAGCCCAATGAGGGGCTCAAACTCGTGAATATGAGATCATGACCTGAGGCCAAGTCAGACACTTAACTGACTGAGCCACCCAGGTGCCCCATTTCTGGGCTTTTTGTTGTTGATGATGATGATAGATAACACTAATCCAAGTGCCAAGTTTATTCTAAGCGCTTCACAGATATTAAGATATTCACTTAATCCCCACAATTATCCAGTGACGATATACTATTATTTTTTTCCTCTCTATACTTGAGAAAATTGAAGCAGAGAGAGATGAAGTAACTTGGCCAAAATCATACAGCTAATAACTGTTAGAGTCAAGATTTGAATCAGAGAGTTAGGTTCCAAAGAATATTTTTAATCCTTTTATGTTTTATTATTTAAAAAAACTTTTTTAATGTTTATTTTATTTTTGAGAGAGAGAGACAGAGCGTGAGCAGGGGAAGGGCAGAGAGAGGGAGACACAGAATCTGAAGCAGGCTCTAGTCTCTGAGCTGTTAGCACAGAGCCCGATGTGGGGCTCGAACCCGTGAACTGTGAGATCACGACCAGAGCTGAAATCGGACACTTAACCAATTGAGCCACCCAGGCGCCCCAATTTTTTTAATGTTTATTTATTTATTTTGAGAGAGTGCACCCACAAACAGGGGAAGGGGCAGAGAGAGAGATAAATTCCCAAGTGGGCTCTGCAATGTGGGGTTCAATTCCATGAACCATGAGATCACAACCTTAGCCAAAATCAAGAGTTGGACACCCAACCAACTGAGCCACCTAGGTGTCCCTAATTCTTTTATATTTTTTAAATGGTAGTATATTTGGTATTCAGAATACAGAATACAAATGTTTTTCTTTAATTTTTTTATGTGTAACTTTTCATGATGTGTACACAAAGTGATAGGTATGTGGTGAGAGAAGCTTTGTTCCTAAGACTAGATTCCTTTTTATAAAGAGTTCAAAGTACCCTTAGTTTGTTTCAGAAAAATAAAGCTGCATTTATTCACCAATTCATCAAATATTAATTCAGTGCCTAAGAAGTGATAGGCCCTATTCTGGGTGCATGGAATATATCATTGAATAAAAAAAGTAAATATCTGCTTGTGGAGAACCTACATCCTGGGAAAGGAGGTGACAAAGACAATAGACATAAATTATTATGTTGGAAAATAAGTGCTATGGGGAAAAGAAGAAAGCATTGGGAGTATAGGATGGGGTGAATTAACAGAAGGCAATATTTGAATGAAAACATAAAAGATATGAAAGATTCAGCTATGTAGATACATAGAGGAAAAATATCCCAGGTAGAGGAAACAGGCAGTACAAAGGCCCTAAGGTAGGAGTGAGTGTGGTATGTGCAGGGAATAGCATGGGGGCTACTATGGCAGGAGTAGAATGAGCAAAGGGAAAGAGAAAAGGTAAGTAAGTGAGCAGGAGGCGTTCCAGATAACATAGGACTTTAAAGACCATTGTAAAGCTTTTGGCTTTTACTTTCCAAGCAAGATGAGAAGCCACGTTTGTGATTTCCTATTTTGCCAGCTACTGTGCTTGTTCCTTCATAGACATAATTACATTTGTTCTTATCCAAAGCCCTGTAAGATAGATGTTTTTATCACTCCATTTTACAGGACAAGGTACCAAAGTTCAGAGACTAAAAACTTGCCCAAAGCAGTGTAGCTTGCATGTAAAAGAATGAGGATTCGAATCCAGACTGTGTTACTCTTAGAACCCATGCACTTAAACCATGCTACTTAAATTCCAGTTTGTGAGAAACATTTTGAATCTCTTATGGACAGTTGTTCAAAAACTGGAACCAGTGAAGTCTGTGTTACTTTATAATAATGTATTTAAATATTAAAATATTATGTATTTTATTCGTTATAAAGGAATGCCTTGTATATTTAAGGATATTGATTTTCTGGGTTTTTCCTTCCAGGTGGCATAGATATAGATGCGTTTCAGGAGCGTGAGGAGGGCCGTGCAGGGCCAGATGATAACGAGGAGGTCATGCGAGCACTGCTCATTCATGAGAAGAAGACCCCCTCTGCCACAGCAGGCTCAGTGGGGGCGGCTGCTCCTGTCACTGCTGCCAATGGCAGTGACTCGGAGAGTGAGACCAGTGAGTCAGACGATGACTCCCCACCTCGACCAGCAGCTGTGGCAGTGCATCATCGGGACGAGGACGACGAGGAGGACGATGAGTTTGAGGAAGTAGCAGATGACCCCGTTGTTATGGTGGCTGGCCGACCATTCTCCTACAGTGAAGTGAGCCAGCGGCCAGAGCTAGTGGCCCAGATGACACCAGAGGAGAAGGAAGCATACATAGCAATGGGACAGCGCATGTTTGAGGACCTCTTTGAGTGAGCTTTCCCTATCTTTTCTTCCTTTCTCCAATGCTAATTTCAAAAAGAAATTCCCTACCTTTGAAGAAAAATGTTTAAGTGGTGTTCTGCCTTTCTTGAAGTAAAGAGCTCAAGAATAATGGGAGAGAAAGTTTGATTTTTATGCCAGAAGCTTCCCCAAAGGTAGGTTGGCTATAAGCATTTCCTTCCCTGTTATTACTACAGTATTAATACCTTGCTGTATTTCAAATTTACCTAATCTTTGCCCCATTTTTCTCCCCTTCTGAAATGAATGCAGGCAGTCTTCCTGTCTGCCTGTAGAAGCCCACTATGACAGGTTATACGAATTCACTGATCACCTCCGTTTTGTTCTCACCAAGGATTCCCAACAGTTCCTGGTATTGCTGCCAAGAAGTTTGGCAACAGGCGAATCAATGATGAGTGACAGAAAAAAAAAAATCTTAAAACTTCTTATTGCCACACAGTTGAGGATTGGAGTCAATATATAAGACTCCGATGAAAATTTGTGTCTTTCGAGCTGACTTGACTGATAGTGTGTTGTTTTGCTTCATGCCTTTTGGTTTGGCTGTTGGATGATAGAAAACAGAATGTATACTTGGTAAGCCCTTGTGAAATTAGGAAAAAAAACATGGATGTAGGACGAGTTCCTGTACAGGGTTGGAGAGTGGAGAGCATTGGGAACAGTGCCTTTTAGAATTGCCTGAATTTGTGCTGATTTGGACATCCTTTATGGAAAGCTGAGACTGGTTCCCTTCTTTTTCCTATCTTCTACAGTGGTATAAATTGTTGAATGAGGCCATTCCAGCAGAAATCAGCATATAAAAATTATTACTCCTCTCTTTTTTTTCCTTTCTCAACATCATTGAAGGCCTTCTTTGTCTCTCTTTTGATTCTTGTCCGACATGGTGTTTTAGAATGCATCTAGTGCATCATTGAACATTGTAACCTCAAGGAATGTAGCTTACTTTTGGTTCTGATGTATAGCATGGTATTATTCCCTAAGGCAGAACTTTAAAAATAAAGAATATTCATGCAAGGGTCTATAGCAATTGTATTTTTTTTGTAATATTTTTCCTTGCATTATAATTTTTAAGTATTTATCATATTATAGTACACGTGTGAAGATAGATTTTAGAGTATCTGAGCCTTGTATGAAGTGATGTTTCATTTACTTGGGTTGTATTAATGATTGAATATTGACAATAAATCTATTTTATACCGACCAAAATTTGTTAATTTCTAGCTCTGTAACATCTTGGAGCATAATTAAAATGAATACTCTTCCCATTAAAACAGTGTTTCAGACTTTTTTCTCTTAATAGTTCTCTTTCAAATAACAGATACAGTTGTATGTGGTCTAAGTTTTTTCTGGCAATAAGCTGCCTTATGAATGACTTTTATGTATGTATCTTGTATATATGGTCCTATTCTTATTCTTTTAAACATTGTTTTTAAACTTTCATAGTTCTAGGAATAAGTTCATTTAAGTAAAATATTAATCAGGTTATTTATTTACTTACTTATTTTTATTTAAGTAATTTCTATACCCAACATAGGGCTTGAACTCGCAGACCCCAAGATCAAGACCCACACACTCTTCCGACTGAGCCAGCCAGGTGCCCCTAATCAGATGTTTTAAAACATAGTTGTAAGTGAACTGTCAGCTCTTTATTTCAATGAGTGATTGTTTCTTGCTATTTTTTCTTGAATCTAACTTGCATGTTCTACTTTTGAGAGCTACTGTTCTAGTTTTTCTTTCCTGTTATCTACCAGCCTCTTAAAGAATCATAGACTAGTTGCATATTTCTTTCCTCTCCTTCTTACAGTCTGTGTTTTTCCCTATACTACACTGAAATGGCTTTGTCCAGTGTAACAGCCCTTTATTTCTCAGTAATCCATCTTTTCTCCTTGAAACATTTTCACATCCTAGCCGTTATGCTGTCTTGGATCTCCTTAGTTCATTGGCTATTCTTTCTCAGTCTTCAGACTTTATTTCCTCCTCTGCTGTATCTATGCTGTATCTTTAAGCATAACTCAAGGCCTAATTCTGTGTGTGTGTGTGTGTGTGTGTGTGTGCGCGTGTGCGCGCGTGTGTGTGTGTGTGTGTAATTTGTGTTACAGAAGAATGTCACAAGTGAAGACACAAGTATGAATAAGTATCTAGTGCAGCAGTGTTTGAAATAAAATATAGATACATAAATATATTAAATATGCATCAATCAGGAATTAAATCATTTTTTCATGAAGTTCTGTAGCCATTAAAGAGAATGTATTGATAGGCAAAGATATTCATTATGTGTTAAGTATAGAAGGATTCTGGTTTTCTACATGTGTATGTGTAAAGAAGAAAGTATCTAACATATAATACTTACTATGTGCTTTACATCTGTTAACTCATTTAATCCTTTATAACAAACCTTTGAGGTAGATATTTGTATTCAAAGATACATATAATAAGCGATGATAGTTACTGTGGTCTTAATGGGTTATAGTGGAAAAGATATTCCCATTTTGTAAAAAGAATCAAGTGGACATTTAAAGAAGCTCTTGTAGAAAATATGCAGTAGAATTAAAGAAATAGAATGGCAAAAGCAAACTTTATGTTAGACTAGGATTTTTAGGTGTGACTTACTTTTTTAAAATCCTGGGTTTATCATTTCCTTAGAGAAATATCTCTGATTTTATGCCCAAAATTAATAGGAAAATATAATTTAATGTGTAACATTTTGGACATTACCCCCTATTTCTGTAATATACACAGGGATTCGATAGAGTTTGATATTATTTCATTGGACAGATTTATGTGTGTTGAATTGCGCAATAATCTGGTGAGAAAAGCCAGTCAGTGACAGCATGACCAAACATGGGAACCCTGCCAATTATCAGCCTCTGAAGCTGTAGTAAGGGCAGGCTCACCAGCAAAGTTGGTTGATAGATGTAGTCAGTGTCTGTTGACCTAAGGATGGCTGGAATTGTTACACTCAACAGCCTGTAATAAGGATTGGCCAGGAACTCATCGTCTCTGAGTGAGTTATTATAACTCTAGTATCAGCTGCACAGGTGTCCCAACCTTTCACTGTCCATTAAGATTTAAATAAAGAACACTTTTATTGTAATATTATGGGATACTTCTTACAATATCGTTTCTCTTTTTCTGGTGGGGAGAGTTGTGGAGGGGGCTAGTGTGGTTTATATTCTCCTGCTCTGCCTCCCTGCTTTCCTGGCTTCTCCACATCTCCTCCACACCACCTATACCAACTCCCACAGTGCCAGCAACACAAGTCCATGTAGCAGATACTCACTGAAGTTTTTACAGTAGTGGGAAGGAGCTGGGCAATGAGAGGGCGTTTTATCTCAGCACTGCAGTGTCAAATATAAGAGTAGATCATATATATCCTTGTTCTTAAAGAGTTTTTGCCATCCTTACCTGTCTCATCCCAAGTCCTGCCTTCAAATCTTGCTGAAATTTCAGCTTCCTGTTTCCCTTTCTTCATCACACCTTTTTTTCCAAAGGTCTTGGAAAGTTATAAATGTATTAGAGAAAATAACTTACTTGTTTTATTCCTATTTCAAGTAGTGCCTTGAAAGCTCTTATATCCAAAGTGGCCTATCCAAGATGGTTCCCTAACCAATGGGCCATCTTCCCATTGCTAAGTGTCAGCATAAGAGGTTAATTGGCTCTAAAAGGAACATTTTTCTTTTTCCACTACACTAAAAAATATTATTCATTATACTTTGCCAAAAGTCAAATGAATAACATGATGAATAACAATCTTGGCCTTCAGATGATCTATCTGGTAGAAAACTGCTTTAATTCTGTCTGCCCTTGAAGTTGAAGCCTCTTTCTTTCTAGAGACAGAACATGAGCAGGGGAAGGGCAGAGAGAGAGGGAGACACAGAATCTGAAGCAGGCTCCAGACTCTGAGCTGTCAGCACAGAGCCCGACGTGGGGTTTGAACTCAGGGACCACGAGGTCATGACCCGATCTGAAGTCGGACACTCAACTGACTGAGCCACCCAGGCGCCCCTGAAGCCTTTATCTTATTTACTTGCCTGCTTTCCCCAAATAGTACTTATGGAATATTGCTAATACTTAAGGAGTATTAAGTTTAAATTATCTAAAAATTTTTTCCAGGGGTGCCTGGGAGGCTCAGTCAGTTAAGCAGCCAACTTTCGATTTTGGCTCAGGTCATGATCTCATGATTTGGTGAGTTTGAGCCCCTCATTGGGCTCTGCGCTGAGAGTGTGGAGCCTGCTTGGGATTCTGTCTCCCCTCTCTCTGCCCCTCCCCCAATTGTGCTGTCTCTGTCTCTCTCAAAATAGAAAAATAAACTAAAAAAATTTTTTTAAATAATAAATCAATCCAATTTGGCTTGCCTGGAACTCAGAAGAGTAGGTTCTAGTCTCAGCTCCAATTAAACAGACACATAGTGACATTGTTACCTGAGGCAGTCTTTCTGGGCCAGTTTCTCAGCTGTCAATAATGAGAGGATTATGCTAGAATCACAGTGATTCCTTTCTGCTCTGATATCTTATGGAGGTAAGTGGTAGGTAATAGATTTTTAAATGAGGCCTAATAACAAAAACCAAAAAGCCTTCTGATGAGCAACAGCAATTCAAACCAGGTGAAGGAGATATCAAATGAGGGACTGGTGTAGTTGGCAGGTTTAGTATTTAAAATATAGCCAACTTCATCCTAAACATTAGTAACTAGGTTTCTCTTTGGTACTTCACTTCTAATCATCTGAATGACTGAGGAGGAAATAATTGAATGTTTCATAACAATTTTTGGTATTGTTTTGAGAGAATTGGACACTGAATGGAACAAGATTGGGAAGAGCAGTTCATTCTGTCTTGTACCAGTTGGTTCTATGGCTAGATTCCCAGCCAGGACAAGAGAAAGACTTAAATATGTACCTTTTTGTTTTCTTTATTCCTGAGCTTAAAATAAGTAATTAAGTGGAAATCAAAAAACAAAATATGAAAATCTTTAGAATTTAGAAATTGGCCCTATTCCACCTTCTATTTATTTAGCATTTCGTTTCCACCAAAGCTATTTCACGTGTGTTATCTCTAGTAGATCTCTAGCTGGGCTACTATCACTTTGTTTTTCTTTAAATACCTAAAAATTTCTTGGGGAAATGAAGATTTTTCAGAAAGGAATTGGTATTATGGTAAATTTACTGTCTATTCTGTTGGCTTTTAATATTATAAAAGCAGCAAACTGAACAAGATAAGTACAGGTACTCCTAAGCCATGTAAAACCAAATGGGTTGAGAAGAGTCATGAAATTTTATTTCTTCCTTTGAAGAGCTAAAGGAATGAAGTAATTATGGTGTGCCCTGAAGGAAAGAAACGAGTCTCTTAACTTCTGTTAAGAAAGAGCTTCACATCCTTCTGAGTACTAGAGGATGCCTTTCTTCTTCCATTTGCAAAGCACATAGGCCTAGTACACGACCCAGTTTCAACAATCAACCCACATTTCCCACCACACAAAAGTACATTATCGCCCACCTAATGTAAATAAGTCTGAGAAACTAGTCTGAAAAGAAGGCTGGTGCCAGGTCCTAAAGTGCCTTGAATCATGTTAAGGCACACAGGATGGTTGTACGGTTTTGTTGTTGTTATATAAATACATTAATTATTTAAAAACTCATCCAATAATAAATATATAGTTTTTTAAAAAGAACCCCCCCCCCCAAGCCCATCCCCATCTCACTACCCTGAGATAACCATTATCGATAGTTTAATGTGTATATCCCAGACCTTTTCTAGGCCTTTAGAAACAACATGCACACGATACCCCCCAATTCACTGTAATGCTTTTTAAGTAAATGCAACCACATACATGTTGCCAGTTGCTTTTGAAGTATCTTGGATATCTTTTCATGTCAATATATTTAGATCTGCTTCATTTTTAAAAATAAGGACTAGATAGAATTTTATAATACAGTTGTATGATGGTTTATGTAACAGTTTCCTTACTGAATGGCGTTTAGGTAGTATCTAGTTTTTCACTATTAAAGTAACCTCATTCTTTTCATTTTTCAAGTATTTCTGTAGGATGGAATCCTAAAGGAGAGCCAACCAAAGGGCATGTTCATTTTAAACTTTGATAGGTAATGCCAAATTACTCTTCAGAAAGAGTGTGGGAGAATTGTAAGCAGGGGAACAATTTGTAGGTTTGACATTAGGTTGGAGTTTAAAACTGGAGATTATTAAGGCAATTTTAATAGTTTTGGTGAGTAATTTGGTCTAGCAAACTGTCCAAGTCAGTGGGGATGGAAAGGAGGGGACAGATTTGGTGATTGGATAAGGCAGTAGAAACTTGGATGAAACTCAGGTTTCTGATTGGGTGGTGGTTCTGTTTACCAAGATTGGAAATCCAGGAGGGGCAGGCTTTGCTCCTGTTTCGGCTCCCCATCTCCATAACTGGCACTACCATTTCAACTGTATGCTTAACTATATCCTCTTTGTTAGCCATCCTTCCTTTTTTTCATCTCACATGTAACTCATCAGCACATCCTATAGATTCAAAATATAACCTAATTTATATAATCTAATTTTGAAGGTAGAGCTGACTGGAATTGGTGATAAATTGAAAGTGTCTTCTAAATCTGACTTCTCACTACTTCTACCCCTACCAGCCTACTCCATGCCACGTCAACTCTTGCCTTGTCTGGGGCAGCAGCCTGCCAACTAGTTTCCCCACTTCCACTCTTAAACCACCCCCCAAAACATGCAGGGATTTGACCATCCCCACACACAGACTTTTTAAAATGTAAGTCAGATGATCCTTCCCCCACCTTAGAATGCTTTATTGATTTTTTCCTAGAATAACATCCAAACTCCTTACCCTTTTCTTTAGGCCTTAAGTGGTCTGGCCCCTGGCTATGTTTATGACCACATCTCCTACTCTTCTTGTTAACTATTTTCTAACCACATTGACATTCTCTCTGTTTTGCAAACATGCCAAACTTCTTTCTACCTTCTTTGCCCTGTTTTCTCTATATGAAACATTCTTCTCCACTCTTGTCCCCGTTACTTTACTTTCAGCTTCAATGCCACCTTCTCAGAGAAGCCTCTGCCCTATTAGCTAAAGTAGTCCTCCCTTCCACTTACGGTATTTTCCTGTTTTATTTTCTTCATAGCAAAACTGCTATTTTAAATGAACTTGTTTATTTTTTATTTAATTCTGCCTCTCAACTTCTCCCCTAAAAGACTATAAACTCCCTGAAGGCAGGATACTAGCATGTAGAATTCTGGCACATTGTAGGCCCAGTAAGTGTTGAATGGATGGATGGACAGATGACTTGGCACAAAGCGAACATAGCATTTTCCCCACCAAGGCTGATCATTTTGTTCCTGCTTGCATTGCATTGTGTGTGTATATGTGTATGTATGTGTATATATATTCTCTTAATCAGTTAACTATGTTCACTTGTGGTTCATTGTACCTAGGGCTGTGTCTCCAGGACTAACAGTGAAGGGTGCTGAAATATAGCTTCTTGGTCACAGCCATTGAGACGTCTAGAAGCTTCAATTCTGGGGAACATTAGCTTTAATGTACATGGAAAAGGTAATTTAATGAGTATTTTTTCTAGAGCTGTACTGTCTGATAAGGTGGTCCCTAGCCACATGTGGCTACTGAGTACTTGAAATGTATGTAGTCCAAATTGAGATGTGCTATAAATATAAAATATATACAAATTTTGAAGACTCAGTATGGAAATAAAGAATGTAAAATACCTTATTAATAATGTTTATATTGGTAATGTGTTGAAAAGATAATACTGTAGATATGTTGGGTTAGAGAAAATGTACTATTAAACTAATTGCACCTGTTTTACTTTTTTAAAAATGTTTATTTATTTTTGAGAGAGAGAGATGGGTGGCGGGGGCGGTGGGGAGAGGCAGAGAGAGAGGGAGACAGAATCTGAAGCAGACTCCAGGCTCTGAGCTGTCAGCACAGAGCCCAATGCAGGGCTTGAACTCATGAATTGCTAGATCATGCCTGAGTTGAAGTCGGATGCTTAAGTGACTGAGCCATCCAGTCGCCCCACACCTGTTCTACTTTTATGGGCTGTCAGAAGATTTAAAATGACAAACAAGACTCACATTTGTAGCTTGCATTGTATTTCTATTGGACAGCACTGGTCAAGGGCATTTTCTTTGGGTGCTAGAGTTACATGTGTTGTCCTTAGTGATTATTTGCATTTTTCCTCAAATACAAATTTTTGACCTGAATACTGTGCTCATGCTGCTTTCTTCCCTGGCCCTCTACCAGAAAGGTAGGCTTTGTTTTGTTTGTAAGCTCTTTGTTCTTGGGAACAATAATGGATTTTGCTTCTAGTTTAATTTATCCCCTTTTAAGGGTAGGATTGGTTGGGGTGAGGTAGGGTTTTTTCAGTTTGATTTTCCCTGAAGTAGGAGGAAATGTGGGGATGTTAGCAGTGGTGGTGAGGAACTGAGACGTTTTTGACAACTGAGACCAAGGCTGTGGTGTTGAACGTGCTGCTGACTCCTGGGAGATTGAATGGCCTGAGGACCCTGCAAAGCCGTGCCAGAGATGGAGGAGCTAAGAGCCAGTCCTAAACCAGGAGGGTTGGAAGCCCAATATGTTTCTCCCTATGCATTCTATTATATATATATATGTGTATATATATATATATGTATATATATATACACATATATATATATACACATATATATATATGTATGTATATATATATATATATATATATATAGTGTATGCAAAATTGCTTATGTGTTGTCTGTATCTCCTTCTTGCCAGAATGTAAGCTCCATGAGGGCAGAGACTTTCTTGCTCACTGTAGTGTTCTGGTTCATATCTCTGACTCAGTGCCTGGCACATAGTAAGTAATCATCAATACGTATTGAATGACTACACAATTATGTTTATTCAGGCCAGGAGTAAACTATGGCCTTTATGTAAGAGACAGTTAACTTTCAGTTTCTGTTGTTACTTGTATACCTAATGTTTGTGATGCTATTTTGTATTATCTTCCCATTTGGAATGTTTACAGATGGTGAGTGCTGATCTGCATAGCAAAGGGCATTTTCCCAGCAACTGGTGAAACCATCTAACCAAGAGTACATGACCAGATAAATCTAACCTGAGGCTTACGTGTGGATTTGTTCACTTAGTCTGTGTTACAGTCATTTTTTTAAAGAAGAAATATGTAAGAACAAAGCTTGTGCTATTCCTTCAACTAGGGGTTTTATTTGTCTCATAATAAAATTGATGTTACCGTAGTTTCCTTCATGATATCAAAGACCCAGCTTTCTTTTATCTTTCTGCTTTGCCATTCTTGGCAAATGTTTGTTGCTTCATGGCCACATAATGGCTGATCCACCTACGCCTTCAGGAAGAATGAAGGAGAGAGTAAGGGGATGATGTATATGCCACCCGAGTCAGCATCCCCTCCTCCCTTTTTTATGGGATATCTTTATGGTGGTAAAATTCACATAACATAAAATTAGCCATTTAAAATGTACAGTTCATTGACATTTAGTACATTCACCATATTGTGCAACCACAATCTCTACCTAGCTCCAAAACATTTTCATCATACCAAAAGAAAACCCGGTACCCGTTAAGCAGTTGCGACCCATTCTCCCCCCTCCTCCCAGCCCTTGGCAACAACCAATCTCCTGTCTATGGATTTACTTACTGTGGATATTTTGTATAAATGGAATTGTACGTACAGTATGTGATCTTTTGTGTCTGGCTTATTTCACTTCTTTAGCATAACGTTTTCAAGGTTTATCCCTGCAGCATGTATCAGTACTTCATTCCTCTCTGTGGCTGAATGGTATTCCATTATGTGTATATACCACAATTTGTTTATCCTTTCAGCTGTTGATGGGCATTTAGATTGTTTCCATATTTTGGCTGTTGTGAATAATGCTGCCATCAATATTTGCATACAAGTATTTGAGTACCTATTTTCAATTTGGGGGGTATATACCTAGGGTGAAACTGCTGGGTCATATGATAATTCTATGTTTATATGCTATTTGTTTTTAAAATAATACATCTGCCAGAACTGTGTGCGATAATTACTGACACTCATTGGGGGAATAGAGAGGGGCTTACAACCCAGATGTCTGTTTTGGATGTGAGAGTCAGCCGAGAATACCAGAACTCTAATATCAGAATATCAGAAACCCTTTCCTGGCAACAGCTACAGAGGACAGAGTAATAGTTGGCCTGGCTATGAGGTAAGAATTCAAGAGTCCTGGATTTTCTTTCCTGGAGGAATTGCTTCTGAGTTCCTCTTTACATCCATCACTGGAGTTCAGACTAAGTCAAAACAGGGACTTATCCTGGCCCCCCAGAACCCTCACTTGGAACTGTGATCTCTATGCTCCTATTCTCTTTCACATAATCAAGCCTTTAAGTCCAAGGTCAGATGTGGGCCAATGTCTTCATTCGGTTAAGCGTGAGGTGAGGCCCTTCTGTTGAACATGCTTGGAAGTATGCCAGTCAGGGGTGGTGGTGAGGGCAATTGTTAAGATCCAGAGGATGGATCCAGAACTAAATTGCCTTTCACAAGTATTTGCTCAGTATGAAGTCAGCTTTAATCAGCCCCATTCCACCGGCTTTAAAAACGGGAGGCAGGCAGCTTTTCATTTCAGGGTAGTGACCTACCAGGGAGGTCTAAAGAATGATTCTGACAGTGTTCCAAGAGAATCCTTCCCTCCTGGTTTGTGCCTGTGTGCAGGTGTAATGTGTATGTAGGAGGGTGGGAAAAAGGCAAAACAGGGTGGGCCTTTATGTTTTGTGGGTGGGTGGAGAGGACCTACCATGCTGTGTATGTCAGTCACATTTCACATCTCTCTGACAGGCTGTAACTTCTAGTAAATTTAGTGATAATTTCTTTGCTGCTTTTCCTTCTGAGCTATACAATTATGGCAGTGTTATGGGTATCTATGTCCATGCCTTCTGCATTAGTCTACCTCCTTCAAGACGGACACGGTCTTTTTCCTCTCCTACCCCTAATGGGACAAAAACACCTACTAAGCAAAGAACAAACTGAGAATCTGTAACAGTGGCTACTTTTGCCTCCTAAACTCTTTTTCACAAAGAGTGCATTGGGCCACTGTGGGAATTCTTAAATATGTCCTTTTGACTGATGGTCTCTGTTTCAGCAGCTCTCTCTATACCACCTCCCCATTTCCCGAGTGCACCTGGAGAGTCCCTTATTAAATTTGCCTTTCTCCAATAAGTGTTACTCTCCCTCTGCCTCAAATTCTCCCTTGATTTTTTTCCTTCCTCTGCCCTATGTCTCCACAATCATCACTTCTAGAACAAGCCTTTTAGCCTATTTCCTATGGTGGGTGTGGGTGGTTTTCATTTATTCTCCCATGTTCCATCCATGTGATTCAGCTGAGATTGATGCCAGTCATAGTGATTGATTCAGAGAAGAGCATATGATCGGGCCAGACAATGAGAGTTACCTCAGGATTTTTGTTAAGATGAGAAAAAGTCACTCTCCTTTTCTTCTAGAGTTACTTAACTGGTAGAGCATAACCAGTAGCTGCTGGGGACAATCTTTGTCACTAATTGAGGACATGTTGTCTGAAAATGAAGCCAGCATAGAGGAAAGCAGGCCATTGAAATGGAAAGAGACAGATTTGCAACCATAACACTTGAGCATGGAGTCCTGCCACACTGGAAGCTATTTTACCTTTGCAATCATTTCTAGTATGTGAGCTGAAACATCTTATTCTTAGGCCAGTTTGAGTTGGGTTTCTGTCCCTTGCAATTAAAAGTTTTAGCTTAGACAATGCTTATCAGCTCACTGTTATCTCCACTTCATCTTCACTCTGTACTTCCCTTTGGGCCCTATTCACTTGGAGATGGCATTTCACCTAAATCCTAAACCTCCTCAACTCTAAGCATAGTGATCCTTATCACTGTTACAGTCTCTTACATATATTTTTCCAGGGCTTTTTAGTCTGCTATAGCACTTTCCCATCTCATTTGATCTTCACATGAAGCTCTAAGGAAGGTGGAGAAGGGGTTATTAACTTTCTTTCCTCAGCTGAGGAAACAAGTAGAAAGAATTTATAATGATTTGCCAATGTTGTGTTTATAGTCATTGTTGGGCCTCAAACCCAAGTTTCCTGACTGCTGATCTAGAAGAGTTCTCTCTTTTATGTTGTATTGACACCCATGGGTAGAAACATGGCTCTAATATTAACTGAACACTCCTCTTCCATGGAGACTTTCTCTAATACCTGTAGGCCGAACAGGACAGGAGGTTTCATCTTTATTTCAGTATCTCTTTCAGATTGGCTGTCCTCCATTTTCCATCATTTGGATTCCATTTCATCTGTCTGTACCATCTGCCAAAAGTCTTTGTTACTGTTACAGGTTACTTCTCAAAGACTTAACCTAGTTTAAGAATGTGACTGGTTCTAGATTATATTATGACTTTAGTCCCACTGCCTATTTGAGATCCCCTTGACTTCTTCAACTCTCCAATTTCTTTAACAACTGAAGATCTCCCACAAAGTCCCTCAAACTGTCCATCATCCCTGCATATCTTCCTGATATGCTTTTGCTTTTATGCTTCTATACCCTGGCTGGGGAGTGCAGCAGCAAAGATACTAACTGGTGTGCTACTAGCTATGCTGTTTATTTTCATCTGGGCCCTTCCTGATGTGCAGATCTCTAGATGGCTACATTACTACAGTTGTTACTTCTCTCCTTGACCTTTGCCAAACCGTTCATGATCTTGCTTTCTCTATGCCTTTGAGGTCTGAGATTAGTTTACCTTCATATAACTTCTATAATAAACATTATTGGTTGAGTAACATCCATTGCTCCCTTCCTAGTAGCACCTGATTTTTGCTAAAGGATCCCCTTTCCAAAGAAGTACATGTGCTTCAGGAGAAGCTCACTCTCTAGTCATCCATACAGTTGGCTCTGATTGAACCAAGAGTAATTGTAGTAATAATCGGGGCTATTTATAAATATTCTAGTTCTCCTAGATACATGGTAGGATTGCATTTCCTAGCTTAAGTTAGTTGTGGCCATGTGACTTGCTTTGGCCAATAAAATGTGAATAAAAGTGATCTATATCATTTCCAAACAGAAGACTTTAAGAGCCGATGTAGGATTCACCAGGTACCTTTTCCACTGCAGCAGTGATTGCTAAATCATTTGTCAAGATGAAGACTCCATCAGCCATGGTCCCAGAGTGACCATAATGGTAGAGCTCCCCCTGCCGACCTATACTGGCATGTAAAGAGCAAGAAATAAATGTTTGCCGTATTAAGGCACTGAGATTTGGGAGTTGGCTATTACTGCAGTATAAGCAGGCCATCGTAGCTGACAGTAATATCATCCTCTTAACCAGTGTCTGTGCCAGGAACCTAGCCTAAGCCAAGCAGTCCATGACATTCCTTGTTCAAGGAGTTGGTTAAGAAAAAGTCTTGCAACTCACTTGGTACAATGAGTTAAGAAGGGAGATTTGCTGGAATCTTGAGGAAAGAAGTTTCCTTACTTTTAAGAAAACCACCAAAAGAGATGAATTCTCCCTTCTTCTGGACGCTATGTATAAATGTGAAGCCTGGAGTTACTACAGTCATTGCAACCAGCCTGAGGACAAAGCCAACACATGAAGAAATGATACCAAGAAGAGTCATAAAGAGATGAAGCCAAAGCCCTGACCGAATCATAACCAATCATTATTATCCCTGTTGTCTTTTTCAGTTAGAAAAGCCAATAAATTCCCTTTACTGCTTAAACCATTTGATTTGGGTTTTCTGTTACACACCTCCAAACCTAACAGTGGTAGCTTCCTTTCTCAGTTCTTATCTGTACTTTCTACTCTTCCATCCAGTGTCAGCGAAATAATAACTAATAATGGTGTCCATTTTTAGAAGACTTGCTATGTATCTGACACAATGTTAAGTGCTTTCCAGGAGATTGTGATTCCATTTTGAGTGCCAAATATATATGAGTTTCTTTAGAGCAGAAATCTTTTATTTACATTTGTTTCTCCTACAATGGCAATTTGGTACAAAGTAGTTGCTCAACAAATACTATGATTAAACAAATATAAATTGAGGTTTACTCTCAAAGAGCTTACAATGTTGTTTATACAAGTCTCACAGCCTGAAAGATTAGAGACCAATATAAGACAGGATAAGCTGTTAGGTACTGAATTCAAAACATGTTACTAATAATAAAGACAATGAAGAAGAGATACCATTGTTGCCTAAAAGCTAGAGGAGTAAACGTTTTTTGGAGAAGGTAAGATTTGATCTAAAAAAAAGGAGGAAGGAAAGAAAAAAAGAAAAAGAAAAAGAAAGAAAGAAAGAAGAAAGAAATCACATTTGGATAAGCATACCAGCGTGGGAGAATGGATATCACTTAAAGTTAGGGCAGTAAGGGGCGCCTGGCTGGCTCAGTTGGTGGGTGTACAACTCTTGGTCTCAGGGTTATGAGTTCAAGCCCCACATTGGGTGTAGAGATTACTTAAAAAATAAAATCTTTTAAAGGTAAGAAAATAAAAGGGCAGTAAAAGCAACAACATGGTCTCAAGAAGGAACATGATGCACTGAAGAACATTCAATACATTCAATTTAGGTGCTCGATAAATTTTTTTTTTCATTTTTCTCATCATGACACAAAAGAGAGCCATTTCCCCTTCAAATATTTGATACAGGCTTGATATTAAAGAGGTGTGGCCACTACTCCACTTAGCTGCTTACTTGCATAAATCTCATGTACATAGTAGGCAAATATCTAAAATTACAAAGACATCCATGCATCCGTTATTTCTTCCCAGAAAAAGAAGCTTCCCAGGCCCTGTCTGTCAAACATTCTACTTCTTTTCTGGCTCTATTAACTCAATGTTGGGCACACACTGGGACACAGTAGGCCCTTAGTTAAGCACTTGATTGAATTGATTTAAATTATCTGGTTTGAGAAGAAGTTATTTGCCCAGTGAGGCTGGTTTCTTAGCACATCAACACTTCATCAAACCTCTGTCAGATCAGATTCTCAATAGGGTATCTTAAATACGTGCTATTAAAATACCTAAATAGAAGTCCCATCTGTTTGAATAGACTGAGCCTGATGAATCAGCCAGAGAGGTGGGAGGCTGATCCAGCCAGACATGAACCGATCGGGTGGGGAACAGGCAGCTCTCTCTCCCTTTGCCACCCCAGAGTGCTCACACCAGAACATACAGATTTATAAAGAGAAAGCTGGATCAACCAGTTAGTAACCCATGAAGACTGAAGCAAGCCACAGGGCAGTGTTTCTGGGCTAATTAAAAGAGGTCTGGCTGCAGCCCCTTGTTCCCGCTGTGGATTATGCTGAAACACATGTCAGTGAAGGAGAAAGAAGAGCCCAGGGACTTGCCCCTTTCATAATTCCTGTGCCTCTGAATTCTAGATTTTGTTTTCATGCCATTATAAAAAGCATTTAGAAAAACAGGATTTATTTTGGGAACTGTCACTGGTGAAGTTACCAAGGACTTAAAGACCTAAGATAAAATGCAATGATGGAAAAGTGTTGAGGAAGCTGCATCTCCCCACCTCCCCCACCCTGCCAAGGATTTTGCACAAGTATCCATCCCCGATGAGATGTTATCAAGCCTGTGTTTCCAAATGGTCTTGGCTGCCAGAGTCCTAATCACAGCCTCTCAACTACCACGATCTCCCCTTTCCCACCTCCTTTTAAACACTGTGGCTGTGGCTTGTATTCTTGGATGCTACCATAAAGAAGGAACAAGATTTGGGAGTCCTTCACTAAACCAAAATACATGTTAAAAAATATTCTTTCCTAACTTCTCCCGTTGGTAACACTTAGCACAAGAGGCCTTGCACACAATAGGGGTTCAATAAATAACATGTTCAATTAAATTGAATGATGTCTCAGTTCTCTTAGCTAGAAAAAATTTTGATACACTTTCTTATCATCACTGACCTGATTTCTGCTCAACTTTCCCCAATATCTGTGTCCTTAACCCAGCCCCCATACATACAGGTAAACACAATCCTACTCTATCTAGGGACTAGATAGTATCTAGTATCTAGTACTAGTATCTAGTACTAGAAGCTAGTACCCCTTTAGGGTTCTGTTTATTCTCTTTATTAAATGAGAGGGGAAGTGAGAAAAATATGAGTCAAAGCATCCAGATTCTGGTCCTAGCGGTACCGTTTACTTTGGGTATGAGATAAGTGACTATGTTCAGATTCCTCACCTCTGAAATAAGAGTAATAATAATATATGCCTGACTTACTGCCTAGGCTAGTGTAAGTGTCAAATGAGCAATATACATGAAAGCCCTTTGACAACAGAAAAAGCATTCTAAATGACTTTTCTTGTTACAAGAACCTAACCCCTTCTTTCAAATTCATGTAACATAAAGCACATGCAGTATCAACAAAGTTTTCCATAGTGTGTTTCCCTGGGAAATGGGCACCTTTTCACCTCCTTTCCCCAGCAGAGGCTAACTGGCTGGCTTCCTGGGGCCTGAATAGGATACTTTTACTTTTATGAATTCCCTGGGGTCCCAGGTCAGGCCTGCTCAGCTTTGCAGCATCAGAAACTTGATCTTGGCAGAGCCTCTGAGTTGATCAGACTCAGGGATGCTGACTCATACTAACTCACAAGAGACTGATATATAACCAGAATGCCAGTTTATTAATTTACAGTTAGAAACATTTGACCTGAACGGCTCCTCTTCTCCCTATAGGCCAGTTGCAAGGGAAGAGAGATCATCAGAAGGTTGCTCAATGAGCAAGGAACTTTGACACAGGGAGTTAGATAATTCAAATAGTTTCAATAATGTCAGGCTCTGCTCATCAGGCTCTGTATCTCCTCAACAGGAATCCCCCCTCCAGGTGGTCTAGATGTTTTTGGCAGGGGACCCAATTCCAGAGGCTTGCTTGCCTTTGCCAGAGTATGCCAAGTGTGCCCTTTCCCCTCAGTTCCTTTGCTGAATAATCCTCTTCTTACCTATACATTGCTCTTTATATGTGTTAATCCTTTTTCAGACCTCTTGAAGTGGAACTATGGTTCCCCAAACCAGTCTACTGGCTAGGGTGGGGCTGCTGCCCCCAAAGCACCTGGAGGACTCATAAAGAAATAAAGACTGTTTTGGCTCTACTAGAAATTCTGATTTATTGGGTCTGTGGAAAGGTTTAGGGATCTGAATGCTTACAGGGATCCCAAGTGACTCTGATCACTAACCAGGTTGGGAAACAACAGATATAAAAGTTTTATTTGTCTAAGAATCTAGACTGTTGCTTTAAGATGACTTTGCATATTCTGATCTGATCCATTAGGGATTGATTGTATAGATTAACTCTCAGAACAAAACATGATTTCCTAGTTCTCAAGGGCCAGTCATCATTGCATCCTTGAAACAACCTTCCTTCCTTTATTTCCTTCCTTCTTTCTTCCTTCCATAAATATTTATAAATATTTAAAAATATAAGGGGGTTTACCAAGAGAAGGTTTTGGCAATCAGCACTTCAAGTGCCAAAAGCAAAAGTCGCTTTTAGGTGATAGTAGACTTGAGGATTAGAATACATATAATCCTGGTTCATAGATGGCTCTAAGGCCAGCTGATAAAGCCAAGGCCCAGCACTCAACAATCTAGAGACAATATCCCCATGGTAAGTACTTGTCATACTGCCTGAGTTGATGTCCTCTAGGAAACAACCTTACGCCCACAAGTGGACTTGAAGGGAAACTCCAAGTACCGTATCCCATTCCACTCATGGCAAAGAAAACAGATCACTGTCTTTCCTTTCAAACATGGTTCCCATCTCACAAGCTCCTGACAGTGTCTTGCTTCCAGTAGAGCACCAAAAGCAGGGAAATGAGAGAATCACCTAAGGAGAGGTGCCAATGTATGATGGGCATCTCAATATACCAGGCATTGTGCCCCCATACATGATATGCCATATGCATCACAAAAACCACTGATAGGGGTTAATATTCCCATTTTCCAGATGAAGAAATTAAAATTCAAAGGGATGAATAAATTGCTAAAGTTCATGCAAGCAGTAAGCAGTAGAATTGGGATTTGAATCTAAGCCTACTCAGTTCCAAGTTCTATGTTCTTTCCATGATTCCATACTGCTTAGTAAATAAGGGGTTTTGAAGTCAGAGTTTTGAGCATTAGATTCATTGGATGCATATGCTAAACAGTTATAGATAATACTTTAAATTTCTCTATACAGAATCATATATATATTATATATATCATATATACTAGTATCTAAATCTGCATTTAGTTATACAGCTAATTCTGATTCCTTTCTAGAACAAAAAAGGCTGTAATTGGGGACAGGATTGGGAGTCAGGGAGCCAGGATACCTGGTTTAGAGTCCTGGCTCTGCCATTCACTGACTGTGTGCCTTGGAAAACTCCTTTTTCCTACCTGGGCCTCAATTTCTTCATCTGCAAAAGGACGGGTCATACTAGATCTCTAATATGCTAGGATTCTAGGACTGGTGACAACCGTTACCATGTTTCTTAGTTGCTTTAGATCAAAGCATAGCAACTGCATACTAGAAAAAAGAAACTGAATATATATATGAAAACTATTTGAAAATAATTAATATTTACTAAACACTTCATAGATGCCAAGGACTGTACTGGTTTATAAACTTTTGAATAAGTCTTATCAACTCTATTTTTATTTATGCATCTCTGAGGAACAGAGAATAGGTAATATGCCCAGGATCCCATGGCTGGTCAATAGAAAAGCTGGTACTAAAATCCAGGCCTGATTCTGGGGCTAGCTCCCAAATATAGTCCTCTCCCCTGTACACCCTTGTTTTATGGCTCCCATCATGATGACTGTGTAGGACATTTGAGATGATCTGATTTTGGAATATGAGGAAAAAGGAGCTCATATCAGCTCAGGTAAGGAAGCTTTCTAGAGGTGATTGTTATGGTTATCTCTCTTTGGGAGGGGAGTAGAAGTCAGATGGAATATGTTCAGGTTCAGAGTATGTTTCCATTTCAACTGTATCAGAGGAAATATTATACTGGTCATCAGATCTTGGCCATAAAATGGCTTCTATTTGTTAGTTTTATTAGTACACTTTGTTTTCCTAACAGTAAGCTGATAAAAATTAGGCTCTGGTTCCTCTAAGTGTAATTAAGAGGAAATAAATCAACAAAGGAAAAATCTTTTTCCGTCTAGTACTGATCTTGTGGAGGTGACGGGAAGAGGAAGGAAGTGATGATTGCTCTCCAGAAGATGAGAAGTATCAGAGGGCTGAATCTTGTACAGACTGAAGCTGCTGCATTTATATCCATACTGTTCAAATGATGTCTTGATGCCAATCTGTTGTTTCTGCTCTTCCTGTACAGGGAAATGGGGTAGCTAGGTTGAGACCCGGTCTAGCAGGAGCTGTAAACACATCATTAGCCTCATATACCTAGATCAGACCATAAGAGTATCCAATCTTG
Organism: Panthera leo; assembly: GCF_018350215.1. Lineage (NCBI taxonomy): Eukaryota > Metazoa > Chordata > Mammalia > Carnivora > Felidae > Panthera > Panthera leo. The sequence continues at coordinate 66,320,686 of NC_056687.1, forward strand.
AGACCAAAAGTAGGAGAATAGTGAGGAAGGTAGAGGTAGTGTCACTACTTCTTTCTGTTTTCTTCCTTGCTCACTACCCACACTAAAGAGGCCTCTTTTTCATCTTTGTATGCCTTGTATTTTATGTCATACAGGTGGGTTGGAGAGAATTGAAAAAGGCTGTCTATAAATTGCTCAAGCTAATTTAGAAGTCATTCTGCACCGTGTACCCAAGCCTACACTTTCAATAATGTCAGAAAAGTTTGCTTTACTTTTGCAATACATCAATAGGTTATGGTTTTTTTTTTTTTTTTTTTTTACTAAACCTACAAGTAACACAAAACTGTACAGTCACAGAAGTAAATCAGAATTCAAAATTGGCTAGATAGGAGTGTCTTGTCTATATCAATAAGACAAAGTGTACCAGAAATATTGCATAATTTTATATTTAGGGTAAAAAAAGAAAACCAGCTATTCGGGATGGAGATTACCTGGACAGTGTTCATATGAAAGAACTGGGAACCTTAACCACAAATTGAATATTTGGCAGCACTGTGATGTGTCTGCTGGAAAAAAAACCCAAAAACACAACAACAACAATCCAATCTTTGACTGCATGAAGGGAAGTGAAGTGGAGATAACAGGCACACTGGTCCTATTGCAGTGGGCTGTGGTCAGACCACACTGAAGTACTGGGTTCCGTGGTAGGTACCACAATTCTTGGGGGATATTGACCAACTGGAGCAAGGCAAATAGGATGATGAGAGTCAGGAAATCAGAGATAGTTGATAGAAATGGTCACTTTTAGCATGGAGAAAACAAAAAGTTAACTGAAAAAATACCACATCGTTGTCTGCAAATATATCAAGGGCTTTTCTGTGACAGGCAGAATAAATTTGTTCTTCTCTGTCAAGATGTACAGCTAGACCAAGGAGTAAAAGTTAAGAAGGCAGATATCAGTTTAGCATAGGAGCTGTTCAACAGTTGAGTCATTATCCCAAAGAGAGGGAGCTCCCAGATTCTAAAAAAAAAAATTTTAAGGTTTATTCATTTTTCAGAGACAGAGAGATACAGAGTGTGAGCAGGGGAGGGCAGAGAGAGAGGGAAACACAGAATCCAAAGCAGGCTCCAGGCTCCAAGCTGTTCGCACAGAGCCTGATGCAGGGCCCCAACTCACAGACTGTGAGATCATGAACCTGAGCCGAAGTCAGACATCCAACACACTGGGCCACCCAGGCGCCCCTCTCAGATTCTAGAAGTACTGTGGCTAAGGCTACAAGGGAGATGACTTTACTTACACTGGTTGGAGGTGAGGTGAGAAGTGAGGAAGCATTATTTGTTTAATTTATATTCCCTAGACCAAGGGAGCCACCATTTTTCTCTGTTTTTCCCCAGTTGGATTCATTTCTTTGATTTCACCTGATATTTCATATTTTTCTTAGGTTTCAACCTGGAAGCCACTAACATTAGCTGAGGATTCAAGGCTTGTGACTTTCTGGACAGGGACCTCCGCTGGGAAAGCATGAGTCCTTAGGCATTCTCCTCATAGTGAAACTCAAGCTCTTGTACCCATACGTTTGCTTAAAGCAGAAAGACTCACTTTCCATTTTGAACATATATTAGGCAATTATTGTTTTTGCTGCAGAAATATTTTTATTATTCCATATATAGTGCTTTTAGTTCTTTGAGTTTAGTTTGATAATTCCTAGAAACTTTCTTCTCTGCTTTTAAAAATGATGAACATGGGTGCTGGGGTGGCTCAGCTGGTTAAGTGTCTGACTCTTGGTTTTAGCTCAGGTCATGATCTCACAATCGTGAGATCAAGCCCCACCTTGGGCTCTGCGCTGAGTGTGGAGCCTGCTTAAGATCCTTTCTCACTCGTCCTTTGCCCCTCCCCCCCATGTCTACATGCTCTCTCTCTCAAAAAAAAAAAAAATGGTGAACAGACCTTTGATGACACGATACTTTTAATAATAATTACATTAAAAGATTAACATGAGGTATCTGATCTGAGGCTTGACTGTGCAGTTAAAATGATGCCAAGAGCCTTGCAAGATGCTTTCATTCAGCCCTCAAAAGAGATTGTTTACCACGCCCCCATCATTGTTTATTTTATAGTTATCCCACAAGGAAAGACAGGCAGTCTCATTCCTAAAAGCCTTGATCCAGGAGCTTAGGAGAATTATAGCCCAAATTTCTTTTTGGGAGACTACAAGCCTGGCTTGAAAATCTCTTGGAATAAAATACCAGTAATAACAACCAACAACAAGAATAACAACAGTAACAAATGCTTTCCATAGCACTTATTATGTGCCAGGCACTATGTAAGAATTTTACAAATAGAATTCATTTAAATTTCACAATAATTCTGTGGTAGGTGCTATTATTATCTTCATTCAGTAGATGGGGAAAATATGGCATGGATAAGTTCTGTAACTTGCTCAGGGTCATAGAACTAGCGAGATGGGAAGTTGGGAGTTCATGAGTTCTCACTCCAGAACCCACACTCTTAACCACCATACTATATATACTACAAAACCTTAATATAAATCCATGACTAAAGGTTCCAGTTTCAACATCTTATAATGTTTTTTTAAAAGGTGTGCTTTCTCCATTATTAAAGTAATAGTGCAGGAGCTAAGAGACCTGACTTCAACGTCAGATACACCTAGATTCAGATGTAGGCTCCCCACTGATAAGGTACTTCATTTCTTTAGTTTCTTTACATGTAAACCCATAGATTTATAAAGAGGAGTAAATGAAATAAAATACATAATGTGCTTGGCAGAGGTCCTGGCCTGGAGTCAGTGCTCAGGAAATATTAGTGCTCATTAATACATATTATAATTAAAGAAAATATGGGAAAACTGGAAGTAGAAAGATGAAGGAAAAAAAAGAAGCCACCAATAATTACCACCTGAACTGATTTGGAAACTATTTTCATCTTGTCTTTTATCCGTGTGTAAGAGAAAATAACGTTCTGCTGTTTATAATTGAGTGAGGGTCCTGGTAGTTGGAATGCTCTCTGCTTGCTGAGTCATGATTGGTGGTGAGGATAAAAGTTAGGAAGGGGTGTGTGTGTGTGTGTGTGTGTGTGTGTGTGTGCATGTGCAGAATTGCTCTGCATGATAGAGGGAAGTAAATAACATTCCCTGGAGGAAAAATAATTAAATTTTGGATTAGATCTTCTGAGCAGTCCCTATTAAAGACAGAGAAGGAGGGCCCTAAGTTTTAGAATTGCTCTTGTTGGAATGGACTACATTTGTGATGTCTTTTATTCCAGTTCTCAATTCATTGAGAGTAATGATAAGTCTCTAAGAGCCCAGCCTGGGACACTTGTGCTAAGAGCCACTTCTCTAGCCTTCCATCTCCTCCAAGTCAGTCTTCTCTGACCCAGTCTTCCAAGCAGCAGTCAACAAGGTCTCTTGCTTGTTTCCTTATCTCAAGTCGGGCTCTTAAAGAAGTGGGAGCACACATGAGCCAACTTAAATCACATTAGTTAATTGTCCTGCAGATGCTTTATTAGTAGGAACACCTGGACCAGAAAGATCATTTCCCTGAGGGCTTGAGGTATGGGTGGCCACCAGAATCCAAGGAAACAATACTTGACCAGACTAATCTATAATCACAAGCTGATGTAGCTGAGTGATAGCCCAGGGAAGAATTTTACTTACCACTAAAATCCAGGTGCCTATATTACTGTTTACTTTTTGCTTTACATTGCTTATTTCTAGCCACAAGTTTTAAAGTTATCATTATCCATTAAGTAAACCTGGGCCCCAAGGACTGCAAGTCCTGTGGTATCAGAATCATAACTCAATGAAAAAAGATTAAGGGGTAAAATAGTAAAACGAAATAAGGGCCTCCCTATTTCTATGGCTAACCTTTGGGAACAAATTGCATAAAACCAGAAGCTTCTTCATTAACTCTGTATGGATAGATTTTCAGCTGGGTCTAATCAGCCATGATCTCCCCTTGCTTGAACTATTTGGGAACTAGTCAGTTTGATAGAGCCTGTTAGGAAGGGAAAAAATAAGTCTGGAAATTCTAGAAAAATTTAAGCAGACCTTAGAGGATGTTCTACAAAGAAAGACTATGGTGTAAATCTTCTGTTAAGCATTTAGTGGAAAGTTGGTCAGAATGACCTGTAGCAGGTGCACAAACTAAACTGAGACGAGGGTAGGAGTTGGGGGTGGGGGGTGGGGAGTGGTTTAAAAGGAACGGCAGCTTCCCAGGTAAGGTCGGGCCTTTTCAGGGAATGCAACTTGAAACAGTGAAGGTAAGAGGAACGAGTTCAGCCATGTGAGTCCAGAGAGTCAGGTTCAAAGAGTCCAAGGTGTGAGGCTTTGGCCTTGCCAAGGCACCAGTGCAGGAGGTAGGGATGCAAAGAGAGGACTGGGAAATCCCAAGTAACCAAAAGATCCAGACTTAGAGGAATCGTTAGGGCATCCAAAAAAAGGCATTTAAGGGGAAGCTCTCTCTGAAAGCATTTCAGGGTTGTTTGGCCCCTGTACCAGTTAGTAATTTTTAGCTTTAGGTAAAAGAAAAAGAAAGAAATCTGCTGAAAGTGTGACTTAAACCAGATGGACATATACTTTCTCTCAACATGAAGTTGGGAAGTTGGTAGTTCAGAGCAGGTGTAGTAGCACCACAGTATCACTGAAGTCTCAGCCTTATTCTTTCAGATGCCAACATCCTTAGCCTTTAGTTTCCATCCTCAAGATTGCCTCATGGTCACAGACAATTTCTGCAGCTCCAGCCATCACATCTACAATGTAGGTAGGAGGAAGGGAGAGCGCGCATGCACACACACACACACACACACACACACACACACACACACACACATACACAGTGGTGAGTCAGCCAGTCCTCTTTAAAGAGCGTTCCCTATTCTACCCTGTGATTTCTGCTGACATCTTTTCACTAAATCTGTTTCATATGACCAATATGACTCAAAGAGTGTCTGCAGAAATAGAATTTTTAAGCTTGGCATTTTTTGCCTTAAATGAAATTGGTGTAAGGTAAAAGGGAATTACAGATATTAAGAAGTTGCTGTCTCTGTCACAATCCACCCCCCCCCACCGTAAAATGACAGAAAAAATTATTTTCAACCCTGATTATGTTTTGGGTGAGGTTCTAAATGTATTGGTGTTCTCTGGATATTCTTTCATTGATTCTGAGGAAGAGCAAGACAGTTTATAGACAGTTTATTCCAACACTTGAATGAGCTAAGTCGAAAGATTAGATAACAAGGGTATTAAAAAGGGACGCCTAGGAGAACAACCTGGAGGAAGTACATCATAATGATTCTTTACAGTGAAGGGTGAAGTAAGGGTTTCATGACTTTTCTAGTGTTCTGTTGTGCATTTGTTTTATTTTAAATTTTCTTTTAAAAGATAGAGGATTTTCTATTGAGTTCCTTTTTCCTATTTTAAGATTCCTTGTAGAAGGAAAGCATTTGGGCCAGCCTACTTAAAGTGAGACATATGCCCAATGTGCAAAGTAGGCCAAAAGGCCACAAAATGTGTTTAGGAAACAAATCAGGGCATTTGAGATTGCCCTTGCAAACATATTGTGTGTGTGTGTGTGTGTGTGTGTGTGTGTGTGTGTGTGTGTGTGAGAGATAGTGAGTTCCATGTCATAGAGGAGACATAATGAGTTGGCAAAGGCCCCCAAGAGGGAAAATTAGAAGATGAGAGAGCTTCCCCAGGAAAGCTACTGAAGAGCAGGTAGCAGAGCAGGAGGCCTGTGGGAAGGGGCCCTGGCTTCTAGGGCTTTCACCTCTCCTGCCTTTAACCAGCTGCACAATCCTGGGGAAATTAACCTGTTTTGTCCTGGTTTTCTTACCCATAAAATGAGAGAATAGGCCAAGATGACCATTACTATTCTTCACAATCCTAGTTTTATTTTCTCTGTTGAACAAAGAACTATGAAATATGTTTCAAGGTAAGGATAAAGGAGAATGAAAGAAGTTAAGTAGCCTAACATATGAAGAGGTTTAGTCATGAGTAAAAACACTTGGAAGAGGCATATGAAAACAAGAAAACCCTTTGGGAGTTATTTGAGGTGCATGGTAGCTATATGGAACCCTTTTGGATTAGGGGATTTACCATACCCTGTGGATAAATTGAACAAGCTGATTGCAATTCTAGTGCCAGGAGAGGATCCCCACTTGCATCTAATTGTGGCCACCCAATTAAAATTCCCAAAATAAGGAATTACTTTTATTATTACCTAGCCAATGAAATGGACTAATTCCTTTAGAAAGATTTTTAACACAATTATTTTTAAATAGCATTAATTCCATAATTTTCTTAACCTTGCCATATAGCTTTCCCTAATGTCCTTTCCCCCAAACTCCCAGTCCTTTTCCCTTTAAACCCCCACAAGTCTTTCCCTATTTAAATTTAGGAGCATCTAGTAATCAGTGTGTCTTACTTTCTGAATGCTTTTTAATTGAAAAACTATGTACAGTGTGTACTTTTAATTGGAAAATTGAGAATGTGCATCTGTGTGTGTGTGTGTGTGTGTGTGTGTGTGTGAGTGCACATGCACATGCAAGAGATTACTGTGGTTGCTTTGAAATATTTTCCTGGAAAATATCTTACAATCTAACATACTGCTGTAATGAATTTTTTTCAAATGCAAATAACACCCTGAATTCTGCAGAAGAAATGGTTTCTCTCCCTGCACTATCACACGAATTATAATTATTTAGTTATAATAGCTCTTCTTGGAGCAAAGCTTTGCTCATTCTTCCTGCCACCAGCTACTTGAAGATAAAGAGGTAAAGTCTGTTTCCTGGGTTGGGAGGAAAGTCAATCAGCAGAATGTTAAAAAAAGAGGAAGCAGAACAGTGCAGATCTGGCCCCAATTCTGTGGAAATTTAGTCTCTTCACCTTCAGTGTGGCCTCAGTGCAGCTTCTATTCCTTGGTCTCCCTGACCCTTCAGGACTGCTTTGATAAACCCGGAGGTTCTAAGGCTTCTGCTCTAAGTCTCTTTCATTTTTAGCATATGGCACTGACATTATCCCATGAAACTGCTCTTTCAAAATCTTCCTTCACTGTGACATAGAGAAAACCCTTTCCATCCTTGTTTCCTCATCTAATCCTACAGATACAGGGAAAGAGGTGCCTCTCCACCTAGTTATTTTCTGTATTTCACATCCCTCCACAGTTCTTAGAGAACTTACCTCCTGATAAATTTTGAAGGAACAGGCTCTCTAGCTCTCAACAATGCCAGGCTCAGCACATTAGTGGAGACTAAAGAAAACCTGAGGCAGAAAATTCTAAAGAGCAATGTAGATCTTCACTAAAGTTTCTTAAGGAGATGGAGAAGGGACAGGCAAAACTTCCTTAAAATATCTTGTAAACTGTTCTCCTTCCCAAATCCTACTTCCTTCCTATCTGCATTTCCTTCTTGTACTTCCCATTACCACATCATTCCCTCTGGGAGTCAACTTTAGTCTCCGAAACCATTTTGCTTCCATCAGCGTTTCCAATGACTCTCTCCCCTCCACACCACATGGCATAGCTAAGGCTCAATAACTATCAGCTGAAGAAAAATTTCTTTTCTTTAAAGTTCAGGGTACTGGGTGATCCTCATCATTTGACATTCTAAATAGGGACAAGAATTATACTTGTTGTGAGAATTAAATGAGATAATATATGTAAAGTTCTTTAGAATAGCGACTGGTACAAGGCAGGCACTAAATACATTTTAGTTTCTATTAGCTATTTTTTCTGGCATGTCACATTTATTTTCCTTTTCTGGAAGTTTTTATTTCCCACTTGCTCCTATTCTCTATCACAATCTATACTGACGATTTGCAACTAGTCTTCCCTTAAAAATTAAATGATAAGCTTCTTGGAAAGATAAGATATTCTACATTTTCTTATTCTAGGTGCCTAAAATCTCCTAAAGTCTTTGGTTTCTAGGAGTTCAAAAGAAGTAAAAACAATATGAAAGGAACACATTGCAATACATACCATAGCTACCTAGAGAGTTCCATTAGTGGCAGAAGGAAAGAATATCAAGCTAGGCGGAACGCATTGGGAATACTTCATCAGAGTTTGGGAAGAGAAGAAAATAATTTTTGGCAGAGAATGGGGAAGGGCATTCAGCTGGGCATGACTGTGGCTTGGAGCAAAAATGTAAAAGTTGTGTTCAGAGAATAGTTGATTTATTATAATGAAGCAAAATGTCTAAAACAAAGCAGTAAAATGTGAGGTTATTGAACAGTATAATTTGGGATTAACAAAGACTAGGCTGAAGGTAATAGGTAGAGCACTTAAAGCAAATGCAAAAGTGTCTAGATTTAATTCAGGGAAGAGTAAGATGCCATTCAGGCTTATACTTACTAATGATGATCAGCCTTATTTTCTGAGGGCTTACTATGTATGTACAAGGTATTGTACAAGAACCTCCTAAATGGTCTCCCTGTATTTCTTCTTGTTCTTCTACGAATTCTTTCCTCAATATAGCAGCCACAGTAATTTTTCTAAATGCCAATCTGATCATGTTGACTCCTCCCTTACCCTTCTTAAAATCCTTCACCAGCTTTTCTTTGCTCTTATATTAGAGACCGGATTTTTTTTTTTAATTTTTTTTTAACACTTATTTATTTTTTGAGACAGAGAGAGACAGAGCATGAACATGGGAGGGGCAGAGAGAGAGGGAGACACAGAATCTGAAACAGGCTCCAGGCTCTGAGCGGTCAGCACATAGCCCGACCCGGGGCTCGAACTCACGGACCATGAGATCATGACCTGAGCCGAAGTCGGCCGCTTAACCGACTGAGCCACCCAGGCACCCCGAGACCGGATTTTTAAAATGGCCGTTTAGGTCCTGCCACATCTGGCTCTAACCTCTTGAGTTTCAAGTCTTGTTCTCTTTTGGTCTCAACACTAACTAGCCCTGCCCTCTCGGGGCTTGAGTGGTTCACAGATGCTTTTCTTACCCTGGACAGCTCCTACCTGCCCATCTTGGTCTGGCTAGTACTGATAGTCCTAAACATCTCCTTGTGAATAACAGTGTCAAGGAAGCCTAGATTAGGTTCTGCATTAACCTCTCTTACAGCTTTCCTTCACAGCATGGACACCCATAGAGGTACACCAAGTGGATGTCCCTTCAAAAATTTGCTATTCAGCTGCAAAGAGTGCAGGTGACTGACCACCTTCTTTTAATGCCTTCAGGCCCTGCCTCAGCTTTCTAGCCAAGGCTACATTCTTCTGGAGCATCCGCAATCTAATGACTGGACATAGTTGGCGGTCCTAGTGCCTGGCCATTTCTATCCCATGTAGGATTCCTCTAAGGGGAAATCTGCATTCTTGAGTCTCTCTTGAACCTCCAAGCCTTTGACAGATCTGCATTGTAGTCTGAAGCTCTTCCTGCCCAATTCTGCTTCCTCTGCTCTTAATGATTCTCAGGCACTAACCCCAATAAATCTCTTATGCTTTTAATTCTATCTTAACTCCCTGGAGGACCCAATGATGCATAGCACTTATCACTATTTAAACATATATATTTATTTGTGTAGTATCCAATTAGTTTGCACCACACTGAAAAATTTATGAGGGGAGGGGCCGCTTCTTCACTTGAAATTATATTCTTAGTTATCTTCCAAAGTACATAAAAGCTCTCAAAAATTATTTGTGGCAAGATAGTGAAGAACTTTTACATGCATTATCTCACTAATCCTTTAAGAGAGGTTTTATTATTGTCTTATTTTGAAGAATGAGGAAATTGACAGAAATTAATTTGCCCAAATTTGAATCCAGGTGTGTCTGATGTCAAAGACCTTCTGTACCTCTAACTTAATTCTCTTCCTAAGCAGATGAAAAAGAAGATCAGAATGATTCTTCAACCAGGACTCTTGAGTTTTTACCTTGCTGGGTCCTTGCTTTTAGCGAATATCTTGAGCGTGATTTAAAAAACGATCTTACCTAATAAAATTTTACATTTCTAATGGTGCCTGGCACATAAAAATTCTCACTCCATGTGTAGTAAACTGGATGGGCAGTGGAGGGCAGGGATGATGCTTAAAAAGGAGGATTCTTGCTGCCTCTGTAGATGCCAGTAGAGGAGGGTGAGTCAATGCTACAGATTCTCAAGAGAAATCGATGTCCAGTGACTCCAGAGCATAACTTTCTTTAATCACAACTCTCTTCCCCCATATCTATGGCTACCTGGCAATGTCCTCTGTATAGCTTTCATTTGTATTTCAAAGATAAATCAGTGCATCTGAGAGCCATTTTCCTCTTGCCTTCAGAGTTGTGATGCACTTGATGCAGCTAAGAATGAATTATTGCAGCAGAACCTAAGAGGAAACTTAGAGAAAGAATTAGCCTATTTGTTTTGTAAGAAGAAGAAATCGAGACCTAGGGAGGTAAAGCAACTTGCCCAAGTAGTTGAGGTAAAACTGGTGCCAGATCACATGTCTTTCTATTCTTGACTTCCAGCCTGCAGAGGAAACTAAGAATCTCCATTTTTTTCACTAGCAGTAAGGCTAAACTTTGTTTCAGAGAGAGTCACACTGCCACCTTTTGATGGGGTGTGGCCTGAGGGGGAGAGGAATGGGCTATGGGGATGCATAGAAGTTTCTAGAATAACAGTACTTTGCAAGAATCAGCATTTCCTAGATAAGCCTGACTTCTGAAAATATACTCACTGGAAAGAGAAGCATAATTGCTTGACTAAAAAGTTACCTAATCTAGTTTGGATCTTATTGTTGGAAAGTCTGACCAAATTTGAGTGCTCTTGCACTACTTTCTCAAATCTTTAATAGTTGTAGCTCAAAGCAATCACTGCTTTTTTTCCCCCAAGGAGCTCCTGCTACTGCTCTGACATTGATTGTCTCTGTGTGAATATTTGTGCTTTTCTGGTGTTATTTTCATCTTATACGTAAATGAAAAGAGGAGACAAAAATAGGTCCTGCCAAAGGTCACACCACCTTGATAGTAGGGCCAGTCTCTCTTTGTTTACAAGGGTCAAAGAGATTCTCGGACTAGGAGAGGTGGACCACATAGCCCTCGTTCTCTCCCAGCCACTGGTCCTCCCAGGTGCCTGCAGCCTGCCAAGAGCCAGTTCTGCAGCTCTCTTGGTGCATATTATTATCCTGGTTGGCGAGGAGGCCCTGCTGGGTTTGGAGAGGGTCAGGGAACAGGGCCAGCCAAGATGAGAGGCCACAAAGAAGGAGGGAAGAAAAAAATCCTGGGGAAATGCATCAAAACAGTGCTGAGAGCAAAACTCTGGCTATTTACTGAGGATTGGCAAGAAAGTGAAATATCCATGTTCAAGGTCAGAGCAGTGAGGACATTCTCAAGTTGGAAATTTAAATCAATTCTTTTTTCCTTTCAGCCTGGCAGCTGCATCTGGTGGGTGCCTAGCAAGATGGGACACTAAGAGACAGCCCAGGCAGCAGCACCAGTAAAAGACAAAGGGCCCACAGACACTAGACTAAAGCCATAAATGAACCTATTCTTTTACCCTTGTCATGGGCATCTTTCTAATAAAGACAGAGTCACTCCATCATGGTCTATGGAGGGCATAATGGCAGTAGCTCTTCTTGTGGATTCCCATTTTCATCATGATTAGTTTTTCATAAATTTGTTTTTAAAGCATAGGGATTATATGTCCTTGTAGTAAAAGCCATGTTTTGATGAAGTGGGAGTAAAAAGAAATGCTTCCTCTATTATGAAGCTTAAAATTCAGGGCCAGGAAGCTGCTGCACTTCTTACCAGAGTCAGTTTTTGCCAAGAGAGGTCCAAATGTGTTGGATCAATAAAGCAAAGGGAAGGGAGGTGGGGAATATAGGAAAATAAAGCCCCTTCTCTCTCTTCTGTTTCACTGCTTGGTGAAAGGTAATAGGTAGAGCACTTAAAGCTCTCTTCTGTTTCAGCATAAAGATGAATTTAGAGATGGAGAAAGGGGTCAGGCAAAATACTGTCCAGAGAAGAAAAGTATCACAGAGTGAGAATTTCTAGAGAGAAGAAAAGCCATATTTTGAAAATTTCAGTGTGAAAACCACATTTTCACAGATACATAGTTTATGTAGAATGATAAATGAGCCAATAAACTGAGAAGGGTAAAAGAGAGAATATAATGGCCCAAACAATGTGAACTGGGGGCAGATCTGACAGCCTTTACAATGGAGAAGAAAGAAAAGAGATGTAGTGGAGGCTAATGGCTTTTTTCACATTTCAACTCAACCAACATTTATTGAGGACCTGTTGGGTGTGAGGCATTGACCAGGCACCTGGGCATTCAAGCTAATGAGAAAGTTAAACCACTAAGGAGTTCACATCTAGAGGAGAAATAGATTTATTGACAGACAATCTCAAAACAAAGCATAATGTGACAGATTCAGTAGAAGTACAGGCTACATGCCAGAGAAGACAGAGGAGGCTGAGATTAATTCCATCCAGCTGATCATGAAATCCTCATGGAGGAGGTGATATTTGTTCTGGAATTTGAAAGATGATTTTTGGGGTACCTGGATGGCTCAGTCAGTTGAGCATCTGACTGTTGATTTTGACTCAGATCATGAATTCCCTTGTCATGGGATTGAGCCCCGCATCGGGCTCCATGCTAAGCGTGGAGCCTGCTTGAGATTCTCTCTGGTGTGCTTTCTTTCTCTCTTCCCCTGCCCTTCTTCCCTGCTTGTACCCTCTCTCTCCAAAATTAAAAAAAAAAAGAAAGATGATTTTCTTCAACTTTTCTCTGTGCATTGGTTTTTGCTTATTTGAATAGGTAAATGTATTATCTTAAGAAAATTAAATATCTCCATTTTTTGTATTAAAACAACAGCAACAATATATGTGATGACTCTTTGGGGATATTATCATTATAAGAGCTAAGGTCCACATTCAATTGCTCCAACAGCCATGCAAAACGTCTAAAGGAAACTATTGCCTCCTTGTGATCACAGCTTATTTATAACCCATTGCCATTTTTTAATGTGGAATTGCTTTAAAAACATAGCAAGTATAATGGGGCACCTAGGTGACTCTTGATCTCAGCTCAGGTCTTGATCTCAGGGTTGTAAGTTCAAGTTCAAGCCCTGTGTTGGGCTCCACCCTGGGTGTGGATCCTACTTCAAAAAACCAGAAAACAAAAGAAAACAAACAGACAAAATAACCTAGCAAGTATTAAAGTCAGAGATTAAGCTGCCTCTATGGATACCAATTTGACAATAAATTTCATAAAAAAAAAAAAAAAAGCGATTAAGCTGCCTCACTCAGGTAGTTTAACCAGAGGTCAGCAAACTTCTGTAAGGGCCTAGACAGCAAATATTTTCATTTCAACTCTGCAGATGTCATGATCTCTGCTGCAACTACCCGATTCCCCCATTACAGCATAGGCAAATAACCAACATGACAGGATTACAAGGCAATATAACAGAATATTATGAAAAATTATATACCAACAAACTGAACAACCTAGAAATGGATAAATACCTAGAAACATATAATCTTTCAAAACTGAGGAAGAAAGAAAATTTGAAAAGCCTGATTACTTGCAATGAAATTCAATCAGTAAAAAAAAAAAAAAAAATTACACACACACACACATACACACACATACACACAACTCCCAACAAACAAAAGTTCAGGACCAGATGGCTTCACAGGTGAATTCTACCAAATATTTAAAAGGGCTAATATCTATTCTTCTCAAATTATTCCAAAAAATAGAAGAAAAGCTTCCAGATTCATTCTTTGATGCCAGCCTTACCCTGATACCAAGACCAAATAAAGACAATACCAAAAAACCCCAAACAACAAAAAATTAGAGGCCAATATCTCTGATGAACACAGATGCAAAAATCCTTAACAAAACCAAATCCAACAATACACTAAATTATTCACCACAATCAAGTAGGATTTATTCTAGGGAGAAAAGTGTGGTTCCATTTTTGCAAATCAATGTGATATATCACATTAACAAGAGAAAAGATAAAAACCATATGATCATCTTAATACACACAGAAAAATCATTTGACAAGGTACAACATCCATTCATGATAAAAAAACTCTCAACAAAGTGCGCTTAGAGGAAACATACCTCAAGTATAATTATATAAATTACATATATAATTATATATAAAACTATAATAATAAAGGCCATATATGAAAAAACCACAGCCAACATCATACTAACTAGTGAAAAACTGAGAGTTTTCCCCTTAAGATCAGGAACAAGACAAGAATGTCCAGTCGCACCACTTTTATTCAACATGGTGCTAGAAGTCTAGCTGTAGGAATCAAGACAAGAGAAAAATAAAAAGCATCTAAATTGATAAGGAAAAAATAAAACTTTCCTATTTGCAGATAATATTATATAGAAAACCTCAAAGACTCTACTAAAAAACTACTAGAATTGATAAATGAATTCAGTAAAGTTGCAGGATACAAAGTTAATATACAGAAATCAGTTGCCTTTCTATGCACTAATAATGAAGTAGCAGAAAGAAATTAAGAAAACAATTCCATTTATAACTGTACTAAAAAGAATAAAATACCTAGGAATAAACTTAACCAAGAAGTGAAAGACTTGTACTCTGAAAACTATAAAACATTGAAGAAAGAAATTGAAGATGACACAAACCAGTGGAAGGATATTTCATGCTCATAGATTGCAAGAACTAATATTGATTATGTTTCTAGGTTGCAAGAGATCTACAGATTTAATGCAATCCCTATCAAAATACTAATAGCATTTTTCACAGAACTAGAACAAATACTAAAATTTGTATGGAACCATAAAAGACCATGACTAGCCAAAGCAACCTTAAGAAAGAGCAAAGCTAGAAGTATCACAATTCCAGATTTCAGGATATACTACAACGCTGTAGTAATCAAAAGAGTTTGGTACAGGCACAAAAATAGACACATTGATCAATGGAACAGAATCAAGAGTCCAGAAACAAACTCACACTTATATGGTCAATTAATCTATGAAAAAGGAGGTAAGAATATACAATGGGGAAAAGATAGTCTCATCAACAAATGTTGCTGGGAAGACTGAACAACTTTCTTATACCATACACAGGTTGTTGGAGGGGTGTTGTGGGGGGGGATGGGCTAAATAAGTGATGGGCATTAAAGAGGGCACTTGTTGGGATGAGCACTGGGTGTTACATGTAAATGATGAATCACTAAATTTTGTTACTGAAATATATATATATATATATATATATATATATATATATATATATATAAACTCAAAATGGTTTAAAGACTTCCAAGTAGACCTGAAGCCATAATAGTCCTAGAAGAAAACATAGGTGATAATTTCCTTGATACCAACCATAGAAACATTTTTCTAAATATATCTCCTCAGGAAGGGGAAAAAAATAAACTATTGGGACTACACCAAAATAAAAAGTTTTTTGCCCAGTCAACTAAACCATCAAAAAAAAGCAAAGCAAAAAAAAACCCCAAAATGATAACCTACTGAGTGGGAGAAGATATTTGCAAATGATATATCTGCTAAGAGGTTAATATCCAAAAAATATAAAGAACTCCTATAACTCAAAAAACAAATAATCTAATTAAAAAATAGGCAGAGGTCCTGAATAGATATTTTTTCAAAAAAGACATAGAGATGCCCAATAGACACATGAAAAGATTCTCAGCATTACTCATCATCAGAGAAATGCAAGTCAAAACCACAGCGAGATAGGACCTTACACTTCTGAGAATGGCTAGAATGAAAAAGACAAGAAATAACATGTTAGCGGGGATGTGGAGAAAAAGGAACCCTTAAGCACCAATGGTAAGAATGTAAATTGGTACAGTCACTGTGGAAAACAGTATGAAAGTTCCTCAGAAAATTAAAAATAGAATTACCATATTATCCAGTAGTTTCTCTACTGGTTATTTATCCAAAGAAAATGAAAACATTAATTCAAAAAGATATATGCACCCCTATGCTTATTGAAGCATTATTTATAATAGCCAACATATAGAAGCAACCCAAGTGTCCATGCGTAGATGAATGGGTAAAGAAGATGTAATATATATACAGTAAAACCTTGGAGTGAGAGTGACTTATTCTGTGAGTGTTCTGTGAGGTGAGCAAACATTTCTAATAAATTTTAACTTGATAAACAAGTGATGTCTTGCAATATGAGTAGTATGTGACACCAAATGTGACATAGTCACAACTGAGCCAATGGTTCTTCTATCTCTCTCTCACCGCAGGATTGTGGGTGATCTTCATTGCAATGTCACATTTATGTGATATCCTTAAAAGGAAGCAAAAGCAAGTGTCATTGGATAGGTTCCTTGTTAAAATTGCATGAAGAGAAAAAGATTCCATTAGTGATAGTGAAAGTCATCCTACACAATAACCCTCCTCTCCCGTTTCCCTCACACCAGCCATAATGGTTTTCAAAAGTAAATGCAGGTTAATTTGTTTATTTTTCTTTATATTTTGTATTTTCTTTATAATTTTGTATTATATTACAGTATTGTAATCATTTTTATATTATTATTTGGGGGTTGTAGAACAAATCATCTGAGTTTCCATCATCTTTTATGGAAAAATTTGCTTTGATATACAAGTGCCTTGGATTATAAGCATGTTTCTGGAACAAATTATGCTCACAAACCAAGATTTTACTATACACACACACACACATAACATACATATATACACACACAGTGGAATATCATTCAGATGTAGGAAAGTAAAATCTTGCTATTTGCAACAACATGGATGAATCTGGAGGATATAATGCTAAGTGAAATAGGTCAGAAAAAGACAAATACCATATGATTTCATTCATGTGGAATTGAAGGAACAAAACAAATGAACAAAGAAAAAAAGAGACAAACAAAAAACCAGACTTTTAAATACAAGGAACAAACTGGTGGTTGCCAGAGGGGAGTTTGGTGGAGGGATGGGTAAAACAGGTAAAGAGGATTAGGATCACTTATTTAAGTGACATACTGAATAATGTTTAGAATTGTTAATGTGAGCTGTCAGCACAAAGCCTGATGTGGGGCTTGAACTCAGGAACTGAGATCATGACCTGGGCCGAAGTTGGACACTTAACCGACTAAGCCACAAGGGTGCCCTTGAAATTGTTGAATTACTATATTGTATACCTGAAACTACTATAACACTACATGTTAATTATACTTCAATAAAGAAAGAAAAGAATAAAAAAAGAAAGGTAGCCATAGGCAATATGCAAATGATGAGTATGGCTATGTTTTGATAACTTTATTTACAAAAACAGTAAAGTGGATTTGGTCCCAGGGCCGTAGTTTGTCAAGCCCTGCTTTCAATCATCATTTTAACATAACTCTCCCTTGACCCTTCTACTCTCCCATTTCTGTAACATGAAGGCCAGTCAAAGCATTCATTAAGAGCATAAGCCTCCTCTCCAACCCCCATTTGTATTTTTTTAATCAATAATTTCCTTTTTATATTTTAAACTCAAAACATTCTATCCATGCTTTCTCAGGTAAATATTCGCCTCCATTTTTTTTTTTTTACCTCTGTCCAGGCATATCTTAATAATTACATGGATTAATCTTCTCATCCTTAGCAACAACTATGGCTTAACCTGCTCTCGAAACAGAATTTCCAGAGCTCTATCCTGAAGTGTGGCCTAGATTGCTAATTGTTAACCTCAGTATTTATTCTTTTCTCTTTTTAATAATATAACTCCCAATATTTATCAAGATATATAGCCACTCAGAGTATTAGACATTTTCCAGTCTCCTTCTAGCTGGCATGACTAGGTGATTAGGTTTGAGCTAATGTGAAAAAATAGAAATATTGTGCAGCACCTTCCAGGAAACCATTTGAAAAGGCATCTGGTGAGTGTCTTCTCCCCTTCTTCATCCCTTTCTCCATCATGCAATCTGAAAAAATGATGTGATGACTGAACTCTAGCTACTCTCTTGGACTTTGAAGACTTTGTTATGAGGATGTCAAAACAATGAGCTAGAAGGAAAATTAATACCTGAGGATTGTGGATTCTCATAGTAGCCTGGGCCACTTTATTTTTTGCCAGATAGAGAAATAAACTCCTACTTTAAGTCACTGTTACCATAACTAGTCCTAATGAATACATTCAGACGTTCAAATTTTAAATATGAAAATAATTTTGAAACAAAGATGGAGATGAGCTTCATTGTTGTTTTTAAAATGACTATTTTTTTTAAAAACGATCATTTTAAGATTTAATTCATTGAATATTCATGATTGTTAAATGTGGCAGAAGAGAGCACAGGTGTCTATTTGAATTTATTGAAGTTTGTACTATACCTTGTAAATTTTCATTGCTTCTTATAAATTCAAATGACAAATAGAGGCAACTGGGAAACATTTACTAACACATTAAGTGATCCTGGCATCTGTAGCCTGCCTGGTTCTCTCAGCAACAATTATTAAAGCAACAGGGCAAAGGTTATGCTATTATAACCAGGTTAAATTGACACCATCTGGGTATGTGAACAAAGCAGTACCTCTAGGAAGAACTCTGCGGGTATACATATTCTACAGTTCACCCATTGCCCTACTTGAACTCCAGGCTTGCAATCTACAGCAATGCTTGTTCCCTCCTCACAAACTTGCATTCTAAGGCCAGATTTGTGTGGATTGTAGGATATACAATAAGGACCAGGGGATCCCCGTAGGTATTGGCTTACACTCTTGATTCTCTGGAGAGGAGGTTGGCCTTGGTCACCACACTGCCTGAATTCTCAGACTGTTGTAGGAGTTCCCTGTAAGGGAAGGCCCTGAAAGCCCTCCTGTTCTGCCTGATACTCCAATACTGAACAGTATAATTTGTCTCTTCTTTGCATTTGGTATGGGTGACCCCTGCCATGTTGATTTGTAAGACATAGGACAGAGGCAAAAAGATTACACACTGCTCCTGTTTTTCTCTGTCTGCAGCTAACTGGACAACCTGGAAATAAGTTTGCTCCTTTCCTGTTGCACTCAAGAAAGTGAAAAGTAATAAACCACTATTCTTTATTTTAATTCCTCAGAAATGCTCTAAAGCAGTGACCAAAAATTTCCTGAAAATGTCTTTCAGGGGTCCAAGATATCCCAGCCTGTGGCTTATCTTTACAGCCTTAACTCCTCAAACTCCACTTGTATATCTTCTCATTCTAAGCTAAGGAGATGCTACTGTTCCTCACTCTGATAATAGGCCAGAGCCACACTTCCTTCATGTCTATTATTTGACACCCTAATCCTGGTAACAATTGCAGGTTAACTTCTTTCAATTGCAAGGAACAGAGAAAAGTGAGGAGGAGGGGTGGCTATTCTAAGGATATACTTGGACTATAACTGAGCCTGGAAATCTGGTGGGAGCCAAAGCTGTCCTGGAGACTGGCTGCCTTCTCCAATTCTCTTAGAGACATATGGCTTCTCTAAATAATATTGTCTTTGCTACTTTCTTTTTGCTCTTCTGATTGACTTTTTCTTCCTTCATTTGCCAAATATTTGTTGACTACTTACTGTGTGCTTGTTACTGCTCTAAGCACCAAGAATGCAGCAATGAACAAAACAGATAAAGTCATGGAGTTTAAACTTGAATGGGAAGAAACAGAGAATAAACAAATGATAAATGTGTAGTGTCAAGTAGCAATAAATTCTATGACGAAAAATAAACCAAGGTAAAAAGAGAGAGTAGAAGGGTCCTATTTTAGATAGAATGTTCAGAGAAAGCCTCTCTGAGGAGGTAGAATTTAAATGCAGACCTGAGTGAATTGAGAGAGAGATCCATGAGGGAACGCTGTTCCTGCAGAGGAAACAGCATGTGCAAAGACCTTAAGAATATGCTGTCATGTTAGAGGATCAACACAGAAGTCAACTGTGGCTGAAGTGCTGGAAGCAAGGGAAAAGTTCATAGATAACAGAAGTCAGAGAAGTATCCGGGGACCAGATTATGCAGGTAAGGCATGGTAAAAACAGCCACGATCTGATTTACAATTTAAAAGTGCGATTCTGGTTGTCGTGTGGAGCCTAGCATATACGGAAGCAGGAGTGGAAGCAAAGAATTCAGTCAGGAGGCTAGCACAGTAGTTCAGAGAAAGATGAGGACAGCTTGGGCTAGCATGCTACTCCTGCGGAGGTAGGAAGTGGATGATTTGGGATGATTTTTGAAGAATTTCCTTGTGCATTGAGTATTGAGTATGAGGGAGAATAAAAAGAAATCAAAGAGAACTTAAAATTCTTTTTGGCCTGAGAAACTGTATGGTGTCATTTTCTGAGAAGGAAAACATTTGAGGAGGAGTAGGTTTAAGTAGGGGATATTAAGATTTTGATTTTAGTATTTTTTTCTCATATTGATGAGTTCATTTTAATCTCTGAAAGCATTTAATACTCAATAACATTTCTTTAAAAAAATTGATTTAAATTAAGAAAAACAAAAACAAGTCACCCATTTCTCTTACCGCTAACTCCTGCATCTGGCAACCACCAATCTGTGCTCTGTGTCTATGAGCTTGGAGATACACGCCCACACACACACACCCCTACCTAAATTTAGATTCCACATATAAGAGAGATCATATGGTATTTCTCTTTCTCTGTCTGACCGATTCACTTAGCATAATGCCCTTGAGAACCTTCAATTTTGTCATAAATAACAAGATTTCATTCTTTTTGATGGCTTTTCAATGGACACTTAGGTTGTTTCCAAATTTTGGCTCTTGTAAATAATGCTGCAACAAACGTGGGAATACACGTATCTTTTTGAATTAGTGGTTTTGTTTTCTTGGAATAAGTACCCAGAAGTGAAATTGCTGGGATATATGATAGTTCTGTTTATTAACTTTTTGAGAGACTTCCATTCTATTTTCCATAATGTCTGTACCAATCTACATTCTTTTTTAAGTATCATTTTTAAAAAATATTTTTAATGTTTATTTATTTTTGAGAGAGAGAGAGAGCGTAGGCAGGCCAGGGCAGAGAGACACAGAATCCGAAGCAGGCTCTAGGCTCTGAGCTGTCAGCACAGAGCCTGACATGGGGCTCAAACTCACGAACCATGAGATCATGACCTGAGCTGAAGTCAGACGCTTAACCAACTGAGCCACCCAGTCCCCCTCAATCTCCATTCTTACCAACAGTGCACAAGCTTTCCCTCTTCTCCACATCCTCACTAGTACTTATTATTTCTAGTCTTTTAAAAAAATTATTTTATTTTATTTGAGAAAGAGAGAGGGAGAGAATCCCAAGCAGGCTCCACATTCAGCATGGAGCCCAACGTGGGGCTCAATTCCACCACCCTGGGATCATGACATAGTCAAAAGCAACAGCCAAATGCTTAACCAACTAAGCCACTTCTAACATGTGTGAGATGATATCTCATTGTGGTTTTGGTTTATATTTCTCTGATTATTAAAAGATGTAGAGCATCTTTTTATATACCTCTTGGCCATCTGTATGTTTTCTTTGGAAAAACGTCTATTCAGATATTCTTTCCATTTTTAATTGGATTTTGTTGTTTTTTTGCTCTTGAGTTATATGAGTTCTTTATATATTTTGGATATTAGCTTCTCATCAGGTATATGATTTGCAAATATATTTTCCCACTCAGTAGATTGCCTGTTGATGGTTTCCTTTGCTCTGCAGAAGCTTTTCAGTTTGAAGAGTCCCACTTGTTTGTTTTTGCTGTTTTTGCTTTTGTTTTGGTATCAGATTAAAAAAATCATTGCTAAGACCCATGTCGAGGATGGGTCTTATATTCAAGTCTTAAATCCGTTAAAAAATTTGTTTCAATGTTCATTTTTGAGAGTGAGAGAGACAGAGCACAAGAGGGGGAGGGGCAGAGAGAGAGACACGCACAGAATCCAAAGCAGGCTCGAGGCTCTGAGCTGTTAGCACAGAGCCTGACACGGGGCTCAAACTTACGAACTGCAAAATCATGACCTGAGCCGAAGTTGAACACTCAACAGACTGAGACACTCAGATGCCCCGAGTCTTTAATTCATCTTAAGCTAATTTTTGTATATGGTGTAAGATAGTTGTCCACCTTCATTCTTTTGCATGAAGCTATATAATTTTCTCAGCACCATTTAGTGAAGAGATTCCTTTCCCCATTGTATATTCTTGGCTTTTTTGTTGAAGATTAATTCGCTACGTAGGTATGGATTTATTTCTGTCCTCTCTATTCTGTTCCACTGATCTATGTGTCTGTTTTTATGACAATACCACACTGCTTAATTTCTGTAGCTTTGAAATATAGTCTCAAATCAGAGATCATGATGCCTCCAACTTTGTTCTTCTTTCTCAGGATTACTTAGGCTAATTGAGGTCTTGTATAGTTCCATACAAATTATAGGACCATTTTTTCTACTTCTGTGGGAAATACCACTAGAATTTTGATGGGAATTGCACTGACTCTATATATTGATTTGGGTAGTATGGACATTTTGACAATATCAATTCTTCTAATCAATGAGCACAGAATATCTTTCCATTTACTTGTGTCTTCTTCAACTTCTTTCATTTATGTCTTGTAGTTTCCAATATACAGATCTTTCACCTCTTTGGCTAAATTTATTTCTAGATATTTTACCTTTTTGATGCAATTGTAAATGAGATTATTTTCTTAATTTCTCTTTCTGATAGTTCATTATTAGTATATACAAACACAACAGATTTTTATGCATAGATTTTGTATCCTGCAAATTTACTCAATTCCTTTATTAGTTCTAACAGTTTTCTGATAGTCTTTATGGTTTCTATATATAATATCATGTTGTGTGCAAATAGTAATAGTTTTATTTCTCTGTTTCCAATTTGGATAGACTTTCTTTCTTTCTTTCTTTCTTTCTTTCTTTCTTTCTTTCTTTCTATCTATCCTTATTTACTTATTTTTCCTGTCTAATTGCCCTGGCTAGGATTTCAAATATTATGTTGAATAAAAGTGGCAAATATGAATATCCTTGTCTTCTTCCTGATCTTGGAGTAAAAGCTTTAAGCTTTGCACCATTAAGTATGATGTTAGCTGTGGGTTTGTCACATAATGACCTTTATTGTGTTGAGGTACACTCCCTTTACACCCACTCTGTTAAGAGTTTTTTTTTAATCATAAATGGATGTTGAGTTTTGTTAAATGCTTTTCTACATCTATTAAGATGATTGTATGATTTCAATTCTTCATTTTGTTAATATGGTGTATCACATTGACTGATTTATGGATCTTGAAACATCCTTGCATCACTGGAATAAATCTCACTTTATCATGATGTATGACCTTTTTTTTTCACTCTTTATTTTTGAGGGGGGGGCAAGTGGGGAGGGGCAGAGAGAGGGAGACAGAGGACCCGAAACGGGCTCCACAGTGACAGCAGAGAGAGCCTGATGCTGGGCTTGAACTCATGAACCATGAGATAATGGCCTGAGCTGAAGTAGGACACTTAACCAACTGAACCACCCAGGCACTCTGGTGCATGATCTTTTTAATATATTGTTGAATTTGGTTTGCTACTATTTTGTTGAGGATTTTGGATCGAGGTTCTTCAGGAATATTGGCCTGTATTTTTTTTGTTTTTGTTTTTGTTTTTAATCTTGTGAATTCCTGATTTGTTTTTGGTATCAGGGTAATGCTGGTGTTGTAAAATGAGTTTGGAAACTTTCCCTCCTCTTCTGTTTTTTGGAAGAGTTTGAGAAGGATTGGTATTAATTCTCCTTTGAATGTTTAGTATAATTCACCAGTGAAGTCATCTGGTCCTAGACTTGTTTGTTAGGAGGGGTTTTTTTTGGTTTATTTTTTGTTTTTTGTTTGTTTTTTAATTACTGATTCAATCTCCTTACTAGTAATTTGTCTGTTCATATTTTCTATTTAATCACAATTCAGTCTTGGTAGGCTATATGTTTCTAGGAATTTATCCACTTTTATGTTGTCAAAATTATTGGCATACAATTGTTCGTATAGTTTCTTATGATCCTTTGTTATCAGTTGCAACATTTCTTTCATTTCCGATTTTATTTATTTGAATTCTTTCTCCTCTCTCTCTCTCTCTGGTGAGTCTATCTAAAGGTTTGTCAATTTTGTTTAGTTTTTCAAGGAACCAGCTCTTCATTTCATTGAACTTTTCTTTGTCTTTTTAGTCTCTATTTTATTTGATTATGCTCTAATCTTTGTTACTTCCTTCCTTCTACTAGTATTGAGCTTTGTTTTTCTTTTTCTAGTTCCTTGAGAACTATTTCTATAGCATTTAAAGATAACAAATTGAGCATGTCAATTGAGATACTTGTGGCATAGCATCAAATACAATTTGGAGTTATATAAGTCAAAATATTTATGATCCTTAGCAAGTATAGTAAAAAAATAATTTTTAAATAACCATATAATTATAACAAAAATATTTGACTAACACTCTGTATCAGACATTATGCTAAGTCCTTTACATTCTATTAACTTAATCCTCAAAATAATCAAGGAAAAAGACATGAAAAGATTTTTCATTTGCCTTGGGTCACCAGCTAGTGGTGGATCTAGTATAGAAACCTATGGAGTTGGTTCCAGGACTCATGCTGTTACCATTGTGCTCTACTACCTTATGTGGTCTTGTCCTTTAGTTTATTACTATGGTGTATCCATTTGGTTGATTTTCTTTTTTTTAAAAGTTTTTTAAGCTTTATTTATTTTTGAGAGAGAGAGAGAGAGAGAGAGAGAGAGAAACAGAGTGTGAGCAGGCGAGGAACAGAGAAAGAGGGAGACACAGAGTCCAAAGCAGGTTCCAGGCTCTTAGCTGCCAGCACAGAGCCCGAAATGGGGCTCGAACTCATGAACTGCAAGATCATGACCTGAGCCGAAGTCAGATGCTCAACTGACTGAGCCACCCAGGTGCCCCCATTTGATTGATTTTCATATATTAAACTCCCCATGCATTCCTGGGATGAATACCAATTGGTTGGGATGTATAATTCTATTTTCTGGTGGTTTTTTTTTTTTTTTTTTTGAGGAGTTTTGTGTTTGTATTCACAAGGGGTTTTAGTCTGTGGGTTTTGGGCGTGTGTGTGTGTGTGTGTGTGTGTGTGTGTGTGTGAGATTTATTTCTTTTCTTTTGGTATTAGGATACTATTGGCCTCATCGAATCAGTGAGGAAATGTTTCCTCCCTTCTCCTTTTTGGAAGAAATTGTGAGAAATTGACAAGTTAAGCTTTTTTGGGGGGGGGGGAAAGTTTGTCCATTAATAATTCAACTCTTGTTATAGGTGCATTCTGATTTTGTATTTCTTCTTGAGTCATTTTTGATAGTTTGTGTCCTTCTGGGAATTTGCCCATTTCCATCTACATTATATATTTTACTTGGCAAACAGTTGTTCATAGTATTGCTGTGTAATCCTTTATCTTTGTGTGAGGTCAGTAATAATGCCCCCTCTTTTATTCTTGATTTTAGTAATATAGATATTCTCTCTTTTTCTTTTCTTGGCCAAACAAATTTATCAATTGATGAATTTTTCAAAGAATTTACTTTTGATTTTCTTGATTTTCTATATTGTTTTTCTATTTTGTTTCATTTATTTCTTCTATAATATTTATTATTTTCTTCCTTCTGTTTGCTTAAGTCAGAGTTTTTCTGGTTTCCTAAGGTAGAAGATTAGATTACTGATTTATGATTTTTTTTTATCTTCCCCCCAGCTTTATTGATATATAGTTGGGAAATAGAATTGTATTATATTTAAAGTGAAAAACATGATGATTTGATATATGTATACATTGTGAAAGAATTCCAACAATCGAGTTAATTAACACATCCATCACTTTGTTAATTTTCTGCAGAAGTTGTAATGGTCTTTTTTTTTGATTCAAGTATAATAAACATACAATGTTATATTAGTTTCATGTGTACAATATCATGATTTAACAATTGTATACATTGCTCAGTGCTCATCACAATAAGCACACTCATTTTTTAAACATTTATTTAAATTCAAGTTAACATACAGTGTAGTGTTGGTTTCAGGAGTAGAATCCAGTCACTTACATCACTTACATGTAACACCCAGTGCTCATTCCAACAAATGCCCTCCTTAATGCCCATCACCCATTTAGCCCATTCTCCAACTACTTTCCCTCTAGTAACCCTCAGTTTGTTCTCTATACTTAAGAGTCTCTTATGGTTTGCCTCTCTCTCTGTTTTTATCTTATTTTTACTTCCCTTCCCCTGTGTTCATCTGTTTTATTTCTTAAATTCCACATATGAGTGAAATCATATGATATTTGTCTTTCTCTGACTGATTTATTTCTCATAGCATAATACGCTCTAGTTCCATCCACATTGCTACAAATGGCCTGATTTCATTCTTTTTGATCACTTAGTAGTATTCCATTGTATATATATAGCACATCTTCATTATCCATTCATCAGTCGATGGGCATCTGGGCTCTTTCCATAATTTGGCTATTGTTGATAGCGCTGCTATAAACATTGGGGTGCATGTGCCCCTTCGAATCAGCATTTTTGTATCCTTTGGATAAATACCTAGTAGTGCAATTGCTGGCTCATAGAGTAATTCTACTTTTAATTTTTTGAGGAACCCTATACTCTTTTCTGAAGTGGTTGCATCTGTTTGCATTCCCACCAACAGTGCAAAAGGTTCCCAAAAGGTTGCTCTGCATCCTCGCCAACATCTGTTGTTTCCTGAGTTGTTAATTTTAGCCATTCTGACAGGTGTGAGGTGGTATCTCATTGTGGTTTTGATTTGTATTTCTCTGATGATAAGTGATGTTGAACATCTTTTCACGTATCTATTAGCCATCTGGATGTCTTCTTTGGAAAAGTATCTTTTCATATCTTCTGCCCCTTGCACAAGAAGTATACTCTTAATTCCCTTCACCTATTTCACTCTTCCCACCCTCCCAGCCCACCTTCTTTCCAGCAACCACCAGTTTGTTATCTGTATTTAAGAGCATGGTATTTTGTGTATCTCTTCTTTCTTAAATTCCACATATTAGTGAAATCATATGGTATTTTTCTTCCTATGACTGACTTATTTCACTTAGCATTATACCCTCTAGGTTGATCCATGTTATTACAAATGGCAAGATTTAATTTTTTTATTGCTGTGTAATATAGTCCATTGTGTATATATGCCACATCTTCTTTATCTATTCATCTATTGATGGACATTTGATTTACTTCCATAACTTGGCTTTTATAAATAATGCTGAAGTAAACATAGGGGTACACATATCTTTTTGAATTAATGTTTCATTTTTTTTCTCTTTCTTTCCTTCTTTCTTTCTTTCTTTCCTTCTTTCTTTCTTTCTTCCTCTTTCTTTTTTAATTTTTTGAGAAACCTCCATACTGTTTTCTACAGTGGCTGCTTCAATTTGCATTCCCATCAATCCAGTGAACAAGGGTTCATTTTTCTTCACATCTTTGTCAACAGTTGTTTTTTGTGTTTCTGACTATAGCCATTCTGACAAATGTAAGGTGATATCTCATTGTGGTCTTGATTTGCATTTACCTGATAACTAGTGACGTTGAACATCTTTTCATATGTCTGTTGGCCATCTGTATGTCATTTTTGGAAAAATGTCATACAGGCCCTCTGCCCATTTTTAAAATTGGATTATTTGGGCATCTTCTTGGTGTTGAATTTTATGAGTTCTTTATATATTTGTGATATTAACCCTTTATGGGGTATATCATTTGCAATAGTCTTCTCCCATTCAGTACGTTGCCTTTTTTTTTTTTTTTTTGATGGTTTTCTTCACTGTGCAAAAGCTTTTTATTTTGGGGTAGTCCCAATAGTTTAATTTGATTTTCCTTGCCAGATGAGACATATCTAGAAAATGTTTCTATGGCTGATGTCAAAGAAATTACCATATATGTTTTATTCCAGAGATTTTCTAGTTTCAGGTCTCACATTTAAGTCTTTAACCCAATTTGAGTTTATTTTTGTGTATGGTGTAAGAAAGTGGTTCAGTTTCATTCTTTTGCATGTAGCATTCCAGTTTTCCCAGCACCATTTGTTGAAGAGATGAATATTTTTCCTATTGTGGATTCTTGCCTCCTTTGTCATAGATTAATTGACCATATAATCATGGGTTTATTTCTGGACTCTCTATTCTGTGCCATTCATCAATGTGTCTATTTTTGTGCCAGTATTATATTGTTTTGATTACTACGTCTTTGTAGTGTATCTTGAAATTATGTATTGTAATATCTCTAGCTTTGCTATTCTTTTTCAAGATGGCTTTAGCTACTTGGGGGTCTTTTGTGGTTCTGTACAAATTTTAGAATTATTTGTAGTAGTTCTGTGAAAAATGTCGTTGGTATTTTGATAAGGATTGTGTTGAATTGAGGTCACTTTGTGTAGAATGGATATGACAGTATTTATTCTTCCAATTCCTGAACAGAGAATATCTTTCCATTTTTTTGTGTGATCTTCAGTTTTATCAGTGATTTATAGCTTTTGGAGTAGAGAGAGGTATTTCACTTCCTTTGTTAAGTTTATTCCTAAGCATTTTATTATTTTTTGTGCAATTATAAATGGGATTGTTTTTAATTTCTCTTTCTGCTACTTTATTATTAGTGTATAGAAACACAACTGATTTCTGTATATTAATTTTGTATTCTGATACCTTACTGAGTACATTGATCAGTTCTAGTAGTTTTTTGGTAGAGTCTTTAGGATTTTCTCTACATAGTATTATGTCCTCTGGTATGCCTAAAATGCATATGTTGGTCTTCCTGATGTCCCATAAGTCCCTTAAGCTATCTTCATTCTTTTTCATTCTTTTTTGTTATGGTCTTCTGATTGAATAATGTCCCCTGTCCTGTCTTTGAGTTCACTAATTCTTTCTTCCACTTGATCTGGTCTGTTGCTGAACCCCTCTATTGAATTTTTTTTAGTTCAATTAGTATATTCTTCAGTTCTATGATTTCTATTTGCTACTTTAAAATATTTTCTGTATATTGAAATTCTCATTTCATTAATGCATTCCTCTTCTGACCTCAGTAAACTTCTTCATCATCAATATTTTGAACACTTGATCATGTAAATCACTTACGTCCATTTCATTAAGGTTGTTTTTTTGAGATTTATCTTGTTCTTTTGTTTGGACATATTCCTCCATTTCCTCATTTTCCATGATACTCTGTTATTCTCTGCCTGTTAAATAAAACAGCCACTTCTCCCAGCCTTCACAGATTGCTCTTGTGTAAGAGATGAGCCTCATCAATCAGCCCAGCCCAAACTCCTGATTGCCTATCAAACCTTTGTTCACTGCCATTTGTTCTTTGGCTCCCAGTAGTTGAGGTTGCACCAAGACCTGTAAGTGTCCTTATGGCATGGGAAATGCCCATACTCATGCCTGTTCAGGCCACCAGAGGACTACTTATAGCTTACTCCCCCCCCAACCCCCACCATCTGCATGATGCAGGCTAATAGGAAGTCTGACCTTCAGGTAGTGGCTGGGAAAATCAGGACATTCGATATGTAATCTATCTCCTTTCAGGGAGAAACCAGGAGCAGGTTTTTTGTTTTGTTTTGTTTTTGTTTATTTGTTTGTTTTGTTTTGTTTGATACTTACTCTTATTCCTTCCAGGAATAAACTGTGAGGTACGCATTTTTGCCTCTTCCCTCTGTGCTGAGCCTGGGAGTGGGTGAGGGGATAGTGCCTGTATATTCATTTGAAAACTACTTTTTTTGGGTTCAATTTGGTCCTATGGGACTTGTGAATACCACACCCAATTGGCTATCAGAGAGAGCTAGGTGATTTCAAGGCCCATCTCTTGGGGGGGTGAATGTAAAAGTTGGGATGCCAGGTATGTGGACAAGGTCCTTCTAGGGAGAAGCTGGAGACTTATTCCATTGTTGGAGTGAGCCAGAGGTACAAGGTAGGGTAATCACCTACTAGCCCACCAGCTCTTTTCAAGCCATCACCTATGCAGGCTGATTGGAAGCCAGACCCCTGGCAGCAGCTGATAAAATATGCTATAAACTTTTTCTAAGGAGAAACAGAGATGGTGTTTTTGCCTACTTTCTGAACTGAGCCTGAGTATATAAGCCACAAAAAGAGCTCATATGTCTGTTTAAAAACTGCTTCTTTATTTGTTATTATCCATCTTGTGCGACTCTGAACGCAAACTCCATCAGTCATCAGAGCTATGTGATTTGAGGGTCTGTCCGTTAGTTGGCAGCCATAAAAGTTAGAGTGCTAGATGTGTGGACTGTCTCCTTCCCAGCTGATGCTGGTTTTCATTGTTGGAATGAACCAGAAACAGAAGGTGAGGGCAGTATCCACTGGCTCTTTCAGGTTCTGGGGAGGATCACAGTCAGCATTTAGATATGGACTTATTAGAGGCTAGACTCTCAGGTAGCGGCTGGTAAATTATGTAGTCAAATCCCTTCCAAGGGAAAACTAGGAAATGGGCATTTTTTTTCTTTTCCCTCTGTGCTGAGCCTGGGAGAATAGCTCATGCACCTGTTTAATAACTGCTTCTTTGCTGTTGTCCTGATGGACTTGTGAATGCGAACCCCATTTGCTCTCAGAGATAGGTGATTTGGGGCCCATCCCTTGGCTGGAAGACTTAAAAGTTAGGGCACAATATGTGTGGTCCAAACCCTTCACTCCTCAGGGAGACACTGGGAGTTGGAAGTTCTCTTATGATTATAAGGCACTGTGCCAATTTATGACAAGAATGTCACAGCATTTCCTACCCATTTTGATGTGTGTGTTTTCTCAGTCACCTAATGTGTAGGATCCATTTATTTAGTTTCTCAATTGTTCTTACAGGGAATCAATCCTTATGTAGCTGTCTATTTGGTGCATCCATAGCAGGAGGGAGATTCAAGAGCTTCCTATGTTGCCATCTGAGTGATGTCACTCATTTTTTTTAACACACACATTTACAGTTATAAATTTTGCTCTAATTACTACTATAGCTGCATCCTATAATCTTTGGTATATTTTGTTTTCATTTTCATTTATCTCAAAGTACTTCTAATATACTTTGTGATTTCTTCTTTGATTCACTGGTTATTTATGAATGTGTTATTTAATTTCTGCATATTTATGAATGTCTCAAATTTTCCTGTTATTGATTTCTAATTTCATTTCATTATAACTAGAGAGCATAGTTTATATGTTAATAATTTTTAAAAAATGTATTGAGGCTTTTTATGATATAACATATGGTCTATCTTAGAGAATTTTTTATGTGCACTTGCAATAAATGTGTATTCTGCTGTTGTTGGGTGGGGTATTATAGTAATGTCTGCTAGGTCTAGTTGGCTTGTAATGTTATTCAAGTCTTTATTTCCTACACTTGATCTTAGCCAAATGGCCGAGAAGCGATGAAGTCTTTATTTCCTTATTTAACTTTGGCCTAGGTGTTCTATGCAGTATTGAAAGTAGGATATTGAAGTCTCCAACCATTATTGTTGAATTGTCTATTTTTCCTTTCAATTCTGTTTTGTTTCATGTATTTTGGGGCTCTGTTGTTAGGTGCATTTATTTTTATAATTACTATGTCTTCCCAATGGATTAACATTTTATCATTATAAAATATTTTTCTTTGAAACAAAACAAATGAGGGGCATCTGGGTGACTCAGTCAGTTAAGTGTCCAACTCTTGGTTTTGGCTCAGGTCATGATCTCATGGTTCATGAGTTTAAGCCCTGTCTTGAGCTTTGTGCTGACAGTGTGGAGCCTGCTTGGGATTCTCTGTCTTTCTCTCATCCCCTGTGTTCACACACTCTCTCTTTTTCTCTCTCTCAAAATAAACAAACAAACATTAAAAAAAACAAATGAACAAAGGAAAAAAGAAGAGACAAACCATAAAACAGACTCTTAACTATAGAGAACAGATAGTTACCATAGGGAGGTGTGTGGAGGGGATGGGTGAAATAGGTGAAGGGGATTAAAACTACACTGATCTCCATGAGCATTAATATGCAGAACTGTTGAACTGCTACATTGTACACCTGAAACTAATATAACACTGTATGTTAACCACACTGGAATTAAAATAAAAAAATGAAAAAAATTTTTCTCTGGCTCTAGTACAAATTTTTGTCTTAAAGTCAAAATCATCTGATAAAGTTATAACCACTTCAGCTCTCTTTGGTTATAGCTTGCATGGTGTATTGTTTTACACTTCATATTTTAAATAAATTTTTGTTTTTGAATCTAAAGTGTGTCTTTTTCAGACAGCATATATTTGGACTGTATTTATTTTTAAGCCCATCTGCCAATCTCGGTCTTTTGATTGAAATGTATTACTGGTAATGTAGAATTTATGTCTGCCATTTTATTATTTGTTTTCTATGTCTTATGTATTTTTTATTCTATATTCCTCTGTTACTGCCTTTTCTGTATTAGATATTTTTGAGGTATATATATATATATATATATATATATATATATATATAAAATCCTTTTGTCATTTCTTTTACTGTATTTTTAATTTTTTTAGTGGTTGCCCTAGACATTACTGTTAAAATCTTAATTTATAACAATCTAGCTCAGATTGATACTAATTTAATTTAAATAATATATAAAAATCTTGCTCCTATATAACTCTGTTGCTTTTTTTTCTATTATTGTCATACAACTTCTATCTTTATTCATTATAAGCTTATCAATGCAGTTTTATAATTATTGCCTTATGCAGTTTTTCAAGTCAGATAAGAGAAGAAAAGAGTTATAATTTAAAAATATATTTATGTTGTCTTTCATACTTACCTAAGTAATTAACTTTACTGGTTCTTTCTGTTTTTTTCTTGTGAATTTGAATTATTGTCCAGTATTGTTTTATTTTAGCCCAAAGTTCTCTCCTTAGTATCTCTTATAAGGCAGATATGTTAGTGATACATTCTCTTGGGTTTTGTTTATCTGGGAATGCCCTAATTTGTGTTTTTAAAAGAAAATTTTGCTGGATGTAGAATTCTCTTGACTTGTTTTCTTTTAGATGAATACATCATCTTACTGTTTCTGCCCTCCATGATTTCTGATAAGAAATCAGCTGTTAATCTTATTGTGGCACTCATGTACATGATATGTTGCTTGTCTTACTGATTTCAAGATTCTTTGTCTTTGTCTTCCACCAGTTTGATTGTGATGTGTTTTAGTGTGGAACTCCTTGAGCTTCTCCTTCTTGGGTTTTTTTGGGTTTCTTGGATGTGTTGATCAATGTTTTTCATCAAATTTGGGAAGTTTTCAGCCATTATTTCTTCAAATATTCTTTCTAACCCTTTATCTTCCTCCTGTGGGACTCCTATTATGCCTATGTTGATATGTTTGATGATGTCCCACAGTTAATTTATTTCATTCTATTTTTTTCCTATGCTATAAACTGGATGATATCAGTTGACCTATGGCTGTTGAGACATAGTAGTAAAATTTTCATTTTAGTTATTGTACTTTTCAACTCTATAATCTATATTTGCTTTAAAAAACATAACTTATATCTCTTGATATTCTCTATTTGGTAAGATATTGTTCTCATATTTTTCTTTAGTTATTTAGACAGTTTCATTTAGATCTTTGAACATATTTATAATAGCTGATATAGAGTCTTTGTTTAGAAAGTCCAATGTCTATAGGGGCACCTGTACCCCAATGTTTATAGCGGCACTCTCAACAATAGCCAAATTATGGAAAGAGCCTAAATGTCCATCAACTGATGAATGGATAAAGAAATTGTGGTTTATATACACAATGGAATACTACGTGGCAATGAGAAAAAATGAAATATGGCCTTTTGTAGCAACATGGATGGAACTGGAGAGTGTGATGCTAAGTGAAATAAGCCATACAGAGAAAGACAGATACCATATGGTTTCACTCTTATGTGGATCCTGAGAAACATAACAGAAACCCATGGGGGAGGGGAAGGAAAAAAAAAAAAAAAAAAAAAAAGAGGTTAGAGTGGAAGAGAGCCAAAGCATAAGAGACTGTTAAAAACTGAGAACAAACTGAGGGTTGATGGGGGGTGGGAGGGAGGGCAGGGTGGGAGGGAGGGCAGGGTGGGTGATGGGTATTGAGGAGGGCACCTTTTGGGATGAGCACTGGGTGTTGTATGGAAACCAATTTGACAGTAAATTTCATATATTAAAAAAAATAATAATAAAAAAAAATAAAAAAATAAAAAGAAAGTCCAATGTCTAGGCTTTTTCAGGGACAGTTTCTACTGACTGTTTTTATTGTTTCTTTGCATGTATCTTACTTGTTTCTTGATAACTAGACATTTAAATCATCTAATGTGACAACTCTGGATATCAAATTGCTCCCCTTTCCTAGGGTTTGATGTTTTTGCCCTTATTGCCATTGCTGCTATTTTTTTTTTGTTAGTAATTTTTCTGAACTAATTCTGTAAATTATGCATTCTTTGTCATGTTCCATCACTGAAGCCTCTGCTTGGGTATCTTGGAAGTCAGCTAATGATTGCACAGTGATTTTCTTAAATGCTTTAAAGCAATGTCTCCTCACTTTTGTTGACGGACTCTATGCATATTTGGGCACACTTCAACTCTCTTGTAGTTTACAGTTCTGCCTTATCCTTCATTTCCTGCTCATGTAGAGTCTCACTGTCAGCCAGAATCAAGAGATTAGGGCCTTCTCAAGTGTTTCCTGGGCATGCACACAGTGCACGTGTATATAGCCATCTAGACTTCTAGCAATATGTTGGAGCTTTCTCACAGCCCCCATGGGTATTTCATTCTCTAGTGGTTTTTTTTTTTTTATAGCATTTTGGTCAGCTTATTTTTGCCAACAGTTATCTCCTCTTAAGGCAGTTGTGACATTAAACAATTACCAATTGTTTTTGACAAATATTCCTGGGGAAAGGCTGTATACACTGAATGAACTTTGAGACAGATCAAATAAAAGCCTGTGATTTGAGGTTCCCAGGCAGCTGTCAAACAACTCAAATAATGATTATTTTGATATGGAGGTGTTTCACACCATTTTGTCTCCCTCCAGTGGCTATTAGGCTACTGATTTTAACAGCTAATGCATTTTCAAGGCTGTTAATTTTCAAGGCTACTGAGGAACTGGGAGGAGGGGGATAGGAATAAGGCAAGTTAAAACATCACAAAACCCACTGTTCTTACCAAGATTTGACCATTTTTTTAAACTTAATTTCCAAAGTTCTGAAAAAGTTGATTTTGATTATTTTTTTTTTGCTAGTTTTCTCTCTTTGATTTTATGGAGAGATGGATTTTTGCTCCACCATTCCAGAAGTGCTTCTTTTGAATATGTTAAATTTGTTGTTTATTAGCATAAGGCAGAATTGCAAAATCAATACCATGTAATCTGAAACGAGATTCTCTTGTTTCTGCTAATTTCTAAGTCCTGAGAGAATTTTTGCCTCAGTTTCCTTTTCTATGAACTGAGTATATTAATAGTACCTATCTCATAGGGTTGTTGAGAGTATTATATGAGTTAATCATAAGTAAAGCATGTAGAACAGTAGTTGGCAAACTATGGCTTGTAGGCCAATCTTACTTTTCTTTTTTAAATTACATAAGTAAAGAATTATTTTTGCATTGTTAAATTATTTTAAAATCAAAGAAATATTTCCTGACACATGAAAACCATAGGAAATTCAAATTTCAGTGTCCATAAATAAAGTTTTATTGATACACAGCCATGCTAATTCACTTACCATATTTTCTATGGCTCTCTTTGCACTAAAACAGCAGAATTGAATAGTGTGATCAAAGCTGCATTGACTAGAAAGTTTCTAATACTTACTACCCAGCTATTTTTAGGAAGTTTGTTGATCTCTAATTTAATACATTGACATGCATGAAAGAACTTAATTATCATTAGCTATCATTTTTACTAGATAACTCATAGTTACTCTTCAGTCTTTGCCATTTTTTAAAAGTATATTTCACATGGTCTACACTGGTCTCAACTCTGTCTCATTAGGTGACACTGACTCACTATGGCCTCCCAGTTTCAGCATAGTCTGCCTCCTGTCTTTCTCCCTGAGATCATCTTTCCCTTTTGCTCACTCTTGTCTAGTTGCCTTGGCTGTCTCTCAGTTCTGGTAATGTGCTGAGCAATTTTCTTCCTCAGGGTCTTTGCATTTGCTTTTCTCTATGTTTGGAACACTCTTTCCCTGACTCTTCACAAATCTGGATCTATATCATTTTTCAGGTCTCAGTTTAGATATCACACCCAGCAAGCCCTTCTCAGACCATCTTATCTAGAATAGGTCCCTCCTCCTTGCTATTCCTTATTCAAATATCCTATTTACTTTGTTCACAACAATAATAATCTGTCATTATCTAATTTTTTAAAGTGCTTTTTGTCTGCTTCCCCCCTAGAATGTTAGCTCCTTCAGAACAAGGACTTTATGTTTCTTATACTTTATTAAAACATAGCATTTAGTGCCCTCACTAAATATGTGTTGAATGAATGAATGATATTTTAATTTCAACTCCAATGATTAAGTATATTCATTCTCTTCTTTTTCTTGTGTTCTCATGCAATGAAACTATTTGACTTATCTTTTTGCTCAAAGGAATGTCACAGGTCTCTGGCTGAGCTATTGTTTGACTGAGTTTGATCAGATACACTTCCCTCATCTAATTAACCATGGCCAGGAATTGGGAATTAAATGGAGTCACAATGGGGCAAAACATGTCTCTCTAGGGCCTGTCCTTTCAGTAGGAGTGTGGGCATACAGAAAAAAGTAGGGTGAAATATGAAGACAACTTTGTACTTTTCCTTCACAGCCTGCACTCTGTTGGTTACATCTTCTTCTGTTCCCAAGTGGAATCTTGGGCAAACCTCGTAGTTTAGATGCTTACAATTAGATAATAAAATCTTGTTTCCTCTGGTCATTTGAATTCCTAAAACAGTCTTAGTTTAGTAATTAATATGTCTTGGCCAGTGTAATAGTAAAAATTCTGAACTTCATTCAGTTAAATCTTCTTTCCCCTAACTTGGATCTGCTTCAACTGGAAACTTGCTATGCAGGTGGGTGTGGATTGTTTCCTTTTCTTCTGCCCCACTCACTGGGCTTGTGCTTGTTCCTTTACTATTGAAGTGTGGGGAGGCAGGAGAGGTGTGGAACAGCAAAAATCTGACTAGTACCACTGTAGTGGTCTTAATTTCCTCTCATGGGGGCAGAGATGGAAGCACACTCTCTACTGGTGCTTTGTGGCTTCCTCAGAGATCCCTCTGGTGGATACTCAATTGTAGCCCTTTTCCCTACATGCTAACAATCCCTATCTGCATCCCCACAACTTTTATACCATTGATATTTCTGAGCTTCCTTCGGCTGAAAGTTGTCTTGTCCCTCACAGAAAACTCTCCTGGGCACTACTCTAACCAGTTCCAGGTCAGCAGCCTCTCTCCTGTGTTGTCCACAACCAACTCATAGCAAACAAGCACCTTAGCTCTGTTGTCAGTGGGGATACAGTTACCTGTCAGCTATAGTGGTCTATTCTGCTGCCTCAGGTTACCTCAAACAATCTCAAATCCTTTAAATTTCTCACAGTTGATCTGGAGACACAAAATGACCTCTGATGTTCTCCTTGACACTCCCTTACTGGGCTTGAGGTGCAATATAGGGCTCCATGTTGATGCAAGATAGGCATGATGGGGAAAGAAAATACTACCACCCTTCTATACTCACTAGAAGAAATCCTTTCCTCAATCTCCCAAAAACTGTATAAGCATCTTCAAACTTATTTTTCTAGCTAGAAAATGGGTGATCAACCAATGGTTATAAGACAGCAAGTCCTGCTTAGGGAATCTAGCCCTTCACTTTGGAATGTAGAAATGGTTGGCATTTATTACCTGAGGGGCTTCAGCCAAAGTCAGACAGAGTCTCATTTAACATCACATTACACATGTCTGGCACCCTCTGAAACATTACAAGTTTCATACAGGGAATACTCACTTAATTTGTGTGTGTGTGTGTGTGTGTGTGTGTGAGTGTTTGATGGTTTTTATTCTAAAGCTTGCATCATTCACTTTTCAATCTGTTCTGGAGAGTTGGCAAAGGCCCATGACCAAAAAGTTTCGGCCTCATTTACAAACTAAATTAGACTATTGGATATATATAAAAATATTATGAGAAAAAATTAAATATTTTTAGAATAGTTTCAGGTGTGCTAGGTGGGGTGGTGCAGTTCTATTGCATGGCAGATTCTACTTGTATCCCTTGAGGCATCATTTTTGTAACACAGCTTATAAAGGCAGCAGAAGGTAGTTCTGCGTTTATTACTTATGTGTTGGTGGAGTGAGAAAGAACAATTTCTAATTTCTGCCAGTAAAATTCTTTTCTGTTCCTGTCTGTTGAGCTTGTTCTGGCAGTAATCATATTCTCCCTCCCTTTATCTCCCCCCAGCCTTAAGAGATACATTTGTGCTCATGCTGGATTGATACAAGAAAAGTGGAAAAATTCTTCTTTTTTTAGAACCATTAATTTCTTCTTGAATTCAGAAATTAGGATTGAGTAGCCTACATATCTAATTGCCTTCTCTGCTATAAAGTGGAGAGAGTTTATGAAGACTGATGAAGAGTTAAATGCTTTGTGGCATTTTATTAACAGTGTGTATCTCTTTAGACCTCACTATTCATTTTGTCTCCACTCCCCTATCTGTTCATTGACTTACTCTTTTTCAGAACTTCCTTTTTTTGACTATGAGTGACATTGTGCATGGATCAGAGTTAACGAATAGATGGATGATTTTCAAAGAGTATATGCCATGGATACTCTGTTATTTAAGAGGCCTCAGGTTAGAGATGCTTAATGAGAGAGCAGTCCAGATGTATAGAGCTGAAGTCAAGTGGCCATGAAGTTGGAGGGATACAACAAAGTTGAAGTCCTGTTCCAGTTGATACTAACTGCCCATGAATGCAACCCAGGCAAGAATAGTTTGACCCACACTTAACTAAGAGAAGAATAATGGTAGACTCTTACAAACTCTTGCTTTAAAAAAAAAAGGATAGATCTGAGGGTTACATTTTATATCACTTCCAGCTAACGCCTGAATCATCAATTAATATACTTCTCAGGAATTCAACCCACTAACAAAATTGTTAATGTTAAATTATTTTTTATAGTTGGTAAGGAGTTTTGTGAAAGATGATCCTTGGGAGCCTTGAGGTACACTTGCACTGAGGTCTGAGTCCCTTACCATGAAGGCCACACTTTCAATCAGAGAGCCAGGTTACTTTAGTTTACCATGCATGCCTCTCTCCTTTGAAAGCTCTTTGTTTGCCTTATCTTTTAAATCTGTGGGTTCTTAAGTATAGTAAAATCTGCCATCATTGATCTCTTACAATATGCTTTCTACTTTGCTGAGTACTTTACATATATTTTTGCATTTAATTCTCCAAGTTTCCAGCCTAAATCCTGAGTTGTGCTTTCTCTTTTCTCCATTCACTAGGGGAGCTCATCTGTTCCAATGGCTTCAACTATCACCATCATACTTAATCTGGATATGTCCACACCACCAGGTTCACACACCAAAAGCTCAATTAATATATCCCCATGGATGGTTTGCCATCACCAGTTTCTAATTTAACATCTTGGAAATTTTTTTCCTCTCTCATCTTCTTTCTCTGTGCATTACATCATTGTCTTTGCCACCACCCTGGTTTAAATCTTGCAGTCATCTTTGACTCATCCTTCTCTTCCTTTCATATATAAATATGAGGAAGACTCACCAAGTCCTACTGATTTTTTTCTATTCTCTCCACCACAGTGCCACTTCAGATCTCCTCACCTCACATATAAATTATTGCAACTCATTTCTGGGGAGGTTTCCTAATTCCAGGCATTTTGCTCTCTGATACATTCTGCCACCACCCTTAACCAATCTTTTGCACACCCTTTCTTCATGTTACTCTGACTGCTAATGGCCCATTGAATTAAGTCCACATCTTTATTCTGGCTCTACTTATCTAATTTTATCCATGTCATCTCTTTTTAAAAATTTAATATGTAACCTCTGCCCTAGTCAAGCCCAGGATCTTCTGTCACCTTTACCTCCAGGGCTCTGTTCATAAGATTCTCTTCATCTAGAATTTTCTTCCTTCCATTTTTTTTTGGATGAAAAATCCAAGGCTCAGAGAAGTTGAATGATTTTCTTGAGGTTATACTGCAAGTGATTGAGTGGATTTAAACCTATTCTTCTGATCCTCATGACCATTTTTTCTTTTCTTAACTCCAACTGCAGGTTTCAGAATCAGATTAATATAGGCTGGAATCCATAGATGGAAACTCAGAATGTATTTGTGATGCATCTGCCTGATAATAAAATACTACCAGTTCAGGAAACATTAGCCTCTGAAGACTGTCTCCCTTATATTGGACCCTAACTATGGCAAATTAAAACATTTTGACATGTCTAATCAAATTATTCTGAAAAATTAATTTTGATAGCTTTTCATCTGTAGTCTCTCAAAGAAAACCTTAAAATTAAAAAAAAATGTGGGATGCTCACCATCTTTTTCAAAGTTACTGAAATTCTCCAAATTTCAACTCAATCATAGGGGCATTGCTCCCAGTTGTCCTAGGTTTGTACTTTAAGCTGCACCCAAAGTTCCAGCACTGTTTTTTTTTATGAATCTAAAAAAGGATCAGATAGCATATGTTCAAGCTGAGCAAGCTACTAGGATGCCAATAGTATGTTTCTGTAAACTTTTGATTGTAGATTTCCTATGCAAATAGGACTTCTCAGAGTTCTGGCTAGTGTTACTTTTAAATAAAGACATGACCTTTTAGTTCAAACAGATATGAAAGTTTCATAGACTCTTATCCAAAGTCTTTTTTAGGTGTCTTTAAAGTGCAGAAATCCTGATTTGTGATCTGGCTGCAAACTTGCTGAATAACCAACGGATGTCTTTCTCCATCTTCATTTCCTTTTCTAATGAAGGAAAGTGACACTTGTCTCTTTGCATTCTACCAGAGGTATCTAAAGATTAAGGATGTTGTCAACATTATTAAAAGAGGGTTATATTTTATTACATAAAAATATCATGAATATAATCACATTATGGCAGGAGCTGTGTTTTATTACAGGTGCATACAATGGGGAGCTTTTTTTTTAATGTTTATTTATTTCTGAGAAAGAGAAAGCACAAGTGGGGAAGGGGCAGAGAGAGAGGGAGACAGAGGATCTGAAGCAAGCTCGTGCTGGCAGCAGAGAGCCCAATGTGGTGCTCAAACTCATCAACTACGAGATCATGACCTGAGCCAAAGTTGGATGCTTAACTGACTGAACCACCCAGGTGCCCTCAATGGGCAGTTTTTGTTGCTCATTTGGTCAGCTGCATTTTGTCATCACCACATTGATGTTAGTATGAAAAGCGAGATTCTCAGAAATCTAAATGTCACAGTTAATTCAAGTTCTCAGACACCTAAATATCAAAGTTGATTTCAACTAGCAATACTTGTGTCCCTGACAGAACTTTGAGGAGAATTAGAAACTAGTTGTTAAAACCTGCCTCTGGAATATTCTTCTCCTTTCTTGGATTTTATTGTTTGAGTTCCAGAGGCTAGTTGCTAATAGTAGCAGAAGATGTTAACCTCATTCTCAACTCTTTAGGCCATGACAAAAAGCTAATAATCTTCTGTGGTGAACACAGTAACTTCTTTCCACTGTCTTCCCAGTAAAAGAAAATCACACATTATGTCACAAGCCAGATACCACTGACCATTCATTCTTTTATTAATTTAGCACCTACAGAATGTAAAATATTCTTTGCAAATATGGGGGTGGGAAGGAAGGTTCAAAACTGTATAAGACAGTCTCTGACCTCTGGGAACTCATAATCCAACAAAAATTTGTTGCACTATTAATACCATAATTTGTATTTCATATCTAATAACTGAATTATTTTTCTGCCTTTCTGTCTTTTAACACATGGAATAGTATAAAAAGCTTTAGATAAGTGGTTCAAAAACTTGGGCCTTAGGACTGGATCTGCGATTGACCAGCCTGTTGGATCTTGACAAGTCAGTTTACATCTCTAGGTTCCAATGTTCTCATTTGTAACATTGCAAGCTTTAGAGTTCTACCCATTTATCCAATATTCATCAGCTATTCTTAAAGGACCTACTATATGAGGTACTTGTCCAGTTACTTAGATTACCTTAGTGACCTAAGCAGGCACATATTTCTGCTTTCCTCTTCTCTGACATTCTATATAGGAGAAAGACAATAAATAAAATAAATAAATAACATAGTATATTAGAAGGTTGTAATGCTATGGAATAAAGAGCACAGTGTAAGGGGGATCAGGAATGTAGGATGGGGAGAAATTGCAGTTTTATATAGAATGATCAGGTGGGACCGAGAAAAAGGCATTTAAGACAAAACTTGACAATGCCCCGTCCAAT
This sequence comes from Panthera leo, assembly GCF_018350215.1. Lineage (NCBI taxonomy): Eukaryota > Metazoa > Chordata > Mammalia > Carnivora > Felidae > Panthera > Panthera leo. The sequence goes on from NC_056687.1 coordinate 66,362,982, forward strand.
GTCCTCTCAAAGTATTTTCTCTTATATGGTAAGAAGGGAAAGAATTAGAGAAGTGCTAGCAAATACCACACAGATGTTTCAACCTTTCCTTGTTTGCTCCTTCCTTTCCTTGCAAAGTTGGATATGTGATCTAGAACTTCTCTGTCCAATATATTGGAGTAGCCACTAGGTATATTTTGAGCTGTTGATATGTAGTTAGTCCAAACTGAAATATTTTATCAGCATTAGATACAAGCCGGATTTCAAAGAATGTAAAATATCTCATTAATGTTTTTGTATTGATTGCATGCTGAAATGATAATATTATGGGTATATTGGGTTCAATAAAATATATTTTTAAAATACATTTTGTTCATTTTTTTTTAGTGTAGCCATCAGCAGTTTTAAAACAATACATGTAGTCCACATTATATTTCTACTGGGCATCTCATATTTAGAACATGGGGTTTTGCTATTAGAGTTAATGTCAGTATTGCTTTGCTAGCTAAGTCATCTCTCATTTTTCTGAATGTCTTTCCTTTGGCATTCCTCAAAAGTTTTCCTCTTATGGCCTCTGGGTCAAGGAATGCAATCACAGGGTTCACATTTCTAGAATTCAGGATACTTTAGGGTGATAATTAAGATACAATGTGGTAGGAGCAGGAGAAGAAAAGGAATTTAGATTCTGGGATAGAACATAGGTTCACAAGGGCATGTTTTAGAAACTATAAGACAGGACATTTTGATTCGGTTGTTATGCTAATTAGAGTGAATTATTTCTATCTTTAATCTTCATTCTGAACTTAATGATAGAAAATGTTAGCTGTCATGAATAGTGAATGAGGGGGATGCTGGTATAAAATAGAAACCATTTCTCCAAATCACAGCTAGTCGTAGAGGTGAACAAACCTTTGAGTCAAACTTAAAATTAGGAGAAAGGTATAAGTACCTCTTATTTGGTTTTGTTTGTTTGCTTGCTTATTTATAAAGTCAGTGTATAGCCTGGAATCAATTCAATATACAGCTCTAATCATTTTCTAGAATGCTGAGTTTCCCTTAATCATGTTTTTGGAAGTATTCTAGATCAGGGAAAATGCTGAAAAATTGTTCAGCAGTCTTTCTTTAAGGAAGCAAAGAACTCAATCCTCCAGCTCAGGAAATTTTATGTTTTCTTTATGATGATTTCCCAGGGTTAGCAAGAAATAGTAATTGAATGACTAGAGAGTCCGCAGTCTCTCTCAGGAGCCCATCTTAGTATTTAATCTCACTGATAGTAAAGAGCCTTGCTGGTATACAACCAAAAATAATATATATATTTTTAAATGTTTATTTATTTATTTTGAGAGAGAGAGAGAGAGTGCAAGTGGGGAAGGGGCAAGGAGAGAGGGAGAGAGAGAATCCCAAGCAGACTCTGCAGTGTCAGCGTGGAGCCCCACTGGGCTCCAACTCATGAACCAAGAGATCGTGACCTGAGCCAAAATCAAGAGTCAGATGGTTAACCAACTGAGCCACCTAGTGCCCCCCAAAATAATATTCTTTAATCTAAGGCATTTTTTCCCTTCCTTCCTTCCTTCCTTCCTCCCTCCCTCCCTCCCTCTCTCTCTGCATACTTCTTTCTTTCTTTCTTTCTTTCTTTCTTTCTTTCTTTCTTCTTTCTTTCTTTCTTTCTTTCTTTCTTTCTTTCTTTCTTCTTCCTTTCACCAGTGGAAAACAACTGGTGACAACTAGTCTTTTAAATTTTTTCAAGTATATAAAAGTTTGAATGCAATTAATTCCCCTCTTCTTCCCTTCAGAAATCATTGTATTAGCTGCAAACTCTATGCAGTTGCACAGTATTTGGTCCCTACCTTGCATTTGTATTTTTGTTCTTCTCCTTTACAAATCAACTTAAATTTTCTTTATTGAATTTCATCTTGTTGTTCTATTTTCTCATTTATCAAAGTCACTATGAATGTTTTTTCTTTACCTCATCTTACCAAATAGATGTGTATCTGAACCTGTGGTGTCAGAATGTCATAAACTGTGGCAATACTAAAATGTATGTTCCAGTAGGGAACCAAGAGAAACCAGATTCTGGTGAAGAACATAAATGAGAAGGAACAAAGATGATATTATGAGAAATTCAGTAATTGAAAACCATATAGGGGTCACTCACCATAGACCACCAGGGAAGACAAAAAGACAGAATTTACTGAATTACAAATAAAATAATCCCTAAGTATCTAGAGTTAAATTATATAGTCTTGCTTATCTCAATTACTAGGCTATTTAGAAGTCTCCTGCTCATCCAGTTTAAAACAATTCAGTTTAAGTGATTTTATTCAGAGTATTGTTCTTTGAGATCAATGGAGAAGAAATCTTAAAAATAAATCAGAATAAATCTCTTCTAGTCACTCTTTTTAGACCAATATCACCACTGGTGAGTTACTCATTCTAATTGCTGTTGTTTTGCTGGACACCAAATAAAACTGAGAGAAACATAACCTTTTTCCACTAATCTGAAGAATCATTGCCTCAGTAAAAATGCAAAATACTCATGAGTCAATTGCTTACTGATGGATCAATTATCTTGAGAAGTTAGAGTAGGTAATACTGTCTTCTTTGACTATGTGGGTGGGGAAGGGGAGAATTACTAAAAAAAAGTAGGTGACAATTCCAGGTGTCTGATATAATTGCAATTATCTACGTTTTGTTTTTGTTTTTGTTTTTGTTTTTGTTTTGTTTTGTTTTGTCTGTCTTCATCACAGGTGTATAAACTCCTTGATGGTAGTGACTGTGTCTTATTCCTGGTCTCCTGGTCTCACTTCAGGGCTCAGAAAAAAAGGTATTCAATAAGTAATTGATGAGTGAATGAATGAATTCACAGGTAAATGAATCAAGTTATCCACAAAGAAAAATAAGTGGCAATATCAATATCTCAAAGCAAAATTATTCATTTATTTCTTCTAAAAATATGAATAACAATATAGTTTATGTATAATTTCAGTCTATACTGATGAAACATTAAAGTGGCAAAGTCCCTTAATTTTATATAAATTAGTTTGAAAAATAAAATAAATAATATTAACATATAAAAAGAATTACGTATAATCCAATGAATATACATTTATATATGGATGTGTGTATATGTGTATATATGATAGTACATGAAAATGAAAATCAAGGTTATCATTAGTGTGTCTTAGGCTTAACTGTAGCAAGTAAATCTTGAATCTGATTTTAATTGGATTATGGCCATGAATTGATGGGGAAATGTTGACAGCCACTCAGGCAAAGGAAAAAATCCTTAAAGGGTGAACAAAAATAAGAATTATCAAGAGTGGGAAGGAAAATGGTAAGGCTATCAATCTGACTTAGTATTCAAGCAGAGAATACTAAGAACTGAGGAAATATTAATACACACACTATCTACCTCTCCATCTGTATTTGAGTCAATAGGCAATTAGAAGAAATTGGTGGTTTTTAAGCAAGAGAATTACAAGATGAAAAGGTTTTGTTGTTGCCGTCGTTGTTGTTGCTGTTGTCGTTTTTTAATGCTGTGCCAGGAAGAATTGAAGGCCAAAGGAAAAAGTCCAGCCAGGAGGGTATTGTGATGATATAAAGGTGAAGTGATTAGGGCCTGTACAAGGGTGACTATGGGCTCAGATAGGAAAAGAGAAATGAAAGACATTTAGTAAAACAAGCCATAGAACTTTGTACCAGGATGTGTATGTGGAACAAAGAAAAGTAAAAAAGTAAATTTGAGATTATGAGTAAGGGGAGATTAAGGACACATATATAATTAGATAAAAGAGAATTTAGGAAGGTGTAATATTTTGAAGGGGACCTGTTAAGTTTTAGTGTCATTAAAATAGCTACTTCTCAAAATAGCTGGAAATTTCAGACTAACAGGGAAAAGTCAGGGCTGATTGCTGAATCTTCCTTCTTCTCAGCCTGATTGCTTCTCTACTCTAGGAATAATTTTCTGTTTATTTCTTTGTTTGTTTGTTTTACATTCTGGCTTTGGACCAAATTGGAGATTGACTCCTGCCTTTATAGGAATCCTGTATGAGCCTCTGAGCCAAGGCAATTCTTTCATTTATTCATGTATCCAAGTGATATGAAATGTATACCTTCTTTGTGTAGGAATAATGCTGAGTGCTGTAAACACAAAGATGAAAAGATGGCCTCAGTAATTATCCAAACAAATAATTATAAAAGATATAATTACTAGTGAAATCTGGTGAAACCTTACTTTTATCCTCAGGGTACAAAATTCATCTTGAAACGATGCCTCTAACTCTGTTCTTATGTGCTTAGCAGAAAATCCAGACTTTTACACAAAAATGCATGGGGCACTATCAACGTTTATAGCAGCACTATCAACAATAGCCAAATTATGGAAAGAGCTCAAATGTCCATCGGCTGATGAATGGATATTCACACAATGGAGTATTACTCAGGAATCAAAAAGAATGAAATCTTGCCGTTTGCAACAACATGGATGGAACTGGAATATATTATGCTAAGTGAGATAAGTCAGTCAGACAAAGATAAATATCAAATGATCTTACTCATGTGAAATTTAAGAAATAAAACATGAAAATAGGGGAAAGGAATAAGATAAATAAGATAAGATAAAATCAGAGAGGGAGGCAAACCATAAGAGACTCTTAAATACCAAGAACAAATTGAAGGTTATAGGAAGGGTGTTGGGTGGGGGGATGGGCTAAATGGGTGATGGGCATTAAGGAGGGCGCTTGTTGGGATGAGCGCTGGGTGTTATATGTAAATGATGAATCACCAAATTCTACTCCTGAAACCATTATTACACTAGATATTAACTAACTTGGTTTAAATAAATAAAAAGAAACTCTTGGAGGAATACATGGGAGTAAATCTTTGTGATTTTGGATTAGGCAATGATTTCTTAGAGATGACTCTAAAAGCATGTTCAATGACAATAAAAATAAGTAGGACTTCATTGAAATTAAAAACTTTTGTACTTCAAAGGACATCATCAAGAAAATGAATAGACAACTCAGAGGATGAGAGAAAATGTTTGAAATCATATATCTATTAAAGGGATTGTATCCAGAATATGTAAAGAACTTGTACAATTCAATAGTAGGAAGATAAATAATCCAATTTAAAAATGGGTAAAGGATTTGAATAGACATTTCTCCAAAGAATACATACACAATAATGGTCAATAAGCACATTAAAAGATGCTTAACATCATCAATCATGTGGAAAATGCAAGTAACAACCAAAATGAGATACCACTTCATACTCACTCAATAACATAGCTATCATAAAAAAGATAATGAAAATAATACGTATTGGCAAAAATGTGGAGAAATTGAAACTCTCATATGTTGTGGATGGGATTGTGAAACTGGTGCACTCATTTTGGAAAACAGTTTGGCAGTAAGTCAAAAGGTCAAACATAAAGTTCTCATATGACCCACGAATCCGACTCCAAACTATATACCCAGGAGAAATGAAAACATAGTATACATAAAAGCTTGTATACGAATGCTCAGAGCAGTATTATTCATAATAACTCAAATGAGGAAGCAATCCAAATATCCAATGGCTAATGAATGAATAAAGAATACATGGTATATCCATGCAATGAAATATTATTTGGCCATAAAAGGAGTGAAGCACTGATACATGCTACAACACAGATAAGTCTTGAAAACACTATATTAAATGAAAAAAGCAGACACAAAAGGCCATATGCAGCATGATTCCATTATATGAAATGTCCAAAAAAAGTCAGTCATAGAGACAGCAAATAGATTGGCGGTTTCTAAGCGCTTGGGTGAAAGGCAAGGACAATGACTGCTAATGGAGATGGGGTTTCTTTTTGGGCTGATGAAAATATTCTAAAATTAGATAGCAGTGACAGTGGCACTACTCTGTGAATGTACTAAAAACAAAAAAAACCAATGGATTGTATACCTTAAAAGGGTGAATTTTATGATATGTGCATTGTATCTTAATAAAGCTGTTAGTATAAGTAAGTAAATAAAGAGGGAAAAAAAAATCCAGCCTTTTAAAAGCTTCCAGAATAATTTAAGATCCTTTAGAAGTGTAATATGTTTTCTTTCCACTACCACATAGCATCTCTTTTACATATTAGAGTGCATAGAAAATTCTGGATCTAAACCTACTTCAGTATTGCTAGGTTTGGAGTATGGAGTGAAAAAGTATAGAGTGAAGCCAAGTAGGATATAAAGCTGAATAAGCAAGGAGAAGTCAAATATTCATAGTGGACCTTTCTGACCTCTGTAAGACTTCTTCATAATTTGTTTTTATGAAATGGGACCTAGTCTTCATAGGAATATTCCACAGAACCGCTGTTTGTTAAAAGGAACAAAGAAAAGCAAACAGATCTCTTTATTCTGCATAATTGGAGATCTTTTGGTATAAGTTGAGCTGGCTTCTTTTGATGAAATGCTGCCATTTGCCATTTTTGGACTCTCCGTATTTCTGTTTCTCATCTTTTTTTTGTCTGGTAACAGAGCCTGTCACCAATTTTTCTCTGGTTCTTCATAGCCAGGTAAACTTCTCTTAGTTCTCTATCTGTAGGCCCAAACACTGCCTTTGGGACTTTTCCTGACAGGGTCTTTAGAGCTGCCTGATTTTTTTTTTTTTTTTTTTTTTTAACTCTTGCCTGCTTTGCTGGCCAAGGAAAGGAATCTGTTCTCACTAAGAGGTGTCATCCTGCCCCCTGCAGTAGCGTTGGCTCTCTACTTTCAGGTTTTCCTGAGTCTAGCTAACATGGTTTCTTTTTTATTTCTTTTTTTATCTTTAATTTTTATTAAAGCTTTTAAAAATGTTTATTTATTTTGAGAGAGAGAGAGAGCAAGAGAAAGTGTGAGTAGGGGAGGGGCAGAGAGAGAGAGAGAGAGAGAGAGAGAATCCCAAGCAGGCTCCATGCTGTCAGTGCAAAGCCAGACGCAGTGTTTGATCCCACAAACTGTGAGATCAGGACCTGAGCCAAAATCAAGAGTCAGACACTTAACCGACTGAGCCACTCAGGCACCTCTAGCTTTGTTTCAAACTTCAACTCCTTATCTGCCTCCAGTTCCTCATATTAGCCTCCTTCTCCTGTCTTCTTTTTATATAGTCTGTAATGCTCTTTTGGATTCTCCAGGGATGTCCTAGACCAGGGCTTTTCATACTTTAAATTATATAGGAATCACCTGGGGGTCATGTTAAAACATTATTTTAATTTAGTAGGTCTGGGGCCTGAGATTCTGAATTGCTAACAGTATCCTAGGGGAAGCCACTGCTGCTGATCCATGGATCACCCTCTTAGAAGCAAGGTTCTGAAGACTTTCTTCTTGGAGTTTCCCTAGCTCAGGTTTAAGTAAGCTACTTCATCTGAAGATGGGATGGTGGTTACCACAGCATCTACCTGGCCCAATTATGCTTCCTTTCACCTGCATTCCTGGATCCCCGAGCTTGCAACTATACCTCTTAGGGGACTCAGCATGAGTCCAAGTGGAATCAACCTCATATCTAGTCACCAAATGTCAGGGAACCTCATATAGACCCTTCTGCCACTCAGCTGCAAGGTTTCCAAAGCTGCTCTCTGTGTTCTCCTGTTTTTCTTTCTGTAGCTATAGCCACTCTTAGATATCTGTTTCACTCCGAGCTTGGCTATAGAGTAGGGCACAGACTCCTTACCTCCTTAGTCTCACAGTCTTTTGATGTCTCCATGCCCTATTAATTTTAAGGGTGGTCCTTCCAATTGTTTTGGAAAAATGGTCTTTTTTAACTATGTTTATAGCAAAAATTATAAACATACAGAAGTTGCAGAGATTTAAGTTCTTAAAATCCTGGTCCCTGTTTTATAACTGCAGCTCTCTTCTGAAATGGTAAAATGAATGCCTAAAATCTCTCCCCTCTGTTACCCAAGTCCAACTTCCTTCTGGATGTTTCATATCAATTATCTTTGGTTTCTTCCTGTTTGGTTTTGTGACCTCCCTCCTTGGGTGCTTTCCAATATCTGGCCCACCTTCTCATGACATACTTCTGGTTCCTTACCTGTTCCAATCTAACACACCATTTTGCTTCCTCCAAGGAGACAAAGAAATAGGAAAACTATTGGTTTGACAGCAATCTTTAAGATATTTTAGAATGCTGGCCTTGCCAGTATTACTTGACTTCTTCCCCCTTGACTGCAGCTCTGGTTCCTGACAAGTACTTTGGACTTCAGTTATGTTAGCACTATATCTTTGTCAACTGTCTGGGTGTGCCATTGAACTGATATTTTCTGCCACTTAATTTGGACTCTGTGTTTCTAGCCCCACTTTCCAGCTCTAGTCCACAAATCTGCTGCCAAACAAGTATTTAGCATAGGGCAGTTAGGGCCATCTCTCAGATTTGTACGTGATTGACTATTAACTATTTTGCTACCTTTTAAAAATGTAGGAAAATCAAAATTTCATATTATAGATTCAAAATAAATTGAGAGGGAATATCATGTCTTTAAAAGTTGACCCACCAATTCTCAACTGCACTGGCCCCTTTGTGTATGCTGTTCCTTTTTAACACTTCCCCCCACTGCTCTTTACATGACTCATTCCTTCTTACCATTTATGTCTTAGCTTAAACATCAACTTTCAGAGACCCTGACATCCAGTCTAAGAAGTTTCCACCTTCTTGTTTCGTCATGCTTACTTTAATCTGTTTATCTCTTCATAGCTTAATCACAAGTTGTGCTTTTATATTTACTTTTATTATTTTTTAATCTATTCACTGGGCTATAAATTCTATAGGACACAGGAGCTGTGTCTGGTTAGCCAAATGTTAAATCACCAGCATGCTGATTAAAATAAATATATAAATCAGCATGTTATATTGTAGGTATTCAATAAACACTTGGTAAATAGATGCTTAAATTGGATCTAACCTTGGTAGAGGACACATCTACCTGAATTAACTCAACAAAAAGAGTGCTTTAAGAGCCTTTTAGTGATGATGGAGGTCCAAAACTTTCAGTTGAAATAGGCTGAATGAGAAGCATGTAGAGTCATGTGGAATTCTATAATTCCAGAAACACTAGATAGATTTCAAGACTAAGCAATCAAACATAGCTGCTCTTGTGACCTAGTTTTTACTGAAATCCTTCCTGAGACCATCAAACATGATCAATTCTTGGATTAACAGACAAAGGATTAACGTTGCCTCCTGCTTCAAATGGCTTGAAAAGCTGATAGAAGTCATTAATATCCCTTGAAAGATTATTCTTTTTTTCTCTGCCCTTAAATTATTTGCTATAGCTCCTGTATATGATTTTAAAGGTTATCCCTTACTGATTTTTAATTTTTTTTTAAGAAACAGGTATGAAGTTTCTAGGTAAATCAACAAGTTAATGGAGAGAAGTACAACCTGGTATGATTAGGGAATGGAACTCTGCATGATTTTAGAAACATTAGGTATATTGTTACAGCTTCCTGAAAACAGCACTGAAGAAAATTAAACTAATTTTCAGTCATGGTTGTGAGAAAGGAAAACAGGAACATAGTGAAGGTTTATAGGCAACATTTTTAGTCTCTGTTCTCAGAGACAGCTCCATTAGGCTTAGACTATTCAAATTTATTAAGCCCAAGAAAGGCAAATAAGCTCCATATAAAAGAACAACACATATACAGGGTGCCTGGGTGGCTCAGTTGGTTAAGTGTCTGACTTCAGCTCAGGTCATGATCTCAGTCTGTGAGTTCGAGCCACGCGTTGGGCTCTGTGCTGACAGCTCAGAGCCTGGAGCCTGCTTCAGATTCTGTGTCTCCCTCTCTCTCTGACCCTCCGCCATTCATGCTCTGTCTCTCTCTGTCCCAAAAATAAATAAACATTAAAAAAAAAAAGAACAACACATGTATGAATGTAGGTAAATGTGACTGTAAGAGAAGAGGAAGAGGAACATCATTTTTTGTGGGCACAGAAAAAAAAAAAAATGTTCTTTTCCTGGAGTGTGAAACCATTACAACTCCAAAAGTGTTTGATAGAACTAAAGCCAAATATGTGCATAGCATATGACTCAGCAATTCCACTTCCAGGATATACCCAGTATCAAGGCATACATATATTCACCAAAAAGCATGTACTGGAATGTATATAGAAGCACTATTTATAGTAGCCTTAAACTGGAAACCTCCCAAATATCCAGCAAAAATAGAAAGGAAAAATAAACAAATACTATCCTGCCATGGAGAATTAAGATCTAAAACTGTACACAACAATATAAGACTTCACAAATGTAATATTGAGCAAAAGAAAACAGACACCAAGAATATATATGGTATGATTCAAATGATATAAAATATGAATACAGACAAATCTATGCTGTTAAAAATCAGGATAGCCATCATGCTTGAAGAGAAAAGTAGGGAATAGAAAGGGGCATTAGGGCTTTGAGTTTCTAGAATGCTGCTAATATTCTGTTTCTTGATTTGGGTATTGGCTAAATGGCTCTATTCAATTTGTGAAAATTCCTCAAGCTATGTGCTCATGATATATGCACTTTTCTATGTATTATATGTTAATTTTTTAAAAGATAGTTCTCTTTGGGAACAAAAGATTCTCTATTTTCCCAACTATCAAACAGTCACTCTCCTTTCTGCTTTCATCCTTTTTGGTTGTTATCTTGAAAATTTAAAAGAGGGACAAGAAACAATGATTTAAATGGCTAAATGCAAATGCAAACAGTGAGAACCAGACTTTTTTTTTTTTTTTTGGAAAGGAAAGAAAGCAAGAAGGATAAAGAGAAGAGGAGAGAAGAAAAGAAAATAGAAATCCCATCACTTAGTGTCAGCTCTCATCACTCCCTTCTGGTGACTGAATACCAGACCTCAGTCAGACAGCTGCCTGTTCCCTGAGCCTGTCCACAGAGTATCACAGAGGAGCCTAATTCTACATAGTCTGGGTGCTTTGTCAGGAAGCCATGGCTGAATGGAGAAAGGAGACAGAGAAGAAGGGTAGGAAAGAATAAAAAGAAGGGGAACCACATCTTCAGTGAGACTCGCTACCTGCACATTGCTTTGAAAATTTTACTTATTTTCTTGTCATTTAACTCTTCAATAGCCACTTTAGGGGAATACACTCAATAAAAATTATTATATTGTAGTTTTCAAATCAAACTCATGTAAACTAGATACAAGTTCTCCATTTATTCCTTAATATTAGCAGTAACACTAAACACTTGTTCCTTTAATACCACGACCAAATTTTATCTTTTCTCTCTTTCATACAGTATTTATGTAAGTGAATTGTTTTCATTCTCAAAAATTTCAATGGCTTACAGGAGATAAACCTAAAAATCGCTTTCTGATACACTCTTTTGAGTGGTTGAAAACTGACCTGGGTGGGGCTGTTGAGTTAAGCCACAGAGGTAAAAAACAAAAGAGTCAAACAGTTTAATCCCAAATATCACTGATGTATAGGAAGAGATGTATGGGATGATTTGTAATGGCTCTTATCTGTTCCTGGGGTATCTACACATAACTTCTAAAGGAAAACGCCCAACTGGCTCTTTTGTCTACGAATAGCAAACCACCAGAAGCATCTGGATGATCCATTTTTCATCCAGAAATGAAGCAGTAACATAAATGCTGTTGCTATTTTGTGAGCTGATCAAGTCCCAGAAGTTTGTTTGACTACTATGGCCTATAGATCTAGGTAGAAGAAACTCCAACTATCACCAGGTGCCAATTCCCCATTTTTATAGATGAGGAAGCAGAGGTGAACTAGTTTATTCAAGGTCACACGGGAAGTTAGTAACTGGAGCCCAGGTCAATCCAGCTGTGGCATCTGAGTGATATGTGATGCACATTATCATACAACATTTTCAAGAATCTGGTTTCAGCTCAGTTTCAAGGCACAGTAGAGGATTAACTATTTTCAATTTTTAAATTCTAGATATAATTATCATAGAACTATGAATACAGATTGTAGAATAAATGGTCCCCAAACGGTGCTTCTTTAAAAAAAAACATCTTTTCTTCCATAATCTTTCCTCTGCTGTTTCCTAATATCACTTAGTCCTTCGTTACCTATTTTTACTCATTAATTCTTTTCATTTCTGGGTTCAATTGACAGATGATCTAAAAATAATTATACCAGTGAAAATGTTTACCTATAGACCTTTCACTAGTTTAAAGAGAGTAGTTACAAGAATACTGAAGTAGGAATAAAATTCTATCTTGTATAAAATTTTACCCAAATTCTATTTCCTTTTGAAAAATATTCAAAGCATAATTCTAAATTGTTTAAAAAATAAATTATGTTATTCTTAATATTGAACAACTATGGAAATTTAAGGAATATTTGGTAGTAAATATTTTGTTATGTAAGTAAATTGTTTTACAAAGTTTTTAAAATAAAGCATCAATTTTTCTCCTTTGGAAAAAACAAGATTTAAAAGAGTTGTCTCAGATGCTAGGGTGTTATGACATGCAGTTTACACAGTATTTTAGCACAAATTAAACTTGCTTAATCCTCACGAAGTATGAGAAGTAAGCAGGAGAAACATTATTATTCCCATTTTACAGATGAGAAAATTGAGACTAAGAGAAGTGAAGAGATTTTTGCACAGTCACATAGCAATTTAGTGGCAAGAAATTACTTAAAACTAGATTTTTGGTCTCTAAGTTCTGTGTTTTTTTTTAAAATGCTATGTGATGGTTGCTACCCTCCTTCTCCCCTGCTGCCCCCCACAACATTCAGTGTGCTCCCCATTCCACATGGTTCTTATAAGGTGGACTCTTCAGAGAATATACTCAGGAAGACATATTGAATTAAAAATTCTGGCTGTACAAGCCTCTACCCTCCCACCCAAGTAAAAATCCTGGCAAGGCCATCTGTTTAGTCAAGCATGTGCCTGATGGCTGTGGGAGGATCGACAACTGTACCACCATGGAATCAGGCCCTAGAGAGTAAATATTGAAACATGTGTTTGTTTCTGTACATGTGCCTCAGGGCTCAGTGATGGGCACATTTTAAAGATCTAAATAATAATAGTGATGGTGTTGCTGCCAGCCCTATTCCTATTGCAGTACCTGAGTTCACTTGAAGGAGAGATATAGCCATTTTGCTGATTACACATTCTGTTTCCCTTTCATGCAGTATCTCTAACCAAACCCCAGCTGTCCCCTACCTGCCTTGGTTCTCTCCTTTCTACTTTCCCAGCCATGTTTTTTCTTTTTGAAGGGTGCACTGTATATTCCCATGGATTCTTGATAATTGATTTTTTGCAAGAAGTTGCCTAAATTCCTTTTTTCCCCCTCTATATGATGGGCTACCTCATTGCATGTATCAGTAAGAAGCAAATAAAACAGTCATCAAGAATTTCTGGAGAAAGATATGCAACAGGAGTCATGGCACTATATAAAACAAATAGAAAGCTGTACCTGCCCTAATGTACCATCACAATTGGCTTGGATAATAAGAGATGAGATCACCTAAGAAAAGCAATCTTTAAATAGGTGCCCAATGTTATATGTGATGGCACATATAGGATGATCAAAGACATTCTGAGTAAAGGAATCAGGTGGGGTTCCACAGAGGTACCTTTTAGAAAGAAGAGAAAACAATGTCAAGTCATGATTTAGGTGGATGTAGACCCAATTAATTCCATCAGCATTCACTTCCAAACACCCTAAATAAATATACCATCCAACTTTTTTTTTTAAAAATGAGTTTTCCATCCAATCTCAGCTTAGGATAAGACCACTAGCCACTTCCCTCAGATCAGATTGCCACAGAACCCATGTTCCTTATATTTAGAAGTCCAGAAGATACACTGAGAAGAAGTGAGTTTCAAAGGAATGATGCATGTAGAGTTTTGGAAAAAAGATTTGGACAAAACTTATCCAGTTGGAGATAGAAGTTTGCACAAAGTCAGTAACAAGTATGGGGAAAGGAGGTGTGGCTAAAGCAAAAGAAAAGCCATGTCAGGTTGTAGAGAGAGAAAATAAATGGAGATTGGAAAAGAAGGGTGAAATAATGGAAGTTCCTGAAGATCAGACTAACGATAACAATGGCTAACATTTATCAAGCCTCAATTATATACTGGGCTTGGGCTCTGTTGGGTACCATAGTCAGTATCTTATTTTAGTTTCCCAACAATCCTATGAGAAAGTTATGAATCCTGTTTCACATGATATAATGTAATAGCGAAAAATGTTGACCAAAGTCATATATAGCTATTAAGTCACATTAGTCATACCTCTGCTTGAATCTGCAGTTCATGCTTTTTCCCCTTTTTGTAATTTGAGTAACAAACAGTTTATGCTGGTTGGCAAGTTCTGGAGTTTCCCAGGTGTGATCCGAAGCTGGTCCCTGTACACTGAGAGCTGTGAGACTGAAGTAAGAGGCAGTCTGCTCCAGATTGGTAGGTGGCAGATTTAATAAGGAGAAGAACTTATGTATGAGGCTTGTCTTGGGCAGCCACAAGATGTAGATCTCTGCACCCACCTGCCAGAATCTTAGAAGTTTATAATAGAGGCCTGAACTAAGTTCAGTCATGCATACCATCCAGATGGTCTCAATACTATATCCCTGTCTTAAGGCTATGTCATTGGAGCAGCTTCTGGTTGCAGGAAAGGCAAGCAGAATGCACATTCCAAGGACAGAGGGGGAGGTGAGGAGCCTCTGATTGCCTAGGTCCTTCTTACAGGTCAACTGGTGGTCATGTCCTCTCTATGACCTCCCCCAACAGTTTAGATTGACTGTGCAAGGAAGTTGGGAATCTTTATAGGTTTTGTTTTTCAATTTAACTTTATTTTTGTCAGGGTAATATAAACAAATGATTTAAAAAGCTAAGTATAAGACATAAAATTTAGCAGTTTCCTGTCTACTCTTCCCTCCTCATTGGTATTGCTCCTTAGAGGCGACCATGTCCATTTCTTTTAGCTTTTTCATTTTACTCCATTTTGTATATTTCACAGTTATATGTGTATACTGCAATTTATTATTTTATCATTTTTAAACATTATTGATATCTTGCTTTTGTAGATGAGGATTTATCTTTTATATACTTCTACTTTTTCTTCCCCTCTTCACTCCATCCTCTCAACTGTTATATAATTTTGGGAGGTAAATTAATATCTAATGTTTACATTATGATGATATAAATACTGTTTACTGCCTAATTAAGTAAAGTATTCTGATTATGTTTCATTCTTATATAACTTTTTTTCCTTTTTTGGAATAAAAAATTGCCTTGGTTGTTTAATGACTTTGTTTCCTATACACCTATTGCTAATTCTTTCTAAATACCCCATATATATTTAAAAAATTTTTCAAAGTTTATTTTGGGAGAGAGATGAACGAGCATGAGTGGGGGAGGGGTAGGGAGAGGGGGAGAGAATCCCAAGCAGGATCCACACAGCGTGGAGCCTGACATAGGGCTCAAACCCACGAATCATGAGATCATGACCTGAGCTGAAGTCAGACGCTTAACCAACTGAACCACCCAGGTGCCTCTACTCCATATATTTTCAAAAAGCATCTCACAGTACTCTTTCCATATGGTAAAATGCATCGGATAACCTATCTGTTTATTTGTTTGTTTGTTTGTTTGTTTATGTATGTATGTATGTATGTATGTATGTATTGTCTTTGAGAAACTTTCTCTGCCCTTGTCTCCTGCATTCATCTAGATTGGTTGTGCTACTGTCATCCTTCACTGCTTTCCTGGAGTTCATGTTTCCTGAATTCTGTATCTTCTTATTTTTAATTTACTCTATTGCTCTTAGTGGGGCATATTCCCTATAATCATCCTAAGAAAGGGTACTTGGAAGGTCCAGTTTTGAGTCTTTGAATGCCTAAAAATATCTTTAGTCTATGATTGATAATTTGACTTAGTATAGACTTTAATGCTAGAATTTCCCTTAGACTTTTGAAGGTAATTTTTTTTAGCTGAATCCAGTGTTTATATTAAAAAGTCTAATGATTTCTAATAATTTATGATTCATTTTTTTTCAGAAATTTTTTTTATCTTTTATGCTATTGTTTTCTTTTTAAAAATTTTTTTAAGTTTTATGTATTTATTTTTGAGAGAGAGACAGAGAGAGTGAGCAGGGGAGGGGCAAAGAGAGAGGGAGAGAGAGTGAATCCCAAGCAGGCTCTGTACTGTCAGCATGGAGCCCAATGCGGGGCTCAAACTCACACACTGTTAGATCATGACCTGAGCCAAAACTGAGATTCGGACTCTTAACTGACTGAGCCATCCAAGCGCCCTGCTATGCTATTGTTATGCTTGGTGCCTGGGTCTTTTTCTTATCCTTTCCCTTCTATTATCCTTCTCCTCATTTATTCTATATTTTATAGTTTTCCACAATTTTGTCTTACAAGCCTTCTACAGCATTTTAATTTATATCATGTTTTTATTTATAAAAGTTCTTAGTTTCTAGTTGTTCTTTCCTCCTCATTTTATACTCATAAATATGCAGCATCTTCTATTTTTTTCTCCACAAATATTAAGTTATGAGTATTCTGCTTTCAGAAAAAAAAAATTTTCTCCCTGCATTTTCAGTTTCTCTATGCTTTTTCTTTTGTTTGTTTTGGTCTGTTTTTCATATTGAAAGTTTTCTTCAAATGTCTAGTAGTCCTTGCCTGACCATTCATATGTAAGAATGAAGAACTATAAAACTGGAAGCTCAGTGTGTGGGAGCAATGTGGGATGTGGGGTGATAAAACAGCAAGATTGCTTTTTCTTTGAGAACCCCCAAATGCCAGTATTGGGTAGTTATGTTTTCTCTGGAGTCATTCAATTTCTACACAGAAAAAATTTCCAATCTATTGTTTGGAGCCAGTGCCCTGGCCTTTGTAAAGACTGCTGGGGCAACTATGTGGCTCAGTTGGTTGGGCCTCTGACTCTTGATTTTGGCTCAGGTCATGATCTCAGGATTCTTTGAGCCCTGCTTCGGGCTCTGTGCTGGCAGTGAGAAGCCTGCTTGGGATCCTCTCTCTGCCCTTCCCTTGCTTGTTTCTCCCTCTCTCTCTCTCAAAATAAATAAATAAACTTAAAAAAGAAAAAGACTGCTTAAAAGAGGAAGCAGATTGAAAGGGAGCAGTCTCCCTATTCAACGTACAGACTTTCATTTATTCCCCTTATTTTGAGCTTCAACCCTCATTCTACCTCTAGTAATCCTAACATCTCCAAATTGAGAGTCTCTCCCTGATCCATTTTCCAGCAAAGAAATCTCTAGTCTTATGCAATGATATAGGAGGAGAATTGGGGGCTGTAACCATTTCACATATTGATTTCAATCAATCCCTTTTTATCAGCTTTGTTCTTGCACTTGTCTCCAGGGACTCCCTTTCAGGTCCTGAGCCTTTAAGAGGTTCCAGGGAAGAGATCACCCACTTATTGATATCGCACTCTACAGGAATTTTTGTTGTTTCCTCCTTTCTGTTAAGACAACTATTATTCCTTCACCCACCAAGTTTCTTCTCTTGCTCTCTTGGACCTAATGAGTTAAAAAAACCAAAAAACAAAATTACCTTACCTTCACTTTGATGGGGTTCCTGAGATATATAGATGCCTGGTTTACATGTTTAACATTGTCACAAGTTTGGTTCCCTGGAAGCAGTTGCTGAGATACTTTGGGGTTTAAGGTTAGACATCAATACTTGTTAAATGTTTTTTTAATGTTTATTTATTTTTGAGAGAGAGAGAGAGAGAGTTGGGGAGGAGCAGAGAGAGAGGAAGACACAGAATCTGAAGCAGGCTCCAGGCTCTGAGCTATCAGCACAGAGCCCAACATGGGGCTCAAACCCACAAACTGTGAGATCATGACTTGAGCCAAAGTTGGACACTTAACCGACAGAGCCACCCAGGTGCCCTAGAGATCAATACTTGTGAAAATAAAAGGGAGGAAGCAAGTTTGAACAGAAGGAAAAGCAAACCATGATGCAAGTCTGATAAAGCCTCTGCCAACCCAGCAAGGAGCTTGTAGGAGCAGTGCTAGTAAAAATTGTCCTTCATCCAGCAGAAATGGCTAAGCCTTTATACTCCTGTCTCACTGGGATATGGGCTGCCCTGGGAAGGGTGTAAACTCACCAAGGCAGCTCTCTGAAGCTGAGAAGGAGCTGACAACTATAGAATATCAGCTGACTATGCTCTTCACAACTGGGTAGCAGGTCCTTCCATGAAGGGGGGGTCTGGGTAGTGTATCTCTATGTCTACCACAAACAGGGAGCCCTACATAGGTTATCTTTTAAAATATCTTTATTGAGAGATAATCTACATACCAAATAAATTCACCCATTAAAAGTATACAATTCAATGAATTATAGTATATTCACAGAGTTGTATATCCACCATCATAATTTAAAAGAAACTCTTCTCCCCTTATCCATCACCCCTCAATCCTCTTAACATCCCATCCCTAGGCAACCACTGATCTACTTTCTATTTCTAGAGATCTCTCTATTCTGGACATTTTATATAAATGGAATCATACAATATGAGTCCTTTGTGACTGGCTTCTTTCATTTCATGTTTTCAAGGTTCATCAGTGTTGTAGCATATGTCAATTCTTCAGTTCCTTTTATTGCTGAAAACGATTCCACTGTATGGATATTACTTATTCTTTTATCAGTTGATGGACATTTGGACTATTTTCACTTTTTGGCTGTTATGAATAATGCTTCTATAAATATTCATGTACAAGTTTTTGTGTGAACACACGTTTTCATTTCTTTTAGATATATACCCAGGAGTGGAATTGCTGGGTCTCTCTATATTTAACTGTTTGAGGACCTGCCAAGTTTTTTTCCAAAGTGGCTGCAGCATTTTGTATTCCTACCAGCAGTTCATGAGGCTTCCAACTTCTCCATATCATCATCAATACTTGTTATTGTCTTTTCTTTTAAAACGATAATCATTCTGTTAGTGTGAAGTAGTAGCTCCTTGTAGTTTTTCTTTGGCATTTCCTTGATAGCTAATAATGTTAAGTATCTTCAATATGCTTATTGGCCATTTGTATAACTCTTTAGAAAAATGTCTATTCAAATGTCTGTTAAAATTGGATCATTTGTCTTTTTATTATTTACTTTTTAACAGTTCTTTGTAAACTCTAGATATAAGTCTTTTATCAAATATGTGATTTGCAAATATTTTCTCTCATTCTGTAGGTTGTCTTTTTACTTCCTTGATGATATCCACTGAAGCACAAAGTTTCAAAATTTTGATGATGTCTAACCTATTTTTTCTTTTGTTGTTCATACTTTTGGTGTCATATCTAAGAAACCATTCTATAATCCAAAGTCATGAAGATTTTCACCTGCATTTTTTTCTAAGAGTTTTATACTTTTAGCTCTTACATGTAGATTTTGATTCATTTTGAGTTAATTTTTATGGTATGAGGTAGGGAAGCAAATGTGAATATCTAGTTGTCCCAACTACCATAGATGTTAAAGCTTGAGAATGGCACAATTAATTTAAAAAATAACTAAGAAAATAGCGATTAAACATCTATTCTGTATCTAGCATTTTGTTAGGCATTATGAGATATTGGGCTACCATCCCCTTTCTGGTTATTAGATTCTGATTCTTATGCACTATATTAATTGCCTTTAAAATTTATTAATTGCTACCATAGAGTATTAAACAGGATGATTGTTATGCACAGAGTATTTAAAATATGTCACTAAGAATTCTTTTTTGCTGGACCTGAGTACATTAAGCAGTTCATTTTGAGTAGATTTGTTTAAGTGCCTATGAATTTAGGGAAAATGGATTGGGTATTTGGTTTTTGTCAGGTATTGAATTAAGTACCAGAGATACAAAGAAATGTAAAAGTACTCTTTTTTTTTTTTTTAAGTTGGGCTCACAATGTAGTGGGAGAGAGTGACACATTCTAAAGAAATTTCAACCCACTATCTAAACAATCACCCTATCTCATATCAAATCATCTTGTCCATGACATTCTAAGAGACTTACTGATGTCATAATTTGTCTTTATAGAGTTCCTTTTGTTTAGCAGAACTCTAACCTTAAAGAAAATAATTTACTTTTAAGATTCCATGCTGTTTCCTGATGGTGGTCTTTGTCTATGTGCTTAAAATCATTTTAAAAAAATCTTGCAATTTTATATTCATTTGTCTACAATCTCTGTCATAAAAAGCTACTTTCTCTTTTACCATGTCACTTTTGTTCATTGGGCAAAAGTTATCCATTTCCAGTATTCAGTCTCCTTTACTATTTTCTATGGTTACTAAACATTAATGTGTAACAATTCTGTGAAATTTGACTAACTTAGTTAATTTTCAACCTTACATATGACTCTTAACATAATAGTCTTTTCCATCTTAGTAAATGAAATCACTTAATAGTGGGCCAAGTAGGGCAGAGAGATCTAGTCCAAAATCAAGGGCTATAATAAACAAGTTACAGTATATAAAATAGGAAAAACAGTTTTTTAAAAAAAGATAATGGATGAAGGTGACTCTCTATAATTTAATGGAGTGAGAAAACAGATAAGAACAAGTATAAACACCTTTACAGTAATATAATTTTTTAAAGTACAGATTATATTTTTGGTCCTGAGAATTGTAGTAAAGATAGCAGAAACTCATCTGAGTCTCAAACCTCCTTATCCTAAAATAAATGCACTTTGGTCTGAAGGTATGGTACAAATTCATAAGTGTCTTTCCTACTTTCCTTCTCAAATTCCAGCCTTGTCTTAGCTATATGGACTCTAGGGGTCTGATTATATTCTGTTTCCTAGGAACAGTCTGACTGACCTTCCCATTCCCTCTCAGAGCAAGGTTCTTTTTTTCCGGCTTAAAACTCCAGAATTCTTTGAGTTTTTGCCTTGAATCTTAAAGCTGTGTATTATCCACAGGCATGACAAAAGTAATGACATGTGTTCCCATTTTGAGCTCAGGTTACTGATTCTCATAACTCTGGGTACTATGAAGACATGGGATTACCAGAGAATGTAATGTTTCTTCAAAGTTTGAGAATTTCATGGAATGCATGAATTTTTCTGACTGTCCATCACTTATTGTTACAGATGATATACACAGCAGAGGTTAATAAGATTGCACTGGTTCATTATCAACTTCAAGATATGCTTTAAAGTTGCTCTTTTATTTTATTTATTTTGTAAAAATTTTTTAACATTTATTTTTGAGAGATGGAGAGAGACAGAGTGCGAGCCAAGCAGGGGCAGAGAAAGAGAAGGAGACACAGAATCCAAAGCAGACTCCAGGCTCCAAGCTGCAGCCCAGAGCCTGACACAGGGCTCGAACCCATGAACCGTTAGATCATGACCTAAGCCGAGGTCTGACACTTAACCAACTGAGCCACCCAGGCACCCCTAAAGTTGCTCTTTTAAAAATTTAAATCCGGGGGTGCCTGGGTGGCTCAGTCGGTTAAGCGGCCAACTTCGGCTCGGGTCATGATCTCAGGGTCCGTGAGTTCGAGCCCCGCGTCGGGCTCTGTGCTGACAGCTCAGAGCCTGGAGCCTGTTTCAGATTCTGTGTCTCCCTCTCTCTGACCCTCCCCTGTTCATGCTCTGTCTCTCCCTGTCTCAAAAATAAAAATAAAATGTTTTAAAAAAAATTTAAATCCGTAGTTTCTAATTTTTTTCTTTCTAAAAATAGAGCCATAGAAAACGTCCTCAAGTGAACCCAGCCTCAGTAGTTGGGTTCCTATTAACAGAGATTTTACTGTAAGAAAATTCATGAAGTAGAAAAAATTTTAAAAACAAACAAACAAACAAACAAGTGATTGAATTACAAGCTCTATCAATGTTCCCATCTTATGATTAGAAGTGAAATATTTTAAGTCTTTCCCCCATTTTTCACGTGCAGATAAAGAACTCTGTATGTGGTATTTCTGTTTACCTTTGTTATTGTGATTTCACTGTTTATGCTGTACCATGATGAGAGGAGATTATATGTGAAGTCATTATGAATTATTGTTGGCAGAAAGGAGAACAGCCAGAATAAGTGATTAAAAAGAGAATGAGGCAAGGGTCTGGTGGGGGTAGGGGTGGTGCTGCAGCTGCTACCTCAGCATGAGAACAGAGACCTGTTATGCATGTGTGGGGAACACACGGTCTGCTTCCATCTTTACACAGCTTCTATTTCCGTTGAGTTCTCTGCTGACTCTAGTTCTCAGTCCAGAAGGAATTGGCACAATGTTTACTACCTGGAGGGATTAGAAATAAAGACCAACACCCCCATGGTGCCTTTGAACAAGTAAGCTTAGAAAGCCACAGAAGGGTGGACAGATTGCTAATACCAATGGGAGGTGGGTATGCCTTCTATAGTATGGTCCTAAGGGAATATTGTCTATGGGCAATCAGGAAGAAATAGATCCAGATTGCTGCCAGAAAAGAATGTCATTGCCTGGGTAGGGACTGATCAGAGATGCTGGCCGTATGTGTACATGCTGTTTAGAGGACTGCTTAGGAAAAATGGGCACACACAAGCAGTCATACCCCTGTTGGAAATTGTCTCTTGACCATTTTCTCCCCTTAACATGGTGACCCCCTCATCTTTCATATAAAACAAACTGGCACCTGAATACAAATCTCCTTGGAAATTCTCCTGAGTGTACTTTCTGGGACATGCCAGGTTCATGGTAGTCACTTGGTATCATAGAATCTCAAGAATTAAAAAGCCAGAAAGGGCCTTAGAGGTCATCCAGTTAGCTGTGTAAGCCCAATAGATACTGAGTGAATCATGAATTTCCATCAAGCTTGGCATCTGCCTGTGAATTTATATGATGTCATTTCAATGCTGACAAATGAGCAGCCTGGATAGAGCCAACACTTGTGCGGGATGCTTCATCCACAGGCGTTAGCTGGTTAATTTGATGAGAAATCAGTTCTTTCTGACTCAGTGGACTGCAGCATCAGACTCTCGCCTGCTTTGGGCTTCATTTTTCTGTCACTGTCACTGTGATTGCCAGGGCTCTGATTTTCCCTTCCTCACTCTGCTGATGACTTTCTGGTGGGCTCGATACTTGGCTAACTCTTCTTTCCTCTCTCTAGCCCCATGTGTACTCTGCTTTCTCACAATCTCTCCTCTCAACTCAGGGGGTAAAGAGAGGCATAGATTAGGCCTCATGTTCTAACGATGAGGTTGATTGTTCATCTTCTCCAGAAAGACCTGACGATCTTCCCTTCTCTTCTGGGGTCAGGATCTCTTCATTCCCTTCATCCCCTCCCCCATCAACACACTGGGTGGATGAGGCAAAGGAAAGCCTTGCAAAGGTCCAGATCTCAGCCTGAGACTGAGGCCCTGAAACTAGGCCAGACATGGAGAAATAACTTCAGAGATTCAGTTCCAAAGTGTACCCTTGAGTGAGGTAAAAATATAGGAGTTTGCATCCTTAAATTAAGGGGACCTTCTAGCTACAGAAGAAATGAACCAGAGGTGGGATAGGCTACAGACATTTCTCTTAAACCTACCTGGCCAAAACCTGTCTTCTAACCTGATGGCATGAGCCTGAGAGAAATACACACATCAGAGAGGGGAACATTAAGAGAAACCAGAGAGACTATACAACTGAGATAAACCAAACAGGAGAAGACAAATTTTACTTTGGGAATGAATAAAAGCAATGTTTGTCCATTCTATCTCTGAACCAACAAGTAAAGTAATCCTAATCTTGTCAGAGAAGCTTAGGAGTTTTGATAAACATCTATATTAAGGAGGGAAATACCCATAAATTCTGAATCAGTGATATTCAACCTTGGCTTCACATTAGAATCCTCTTGGGAGCTTTAAAAACCACTGATACCTGGGTTCTCTCAGAAATTCTGATTTAACTGGTTTGGGGTGCCTGTTGGGCATTGGAATATTTAAAATCTGTCTAGGAAATCGAACAGTCAAGGGTGAGAACTAATGTTCTGAAAAGAAAGGATCATATGTAGCAAGTAAACGTTTCAGAGATTAAGCTTCTTTTTCTTTTCTCTGGAAAGAGGAGTACCATAAAGCACCTTATAATTACTTTAGGACTCTCTTTTTAGAAGGGAAATTGCCTTAGAATCTGAAGGTGATTTCTTTCAGACAGACAGGTATATAGGAGCCCCTAGAGTCTGAATTCAGCCGTCGCTGTCTAGAGAAGGGATGTGATCAGATGCTTTGGGTTTTGAAAGTTCAAAGAAAAGTCTAGTCAACCCTTAGTTGCAGATCTCACTAGAGAAAAGGGATAGTAGTTCAGGGTTAGGTGATGTCTTGGCAGGTTATCTGTATATGATTTGCTTTTGCTGTTCTGCGCCTGAAGTTTCATTCTCCCTCTTACCAAGTTCCCAGTTCAAATATCAACTCTCCTCCCTGCAGCTTTCCGTGACCACCTCACATAAGATTAATTGATTTTGCATTCCTACAATAGTCCATGCATATTTCTATTCCCTGGACTTGTCACATTGTATTACAGTTATTTGTTTACCTGCTTGTCTTCTTTCCTAGACTGTGAACTTACTAAAATCAGTGACTTCACTTTTCATCTTTATGTAATAAATTTTGAGAGTGCCTGACATATGGTAGGTGCTTCACAAATATTTATGGAACAATCGGAAACAATAGATTAGGTTCCTAGACTAGTTCAACTTACAATGTAAATCAAATAGGTATACAAGTAATGAATGGTAGAAAACAATAATGTGGAATAATCTTCATCTTTAATGTGCTATGAAATTTGTTTAAATACACAGAATAAATAAGAACCTAAAATACATAATGCAGATATTTCTCAACATGAGAGCATGCTACCAGTCTAGGCATCTGCAAGAGGTAGAAGGGTAGCTAGAGCTTATTGTAAGAAGCCGTTTATGCTGGGGTTGGGGGGGCCACATTTGAACTTTACACTAAGATGTTGTGGAACTAGAGGAGTCCTCCAAGCAGGAAATGACAAAAATGAGATTTTTTCATTTGGAAAAGGACCACTGGTTTAAAAAAGGATCAATCTGATGTCTTTTTGGCAGATTAATCATAGTGTGGCAAAGTAGGGACCAAGTAGAAGGCCACTAAACAGGTGAGAGATGGGAAATGTGTCTTCTATTCCTAGTTCCAAATAATACTTACCAATTGTTATCAACTTGATTGTGTCCCTCCTCCAATTAAATTCGTATGTTGAAGTCCTGACCCCTAGTACTTAAGAATGTGATTATGTTAAGAGATACCTTTTTAAAAAGATAATTAAAGTAAAATGAGGTTATTAGGGTAGACCCTAATCCAATATGACTGGTGTCCTTATAAGATGAGGACGTTAGGACACAGATAGATATACAGAGGGGGAGATTATGTAAAGATACAGGGAGAAAACATCCATTTGCAAGCCAAGGAGAAAGACCAGAAGAAACCAATTCTACTGACACCTTGATTTCAGACTTCTAGTCTCCAAAATTGTGAGAAAATAAATTAAGCCACCCAGTCTATGGTACTTTCCTATGGCAGCCCTAGTGAACTAATATACCAATAAACTCTTAGGACATAATCCACTGGTAAGTTGTATACTGCTATTATGTATTATTTTTCATGACCAAATTCCCTAGAGGCTGGCTCAGTTTTGGGGCCAGAGATCCTATATTTAACATACAGTGTTTGACTAAAATTTAAAATAAGAACATCCTAAATGCCCCATAGAAACCCAGGATTTGAACAAACAATATGAAGTTTTCAAAAACCTTGAAAAAGATAATTTTTTTATCCATTTTAGGTTTCCCTGAATGAATATGTTAGACATCGATATTTGTCCTTTGGCCCCCTTTTCCTATCCAGTCAACTTCAAACATACTTAAATATATACCTATTTAGAGAATCTGCAATATAGACCCGACCACTCCTTTGGTAGCAAATAGGAGCACATAGGGGTAGTCATCTGACTCAAAGAGAACCAATGTATAGGCCAGGCTGACAAATCAGACTCTCTCTCTCTCCATCTCTCCCTCATTCTCATCTGAAACAAGAAGCCTACAAGTTGAGAGTATTGGCAGCTGAATAATATTAATGGTGAGATTCTTGATTGAAAACAGAGAATGGTTTCTAGATCTGGTTCTCTGAGGCCTCTTGGCTTGTTGGAGATTTATGTCCTTATAATAAGTCCACATCCTCCTTTACTTGAGCTACTTTAAGTAGATTCTCTTCCCTGCAAACAGACTTGCCCTAATACAAAAGATAAGGTGAATTCTAGAGGTGAGATTAAGCTTTACAGACTAAAACCATACATAACCACTGATGTACCCCAGAATTATGTAATTCTGCATATCCCTTTATTTTTTAGAGCAGAGGACAAAGTTTGTACAATATAGAGGGGACAGAGTAGAAGAAGAAAAACAAAAGTAGTAAAGTAACTGCTTCCATGATTCATGTAAACATTCTTTTGAATCTTTTAAGAATAATATTTTCATTTATATATGAGTAAGTACACATGTATAAATATATGCATATGCAAAATATACCAGAATAATGGAGTGTTACTTAGAAAAAAAAAGAAGACAGAGGATATGGAATTGAGCATGAAGTTCCATGATAAACATAAAAAGCATTTTAAAACCTATTCCTATAATACTAAAATGTACACATGTCACACAAACATTGTATAATTTCTTTTCAAGAAACTTAAATGCCTAAAATTTTCATTGTCTTCAGCAATTTTAAGTGTTATGAATAACCAGTAGAAAGGCCTATCTAAACCTATTATTTTGTTATTTTAACCAAGAGAAATTTTAGTAGCTCTCTAAATTGGAATCAAATTTCTGTATAATTCTCTGAAAATAGTCGGTGATTTGATTTTGGGGTGTGATTCATTTGTCTCTTCTCATTGCCTCAGTTTTGCCACATAAGGGTTGCTTTCTATAGGCATTGCCATACATTCAGGCTAATGGCCCAGCTTCCTCTTCCTTTTAACAGTGTTCTGCATTCAAGATTAGGATCTGAAAATGAGACTCTGGGTTTATGAAGTGTGGTCCTCTGAGGGAGAGGCCTGGGTGTTTCTCACCTCACTGACCTGGGACCAGTTGCCCCTCAGGGTGCCCCTCTAGCTCTTTTTAGGAGGAGAGAGAAGCCAAGTGAGGTGGATCTGGTCTTCCCTTCTCAGGATCTGTTGACAGAAGAAATAATTAGAAATCAAAGATTAAGTGATGAGTCCAGGGTCAGAAACATGGAGGCCAGGCTAGCTCAGAGAACAGAAGAGGCAAAGCAATAACCACATAAGGACAAGATAGGATGGTCTATGGTTAAATGCACAGGTCCTGAAATCAAGTTACTGGGACTCAAACTCTAGCTTGCCACTTATTTACTGAGTTTCTCCACCTCTCTAAATCCTCATTTCCCCATCTGAACAGACACATGGTTATAATAGTACCTACCTTATAATGTTGCTTTGAGGACTAAATGTGATAATATATGTAAAATGATTTGATTTATCTCATGTGTGACAAATGTTATATGTTAGTATTTTAAAGCTCTCCAACCTACAGGAGACATGCAGTGAGGGAATAAGGTGAGAGAGAGGCAGTAGAGTGGAGGGGATACAAGGTAGGTATAGACTGCATCTCATACCACCTTATTCTCTACCTGTGCTTGTCACAGCGGTAACCTGTGCTCTTCTGACTAGGCAGCTGCACCAATACGTAATAAGAGATTTGGAGACTCCTCAGAAAGCAAAGAACAGCTGTGCCTTTCTCCTCTGCTCAGCTTATTTTTGTTCCCTGTGAAGGCCACTCTAGTTGCTAAGATTAAAAACACCCTCTTTCCCTCCCCTCCCCCCCCATCCTCTCTCCAGTGAACCAAGAGATTTAAGTGGCAGCACCAGTGACAGAATATCTGGCTGTCTGGCTCCTGTGTGTTGGCACCTCTCCACCCCCGCCCATCTCCATCCTAGTTTTGGCTTCCCTAGTCAGACTTCTCTGCATAGCAGCAGAGGGTGTGCTCAGCAGCTCTGCCCAATGACTGACAGACCTGCAGCAGCCCCCGCTGAGGAGGCCAGGCTGTGATTCAGACTTCAGAGCACATTTGGAGGGTATTGCTTTTGAGCTGCCAGTAACAGCATTAGATTTTGTATTTTGTTAGTGATGGGTACTCTGTGGTCACTCTTCTGATTAATCAGTTCTCTTGTCTACCTAACCCTCCTCCCAACCACCCTGTATCTTTGCTCCCTCTCTCTTCTCATCAATCTCCTTATTTGTCTTTGTAAATAACTACACATTTCAATGTATTTGGATATAAAGTCTTATCTCTAATTTTATGGACCATGAAACTTAATTGTGAATCCCTTTGGAAGGGTTCTATTTCATAACAGATGAGGCTATTCAAAGGAAGCCTGTTAGTCTCCAAACCCAATGCTTGTCCAGGGTTTGTTAAGGGTTCTCAGCTGGCCTATAATTCCTATAGATATTTCCTTCAGCACTCAGGTTCCCAGATTCATGGGCCCCTCAGTATAATTATGTACATAATCATATTATTCTTTCCAGAGCATGGGGCTCTGAACCTTCAGGGACATGTCTGGTGCTTCTTGTGTTATGGTTAAGTCCAGATTATCAACATGCATATTGTATTTTTTAAAAGCACACAGCCTTGTGGATTGTGGCTGAGATTGTTATAACATAAGGACTAGACCAGAGCACTAGGGTTCGACAAAGGTGCTCCAGAGATTGTTGTGGTAACAGTGAGTGATTGTAGAGAGAGATAAACTGGCAGCCTCTGACCCCCCACCCCAATTCAACAAGAGAAACTATGCTTTAAGAGTTTTGCATTTTTGGTTTTGTGCTGGATATTCTCTGTTTGCCTGTTTAAATCCATTCTCTCCTCTTCTTCATCTTACTCTTTGCCCCCTGGTAGCTGAATTCTGTGAACTGCATCATTTGGGCTTCCTTGCTTCTAGTTTTCCATTGGGTTCAGCCAATGGAGGAAGCAGCAGGAGATTGGAGGGCAGAAAGAGAAAGAAGCATAGTTATGTATTCCCCTGACTCCTTCCCTTCTAGGCTGTGGTTTGGCAATGGCTATATTCCTCTACCAAAGTCCACTGCTCTTTTTTGGTGGCTCCTCCTACAGCTACAGTTCTTGCCAGGTTTTGGCAAGTATTCTGCCCACTCACTTGCCTGCCACCCACAGGCCTAGGGGTGGACATGCCATCCCACTGTGGCTAGCCCTGTGGAACTTACACCTTCTCTTGCCAGTTTTCCTTTACCTCAGCATTATTTTGTGAATAGACCTTTCATTAAACCCTCTTCACTTACCCTTTATGGTTTTCCATCTGTGTTTGAATTTTCTACACTAGTTCTGTGACTGATTCAGTCTTCTATTGCAAGATTTTGTTTAGTCAAGAATTCTGCTAAATGAAATTTGGAGAACCATAACACTGGATCAATCAGAAGCATTGTAAGAACAAATGTCACATTCTTTGTATGAATTATCCAAAAATTGCTGAAGCAATGTCTTCAAAAAACCATTGAATTAGATAAGGTTTATCATATATTTTAAAATTCCTATTGAGGAATACATTTAATCAGTACTAAATTTAGTTAGTAAATAGAGGCTAAAATGACTCTGGAATTAGACTTGAATCTGGATTCTGACACTTTCCATCTGTGTGATTTTAAGTTATTTAACCTCCTGAAGCTTGTTTTCCCATCTGTAAAATGAAAGTAATAACATCCCCCTACCTCATGGAATTTTGAGAATTAAATTAAATAATGTATACAGAGTGCCTAATAATGGGCTTGATACTTAGCTTGATAGCCAATAAACTTTAACTTTTGCTATTATTATTTATAACAATAAAATGCAAAAGAATATACCAAAGCAAGAAAAATCAACAGTTTGAAGAAACAGTTGTTTGAAAATCTAAAGGTCTTCATGGGGAAGCAACAAGTGCTTCACTTAGATAAACACCAGACCTATTTCTTCCTGGAATTTGTGTTTAAATCAGCCTTCCTGTTAAAGATCCATTGCTAACCAGTATGCATTCTGTACCAGCAGAGATTCAATGGTGCTATCACTAAATTCAGCCAGATAAACATACAAACATGCATACTGACATATAAAAGGCAGTGAAGGTAGTAGTTACCTGAGGAAGTCACCAATGCTGGAGATCCTTCTTCAAATCTTGGCTCAAACATTGAACTCTCAATTAAATCTACTCCTGACCTATTTAAAACTGCAACTCAGTCCTGGTGCTCAGAGCTCCTCATCTCCTGCTCTATTTGTTTTCTTTACTCCATTGCCTTTACTCATCACCTTCTAACGTACCATACAATTTGCTTATTTATTACATTTCTTGCTTATTGTCTGTTTCCTCTAGTTAGAATATAAGCTCCATAAAGGCAATATATATATATTTTTTTGTCTTGTACACTGATGTTTGCCAGCTTGGTACTCAATAAATATTTGTTGAATGTTGTTGAGTCATCTCTGCATTACACTGTGTGTGAGATTTGGGTACCCAAGTATGCTAAATGATAACTTCTGGGTGATTATTTAATTGTATTCAATGGATGTTTACATCAGCTTAACAGGTCAGTTGTCATTTATGTCTGGTCTCTGCTTGAAATGTGTCTGCTTAGCAGTCTGGCACAAAGTGAGGACTCAGACAGTGTTAGTCCCCCTGTGTATTGAATATAGCTCTTTTTTGTTTTAGATCAGTTTTTATGTACATGTATCTGTGTAGGTAGGTATACCTCAAGGTGTTTTCGTGCTTGAGAGCAATGTTAAAAGCCCTCAGCTATCTATTTGCAGCTTATCAGCGAGAAGACATTAATTGCTTCTTTAGTATTCCTTTCTCACTTCAAGTGTTTCCCCTCATTTCCTTCCTCCCCGCAAGAGTGACACATTTAGTTTTCTAAGTTTTAACTATTTAATTTGTTTTCCACATTGAACACTGGATAAGACCGAAGCAAGTGAAGTCTAGCAAAATTTTTTTAGACAATATGGGTCCTGTTTGTATTGTTTTCCCCCCTACTATGAAAAAACCTTGTGATTCCTGTACAAATTATCTTTTAAGGTAATCAGGAGCCCCATTCACCTACTTTCTTCAGCTCAAAGGTGAGATTGGGAATCAGCTTGGTAGTTCAAAGTATTAAGTGGAAAGGCATAGTTCAAAAGGCTGGAACTAAGTCCAAGACAAAGAATTTGTGATGCGGAATACATGATACTGAGTGGACTCATATTGGAAGGGAAACTAGAAGTTTTCTCAATTAAAGGGAAGAGAACTTATAGGACACCTGTAATATAAACTGTTGAGGGTCCTCATCTGCTCTGGATGGCTATTATCTGTTTTCTGAAAACTCATGGAAATCATGTGTTGTGACAAGGAACAGCAAATAGCTTCCATCTTATAAGCTTACTGTGTTCAGTCATGGTAGTAATTGACTGAAACTTTCTTGGAGTGTGGTCCCCCAAGTAGCAACATTACTATCACCCAACAACTTGTTAGATATGCAAATTCCTGATCCTTACCCCAGACCTACTGTACCAGAAACTCTGAAGCAATCTCTGTAAGTCCTCCAGATGTTTCTGAAGCACAGTAACATTTGAGAACAACTTGTCTGGAGTACTGTGTTCAGAAGAATTCTAATCCAAGCTCAGTGGAGGGGGAAAAAATGCAGTAATCTACTAGTGATGTCACCTATGAACAAAGGGAGGTAGGAGCGGCAGTAAGTAGGCAATGTATTTGTGATGTCATTCTTAGACAGAGTTGATCAATATAATGCAAACAAGTGATCTAAACAAGCTACCCAACTTTAGCTACTCAAAAGTTTTGAAGAATTAAAAGAACAATTGGTCAAAGTAAATAACAAATGCAGATGGAATGGTGCCAATGGACTAACTGAGAGCCACATGACTCCTTTTCTAAAACAGTGCTCTGGAGAAGACTCTAGAAAATATGTTTTACTCTAAATTTGGCAAGATGTGATGGAAATAAACATAATATTTATTGTGACAGGAAAAAATAACTCACAAATATCCAGAACTTTTTTTCTTTTGATCTATGAGTAATTATGTGTTCACTATCTGAGTTTATGTTTTTTGTTTTTTTGTTTTTTTGTACAGAATCAGTGTGCGGGTGGAAGAAGATTAAAAGGGACCCACATAGCAGGGCTTGCTCTATAGGGGTAAGAGAAGGTTACTGGAAGAATAACATAACAGGCCCAAAAGGTGAAACAAATGTTGACTAAGAATGAAAAGGGGCTGGTTTGGAGAAGAGGTTTATTTTGAGTTTTGGAAGTGATTTGGAGATAGAATTTAGGGAGATGAAGGTATTCAGAAAGAGATGAAAAAAAATTTTGAGAACTTTTGCTATGCATTAGGAAAAAATTGATATTTTTGAGAGACTTCTGCAAAGATTTAAATTGCTTTTTAATTATTATTATCACTATCATTACTATTTTGGTTGTCGAACTGTTGTTGCTTTCAGAGTGATGTCATGCTAAAACATGGTTTTATTTGGATAGGCATTTATATATTTATTATTCACTTATCTTCTGTCTTCCTCTACAAACACTTTGTTTAATGTAGCTCACAGACAACAGTAATGCTAATAGCTGATGTTTGTTTAAAATTTTGTAATTATATGGGGCGCCTGGGTGGCTCAGTCAGTTAAATGTCCAACTTTGGGTCAGGTCATGATCTCATGGTCTGTGAGTTGGAGCCCCATGTTGGGCTCTGTGGTGACAGCTCAGAGCCTGGAACCTGCTTTGGATTCTGTGTCCCCCACTCTCTCTGCCCCTCCCCCACTCATGTTCTGTCTCTCTCTGTTTCTCAAAAATAAAAATAAACATTAAAAAAATGAAAATTTTATAGTTATAAAACTGTTTTGATAGATCACATTTTCAGAACATTATGGTGAGGCAGGTGGGGGTGATATTATTATTTCCATGTTCCAGATTAGGACACTAAAGTTCATTTAAGTTAAATACTTTGCTCTGAATGAAACAGCTAGTATACAATGGATTTGGGATTCAAACTTGGCTCTCCTAACTCAAATTTAGTATTCTGGGCACTTGATGGGATGAGCACTGGGTGTTATACATAAGTGATGAATCATTAATTCTACTCCTGAAACAATTATTATACTGTATGTTAACTAACTTGGATTTAAATAAAATTAAAAAGAATTACATACATGCATACATACATAAACTAACTTAAAAAACTTAAAAAAATTAGTATTCTGTTTATTACCTTCGATGATAACAAAGAGTAGTATAAAGGAACAAGTCTGTTGGGAAAAGTCATTTGTCTAAAACTTTAAATTTACATGATGTCTCACAAAATATGGTTATAGTTTTTTAGCCACACCTTAGTATGTGAGGATTTGAGGTCTCACCTAAAAAGTGAGATTATTGCAGGTTTTTGTGATTTGGAATGAGGAACGTTTTTCAGGTTGGAACTGTAACAATGACAGGTTGAAAGCAGAAGTCTCCCCAGTCTAGTTTAATCTAGTTACAGAGGATTAAAATGACCTTTTGTTGGGGGTTATTAAAAAAGGGCTTTGAGCCTCAGTATATGTCTTCAGAGAACGGGTACAGATGGAATGGGATAGAAAACAAGCTGGTTACAGAACTAGCAGAAACCTGTGCTTTGTAAATTGCATTGCTTTTATGCTTCTGTACTCTGCTTATTTCCCTTTTTTTTCACCCTTGCTAGTTAACAGAGTTGCTTTGAAAGTTCTTTCCTGTCTAAGGGAACCAAGGATAGGAATTTGATCCTATTTGGGTTGGACATTACCTGTAGACCCCTGAGGACTCAAAATGGTGGAGTGTGTGGAAAGGTGAATCTCTAGGACACAAATTTGGGGTCATGTGGTCAACTGGCTTTTCCTATGTAGAGATTCTCCTTCCTTGGGTAAAATGTTGGAAGAATGCTGCAGTCTTTTTACTTTTGTTTGTTATTTCCCCCCTTAAGAATCTTCACATGATTTGAGTGTGAATTGAGGCAGGGTAAAACATGGTTGGGAGGAAAAAATAATAATTATCTTATAAACACATAGTTTAAAAAATATGTTGATACTAAAACTATTTAAATGGTAAATATAATGTTTAGATAAGGCTTTTCTCTGTTGGTGTCTGATCTTTGAACTTTCCAAATTCAAAAGGATTTTTTTTGTATTTTTAACTTTTTACTCTGCAGTGTCAGGTGACAAGCAGCACAGCATAGTTCTCAAATGCAAAAGTAAAATAAATTTCAGGATATCTTTCCATTTTTCCAAGCTGAAGAGAAGAAAGAATTAAAGGCTCTATTTGCTTGTAGACTTCTAATTTAAAAAATTGGGGAGTTTTCCTCTTCTATTGATTAGGCCTTGAAGCCTGGAGTTAAACAGTGGATGCAACAAACATCTACCCTCCTTAGAGACTGAATCCAGAAATATCTTGCCCTAATTTTGAAACACCATTGATAAAGAGAGAGAGAAAGAGGGAGGGAGGGAGGAGAATAAATAAATCTAAAGATATAGTAATTGGAATATCACTTTTTCTGATCCATGGAGTCGAAGGATCATCACCGATAAGAGTTCAAATGTACATGAATGAGAATACCAGACTATATTATAGTAACACTAGCATATTTTCCTTGCCTATATCAATTGTCATGAAAGTTGTGTTTACCTCGTGTTATTGTATGATCAACATGCTTGACCTTGGCAGTGAAGTGAAGCCTGTAGGACTAGAAATTAGTTTACACTGAACTTTATAAGGACCCATCCCTGTATTGGTACATGCTATAGGTTGGCACTCATATGCAAAGTAGTTAATTATTCATATTTTTCTTTGCTTCCCCTATAGCAGAATGGTGAAAGCAATTTCTTGCATTTATAATTCTAAGAAGGAACATAATTCTAATGGAAAAAATGAATAACAAATACTATCCAATAAAATGTACAATTCCAATGCTATCAGGACGGCCAAGCAATTTTTATATGTAAGAAGTAAACTACAGGCACCTGGGTGGCTCAGTCGGTTGAGCATCTGACTTCAGCTCAGGTCATGATCTTGTGGTTCACGAGTTCTAGCCCTGCATTGGGCTCTACGTTGACAGCTCAGAACCTGGAGCCTGCTTCAGATTCTGTGTCTTCCTCTCTCTCTGCCCCTGCCCTGCTCACACTCTGTCTCTCTCTCTCAAAAATAAATAAACATTAAAAAAAAAGAAGAAAACAAATCCTTCATGGATATAAAAAAAGGAAGAACCATAAAGAAGAGAGAAAAGTTGCTTTTCCTATTATTCTATCACCACCTGTTCTGTTGCTACTTCTGCAAAGTGAACACAGAGAGGTACCCAGTTAACCTCCCTGAGTAACCAAATATTTAAAACAAGTGAATACACAAAAACCTTTCAGCAACCTTCATTTGTAGACAAGGTAACCACAGAGAATCAATAAATAAATTGACCAAGCACTTGTAAGAAGAATGTATTTGTCACAGGACTGTGTTGCTTAAGGACAGTATACCTGACCAGCTTCTTGTCCCTGGATTCACTTAATCCAGGTGACTGCTTCTTTCCAAATCCTCTCAGGTCTTGGAGTAAGTCTTACTCAACACATTGATTTGAGATCAAGTCAGAGTTGTTGGTGGCCTCTCTCTAACCCTGGTGTTTGTCCCAAATGTTTCTGGTTGGGTTCACTTCCTATCTCCTAATTACATAACCTATTTTCTTGCCAATTTCTCTAAATCTCATGTTTCTCTGTTCTCTGACACTTACAATATTAGTTTGCTAGGGCTGCTGTAACAAGTTACCACAAACTAGATGGCTTAAAGAACAGAAATATATTGTCGCACAGTTCTGGAGACTAGAAGTTCAAGATCAAGGTATCAGCAGAATTGGTTTCTTCTGAAGGCTATGAGGCAAAATCTGTTCCATGCCTCTTTATCCTAGCATCTGGTGGGTTGTTGGCAATATTTGGTGTTCTTTGGCTTATAGAGACATTACCCTAATCTCTGCCTTCAGGTTCAACTGGCATTCTCTCTCTGTGTGTTTATCTTTTCACAATATGACACCAGTCATATTGGATCAGGGGCCCACCCTATTCACCTTAACTAATTATATCTGCAACAACCCTATTTCCAAATAAGGGCACATTCTGAAGTACTGAGGAGGCTAGGACTTCAACATATGAATTTGGGGAGGCACAATTTAACTCACAACAGCTTACTCTTGTCATAATTTCTTAAAAAAATTTTTTTAAATGTTTATTTATTTTTGAGGGAGAGAGAGAAACAGAGGGTGAGCAGGGGAGGGGCAGAGAGAGAGGGAGACGAAGAATCTGAAGCAGACTCCAGGTTGTGAGCCGTCAGCACAGAGCCTGATGTGGGGCTTGAGCTCATAAGCCATGAGATCATGCCTGAACTTAACTGACCTGAGTCAGATGCTTAACTGACAGAGACACCCAGGTGCCCCTGCCCTAATTTCTAAATGTCATCCAGTTTACTTTCTGCCAATGGCATACATATGGCTCACCTTTGCTTATTCTACCAATTCTTTGGTAGGCACCTCACATTTGATTTTATTTTCACCTAACTATACTCATGATCTTCCTCCTTTCTCCTTGGAACATTAATGTCCTGGGCTTACACCTACTATGGGAGTCATGTCTAATTATACTTGGCCCTGTGAAGCAGGCAAAATAATGCCCCTCGCCAAAGATATTCAAATCCTAATCCCTGAAACCTGTGGACCTGTTAAGTTCCATGGCAGACTGATGGAGATTGCAGGTGGAATTCAGGTTCTTAATCAGCTGGGAGCTTAAAATAGGGAGATTATTTTGGGTTATTCTGGTAGGCCCAAGGTAATAACACGGTCTTTAAAAATTGAAGAAGGGGGTCACAGAATACAGTCAGAGAAAGAGACTTGATTAGGGAAGTAGGGCCAAAGAGATGCTGTGTTGCTGCTTTGAAGATGGAAGGGGGCTATGAGCTAAGAATTGCATGTGGAAAAGGCAAGGAAATAGGTTCTCTCCTACAGCCTCCAAAAAGGAACACAGCTTTGCTGACATATCTTAATTTTGGCCTGGTAAAACCCAAGCCAGACTTCTAAACTATGGGACTATATGATAATAAAATAGAAAACTATTACATCCAAGAATCAGAAACTCCTGGACACACCCTTATGTTTAAGCACCAGTCTTTGAATGGTCCTGAAAGTTCTCCTGTTCCCCTACTTCTAGGTATACCCCAATTAATCCATTCTGCCACCACTTCAAATATTAGAATAACCATGCCATAGATGCAGCATGGTATAATTAATGCATTACAGTTTGCATAAACATTGGAGCCAGATTTGACTGCAAATTCTGGTTTTGCCACTCTCTAGCTGTATGACTTTAGATGAATTACTTAACCTTCCTGAGCTTTAATTACCTTTCCCTTATCTATAAAAGAGAGATAACAAAGCATACCTCTTATTATGAGGATTAGTAATAATATCTGTAAGTTCATCCAACACTGTGCATTGTATATACTAGGTACTCAATAAGTGGTAGCTATTATTAATGCATTTTAAATTCTTAAGACCACTGTTTCATTTTTCTACCACATTTTATTTTAGTCAAGGTTCATTTTGGAGTCAGAAGAAAAACAGATAATGAGAACTTGAAAGGAAGATTCAGGGAGGCATTATATCTTAGAGTACTTATTGATGGATGGATGGATGGATTTTCAGGAATAAATCATAAAACTAAAAAAAAAAGTGTCCACTGAGTTTTAGGGGGAAGGAGACACCCTTAAATACAAGAGAAAAGACTTGTACATTGTGAAGTATTCAAAATATGTGTTGTCCTTCATTAGACAGAGAACAAAAAGATATTTTCTCTGTTGAATAATAACATAAGTAGCCTGAAAGCTCTTTGGGAGATCACGTGCTTATATTCTTTTTCCTTCAAGGGACTCTATATATCATGGCTTAAATCTGCCTCGTGTTATCACGTCATCATGAAGTTGAAAGCCACCAAAATATCCTTAGAAAGATGGAAGTTATAAAACATCTAAAACCTACTTATAACAAAAAATAGTTCATTAAGAAACTATTTCTTAAAATCTCTTCTGTTTAAAAAAAGGGGGAAATGCAAACAATGCTAAAATGATGCTAAAATCTTATAGTAATATTTGATAGGGTAAAGTGGTAATTTCCTCTGAGAGTTAAAAAAAAACTCTAAGAAATAGCAATGGTTGTTGATCTTAATGTCCTCATCAAAGCAGGGGCAAACCACAAAGGCTGTACTACAGAGCTACAAACTCCAAAATGTCTTGAAACCATGATATTCAGCAATCATTGTATCTGAATCAAATACTGCAGTTTGTTAGATATTTGTCAATTAAATGATGGAGAAGATCAACTTAAAATATGTTTTGAGACTCAAAATGTATTTCTAATTTTAAGAACATAAGAAATAGACATTTATAAAGAATAGGAGGGGCTCCTGGGTGACTCAGTCGGGTAAGTGTCCGACTTCAGCTCAGGTCATGATCTCATGGTTCATGAGTTCAAGCCCCTCATGGCTCTGTGCTGACAGCTTGGAGCCTGGAGCCTGCTGTGTCTCCCTCTCTCTCTGCTCCTCCCCTGCTTGCACTCTGTGCCTCTCTCTCTGTCTCTCAAAAATAAATAAATAGACATTAAAAAATTAAAAAGAACAGGAGTAATCGTCATTAATTAATTCCTGCTGCTACAAATTTCTTAAATTCCAAATTCAAAAAAGAGAAATATGGGGCCAGTTCTATGATAATATTTTATAGCACTGGAAAGCAAGTAGTATACGTGGGATCTAAAGGATAATTCCAGTTGCAGAGACCAACCATAATAACTGGGGTGAGGCCAGGATAGTAGTTGTAAGGCAGGGGCTCTCCAGAGGGTAGGGGAAGCTTCAGGACGCAAGTGGGGTACCTCCTCCCTCCTGGGGAGGAGTCAGATGCCAAGTGTAGAAAGGTTGAAGACTGGAATACGGCACAGAACGCAAGTAATGCACAGGGAAGTAAGTGGGATTTATAAGCAAGAAGTTGCTGGGTATGTCTAGGGGAGAGAGGAATGAAGAATAAGCCAGGAACACCATGACATCACTCAGGATCACTGGTCAGGAGCAGAATAGGGAACACACCATGGCACTGCGGAACATAGTAGGCAGTGACTTCTAAAGATGAGCTTGTGGGCATGACCCAATTTCCACAATGTCAGCCAGGACTTTCCGCCCACTATTCTCAGTTCTTAAGGTGGTCAGGCCTGGCTAGGTGAGCAGCAGCATGAATCTTGGCAAGCAGCATTTGTGACTTGATATTGCAAACACAGAATGTCTTCAGGTGGTAGGTCCCAGAATGCAGTCTGGGATTCTGTTAAACAAATATGTCCTGAAATATGCTGAAAAAGCCTTTGCACAGCAAGACTACTGGCACCTCTTCCTTTTTTGTCTGACTAAGATGTCCCCGACTTCTTCAGCCAGTGACAAAATTAAACCTTCACTCCAAGCCAAAATATAACCTGATTTGTGATGAAGCAGAAAATTTTTTTCAATTTAGGCAATCTTGTAATTTTTAGAAGTCTATGAAAGGAGGAAAACGAGATATCAGATGCCCAGAGTCAATTAGGAACTTCCTAATTCACCTCAGTTATTGATTTATGTAATTATTTCAGGCAAGTGGCCTTGGAGGAATAGTAGTCCCCAACTACATTTATAACTCTAAATTAAATATATTGGTGTGCTATCTTGCTCTTTGACTTGGGAACACCCTAACCTCATTCCAAGTATTGATAAATGAGTTGTTATATGAACTCAGAGTGTTTATTCTAGCTTACTAAGATGAACAAGTAAGTATTCCTAGCTAAAATGCAGAAAAATATCTGAAACGTTGCAGGTTGATGCTCCATGCAACCCACATCTAATCAGAAACCATATTATTTCAATTTTGCTTCCTATCAGATATCTTCCAAAACAATCTATTTTTTCTTTTCCTACGGCTTTTAATGACATTATCCTAGTTTAGGGCCTACCACCTAAATTATAAACAGCTGCTTAGTTGGCCTTCAGTCTTACTCTCTCTCTCACTTCTTCCAATTTCTTTTCCATACCACAAGAATTATGGTTTTAAAAAATATCTAATCTGATCATCTCACTTCCCTGGTTAAAACATTTAATGGAGTCCTACTTTTCTTGGGGTAAAGACCATGTTCCTTAAAATGGTCCACAAAGATGTCCATGACCTGCCCATTATTAACTTCACCAATTTGAATTCCATTTTCCAGCCACACTGGACAACTTTCAGCTTCTACCTGCCATGTTTTCTTACCTCTAGGTCTTCTACTTTGTGCTTTCTCTGTCTGTAACATTCTTCATTACATCTCTCCATCTTTTCTCTTGCTTCAACTTTTATAGCTAATTGCTACTCACCCTTCAGGTTTGGGTAGGCACTACTCGTGTTCAGCAGTATCCAGCTTTCCCTCTTTATCATCAGCACATGGCTAGACTACATTTCCTAGCCTCCCTTGCAGTCATGTGTAACTGGTGTCACTAAGTAAAATGTGAGGGAAGTGATGCACCACTGTCAGTCCTGGTCCATAAAGCCCTGCTACAAACAAACCTTGCTCTATTTCTCCATCCACCACCTAACTGGAAATTCAGTTAGACTTTGACGAGAACAGAAGTCTAAGATGAAGGTGCCTGGGACTTTCATGTAACTGTAACGTGAATAAGAAGTAAATCATTTGTGTATTAAACTGCTGAGAAATTGGGGTTTGTTTGTTTCACCAGCTGGCATTACTTTCCTTAGGCAACACAAGGTCTTAGCTTAGTTTTGAATTTCCCTGGGAAACTTCCTTTGAATAACAAAATTTCTCTTCTTCACTCCACTGTAAGCTCAGCAAAAGCAGGGACTATTATTTTATTCACTGTTGTGCATTTGATTTTCTTTACAGTGTCTATACATAGTGCGTGAACAACCAAAAAGATCTGTTGAATGTTAAACAAATGGGTTTTATATTGAGGCTTAGAAAATTCAAATTTGAGTTTTCAGAGATTAAACATATAGGATTAAACTTGGAAAAGTACATTCAATTCCTTTATAGAACAAGAAACTATGAAAAACTAGAAAAGTCTTACATCCATGCAAGCAAACAATTTAAAAGACCAAATCAGCATGTTGAGGATAAAAACATTAATACAAAGTACCTCATTTTGGCACTCTAGCTGGTCTGCTTTTTGACTTTACTTAGAAGAGAAAACCATGATGAGGATATCTGTCCCCTGGAGTGTCAAGAAGCTTTTGAAAAGCTAAAATAGGATCTGATTTTTCTTATCAGTTTTTAGAGCCCCAGGCATTTTAAACCTGTTCAAAGTGGCAGTTGACATGTCCGATAATGGTTGGAGCACTTCGTTACAAGACCACAAGGCAATACTCATCTACATGAGAAAAATGCTGCCAAGAGAAAGAAACTTGTCTTCTCTATAGCAATAATATCAAACAATTTGTACTTCTTGGATAAACTTGATCTCTATCTTTGGCCAATATTTTTTTTGTGTGTGTATTAAGTAATCATCATGCTCTCTCTTGATTAGAATGCACTAGGCCTAACAGTGTCCTATAGAAATGATTTTGGATATGGCAGTATGAATAAATTTTCAAAGTAGGCAAGAGATCACAAACTAGAATATTCTTTGTGTGAAATAGAAGGCCTAATGTTTTTGTATTTTGTGGATCTCCCTCAACTGATAAAAGTTATATAATTGATTTTCACCCAAATTAATTATGTCATGGATAAGAGAGGGTAGGAATAATGTGGTATTCACAATTTACACTGTTTTATATATTTTTTACTCATAAGAAATTATTAGATCTCTACCTCACCAATTTGCTGAAGAAATGCAGAAAACACAATTTCAGATTGGATATTTAAGGCAAACACCATTAGTTTTCTGTTCTAAATCCATTCCTGTTTCTTCCTTGATGATAGAATCCTGACTTTGTTTATGCCTGGCCCCAGATGATGAAGCCAGTTATGACAACTTCCCTTTCCTAGTCTGTCTTGCAGTTCAGGGTGGCTATGTCATTCAGTTGTAGCCAATGAAACCAAAGATGAAATCTGCTGATAAGGTCTCTGTAGAAAAAATTTTTTTTTCCTGATTAAAAGGGACATACGCTGCTGGTACTGTTCTTCCCTAATCCCTGCCTACTTCCACCCCTATTTTTCCTACTTTGAATGCAGATGTGCAGTCTAGAGCTTTAAAAACCATTTTGCTACCATGAGGCAATCAGCATGAGGACACACTATTGGTGATAGAGAGGAAAAATAGAAAGAATCTGGATCCTTGGTATTGTTGAACAGATAAACTAATATCATTATATATAAACGCTTATTTCTAGGCTATTTATAATATGAGGAAAATGATCCCTATTTGTTTAAACCTTCATTAGTCAGATTTTCAGAGACATTAAAAAATGTGGCCAGTACATAGACAAGAGTAGAAAATATATTGAAACATATTTAAAATGCACACCAGAATCCAATGTGTACCTTTCTCTCACTGATGGGCCAAATTACACTCTGAGATACAAAACTTATATGCATTTGGGCATTCATTATAAGGGTAGAACTGTGAAGACAGGGAAAATGAGTCCAAATCATTTAGTTAAATGCTGTTGCCAGTTAAGAAAAAGCTTGTGTGCATTTTTAAAACATTTTATACTAAATCATGAATAAATAAAACATTTGAACCAACCAATAACAAGTAAGCAGATCGAAACAGTTATCCAACACCTCCCAGCAAAGAAAAGCCCAGAACCAGATGTTTTCACTGGTAAATTCTACCAAACACTTACAGAATTAACACCAATCTTTTTCAAACTCTTCCTAAAAACTGAAGAGGAAGGAATGTTTCCAAATACATTTTATGAGACTAACATTAATTACGCTGATACCAAAGTCAGATAAAGACAGTACAAGGAGGAGTGCCTGGGTGGCTCAGTTGGTTGAGTGACCAACTCTTGATTTTGGCTCAGGTCATGATCTCATAGTCATGAGATCAGGCTCTACGCTGGGTGTGGACACTGCTTAAGATTCTCTCTCTCTCTCTCTCTCTCTCTCTCTCTCCCTCTCTCCATGCCCTTCCCCTGCTTGTTTCTCTCTCTCTTTCTCTCTTAATTAAAAAAAAAAAGAAAAGACACTACAAGGATACATGGAAAGAAAGCTATGGGCCAATATCCCTGATGAATATAGATGCAAAAATTCTAAAAAATAATACTAGAAGACAAGTCAAAAGCACATTAAGAGACTCACACATCATCAAGTGGGATTTATCTTTTGGATGCAAGGGTGGTCCAACATATACAAATTAATAAATAGGATATACACATTTATAGAATTAATGATTAATACTATATGATCATTTCAATACATGCAGGAAAAGGATTTGACAAATTTAACATCCTTTCATAACAAAAACTCTCAAAAATAGAAGGAATGTATTTCAACATAATAAAGGCCATATACAACAAATCATATACAACAAATCAACTCAGTGGTAAAAGCTTGAAAGCTTTCCTGCTAAGATTAGGGATAATTAGGGATAATATAAGGGCCCATTCCCACCATTGCCATTTAAATAGTAAAATAGGACTGGGGAAGCTGTAGCCAGAGCAATGAAGTAAGAAAAAGAAATAAAAGACATCCAAATCAGAAAGGAGGGAGTAAGGGACACCTGGGTGGCTCAGTCAGTTGAGCCTCAGACTCTTGATTTCAGCTCAGGTCATGATCCTAGAGTCCTGGGATCGAGCCCCACATTGGGCTCCAGGCTGATCGTGGAGCCTACTTAAGATCCTCTCTCTCTCTCTCTCTCTCTCTCTCTCTCTCTTTCTCTTTCTCTCTCTCCCTCTCTTTCTACCCTTCTTCCCTGCTCATGCTGTCTCTTAAAAAAGGAAGAAGTAAAATTTTCTCTGTAGATGATATGATCTTATGTATAGAAAATTTTAGGTTCACCTGGGTGGCTCAGTCAGCGTCGAACTTGTGATTTTAGCTCAGGTCATGATCTCACAGTTGTGAGTTCAAGCCCTGCATTGGGCTTTCTGCTGTCAGCACAGTGTGTGCTTCGAATCCTCTGTCCCTCCCTATCTTTGCCTTCCGGCCTTGAGCACGCTCTCTCTCTCTCTCTCTCTCAAAAATAAATAAACCTTAAAAAAATAAACAAATTAAAATAAATTTAAAACATTTAAAAGAGTACGCCAAAGAACTGTTAGAACTAATAAATTAAGTTAAAAGATACAAAATCAACATACAAAAGTCAGTTGCATGTCTATACACTAACTGTGAACCACCTGAGAAAGAAATTTAAAAAACCAATCTCATTTATAATAGCATGAAAAATAATAAAGTACTCAGGAATAAATTTAATCAATGAAATGAAAAACCTGTACACTGAAAATATAAGATATTATTAAAGGAAACTGAAGAAGACACAAATAAATGAAAACATATCCTGTGTTCATGGATTTGAAAAATTAATATTGTTAAAATGTCCGTTCTACACAAAGTGACCTATAGATTTAATGCAATCCCCATTCAAATTCCAATGTCCTTTGCACACAAAAAAACAATCCTAAAATTTGTATGGAACCACAAAAGACCCCGAATAGCCAAAACAATCCTAAGAAAGAACAAACCTGGAGGCATCATATTCCTGATTTCAAACTGTATTACAAAGCTCTATTAATTAAAATAGTATGATATTGGCATAAAAACAGACACATAGACCAATGGGACAGAATTGGGAGCCCAGAAATAAACCCATTCATACATAGTCAATATTTGACAAAGGAGCCAGGAATACTTAACGAGGAAGGGAAAGGATAGTCTCTTCAATAAATAGTGTTGGATATTTTTTATATAGGGAAATGAATATTCACATGCAAAAGAATGAAGTTAGACTCCTATCTTGCACCATTTCCAAAAATTAACTCAAAATGGATTAAAGACTTAAGTGTAAGACCCA
The DNA here is from genome assembly GCF_018350215.1 of Panthera leo. Taxonomy (NCBI): domain Eukaryota; kingdom Metazoa; phylum Chordata; class Mammalia; order Carnivora; family Felidae; genus Panthera; species Panthera leo. The sequence continues at coordinate 66,407,875 of NC_056687.1, forward strand.
AAACTATAAAACTACTAGAATAAAACATAGATAAAAATCTTGACATTGGTCTTGGCAACAATTTTTTGAATATGACAACAAAAACACAAGCAACAAGAGCAAAAATAAACAAGTGGGACCACCTCAAACTAAAAAGCTTCTTATAGCAATAGAAACAATCAGTAAAATGAAAAGGCAATCTACAGAGTGAGAAAGAGTACTTGCAAACCATCTATCTGACAAGGAATTAACATCCAAAATATATAAGGAACTCATACGACAATAGCAAGAAAACTGATTAAAAAAATGAGCAGGGGACTTGAATAGACATTTGTACAAAGAAGACATACAAATGGCCAATAGGTCCATGAAAAGATGCTCAACATTACTGATCATCAAGAAAATGTGAAATCAAAGCCACAAATGAGATATCATTCCACACTTGTTAGAATGGCTATCATCAAAAAAGACAAGAAATAGAATTGTTGGCGAGGATGTGGAGCAAAGGGAATGCTTGTGCACTGTTGGTGGGGATGTAAATTAGCAAACAGTATGTAGGCTCCTCAAAAGATTAAAAAATAGAACTGCTGTATAATCCAGAAATCCCTTCTGGGTATATGTCTGAAGAAGCTGAAATCAGTATCTTGAAGAGATATCAATACCTCCCTGTTCATTGCAGGATTATTCCCAAATAGCCAGGATATGGAAACAACCCAAGTGGGCGCTGATGGATCAATGGATAAAGAAGTTGTGGCATATATATATATATATATATATACATATGAATAATACATATATTATATATATTCATATATAATATATATATGAATAATATAGATGAATATTATTCAGCCACGACAAAGAAGGAAATCCTGCCATTTGTAACAACATGGATGAACCTTGAAGGCCTCATGCTAAGTGAAACAAGACAGAGAAAGACAAATACCGTACATTCCCATCTATATGTGGCATCTAAAAATCCCTAATTTATAAAAATAGAGAGTAGAATAGTGCTTGTCATGGGTTAGGGAATGCGGGGAATGGGGAGATTTTGGCCAAAGGGTATAAACTTCCAGGATAAGAGGAATAAGTTCTGGGTATCTAATGTACAGCATGATGACTGTAATTCACCATGCTGTATTATCTACTTGAAAGTTGTTAAAAGAGTAGTCTTAAGTGTTTTCATCACACACAAAAATGTTGTAATAATGTGAAAGCATAGAGGTGTTAATCAACCTTTGTGTGGTAATCATTTCACAATATATTTGTGTATCAAATCATCATATTGTTCATCTTAACCTTCATATGTTATATGTCAATATCTCAAAAAGTGGAAAACATATATACTTTCTCCCTAAGTGAGGAAGAATAGATATGTACCTCCTTAAGCTGCTGGGGTGGATGTCATTACATCAGCAACATCTTAATGAGGACTCACTGAGAAGCCCCTGCTGGTCAGGAACATGATAAAGTTGCCTGCTATCATCATTATTAGTTAGTATTTCCCTGGAGGCATTAGTCAATTCAATTATATGAGAGAAAAAGTTATAGGTATAAAAACTGAAAAGAACAAGGTAAAAATTATTTACAGATGGCTGGAAAACCCATGAGAATCAAATGACAAAAAGCACTACAAATAAGATAATTAACAATGTCGCTGGGATATAAAACTGAAACATGGAAATAATTTGTTTAAGAAACATTTGATAGTTACAAGAACATAGGTACTATATTAGATGGGACTAGTAGAGAGATGATATTAGAATATGCTAAAATATTGTTACATGTAAGCTTTTAAAAATAACCCATGATTAAGAACAGGGTTGGTCATTAGGTCTGGGGCATGGACAAACCCCTGGTCCAAGCTGTTCAGTGGACTCAACCTATGGGATTGGGGAAGGTTAAGGCACTGGCAGATAATTGTCCAGAAAGATAAAGTCATAGCTATAGATTTCTGTCAATCCATTATGGAGATTAGAGATAATACTATTCTTCCCCTGTTCCTTCCAGGATTTTTGCTAGACCAAGATAAGATAACGTATATAAGACATTTTTGTATATTGTTAAATGCCATGTGAGTGGTAATTGTTATAATGATGGTGATGACAGCAATTCATATAAACAATATGGTGCCTGATTATTACTCAGGAATTACTAATTTTTTAATTATTTCCTTCTAGAAATTAAAGCAGACTCCAGAACACTCATTCTATAAACATCTCTGGCTGGGTTCGGAAAATAAACAGAAATCTGGGGTCCAATTGCTGGAGTCATGGCTGTGCTATCAGCTAGAACATTTCTGGCAACCCCTCAATGTTCCTGCCAACCTGAGGTGTGCTTTTCAGCTCACAGTCTCTTGTCATCTGTCAGAGGCTGAGAGATTTTTAGTGAGAAAAGAAAAGTCTAAGAGCCCTTTCCCTTCTTGCCCTTGAAAAGGAAATATAATGGTTTGGCAGAAAAACCATTCACAGGTCTGATGAAGGTTTAACATTTATTCTTCTAAATGTGCTTATTATGAAATAGTTAAGACATATAAAAATATATAACAATTTATAGTGAACATTCACATACCTGCAACTCATGTTAGGAAATAAAACACCAGCAATATAATTAAAGCCCTTTGGTAACCCTCCCAGATTGCATCTCATGTAACCATTATCTTGAATTTTGTTGTTTATCATACAGGGGACTTCTCTGTATTTTTGCTAATAGCCAACATTAATTCTTTATAAGAACAAATCTTACCAGACTTATCTCAGTTCTATATCCCAATGTTCCTTCTCCATCTCCTGTTTTAAATGTTATAGCACTTTTAAAAATTGTCAGCTTCTCACTATAATACATATTTTTGACATCTCAAGGACTCAGTTTGGTGGAATATATATATAGATTTTTTTTGGTAAAAAATAAAGCATCAATACTCATTATCTTTATACACTGCAGAATGTCTCCCCCACTCCTCCCCTCTTCCTGAACCTCTTCTCCCTTCTTGATTTGCATTGGCATGTGGACTTCTTGTTCCCACCAAATGAGTCAGTCGAGATAGAACGGATGTCAATGTCTCCTGAAAAAAAGATGCCATACTGTCTGGTAAAGTCACAAAAAAGCATTAGCTTGAGCCAACACTGAAAAAAAAAAATGGGAGAGCTCACATTAAAGTCTGGATTTCTGGCTTCTTTTGAAAAATTGAAAAGACTGATAACACAGTGCCCATATTCCTAAATGGCAATAATCCACTGGAACCTAGTAACAGCTGCTTCTTTTAGGTGGAGCACTCTCCATTTTACCATTTTTCTATCACTTCTTTTTTCTCCCTGAGACTAAGACCAATTTCAGTTGCCACTTATTATCATAATTGGACCGCTGATGTTCCTCGTGGTAGAGAAAAAGTTTTATCTTTACCCATATCAGTACTATCAAAAGTGGTGAAAGAAAACAATCGATCAAAAGGGCTACATCCACTCTGAAGCTCCCTTCAAAGAAATGCAGAGGCCTCTAAAAAGCCAGGGTGCTCACTTCACAACTTAAAGAGAAGCCCTCTAGTCCTCTTATCAATCAGATTGCTGACTCTGTGCCCCTCCTCTTGTCCCTTGTGAGGGTGTGTAACCCCCAACCCCACCCTCACAACCACCAGCGTCTTCATTTGTCTAGATTCATATGTAGTTTCTTTTATATATATATACATATATATGTATATATATATAATTTATTGTCAAATTGGTTTCCATACAACACCCAGTGCTTCATATGTAGTTTCAACATAGACTTGAAGCAATATATGTGGAAAATGAGACAAGAGAAATATAGGATGAGGATAAATGGCAAAACACTCCAAATGTAACCTACAACTTAAAATTTAGGAGTGAGGTACAGAAATCAACACATAGCAGATAGGATTATTTACAAAACAATTTCAGAAGAAGACCCACTTTAAATATGATTTATAAAATGTTAGTGGTGAGATTAAAGTGCCTGCTTTCCCGACATCTTATCAGGAAGTCTCCCATCCAAGTACTAACCAGGCCCGACCCTGCTTAGCTTCCGAGATCAGATGAGATCAGGCGCGTTCAGGGTGGTACCCTGTAGACCTTATCAGGAAGTCAATACAAATTGTGATGATGAAATTGATAAGCTCTAACCTTGGAAATTACATTGAGAGGTAAGGTTGTAATGACCAAAGCACTTTTTTTTCCCCAATATATGAAATTTATTGTCAAATTGGTTTCCATACAACACCCAGTGCTCATCCCAAAAGGTGCCCTCCTCAATACCCATCACCCACCCTCCCCTCCCTCCCACCCCCCATCAACCCTCAGTTTGTTTTCAGTTTTTTAAGAGTCTCTTATGACCAAAGCACTTTGTGGACTAATAGGGAATATTAAAAAGGAAGAGAAGGAAAGTAAAAAAAAAAAAAAAAATTGTGAGTCTTTAGCAGTATTCAGGGAAAAAAGGCACTGTGTGCCTGGCAGATATACACATAAGAGTTCTAGCCACAAGCAAAGTGTTCTCTGGGCAGAACAGGTATAAGCGCTTTGGATTTTGCATAAATTATTTAAATACCTTCTCTCCGGTTTAGGTTTAAGAAAAATTTTCTAATTATTATTTTGGGAAGAATGTGTCTTAGCTAATAGACATCAGGACAAGCACTCTCTGTCATACGAACAGCTGATTTACAAACGACTGGTACCTTTGGCATATTTTCTCCATATTAGTCATAACTGTTCTACACACCACTCCTCCCATATGTGATACCCCTGCTTTCTATTGTTTTTCTATTGCAGGTCACATGGGAAGTGAGGTATAGAGATGGTAGTGTACTGACAGCACGATACTCAAGCATGTTTTTGGGTGTATCAATCTTTTTGAATTAGCCTGAGACTCCAAGTATGATTGAAAAACATATTCCAGGGGCGCCTGGGTGGCTCAGTCGGTTGAGCGTCCGACTTCGGCTCAGGTCACGATCTCGCGGTCCGTGAGTTCGAGCCCCGCGTCGGGCTCTGGGCTGATGTCTCAGAGCCTGGAGCCTGCTTCCGATTCTGTGTCTCCCTCTCTCTCTGCCCCTCCCCCGTTCATGCTCTGTCTCTCTCTGTCCCAAAAATAAATAAACGTTAAAAAAAATTAAAAAAAAAAAAGAAAAACATATTCCATACTTAAAAAAAAATCTATGTACAAATGAGATTTTGGAAACAACCGTTTTCTGAATTTGGGGGACGTATTTGCTCTATCACTATTATAAATTATTGCTCATTGTTAATTTATAATCACCCTGGCTTTGTTATCTTTCATTAAAAAAAAGATTGTAATAAGGAAACTTGACCTCCTCTGGGAATTAGAGAAGATTAAGGAGGGCTAATTTGGGTATTCTGTGTAGTGCATTTCTATATCATAACCAATAGTACTGTATTTAATGCATTTCTAAGTCCATGCTTGGAGTGCGCTCTTAAAACAGGATCATTGTGTCCCACAGGGCCTCCCAGAAAAATTGACTTTAACTTCTTGGCCTAAGGAATGAATATAGTGACTAATGTTTTCTTCATTTCATGTCAGTCTTTTAAAACCTAAATAATTTATCAATTTTCCTACTAGCCTCTAAGTTCCTTTCTAGAAGTTTGACAGGAGTACAGAATCTATGTCAACTCTTTTAGGCCACCAGGAATTCATTTAGGAAACTGAAGTGGCAATTTATTAGCAAACTGGCATGAAAGCCCATTTCCTTATCTCTGTATTTATTTCTGCATTTGGGCCATTCTGCAAAGTGGCAGTTACTTAAGGCCTAAAGGGGTAAATGCAGTGTCCAGGTTGCTTAATTTGTAACCAGTGAGAGATTCTACTGGGAGAATTTGGTTCGTTATAAAATAAAATGCTTTATATTATAGGTAAATCTAGAGGCTCTGTTTTTTTTTTAAAGAGAATCTTTTTTAAAAAATTAAATAAGTAAAAGTAACAACATAATTTAAACCTACTCCAGACTTGTGCTATTGTCTTTTTCTTACATGTGCAGAACTCTCTCTGATTATCCAGAGAGCTCAGCCTGCAGAAGCAATGTTTGTGGGGGTGGGGTGGACAGAATGAGATTTTGGCCCTCCATTGCAAACTGCTGCCTTTTCAAATGATGCACACATGCTTGGTCCATCTGTCTTCAAGGACTCAACAGAGTAGTTAGTAAAACTTTCTATTTGGTGTTTGAAGCTGCATTGCCAAATATTAATAACTCATTTTATTTATAACTGATTCTCCAAAGTAGGAAAACAGGTGGTACTCATGAAGAACTCAGTAGTAGCCAAATTTCAAAGGTCAGATGGCTGCAAGTATGGAATGAGAGAAAGCATTTTGTGTTCATACTCTTACTGTAAAAATGTTTGCTATGGCTTTTTTTCCCAATCATAATACTAGTACCTGAGACTGCCCGGGACTTCTCTGTAGAGCTGACCCTCATCTTCCAAATCATTATTCTCCAGGAAGTTTTCCAGAATGCAGACTTTGAAAAATGTCATCATGGTCCTTCATTTCTTTCCCACATGGTCTTGCTCAGCTCACTTACGGCCATCTAATCTCACAAATTAATCCATGAATTGTTTTAGTATTGATTGTTTGGTATTAAGCCCCTCCTAGAGATGATAACTACACAAAACAATGTCCATATTGGTGAATGATTTCAGCCATGTGGCATGCCAGTAGGAAAGATAATTTTGGGCAGACAGGGTCTTTCTCTTTTACTCTCTCATCCTATGGGTCATGAGAACAACAATAAACTTCTAAAAGATCAAGAATAGAAGAGGTGCCAGGAGACAGCTTAATGAAGTTAAAATTTTCAAAAGGGAAGAAAGTTTGCATTTTGGCTTTCAAGTGTCCCTCTTTCTTTTCACAACAACACTGGATTTTCTTTGGGGGAAATTACCTCTTTCATCACTGGAATGGGATATTATGGTGCTGATGTCCCCTTGCCATGAACTAGGCATGTAACTCAATATAACCAATCAATTTCCACCCTTTGCATGAGCATCAAAAACACTGCATTTGTGTGGATTTTATTCACCCCAACAGGGAAACCTTGAAGAGGCCATTCATTTACTCTTTCTACTGAGACACCCAGAACTGCTCTGGTTTTCTTATCATTCTGATTATTTAATCTTCTCTTTTCAGTCCTTTAAATGAATTCCTTTTAACTGCTAGAGTCAATTTATGTTGTTTGCAAACATAGAACTCTAATTGACACAAATGTTAATTCTAAACTGGTAAATATAATATTCATCCTATAAGATTCTAGGGATACAGGCATTCATTAGTATTATCCACCCAATCTTTCCAATTCTACACCATTTATGTGGTAGGAGTGTTATTCCTACTCCCATTTGAAGGTATGGCCATGTAAATTTTTTTGGCCAATGAATTGTGATTGGAAATTATATGTAGCATATCTAGGTGGAGATTTATAAAAGCCATTGTGCAATTTTCCACTGTTCTGGTGATCAGGAAACTCATGTCCAGATGAAGTCTATTAACATGGGTATCTGAGTGACTATGATGAGGAGAGCTTCTCTGCTGATCTGCCTGAGACTTATAGTAAGAGGTAGATATAAACTCTTATTTTAAGCTATTGAGAGATTGGAGGGGGTGATGTTACTGACTAATACAAGAGTGCCTTTAAATGATGTAGAAAAATGTATAATTTTCTGGTTGCCAGCATGGACTCATAAAGAAACAGGGCATGTTGTATATTTTACTCTCACGTTTTAAAATCAGAGTCATTAGGGGTGCCTGGGTGGGTCAGTCAATTGGGCATCTGACTCTTGATTTCAACTCAGTTCATGATCCCAGGGTTGTGTGACTGAGCCCACTGTTGGGCTCCCCGCCGGGTGTGGAGCCTGCTTGGGATTCTCTCTCTCTCTCTCTGCCCCTCTCTCCTTTTCCCTGATCCCACATGTGTGCTCTCTCTCTTAAAAAAAAAAAGTAAGGGGCGCCTGGGTGGCTCAGTCGGTTAAGCGGCCGACTTCGGCTCAGGTCACAATCTCGCGGTCCGTGAGTTCGAGCCCCGCGTCGGGCTCTGTGCTGACAGCTCAGAGCCCGGAGCCTGTTTCGGATTCTGTGTCTCCCTCTCTCTCTCTGACCCTCCCCCATTCATGCTCTGTCTCTCTCTGTCTCAAAAATAAATAAACATTAAAAAAAATTAAAAAAAAAAAAAGTAAAATCAGAGTCATTAGACTAGAAATACAGGAAAAATGAAAAAGATGGATATTTTTCCAGCTTGAGAAATAATTAAACCCTATTAAGATGAAAGAAGATAGATTCTAAATTGTTTATATTTTAATTATAATGAAATATAAATAAAATTATATATTGAGATCATCCAATATGAATGCTAATAAAGCCACAAAACCAATATTATTTAAACTCATCCCTAAAATTTCATGTGATAGTTGATATTATTTAGGTTAACTACATAGATTAAATCAATCTAAATAGATTTGAGATTTAAATCACTGTTTAGCAATATGAACATGGTACTGACTTCCATGGGTTTGATCTTTCAATTCTACCACATGCCATGTGATGATTCAGGTCACCCACGTCTTTTCTTTATTTGAAACACTGCAAAATCATCACTTATAGAGGACACAATGATGTCATTTGGCCTGCTTTCTGTGTGCATGCATCATTTAAGTATTAAGGCATCCTCTCTTTTTTTAACTAACAATTAAAGTAGTACTTCTTGGTACCAGTATGAGGATAATTGCAGACCCAAGAACAGAAGTGTGGCAGTTCTCAACTATAAAGAGGCTATCCAAATTATATTGAATATGTCTGTATTGATTTTTAAAATATTTTTATTAAAGTTAAATAACAACATTAGAATAATTCTCACAGGTACTTGAGGACCTCTGAGGATATATCTGTGGACTAACTACTAGGGGCAGTGTATACCGGTCTGAAAAACATTGCACTTGATATATTAACATTTCAATAAGGCATTACATTTATCACAACACTTGACATTCTTATGGACAGACAAGATAATTAAATTATTAAACTACAGCATATTTGTTGGATGTTTATTAATAGGTCAGTATCAACCTGGGGGGAAGTTTCTACTGGCATGGTCTGGAGCTCTATCCTTAGACCTGTTTTGTTCTATCATTTCATCAAAATCACAAATAAAATATAGAATATATATTAAACAAGTATATCAGTGATAAGCTGAAGATGAAAACAAGTATGTTGTATAAAGAAATATTCAAAACAATCTCTAAACTGTCTCCCTCTCAAGATTTGATTCTTATGTCATCAGATGTTTATTCCACCCACTACCCCGCCCGTTTGCAGTCATGTACTGACCCTCAGAAGATCACTCCTCCTCATTTCTGTCATTCTTTCTACTAATACAGCTGTCTTCATTCTTTATGACTTCTTCATGCATATAGATGATCCTTCTATTTGCCTCGTTTTTCAGTTTATTGACCTCCTTTCTTCCAGTGACCTTGTCTTCTACCTCAGCCACTGTGCAAGTTATAGTTTAAATCTTGTGTTTGTCAATAACTGGAACTCCTGCATGATTTCAATTTCAAGCTCTCCACCCTGATTATCACCTCCTCTAAACTTTCCAGTTCATTCCTTCCTATATTTCAATTCCAATAATCCTTTGAACCCACCAAGCCAATAAAATATCTATCCTACTTGCTTTTCACTATTTCGTTGCTCATGTCTTCACTTCCTTGGTTATTTAGCTTGAATGATATAGTCAATCATCATACTAACTTCCTTATCTCTACTCTCAGCCTCTTTCTACTTTTTCACTGTATTGTTTTCACTTGTCTTCAATCCTGGTTAAAACCAATTTTATGCCAGGGTGCCTGGGTGGCTCAGTTGGTTGAGCGTCCAACTTTGACTCGAGTCATGATCCCACAGCTCCTGGGTTGGAGCCCTGTGTTGGGCTCTGTGCTGACAGCTCAGAGCCCGGGGCCCGCTTTGGATTCTGTGTCTCTCTCTTTCTCTGCCCCTAACCCACTTACATTCTGTCTCTGTCTCTCTAAAAAATAAACATTAAAAAAACACAATTTTATGCCTCTTGCATGTCTGGGCTTGTTTAGTTGACATGACTAAAGAAAAACACACAACCATGTCAATTGGCGTCATTTTATATTTGTGATCATTAACCTTAAGTGGGCCCTTTGCGCTGCCTCGCAATTATACTCCCACTCTGCTAGACTTAGATAATTATTGTATTCCTTCTCCTTCTCCTTAAACCGTATACCCTCTCCCTCGTTCTCACTTTTAGCTTATGATCTTTCTTCCTCTTTTCCTGAGAAAATGGAAGCAATACTTAAAGAACTTCCAAAAGCAACACCATCTTTTATTTCCACCCAATGCATCTGTGACCATCTACTCTGCTTTCTCCTCTGTTATTATGGATAAGCTGTATGTACTTTAGGTAAGGACAGGCCTTCAACTTATGTTCTAGATTTTTTCACTCTCTTTCACTCAAGGATATCCTTCAATTATTCTTCCCACTTTTTGTGCATCATTAATTTCCTCTTCTCTAATGGATTTTTCTTAATAGTAAACAAACATGCTTTTTAAAATTCTATCCCAAAGAAAAAATGTATTTGTACACTCAATACTCAATTCTTGTATTCCCATTCTTTCTTGAATGTGATTTAAATAAGCTTTTGTTCTTGCCACAAAAGAATCACTCTTGTCAATATCACCCAGAACCTCAAGTCTTCATTTTATTAGACTTTCAACAGTATTTGACACAGTTGAGCACACCCTCCCTTCACCTAGCGTGCAGAACGCACAGTATTGGTTTTTCAACTATCTTATTGACTGTTTCTTTTATTATTTTTTAATTGAAGTATGACTAACACACAGTGTTACAGTAGTTTCAGGTGTACAAAATAATGATTCAACAATTCTATACATTACTCAGTGTTCACCATAAGTGTAGTCACCATCTGTCACCAAACAATGCAATTACAATCTTACTGACTATATTCCCTATGCTGTACTTTTCATTTCCATGACTAATTTATTTTATAATGAAAAATTTGTACTAAATCTTCTTTATCTATCTCACCTATATTCCTTCTCCTCTGGAAACCACCAGTTTGTTCTTTGTATTTAAGAATCTAATTTTTTGTTTGTCTCCCCCTTTTTGCTTGTTGATTTGTTGTTTCTTAAATTCCACATGAGTGAAATCATATGGTATTTGTCTTTTTTTGTCTGACTTATTTCACTTAGTATCAATCCCTCTAGGTCCATCCATGTTGTTGCAAAGGGCAAGATCTCATTCTTTTTTAAGGTTAATATTCCACTGTGTGTGTATCTCACATCTTCTTTGTCCATTCATATATGGAGGGACACATATATTGCTTCCACATGCTGGCTCTTGTAAATAATGCTACAATAAACATAGGGGTACATATATCTTTTTGAATTAGTATTTACCCAAAGAAAAGAAAAAGATATATGCACCCCTCATTTTATTGACTGCTTTTGAATGCTCTAGGGCTCACACTTTGCACCTATTCTCTTTTCTATTTATACTCACTCTCTTGGTGGTCTTATCCAAAATCATCCCTTTAAGTACCATCTCAATGCTGATGACTCACAAATGTATATCTGTCTAGTATTTATAGCTCAGACCTTTCCCATGAATACCTGACTTAAATATCCAACTACCAATTAACATGTACCAAAATATTAATAGGCTCAAAACTAAGTCCCTCCAAAACTTTCTCCTTCCTGAGTTCTCCCCTTACCAGTTAATGGCAACTCCATTCTTTTAATTGCTCAGACCTGAGACTATAAACTTCAGTAACAGTGTACCATCATGCACTAGTGGATCATCACTTATTTAATGGTTTATTCATTATGGTAATTTTTTTTCCCAAATATTGATCAACTACTTACCTCAATGTTTCAAGGAAGAGGACTTCTATTTTATCATATCTAGGACCAAGAAGGTAATCTTCATGTTTCTGGGAACCATAATTAAGAGGACTACAATAGGAGCAATAGGAGGAAAGTGACCAAGATATTGAGAGAAAGTAAAGCCATGTTTTATGAGAAATAGTTGAAGAATTTGAGGGTATATTTAATCTACAGAAGAAAGAAATTGAAGAAGAAAAAGTGATACCTGTTATTAAATATTTCCATAGTCCTTCATGTGGTAGGGTGATTATCACACTTAGACTATCCATCTCGATTCAGTTAGATGGATGAACTGGATCATCAGATGGATGAACTTGATAATCAGCCTCTAGAACATGATGCTGATATATATATATATATATATATATATATAATTTTTTTGCATGATTGATACTTCGCAATATATCTACTAAAGTTTGGAGGAATCCCACCATTCAGTGTCCTAAAAGAAAATATTTACATATCTCACGTGAGAAAAAGATGAGCAGACATCTCATGGGTAGAGAAACAGTAACAGGATCACATCCATAGAGATAGATTCTACATGAAATGTTATCTGCCTGATATTTTTTTTAAAGTTTATTTATTTATTTATTTATTTTGAGACACAGAGAGAGAGAGAGAGAGAGAGAGAGAGAGAGAGAGAGACTGAGTCGGGGAGGAGCAGCGAAAGAGGAAGACAGAGAATCCCAAGGAGGCTCCATGCCGTCAGCCCCGATGTGGGGCTCAATCTCACAAACTGTGAGATCATGACCTGAGCTGAAATCAAGAGTTGGACACTTAACTGACTGAGCCACGTAGGCACCTGTGTCTAATCTTCTTAAGACAGGGTATTCTGCTCAAATATGCAAAAGTTTAAGGAAAGGTATATTTCCTTCAAGGGTTAAAAAATAAATGACACTTATATGTGATGCCTGGCACTTATAGTTCTGAACCTTTTATTCATGCTTTATAAAAATAATCTATTATTTAATTTTTTATCTGCCAAGAAGAGAATTTTCCCCTGATTTTCAGCTGAGAATTCCCAAGAAAACTTCTTTTAGGACCAGTAGGTCCTTTATTATTTTCAGATGTGTTGCCTCTAGAGCAGTGATTCTCAATTGGATGCATTTGGAATCACTTGGGAAGTATTAAATAAAAAAATGCCTCTTATTTCTGGGTCTTAACTCCAAAGATCCTGATTTACTTGATCTGGTCTGTAGACTCAGCTTGGAGATTTTTAAAAGTTCCCAAGTATGTTCTATTGTGTAGCCAAGGTTTAAAATTTCTCTGGAGATATTTTACTCCTTCTTGCAATTGCTAGGGATTTGTTAAAGGTAGGATGTGGGGGGGGGGGGGAAGAGAAAATGTTTCAGATACACGTTAGATGACCACTTGAAACAAATATTGTTGATAATTTAAGTATTAAACAGTTAATTGTAGTATATGGTCTTTTATATCTTTCTCACTCTTGAGATTTTATCATTTTATATTTACCCACCACAATGTGTATATATATATATATATATATATATATATATAATCAAAGAAATATATACAAGGACACAAATTCCACTGGGCTATATAAATCAGGATGATTTCATGAGTATAGCTGTATTCCTAGTTGCTGCCTCTTTGGATGGGTGAACCATTTTATTCTGACTACTTTCTCGGTGCACATGACATAATTTTATTAGATTACATTATGCACAGCATCATTGAGTCAAAGTGATGTTATTAGCCTGCTAGAAGAAGCTTCTTACCCAGCTGTGAGGGCTCGTTAATATACATTATGATGTTAATAGTGCACAGAATATGTGAGTAGGTGGTAGGGGGCAGAAATTTAAACCAAATTAAAAATGTGAGAGAAACTGCAGCACATGGGAAATAAATGCTCATTGCCACTAGTCTCAATTATTTTTCATTCTTTTCAAGGTCAAGCTGGCGATTTTTCACTCCTACCCACAAAATGCCCTTCCCGATTGATTGACTCTTACAGCTAGAAGCTCTCCTTACACCCAGGAGGCAAACCTGCTTTTTTATTGTATTAAAAAAAATCTAAATGCCAAAGTGAAAAGAATATTGAGCTTCTGTTTATTTTTATCTGAAAATCAAAACACCATGCAAACTGTAAAGCAGTTAATTTAGTATGAATCTGGGATTTTTAAAGAAGTTTAAATGCTTAAAAAATAATGTTCTGAAGAAATTGTTATTCTTACTGAACCTAAATAAAGCCTACCATAAACCTTTGAGGTAGGAATTTTGTAATTCCTCCTTCCTACTAGATAAAGCATGCTCTCTGGTGTGGCAAAAGAGTTTCCTTCACCATATAGTCACCATTCCTATTGTAGAATGAATAAATATCTTATGTTCACTTATAACTGGGTAGGAGTTTTTTCTTTTTCTCATGGATATTTTTGTCCCCCAAATCAACCATAGCTTGGAGGATCAGTGTAAATTATCATAATTTTGCATGTAGAGAAGGGGAAAGTTTCCCAGGGATTCTTAATTGTCATACTGATAAACAAAGAGAAAGACATAAGAAGTTTAACAGAAGTAGGAGAGTATGGTTAAATGGGAGAAAGTGGGAACAAGGTGGGAGGTAGGGGCTGTTAGTAGGAGAAATCTCTCTGATGTTGTTATTGTCTTAAAGATTTGATGGTAGGAGGACTAGAACATTTTTATTTAATGGCTTCCATTTTCTCTATTCAGAACAAAGTCTTCAGCTGGGGTTGCAGTGGCAGAGAAGTTGGAGGCTAGGAAAAGTGGGAAGGTTATGAAATAGTTGTTGCAGTCTATGACCTTGTTTTATTAGTTATCTTATTTTACTTTTGAATCTTTAATCATTTGTTCCCTGGTATTACCTCTCTATCCCAAAATATTCATTCCTGTCTCAACCAACCCCTCCTTTTTATGCTTTCATTTTTTCTGCTTTCCTCTTTTCCTTTACTACCAAACTTCCTGAAATAGTAATTTATGATAACTACTAATTCTTGCTCATATTCCACTTGCTTCTCACATCTTTAGGGGTTGAAAAAAGGAAGATGATCCATTGAAGGAAGTAAGAGAGACCTCAAAGAAGTAATCAACATAGAGTTGTGTTGAGGAAGCTAGTACAGAAAAAGATTCAAGAAGACTTCAAACCAACTTTCTCAATCATACACCTCTTTATTGAGGAACCTGGAAGAAATAATTGGTTATTTTTTCAGTGCAACCACAGGGCTCTGCTTATACCACTCACATTACTCTCATAACAGTGTTTTATAATTTTTTGCATGTCTGTCACCTTATACTCAATTATTATCAGCTCTTTAAGGCTGTATTACTCTTTTTCTTTGTTTCTTTTTTTGTCCCCTATAACAGCTAGCATTTTACTTAGCACAAAATAGCACACAATACATATTTGTTGAATAAGAGAAGCATGTTTATCTAATTTATGGCTTAATTACATCTTCAAATTCAGGCTTGAAATTCTAGCATGAAGCATGAATATCATGTACTAATATTTTTATTCAGCAAATATTTATTGAAAAACCTACCATGTGCCAGATGCTATTATAAGTACCATGGATATAACCATGAAGAAAATAGATAAAAATTACTGTTTGTAAGCCATTTTACAGATTAGAAAGCTGACTCATATCCATTCTCAGTACTTTTCCTCTTTTTTCATCCTACACTATCAAAGGCTAAGGCCTTCATTAGCCTGGTATGCATAAGGGAAAATATGGTTCTTTCCACATCATCTCTTTGGCTTCTCAAATCTTTTGAAAGTATGCTTTCATAGCTACCACTTTTGATTCTTTCAGCCTTATTTTTTTTTTTTTGACTGTGAAAATATCTCTTAAGAGTTAATAAATTATAAATATGATAACCAAGTTAGAAACTTTACAAACCAAAGCACATATTCTTGTGAAAGGCTTATTTTTTCTTATTTGTAAACACTTTTTTTTTACTTGAGCAAGAATTGATAGTTATAATTAATTACTCTTTCAAATAAAATAATCAAGTCTTACAGTGGTGTAAAATTTAAATCATTTAATTATACATCATATAATGAATCACATCATTATAAAGTATACAATTACATGAAGAGAAATAAAAAGTTCAGCCAAGACACCATATATTAGTTAATATAATATTTGCATTGTCATTTTCATCATCTGCTGTTGAAATGATGGCACATTATTCTCCTGTACTTGTTTAAAAAACTGTTTGCTTAATAATTGTTTATTCTTTCCAGTTTTTTTCCAGCGTTTCTTGCCAAGTCTCTGAATACTTCATGTGGATTATCAGGTAAGATTTTACAATAATCAATGGATGGCAATGGTAATTCCAATCTCAAAAGTTGTTAATGAGAAAAAACACAAAAACAGAAGCCACAGAACAACAACAAAGAACAAGCAAGCAAACAATAACAGTAACAACTCTCTTCCATCCTGGAGTTTGGACAGAGAGAGACTGAGTTTACACATTTTCTTTCTGTTGGGGAAACTAATGTTTCCATATTGAAAATCTTTAAACATATTTAACCGTTATTGACCTATAGATACATTCTCTTTTGTCCTATTTTGCTAGTAAGTTCTTGTTAGGATATGGCCTGAAGACATGGTATTTATTAAACAGACAATATGACTAAGATTTCGAAGATTTACCATTCAGGGCCTCCCCAGCTGAACTCAGCCAAGCTTAACAGTTTCTACAAAGATTTTCTTTCTAAAAGACAAGTTAATTATCAACCTGAAAATACACAGTTACTTACTTTGCAAGGTCCAAACCACAACAAATAACATTTTAGCAGTTTTCATGTTAAGGTCTTTTACTTTAGTGGTAAAATTAATTTTTTTTCTTATAATTCTTTTTTTAAAAAATTTTAATGTTTATTTATTTTTGAGAGAGAGAGAAAGAGAGAGAGGGAGCATGAGTGGCAGAGGGGCAGAGAGAGAAGGAGACACAGAATCCAAAGCAGGCTCCAGGCTCTGAGCTGTCAGCACAGAGCCTGATGTGGTGCTCAAACTCCCGAACCGTGAGATCATGACCTGAGCCAAAGTCGGATGCTTAACTGACTGAGCCACCCAGGCGCTCCTCTTTATGATTATCAGTATTCATTTGAAACTTTGGGGCTGAAAATTGATAATAACTAACATATGTGGAGGATTTCCTAGGTGCCGGGCAGTGTGTTGAATACCAGCACAATTTTTCTAACCTAATTTTCACAACCATCCTATGAGGTTGGTAATTTTATCTTCATTTTATAGATAAGAAAATTGAAACACAGAAAAGTTAAATAACTTGTCCAAGGTCACACATCAAGTAGCAGACTCTGTTCTGTCTGAAATCAGAGTTCCTGTTCTTAAATATACACTATTGTGTATTTCCCTCCCCTACAGTTTTTGCCACTCAAGTTTAAAAAATAACATCAAGGAAGACAGTGGTATTTGTTGAGGGACTGTATGTGTTATGAGACGGTTTTGATGGTTTATGAGAACAATGGTACAGAATATTTTAAATAACAACTGTCCTTGAAAATTCAAGAAAGTTAGTTTCCATAATTAAAGCACATTAAACACAGACACACTTGGAAAACAATGTAAAATAATCTTTGCATTAAATAAAGAAGGATTATGGCTAAAAACAATAGAGTGGGAATAATGGGGAGGAAAGAATGAGGCAGACATAAAATTTGTTTTTCTAACTGAGGAGAGCTAGAAGAAGCCATAAATCACTCTGGCTGTTACTGAAAAAAAATACTTGTCAAGTTCCTTAGCTTTGCAAAGGTTAAGAGAACAACAATGTTTTTTCAGCCAAGCTAGCCAAGGAGCTGATTGAAACAGAAAGCTTATCCTCCTTGGCCAGACAGGACCCACTTAAATGGTTTTCTCTTGTCTTAGAGCCTGTAATTGGACAGGCAAGAAGTCACTCATTCCTCTCCTACTCTCATGATTCCGTTTTGGAACTTTTGTTTATGCTAAAGCAAAGTAATGCTGGTATCATGGCTTATTTTCTAAAACTCTTGTGTGCCAATTTTAGCAGACCTAATAATTAATATTGACATTTACAAAATCTTAACATCTTAACCCTTTGTTAGCCATTATAAAAAATTAATTCAGTATCTTGTGATTGCCATCATGAAGGCAAATGCATATCCCTAAACTGGTGCAATCATCATAAGTCATTCCAAATCCAAGAAAGGCTGTCAATCTTTGTATTTTTATCATCTAGATGAGGGTCAGAGAATCTATAATATGTAGTTTGCATCTTGCTCTGAGTTTCAATTTATGTAACAAATTCCAAGGGTTCACATCCCTATTTGGCCTACAGTGGCAAAAACCCAACTTGGCTTTAAGATCCTTAAATATTCTTTTAAGATTTGGTTGTTTTCCTATGAAATTGTTCTTCTGTAGGTCTATATTTCCTTGTCTACCCTTTAAGCTCTTTTTGTGCTTATTTTCTCAATATTTCCCTTCAAATAACAATATATTAAAATTATAATTTTAATTTGCTCATATAACTGAAGTTTGTTATTACTTTTAAAAAAATATTTATTTTTAAGAGAGAGAGAGAGAGACAGAGTGCAAGCAGGGGAGGGCCAGAGAGAGAGGGAGACACAGAATCTGAAGCAGGCTCCATCCAGGCTCTGAGCTGTCAGCACAGAGACTGATGTGGGGCTCGAGCCCACAAGCCATGAGATCATGACCTGAACTGAAGTCAGACACTTAACCAACTGACCCAGCCAGGTGCCCCAGTTATTACTTTTTAAATTTAGAAATCAAACATGAATTACTAAATTTCTTTTTAATCTTAAAATTCTATGAAAACTCTTACGTTTTCACCTTCCAGTCTGAAATTACAACCTTTTACTAAAATTATGTTTTGCTTGTCATGTTTTCCTGCTCTGTCTAGTTGATTATACTTACCAATTCTTATAATTTAAAATTTTTCTGAACTTTTTTCAAACAAACAATACAAATATAAACAAAAAATGTCAATACAGGTAAGACAGGATATCACTTTACAAAAAGGTTCATTGTTGAGTTCTCCACAGGGACCTAAACTCTTAATGAAATTATGAATTGGTGTAACCTTTGAAAAATAAAATTTAGAACTAAGTATGAAGACATATTATTCTGACATAGTAATGCCCTCTAAAAGAAAGCTAATTGAGGAGTTTCTGTATAAGGAATTAATATTATGTAAACTTTTAATATTTAAGGAACAACTATTTAAAAAATCTGAAACTTTGCCAAAGATTCAGTATACAAATGTTCTCTCTATTATTATTTATAATAGTGCAAAACTAGAAATAAAATATCCAAGAATATGAAAATTATTAAGTGCAGTGTATAAATAATTGTATAACACTCAAAATGATTATTTCTGAAGAATATTTTATGAAGTGGGAAAAGTTTAAAACAAAATGCTTAGTTAAAAATGTTTAGTTCTGAAAATGACTAGAAATAAATGTTTAAGTTTTCTTAAGTTTTTATAATAAGCACACCTTATTTTTATAATCAGTGTATATATAATTAGTACTTTATTTTACATATGTGCAGTGTATATAAATAGAAATAGTAATAAAAAAGGTGATCTCCAGGAATCTCTAATTTGTAGACAGATACTTTTGAGGATTTCTGTATCTGCAGTAGGCTGCAGGTCATCTCTGTTGGTCACTACCCACATAAGTATTCTTTTAATTATTTTTTCAATCAGCTTTCGTAGTATTTAGGAAAAGATTGCAGTAAACCTTGACTAAATAAATCATACAGAGACAAAATTTTGGGTTTGAAAGATTCGTAAAATCCAAACCCTCTTCCTCTCTTTCAATTTCAGCAACAATCAATCCACAGACACAAAGGACTTTTATATTAATAATAATGGGAAAAATAAATTCAACTCAATTCCTATAAAGTTTCACTAAAGCAAAAGAATAATAACAATATATTTGTAGAGTGGTTTGCATTCCATATATCACTTTTACAAACATAATCTCATTTTTCCTTAAAATAGTCTATATGTATATACAGGAAAAATTGACGCTTAGAGGCTGAAAGGGCATGTTAGTGCCCCACTTAGGAAAACCAGTTCTGTCTCAGCACTAAATCCCTTTCTATTACACATCCTAATGTGATAATGTGATAGATAGATATGTGAACATCTATTTTAAAAGAGGCACAAAGAGCTGATTTTAATTACATGTTTAATAGCAAATATTTGAGTTTTGCCCTAGAAGACATGAGTTCTGTTTGCAATTCTGTCATTGATTGTATGCTGAGCCATACTTTGTATGTTTTGGGTCTATCCTAATGACCTCTGCCTGTTTGTTATGAGAGCGATGACATTATTTAATTAACCCTGTGGTTTCTCCCTTTGTGCACTTGGAGTAGGCTGAATAAGAGATTATAATGTTGGTTGCTATTTCCTGCCATATGACAGAAAGCTGACAACTATCAACAAGTACCCTTCCTGAAGGATGTGTAATCACAGGGCCAGAAAAAGTCAGATGAAGATTGAGGAAAGAAAGATAATTCCTAATCCTCTTGAAAATTTTGTGAGAAAGGATATAGGTAGAACCTGTTTTTCAACTGTGTCCTCTCAATGAAATTCTGATTCCTAGACTAGCAAATAATAATGGATAGTGCTATAACTTGATTAAGGGGTTGGAAATGTATGATAAAAGATATTGCTCAGTTCAAGATCCAGCACCTCACAGCAAGCAGATTGGAAATGTTCACACTTGCTAATGTCAATAATTGCCAGTCTGGCCCTTTGGTAAATCTTGCGTCATTGCCCTCCCTCTACTCAAATTCTCCTCCTAGCTGTTCTGATATTCACTGAGACTACAGCCTCTCCAAGCAATTTACTACTGCCTTGCTATGTTTAATTAGTTATCGAATAACTGATTTTCTCCTATTTTAGTGGGACACTCCCTGGGACTCTTAATATATTTCAAATTATATTGAGATTTATTGTGAACTAACAACTTCCTATTAGCATGCCATTCGCAAAGTTTGCTTCTAGTACCTACTCCCCCAACTCCAAAATGTCTTTTTACTTCTAGTATCCAAACTCCTTAGCAGGTAGTCTTCTTTTTTCTGTTCTCTTTTTTCCTAATATTTAGATCTTGTAATAATTTCCTTTATAATATCAATTATCTATATAATCAGATTTCTTAGGTTTCACACTAACAGCACGAGGAAAGAGATTTGGGATACAATTTATACAAGTTCAAATTCCTATTTCACAACCTACCTGATGTATGATATTGGACATATTATTTAATCTTCCTTTGCTTCCATTTTCTCACCTATGAATTGGAGTTATCGTTGTGAGAATTAAATGAAAAACTAAATATAAAATTGTTTACACAGTTCCTGCTCATAGTAGATGCTCATTTCAAAGAATATTGAATTTGATTGTCATATTGGTATGGACTGAATTGTCCTCAGAATATGACTTTGCTTGGAGATAGGGCCTTTAAGAGGTGATTAAGTTAAAATGAGGCCACTGGGGTTGGCCTTAATCCAATATGACTAATGTCTTTATAAGAAGAGGAAATTAGGGGGCCACCTAGGTGGCTCAGTCAGTTAAGCATCTGACTCTTGGTTTCAGCTCAGGTCATGATCTCACAGTTTGTGAAATGGAGCCCTGCATTGGGCTGCACTCTTGGACAGTACGGAGCCTGGTTGGGATTCTCTCTCTCCCTTTCTCTCTGCTCCTCCCCTGCTTGCATGCATGCACTCTCTCTCTCTCTCTCTCTCTCTCAATAAATAAATAAATAAATAAATAAATAAATAAATAAACTTTAAGAAGAAAAAGAAAAGGAAATTCTGGACACACAGAAACACCAGAAATGTGCACACACAGAGGAAAGACCATATGAGAACACAGTAAGAAAGAAGTCATATGCAAGCCAAAGAGAAGCCAAACCTGCTGACACTTTGCTCTTGGACTTCCAGCCTCCAGAACTGTGAAAAAAGTAGTTTCTGTTGTTTAAGCCACCTGGTCTGTAGTACTTTGTTATGGCAGTCCTGGCAAACTAATACACATATATCCACTATTTCAGAAGAATTAACCCTCACCATTTTCCTATTCCAATTCCTATTTAATTTTCTAATTAGTAATAGGGCAGTGATTAAAAGCATAATCTTAGATGTTAGATAGCCTTGAATTTGAAGACTGGGTTATCTACCTAAGTGACTATGAGTGACTTCCTCATATGTTTCAGAGTCTCAAATTTCCTTACCTGTAAAATGGAAACAACATCTGTCTCATAGAGTTATAATAAGAATCAAATTAAAAGAGATGTTTGTAAATTTCATAGTACAGTGTTTGGCATATGGGTGCTAAATAACTGGTAGGACTGATTATCTTTATGTATGACAGACCATTTATACGTGTTTTGTCAATTTGGCTTCGTTTTCTCCAAGCCTGATCAGTTTAGCAAATCTCTGTGTGAAGTGCCATATATGTACATACTTTCTATAATTAGTTAATTTTTTGAAGATGTGGAAAATCAGCTATTAGCTTCATTGTTGGCTTGAATCAAAGATCACAATCCCTTGTAATACATTTTTAACATATATTCTAAAAATCCTTTCAGTATATTAGATTTGTTTAAATAATTTGATGATTTTGTTCCAAGGACCAAGCTTAGACAATCTTTCTTCCTTACAGACTTCATACTTGCCATTTTAGGAAGATAGTGTGGCTTATCAGAAACTCCTCTCAATGAAGTATTCTAATTTATAGTAGAATAAACAAAGCTCTCCTTTATTATTATCTGGACCAATTCTAAATATCGCTACATTATTTTTAAGGTATATTTTATGGTCTGGTATCAATCCCTTTACCAAATGATTTATAGAATAGCACCTTATTGCTCTTTAAGTAAGTAAGGATGGAATTTTCCTCCATATATATGTCATTGTGCTTCTCTCATCCAGTAAGATTTTCAGGCTATAATTGTGCTATCTTCTCACATACACATTACATTATTACATATATAATGCACTGTCTTTTGCTCATTTCTATCCTTTGCTCACAGTTTGTGAGTTGGCATTACAATATCCTCTGTCCACAGTTTCCCACTCAATGAGATTGCAATTTTGTTAAAATTTTACTTGCTGTCATTTATTTAAATTAGTATTTACTGGGCACTTACTATGTACAAAACACTGTGCTACTACTGTGAAAGAACAAAGATATTTAAAATAATCCCAAAGATTCCAAAATCTCATTCTTCTAATTATATATTTTTAGGCTTCTAATATTTGTTAGAAACATTTATATATTCTGACTTGGCTTTTCTTCCACTTCCCATTCCAATTTGTTGTCCCATCTGAAGGAATATCTACGCTGTCACCTCTTTTTAACTCAAGTAGGCCAATGAATTCCCTGTAGGGTCTTAAAGCAGAGTCTTTGTCAATCTGTTTTGTGTCCTTTTTTGTTCTCAGTTCTCCCCAGCTTCAGAATAAAACCACCACCTAGTCTGCTAAGATAGTACAGTGTTAGTGATGAGTGGTTTATGGGGTTTTCTTGTAAACATTACATCTCCTTTTGCTGAATCACTCTCATCAAAAGACCAAACCATCATTTGTTATAGGCTTACTTTCATTTGTTTGAAAATTAAGGAATTGTCAATAGACTTTCTGATGAAGGGAAGGAGGGCATCTAAATCCATTATTTTAGACAATAATGTTACTTCTCAAAGAGTTAAAGTAATCCTCTCCATCCACCCCTCCCCCCCCTTTTTTTGAAGGAAAGACAAGCATAAAAAAGAGGAAAGCATACTTTTGTGGGTCCAATTCTGGAGTCTCTATTCTATTCCATTGGTCTATGTGTCTGTTTTTTGTGCCAATACCATGCTGTCTTTATGATTACAGCTTTATAGTAGAGGCTAAAGTCTGGGATTGTGATGCCTCCCACTTTGGTCTTCTTCTTCAATATTACTTTGGCTATTCCTGGTCTTTGTGGTTCCATACAAATTTTAGGATTGCTTGTTCTAGCTTCGAGAAGAATGCTGGTGCAATTTCGATTGGGATTGCATTGAATGTGTAGATTGCTTTGGGTAGTATTGACATTTTAACAATATTTATTCTTCCAATCCACAAGCATGGAAAGTTTTTCCATTTCTTTGTATCTTCTTCAATTTCCTTCATAAGCTTTCTATAGTTTTCAGCATACAGACCTTTTACATCTTTGGTTAGGTTTATTCCTAGGTAGTTTATGATTCTTGGTGCTGGGAGAACTGGATAGCAACATGCAGAAAAATGAAATTAGACCACTTTCTTACACCATTCACAAAAATAAACTCAAAATGGATGAAGGACCTGAATGTGAGACAGGAAACCATCAAAACCCTAGAGGAGAAAGCAGGAAAAAACCCCTCTGACCTCAGCCGCAGCAATTTCTTACTTGACACATCCCCAAAGGCAAGGGAATTAAAGGCAAAAATGAACTACGGGGACCTCATCAAGATAAAAAGCTTCTGCACTGCAAAGAAAAAATCAACAAAACTAAAAGGCAACCAACGGAATGGGAAAAGATATTTGCAAATGACATATCAGACAAAGGGCTAGTATCCAAAATCTATAAAGAACTCACTAAACTCCACACCCGAAAAACAAATAATCCAGTGAAAAAACATGAATAGACACTTTTTTAAAGAAGACATTGAGATGGCCAACAGGCACATGAAAAGATGCTCAACATCACTCCTCATCAGGGAAATACAAATCAAAACCACACTGAGACATCACCTCACGCCAGTCAGAGTGGCTAAAATGAACAAATCAGGAGACTACAGATGCTGGAGAGGATGTGGAGAAACAGGAACCCTCTTGCACTGTTGGTGGGAATGCAAACTGGTGCAGTCGCTCTGGAAAACAGTGTGGAGGTTCCTCAAAAAATTAAAAATAGGTCTATCCTATGACACAGCAGTAGCACTGCTAGGAATTTACCCAAGGAGTAACACAGGAGTGCTGATGTGTAGGGGCACTTGCACCCCAATGTTTATAGCAGCACTTTCAACAATAGCCAAATTATGGAAAGAGCCTAAATGTCCATCAACTGATGAATGGATAAGGAAGATGTGGTTTATATATACAATGGAATACTACTTGGCAATGAGAAAGAATGAAATATGGCCTTTTGTAGCAACATGGATGGAACTGGAGAGTGTTATGCTAAGTGAAATAAGTCATACAGAGAAAGACAGATACCATATGTTTTTACGCTTATGTGGATCCTGAGAAACTTAACAGAAGACCACGAAGGAGGGGAAGGAAAAAAAAGAGAGAGAGAGGGAGCCAAACCATAAGAAACTCTTAAAAACTGAAAATAAACTGAGGGTTGATGGGGTTGGGGTGGGAGGGAGGGGAAAGTGGGTGATGGGTATTGAAGAGGGCATCTGTTGGGATGAGCACTGGGTATTGTATGGAAACCAATTTGACAATAAATTTCATATTAAAAAAAAAAGAGGAAAGCAAACTCTTTAGCCTTAATAGGCACCTGTTTTTGGAGGTGACATGGGGCCAGGAAGAAATAAGAAAAAAAAAATGGAAAAAGAGAGTAATGACAAAGGTACATATTGTTAGGAATACAATACAGAATTTGGAACCCTACCAAGATCTAGTTTTCACCAGACATGGCATTCGTTTCCACCCAAATTTTTACCCTTCCCAAATAGGATATAATTGGGTATCATCTCTTAAATCTTTTACTAACAACCATTAACAAACCAATTGTTCAAAACCCTTTAACTGCCTCTTATGTGTGAAACATTGTGCTAGGTGCTAGACAAGACAGAAATCTATAATTCCATGCCTGCCTTCAAAAGTGTTACTGTCTAGCTGTGGCAATTGGGGGGTCTTTTAAAGGTTTCAAAAGGAGTAAAATACACATTAAGTACTGAAAAATTAAAAAGGAGAGGGTAAGCATTGAGCTGAGGATCTGAAAAACTAGGCTGTAACCTATCTCTGCTATTTCCTTGCTATGTGACCTTGGACAAATCATTTCTCTTTCAGGTCTTCCCTTTCACCCCATCCTCTTCCTCCACCAGAAAAAAAAATCATCCTAGGAGATCTCAAAAATGTAAGACTATATGAGATGCTTACTAATGAGCTCTGTTGCTTGCCCAAATTGAAGTCTGTAGCTAGCTCTGGCCCCCTGAGTTGCCCTTCATTTTCACAGACGAAGAAATTGAGGTCTAAATTTTCCCCAATCCAGTATCAAGTAAGGGCTCAGAACCAAATATTCCCATCCTGATGCTTTTATTATATTTTTTAATCCTGCACCAAATAGTGTATCTTTCAAAATGATTATTGTGACTCATAAAGCTTAAAATTTCCTGACACGGTTTACTCAGAGAAATGTTTTCTTTTTTTTGTTTTTAAGTGTATATGTGAAAATGGGGGGAAGGGTAATTTACGTATTAGAGGGAACAAGGTAAGCAATTGATTCCTTAGGGTCTGGAAGGCTATATATTCCAAGTCTACGGAAATACAATTCTCTCTGGCAGAGGTGACTTTTTAAGCAATTAGGCCAAGTAGCAGGACAGTGAGGGAAGCCCAATAGATGCACCTGGAGAACGAGTAGAGGTGAAAACTGCAAAAACACTTGCCCAGTTCACAGTATCTTCCAGGGTCAGACCTAGGAACACCCTTCCAGCAGCCTCGGACTCAAGGCGCCCAAGTTTGCACACTTCCACGCATTCTATTGATTCACACTTGCGTCCTTCAACAGGTAGCGCCAATTACAGCCCCCAAAACACGGCCCCCCAGCATACTGGCCAATCTCTCCGTCAATCAAACACTTCAACCACTTTTCTAAGTTCTCCCCTCCCCCTTCCATTGGCTTTTCCTTCGGCCTATCCCCCAGTTTCTTCCGCGCCTCGCGACCGCGGAGCTTGACTCTATGGAGCCTAGGATTGGAGCCGAGGCTATTTGCTCCCTTTGACGTACCGTAACTCTCCGCCCCTTTCTCCAGCGCCGCGCGGCCTGAAGTGGAGGGGGCGGGGCAAACGAGGGGGCGTTCTAGGGGGCGGGGCTTGCATCCCACGGCGGGAGGGCGGAGCCTTCGTTGGAGCCTGCCTGCTTGGTTAGGACCTCGGAGAGCGCCGGGCGCCGCGACCAGAGGAACCGGAGAAGCGGCCACAGTCGGGAGGGACTGACGCCTGCTAGCCCGCCTCCCTCCGCACCTTCAGCTTCTCGGGCTGGCTGGCACCTAGTGGCGGCCGAGGAAGGTGCCTAAGTCTGGAGTCCGATAGTCATCCCTCTGGGACGCCGACAACGCCGTCCAGCCGCGGCTCCCTCACACCTGTGTGTGTGTTCATGAGCGTGAGCGCCCGCGCGCGAATTTCTGTGTGACGGTGTTTGAGTGTGCTCCGAATGGGCGCGCGAATGTCTGTGTGAGGGTGTTTGTGTGTGCTTGGTGCCTAGGCGCTCCGCCCGGGGAGGGACCGCGGGAACGGCGGCTCTGCGCGCCCAGCAGGCTAAGGCGGGACTCGGGCCGCAGCCTGTAGCCGCCACTGCCTCACGTCCCCCAGGAGCTGCCGCGGTGCTGCGGGGAGAGCGGACAGGAGGGCGAGAGCGGCGGCGGCTGCGGACAGAGAGGGGCGGGGGGTGGATGGAGCGGGGAGAAGAGGGAGGAGGGCTGGAGACGCTGGTGGCGGGGGGGGGGGGGGGGGGTTGGAAGGGGAGGGCGGAGGGAGAAGCGGAGGCAGCCGGCGCCGCCGCTCACCCCTCCCGTCTGCTGTTGCCGTGGGTCACCCGCAGATGTTTTGGGGTCCGACTGTTGGGGGTGAGAAATGGAAAAAGGCCTCCCCTTCATTACCTACTGAGAAGAAGGGAGTGTTGAAGATGGTGAGGAAGAGTCCAGAAGGTGGTAGCAGAGTAAATACTCGCTATCCCACCGCCCAACCCCAATATCGTTTTTCTGAAAATATTCTGAGCTGAATCTTTAAAAAAAAAAGCCCGCCCTTAAGAGACACAGAGTCTTGGTCTGTTGGACTCCGGCTTGATTGTATAATAATAATGATGATATAATGCTAATGACGATGATGACACTGCCTTTTATTTTTACCCCAGTGCTGATAAAGCGTAGCTACAGCTGAGGATAAAGCACTTGAAAATTTGATGTATGAGGAGGGAATACTTTGCCTTTAGAGTTGTATTTTATTATTTCTTTTTAAAGGATGTTCTTTTTAGAATTAAAATTTGACAAGATGAAGCCTGGCTCGCTCTCTCTCTCTCTCTCTCTTTTTTTATTCGTTTATAGCCAATGCTTGTAAAATGGGGACTGGCTACTGCCTTCACTAATATGAAAAGCTCAACACTTTTACCCAGGTATAAGTCCATGCGTTAAGTCACCCTTTCCTTTGAATTTCTCAACAGTTTTTAAAATGAAGAAGTTTAATTTCCGAAAAGTTTTGGATGGCTTAACTGCCTCCTCCCCTGGCAGTGGTAGCAGCAGTGGCAGTAACAGCGGTGGTGGGGCTGGAAGTGGTTCCGTGCATCCAGGAGGGACTGCAGGGGTTCTCAAAGAGGAGATTCAGGAAACCCTGACTTCAGAGTATTTCCAGATTTGCAAGGTAAGTTTTGAATTGGCTTACAGCCTATTATTTCTTTATTTCACTGTTGTGAGGAAAGAATAATTAAAAACAAACAAACCAAACCAAACCAAACAAAAACACTCACTAGGGATCAGAAATTGTTGAGATGCCAACACCAGGCAGTCCTGGGCAGACGACTATAGGTAGATGTTTGAATTAATAAAGATGTTCTAGGCATCGACTTCAGTATCAATTTAAAAAGCAATGGTAATTTAAAGTGGAAATAAGCAAACATAAAAAGTAGAATTTGCAATGTCAAGGCCCAAATTGTGGGCAAAATTTTTAATGTAATATTTATGTATAAGTAGTAAACTGAAGGAGAAAATAATCATTCTGGTTAATTCCATGTTGACATTCAGAGAAACTAATTGTTATTTTATTTCACTGTGCAGTATAAAATGATTAAAGCTATTAAAATGTTGCTAGAAGTAATAGCTAAGTGAATACATCCATTTAAAAAGATGTAACAGTATTGTTTTAAATTCATTGTTTAAAATTCTGTATGAAAACAACTCCAGATTCTTAAATTTTTAAACAAATCCATGGACTTAATACTTGTAAGAACTTAAAAATAGCCTGTGTTCTGGTTTAGTGAGGAAACATTTTGGGTAACTGTACTCTAATGTTCAAGTTCTAATGAATAAGCAAAATAGAGTTTCTGATGGGGAGCCATGAATTTTCAAAACAAACATTTTGTTACTATATAGATATTTATATTTTCTGACATAAAGTAGTTTATAATTCTTACTGTTCTTTTTTCTTTTGGGAAGGTAGCTTAGGAATGTATTCTTGACCTCCATGTACAATTAAAAAAGCTACTAAGTCATTCATATAATACTGATGAATATAATTTTAAGATGTTTGAATACATTAAAACAAATCATAAATTTTTGAAATTACAGAAATTATTAAATGTTTTGGTACTTCAAAAGAATTTTTTGAAATTGTTAAAATTATTTTTGTAGTAAATAACATATATAATGGGGTAAGTTTAAATTATTGTCTTATTTGCTATTCCTGGTAGGATCATTATAAAAACATTAAACCTGTATTTATTAAAATATTATATATTAATTTACATAAAAGTGAATTTATTTAGAATTAGATTAAAAGATATAATTCTACCTTATGAAGTTTATATGCATACAATTTTGTATACAAAGTTGTATATAATTTCGTTCTCAATTTGAAATAACAGATAAAGAAGCCAGGGTGGCTCAGTCGGTTCAGCCTCCAAATTTGGCTCAGGTCGTGATCTCATGGTTGGTGGGTTCTGGCCTCGCTTCGGGCTTTGTGCTGATGGCTCAAAGCCTGCTTTGGATTCTTTGTCTCCCTCTCCCTCTGTCCCTCCCCTGCTCATGCTCTGTCTCTCTCTCAAATAAATATTAAAAAAAAAAAAAGAAATAGTAGATATTTTGTCAGATTAGGGGCTTAATATTGGTCATGAAAGAAATATGGAAAAGGGCCTTACAGGCTCAAATTTGAACTGCTAGTTAGGGGAATAATGCTATGATTATCTAATATTTGGTGTATTACTGTTTCCATTCCAAGATTCTGAAAAAATTTCCAAAATCTCTTAGAATAGTTTCGGTAAAGATAAAATAGTTATAGAAAAGGTAGACCTCTGAAACAGATTGGCAGGACTATTGAGGTTTTAAATCTGGTAGAGAAGGTTTTAAATTAAAAATTTCAGGGGAAATGGGTGAATGCAAGAGAGGAAAATGGGAGATATGTAGTTGTCTTCCTATTTAGTCAGACAGGAAATAGTCATGAGAAGTAGCAGAAGTTAAATATGCATTACTTCAAAAACATATGGCATGGTAGGAAGAACACTGGCCTAGGAATCAGATTGTACTTTATTTAAAGCTCTGTCACTTGCCAGCCATGTAATCTTGGACAAGCCATTTATCTGCCTTGAGCCTTGATTTTCTCATCTGTGGTATGGTAATAAGTATTTCTACTCTTCTGACTTAAGAGGGTTACTGGGAAGATCAAACAAGACAATTAGGTGAAGGTAATGTATAAATTTGGAAAAGGTGCTAAAATGTGTATTTTTGTATTCTTAAATTTTTGAAATCACCTTGTTCTTAGTGGAATGACTATAACCAGTAGGTTGTAATAATATAGGTACAAAATTATACTTTCAAAGAAATTAAGAGGAGACATAGCTGTATAAGTGGAACACTAATAGTATTAAAATGTTACTAAATGGGGAAAGTACTATGGCATCTTTGGATAGCAATATACTTAATTTTTAAAAGTGATTTTATGATTGTACTTTAGGTTACCTTGACTATAAGAAAATATATAAAAATGGATTAAGGAAACTCCAAAATTAGGACTGTTACTAAAGTGGGGACTTCATTTGGACTCACTGATGGAATGTGCAAAGAACATTCTATTCTGAGTACTAAGCAGTTGGCACCTTTTGGGTACTTGTAACTTTTCCACATGATCAAAACTAAAGTATAAATCTGTAATCTGCTCTTTTGAAAACCATCCTCATCTCTATTATCTGATCAGTCATCAAATCCTATCTATTCTATTTCCTCAGTATTTCTGAAATTTATTCCCTTTTCATCATCTTCAGTACCTGTTCATTCTATCATAGTTTCTTGGTTAGTCTCTTGAAATTACTCCCTACCTGATCTTCTTACCTCTAGTTTTACCCTGTTCCAATTGATTTTGTTATAATAATGGTTATTTCTGAACTGTAATGTTGATTATGTCATTTCCCTGCTAAGAAGTTTATGTTCGTTTCCCTAGAGCAATGATGCTCTACAAATAAAAGGCTAATGTCAGACCCAGTAAACAGCAGCTATTCAAACAAGTAAATATACCTTATTGGCATACATTTAAAAATAAATAATAATAATAAATTATACAGCTACTCAATAAAAATCGTGTATTTTATATTTGGTTTTTGTTGTATAATATTATCCCTGTCAGGTGTAGGACTTTTGCTGGCCTTATAAAAGTATAAAGTTACACCTTTTATAATCAGTGACAAATGTATAAGAAGTTCAAAAACATAGAAATGGTAGAAGAAACTTAGGTTCAAGCTTATCAAAAAACAAGTTATACATTAGTTTAATGCAATCTAAGTTCAGTATGTATTCATTTGAATGCCTATGTTCAGATATTTATGAACTACATGAAGTGCCTTTTCTGAACTTGAATTCTGTGAAACACAATTTGAAACTACTGCTCTATACAGTAAACGTCAAGGTGCTTAACTTGATCTATATCAGGTTGAGGTTCTCATTTACATTTCCATCCTCATTTCCTTGATTTCCTACGCATACTGCATTCCCTGAAAGGACCATATTTTCTCATATTTCAATGCCTTTTCTCAATTTGTTGCTTCTGACTAGAATATCCCTTCCAGCTTTAATAAAATTGGAGAATTCCTAGTTACTTTTTATCTCATAGTTAAAATATCACCTCCATGAAACCTGCTCTGTCCACTACCTTCCTTTTTTACTGCCCAAGGCAGAATTAGTTTTTTTTTTCCCTTCTGTTTTTTTATAGCACCTGGAATATTCCTTTTGGTGTGAATTTAGCACCTTACTGTGATTAGAAAATTTATTTTTCTGTCACTATTGTTATATTGTTAACTCTATGAGAGGAAAATATATGTTTCCTTATCATTACTAGGCTGCTTACTACCTAGTAGGCCAGTGGTTCTTAACTCTGTGTAAAAGAAAGATTTCTAGCTCCATTCGTCTTAGAGAATCCATATCTAGGAATGGGGCCTAGACACTTGCATTTTTTGAAAAGGCCCCACAGGAAATTCTGATATACAGTCAGTATTGAGAATGATTATAGTAGGCACCTGATATACTTCATGAATGAAACAGTATATACATGGTTGGTTGATTAAAGCAGAAAGTCATTAATAACAATATATGTCTTAAACATTTTATTTTAACTGAAAATGTATATACACCATTTTACAGGTCACTTGATGAATGAACAAGATTTTTTGTTGTTGAGCATTGGTTCTGTAATTGGAGTTCTGTGTGGGCTTTTCTTCCATAAACCATCCCAAAGTCATTATGTATAATTTTCAGTTTTAACTTATTTAAAGTAGAATAAGAACTTTTGGGGGGCACCAAAGTCGGTTGAACATCCGACTTCGGCTCAGGTCATGATCTCATGGCTTGTGAGTTCGAGCCCTGCATTGGGCTCTGTGCTGACAGCTCAGAGCCTGGAGACTGCTTTGGATTCTGTGTCTCTCTCCCAATCTGCTCCTCCCTTGCTCATGCTCTGTCTCAAGAATAAAGTGGGTGATGGGTCTTGAGGAGGGCACTTGGGATGAACACTGGGCGTTGTATGGAAACCAATTTGTCAATAAATTATATTTTAAAAAAATAAATAAAAATTTAAAAAAGGACTTCTTTTGCTTTTGAAGCAAAGTGTCAGGTCCTTCTAGATGATATATACATATCATCTGACACTTAGTTTATACACATGATGAATATATGGTTGGCCCTTGAACAACATGGGCGTTAAGGGTGTGGATCTCCCCATGATTGAATATCTGTATATATTCTACTCCCCCAAAACTTAACTCCCTGAAAACTTTACCTCCCCAAAACTTAACTACAAATAGTCTGTTGACCGGAAGGCTTACTGATAACATAAACAGTTGATTAATATGTAGTTTGTATGTTATATGTATTATATAATGTATATTTACAATAAAGTAAGCAGAAAAAAGAAAATGTTATTAAGAAAATCATAAGGAAGAGAAAACACATGTATAGTACTATGTATTTATCTAAAAAAATTCCAAGCATCACTGGATCCATGCAGTTCATACCCATGTTCAAGCGTCAACTGTATGTACACATATATATAGAGTATAGGTGAGTGTATATGCACACAATATATATGTGTATATGTGTGTGTATATATAAAATCTATCTACCTATCATCTATCTTAATTCTTATAGTTAATTGGCCCACACCTAATTAGGCTGGGAGTAGGAAAGTGTGAGAATTTAAGCTAGAGTTTCAAGTATTCAGTGAATCATTAATGTCAATCCATGTTTTACAAAGAGGATGGAAAGTTTTTGTTAATGTAGTGAGTTTGTTACATTAAACTTAGCTTTATTTGTAGGATCTCCCATTTGACCTTCATAACAGTCCTGTAAGGAAGGCAAGAAAAGTGTAAATATTTTTATTTTACTGATAAGACATCTGAAGCCAGAGAATTTAAGTGGTATCCTTAGGTCTCCAAGTTGGTAGGAGGCATAGCTAAGTTTAATGCTCTATTCTTCCATTATTAAATCTAGTATTTTTTCTGTTTTATCTTTCTAACTTATTAGAAAAGACAACATGATTAATTTCTTAGGAAACATAGAGATTTTGAGAAAATAGACTATTCTATTGACTCCCTTTCAAAATACATCCTAAATCTGATTACGTGTCTTCACTTCTACCACATCTTTTGCCTGGACTACTACTCAATAGCTTTCTAGGTATTTTCTCTGTTCTCACTCAGGCTCCACTTTCATAATAAGCAGTAGAATCCTTTTAAAATTTAAATCATATTATGCCATTCCTGCTCAAAACTCTCCAATGGCTTTTTATTTCTCTTAAAAATAAAAACAAAAATCTCATTAATGTCTTATAGAGACCTAAATGATCTGGCACTGACAAGATATCATTTTCTTTTTTTTTTTTTTAATGTTTTATTTATTTTTGAGACAGAGCATAAGCAGGAGAGAGGCAGAGAGAGAGCGAGCGAAACACAGAATCTGAAGCAGGCTCCAGGCTCTGAGCTGTCAGCACAGAGCCTGATGCAGGGCTTGAACTCATAAGCCGCGAGATCATGACCTGAGCCCAAGTCGGATGCTTAACCAACTAAGCCACCCAGGTGCCCCCAAGATATCATTTTCAACTCTACTTCATGTTACTTACTCTGCATCAGCTACATTGGTTTTCCTATTCTTTCTCCGACACGATTCCTACCTCAAGGCTTTTTCATTTGCTTTTCTTTTCCATGGAACACTTTCCTCCCTAATAATTATATTACATATTCCCTTTATTTTATTTAGTTCTAAGTTAACTAATTGTTAACTTCTCAGAGAGATCTTCATTGACTGCTGCTCACTCCCTCCCTGACCTCATCCTGATTACTTTTTCTTGATAACACAATTACCTGTCATTAAATTATATATTATTTGCTTGTTGTTTGCTTCTCCTATCATAATTTAACTACATGGGGGCAGGGCTTTATTATGTTCACAACTATATTACCAATTCATAGAACTGTGCCTGCCATATACAAGGTAATTAAATATTTGTTGAATGAATAAGTGAGAGCAGGAAAGGTAATAGAAAGGTGTATTAAGAGCAAACTAGGTATTATTTTGAACAGCTTCTTGGAAAAGGCTTTTATGGAAGACAAGGAAATTATTCAGTGAAAGAGTGACACCATTTTAGGAATACAGTATACAATTTTCAAAAAGACGTGGAAAAAGAAGATTGTAGAAATATTCAATTAAATTTCAGTTTTTATTGGAGTGCTTGGGTGGCTCAGTTGGTTAAGCGTCCAACTTTAGTTCAGGTCATTATTTCGTGGTTCATGAGTTCGAGTCCTGCATCGGGCTCTGTGGTGACAGATTTGGGTTCTGTGTCTCCCTCTCTCTCTGTCCTTCCTCCGCTCATGCTCTGTGTTTCTCTCTCTCTCTCTCAAAAATAAATAAACATTAAACAAAACTTTTAAAAAATTAAATAAATTTCAGTTTTTACTGAGAAAGATATAAGGGACATTTTATTCCTAAATCTTTTTAAGGGAACAATTCAGAAGTACTGGATTGACAGTGACAAACACATGGGATGATCTAGACCTAACAAAACAGACAAAAAGAAATATATCACTAGGCAAGATGGCATAATTCCTAAAGTTTTGAATAAACTCTTAAACTAGCCAACTCATAATTCATTACCATTTATAAGCTGTTTTTATAAATGGTCATAGTGTCAGAGCCAACATGTAGATAACTAGTGTAACTACTGCAAGGAAATGAGTTTGTAATCATGATCCTTATACCAGATATAACATAAGATGTTCCCAGATACATAGGTATAAAGTCAGAAACGTGTGGACTGTGGAGAATTAGGCTTTCCAGGACCCAGGAAAACTGAAGGAGGTCAAGTGCCTTGGTTTTCCTGATTATTATCTCTTCTTCAGGTTTCCCATTGTCTCCACATTATTCTAATTTCACATATCTTTACTTGGGAGGTTTTGTAACTGGGTTTGGTGCAAGTCCGTGATCACAGTTCTACATATTTGCAATTTTCATTTATTAAAATATTCCCTGAGATGTGCGGACCTGTCTCGTTCTGTGCTGTAACTAGTATTATAAAAGATAGTACAGTTGACATAGCAGGATAACTTATTATGGATAAAGCATCTGACAATGACTTCATGCTCCTGTCTCCAAAATGGACAGGTGAGGGTGGGCATCTTTAAGAATAGGAATGGAGGCAAACCAGAAGACTTAAGCTACCTTGTTAAGGTTGAGATGGTAACACATTTAAGAACCAAATGCATTAAAATT
Source organism: Panthera leo (assembly GCF_018350215.1). Taxonomy (NCBI): domain Eukaryota; kingdom Metazoa; phylum Chordata; class Mammalia; order Carnivora; family Felidae; genus Panthera; species Panthera leo. The sequence goes on from NC_056687.1 coordinate 66,443,944, forward strand.
AATTTTTTTAAGAATCAGCAACAAGGGGGGGCGCCTGGTTGGCTCAGTCGGTTAAGCATCCGACTTCAGCTCAGGTCAGGATCTCACGGTCTGTGAGTTCGAGCCCCGCGTCGGGCTCTGGGCTGATGGCTCAGAGCCTGGAGCCTGCTTCCGATTCTGTGTCTCCCTCTCTCTCTGCCCCTCCTCCGTTCATGCTCTGTCTCTCTCTGTCTCAAAAATAAAATAAACATTAAAAAAAAAATTAAAAAAATGTTTAAAAAAAAAAGAATCAGCAACAAGGGTACGTGGGTGGCTCAGTTTGTTGAACGTCAGGTTCTTGGTTTCGGCTCAGGTCATGATCTTGTGGTTTCACAGGTTCAAGCCCTATGTTGCACTCTGTGCTGGCAGCATGGAGCCTGCTTGGGATTTTCTCCCTCTCCATCTCCCTCTTTCTCTGCCCCTCCCCTAGTTGTGCTGTCTCTGTCTCTTTCAAAAAATAAATAAACTTAAAAAAAAAAAAGAATCAGAAACAAAAGCCAGGTTATTCTGTTACTCTAGGCTCTCTACTTTGTTTATCCTAAGAGCATAAGGGTGCGGGTACAGGCTCATGTAAGGGATTATAGACTTGTAGGAAATATGTTTATAAACTTTTAAGTTACCATAGAGAGCAATCACATTTTCTTACAAAAAGTCTTTTGGTGCTAGTATATTGTCAGCAAATTGGATTTTTATCTCATTTAGTATGGCAGTTCTTATCTTAAAAACAAATAGTGCTCTTACTCAATAGTGAAAAACAACTTTTCCTCTAGCTACCACAGTCAGACAAGAAAAAGAAATGAAAGGCATCCAAATTGGTAAGGAAGAAGTAAAACTGTCACTATTGCAGATGACATTATACTATATATAGAAAACTTGAAAGACTCCACCACAAAAACTACTAGAACTGATAAGTGAATTCAGTAAAGTTGCAGGACACAAAATTAATATACAGAAATCTATTGTGTTCATATACACTGATAATGAAGTAGCAGAAAGAGAAATTAACAATCCTATTTACAATTACATTAAGAGTAAAATACCTGGGAATAAACAACTAGGAATTGAAAGATCTATACTCCAAAAACTAGAAAACACTAATGAAAGAAATTGAAGATGACACAGACAAATGGAAAGATATTCCATGCTCATGGATTGGAAGAACAAATATTGTTAAAGTGCCCATAATACTCAAAGTAATCTATAGATCATTAGATTAGCAATCCCTATGAAAATATCAACAGCATTTTTCACAAAACTAGAGCAAATAATACTAAAGCTTATATGGAACCACAAAAGACCCTAAACAGCAAAACCTATCTTGAGACAGAAAAACAAAACTAGAGTTATTGCAATCCCAATTTCAAGATATATTACAAAACTCCATTAATCAAAACAGTATAACTGGCACAAAAATAGACACAGAGATGAGACAGAATAGAAAACCCAGAAATAAACCCACATATACATGGTCAATTAATCTGTGAGAGAGTAGGCAAGAACATACAAAGACAGTATCTTCAAGAAATGGTGCTGAGAAAACTGGGCATCTACATGCAAAAGAATGAAACTGGACTACTTTCTAATACCATACACAAAAGCAAGGGAAACAAAAGCAAAATTAGACTAGTGGGACTATACCAAAATAAAAAGCTTTTGCACAGTGAAGGAAACTATAAATAAAATGACAAGACAACCTACTGAATGGGACAAAATATTTGCAACTCATATATCTGATAAGGGTTAATTTCCAAAACATAAAAAGGACTTCTACAACTCAACACCAAAGAACCAAATAAACTGATTGAAAATGCGCAGAGGACCTGAATGACATTTTTCCAAAAAAGACATACAAATGGCCAACAGACACACGAAAAGATGTTCAGCATCACTAATCATCAGGGAAATGCAAATCAGAACCACAATGTGATACCACTTTACACTTGTCAGAATGGCAAGAATCAAAAAGACAAGAAATAACAAGTGTTGGCAAAGATGTGGAGAACAAGGAACCCTTGTGTGCTGGGTTGATGGGAATGTAAATTGGTGAAGCTGCTGTGGAAAATAGTATGGAGGTTCCTCAAAAAAATTGAAAATAGAAATACCGTATGATCTAGTGATTTAACCACTGGATATTTATGTAGAGAAAACAAAAAGACTATTTTGAAAAGATATATGCACTGCTATGTTTTTTGCATTATTTATACTAGCCAAATTATGGAAGGAACCTAGGTGTTCATCAGTAGATGAAGATGTGGCATACACACACACACACACACACACATATATATGTATATATACAAAATAAAATATTACTCAGCCATAAAAAAATGGGATCTTGCCATTTGCAACAACATGGATGGACCTAGAAGTTATAATGCTAGGTGAAGTAAACCAGGCAGAGAAAGACAGATGCTATATGATTTTACTTATGTATGGAATTTAAGAAATAAACTAAGAAAAAGACAAAAGAAAAACAGACTTTAAAATACAGAGAACAAACTGGAAGTTGCCAGAAGGGAGGTTGGTAAGGGGATGGGTGAAATAGAGGGGATTAAGAATACATTTACTGTGAATGTATGAGAAAACTGGGCATCTACATGCAGTGTAGAGCACTGAATAATGTATGGAATTGTTGAATCATATTGTACACCTGAAACGAACATAATACTGTTAATTATACTTCAGTTAAAAAAAAATATATATTTAAAAAAATAGTGCTGTCATACTTTGTGTATATTTCAATATCGAACTAATTTAAAAACTTACATAATTTCCAAGTTTGTTTATCTGTAGGATTATCACCAATGATTAAATCAAATTCCTATTTCTTGAAGTTTAGCGCATTTCTGTAGACCCCCTTCTGCCTTCACCTGAAGATTGCCTACAAAAAAATCATAGGATTAATTAAGTTCCGTAGTTTACTTTCAATAATAGAATGATTGTATTGCTTTCCCATATTATAGTTCTAGAAATAATTTACATATTAATTTGACAGCAATAACTTTGTATTCATTAGAAGTTTCAAATAGAAGCCCTGTTTTAAGTTTTAAATTGAGTTTTTGTTGTATTAGAGAAAACTGAATTTTTTGTTTCTACTTGTCAAAATAATGATCTTTATAAAAGAATTTGGTTATAGCTGCTGTGCTCTTCTTTTTAATTTAAAAAAAGATAAATTTAAACATCTTTTTAATATTTAAAAGGCTAATCTCTTAATGTGTATAATACACTGGGAGATCATTCCTAACTTTCTAAGTAATGCTAAAATTTATTGATAAGGAGTGTTAGAAAATCAATGATTAAATTTGATAAAGCTAAAAATAGAAAGCATATTTAAAGGATTTGGGGAAAGTAGTTGTAAAGAATAGACTGCAAGACCTCCAGAAAATACATAAAGGCCCATGATATCTTTATAGAGGTTTGGTTAAATGGAATATTCATAGTTACTGAAGGAATATAAGAAGATATTTTAACAAGTTTATTGCTCAAATAATATTTATTGTACCATGTAAAATGATTAGTACATAAACCAGTCTCACCTAACTAACTATAATAAGAGTGAAATGATATCTTTTGGTTGATTAATCAACAAAATCAGTTAATGATATTTTCTGGGCCTATGTAAGATATAAGAAAGAAGAGTATGATTTTAGTTCTAGGAGGCCTAAAATTACCAGTTGATAATATATAGAATTATTTTGAATATAGTTATATATAATCAATATAATGAATTTGAATACAAATATAATTAATGTTTTAATTCTAGGTATCTTATAATTGGATTACATGTATCCAGTAAGTATTTCTTGGGTTGAAAATAGCATAAAAACATCATCATATTAGAATATGTACATTTCATTATAAATAAAATTGACCATTATGTAATGGTGGTTTTAGATGTAGATTTGGTACCTGGATTCAAAAGGTAAGGATTTGTAGCTAGAGAACACTGTTACTTTTTAAAATTTTTTCTGTTTTGCCAACCATTTGTACATTTCAGTAACATTAAAAACTGTACACAATAAATGTACACAATAAAAATGTGTTGTGTACATGTACACAATAAAATTAGACTGTCAAGAAATTAATTGGATTGCTTAATGTTTAGTCTAATTTATTTATTATAAATTGACTAAACACCTGTCTATAAATCTGCAAACCAAAAAAGTTTGAAAATCATTAGTAGTATAATCAATTGAGCAGTTAGATTGAATCTGAGGGAAATGCTTACAGTTTGTAAACATCTGAGAAGATGAGAAATGTAAACCTAAAAAAGAAGACATAGGAGAAGTAAGCAGAATAAGAGGAAAGCTCAAGAGTAGAGGTAAATAATCTGATGCTTTCTTTACAAAGAATATTAAGAAAGAAATTCAAGAAAGTCTCAGCATTGCAAAGATGTCAAGGATGATGAAAACAAAGCAAAGAAATTAAAAACAAACCAGAACTGAGAGAGCCTATTTATACCAGGAGGAACTTGATTAGGGTAAAATATTTTCAGTAAGATCATGGATAAAATTAAGGTCACAGTATAATAGGGAATAGAGTTGATAGAATCAGTACTATAAGAGTAGGTGGATAAGGAGAAAAGTGGTAGGAAAGTAGCAGTGATGGTAGATACTGATATCATTTTAGTATATTGTAGTGGAGACAATGAAGTTGAGCCATAGAAAAGAAGTTGAGGCTACCAGAAAGGGAAAGGTTGAATGGGGAATAGAGGAAAGATTTTCCCTTTAAAGTAGTAAGGGTCTCTGATCTGGAAATTTTTTCTTTAATTGAGGAGTAAATTTTTTCTTTACTTGATTCATATTTAATTTGAATTCTCAGCAAACTGCTTTAATCTCCTCTCAGGTAAATAAAAATATGAGATTCTACTAGAATATTGCATTAGTTTCCAATTTCTGATGCAACAAATTATCAAAGACTTAGCAGCTTAAAGCAATACAAATTTATTAGCTTATAGTTCTGGAGGTCAGAAGTCTGAAATGGCTGTCACTGAGCTAAAATCAAGGTGTTGGTAACATTGCATCCCTTTCTGGAGGTTCTTGGAGAGTGTTTTTCTTCCTTTCTGGCTTTGATAGGCTGGTTGCAATTCCTTCTGTCTTCTTCCCAACATTGGCTAATTGAATCTTTCTCACATTGCGTCACTATGACACTAACTTTCCTGCTTCCCTCTTCCACATTTAAAGACCTTTATGATTACATTGGGCCCACTAGGATAATCCAGGTTTATTCCCCCTTTTCAAGCTCTACTGATTAGCAATGTTCATTGCATCGGCAACCTTGATTCCTCCTTGCTGTAAAATCTACATATTCACAGATCCTTTAGGGAGCCACTATTCTGCCTGCCATAAAGATGTTCATTACCTTCACCTATCTGTTTTACTTTTAGTTACTTTATGGAAAATAAAAAGAACAGAGAGAATAATATAATAAACTCCTACTTTCAATATTTATCAATTTTGCAAATCTTAATCTCTCATTTCATTGTTTTAACGCAAATCTCAGACATTATACCATTTCATCTGTAAAAACTTTTGAGATAAGAACTTTCCCCCTTCTCCTTTTCAAAAATATAAACTTTCCCCCTTCTTCTCTTAAAAAAATCTCTAGCACCATTATCACTTCTAAAAACATTAACAATTTCTTTATACACTCTAATATGCAGTTAATGTTTACATTTCTTCAATTGTTCCATAATTTATTTTTGTAATTGATTTGTTTGGATTGGGAACCAAACAAGGTTCACACTGCATTTTCATCTGGCTTTAAGTTATCTTTAATTCAAATTGTGTAAAGTCACAGAGTTTTGTTTTGTTTTGTTTTAAAGATCAGGTATCCTATGCTTTTGTGTATGTTGCTGAAAACAAAGCCTGTTTCCTTTCTGAACTGTTAGACTATATGTGAGGAAGTGTGTGGGTTGTTCAGAGTACCACAAGTTGAAAAATAGACTTTAGATTTTTAAAATTTGTTTTCTAGAGATGGGCATATCTTTTAAAGAATTGGAGAAAGAATATTGTTAAATTAGCCTAACTAAGCTACTCCTACTTCATGATGCCATTGTGGGGGTAGATTTTCCTTAGAATATCAGAAAATAGGAAAATATAAAAGACATAGGAGATGTGAATATTAGGGGTGCCTGGGTGGCTCAGTCAGTTAAGTGTCCAATTCTTGGTTTCGGATCAGGTCATGATGTCACAGTTTTATGGGTTCAAGCCCCCCGTTGGGCTCTGTGTGGCAGCACAGAGCTTGCTTGGTATCTTCTCTCTCTCTCTCTCTTTCTCTCCCCCTCCCCAACTTGCACTGTCTGTCTCTCTTAAAATAAATAAATTTAAAAAAAGAAAATGTGAAAATTAATAAGACTGGAGTTGATTCTTTTGGTTGTACTGAATGGTATTAACTTTTATCTATTACATAAGTTATTGGAGGTATTAGGATGGGATCCAGTTTTCACATATCTGTTCTTTTAACTGAATATTTAAAGTAGATTAGTTAACTCTATTTTTTCTCTTACTTAGATTTCTTCTAGGTTATAGGATATCCAAGGCCTAGGTTAATAGGCTAAATATACCTGAAGAACTGGTTTGGAGGGCAATAAGGAGAGGATCAGAATACTGATGAGGAACATACTTTGATTTATTGAGAGTTCCATTTATAAATAATCTGAACATTTTTATTGATTACTTATATAATTCAGAAGGTTCCTTACTCTGATTCTCTTCCATCCTTAGATAGTTTATTGGATCTTTCTTTGCTTTTTCTAGTTCTATCTTAACCAATATTTCTTTGCTATTTGAGATAATATACAATACTTTTGTGTTTTGATAGTTATTCAGCATAGATATTAGGTGAATTAATTTACTTATGTATATTACTATGTACTTATTATTTTTTGAAGGCCTATTTTATATATAACTCTATACTAGGCACTTTGTAATTGGGCCATCAGTTTTTGAATTTACAATGCCAGCACACACTAAATGAACCATTTATATTTTTATGTGATTAATGATTTGCATAAAATGTATTTAATTCATTTTTTGTAACTTTTATGAAAGTTCTTTGCTCCTTTTCCCTTTCCTTCCTCTTTGCCTTGTGTTTCTATTTTTTAAAAATCATTTTGTAGTATATTTGCTGTCTTTGTCCTTTGTTTATCTTAATTTCTCTTTATATTCTCTTGGCTAAAAGCTCTTTTATTCTAAAATGAAAGAACCTGGAAGACATTTAAAACATATTTCTTTTGCCACATTTTATTCTCCTAACAAGTCTAATACTCTTATTGGTACTATTAATATATCAAAATAGTTCTTTAAGTCACCATTTCTCTTTTCTTACCAACTTTTCTTTAAAAGGATTGAAAAGTGTTTAATCTTGATCTGTTCGGTATAATCTTCAATGAATTACCTTCAAATCATGCTTTCTTATTCTTTGATAACTAATTTAATTTCTGCCTTCAAACAAAGCAGGATTATACAGTTACCATAAAAAATTTATTTAATTTTAACACTTTCATAATGCCCATATATTTTATTCTGAAGAGAGCTATAAGATTAAAAACTTGGAGCAAAAGATAAATGTTGAGAGGATACAGTCTAAGAGTTGAACACTTGAGAGTTGATAGCTGAAAGCAAAGTGGGGAAGAACAAGGAAGGAAGAATTTGAGGTATAATTTATGCATAATAAAATTCACAGGTTTTAAATACTCAGTTTAATGAGTTTTGAAAGTTATGTATATCCATGTAGCCATCAAAATATGATATAGAATACCTTAAATTTTCTTAAAATTTCTTTCTGCTCCTTTCAATTTCTTCCTTCTACCCCTTTCCTGAAGCAATGAATTCCTGGCTTTTATCATAAGTTAGTTTTGTCTGTTCTTGGACTTCATATAAATAGAATCTTACAGTATGTATTGTGTGTGTGTCTTCTTTTATGCAATATAATGTTTTTGAGATTTTTCTGTGTTGAATGTATCAGTAATTTTTCCCTTTTTTATTACTGTATAATAGTCCATCAAATATTTTTATTGAAAAATTACACTTCCATTAATAATATAGACATGCTCATCACAGAAAATGCAACAGGGTAGAGAGAAAAACATTCTCAAATTATCCATACATCAAATACTCAGATACAAATGGTAATTAGTGATTTTTTGGGTGCATTTATTTCAGTATTTTTTATGTTTAGTTTTTGTTATGTGCAAATAAATGACCACTCAAATAAGAACAGAGGCTATTTGTTTAGAGATTGCTATAGCGAGGGAATCAGCCAGCATTGCTTGCATTTGACAGAGACTCAAAAGCAAGTAAGGGAGTGGGGAAAGCTTTATAGTGAAAAAAAAAGGGGAAGTTTCAGATATGCTTTGAAAGGAGGTTGTTGGTATGGGATGCTGAGGCAGGCTAACTATAAGTGGGGCATCCTATATGATGAGTGTGGAAGTCACATTTGGCTTTCTCTTATTCGACCTGAGTTTGAAGTGTTGTGGGGGTAGGAGTCTGCAAAAATTAGGGAACCTGGCAGTCATTGACCAAATCCTAAAGTTCTGGGCTGATTACTGTAGAGGTTGTGATTTGGCTTCCTGGAATGGTTGCTGCAGGGATTGTGGTTTTGTTTCCTGGGCTGGTTGCTGCAGAGTTTCTTGGCCAGAATTCTGTTGTACCTGGTCTGGCCATTGTATACTGTATGTTTGGTATCCCAGTTATATAATGGATATTATGCTATATTATGTTATAGATCTTATATAGAATTTTGCATTCTAGTTTTTTTGGGTTAACATTAGAACATAAACATTTTTTATGTTATGAATTTTTTCTTTACGTTTAATGGCTTTATAACATTCATCCAGTGGATGCACTCTTTCTTTATTATTGGAAATTCAGGTTGTTTCAGTTTTATCCATTTTAAAACTAATGATGTAATGAACGTGTGAGCATTAAGCCTTTAGTATATATAGTACTGTTTCTCCAGACTAGATTTCTAAAGGTAAAATAGTTGGGTTATACACTTGCATATATCTTGCTGAATTACTTTCTGAAAGGATTCACTAATTTCAACTCACTTTTGTAATGTATAACTGTCAGTTTAATGATACTGTCACAAGCTTTGGGTGTTTAAAAACATTTTTCTTAATTCAGTAGGTAAAAATAGAAATTATAGTTATTTTAATTTGTACTTTTTGGTTATTAGTGATCTTTATTATTTTCCTATACATTTGTTAACCAGTTGAGTTTCTTCTTACATGAATTTTTTTTCATATCCTTTACTCTTGTCTCTTGGTTCTTACTAATTTTCTATTAGTCTGTATAAAAGTTTTATATATTAAATATATCAACCTTTTATCTGTTACATTTTTGTAAAAAATCCCTAGCTCATTTTTTTGCTTGTTTATTATATATATGAACACACACACACACACACACACACACACACACACACACACACACACTTTTTGGTATAGTTTAATCTATTGCCCCTTCCTTTTTATCTCCTAAGCAAAGAAATGCCTCTAAAATTCAGAGTTTTGATTAAATAATCATTTCTATTTTTTTATTTTTTAGTGTTTTGATCTTTTATATTTTAATTTTTTTATCCAGTTGGAACTTGTTTTGATGTATAGTATGACTCTAAAATGATTTTTTCCTTCAAATAACCAATCAGTTTTATCACAGTGTTTATGAACTGATTCTTCCATTTTCTACTAGTTATGATACTGCTTTGTTGTATATTAACTTTTGATGGGTACTAGGATTTGTATCTGGGATAACAGTGTTCTTCCATTTTTGTGCCTGTTCTTATGCCAACACCATACCAACTTAATTTTTAGGCTAAAGACTGGCCAAAATAATGTGTAGAATGGGTTTTGGAACATTTGAAAGGAAATGCAGTATTTGTGCCCACCAACCAGACTGCATTTCTGTAGTTAAACAAAGTTGGGTTTATTACAAAAGGGGAGATATTGTGTATGATAGGGAACCATGAAATACCTCAGTATGAGGGTGTTAGGAAGGGCTTGTTATAGAATTTGGTTGTGTGTTAGGTGCTTTTAGAAAAGTTCTAATAAGCATGAATTGAATGTTGTCAGAAGGTGGGGAATAGTTCTATTATTTGAATCCTAAGAATTTTTATGTAGGAGGCGAGGAATGACATGGGTGGGGCTAAAGCTCTAATTGATTAAAGAAATAGCAGTTGCTTATGTTGGCTGGATGTGGTTTGCATAGTGTTCTTACATTTATCAGTACCCAGGTGTGATTCTGCAGTAGTTTTGTTTTTGTCTTGCTTCATCACAGTCATAAGGTGGCCTTGTTTGATTTTGGTTTTCTATGAATTTGTTCATGTTCAACAGGAGAACATCATGGCTTAGCTGTTAATGCCAGGCAAACTCCAGCTGACAGCTGTTAGAGGCTGCTTTTTTTTCCCTCTCTTTTAGCAATTTCTTTTAAAGTAGCTTTTGTAGCTAAAATTGCTACAATATCTTGCTAGATAGGCCTGGTTCAATACCTAGATAAGAGCATTTTTTAAATTGATTAACAGCCAACAATCTCGTATTGGTTGATTTGAAATTGGTACACAGTTGTTGAACAACAACTACTCTTCAGTATAATTATATACTTGAAATAGTGTACTTGAAAACAACTATCCTAAATAAATATAACAATTGCTTGTGCTCTTTTCATTTTTACTGTTTCTCCACTTATCTCATTTTCTTTTCGTCTCCATTTTGAGAAAATAATGCAAATTTCATTTCCTGCTTATAATATTCCCTAGTAGGCACCCATTTTTACCTCTAGCGGATAGATTTGAAGTAACTCTTGTTTTTCTGAAAGGTCAACCCAGAAAATCAATTTAGTATTTTTATTTCATTTTATTTTTTTTAACTTAGTATTTTTATATGGCTAGGTGAATATACAAAATTCTATTTACTGTGGAAATAAAACTGATTTTCAAAAATCCTATTGTAAGCTCTGTTGTGTATGTATTAGCGTGAATGAGGTAAGCTGCCTCTGTAATACTTTGATTTTTCACCTGCGCTTTGTGACATCAACTTAATCCAGTTTTTTTAACCAAGTTACAGAAGAGGAATTATTATCTAGCCTGCATCACTGCAAATATTTTACAACTCTGGAGTGGTCTCACTTCCATTTTTCTAACCCTTCCTTTTTTAGTGACTCCTATACTGGCATAAAAGAAAAATTGTATGATAAAAGAAAATTATGTGAGGTAAAATAACATCATTTGCTAATGTCTTTGGCAAATGTATATTTTGAGGAGAGCATTGTATTTGATAATAGGATGGCCAGGTTGTTGAATGAATCATAGAAAGTTAATTTACTGAGTCTGGTGGAGATTCAGGCAAAGAAGTACATAGGGCATAGTCACAAATGATAATTTGTCTAAAGATTGTATTTGTTTGATTTAGTGTGATCAAATATAGGCAGAGATTAAGATTCAAGATGAAAGTTACAGAATTTGGGAGAATAGAGGCAAGAGTGATACAGGAGGAACTCTGTTTCCGGACAAGAATCCAAATGCTCATGATGATCTTGAAGAACCAGGAATAAAGATCATTGGGAGAGCAGCTACAATGCTAATTTAATACCAAGTCTATTGGCCAAGATTTTCTTAATCCCCTTAATCCAGTGAAAGGATTACTTTTAAAGGAATGGGTGGTAGTTTTCTGAAATCACCAAACGGCTTTCTTCTTGTAACTTCACACTACAGAAAAATTTTGACTTTTTTTTCTGTCCCTTTTATCCTCCCTGCCCAGTTAGTTCTTTTTTTTTTTCAATATATGAAGTTTATTGTCATATTGGTTTCCATACAACACCCAGTGCTCATCCCAAAAGGTGCCCTCCTCAATACCCATCACCCACCCTCCCCTCCCTCCCACCCCCCATCAACCCTCAGTTTGTTCTCAGTTTTTAAGAGTCTCTTATGCTTTGGCTCTCTCCCACTCTAACCTCTTTTTTTTTTTTTCCTTCCCCTCCCCCATGGGTTTCTGTTAAGTTTCTCAGGATCCACATAAGAGTGAAAATATATGGTATCTGTCTTTCTCTGTATTCTGCCCAGTTAGTTCTAATGCGCTGTTGTTCTTTTCTTCATGATTTTTTTTTAACCAGATTTTCATCTATCTTTGTTCAGTCTTTGTTTTTGTTATCCCAGTTATTTTTGCCAAATCATATTCTGCCTCTGTTCCCAAATGAAGGATAATTTTTGGTACCAAATTGTACTGAAGCATTTAAAAAATTTTTTCAATATCTTTTAAATGTCTCTTAAGATTTCTTCATTGACCCATGTACTATTTAGAAGAGTATTGTTTAATTTCCAAGTGTTTTGGAGTTTTTCAGCTTTCTCTTACTGATTTCTAGTTTAATTCCATTGTAGTTTTATGGCATACTTTGTATGATTCCAATCCTTTTAAATTTGTTAATAAGTGTCCAGAATGTGGTTTATCTTGGTGAATTTTCTATATGAGCTTGAAGGAATATCTATTATGCTGTTGTTGGATGAAGTATTCTATAAATGTCAATTAGATCTAGTTGATTGATTGTATTGTTCATTTCAACTATGTCCTTACTGATTTTTGGCCTGCTAGATTACTAAGAGGGGGTGTAAAAGTTTCCAACTATAATAGTGTATTCTTATATTTCTTGTTGCAGTTCTATCAGTTTTTGCCTTATGTTTTGATGCTGTATTTAGTTACATGCATATACATTAAGGATTGTTTTGTCTTTTTTGAAGAATTAACCCCTTCACACTATGTAAATCCCCTTTTTATCTTTGATAATTTTCCTTGTTCTGAAGTCTGCTTTGCCTGAAATTAAAATACTCCTACTTTCTTTTGATTAGTGTTAGCTGGTATCTTTCTCCATCCCTTTACTTTTAATTAATCTATGTCTTTATAGTTAAAGTGGGTTTCTTGTGGAAAACATAAGGTTGAGGTCTTGTTTTTTAATCCACTTTGACAATCTCTAACTTTTAATTGGTGCATTTAGTCCTTTGATGTTTAATATATGGTTATTTATATGGTTGGATTAATATCTACCATATTTGTTACCATTTTCTACTTGTTGCACATATTCTTTGTTTCTTTTTTTTTAATTCTACCAAAGATTTATTTTTTTGTTGTGATTTTATTTATTTAAAATTTTATTTATATCCAAGTTAGTTAACATATAATGTAATAATGGTTTCAGGAGTAGAATATAGTGATTCATCACTTATATATAACTTAACCTAGTGCTCATCCCAACAAGTGCCCTTCTTAATGCCCATCACCCATTTAGCCCATCTCCCCACCCAACACCCCTCCCATAACCCTCAGTCTTTTCTCTGTATTTAAGAGTCTCTTATGGTTTGCCTCCCTTTGTTTTTGTCTTATTTTTTCCTTCCCTTCCCCTATGTTCATCTGTTGTGTTTCTTAAATTCCACATGTGAGTGAAATCATACATCTGTCTTTCTCTGACCAACTTATTTCGCTTAGCAAAAATACACTTTAGTTCCATCCACGTTGTTGCAAATGGCAAAATTTCATTCTTTTTGATTGCTGAGTAATATTCCATTGTGTGTATATATTTATATAAATAAATATATATATTTATAGACACACACACACTACCTCTTCTTTATCCATTCATCAGTTTGATGGACATTTGGGCTCTTTGCATAGATTGGCTATTGTTGAATACGCTGCTATAAACGTTGGGGTACATGTGCCCCTTTGAATCAGCATTTTTGTATCCTTTGGATAAATACCTAGTAGTGCAATTGCTGGGTCATAGAGGAACTCTGTTTTTAATTTTGTGAGGAATCTCCATACTATTTATCAGAGTGGCTGCACCAGTTTGCATTCCCACTAACAGTGCAAAACTGTTCCCCTTCTCTGCATCCTCACCAACTTCTGTTGTTCCTGAGTTAATTTTAGCCATTCTGACAGGTGTGAGATGATATCTCGTGGTTTCGATTTGTATTTCCCTGATGATGAGTGATGTTGAGCATCTTTTCATGTGTCTGTTAGCCTTCTGGATGTCTTCTCTGGAAAAGCGTCTATTCATGTCCTCTGCCCATTTTTTAACTGTATTATTTGTTTTTTGGGTGTTGAGTTTAGTAAGTTCTTTATAGATTTTGCATACTAACCTTTTATCAGATATGTCATTTGCAAACATCTTCTCCCATTTTGAATGTTGATTGTTTTGTTTTGTTGATTGTTTCCTTTGCTGTGCAGAACCTTTTTATCTTCATGAGGTCCCAATAGTTCATTTTTGCTTTTGTTTCCCTTGCCTCTGGAGACATGTCTAGTAAGAAGTTGCTGCAGCTGAGGTCAAAGAGGTTGCTGACTGTTTTCTCCTCTAGAATTTTGATAATTTCCTGTCTTACAGTTAGGTCTTTTATCTGTTTTCAGCTTGTTTTTGTGTGTGATGTAAGAAAGTAGTCCAGGTTCATTCTTCTGCATGTCATTGTCCAGTTTTCCCAGCACCTTTTGCTGAAGAGACTGTCTTTTTTCCATTGGATACTCTTTCCTGCTTTGTCAAAGATGAGTTGGCCATACATTTGTGGGTTCATTTCTAGGTTCTATATTCTGTTCCATTGACCCATGTGTCTGTGTTTGTGCCAGTACCATACTGTGTTGATGATTACAGCTTAGTAATATAGTTTGAAGTCTGGAATTGTGATGCCTCCAACTTTGGTTTCCTTTTTCAATGTTACTTTGGCTATTCAGGGTTTTTTTTTTCTGGTTCCATACAAATTTTAGAATTGTTTGTTCTAGCTCTGTGAAGAATGCTTTGTTTCTTTCATTTTTCCATTCTCTCTCTCTCTCTCTCTTTTTTTTTTTTTTTTTTTTTGGCTTTTCGGGTTTTACTGAACATTTTATATGATTGAATTTTCTCTCCCTTCTTATCTGGCAGTTATATTTCTTTTAAACCTTATTGATCTTGTGCCCTTGGAATGTGACTTTCACAAGTACTTCTCAGTTTGTTTGTTTTTTCCCTTAAGTGAGACAACAAGGCCAGAGCTGGTATTTCCCTTCCCCATCTTGAGAGTTGAGGGATTGGAGTTGAGTATTTCCCTTCTCCCAGTTGATTAGGCTCTGATAAAATTGTTTCTTTCAAAGGAAGAACTTGTTAAAAACAACAGAATGGTCTGGGCATATTTCAAAATAGTTACTCTTTCCTTCTTTCTGCCAGAAGCAGGAGGGGATTTTCTTGTCTTCACTGTGAGGACCTGGTAGAGCTTCTGGAGGTAAAACTCAAAAAGGTGTGAGGCCTACCTGGGTCCATTGACGTTTTTAACTCTCAAACTTGTCCACAGGAAGCCTCCAGCTTTGTCAACAACAGTTGAGATGTTCCTTCTCTGGTACTAGTCCATATATTCCTTCTCTGGTACTGGTCTATTAGCATAAGTTTTGCTATTGGGCTTCTGTTACAGTACATTGTGGTTCTCTGTATCTGCCTGTCTTTTCTCTCCAGTTTTGGGGGCAATGGTCTACCCTGTGCTCTCAGTTCTCTGATATATCTAAGAAAAATTATTGATTTTTGTTTCTTCAGCTTTTTTCTTGTGTAGGTGGGACTTACAAGTTCTAATTTCCTATATGCCAGGCTAGAAACTAGAACTTCAGTATCTTTTTTTTAAAAAACAAATAAACTTAAAATCTTGACATCTATAGTGAAATTAATTGAAATAATTAGAAAAAGGTTTTAGCATGATAATAGTACATGTTGTGGTACCTGGGTGGCTCACTCGGTCCAACTCTTGATTTTGGCTGAGGTCATAATCTCACAGCCCTGTGTGGAACATCGCAATGGCAGTACAGAGCCTGCTTGGGATTCTTTCTCTCATTCTCTCTTTGCCCCTCCTCAGCTTGTGCACATGAGTGTGTGGGTGCGCTATCTCTCTCTCAAAATAAATAAATAAGTACTCAAAATAATAGTAAATAATTGTTAATGATCTACAACTTAATGGGTTATTTTCATATTTTAAATCTGATTTTGAAGTTCATTAGTTAAGGGTATAAATTTAATTTTTTCAATCACATTGAGGTTTACTGTGAGTTATTTTAAATTCAAGAAGTGTTTAGTGAGTATCTAAATGTACCTAGAATTCTTTTTCTTTTAAACTTCTATTTTGTTTTTTTAGGGGTGCCTGGGTGGCTCAGTTGGCTAAGTGTCTGACTCTTGATTTTGGCTCAAGTCATGATCTCATGATCATGAGATCGAGCCCCATATTGGGCTCTGCACTGAGCATGGAGTCTGCTTAAGATTCTCTCCCTCCTTCTCCCTTTGCCCCTCCTCCATTTGCATACATGCTTTTTCTCTCTCTCTCTCTTAAAAAATAAAGAAAATTAAAAATTAACAAAACACATAACTTCTATTTTATCGTTCTACTTTGCAAGTAATATGTATTCTTATGAAAAACTAGAAAATACAAATAAGCAAAAAGAAAAACAAATTTTTACCCGGACATTACCACTATTAATGTTTTGGAGTATTTTTTTGGAGACATTTTTTTGTGTTTATGATTACATGCAAAGTTTTTATATCAAAATGAGATCTATACATTCTTTGAAACTTTTTCCTACTTAATGTGTTATGAACATTTTCCTTGTCTGGTTATTTAGTTTTTTTTCATATGGTTGAGTGGTTACCTAGAATTCTGTTGTATTTATGGATTCTAGCTTATTTAAATAAATCCCCAGTTATTTCTATTTTTTTACTTTAATGAAATACTTTAATAAATACCTTTGTTTATTTTTATATACTTACAATTTTTCCTAGGAGAACAAGTACATAGCTAACGGGTATGTACTAAAAAAATAGGCATTTTTTTAAGGTTTTTGATATGTATAATCAAATTGTCCCACTGAAAAGTTGTACACATTTGTATTTTTATTAGAATTTTATATTTATTTTGTCAAGTATACCTCAGTAAATATGGAGTAGGGGAGAAGAAGCTTACTTGTCTCCTAAGCCCTGGAAATTGCCATTATTTAAAAAATTTGACTATATAATTGGCAAGAGATGGTAACTCAAGATTTTTTTGTTTCATTGTTTAGTGAAATTTGCATGTAACAAACTTACTGCTCATGTGTATTTCTTCTGTAGTGAATTAGATGTTGTCTTTTTAGTATTTCATTCTAGACTATTTGGCTTTTTCTTACTGTTTATAAAACATGTTATATAGTAAAGATATTAACACTTATCTACTGGGTTATGTATAAAAAGCTGCTGTAGCCCTTTATTGTGTCAAAAGGCTTTAACGCTCCCTCATTCCTATATGAATATGGGCCAAAAACAGTTTGAATATTTTATTAGTTTTGTTTTCATATGTTTTTTGTAGAAATGCATTTTAATCCATTTTGAATTTTATTGTCATATGGTGTGAGGTAGGGATCTAATTTTGTCAAATGATCCAGCCACATTTTTCAGTCCCAGTTATAGAATGACCCTTTTTTTCTCAGTGATTTGATTACTGCTTTTAATCATATATTCAATTATTTTATTTACTTGACCTATTTTTCAGCATTTTATTTCATTATATTAATCTGTGCCTTCCTATATGAATACTACATTTACAATTATGATCATTTTATATTTCAAAATTTTATAGTTCTCCCACTGTTTGTATATCCCTTTTTAAAAAATTCTTGGTTAGTTTTAAGTTTATATTTCCAAATGGACTTTAGTTTTCTTTTTCTGAAGTTTCATAAAAAATCCAGTTAGGATTCTGATTATTCTATGTTACATCCCTACTCAGCCTCCTGACCCCCCACCCCAGCTTTTTTTTTTTTTCAAATTTTTATTTAAATTCCAGTTAGTTAACATACAATAAACTTAACTAAATTCAGGATAGGATATTACTTTCAGGTGTAGAATTTAGTGATTCATCACTTACAGGCAATACACAGTGCTCATTACAACAAATGCCCTCCTTAATACCCATCACCTATTTAATCCATCCCACCACCCTCCTCCTCTCCAATAACCTTAGGTTTGTTTTCTATAGTTAAGAATCTGTTTCCTGGTTTGCTTCTCTTCCCTGCCTCCCACCCCCACATGTTCATCTGTTTTGTTTCTTAAATGCCACATATGAATGAAATCATAGGGTATTTGTCTTTCTCTGACTGACTTATTTCACTTAGTGTAATACTCTCTAGCTCCATCCACATCATTGCAAATGGCAAGATTTCATTCTTTTTGTTGGCTGAGTAATATTCAATCATATATATACCACCTCTTCTTTATCCATTCATTAGTTGATGGACATCTGGGCTCTTCCATAATTTGACTATGGTTAATAATGCTGCTATAAACATCAGGGTGCAGGTATCCCTTCAAGTCAGTATTTTTGTATCCTTTATGTAAAAACCTAGCAGTGTGATTGCTGGATCATAGGGTATTCTATTTTTGACTTTTTGAGGAACCTCCATACTGTTTTCCAGGGTGGCTGTACCAGTTTGCCTTCCCACTACAGTGTTAAGAGGGTTCCCCTTTCTCCACATCCTCACCAACACTTGTTGTTACCTGTGTTGTTAATTTTAGCCATTCTGACTGGTGTGAGGTAATATCTCATTGTAATTTTGGTTTGTATTTCTCTGATGATGGGTGGTGTTGGACATCTTTTCATGTGTCTGTTGGCCATCTGATGTTTTCTTCTGAAAAATGTCTGTTCATGTCTTCACCCATTTTTTAACTGTATTATTTGCTTTTTTTGGGTATTGAGTTTGGTAAGTTCTTTATAGATTTTGGATATTAACCATTTATCAGATATGTCATTTGCAAATATCTTCTCCCATTTTGAAGGTTGTTGTTTTTGTTTTGTTGATTGTTTCCTTTGCTCTGCAGAAGCTTTTTATCTTAATGAAGTCCCAGTAGTTTATTTTTGCCTCAGGAGACATATCTAGTAAGAAGTTGCTACAACCAGTGTTAAAGAGATTACTGCCTGTGTTCTCTTCTAGGATTTTGATAGTTTCCTGTCTCACATTGAGGTCTTTCTCCATTTTGAATTTACTTTTGTGTATGGTGTGAGAAAGTGGTCCAGTTTCATTCCTTTGCATGTCGCTGTCCAGTTTTCCCCAACACCGTTTGTTAAAGAGACTGTCTTGTTCCCACTGGATATTCTTCCCTGCTTTGTTGAAGATTAGTTGACCATATAGTTGTGGGTTCATTTCTGGGTTTTCTTTCTGTTTCATTGGTCTATGTGTTTGTTTTTTTTTGCCAGTACCATACTGTCTTATTCACTACAGCTTTGTAGTATAACTTGAGGTCTGAACTTGTGATATGTCCTGCTTTGCTTTTGTTTTTCAAGATTGCTTTGGCTGTTTGGGGTCTTTTATGGTTCCATACAAGTTTTAGGATTGTTTGTGAAAAATGCTGGCAGTTTTTTGAGATTTGGTAGAGATCTCTTTGATAGAGATTTCATTAAATGTGTAGATTGCTTTTGGGTAGTATAGACATTTTAACAATATTTGTTCTTCCAATCCATAAGCATGGAATATTTTCCAATTTCTTTGTGTCATCTTCAGTTTCTTTCATCAGTGTTTTATAGTTTTCAGAGTATAGGTCTTTTACCTCTTTGGTTAGGTTTATTCCTAGGTATCTTATGGTTTTTGGTGCAATTGTAAATATAATTGATTCCTGATTTTCTGTTGCTTCATTCCTGTACAGAAATGCAACAGATTTCTATATGTTGATTTTGTATCCTGTGACTTTACTAACTTTGTGTATTAGTTCTAGCAATTTTTTGGTGGAGTCTTTTGGGTTTTCTATATAGAGTATCATGTCATCTGCAAATAGTGAAAGTTTGACTTCTTCCTTGCTGATTTCCATGCCTTTTATTTCTTTTTGTTGTCTGATTGTTGAGGCTAGAACTTCCAGTACTATGTTAAATAACAGTGCTGAGAGTGGTCATCCCTGTCTTGTTCCTGACTGTAGAGGAAAATCTCTCAGGTTTTGACCATTGAAGATTATACTAGCTATGGGTATTTTTTATATATGGCCAGTCTTGGAGCCCTACTGGTTACAAAAACTCATGAAAATCAGCTGTTCTCATTTTCCCAGCCAATGGTTTTGGCCAGTTTCATAGCCATTTACATACCCCTGTAAACTCTATTCTCTCTTGCTTTTTTCTGTGACCAGGGCTCCTTCCCTTCCTCAGCACCTGTGATTCATTTTTCCCCCAAACCATATCTGCACTTTATGCCTTTCTCAGGCATCTTCTATGGCTTCTTCTCTCCCTCTAGTTTTCAGTTTGTTCTGTCAGTCCTCCAGTCAATTTCTTGGGTATTCAGAATAATTTGGTAGTTATATAGCTGTGTTCAAGGGCAGAAGCAAGCCTAGGGTCCTACTACTATGCTGCCATCTTAGCTCTTTTCCCCTCCCCTCTCCCCATACATGTAAAATTTAATTTGGGGAAAGCTTGACATGTTTTGAATATTGAAACTTCTGAATTTATGGTACACCTTTCTAGTTATTCATTATTTTATATTGATCAGTGTCTTGTAGTTGGGTTGGTTGTTGCTAATTGACACATTTCTTGCTAGGTTTTATCCTAGAATTTTATTTGTTTTGTTTTTATTTGTTTTGCTATTTTGAATAGGACTCTTCTTACAGATTTTTTTATTTAATGCTAATCTAGAAGAAAGCTAATATTTTGGTATATTTATTTTGTAACTGTTTCAATAAACTTAACTAAATTCAGGTTAGGATAGAGAGATCCCTAGGTTTATTGGAGAGATATTTATTTATTTATTTATTTATTTATTTATTTTTATTTATTTATTTTTTAACGTTTATTTATTTTTGAGACAGAGAGAGACAGAGCATGAACGGGGGAGGGGCAGAGAGAGAGGGAGACACAGAATCCGAAGCAGGCTCCAGGCTCTGAGCCATCAGCCCAGGGCCCGACGCGGGGCTCGAACTCACGGACCGTGAGATCGTGACCTGAGCTGAACTCGGACGCTTAACCGACTAGCCACCCAGGCGCCCCAATTGGAGAGATATTTAAGAGATTGTATCAGTTTGTATTTCTTGAATAAACTCTACTTAATGATGTTATCTTTTTATTTTTTTTATTTTTTATTTTTCAATATATGAAATTTATTGTCAAATTGGTTTCCATACAACACCCAGTGCTCATCCCAAAAGGTGCCCTCCTCAATACCCATCACCCACCCTCCCCTCCCTCCCACCCCCCATCAACCCTCAGTTTGTTCTCAGTTTTTAAGAGTCTCTTATGCTTTGGCTCTCTCCCACTCTAACCTCTTTCTTTCTTTTTTCCTCCCCCTCCCCCATGGATTTCTGTTAAGTTTCTCAGGATCCACATAAGAGTGAAAACATATGGTATCTGTCTTTCTCTGTATGGCTTATTTCACTTAGC
The DNA here is from genome assembly GCF_018350215.1 of Panthera leo. Classification (NCBI taxonomy): domain Eukaryota; kingdom Metazoa; phylum Chordata; class Mammalia; order Carnivora; family Felidae; genus Panthera; species Panthera leo. The sequence continues at coordinate 66,465,325 of NC_056687.1, forward strand.
ATCACACTCTCCAGTTCCTCGTTCTTTCTCATTGCCATGTAGTACTCCACTGTGTATATAAATCACAATTTCTTTTTAAAATACACAAGTAAAATTACTTTTCAAATATTATACTTGGGACTTATCCTTTATATTTCTAAAATTTTAATGTTTGTTTATTTTTGAGAGAGAGAAAGAGGCAGAGTGTGAGCAGGGGACGGGCAGAGAAAGGGAGACACAGAATCTGAAGCAGGCTCCAGGCTCTGAGCTTGTCAGCACAGAGCTCAACATAGGGCTCAAACCCATGAGCTGTGAGATCATGACCTGAGCCGAAGTCGGGTGCCTAACCAACTGAGTCACCTAGGCGCCCCTATATTTCTAAACAGAATTGATGAATTGATGTGTAATTTGTGTGTGTGTGTGTGTGTGTGTGTGTGTGTATTTGTGTATTCTATATTAGGTTTTTGAATCTGAGTTTAATCTACTTTTCTCTATCTGAAATAAAGTGCCTTGTTCCTGAAAGGTTTGAAAAATGCTCATTTGGCTGGGATCAATATTTTTGAGGGAGTATTTTTTTGAAACAGAAATTTATGGTAATTGTTCAATTTGGATTATTGCTTTTCCTTTAATGAAATTTTTATAATTTATACTTTCAGAGTAAATCCCAAGTTTCATCCAATGTTTCACATTTATTAGTACAGAGTTATGTATGGTTTTTATAATAAAATCTCATTGGTAACAATGACTATATTTTTCAACTTAACATTATGTGTTTATATTTTCTCTTTTTCTTTTTGTTAACTTTTCAAGAAATTTGTCTATTTTATTGGTCTTTTAAAAGAACAGGTTAATGGAACTGATACTTAACTGTTTAAATTTTTTAATTTTTTGCCTTTCACTAATGCATTCTCTATAACATCTAGTCTTTGGAATTTGAGCTTTTTCTTTTTGTAAGTCTGTATGCTATAAATCATTATAAATGTTTCAATAAGACTGGAAAGGAGCACTAGAAGGTATTTCCTATTCTGGGCAGGCAAATTTCATTTATATTTGTAAATCTTACTAATTACATATATAGTACCTCCATATCTTTGTTTTTGGCTTACCAGATTGGTTAATAATGGATAGGTATATTATTCCACACATCTGTTGTGTTTCCTCCATTTTTCTTCTTTTTATTACTTTATCTTTCATATTTTAATCTAGTGGTATTTGTTTCAAAGCATTACAGTAGATCTCCATTGTGATATTTAGTTATATAAAATATTAAATGCTATCCCATTTAATGTGTTTTGTTTTGAATTCTGATATTAATGGTGTAATCCCAATTTTCCTTTTGTTCCCATTGCTTTAAATTAATATTTGGTTAGTTTTTACTAGATTTCTGGAGTTTGTTCTAGATGCTCATCTTTGATAATATTATAGTTAGATTTGGTTTTTTAACACAAACTGAATATCTTTTGTTAATATATTCTTAGGTAAAATGTTTAACAATTCCTTTCCTTGGAATTGGAGTCAATCAATATCAGCAGTCTTTTAATATATCCTTTTTGAGATAGTTTTTGCATGTAATTATATTTTCATCCTATAACACAAATAATTACATATTATAATGGACTTTTGCACTGTACTTTTAAAACTTAAAAATATATCTTATCTCTCATTGCATGCTCTTCCCTACTCTTTCTATGAGTTGCATAGTATTCAATTGTATGGTTATGCCATAATTTATTTTATTGGTCTCCTATAGTTGGACATTTAAATTTTAAAAGGCCTTTATTATTACATGCTGTAATAAGCTTCCTGGAAATGGAATTGCTTAATCAAAGGAGATGAATATTTTAAATTAGTACCTTTGTATTGAAACATATCTATATTGTTTTAATTAATACATTCTTTTATTTTTGAATTTTATGTTTTTAACAGCTTTATTGAGATATAATTCACAACCATACAGTTCACCTATTTGAAATGTCAATTCAAAGAGTTGTACCTCCATTGTCACAATCAATTGAAGAACATTTGATCATGTTAAAAAGATAGCTGTCACTCTCTAATCTTCTCATCCCACCCTTCCAGTATAGGAAACCAGTAATCTATTTTCTGTCTCTATAGATTTGTCTATTCTGGACATTTAATAAAATAACATTACACAATATATGGACTTTTGTGACATATTCATTTTTAATGCTTTTTGTTTGTTTTCTTTTTCTTGATTTTTGTTATGTAGGTTGTATTTTCTTTCCCTTTCTCAGTGTTGAATGTGTGTGTGTGTGTGTGTGTGTGTGTGTGTGTATGTGTATGTGTGTATACATAGGTAAACATATACATGCATAGAAACAATAAAGGAATTGCATGCGTGTGTGTGTGTGTATGTGTATATATGTGTGTATATGTGTGTGTGTGTGTGTGTGTGTGTGTGTGTGTGTGTGTGTGTATAATTTTGTGCCTAATATGTGGTCTGCTCTGGAGAATGTTCCATGTGCACTTGGAAAGAATGTGTATTCTGCTGTTTTAGGATGGAATGTTCTGAATATATCTGTTAAATACATCTAGTCCAATGTGTCATTCAAAGCCAATTTCCTTGTTGATCTTCTGTTTTGGTGATCTATCTATTGATATAAGTGGGGTGTTAAAGTCCCCTACTATTGTATTACAATCGATTAGTTCCTTTATGTTTTTTATTAACGGTTTTGTGTATTTGGGTGCTTTGATGTTGGGTGCATAAATATTTACAATTGTTACATCTTCTTTTTGTATTGTCCTCTTTATGATTATATATTGTCCTTTGTCTCTTGTTACAGTCTTTGTTTTAAAGTCAATTTGTCTGATATAAGTATTGCTACCCCTGCTTTCTTTTGACATCCATTTGCATGATAGATGCTTCTCCATCCCCTCACTTTCAACCTGCATGTGTCTTTAGGTCTGAAATGAGTGCCTTGTAGGCAGCATAAGATAGGTCTTGTTTTTCTTATCCATTCTGTCACCCCATGATTTTTGATTGTAGTATTTAGCCCATTTACATTCAAAGTAAATCAATAGGTATGTATTTATTGTCATTTTGTTACTTGTTTTATCGTTGTTTTTGTGGATCTTCTCTATTCCTTTCTTCCCTTTCTCTCTTCTGTCACCATAAGTTTGCTTTTGTTAGTGATCTACTTGGATCCCTTTCTCCTTATTTTTTGTATATCTGTTACTATTTTTTTGCTTTCTAGTTACCACTAGGTGTGTATATATACATATAATGTATGTTATTTACATATAGCAGTCTGTAGTACATTGATAGTTTCTTACTCTTACTTATGGTCTTTCCTTTCCACCCACAGTCCCTTTTAACATTTCTTGTAGGGCTGATTTAGTGGTCATGAATTCTTTTAACTTTTTTTTTTGGTCTGGAAAACTCATTGTCTCTCTTTCTGTTGCTAGATAGAGTATCTTGACTGCAGACTTTTCCCTTTTAGCACTTTGAGTATATCATGCCACTTTCATCTGGCTTGCAAAGTTTCTGGTGAAAAATATGCTGGTTGCTTTATGGGGTTTCCTTTGTATGTAACTGTCTTCTTTTAAAATTTTTGTTTTAAAATTTTTCTCATCACTACTTTTTGCCATTTTAATTACTATGTGTCTTGGTGTGGACTTCCTTGGGTTAATTTTGTTGCAAGTTATCTGTGCCTCCTGGATCTGGATTTCTGTTTCCTTCCTCAGATTAAAAGTTTCCTTCCTCAGATTAAAAAGTTTTCAGCTTTTATTTGTTCTAATAAATTTTCTGCCCCCTTTTCTATCTCTCCTTATAGGAACCCTATATTGTGAATGTTATTATGTTTGATGGTGTCACTGAGTTCCCTAAGTCTATTCTCATTTTGTATAATTTTTCTTCCTCTCACCTTCTCAGCTTGATTACTCTGTCCTCCAGGTCACTGATTCATTCTTCTCCTTCCTCCAGCCTGATATTTATTCTGTGTAGTGTATTTTTAAATTTCATTTACTGTGTTCTTCATCTCTGATTCTTCCCTATTCATCTTGTAAATGATATTATGTACAACACTTTCTAAGCTCTTTGTATCTAGGAATGTCTTTCTGTAGTCCTAATACATAAATAAAAAATTAGATGGTTAAAAATTCCTCATTATAGTTTTCCCCTTAAAATCTGTGTTGTTCCATTTTCTTTTCAAATGTTTTGAGTAGCCAAACTTCAAGACCAACCTAAGGCTTCACATAAAATAAGGACTACTGTATCCTTTGAATTGCTTGATAATAAGATAAACCTATTGGTAACCAATCTTTCCCTCTTGGAGATGTAATAGTCTTTTTATATGATAAAATACATAAGAAGTCTTGTGGTATAGAAATACATTTACCTGAGCATTTTCAGAATTTATGTGACCAATGTCAAACTTTGCCACAAATTTTCAAACTTATGTGATTCATGTGGATGGTTATGTGACTTTTTTTTTAAAGATTTTATTTGTAAGTAATCTCTACACTAAATGTGGGCCTTGAACTCACAACCCCAAGATCCAAAGTCACATGCTCCACCTATACTGAACCATCTAGGCATCTTTCTGTGAACTTTTTGATGTAACACCACTTATCCATAGTCTTCTAGGGAGTATACTTTGAGAAATTTTATGATTTAGTGTATTTCCCCCATAATTAAGTAACCTCCTTGTGTAGTACATTATTGAGTATGTGAATACATACATTGAATTCAAGATTATTCTACTTGACTAGGGCAACTGAGATGCAAATTGAAGACTTCCAAATCTTGGGAAGTCATTGAATCTCTTGGAAGTAATTTGAAATCATCACAAGATTTTAGACTTGGAAGAGAATTTAGAGATAAGCCAAATGGGTGTCTTTTGAAGGTGCAGAAGCCACACTACTGTGTGCTACTGTCACACTCAGAAAAATTAGTACTAATTCCTAAATATTATTTAATATCTAATCCTTGTTCAGTTTTCCCTGATTATCTCAATGATTGTCCCATTGCGTTTCTATAATAGGTTTGTTTGAATAATGATACAAGGCCATGCACTCTATTTCTTTGCACATGTTCCATAAGATTCTTTTAATTTATACTAGTTCCCCTTCCTTTTCCTTCCATGCTATTAATAGTTGAAGAAACTACATCATTTGTCTTATATAATTTTTCAATTGTGTGTTTGGCTACTTGCTCAACTGAGTGCTAATATCCTTACTCAAGCTTTTTAAAAATGGGGTGGGGTGGCTTAAGAAGGAAATAATGGTATAAATTACCCATTTGCCTTGATCTATACTCTTGGTTCTAGGATATTTTATATTCATGATGGAGACATTCTTTGCAATTATAATGATGATGACTTTTAAGTCATGATTTGGCTTTGCTCTTCAGTGTCTGTCCAAAGCATCTCTTTCTAGAGTCAGGCAAAGGGATCAAGTCCAGTCTAAAAGTGTCCGTTGAATTAACATGATGGTCACTGTAATAGCTTTAGTATATGATCAGTGTTTATTTAGTCTTATAATTCTATTCCATTCCATATAATATAAATGTTACCTGCTCTGTTCCTAGTCCTAAAGTTGTTACACAAAAAATGAAGGATTATTTTTCATTGGCTTATTCTACTCCTAAGAATAATTTATTTAGAAGCAGAAGCCTAATTATTATCAACTCATCTGCTTTATCTAACCTAGGGAAAGACAGTTGAATAAAGTAGAACATAAGCTATTCTTACCAGTAATGATCTGTTCAAGTAATGCCTTTCAGTCATTCCACAGAACTTAACTTGGCATTTCAATATTTTTTTTTCCATTTTTTCCATGTTTCATCACACACACAAACATAAACATACCTACAGGCCTCATTAACTAGACTAGATCATTAGACTATCAGGAAGAGAAGGTCTAAACATAGAGAAAAGTAGGTTTTAAGAACTAGATGAAAGCAAGGATAGTAAAAATGAATGCTATAATGTTTAAATATTATTTTCTAAGTATATATTTTAATGTTTATTTTTGAGAGAGAAAGTTTGTGAGGGAGGGGCAGAGAGTGAGGGAGACAGAGGATCTGAAGCAGACACTGTTCTAACAGCAGAGAGCCTGATGCAGGGCTCAAACCCACGAACTCTGAGATTATGATCTGAGCTGAAGTTGGACGCTTAACCAACTGAGCCACCCAGGCACCCTGGTATAATTTTTGATATCATATTTAAATAATAAAAGAAGAAAATTATAATAATAGTTAACATTTATTGAGCACTTAGTTTTGGTCAGGCAATGAGAAGAGCAATTTAGAATAATCTCTTTTGATTGTCATCATAACAATACTGTGAAGTAAAAATTATTCTTATTTTTGTAAATCAGATTTAAAAAATTGAGGTTTAGGAAGATTATATAATTTGCCTAAAGTCACATAACTAATAAGTGTAGAGTTGTGATTTAAAATCAGGTCTGTTTAATTTGAGAACTTAAGCTCTAAACCAGGTCAAATTTGCCAGTTTTTGTGATTTGTCTCACTACTGCAAAGTCATTTATTACTAGTAGTTCTGACTCTTAATTTCTGCTTCTTTATCTGAAAATAACCTCCAACCACTTAAATACTTGTTTCTTTTAGACTCTCTTGGGTCTTTTCAGACAGATTTGCCTAGTAGCAAAGGCAGACCTGTCTGTAAAATTAGGCAGTTCTATCTACAAAATCTTATTATTGCCAAACTTTTCTCCTTTCCTTTTCCTTTCCTTTCCTTTCCTTTCCTTTCCTTTCCTTTCCTTTCCTTTCCTTTCTTTTCTTTTCCCTGTTTCTTTCTTGCTTCTTCCTCCCTCCCTCCCTTCCTTCCTTCTTTTTTTCCTCCCTCTTTTTTCCTTTCCTTTCCTTTTTTTTTTTTATGTCACAAATAATCATTTATTCTGTTTATGATTCTGTGAGTTAGCTGGGCAAGTTTTCTGGTCTGGACCCACAAGCTGACCACAGACACAGACTTGGCTCTCTCCCATGTCTAGGATCAGCTGGTGGGTTGGCTGGCAGCTGTGATCATGTAGAATGATCTAGGATGGCCTCACTCATGTCTGGTGGTTTGTGCTGGCTGTTAGCTGTGATACCTTGGTTTTTCTTGCTGTGGCTGCTCCATCCTCCAGTAGGCCAGCTTGGGCTTGAATTACATGATGATCTTAAGATTCCAAGAACAGCAAAAGATCAATCGCCAGTGCATAAGCACTTTTCAAATTGTTGGAAAATGTGTGTTAATGTCCTATTGGTTAAAGAAAATCACACAGTTAAGATGGAGGTGGGTATATAGACTCTACCTGTTGGCTGGAGAGATAGAATTTCTGCCCATTTTGCCATCTATCACAGAACCCCAGGATGGGAAGGAAGCACACTGGGGCTTTTGAAACATTTTAGCCAGGACTTAGAACTCAATTAAACATCAAGACTTAGTATGATGTGACTGAAAATCTAAAATTATTTTTCTGAATAGTTATTTCATTTCCTCAATTCTAATTATTGAGTAATTAATTCCTTCCTTAATGGTTTTTGATTGTTTTAAATCAAATATTACATTCAATCAAAAAATCATATATTAAAATGACCCCAAACCTTATCTTCAGTTGGCTTTGGAGATGTCAATTCTATTTTGTTCATCTGTGTCTATTCTTACCCCAGTACCCCATGGTACCCCAGTACCATACTGATTTATTTATTTATAATATGTTATTATAGAACGTATTTATTAAGTGGTAGGCCTAGGTTTTCTTATTACACTTTTTAAAAGTATATATATTTCTTTTTTTTAAAAAGTTTATTTATTTTTGAGAGAGAAAGAGTGCATGTGGGGGAGGGACAGAGAGAAAGGGAGAGAGAGAATCCCACTCAGTCTCCACGCTCAGCATGGAGCCTGGCATGGGATTGATCTCATGACCATTTGGGTTTTTTTTGTAGTTCCATATGAATTTTAGGGTTATTTTTCTATTTTTATGAAAAATGCCATTGGCATTTTGATGGGGAATTTCCTTGAATATGTTGATTGTTTTTATGGAATGAACATCTAAACAGCATTATTTCTTCCAGTTCGTGGACACAAGATATCTTAGCATTTGTTTGTGCCTTTGATTTCTTTCATCAATGTTTTAAGAAAACTACAAACCAGTATCCCTGGTGATGGACATAGAGTCAAAAGTCATTAACAAAATAATGGCAAGTTGAACTTAACAGTACATTAAAAGGATTATACATCATGAGCAAGTAAGATTTATCCCTGGGATGCAAGGATGGTCAACATACACAAAATTATAAATGAGATATAAACATTAACAAGATGAAAAATAAAAATTATATGATCATTTCAATAGATGCAAAAAGTATTAGAAAAAATTCAGTATCCTTTTGTGATAAAAACTCAAAAATTAGGTATGGAAGGAATGTACCTCAACATAATATAAACCATATGTAATAAGCCAAAGATAACGTTATACTCAGTGGTGAAAAGCTGAAGAAAGCACTCTAAGATTAAAAGAAGACAAGGGTGTCTACTCTTGCCACTTCTAGTCAACATAGTACTGGCAGTCATAGCCAAAGCATTTAGGCAAGAAAAAGAAATAAAAGGCATCCCAGTTGAAAGGGAGGAGCAAAATTAATTGTTTCTATTTGCAGATGATATGATCTTACACATAGAAAACCCTGAAGACTCTACTAAAAACTGTTAAATAAATTCAGTAAAGTTGCAGAATATAAAAATAAATATCTAAAAATCAGTTTCATTTCTTTACACTAACAAGAAGCTATCCAAAAAATATATTAAAAACATAATTCCAGTTAAAATAACAACAGAAATAACAACATATTTAGGAATAAATTTAATCAAGGAAGTGAAAGGTCTGCACACTAAAGGGTTCTTGAGGTTTATTTTTCTATAGCTTTATGCTACTAATACCCAAAGAATTGGGGATAATAAGTATTTCAAGTATCTCTCTCTCTCTTTTTTTTAAGTTTAATTCAAATATCTTTAAATATCACCTTTGGGATTAGTGTTTTCCAACATGAAAAATACCTCCAGTAGATAAGGTTGGTCTTTAGCTTCTAGTCTTCTCTTTTTCAACTTTTCCTTCTATTATACTGACACCTTCTTCCCCTTTAGGAATAAAAGCACTGCTACTCATTACAATTGTCCCACTGTGAAAAGATATTTAAGTCAATGTATTATTTTATAAAATACCTCTCCCAGCTATTGTCTTTCTCAAGTTTTTGTTTTCTGACTCTTTGTCACTGTTATAAAACTATTTGTTGTCCTTCTGAGAATTGAATTTGGGTCAACAGACTAAAATAATGGAAATTTGGTGAGTATATGGAGCCAAAAAACATTTATATTTCTCCTGACTGTGGAAAGTAGAATTCTTAGAGACAGAATAAATAGCTCACATTTTGCTCCTTCAAGTGACTTCCTGCTTCTCAGTTATTGCCTTATGGACTTTTGAGGCCTATTACCAACAACAACTTGACATGGAGGTGGCCCTAACAAAGCATAGGGCCATTAACCTGTCATTTTTTTCTTTTGTAATCTCTGCCAATCTTTTCTTTTCTCTCTGAGCATAGACCTTATCTCCCATTCTTTTTTTTTTGTTTGTTTTTAATGTTTATTTATTTATTTTGACAGAGAGAGAGAGAGAGAGAGAGAGAGAGAGAGAGAATGCCTGTGCATGTGAGTTGGGGAGGGGTAGAGAGAGGGAAAGAGAGAATCCCAAGCAGGCTCTGTACTGTCAGCCCAGAGCCTGATGGGGAGCTCAGTCCCACGAACCATAAAATCATGACCTGAGCTAAAATAGGAGTTGGATGCTTAACCAACTGAGCCACCCAGGCACTCTTCCCATTCTTAATCATAAATTTCTGAGTTCTTGTGTCCATTTTTACTGTATCCTGAACAACTATACTTTTGCCATCATCCATGTCTCATTTTTTCTTGCCCTATATTTGCAAAATGAACTGTTTTTGCACATTCCAGGAAAAATGCTTTTGATCTTTATAAGTACCTTGAATTATAAAGCCATAAGAACTGTAAAGCCTTGTGTTGATCAGTTTTTTCTTAGCCTAACTTTCTAGAATGGCCCTGGGGAGAAAGAGGTAAAACAGTATTTTACTGGTCTGTAATGTCATTTTTTTTCCATACTCTGTGACTCAGAGATGAGAGATAACTACTGCTTCTCCTTTTTTGATACAATCTTACTGTTTTCTAATTGAAGCATGAGGAGGCATAAGGATCACTTGATCTTACTCATACCACTTAGTAAAGTTAGGAGAAGCATTTGGTTACTGGTTATTGTCTTTGTGGCTGCTCTAACTCAGTGACTGATCTTGATTCTACCCTAATTTGAAGCTTTATTATTTCTTATAATCCTTTGAAAGCCACTTCTATCTGGCTCTGGTTTTAAATTCATATCATGCAGTAGAGGCTAAAGCCTGGGATTGTGATGCCTCCCACTTTGGTTTTCTTTTTCAACATTACTTTGGCTATTTGGGGCCTTTTGTGGTTCCATACAAATTTTAGGATTGTTTGTTCTAGCTTTGAGAAGAATGCCAGTGTAATTTTGATTGGGATTGCACTGAATGTGTAGATTGCTTTGGGTAGTATTGACATTTTAACAATATTTATTCATCCAATCCATGAGCATGGAATGTTTTTCCATTTCTTTGTGTCTTCTTCAATTTCCTTCATAAGCTTTCTATAGTTTTCAGCATACAGATCTTTTACATCTTTGGTTAGGTTTATTCCTAGAGCCTAAATGTCCATCAGCTGATGAATGGATAAAGAAGATGTGGTTTGCATAGACAATGGAATACCACTTGGCAATGAGAAAGAATTAAATCATGCTATTTGCAGTAACGTGGATGGAACTTGAGGGTATTATGCTAATACCCTCAGTCAGAGAGAGACATATATGTTTTCACTCATGTGGAACTTGAGAAACTCAACAGAAGACAATGGGGGAAAGGAAGGGGAAAAATAGTTACAATCAGAGATGGGAGGAGGCAAAAAATAAGAGACTCTTAAATACAGAGAACAAACTGAGGATTGATAGGGGGGTGGGGGAGAGGGGAAAATGGGTGATGGGCATTGAGGAAGGCACTTGCTGGGATGAGCACTGGGTATTGTATGTAAGCAATGAATCTCAGGAATCTACCCCTAAAACCAAAAGCACACAGTATACACTGTATGTTAGCCAATTTGACAATAAATTATATTTTATAAATAAATTTTAAAAATTCATATTGTGAAAATCAGGAGGTTATATTCTTTCATCTTGAGAGAAGATTAGAATACTGAAAGGTTACATAGCTCTCACTTCCAAAGCTATCAAACTGTGTATTCACTAGTTTGGTGACCTTAGACAAGTTGATTAAATTTACTAAGGCTTAACTGCATCTGTAATGACTCCACCTATCTCATGGGGGTATAGAAATAAATGAATATTAAATGAAATAATCCATGTAAAGTGTTTTTCATTGTACCTTGTACATAGTGAAAAAATGGTGGTGACAGCAGCCTTGGGGACAATGATTATATGTCTATAGTCTTCATTTTTTGTTTCAATGTAGCAAGAGGAAAACTCATTTTCCAGTTCTTCACAACTGACAGTAAATAGACTGTGAAAGACATTGCAAAATGCTGTTTCTGCAAGTAGATTGTAAATTTAGATCTTATTTTATTTGTAATGGAGGTTCAAAATGTCCACCCTCCCTATTACTGGAGATTTAAGAAGTTGGCATCTGAAGAAGAGAGGTGGCCCTCAAATACTTAAGGGCTATTTATACTTATAGAAATAACAATAGTACCAGATATCTCAGTGGACTGTTTGACATGCAAGTATGTAGCTCACAAGGGAATCAAACTAAATAAACATTGAATCATCTTTAATAGTCTAACACCATAACTAGTTGGATAATTAGTCCTTTTGAATCAGGGAACGTAACGCTATTATTTGTTTCTTTTAAGGAATATATTCTTAGTGAGAAATGCAGAACTACCTGTCATGTGTTTTTAGGTCTTCCATGGTTTCTAATACAAGTATTTATATTAGGAGTATAATGGAATTGAAAAGGACCTTGACATAATTTAGTTCATTCTCTTTATTTTGTAGATGAAGAAATTGAGAGCTTAAGTAATATGTCCAGGTTAGATGGTGACAGAGCTGAGACCTGAACTAGCTCTCCTGATTCCTAGCACAATATTCATTATTCTGTGTCATGCTGCTATAATTTTGCTTCACAAGATTTTTCTTTTCGTTTAAAAGTGATTTTTATTTTGGAATGCCTGCTGGCTCAATCAGTGGTGCATGTGACCCTTGATCTCGGGGTTGTAAGTTTGAGCCCCATGTTGGGTGTAGAGAGATTAATTAAAATCTTAAAATGTGATTTTTGTTTTGCTCCATGGCCAAATTATTTTTCTGTGACTACTAATTTTAATACTTATTTTATATCAGTGAGAAAAGATCTTTATATTCACAGAAATTTGTTATATGTATAGACATATAAAATAGATACAATAAAGGATGTACATATTTCTTTCAAGCATGATACAGAATTAATGTGCAATGTATTGAGATGATAAATAAATTAGGAATAGAGGCTAGTGTAGCCAGAAAGAAAATAAATGTTTCTGATAGGTAGACAGGTTTAAGTAGAAGTACTGAGATAGTAAGAAAGATGGAATGGAAGTGATGACAAGGAAAGATACTTTGAGTGAACAAAGAAAATGGCAAATTGGAGTTCTGAAAGAGGTCTAGAAGTGTATGATGATGAGGCTGTGTTCATTTGAGGCTGATGATATTAATTGGTGGTGGTCAGATGAGTTGAAATTGAAGGAAGAATGATGTACTCAAGTTGTATGTTAGATTGAAGCAAGGATATTAAAGACATAAGGCTGTTAATAGGGTTCTGAGTAGAGAGAAAAATGTATTAGCCAGATGATAAAATCACCTAAGAAGATAAAATTGAGTCCTAGGGATGGAAAGAAAAAAAAAAAAACAGTTGAAGAACTCTGAAGAGAACAATCTGGCCACATTAAAGACTGTTCTATCCTTTAGTTCTGTGTCCTTACTGAATAATAAAGATGATAGAATTGGATACCCTTTGGGGTATACCCATGTTTGGTGCATGTTATTAGTGTGCTAGTATTCATATTACTTTTGTCAGTACATATTTGTGTATATATCTCTATACTTTTCACTAGTGAGAATTGGAGCTGTTCATAGATTATGTGGTGTATTTTTTGAGGGTCTATTTTAACATAACTACATGACAGTATGAGAGAAGGTGATAGTATGAGGATAATGAGATAATATTAGAGAAAGTAAATGCATTTAATTTGAACTTGATTTCCTCATATTTTGAAAGGACACTTTTCTGTGAAGTTTAAGAACCACAAACTTGTAAACTGTTTATAGTTAAGCTCAGTGTATAAAGCATATTTATATGCATTATCTCAACTATCAACATGCATTGGTAAGATTAACAATCAGACTATAGAATCGAAGTTACTATATGTATTAAACTGTTGCAATAAAAGTCAGTAGTTTTTTGAATGCCTATAAGTCTCTTAAGCTTGAAACAACAGAATCTCTGAATTCAAGTGGTTTGTTATATAATATGATAGGAAGAAACACAATTAGGTGGTAAAGAATAACATACTTTTACATTAGACTTAGTGATCCCCTAGTATCTATAACATATTAACTAAATAATTGTATGCGTTAAAGATATTATCCAAATGTGGGTATTTGTTCTGTTCTAATGCCTTAGCATTATATAACTCGGTTGCATATAGTTATAATAATCACTAAGGTGCTCAGAGGGAAAAGGGTGAGAATGATAGCTTTTGAACTTAAAAATAAATTTCAAATGCGCTTTCATTACTATTAAAGTTGAGAGAGTTCATTATTCTAGATAAGCATTCTATTTCAATATTTACAAAATATTTGGTAATATTCATCTTTATTTAAAATATAAGACAATAGGGGTGCCTGGGTGCCTCAGTCGGTTAAGCGTCCGACTTCGGCTCAGGTCATGATCTCACGGTCTCTGAGTTCGAGCCCCGCGTCGGGCTCTGTGCTGACAGCTCAGAGCCTGGAACCTGTTTCAGATTCTGTGTCTCCCTCTCTCTGGCCCTCCCCCGTTCATGCTCTGTCTCTCTCTGTCTCAAAAATAAATAAACGTTAAAAAAAAATATAATAGGTTTTGAGGGGAATACTCCTTATATGCATAAATCATATTCATTAACTTAAAAATACCTAAATAATCATAGCACTTAACTAGCTAGGTGAAGGGGACAAATTAAAGGCAGGGTTCCTGCTCATGAAGGAGCTCAGGACTTACTTGGAGAAACCAAAGGGTAAAAATCTTTCTTCAGTAATTTTTAAGAAGTGTTAAGCTGTGGTGTTGGCTTAGTATTTTAGAAAGCATTTCATGTAGGAGTAAGGCCTTGACCTGGGATTTGAGAGATAAGTAGATGAATATTTTATTTTTGAAAAATGATAATAGTTAGGGCCTTTGTTTATCACTTTGTATAGTTTCTCCACTATTAGGTTTTTGTAGATACTTTGAAAAGAGATGCTTTTAGTAGCTTGAATCATAGAACAATGTTGAAAAAGTTTTTGAGGTATATAAACAAATAATTGCTTCTTGAATACTAAATTCTCATGGGATTTTGTTGTCAAAGCTACAACACAAACTAATTACATCAGCTCTGTATATCTAATAGAATTCTAACAGTTGTGCTCTAACTTCTGTGGTATTGAATAAACCTTGATATATATGAATATAATCCTGCTACTGATCAGATTAAATTCAGTCTAGTGAAAAATATTTTGAATAACCATTTTATATATTAGGAAAGATATTAACCAATGCTGTTGAACAAAACATTTGTTTTTAGACTTTTAACATATTTGACAAACTTCAAATTAACAACTAAAGATATAAATGTTGATTTCCCCCTAATTTTACTGATAATTGGTCATTGCTAATAGAAGTTACTGATTATTGTTTATTTACCTTGTGTCTAGAAAACTTACCACATTTTATTTCTTACCATATTTTATTTCTAAAATATTTTAGTAACACTTTTTTTCTTAAATTTTCTGTATTTATGTTCACCATTTCAGTTTCCTTTCTTACTGAATTAGCTTACGTCAAGAAAACAAAGCTGAATAATAATGGACAAAATGGACATTTGTGTCTTCTCCCTGATTTTAATAGGAATGACTATAGCTTTTTGCTGTTTAGTATCGTGTTTGTTGTTATTTTCATTACTCTTAATATTTATCATCTTAAAGTAATTTTCTTCTAATCCTGTTTTACATAAGATGTTTACTTGGATTGACTTTTGAATTTTCTCAAATGCCTTCCCAGAATTTATTGATATAATCATGAGGTTTTATCTTTTAATTTGTTGAGTTAATGAATGTCAATACATATCATGATATTGAGCTGTTTTTTTGTGGATTTAAATGAGATTAAGCAGTCAAATTCTAAATCTAACAGAGACATACTTTAAAATTTTATTTTCTCTTCCATGCATATGAGAGAAAAGAAAACATACCAGTGATCCTCTTCTGGCTTTGTAAAAAACACTCACATGTATTTATATTTTTCTGAAAATGCTATGCCAACTTAAATATCATATCAGGGCAACACATTATTAAGTAAAACAACCAGTCAGAATTACATATACTCCTTAGAAACTCAAGACTATATTCACAAGAGATAGCAGCAATCTGTAGAGTACAGACTCCTTTTTAGAAATAACATTTGCAAAGACATTTATATGCTGAAGAATATTATTTGCTTTTCTATATCTGTATGTTGCCAAGGCTTATTTTGTGAGCAGTTAGAAGTGCCTGTAGTTTCAAGACTAAGCCCTGGAAAGTTGAAAATCTAAGTTAAGGAAAGGCAAAGGATGAAATTTATTAGTAACAAATGGAATATGAGGTATATATATTACATATAATATATATATATTCAGCACCTATACTTACATTTCTAGAATAAACTTTATTTAGTCATGGTTTTCATTGTCAGAATATTTTACTGGTTTTAATCTACTAGTATTTTATTTAGTATTTTGTACCTATATTCATAAGTATTTACTTTAAAATGTTTAAAACAATCTGCAATTATATATATTGTGCAATATGATGAGTTTCCTGTGAATCACTATCACAATAAAAATAGAGAACATTTTCATTACTTGTGGTTCTTCATAGCATCCTTTTTCCTCTTTCTGCCTCTGGATCCTGGCAACAGCTGATTTGATTTTTTTGTTACTTGGAATTTTGAAATTTTATATAAATAGTCCCTCCTTTTCTTTCTCTTTCCCTCTCTGTTACTCACTCTCCCTCTTTCCCTCCCTCCCTCCCTCCCTCCCTCTCCTTCCTCAGGTATATATACCTGATGTGTTTAGGTATATATACCTGATGTGTTCAACATATTGAAAGATGATTTGAGCAATTGGGGAAAGGGTTTGGGGATGAATTAGTGACCAGAACGTAAAAACTAAATAAATGAAACTTAAAAAAGAAGGTAACCTTAGAGAACAAAAACATCTGTGAGGCAAAATAAGAGATTAATATCAATAAGGTGTTAACACTGATGGTTTTGATTTATTGGAAGTTTGGGTATATGGCAAGGATACTTGTATGTGTAATGAGGGGATGGGTGAAAAAGAGAAAATTGTTTTTCCTGAAAAGTCAGTAAGTAGCAATATAAAAATGTTCTTTTGAGACACATTAGGAAAAATACCAAAATAAATAACAGAAATATTGACAAGTGGTTCCCTCTGGGAAGTAGGAAATAAGAGAGGTAAGGAGACAAATTATTTATAATTTTCAGAAATCCTTTAGATTTGTCTGATTTGTTAAACTGGGTGCATGATTGAGTGTTATAAAAATAAAACTAAAATAAGAAAAGAAAAAAGGATATAAAATTTCAGAATATTAATAAGTAAACATTCCATTTCTATTATGTCAACTTCCAAATATCTTATAAAATGGAGGTGTATTAATGCCTTATTCTTCTTTAATTTTAATATTAACTGCCTTTAGATCTTTGAACATTATAGTTTTCTCATTCTTTCAAGAAATTTAAAAGTCTTACTGAGAACTGGTACCAATACCTCAGTTGCCAATGGCATTCCCAGGAACAGGTACTTTACCATTTAGAGCAATTTTACCTTTTTATCACATTATAATGGGATTTCATAGGAACATGTTAAATTTGTTACCATTATGCTACTCGATGGTGTCATATGCCTATCATAGTCCTCTTACTTAGTCTTTTCCTTCATCCAAGTTGGCAGGAAATTATTAAGCAATACTTTCAGTGGTCCACGATGACATCAAATTTACTTGATAAAGTTTCAACCAAATATTGAAATTGAGGGAATTTTACCACTGGTGAGAGTTGCTCCACAGTTACAATAGTAGTTTGGCTTTTGCTTACCAAAATATATTGTGTCCATGTGAAAGTCCTTTTTTGTAGGAGAGTAACCAGATTTCTTATCTCAAATTATTTAAACTTACTGAACAAATTCTGAGACTGCAGTTAATTTCCAATTTCTGGATTCAAAATCAGGAATGATTTACCTTACTATACCTCTTCTCCAGAGTGTAACATTTATAGACCAAACCAGTCAAATGAACTTAATCAAAATAAACATGTATTATATAATCATAAATCTTTATAAGCAAATTTTTTATCCAGAAGAATTTTTATATAACAAATTTGCACAATTGTAGTATTCTATCTTTTGTAAGCTATGTTATTTTTTCTAGCAAGTTTCTTCTACTCTCTGAAAGTAGAGTGTTCCTATGAAATCTTCCATAAACCTAAATGACATAAAGCAAAGAAGCAACTACTATTAATTTATGTGGAAAAGTTTTTGAGCATTCCCAGACCCAAAATACAACCTCTCCTAGACTTTTCTAATACCTTTGGACACATCTTGGTAACAGATTCACAAAATAAATTGAGATAAATCACATATGCTCACAGACACAGTTTAAAGCTATGGCAGCTTGATGCTGAGATGCTGAGTGTAGTTCCCAGAGAAGGTGCTTGGTGGTGCCACTCTTGATGCTTGCTTGAGGCATGTGCTGCCTCTGTAATGGCCAGCTACAAAACAATCACTCAACTCTATTTTCACTTGTTGCCTTTTTTTGTAAAAGCAAAATCCTTTTTACATTTCTTTTGCTTGGTGAAAACAGGTACTAATGTAGGTCTTTTATTATTTATTTTTTAAAATTTTTTTAACGTTTATTTATTTTTGAGACAGAGAGAGACAGAGCGTGAACAGGGGAGGGGCAGAGAGAGAGGGAGACACAGAATCTGAAACAGGCTCCAGGCTCTGAGCTGTCAGCACAGAGCCCGACGTGGGGCTCGAACTCAGGGACCATGAGATCATGACCTGAGCCAAAGTCGGACGCTTAACCGACTGAGCCACCCAGGCGCCCCTAATGTAGGTCTTTTATAAAAGTAAAGTGGCACACATCAACTTTCAAAAGTATGGGATACCTGTATCTGGGAATTTCTAACAGTCACATTTGTGTCATTAGATGAAATCTGGTACATGATTCTAGGAGTTCTGTGCTCAGATTATGGAAATGATAGCTTTGGCCTATCAGTAGTATACGGAAATGATACATATAGGGATGAATCACCAATATGGTAGTGAGCTGGAGTCCTTTTAGTGCAGAATCAAAAGCCATTTAATTTCTTTCATTTTTCACACTAATGACCAATACTAGGCAACATTCCTCATAAATTAACTTGGTGGTCTAATAAATATTTACTTGTTTTTAGGAATGGTTGTGGTTTTTAGGATGCCAGTTAGGATGTGGGCCATAACAATTGTGGCTTACACGATACAAAATTTGTCTTTCATAAAATCTGTCCAAGTTTAAGCAACCCAGGACTGATTCAATGGCTTCATGTTATCTAGAGCCTAACAAGCCTCTTTGCTTTTATGAGAGACCTTTCTATCTTGTTACTCTGCTATCCTTAACCTATGGCTTCTACCTCATGTTCTAAGATGGCTGATCCAAAACCTGCCATTGAGTACATTTTCCAATCAGTAGGAAAGTGAGAAAAAAAAAAAGTAGTATTTGCCTTACTTTTAAGGCTTCATATCACTTCTGCTGTCATTCCTTTGTTCAGATTCTAATCTAGCCTGCTGTGGGGGCTCGGAATATAGTGTGAATTGGATTGCTATGTGCTGGGCTCAAAATTTTATTACTATAGAAAAAGGGGAAAAGAAGATATTAAGGAGCAACAGGCAGTCTCTGTCACAGGAGGTTTTAAGGCTGTTTTGAAATAGTATAATAGTATTAAGCTTAGTCCATCAGGCCAAATGTGAATTCTACTTTGTTTCGTACTGCTCTCAGTTCCACAATGGTCCTTCTGTGTTCTCATTTATATACTGAGGAAATTGAAATTCAAACTAAACTAAAGCTAAAGCTAAGATGTTATGCTTAGATTCTGCCAATGGGAGCACTTAGACTGGATTAAAAGATACAAAGAAAGTAAAAGTCATTTGCTTCTGGTAATAACTCTTGCACTGTCAGCAGTGAATACAGGTTTCTTTCATCTCAAAGGTGGTAGCA
This sequence comes from Panthera leo, assembly GCF_018350215.1. Taxonomy (NCBI): domain Eukaryota; kingdom Metazoa; phylum Chordata; class Mammalia; order Carnivora; family Felidae; genus Panthera; species Panthera leo. Next base: position 66,484,918 of record NC_056687.1, read on the forward strand.
GCTTTCTTAACTTAGGGTAATATGACCAATCTTTCCACGTATTCATAACCAGTTCTCTCTATTATATCTTTCTTTGCTTCAAGTATCTTTTGCTTCAAGAGCTATTGATACAGTTGGCTACACTTAGACTGGATTAAAAGATACAAAGAAAGTAAAAGTCATTTGCTTCTGGTAATAACTCTTGCACTGTCAGCAGTGAATACAGGTTTCTTTCATCTCAAAGGTGGTAGCAGCTTTCTTAACTTAGGGTAATATGACCAATCTTTCCACGTATTCATAACCAGTTCTCTCTATTATATCTTTCTTTGCTTCAAGTATCTTTTGCTTCAAGAGCTATTGATACAGTTGGCTACCTCACCTCATCCCTTGTAGTAATTTCAAGGGAGAGTGCTGTTAAATGAATTGTGTCCCCCTAAAATTCATATTTTGAAACTCTAGCCCCCAGTGTGATGGTATTTGGAGAGGGGACCTTTGGGAGTTAATTAGGGTTAGATGACACCATAAGGGTGAAGCCTTCATGATGGGATTAGTGGTTTTTTTTAAGAATAGAGACTCCCTCCCCGCATCATATGAAGATACAGTGAGAAGGTGGCCATCTGCAAGCTAGGAAGGAACTGAATACCTGGTAACTTGATCTTGACTTTCAGCCTCCAGAACTGTGAGAAATAAATATCTTGCTTAAGCCACCAGTGTATGTTATTTTGTTATAGCAGCCTGAACAGACTAATATAGAGAGTGAAACAAAAGAAAACAAACAAAATAACATTAAGAAAAATTCACTTGTTGTGATGAGCACTGGGTGTTATATGTAAGTGATGAATCACTAAATTCTACTTCTGAAACTGATACTACACTATATGTTAGCTAACTTGAATTTAAATAAAATCTTGCAAGAAAAAACAAGGAAAAATTATGTATTTAAAAACCTCATTTTCTTATTGATCAGCTTTACTGCCATCTTATTTCACCAACTGAGCATAAACTATAGTATTTCAACAATCCTACCTGGCACTAAAATTGAGAATTTTTTACCTTGACATGTTTGTTCTAGACTCTGTTCTACATTTTTCTCTTGCTTCATTTATTTTTACTGAATTTATGTCATTCTATTGATAGCCTTCATTCTTTTGAAATCAACCACATACTACACAGATTTTTCTATTCTGTACATTCCATTAAATGGAATCATATAATATATGAATGGCTTCTTTCATTTAGCATAACGTTTTCAAGGTACATCCTGTGTAGCATGTATGTGTACTTCATTCTTTTTTTATTAATGAGTAATATTCCATTGTATGGATATACTGCATTTCATTTATCCATTCATCAGTTGATGGATATTTGAGTTGTTTGTACTTTTTGGCTATTCTGAATAATGCTGCTATGAACATTTGTATTGAAGTTTTGGGTGCATTTATTTTTCATTGCTGTTAGTTATATACCCAGGAGCAGAATCACTGGGTCATAGGTAACTCTATATTTCACACTTTGAGGACCTCCCAAGCTATTTTCCAAAGATTTTATACATGATTTTATATTCCCACCAGCAAAGTATTAGACCTCCAATTTCTCCACATCTTTGTCAGCATGTGTTGGCATCTATCTTTTTTATTATAGTCATCCTAGTGGCTATACAATTGTATCCCATTGTGGATGTGATTTACTAATGCTGTTGAGCATGTCATCATGTGCTTATTGCTCATTTGTATACTTTGGATAAGTGACTATTAAGATCCTTTGCCCATTTTTATTATTGAGTTGTGAGAGTCATTTATATACTCTGGATATAAATTCCTTATCAGATATATGACTTGTATGACTTGCAAATATTTTCTCCCATTCTGTGGGTTGTCTTTTTACTTTCTTGATAGTATCCTTTACAGCATAACAGTTTTTAGTTCTCACAAAGTTCAGTTTATCTTTTTAATTTTGTTGCTTGTGCTTTTGATGTCAGATTTAATTGCCTACTCCCAGTTCACTAAGATTTAAGCATATGTTTTCTTCTAAGATCTTTATAGTTTTGGCTCTTGCATTTAGGTCTGTAATCTATTTTGAGTTAATATTGGAATAAAGTAAGTAAAGGGTTCAACCTAATTCTTTTACATGTGGGTATCAGTTGTTGCAGCACCATTTGTTGAAAGACTATTCTTTCATTCATTGTTGAATTGTCTTGGAACCCTGATTAAAAATAAATTGACTAAAAATGTGAGGAGTTGTTTATGGAATCTCAGTTCTGTTCCACTGATCTGTCTGTCCTTATGCTAGTATCTCATTGCTCAATTACTGTAGATTTGTGTAAGTTTTGAAAACAGAAAATGTGAATCCTCCAACTTTCTTCTTCAAGATCTTTTTTGGTATTCTGGATCATTGAATATCCATAGGAATCTTAGGATCAATTTGTTGAACTTTGCAAAAAATGTCAGATGGGATTTTGATAGGGATGGCATTGACTCTGGAGATGAATTTGGGGAGTATTGTCACTTTATCAATATTAAGTCTTTTAATCCATGATATGGGATGGCTTTCCTTTTATTTGTCTTTAATTTTTTTCAACAATGTTTTGTAGTTACAGCATGTAAGTTTTGCACTTCTCTTCATTTTATTCCTGAGTATTTTATTCATTTGGATGCTATTATAAATGAAATTGTTTTCTTAATTTCATTTTTGGATAGTACATTACTAGTATATAGAAATATTATATTTGTACAACTAATTTTGCAAACTTACTGAACTCCTTTATTCTAATAATTTTTCATGGGCAGCTTTAACAAAATTGGCTCTGAACCCAGGGCCAAGGCTAGCAGGGTTGGAGTGGGCAAATCCCCAGGAGAACTCATGGGCATGGCATACTGCTAGCAGGTTAGTTAGCAAGGGTCTATGCAACCTTTCCTCTGGCAGATGACCCTGTGTTTATGCTGGGGTGGGGGCGGGGGATGCTGGGGGGAGGAAAATGATGCCTGCCAGCTCCCTCATTTTCAGAGAAGTAATCTAACACACTCTGAGATCAGCATGAACAGATCTGTCTTCTGTTTGCCCCTTGTGTTGTGTTAATTGCCATTTTTATGTTGCTTCTTTGCCTCTTCTGTCTTTTTAAGGGCAGCAACCCAGCTATCACTTGCCCTCCTGGCTAGCCCAGTGCCGAGTCAGCTGACTTTTAAAGCTCCAGGCTCCAGGGGAATTCATCCCCCATGATTTTCAAAGCCAAACATTATGAGGATTAGTACCTGCCCCCTACTGTGGTGCTCCCTGGTGCTAGGGCCCATTTCTCTTCCCTGAGTGCACAGCTCCTGCCCTCCTGCAGGCAGCCTCCTTCTGCCTTTCTGTCCTTGCTAACCATTCAGAGATGCAGCTTCTTTTCTATTTTTAGTTGTAGAATTTGTTCTGACTTTATTCAGATCATAAGGCTTTATTTACTTGGATGTGGATGATATCTAGGTGTAAACATGAGATGGTGTGAGCTCAAGGTCTTCCTACTCTACTATCTTCCCAAGCTCCTTCTAGAATCCCCTTTCCCTGACCTATGTGGGTCCTCTATTTCTTTGAAAAGTTATATTTCATGTTGAAATTAATTCCTGTATATTATTGGATATCCTTATGTTAGTTTTATCATCTTTATGATATTATCAACTCTATATTTTTTCTTTTTTTCCATTGTGTGACTATGAAAGCTTTCAAACATACAGAGGAATTGAAAAAGTTATATTGTGAACATTCATGTATACACACACATAACATACATTCTCACCACCTAGATTTGACAGTTACCATTTTACTATATTTGCTTTATCATATATGTCTATCCATCTCTCTAACCATATTACTTCTTTGGATGCATTTCGAATTAAATTGCAGGTGTCAGTACACTTTACTTCTTAAAACCTCAGTGTGCATATCATTAGCTAGAGTTAAATATTTGTTAATAATGCTTTTTTCTTTTTTTGACATTCAGTTTACATACAGAGAAATCATAAACTTTATTGTACAATTTGATGAGTTTTGACCAATGTATACACTTGTGTAATCCAAACTTCTATCAAAATATAGAATATTACCTTGACTCAATAAAGTTCCCTCATACCCTCATCCAGTGAGTTCTCCTCAAGTCAATCACTGCTCTGATTTTTTTTAACCATAGATTAGTTTTGCTTGTTCAAATTTTAATATAAATATAATCATACTATATGCACTGTTTTGTGTATTGCTGCTTTTATTTAGCATAATGTTTTTGAGAATCATCCATGTTGTTGCATCTGTTACTAGTTTTTATCTTTTACTGTTGAGTAGTAGTTTATTGTAGGAGTATACCACATTTTTGTTTTTTGATTCTCTTGTTGGACACTAGCACTTTTTCCAGGTTGTTATGTATAAAGCTATTAGGGGCATACTTACACAAATTATGTGGCCATATGCTCTTATTTTCTTGGATACATAAATAGGAGTGAAATATAGGTCATAGGACAGATAGTGCTTGTGTCATTTTACACTCCTACCAACATATGGTGATTTTTTTTTAATTAAAATACTTATTTTAGTCATTATGGTAGTTGGATAGTGGTATCTTATGATTTTAATTTTAATTTTCCTGGTGATTATTTTTACTATCTGCTCTCTTTCAGACAGTTCGGCATGGTTTTCCTTATCAGCCCACAGCATTAGCCTTTGATCCAGTTCAGAAAATCTTGGCTATTGGGACAAGAACAGGTGCTATACGAATGTATCCTTAACTTTTGGTTCAGTATTTGTTGTATTAATACCAATTACTTTTCCTTAAATATTCAGGTAAGTGAAATATGACCAAATAAAGTTGATTTATTTTGAAATGAATATGATTGTAAAAACCCACAATGTCCAGTTTATTGGCATATTTTTAATGTCTGTGGGAGAACTATTAGTGTCCTATCTTGAATTCTTGATATTGGTAATATTTGTCCCCCCCCCCCCCTTTTTGATCAGTTGTATTGATTTTCACAGGAAACAAATTTTGGCTTCAGAGCTTTCTTATATTGTTTTCCTAACTTGAGTTTTATTGATTCCTGCTTAGATCTTTTTATTTTTTTCTTCTGCTTAACTTTGAGTTAATTTGATCTTTTTTTTCTATTTTTTAAGGTGGAAACTGAAGTTATTGATTTGAGAACTTCTTTTCTAATACATGTCTGTAGTGCTATAAATTTCCTCTCAAATTATGCTTTAGTGTCATTCCATTTTAATTGAATTTTTTATTTTGATACTTAGGTTGTTGCTTCCATGAGATACAGATTTAATTGTAGTTGCAGGAAATGATACAGCCACATGTACTCTTCATTCAATTTCCCCCAAAAGTAATGTCCTACAAAATTATGGTGTAATATCACAACCAAGATACTGACATTGATATTCTCAAAGTACAGAGTGTTTCAGTTACCACCAAGATTCCTCACATTCCCCCCTTATAACCACATCCTCTCCTTCCAATTCTCCCACCCCATCCCTGATTTCTATCACTAATTTGTTTTTCACTTTAGTAATTTGGCCATGTTAGGAATGTTATATAAATGAAATCATACAGTATGTAAACTTTTGGGATTTGCTTTTTTCTTCTCTGAAGATTCATCCAAGTTGTTGTAAGTATCAGTATTTTTTTTTAATTGTTGGGCAATATTCCATGGTATGGAAGTACCACAGTGTGTTTAGCCATTCACTTATTGAAGGACATCTGGGTTTCCAGTTGGTGGCTATTATGATTAAAGCAGTTATAAACATTTATGTACATGTTTTTCTGTGAACATGTTTTCATTTCTCTGCCCAGAAGTGCCATTAGAGGGACTCTATGGTAGTTCAAAATTTAGTTTTATAAGAATATCCCAAACTGTTTCCCCGAGGGGTTGTAACATTTTACATTTTGTATCTTCACATCATTATTAGTGCATCTTGTTTTTTTTTTTTAAGCCATTCTGATAATTTTGTAGTGATATCTCATTGTGGTATTCTGATAATTTTGTAGTGATATCTCATTGTGGTATTCTTATGTATTCTAGATACTACTCTTTTGTCAAATAAATTATTTCTTCTAGTCTATAGCTTGACATTTGACCCTCTTTACAGGATTTTTCAGAGTCCAGTTTATCATTTTTTCTTTATTGATTGTGCTTTTGGTATCACTCCTTAGAACTCTTTGCCTAACCCTGGATCTTAATTTTTAAATTTTTTTTTCTAAAAATTATATAGTTATACATTTTGTATTTAAGTACAGTTCTATTTTGAGTTAAATTTTTATTTGTATTGTCTTTGGTTCTGATATTGGGGTATTATTAGCTTCATAAAATAAACTGAGAAGTGTTTCTTCTTCTGTTTTCTGGGAGAGATTGAGTAAAATTGGGGTTAATTCTTTAAATGTTTGGTATTATTCTCTAGTGAAAATACCTAGGCTTGGAGATTATTTTGAGAGATTTTGTATTACAAATTCAATGTATTTAGTAGTTATAGGACTCTTTTGGTTTTCTGTTTTATCTTAGTTGAATGTTGGTTATGTGTAGTAAGTCTTACTAGTAGTTTTTAAATTGTATTGATTTCTTTTTTGAGGAACTAGCTGTTTGTTTGATTTCCTCCATTTTCTTTGTTTTCAATTTTTTCTGACTTATTATTTTTATTATTTAATAAATCATCATTATTATTTCTTCCTTCACTTTTCTTTGAGCTTACTTTGCTCCTTTTTTCTAGTTTCTTGAAGTCAGAACTTAGATTATTGATTTGATATTCTTCCTCTTTTCTAAGGTATGCATTTAGTGTAATTCTCAGCACTGCTTTAACTGAATCCTGCAAATTTTGATATGTGTGTTTTCATTTTAATTGAATTATATATAGTTTTAAAAATTGTCTCTGAGGGGTGCCTGGGTGGCTCAGTCGGTTAAAGTGTCTAACTCTTGATTTCAGCTCAGGTCATGATCTCATTGTTTTGTGGATTTGAGCCCTGCTTTGGGCTCTGTGCACTGACCATGTGGAGCCTCCTTGGGATTCTACCTCTCTCTCCAACCTTCCCTAGCTTGTGCTTTCTTTGTCTCTCTTAAAATAAACTTAAAAAAAATTGCCTTTGACATATCTTGAGACCATGAATTACTTAGAAGTGTTTTAATTAATTGGGAAGTGTTTGGAAATTTTGTCTTTCTGTTATTGATTTGATTCCACTGTGGTAAACACACACACACACACACACACACACACACACACACACACATAGTATAATTTCAGTTCTTTTAAGTTTGCTAAGGTTTGTTTTATGGTCTTGGATATGGTCTTTCTTGGGGCATGCTCTATGGACTCTGGAAAAACATGTGCATTCTTGTTGAGTGGAATGTTCTATATTTGTCAACTAGATATTGTTGGTTGAAAAAAAAAGATATTGTTGGTTGATTGTGTTGTTGAGTTCTATATCCTTGCTTATTTTCTGTTTGATGATTCTATCAAATCCCAAGAGAAGAGTGTATTAAGATCTCCAACTATAATTTTGGATAAATTTATCTCCTTTTCCAGTTCTATTAGGTTTTTCTTTCTGTATTTTTGAGGCTCTTTGGTTTGGTATGCATGCATTTAGAATTCTTGTCTTCTTCCTGGATTGATTCTTTTATCATTATGTAATGTCTTTATTGGTCTCCAATAATTTTCTTTGCTCTGAGATTTACTTTGTCTCATATTAATATGGTCACTCCTGCTTTTAAAAAAAATCTAATATTTGCATATTCTATTTCCATCCTTTTGTTTTGAACTTAAATATGTCATTGCACTTGAAGTAGTTTATTTGTAGATAGCATATTGTTAGGTCATTTTCTTTTTTCCTTTAATTGAGCTGTAATTGACATTAGTTTTAGGTGTGCAAAATATTGATTCAATATTTATATATCTTGTCAAATGATCTCTACAATAAGTCTAGTTGATATGAATCACCACACACAGTTGCAAAAATGTTTTTCTTGTGATAACTTAAAAAATTTCTCTTAGTAACTTTCAAATACACAATTTATTAACTATAGTCACAATGATGTACACTATATTCCCTAGGTCTTACTTATTTTATAAGTAGAAATTTGACCTTTGACAACCTTCACTGATTCCACCCAACTCCTACAACCCAACCCCTACCTCCAACAACTGCCAGTCTTTTCTCCGTATCTGTGAGTTTGGTGTTTTTTGTTTTTTGTTGTTTTCTTTTGTTTTGTTTGTATTTAAGGGATATCATACAGTACTTGTCTGAAATATTACTCAGTGTACTGCCTTTCATGTCAATTCATGTTATTGCAAATGGCAAGATTTCTTTCTTTTTTATGGCTGAATGATATTCCAGAGTGTGTATGTTTGTGTGTGTATGTATTTTCTTTTAATCTATTCATCCATAGCAGACACTTAGGTTGTTTCCACATCTTCTTTATTATAAATATTCCTGCAATGAACGTGGAGTGCATACATCTTTCAAGTTAGTGTTTTGTTTCCTTTGGATAAATACCCAGAAGTGGAATTTCTGGACCATATGGAAATTCTATTTTTAATCCTTGGAAGAACTCCATACTGTTTTCCATAGTGGCTGTGCTAATATACAGGCCCACCAACAGTGTACAAGGGCCCCCTTTTCTCCACATCCTCACTGACACTTGTTATTTCTTGTCTTTTTGGTAATAGCCATTCTGATAGGTGTAAGGTGATATCTCATTGTGGTTCTGATTTGCATTTATTTGATAATTAGTGATGTACCAGTTAGCCATCTGTATATCTTCTTTTGAAAATATCTATTCAGATCCTCTGATTCCATTTTTTAATCTGATGTGTTTTTGTTTGTTTATTTTACTATTGAGTTGTATGAGTTCTTTATATAGTTTGGATATTGATATGTGATTTGTAGATATTTACTCCCATTTGGTAGATAGCCTTTTTATTTTGTTGATGGTTTCCTTTGTTGAACAGAAGCTTTTTAGTTTGATGTAGTCCTACTTGTTTAGTTTTGCTTTGGCATCATATCCAAAAAATCATTGCTAAGAATGATGTCCAGGAGCTTACTGCCTTTGATTTCTTCTAGGACTTTTATGGTTTCAGGTCTTATATTCAACTCTAACCATTTTGAGTTAATTTTTGTGTATACTCTAAGATAGTGGTCCAGTTTTATTCTTTTGCCTATGGCTATCCAGTTTTCCCAGCACCATTTATTGAAGAGACTGTATTTTCCCCCATTGAGTAGTCTTGGTTCTCTTATCAAATATTAGTTGACCATGTATGCATGGGTTTATTTATGCTCTCCTGGTTCTGTTTCACTGGTCTGTATGTCTGTTTTTATGCTAATACCATAATGTTTTGATTATTGTAGCTTCATAATAAGTTTGAAATCAGGAAGTGAGATGCCTCTAGCTTTTTTTTTTTTTTTAACCAAGATTACTTTGGCTATTTGACATATTTCGTGGTTTCATACAAATTTTAGGATTGTTTGTTCTATTTTTGTGAAAGATGCCATTGGAATTTTTATAGAGATTACATTGAATCTGTATATTGCTTTGGGTAGTATGGATATTTTTTAAAAAAATGTTAATTCTTCTAATCCATGAGCATGGAATATCTTTACATTAATTTGTGCCTTCTTCAGTTTCTTTATCAATATCTTACGGTTTTCAGTGTCCAGGTCTTTCACATCCTTGGTTAAATTTATTCCTAGGTATTTTATTCTTTTTGATGGAATTGTAAATGGATTGTTTTCTTAATTTCTCTTTCTGATAATTCATTATTTGTATATAGAAATGCAACTGATTTTCATATATTGATTTTGTAGGATCATTTTATTTTCAATCTACCATGTCAGTCTGCTTCACTTAATTAATATTTTAAGGTAATTTACTATCAGGTAATTATATGTTGGGGCTTAATTCTGCCAATTTATTTACTTGTTTTCTGCTTGTTTCCTCTCTTTTTTGTTCCTTTTTGTCTTATTTTCCTGGGAGTTATTTTGAACTTTTTAAATAACTCAATCTTGAATTATTTATATTGTTTTGAGTATATTGCTTTGTAGAGTTTTCTTAGTAGTTGCTCTTGGTATTACAACAAACATACATAAATTATCACGGTCTACTGGTATCAACATTTTTTCACTTCGAGGGAAACTGCAGCCTTACTTTCATTTAGGTCCCTATGCCCTCCCTGCTTTTATAGTATAGTTATTTTATATATTTTCTGTAAATGTCTTGAGCAGAATCATATCAGATGGTGCTATAATTTTTGCTTCAACCATCAAATGTGACTTAAGAAACTCATAAGAAGTAGGGGTGCCTGGGTGGCTCAGTCAGGTAAGTGTCCAACTTCAGCACAGGTCATGATCTCATGAGTTCAGGTCCTGCGTCAGGCTCTGTCCTGACAGCTCAGCCTGCTTTGGATTCTGTGTCATCTTCTCTCTCTCTGCCCCTCCCCTGCTCATGCTCCATCTCCATCTGTCTCAAAAATAAATAAACATTAAAACTTAAAAAAAGAAACTCATAAGAAGTCAAATAATATACTATATTTACCCAAAATTTTACCCATTCTTATGTCCTTTCTGAAGTTCCAAGACTTCTTTTACTAGGGTTTTTAAGGTGAAAATAGGGGATTTTGATTTGAGAACTTTCATTTCCTTCTGGTTAGAGAACTTTCTTTAGACTTTTTTAAAGGGTAGATTTGGAAACAAATTGTCTTAGTTTTTCTTCATCTGAGAATATATTTATTATTCATTCCTCAAGGATATTTTTGCTGTATATACACAGTTGATAGTTATTTTATTACTTGAAAAATGTTGTACCACTTTCTTCTGGCCTCTGTAGTTTCAGATGAGAAATCTACTGTCATTCAAATTCATGTTCATTCATAATGCTTTGTGTCTGACTGCTTTCCAGAGCTTTTCCCCTTAGTTTTCAGAAGTTTAATTATGATGTTTCTTGACATGGATATTTCTGGGCTTATCTTATTTGGTGTTTGCTCCACTTTCCAAATATGTAGGTTTAAGTATTTCACTAAATTTGGGAAGTTTCCAGCCATTATTTCTTATAAAAGTTTTTCAATCCCACTGTCTTTCTTCTCTCTTTCTGGGACTCCAGTTATATGAATGGTAGATCTTTGTTCTTGTCCCCTAAGACTGTTTATTGTGCTTCCCTAGTCTAGTCTCTTCCTTCTTTTGTTCAGATTGGGTAAATTTTATTGATCTCTCCCCAAGTACACTGATTTTTATACTCTGTCATCTCCACTCTACTATTGAACCTATCCAATTTTATCTTGGTTATTATATTCTTTAGTTCTATGATTTTATTTCCTTTTAGGAATTTCTATTTGCTGATCTTTATTTTCATTTGTTTCAAGAAGATTCATAATTCTTTATTGAAGGATTTCTGTGATGGCTGTTGAAAATCATTTTCAGATAATTATGGCATCTGATTCATTTTGATTTTGGCATGTATTGATTATTGTTTCTCATTCAAATGTCATTATCTTGGTTCTTAGTATGATGAGTGATTTTCAATTGTTTCCTGAATATTTTGGGTATTATATTAGGAAATTTGGATGCTACTAATAATTTTTTTTAAACCACTAAGTCCTCCCATTGAAGTGTAGCTTGAGGGCCAGGTGGGTGTGTATATTCAAATTTTGTGACGAGCCATGTCAACACCTCCTCCCCGCCAGCAAAAGTGGGTACTGACTCATACCACCTCATTTTCTGATGTGTGGGGATGGAAGTTCATCTTCCTGTGGGGGCCCAGTGACATCAGGAGAGATAGGAAGCATGGTATCAATCACTCCTTGAACTGCCTTGTTCTAACTCACTAACGTGAGTAGAGGTTCAGCTCCTAGTAGGATCCTTTGACACAGTATGTGTGCTGACTAGACCTGATTTGCCCACCTTGTTCAGTGTTATGGCCTATTGCTTATTGTCAGGTGGATGTGGATATTCAACTTCCTAATTATTTCCCTGCTGACGTGGAAAACTAGTAGTGTATGTGTGAAGCCTTACGTGTGTGTGAAGTTCCACCTCGTACCATCTCATTCAATCTTGTTGTCTCTGGACTTCACTGATGCTACCTTGGTAGTAGAATTAGAACGCCTCTTTTATGCTAGGAAGGGGATGTAGGACCAAGTGCTCATTCAGACTCACTAATACCATCCCATCAGGTTGGAGTGTTCCCACCTGCCTCCATTAGTCTGGAGATGGCAGGTCAGCATCCTGCTTAATGCACTAATACCACCTGACAGTGAAACAGAGTGCTACCTGCTTCTGCCAGGCAGGGGATAGATGATTAACTCCCTGCTTGTGTCCCTAACCACTCTCTGCTGAACAAATTGGAGTGTGCTCTCTGAAGGGTGGGGTTAGGATAGGTGGAAGATCAGTTCCCTAGTCAACCCTTTTGAACTATGTGGAGTCCGGGAGAGGAGAGTTTTTCCTTGTTGTTTGCTACTATAAGGTGGGTGATGCCAAAATTTGTTTTTAGGATATCCTGTCTTCTCAGTCCTTTGGCTGGGAAAATTGCCTTTTCATGGAGTTTTTGGTTTTGTTTCTGTTTTCCTTTTTCTACCAGTTGATGGTTCTGGGTTGGAGACTTCTGTGGTGCATTGTCCAGGATATATGAGACACAATAAGGAAACCCAAGGAAATCACTGCTGTGTCACTCTCCTGAGTTGCTTTGCCATTCCTCCTCCTTTCTATCTTTTAGAATTTTCCTCTGCTTGTTTGGAATCTTATATTCAGGGTTTTTTTTGCTTGTTTTTTTAGGTTGTAAGAGGCAGAAACTGGGAGGAATGGAGCTACTTCATATTGGCAGATTTGGAATTCTTCACTCTCAAATTTTAATATGTTGTGTTTTCATTTCATTCTGTTTCTTTATTTTTAAAACAATTCTACTAAACTTTTATTTTTATTTATTTTTTATGAAAGTAATTTTATTTAAGTTTTAGTTCACATACAGTGAAATATTGGTTTCAGGAGTAGAATTCAGTGATTCATCACTTACATACAACACCCAGTGCTCATCATAAAAAGTGCATTTTTAATACCCATTACCCATCTAGCTCCTTCAACCCCCAGTTTGTTCTCTATCATTAAGAGTCTCTTGTGGTTTGTTTCCCTCCCTCCTCTTTTATTTTCCCTCTTCACATATGTTTATTTTGTTTCTTAAATTCCACACATGAGTGAAATCGTATGGTATTTGTCTTTCTCTGATTGACTTATTTCATTTAGCATAATACAGTCTAGCACCATCCATGTGGTTGCAAATGGCAAGGTTTCATTCTTTTGATGGCTGAGTAATATTCCATTGTACATTTATAGTACATCTTTTTTAAAAAATACTTTGTTTCTTTTAATACTTTGTTTAGAGAACAAGAAAGGGAAAAGTGGAGAGAGAAAGAGGGGAACAGAGGGTCTGAAGTGAGCTCTGTGCTGATAGCAGAGAACCTGGTGTGGGGCTAGAACTCATGAAGTGTGAGATCATGACCTGAGCCGAGTCAGATACTTAACTGACTGAGCTACGCAGGTGCCTCTTTACCATATTTTTTTTAGCCATTCATCAGTCGATGGGCATTTGGGCTCTCTTCGTAGTTTGACTATTGTTGATAAGGCTGCTATAAACATCGGGGTGCATGTACCCCTTTGAATCAGTATTTTTGTATCCTTTGGGTGAATACCTAGTATTGCAGTTGCTGGATTAGAGGGTAGTTCTATTTTGTTTTTTGTTTTTTTGTTTTTTTTTTTAAGGGAACTCCATATGCTCTCCAGAGTGGCTGCTTCAGTTTATATTCCCACCAACAGTGCAAGAGGGTTACTTTTTCTCCACATCCTCACCAATACCTGCTGTTTCTTATGTTGTTCATTATAGCCATTCTGATAGGTGTGAGGTGGTATCTCACTGTGGTTTTGATTTGTGTATCCCTGATGATGAGTGATGTTGAACATCTTTTCATGTGTCTGTTAGCCATCTGGATGTTTTCTTTGAAAAAGTGTCTATTCATGTCTTCTGCCCATTTCTTAACTGGATTATTTGTTTTTTGGGTGTTGAGTTTGCTAAGTTCTTTATAGATTTTGGATATTAATGCTTTATCACATATGTCATTTGCAAATACCTTTCCCCATTCTGTAGGCTGCCTTTTGGTTTTATTGATTGTTTTCCTTTGCTGTGCAGAAGCTTTTTATCTTGATGAAGTCCCTTTGTCAAAGATTAGTTGACCATATTGTTGTCAGTCCATTTCTGGGTTTTCCATTCTGCTCCACTGATCTATGTGTCTGTTTTTGTGCCAGTGCCATACTGTCTTGAGGTTGACAGATTTATAACTTGAAATCCAGAATCATGATTCCTCCAGTTTTATTTTTATTTTTCAGGATTGCTTTGGCTTTTAGGATCTTTTTGTGGTTCCATTCACATTTTAGGATTGTTTATTCTAGCTCTGTGAAAACAAAAGAAGAAGGACCTCAATAAATAAAATCATGAATGAAAGAGGACATATCACAACCAACACCACAGATATACAAATGATGTTGCAAAACATAGGGGTGCACATATCCTTTCAAATTAATGTTTTCCAGTTCTTTGGGTAAATAACCAGTGGTGTGAAAACTGGTTCATAGGGTAATTCTGTTTTTAATTTTTTGAGGAATTCCATACTGTCTTCCACAGTGGCCGCACCAGTTTGCATTCCCACCAAAAGTAAAAAAAAGTTCCTTTTTCTCCACATACTCACCAACACTTGTTTCTTGAGTTTTTGATTTTAGCCATTCTGACAGGTATGAGATGATATCTCATTGTAGTTTTGATTTGCATTTCCCTGATGGTGAATGATACTGAGCATTTTTTCATTTGCCTGTTGGTCATCTGTATGTTTTCTTTTTTTTTAACTTTCAATGTTCATTCCAATATAGTTAACATATGGTGTTATATTAGTTTCACGTGTACAGTATAGTGATTCAACAGTTCTCAGGGCTCATCATAAGGGTACTCTTTATCACCTATTTCAGCCATCCCTCTACTCACTTCCCCTCTGGTAACTATCAGTTTATCAGTTTGTTGTCTATAGTTAAGAGTCTGTTTATTGGCTTCTCTCTCTCTTTTTCTTTGTTTTTTTATTGTTTCTTAAATTCCACATCTGAGTGAAATCATGATATTTGTCTTTCCTCTGACTTATTTCACTTGACATTATGCTATTTACCTCCATCCATGTTGTTGCAGATGGTGAGATTTCATTGCTTTTTATGGCTGAATAACATTCCATTGCATATATATACCACATCTTCTTATCCCTTCATCCACTGATGCACACTTTGGCTGCTTTCATAATTTGGCTATTGTAAATAATGCTGTTATAAACATAGGGGTGCATGTATCACTGAATTAGTGTTTTAGTATTTTTTGGGGGAGGGATAAATATCCACTATTTGGGGGGGGGATAAATATCCACACTATTACTGGATCTTAGTGTAGTATTTTTTTTTAACTTTTTTAAATCATTCTTTAAAAAAAAACTTTATTTAAATTCAAGTTAGTTAAGGTACAGTTTAGGACTGGTTTCAGGAGTAGAGCCCAGTGATTCATTGTTTACATATAACACCCAGTGCTCATCCCAACAAGTGCCCTCCTTAATGCCCATCACCCACTTAGTCCATCCCCCTGCCCACCTCCCTCCAGCAACCCTCAGTTTGTTTTCTATATTTAAGTCTCTTATGGCTTGCCTTCCCCTCTGTTTTTATCTTATTTTTCCTTCGCTTCCCTGTGTTCATCTTTTGTGTTTCTTAAATTCCACATATGAGTGTAGTCATATATTTGTCTTTCTCTGACTTATTTTGCTTAGCATAATATACTCTAGTTCCATCCACATTGTTGCAAGTGGCAAGATTTCATTCATTTTGATTGCCAAGTAGTATTCTATTGTATGTATGTGTGTGTTTGTGTGTGTGTGTGTGTGTGTATATATATATATATATATATATATATATATATATATATATACACACCACATCTTCTTTATGCATTCATTAGTCGATGGACTTTTGGGCTTATTCCATAATTTGGCTAGTGTCAGTAGTGCTGCTATAAACATTGGGATGCGTGTGCCCCTTTGAATTAGCATTTTTGTATCTATTGGATAAAAACCTAGTAGTGCAATTGCTGGGTCATAAGCTAATTCATTTTAAATTTTTTCAGGAACTTTCGTACTGTTTGCCAGAATGGCTGTATCTGTTTATATTCCCAGCAACAATGCAAAAGTGTTCACCTTTCTCCTCATCCTTGCCAACATCTGTTGTTTCTTGAGTTGTTAATTTTAGCCATTCTGACAGGTGTGAGATGGTATCTCATTATGGTTTTGATTTGTATTTCTCTGATTATGAGTGATATTGAACATCTTTTCATGTGTCTTTCAATGTGTCTATTCATATCTTCTGCCCATTTCTTCAATGGATTATTTGTGTTCTGAGTACTGAGTTTGATAAGTCTTTAAAGATTTTGGATACTAACCCTTTATCTGATATGTCATTTGCAAATATCTTCTCCTATTCTGTAGGCTGCCTTTTAGTTTTATTGATTGTTTCCTTTGCTGTGCAGATGTTTTTTAAATTTTTTTTAATGTTTATTTATTTTTTGAGAGAGACAGAGTGTGAGCAGGGGAGGGGCAGAGAGAGAGAGGGAGACACAGAATCTGAAGCAGACTCCAGGCTCCGAGCTGTCAGCACAGAGCCTGCTGTGGGGCTCGAACTCACAAGCTGTGAGATCATGACCTGAGCCTAAGTCAGATGCTTAACTGACTGTGCCACCTAGGCGCTCCTGCTGTGCAGATTTTTATCTTGATGAAGTCGCAAGAGTTCATTTTTGCTTTTGTTTCCCTTGCCTCTGGCAATGTGTCTAAGTAAGAAAAGGTCAAAGAAGTTGCTGCTTGTGTTTTCCTCTAGGATTTTGATGGTTTCCTGTCTCACATTTAGGTGTTTCATCCATTTGGAATTTATTTTTATGTATGGTGTAAGAAAGTGGTCCAGTTTCATTCTTTTGCATGTTGCTGTCCAGTTTTCCCAGCACCATTTGATGAAGAGGCTGTCTTTTTTTCATTGGATACTCTTTCCTGTTTTGTTGAAGATTAACTGGTCATACATTTGTGGGTCTATCTCTGGGTACTTGATTCTTTTCCCTTGATCTATGTATCTGTTTCTGTGCCAGTACTACACAGTCTTGATAGTTATAGCTTTGTAATACAACTTGAAGTCTGGAATTATGATATGTCCAGCTTTGGTTTTCTTCTTCAGACATTACTTTGAGGGGCACCTGGGTGGTTTAGTTGGTTAAGCATCTGACTTCAGCTCAGGTCATGATCTCACAGTTTGTGAGTTTGAGCCCCGCATTGGGCTTTCTGCTGTCAGAGAGCCTGCATCAGATCCTCTGTCTCCTTCTCTCTCTTCCCCTCCATCACCCTCTCTCTCTCTCTCAAAAATAAATAAACATAAAAAAATTATTTTAAAAACCCCATTACTTTGACTATTCAGGGTCTTTTCTGGTTCCATACAAATTTTAGGATCATTTGTTCTAGTTGTGTGAAGAATGCTGGTGTCATTTTGATAGGGATTGCATTGAATGTGTAGATTGTTTTTGGTAGTTTCAACATTTTACCAGTATTCTTCTAATCTATGAACATGGAATGTTTTTCCATTTCTTTGTGTCTTCTTCAGTTTCTTTCATAAGCTTTCTACAGTTTTCAGCATACAGATATTTAACCTCTTTGGTTAGGTTTATTCCTAGGTATCTTATGGTTTTTGATGCAATTGTACATGGGATCAATTCCTTGGTTTCTCTTTCTGTTGCTTCATTATTGGTGTATAGAAATGCAACTGGTATCTGTACACTGATTTTATATCCTGCAACTTTGCTGAATTCATGTATCAATTCTAGCAGTCTTTTGGTGGAGTCTTTTGAGTTTTCCATGTAGAGTATTGAGAAGAGTGAAATTTTGAATTCTTTGCCAATTTGTATGCCTTTTATTTCTATTTGTTGTCTGATTGCTGAAGCTAGGACTTCCAGTACACAGTTGAACAACAGTGGTGAGTGTGGAGATCCTGTCATATTCCTGACCATAGGAGGAAAGCACCGTCACTTTTTCCCCATTGAGGATATTAGCTGTAGGCCTTTCATATATGTCCTTTATGATGTTGAGGTATGTTTCCTCTATCCTGACTTTCTTGAGGGTTTTTATCAAGAAAGAATGCTGTATTTTGTCACATGCTTTTTCTGCATCTATTGACAGGATCATATGGTTCTTCTCTTTTCTTTTATTAATGTGGTATATTAAATTTGCAAACTGTTTGATTTGCAATAGTGAACCAGCCCTGCAGCCCAGGAATAAATCCTACTTGATTATGGTGAATAATTCTTTTAATATACTGCTGAATTTGATTTGCTAGTATCTTGTTGAGAATTTTTGCATCCACGTTCATCAGGGATATTGGCCTGTAATTCCCCTTTTGAGTGGGGTCTTTGTCTAGTTTTGGAATCAAGGTAATGCTGACTTCATAGAATGAATTTGGAAGCTTTCCTACCATTTTTATTTTTTGGAACAGTTTGAGAAGAATATGTATTAACTCTTCTTTGAATGTCTGATAAGAATTCCTGTGAGAAGGCATCTGGCCTAGGACTCTTGTTTTTTGGGAGATTGGTGATAACTGATTCAATTTCTTTGTTGGTTATGGGCCTGTTCAAATTTTCCATTTCTTCCTGTTTTCAGTTTTAGTTTTAGTAGTTTAGCATTTGTCCATTTCTTCCAGATTGTCCAGTTTGTTGGCATATAATTTTTCATAGTATTCTCTTAGAGTGTTTGTATTTATTGTACAAACAATTTATAATATATAGTTGTATTGGTGTTGGTTGTGATCTGCCCTCTTTCATTTGTGATTTTATCTATTTGGGTCCTTTCTCTTTTATTTTTGACAAGTCTGGCTATGGGTTTAGCAATTTATTTATTCTTTCAATGAACCAGCTTTTAGTTTTATTGATCTGTTCTGTGTTTGTTGTTGTTGTTGTTGTTGTTGTTTCTATATTGTGTATTTCTGCTCTAGTCTTTATCATTTCCCTTCTGCTAGCTTCAGGCTTTATTTGCTTCTCCACCTTTAGGTATCAAGTTAGGTTGTGTAGTTGGGACCTTTCTTGCTTCTTGAGATAGGCCTGAATTGCAATGTACTTCCCTCTTAGGACTGCCTCTGTTGGATCCCAAAGGGTTTGGACTGTTGTGTTTTCATTTTCATTTGCTTCCATGTATTTTTCAATTTCTTCTTTAATTTCCAGGTTAACACACCCATTATTTCTTTTTAAGTTTATTTATTTTGAGAGAGAGAGAGAGAGAGAGAGAGAAAGCATGAGCAGGGTGGGGCAGAGAGAGAAGGAGAGAGAGAGAGAGAATCCCAAGGAAGTTCTGTACTGTTAAGGTGGAGCCCAATTCAGAGCTCAAACTCACGAACCATGAGATCATGACCGGAGCTGAAACTAAGAATTGGACCGAGCCACCTGAATGCCCTAACACATTCAATTCATTATTTAGTAGGATGTTCTTTTTTTTTTTTTTTTTTTTTTTAAGCTAAAGGAAAGCATCTACTGCAAACAAAGGCAGAGACAGTGTAGCTAAAAGTAAGTCATGGAAAATGAATATTTCAAAATTCCTTTGGAATTACAAAGCACAACCCCCGACCAATGGCACAGAAATGATGGCCCATCATTGCAATTTTTGCCCCAGTAAATATACACTATTTGCATTACATTCAGAATAAAGTGGCAATGAGGAAGACCATTTTGACACAGCCTGGCACTTATAATGTCACTCTCTGCCTTCCTGTGAATATTCCATTTTTGTACAATGTTAAAGAAATCACATTTTTTGAGAGGTGGGAAGATGGCGGCATAGGAGGACACTGGGCTCACCGTGTCCTGCTCATCACTTCGATTCCACCTACACCTGCCTAAATAACCCAGAAAACTGCCAGAAGACTAGCAGAACGGTTTCTCTGGAGCCAAGGGTAGACAAGAGGCCCACGGAAGAGGGTAGGAAGGGTGGAGAGGTGGTGCCTGCTACACGGACTGGTGGGAGGGAGCTGGGGCGGGGGTGGGGGGCAGCCCCACTGGCCAAGCAGAGGCCCCAAGTCTGGCTTGCAAAAGCGGAGGGGCCGGATGGAGTGTGTTCTGACAGCAAGCGGGACTTAACATCTGGAAGGTTATAAGTTAACAGCTCTGCTTGGAGAGCGGGAAGGCTGGAGGACAATGGGAGGGAGAGTTGCTGAGCCCCGGATGACAGAGCTCAGCCTGGCGGGGAACAAAGGCACTCGCCAGCGCCATCTTCCTCGCCCATCCCCCAGCCAAAATCCCAAAGGGAACCAGTTCCTGTCAGGGAACTTGCTTGCACCGCGCAAACACCCAACGCTGTGCCTCTGCGGATCCATACCTCCAGCGTTGGGTCTGACCCCCTCCTGGTGCCACAGAGCCCCTCCCAAAGTAGATCACCGAAGGATAAGCAAGCTGAGCCTGCCCCTCCTGCCCCCATGCACCTTGCTGATCCACCACAGCTAATATGCCAGATCCCCAAGACCACAAGCCTGGCAGTGTGCAAGTAGCCCAGATGGGCCACGCCACACAACAGCGAGAGGGGACGAGAAGGTACACACCAGTCTGACTGTGGCCCCAGCGGTGGGCTGGGGGCAGACATCAGGTCTGACTGCGGCCCTGCCCACCAACGCAAGTTATTCAAGACAGCACAGGGGAAATGCCCTGCAGTTCTGCACCACTCCAGGGACTATCCAAAATGATGAAACGGAAGAATTCCCCTCAAAAGAATCTCCAGGAAATAACGACAGCTAATGAACTGATCAAAAAGGATTTAAACAATATAACAGAAAGTGAATTTAGAATAATAGTCATAAAATTAATCGCTGGTCTTGAAAACAGTATAGAGGACAGCAGAGAATCTATTGCTACAGAGATCAAGGGACTAGGGAATAGCCAGGAGGAGATAAAAAATGCTATAAATGAACTGCAAAATAAAGTGGAGACAACCACAGCTCGGATTGAGGAGGCAGAGGAGAGAATAGGTGAACTAGAAGATAAAATTATGGAAAAAGAGGAAGCTGAGAAAAAGATAAAAAAAATCCAGGAGTATGAGGGGAAAATTAGAGAACTAAGTGATGCACTAAAGAGAAATAATCTACTCATAATTGGTATTCCAGAAGAGGAAGAGAGAGGGAAAGGTGCTGAAGGTGTACTTGAAGAAACAATAGCTGAGAACTTCCCTGATCTGGGGAAGGAAAAAGGCATTGAAATCCAAGAGGCACAGAGAACTCCCTTCAGATGTAACTTGAATCGATCTTCTGCATGACATATCATAGTGAAACTGGCAAAATACAAGGATAAAGAGAAAATTCTGAAAGCAGCTAGGGATAAACACGCTCTAACATATAAAGGGAGACGAATAAGACTCGTGACGGATCTCTCTACGGAAACTTGGCAGGCGAGAAAGGAATGGCACAAAATCTTCAATGTGATGAACAGAAAAAATATGCAGCCGAGAATCCTTTATCCAACAAGTCTGTCATTTAGAATAGAAGGAGAGATAAAGGTCTTCCCAAACAAACAAAAACTGAAGGAATTCGTCACCACTAAACCAACTCTACAAGAGATCCTAAGGGGGATCCTGTGAGACAAAGTACCAGAGACATCACTACAAGCATGAAACCTACAGACATCACAATGACTCTAAACCCATATCTTTCTATAATAAAACTGAACGTAAATGGACTAAACGCACCAACCAAAAGACATAGGGTATCAGAATGGATAAAAAAACAAGACCCATCTATTTGCTGTCTACAAGAGACTCATTTTAGACCTGAGGACACCTTCGGATTGAAAGTGAAGGGATGGAGAACTATTTATCATGCTACTGGAAGTCAAAAGAAAGCTGGAGTAGCCATACTTATATCAGACAAACTAGACTTTAAATTAAAGGCTGTAACAAGAGATGAAGAAGAGCATTATATAATAATTACAGGGTCTATCCATCAGGAAGAGCTAACAATTATAAATGTCTATGCGCCGAATACGGGAGCCCCCAAATGTATAAAACAGTTAGTCACAAACATAAGCAACCTTATTGACAAGAATGTGGTCATTGCAGGGGACTTTAACACCCCACTTACAGAAATGGATAGATCATCTAGACACACGGTCAATAAAGAAACAAGGGCCCTGAATGATACATTGGATCAGATGGACTTGACAGATATATTTAGAACTCTGCCTCCCAAAGCAACAGAATATACTTTCTTCTTGAGTGCACATGGAACATTCTCCAAGATAGATCACATACTGGGTCACAACACAGCCCTTCATAAGTATACAAGAATTGAGATCATACCATGCATACTTTCAGACCACAATGCTATGAAGCTTGAAATCAACCACAGGAAAAAGTCTGGAAAACCTCCAAAAGCATGGAGGTGAAAGAACACCCTACTAAAGAATGAATGGGTCAACCAAGCAATTAGAGAAGAAATTAAAAAATATATGGAAACAAACAAAAATGAAAATACAACAATCCAAATGCTTTGGGATGCAGTGAAGGCAGTCCTGGGAGGAAAATACATTGCAGTCCAGGCCTATCTCAAGAAACAAGAAAAATTCCAAATACAAAATCTAACAGCACACCTAAAGGAACTAGAAACAGAACAGCAAAGACAGCCTAAACCCAGCAGAAGAAGAGAAATAATAAAGATCAGAGCAGAAATAAATAATATAGAATCTAAAAAAACTGTAGAGCAGATGAATGAAACCCAGAGTTGGTTTTTTGAAAAAATAAACAAATTGACAAACCTCTAGCCAGGCTTCTCAAAAAGAAAAGGGAGATGACCCAAATAGATAAAATCATGAATGAAAATGGAATTATTACAACCAATCCCTCAGAAATACAAGCAATTATCAGGGAATACTATAAAAAAATTATATGCCAACAAACTGGACAACCTGGAAGAAATGGAAAAATTCCCAAACACCCACACACTTCCAAAACTCAATCAGGAGGAAATAGAAAGCTTGAACAGACCCATAACCTGCCAGGAAATTGAATCAGTTATCAAAAATCTCCCAACAAATAAGAGTCCAGGACCAGATGACCTCCCAGGGGAGTTCTACCAGATGTTTAAAGCAGAGATAATACCTATCCTTCTCAAGCTATTCCAAAAAATAGAAAGGGAAGGAAAACTTCCAGACTCATTCTATGAAGCCAGTATTACTTTGATTCCTAAACCAGACAGAGAACCAGTAAAAAAGGAGAACTACAGGCCAATATCCCTGATGAATATGGATGCAAAAATTCTCAATAAGATACTAGCAAATCGAATTCAACAGCATATAAAAAGAATTATTCACCATGATCAAGTGGGATTCATTCCTGGGCTGCAGGGCTGGTTCAACATTCACAAATCAATCAATGTGATACATCACATTAATGAAAGAAAAGATAAGAACCATAGGATCCTGTCAATCGATGCAGAAAAAGCATTTGACAAAATTCAGCATCGTTTCTTAATAAAAACCCTCAAGAAAGTGGGGATAGAAGGAACATACTTAAACATCATAAAAGCCACTTATGAAAAGCCCACAGCTAATATCATCTTCAATGGGGAAAAACTGAGAGCCTTCTCCCTGAAATCAGGAACATGACAGGGATGTCCACCCTCACCACTGTTGTTTAACATAGTGTTGCAAGTGCTAGCATCCGCAATTAGACAACAAAAGGAAATCAAAGTCATCAAAATTGGCAATGATGAAGTCAAAAAACTGTAAGGATGGGGCACCTGGGTGGCTCAGTCGGTTAGGCATCCAACTTTGGCTCAGGTCATGATCTCACAGTTTGTGAGTTCAAACCCTGCATCAGGCTCTGTGCTGACAGCTCAGAGCCTGCTTCAGATTCTGTGTCTCCCTCTCTCTCTGCCCCTCCCCTGATCGTGCTCTGTCCCTCTCTCTGTCTCAAAAATAAATAAACATTAAAAAAAACTATAAGGTTGATTACAAAGAAAAAGAAAGGGAAAAAAAAGAATGAAAGAAAAAGAAGTAAAAAGAATAAAAAAGCCTTGGCAAAAAAAAAAAGAGAAAAGGAAATGAAAAATACAAACAAGAAACTTTGACTCTGATTCCAAAAGAAAAAACTGAAGAAGAAAGAAACAAAGAAAAAAGAAAGATAGGTGTTGTTTTGAAGCCCTGGATCTCAGTGCATTTGGTATATGGGGGATGTTGGCTATGCTGGTCTTCCAGAGAAGAGGTCAGCTGCTTTGGCATAGAGTCCCAGTAAATAAGCATTTGCCAGGCACAGGAGGTTGGGGTTTGGTGTTAGTGGGTCCCACCTCCACTGGGGGCAGCTGTATTGCTCTCTGAAGTGCCACTGTGGTGTTGTTGGGGGGAAAATGGTGCCACTCTAATATCTTGTCTTGAACCAGGGATCTCACACCCCCCTGCTGTTCAGGCAGCCCTCACAGAATAGCAAAGGCAGTAAGCTCACCCTGTGCCACAACTCCCCTGCATTTTCCCAGCAAGCAGCTGGGATTCAAAAGCCAAAGTCTGAAAGGATCCAGCACAGATGTGCTCCTCTCCTTTGGAGTAGAGCTCCATGCTGTGTGAATTCCTCTGTCCCTGAGAAACAGTCCCACTCCTGCACAGTGTGTGGAATCTATGTTGTTACTACTAAAGGCAGCAAAGGTAATATTCCCTTTGGGCGCACCTCTGTCTCCTGATGATGAAAAGCCTTTGGCTGGCACCTGCAGGGTCTTTTATCCTTGGGAGGCAATAAACGCTCTTCCAAAAGTACTCCAAATGGGGAATGTTCTCTCTCAGTGGCTGTGCATTTTTCATATAAGGCCTTTATTTTGTTGAGGTATGTTCCCTCTAGACCTACTTTGTTGAGGATTTTTATCATGAATGAATGTTATAGTTTGTCAAATGCTTTTTATCCATCTAGTGAAATGATCATGTGGTTTTTATCCTTTTTCTTATTTATGCAGTGTGATTTGTGCAGATTGATTTGTGATTGAACCAATTATGCAGATTGATTTGTGATTGAACCACCCTTCAACTCAGTAATAAATCCCATTTGGTTGTGGGGAATGATTCTTTTAATGTACAGTTGGATTGGATTTGCTAGTATTTTATTGAGAATTTTTACATCCATGTTCATCAGAGTTACTGGCCTGTAGTTCTCTCTCTCTCTCTCTCTCTCTCTCTCTCTCTCTCTCTCTTTTATGGTATCTTTATCTGGCTTTGGTATCAGGGTAATTTTAGCCTCAATTGGGAAGTTTTTCCGTTTTTATTTTTTTGGAATAGTTTGAGAAAAATAGGTATGAACTCTTCTTAAAAATTTTTTAATGTTTATTTATTTTTGAGAGACAGAGAGAGACAGAGCATGGGTGGGTGAGGGGCAGAGAGAGGGAGACACAAAATCCGAAGCAGGCTCCAGGCTCTGAGCTGTCAGCACAGAGCTTGATGCAGGCCTCAAACTTACAAACTGTGAGATCATGACCTGAGCCAAAGTCAGACGCTTAACTGACTGAGCCAGTTATTAACTCTTCTTTGAATATTTGATAGAAATGGCCTGTGAAGCCATCTGGTCCTTGACTTTTGTTGGGAGTTTTTGATTACTGATTTCCATCTCCTTGCTGATAATTGGTCTGTTCAAATTTTCTATTTCTTCCAGCTTCATCTTTGGGAGGTTATATGTTTCTAGGAATTTATACATTTCTTCTAGGTTGTCGAATTTGTTGACGTATAATTTTTTGTAATAGTCTCTTACAATAGTTTGTATTTCTGTGGTGTTGGTTCTTATTACTCCTCTTTCTGATTTCATTTAAGTCCTCTCTCTCTCTCTCTCTCTCTCTCTCTCTCTCTCTCTCTCTTTTGTGAGTCTGCCTACAGGTTTATATTGTTTATCTTTTCAAAGAACTAGCTTTTGGTTTCATTGATCTGTTCTATTGTTTCTTTTGTTTGCATATCATTTATTTCTGCTCTAATTTTTCATTAAATCTTTCCTTCTGCTGGTTTTGGGTATTGGTTTTTCTTCTTTTTCTAGCTCCTTGGGTGTGTAAGTTTAGATTGTTTATTTAACATTTTTCTTGTCTTGGGGTAGCCTGTATTGCTATGAATTTGCATCTTAGAACCACTTTTTCTGCCTCCCAAAGGTTTTGGGTTGTTGTAATTTCATTTTCATTTGTTTTCATGTATTCTTTTATTTCTTCATGTATTTCCTGGTTGCCCCATTCATTGTTTAGTAGCATGTTATTTAACCTCTATGTATTTTTTGTTTTTCTAGTTTTTTTCTTGTGGTTGACTTCTAGTTTTATAGTGTTGGTAGAAAAGATGCATAGTATGACTTTGATCTTCTTGAATTTGTTGAGGCTTGTTGTGTGGGCTAATCTGTGGTCTCTTCTGGAGACTGTTCCATGTGCACTTGAAAAGAATGTGTTTTTTTTCTGCTGTTTTATAATGGAATGTTCTCAATAGATATGTTAAATCTATCTGGTCTATCTGGTCTAATGTGTCACTCAAAGCCACTGTTTCCTCATTGATTTTCTATTTGGATGGTCCATCTATCCATTGATGTAGGTGGGATGTTAAAGTCCTCTACTATTATTGTATTACTATTGATTAGTTCCTTTATTTTTCTTATCAACTCTTTTGTGTATTTGGGTGCTCCTATGTTGAGTGCACAATATTTACAATTGTTATACCTTTTGGTGTATTGTCCCCTGTATGATTATATGTGTTCTTTTTCTCTTGTTAGAGTCTTTTTTTTTTTTTTCAAGTCAATTTTGTCTGAGATAAGTATTGCTACCCCTGTTTTCTTTTGGCATCCAATTTGCATGATAAATTGTTTTCCATCCCCTCAATTTCAATCTGCAGGTGTCTTTAGGTCTGAAAAGAGTCTCTTGTGGGCAGTGTATGGGTTCGGTCTTGTTTTTTTATCCACTCCATCACTCTTTGTGTTCTGATTGGAATGTTTAGTCCATTTACATTCAAAATAATTGTTGGTAGGTATGTTTTCATTGCCATTTTATTACTTGTTTTATGGTTGTTTTTGTAGTTCTTCTATGTTCCTTTTTTCTCCTTGCTGTCTTGTTTCATGGTTTGCTGGCTTTCTTTCATGATATACTTGAATTCCTATGTCTTTACTTTTTGCATATCTATTAGTGGTTTTGATTTGTGGTTACCATTAGATTTTCATATATCATCTTCTGCATGTACTAGTTTATATTAAGTTGATGGTTGCTTAAGTTTGAACCCATTCTTTACTCCCCTCCTCCACGTTTTACATATGATGTCATAACTTACATCCTTTTATTTTGTGAGTTCTTTGACTGATTTTTGCTGATACACTTTTTTTTGTACTGCATTGTGCTTCCTACTTTTCTTACTCTTAGTTATGGTCTTTCCTTTCCACTCATAGAGTTCCCCTTAACATTCCTTGCAGGTCTGCTTTAATGGTCATGAACTCCTTTAGCTTTTGTCTTAGAAACTCATTATCTCTCCTTGTATCCCAAATAATAGCCTTTCTGGATAGAGTGTTCTTGGTTGTAGATTTTTTCTTTCAACACTTTGAACATATCATACCATTCCCTTCTGGCCTGCAGAATTTCTGCTGAAAAACTTCTGTGGTAGCCTTATGAGATTTCCATTTTATGTAATGATCTTCTTGATGCTTTAAAATTTTTTCTTTATCACTACTTTTTGCCATTTTAATTGCTTTGTGTCTTGGTGTGGACCTCCTTGGTTTGATTTTGTTGAGGGATTTCTGTGCCTCTGGGATCTGGATTTCTGTTTTCTTCCCCAGATTAGGGAAGTTTTCAGCTATTATTTCTTCCAATAATTTTCTGCTCCCTTTGCCCTCTGTCCTTCTTCTGGGATACCAATAATGTAAATATTATTATGCTTGATGGAGTCGCTGAGTTCCCTAAGTCTATTCTCATTTGACATAATTCTTTTGTGTCTCCCTTGCTCAGCTCTATTACTTTCCATCATAATGTTTTCCAGGTCATTAGTTCATTCCTCTGCTTCCTCTACCTGCTATTTATTCCATCAAAATGAAAATTTTTATTTCATTTATTGTATTCTTCATTTCTGATTGGTTCATTTTTTTTATCTCTTTGTTAACTGTCTCACTGATATCCCTTCTTTCCTCAAGTTCAGTGAATATCTTTGTGATCATAACTTTAAATTCTCTATCCAGCATATTACTTATATCAATTTTGCTTAAGTCTTTTGCTGTGATTTTGCTCTGTGCTTTCATTTGCATATTCCTCTGTCTTTTCTTTCTGTCTAACTTATTTAGTCAGGCTTTCTATGCTAGGAAAGTCAGATATGTCCCCTCTCTTTAAATTAATGGCCCAAAGAAGAAAAGGTCCTGTAGTGCCCTGCACTGCAGTATCCCCTGTTCACCAGAACCTAGTGCTTCAGGTTTGTTTCCTCTGCATATTGCTTGTGCCCTGATGTTGTTTCTTGGCTGCTTTTCCCTCCATTCCAGTCATCTTCAATGGCTCTCTTTGCCTGTTTTGGTCAGTGTTAGGTCCCTGTAGTGTTAGGGGCCATTCTCTGGGGCTGCCTTGGGTTTGACTTTAGTAAGACTATTTGTTTGCCATAGATGCAGTAGCAGCAAACTGTAGGGCACTTTCCCTCTGTTATCCCTTGAGAAGCTTTCATTGGTAGGTGGGGCCTGCAATCAGACCAACTGTCTGCCCCCAGCCCACTGCTATGGCCACCATCTGACTGGTCTGTGATTATCTTCCCTTCACCCCGTGGCAGAAGTCACTCTAGAGTGGTGCCGGCTGTGTTGGGGTTGCTTGCATACTGCCAGGCTCATAGCCCATTTTGAATTGACTCTAGCCAAGAGTATATTGGAGGGTTTAGGTACAGTGTCTGCCATTTTGCACCCTGGTGAGAGGGGACATGCTGTATCTGGGACAGCTAGGGTGGGGCATGCTGTTTTAACAAGGTGTGAGCCAGTCTGTTTGTAAAAAGACCTATTACAGTTGCTAGAACCCGGGAAGGCTGATGCAAAGCTGCAGAGCGCATGAGTGGGGCCTGCAATTTTAACATGGTGCATAGAGATCTTCTGCAGGAGAGGCCCCACTGTTGCCCCTGGGACCAAGGCCCACAAAGCATGCAGGTCAGGAAACAAGGTGTTGGCAACGTTTGTGCTGGTCTTCTCTGGGAGGGGAGCCATAATGCTGTGATTGAGGAAAGTGTGACTGGAAAGGGTGGATCCACTGAAGTCTGGGGGTCTAGGGTTGGCATACACAAGTTAGATAGTGAGTGTTGGGCCTGTGTTGGTTCCCGCTGATGGCTATGTGATCATGCTGGTGGGGGAAGAAAATGGCACCTGCCAGCTCCTTTGTTCCTGGAGAAGTCCCTCAGTGAACCCTGCCCCTCCAGACATGCTCTGAGATTAGTAAATAACTCTTCCTCCAGTCTGCCTGAGATGTTTATTAAATTGCTGCTTCTGTGCTATATCTCTGTGGGCTTTTTGTAGTGCTGTCTCTTTAAAAGCAGAGACAGCTTCTGATTGCCTCTGGGCTCTCCCAGAACTGAGAAGCTTATTTTTTAAATTCCAGGTTTTAAGTCATGCTGGTTGTCAGCACTCACAAAATTTGGCCACTCACTCTAGTTTTCAAAGCCAAATGTCATGGGGATTCGTCTTTCTCATGTGGGCTTCCCAGTGTGATAGTCTGTTTCTCTCCCTTCTCTGTGCCTGATGCTGTCTCCCCCCTTGGACAGCCTATGGTCTGTTTAGCTCCCTACCACATCGCTGCTCTTCCTACCTCTTTGATGTGGCCTCCTTTCTTTTTTTTTTTTTTTATTTTTTTTATTTTTTAATATATGAAATTTACTGTCAAATTGGTTTCCATACAACACCCAGTGCTCATCCCAAAAGGTGCCCTCCTCAATACCCATCACCCACCCTGCCCTCCCTCCCACCCTGCCCTCCCTCCCTCCCCCCATCAACCCTCAGTTTGTTCTCAGCTTTTAACAGTCTCTAATGCTTTGGCTCTCTCCCACTCTAACCTCTTTTTTTTTTTTTTTCCTTCCCCTCCCCCATGGGTTTCTGTTACGTTTCTCAGGATCCACATAAGAGTGAAACCATATGGTATCTGTCTTTCTCTGTATGGCTTATTTCACTTAGCATCACACTCTCCAGTTCCATCCATGTTGCTACAAAAGGCCATATTTCATTTTTTCTCATTGCCACGTAGTATTCCATTGTGTATATAAACCACAATTTCTTTATCCATTCATCATTTGATGGACATTTAGGCTCTTTCCATAATTTGGCTATTGTTGAGAGTGCCGCTATAAACATTGGGGTACAGGTGCCCCTATGCATCAGTACTCCTGTATCCCTTGGATAAATTCCTAGCAGTGCTATTGCTGGGTCATAGGGTAGGTCTATTTTTAATTTTCTGAGGAACCTCCACACTGCTTTCCAGAGCGGCTGCACCAATTTGCATTCCCACCAACAGTGCAAGAGGGTTCCTGTTTCTCCACATCCTCTCCAGCATCTATAGTCTCCTGATTTCTTCATTTTGGCCACTCTGACTGGCGTGAGGTGGTATCTGAGTGTGGTTTTGATTTGTATTTCCCTGATAAGGAGCGACGTTGAACATCTTTTCATGTGCCTGTTGGCCATCTGGATGTCTTCTTTAGAGAAGTGTCTATTCATGTTTTCTGCCCATTTCTTCACTGGGTTATTTGTTTTTCGGGTGTGGAGTTTGATGAGCTCTTTATAGATTTTGGATACTAGCCCTTTGTCCGATGTGTCATTTGCAAATATCTTTTCCCATTCCGTTGGTTGCCTTTTAGTTTTGTTGGTTGTTTCCTTTGCTGTGCAGAAGCTTTTGATCTTCATAAGGTCCCAGTAATTCACTTTTGCTTTTAATTCCCTTGCCTTTGGGGATGTGCCGAGTAAGAGATTGCTACGGCTGAGGTCAGAGAGGTCTTTTCCTGCTTTCTCCTCTAAGGTTTTGATGGTTTCCTGTCTCACATTCAGGTCCTTTATCCATTTTGAGTTTATTTTTGTGAATGGTGTGAGAAAGTGGTCTAGTTTCAACCTTCTGCATGTTGCTGTCCAGTTCTCCCAGCACCATTTGTTAAAGAGACTGTCTTTTTTCCATTGGATGTTCTTTCCTGCTTTGTCAAAGATGAGTTGGCCATACGTTTGTGGGTCTAGTTCTGGGGTTTCTATTCTATTCCATTGGTCTATGTGTCTGTTTTTATGCCAATACCATGCTGTCTTGATGATGACAGCTTTGTAGTAGAGGCTAAAGTCTGGGATTGTGATGCCTCCTGCTTTGGTCTTCTTCTTCAAAATTACTTTGGCTATTCGGGGCCTTTTGTGGTTCCATATGAATTTTAGGATTGCTTGTTCTAGTTTCGAGAAGAATGCTGGTGCAATTTTGATTGGGATTGCATTGAATGTGTAGATAGCTTTGGGTAGTATTGACATTTTGACAATATTTATTCTTCCAATCCATGAGCAGGGAATGTCTTTCCATTTCTTTATATCTTCTTCAATTACCTGCATAAGCTTTCTATAGTTTTCAGCATACAGATCTTTTACATCTTTGGTTAGATTTATTCCTAGGTATTTTATGCTTCTTGGTGCAATTGTGAATGGGATCAGTTTCTTCATTTGTCTTTCTGTTGCTTCATTGTTAGTGTATAAGAATGCAACTGATTTCTGCACATTGATTTTGTATCCTGCAACTTTGCTGAATTCATGTATCAGTTCTAGCAGACTTTTGGTGGAGTCTATCGGATTTTCCATGTATAATATCATGTCATCTGCAAAAAGCGAAAGCTTGACTTCATCTTTGCCAATTTTGATGCCTTTGATTTCCTTTTGTTGTCTGATTGCTGATGCTAGAACTTCCAGCACTATATTAAACAGCAGCGGTGAGAGTGGGCATCCCTGTCGTGTTCCTGATCTCAGGGAAAAAGCTCTCAGTTTTTCCCCGTTGAGGATGATGTTAGCTGTGGGCTTTTCATAAATGGCCTTTATGATCTTTAAGTATGTTCCTTCTATCCCGACTTTCTCAAGGGTTTTTATTAAGAAAGGGTGCTGGATTTTGTCAAAGGCCTTTTCTGCATCGATTGACAGGATCATATGGTTCTTCTCTTTTTTTTTGTTAATGTGATGTATCATGTTGATCGATTTGCGAATGTTGAACCAGCCCTGCATCCCAGGAATGAATCCCACTTGATCATGGTGAATAATTCTTTTTATATGCTGTTGAATTCGATTTGCTAGTATCTTATTAAGAATTTTTGCATCCATATTCATCAGGGATATTGGCCTGTAGTTCTCTTTTTTTACTGGGTCTCTGTCTGGTTTAGGAATCAAAGTAATACTGGCTTCATAGAATGAGTCTGGAAGTTTTCCTTCCCTTTCTATTTCTTGGAATAGCTTGAGAAGGATAGGTATTATCTCTGCTTTAAATGTCTGGTAGAACTCCCCTGGGAAGCCATCTGGTCCTGGACTCTTATTTGTTGGGAGATTTTTGATAACCGATTCAATTTCTTCGCTGGTTATGGGTCTGTTCAAGCTTTCTATTTCCTCCTGATTGAGTTTTGGAAGAGTGTGGGTGTTTAGAAATTTGTCCATTTCTTCCAGGTTGTCCAATTTGCTGGCATATAATTTTTCATAGTATTCCCTGATAATTGTTTGTATCTCTGAGGGATTGGTTGTAGTCATTCCATTTTCATTCATGATTTTATCTATTTGGGTCATCTCCCTTTTCTTTTTGAGAAGCCTGGCTAGAGGTTTGTCAATTTTGTTTATTTTTTCAAAAAACCAACTCTTGGTTTCGTTGATCTGCTCTACAGTTTTTTTAGATTCTATATTGTTTATTTCTGCTCTGATCTTTATTATTTCTCTTCTTCTGCTGGGTTTAGGCTGCCTTTGCTGTTCTGCTTCTAGTTCCTTTAGGTGTGCTGTTAGATTTTGTATTTGGGATTTTTCTTGTTTCTTGAGATAGGCCTGGATTGCAATGTATTTTCCTCTCAGGACTGCCTTCGCTGCATCCCAGAGCGTTTGGATTGTTGTATTTTCATTTTCGTTTGTTTCCATATATATTTTAATTTCTTCTCTAATTGCCTGGTTGACCCACTCATTCGTTAGTAGGGTGTTCTTTCACCTCCATGCTTTTGGAGGTTTTCCAGACTTTTTCCTGTGGTTGATTTCAAGCTTCATAGCATGGTGGTCTGAAAGTATGCATGGTATAATTTCAATTCTTGTAAACTTATGAAGGGCTGTTTTGTGACCCAGTATATGATCTATCTTGGAGAATGTTCCATGTGCACTCGAGAAGAAAGTATATTCTGTTGCTTTGGGATGCAGAGTTCTAAATATATCTGTCAAGTCCATCTGATCCAATGTATCATTCAGGGCCCTTGTTTCTTTATTGACCGTGTGCCTAGATGATCTATCCATTTCTGTAAGTGGGGTGTTAAAGTCCCCTGCAATGACCACATTCTTATCAATAAGGTTGCTTATGTTTATGAGTAATTGTTTTATATATCTGGGGGCTCGGGTATTTGGCGCATAGACATTTATAATAGTTAGCTCTTCCTGGTGGATAGACCCTGTGATTATTATATAATGCCCTTCTTCATCTCTTGTTACAGCCTTTAATTTAAAGTCTAGTTTGTCTGATATAAGTATGGCTACTCCAGCTTTCTTTTGGCTTCCAGGAGCATGATAAATAGTTCTCCATCCCCTCACTCTCAATCTAAAGGTGTCCTCAGATCTAAAATGAGTCTCTTGTAGACAGCAAATAGATGGGTCTTGTTTTTTTATCCATTCTGATACCCTATGTCTTTTAGTTGGCGCATTTAATCCATTTACATTCAGTGTTATTATAGAAAGATATGGGTTTAGAGTCATTGTGATGTCTGTATGTTTTATGCTTGTAGTGATGTCTCTGGTACTTTGTCTCACAGGATCCCCCTTAGGATCTCTTGTAGGGCTGGTTTCGTGGTGACAAATTCCTTCAGTTTTTGTTTGTTTGGGAAGACCTTTATCTCTCCTTCTATTCTAAATGACAGACTTGCTGGATAAAGGATTCTCGGCTGCATATTTTTTCTGTTTAGCACACTGTAGATATCGTGCCAAGCCTTTCTGGCCTGCCAAGTTTCAAAGGAGAGATCAGTCACGAGTCTTATAGGTCTCCCTTTATATGTGAGGGCACGTTTATCCCTTGCTGCTTTCAGAATTTTCTCTTTATCCTTGTATTTTGCCAGTTTCACTATGATATGTCGTGCAGAAGATCGATTCAAGTTACGTCTGAAGGGAGTTCTCTGTGCCTCTTGGATTTCAATGCCTTTTTCCTTCCCCAGTTCAGGGAAGTTCTCAGCTATAATTTGTTCAAGTACCCCTTCAGCACCCTTCCCTCTCTCTTCCTCCTCTGGGATACCAATTATGCGTATATTATTTTTTTTTAGTGTATCACTTAGTTCTCTAATTTTCCCCTCATACTCCTGGATTTTTTTATCTCTCTTTCTTTCAGCTTCCTCTTTCTCCATAACTTTATCTTCTAGTTCACCTATTCTCTCCTCTGCCTCTTCAAGCCGAGCCATCGTGGATTCCATTTTGTTTTGCAATTCGTTTAAAGCGTTTTTCAACTCCTCGTGACTGTTCCTTAGTCCCTCGATCTTTGTGGCAAGAGATTCTCTGCTGTCCTGTATACTGTTTTCAAGCCCTGCGATTAATTTTATGACTATTATTCTAAATTCACTTTCTGTTATATTATTTAAATCCTTTTTGATCAGTTCGTTAGCTGTTGTTATTTCCTGGAGATTCTTCTGAGGGGAATTCTTCCGTTTGGTCATTTTGGAGAGTCCCTGGCGTGGTGAGGACCTGCAGGGCACTTCCCCTGTGCTGTGGTGTATAACTGGAGTTAGTGGGCGGGGCCGCAGTCCGACCCGATGTCTGCCCCCAGCCCACCGCTGGGGCCACAGTCAGACTGGTGTGTGCCTTCTCTTCCCCTCTCCTAGGGGCGGGCTTCACTGTGGGGTGGCGTGTCCCGTCTGGGCTACTTGCACACTGCCAGGCTTGTGTTGCTGGGGATCTGGCGTATTAGCTGGGGTGGGTAGGCAAGGTGCACGGGGGCTGGAGGGGCAGGCTTAGCTCGCTTCTCCTTAGGTGATCCACTTCAGGAGGAGCCCTGTGGCAGCGGGAGGGAGTCAGATCCGCTGCCTGAGGTTTGGCTCCGCAGAAGCACAGAGTTGGGTGTTTGCTCGGAGCGAGAAAGTTCTCTGGCAGGAACTGGTTCCCTTTGGGATTTTGGCTGGGGGATGGGCGGGGGAGATGGCGCTGGCGCCTTTGTTCCCCGCCAAGCTGAGCTCTGCCGTCCGGGTGCTCAGCAGCTCTCCCTCCCTTTGTCCTCCAGCTTTCCCGCTTTCCGAGCAGAGCTGTTAACTTATGACCTCCCAGACGCTAAGTCGCGCTTGCTGTCGGAACACAGTCCGTCAGGCCCCTCCGCTTTTGCCAGCCAGACTCGGGGGCTCTGCTTGGCCGGCGAGCCGCCCCTCCGCCCCGGCTCCCTCCCGCCAGTCCGTGGAGCGCGCACCGCCTCGCCGCCCTTCCTACCCTCTTCCGTGGGCCTCTAGTCTGCGCTTGACTCCGGAGACTCCCTTCTGCTAATCCTCTGGCGGTTTTCTGGGTTCTTTAGGCAGGTGTAGGTGGAATCTAAGTGATCGGCAGGACGCGCTGTGAGCCCCGCGTCCTCCTACGCCGCCATCTTCCGGCACTCCCGTGGCCTCCTTTCTATTACAGTTAGTTTTGGAGTTTGTTCTGCCCATATTGTTTTCTGGGTTATTATCTCGTTATATGGAGTTATCTCTGGAGTGTTATATATTCATGGGACAAAAAGGTGAACTTAGGGTTCTCCTACTTTGCCATCTTTCCAGCCTCTCTTATCTCTTTTTAATGACAGCCATTCTGACAGGTATGAGGTAATAGCTCTTACATTTCCCTGGTGATTATTGAGGTTGGGAATTTTCTTTTTACCTATTGACCATTTGTATGTCTTTGTGAAAATGTCTGTTCAGGTCTTCTGTCCAATTTTTAAAAAATTTTGCTTTTGATTTTTAAGCATTCCTTATACATTTTGGATATTAACCTCTTATCTGATATATGGTTTGCAAATATTTTCTTCCATTATACATATTGCTTCTTCATTCTGTTGTTTGTTTTGCTATATAGTAGCTTTTTGGTTTGATGTAGTCCCATTCGTTTATATTTATTTTTGTTACTTGTGCTTTTGGTGTCATAAGCAAAATTGTCAATATCAATGTAAAGGAGATTTTTGCCTCTGTTTTCTTGCAGTATTTTTTTGGGGGGGTGTTTAGGTTTTATATTTAAGCCTTTAATACATTTCATGTTAATATTTCTGAATGATGTGAGATAGGGGTTCAGTTTCATTTTTTTTTCACATGTGAATATCCATTTCTGTACAGAGAAAACACCCAATACCATTTATTGAACAACCTGTCTTTTCCCTATTGTGTGTTCTAGGCTCCTTTGTCAAATATCAGTTGACTGTATATGTGTGGACTTATTTCTGGGCTCTTGATTCTGTTTCACTGGTATGTGTCTGTTTTTATGCTAGAATCATACTGTTTTGGTTATTATAGCTTTCTAATATAGTTTGAAATCAGAAAGTGTGATACCTCCAGCTTTAGGTTTGTTTCTTAGGAGTACTTTGGTTCCTTGGTTCTTTTGTGGTTCCATAAAAATTTTAGGATTTTTTTTTCTATTTCTGCGAAAACTGGAATTTTGATAGGAATTACAACAAATCTATGGATAGCTTTGGGTAGTATGGACATTTTAACAGTATTAATTCTTCCAGTTCACGAACACAGGATATCTTTCTATTTGTGTCTTCTTCAATTTATTTCATCATTATCTTAAATTTTTTATTTTACAAATCTTTCACCTCCTTGTTTAAATGTATTCCTAAGTATTTTATTGTTGTTGTTGTGCATGTGTGTTTTTCTATTACTGTAAGAAGGTTTTGTTTTCTTTATTACTCTTTCTGATCTTTTGTTGTTAATGTATAGAAATGAAACTGATTTTTGTATGCTGATTTTATATCCTGCAACTTTACTAAATTCATTTATTCTAATATTTTTTGGTATTATCTTTAGGTTTTTCTACATATAATTTTATGTCATCCACAGAGATAATTTTACTTCTTCCTTTATGATTTAGATGTCTTTTATTTCTTTTTCTTATTTTATTGCTTTTCCTAGGACTTTTAGTACTATGGTGAATGGGTGTCATGAGAGTTGGCACTGTTGTTCTCTTGATTTTATTTATTTTTATTTTTTAAAGTTTATTTATTTATTTTGAGAGAGGGGGAGAAAGAGAATGAGAGAATGCATCGGAAAGGCAGAGAGCAAGGGAGAGAGAGAGAATCCCAGGAAGGCTCCACACGGTCAGTGCAGAGCCAGATGTGGGGGTCGAACTCACAAACCATGCCATAATGATTTGAGCCAAAATCAAGAGTCGGTCACTTAACTGACTAAGCCACCCAAGGTGCCCCCTCTTGATTTTAGAGGAAAAGCTTCCAACTTCTTTCACCAAGTATGATGTTAGCTGTGGGCTTGTGGTATATGGCCTTTATTATATTAAGGTATCTTCTTTCTATACCCAATTTATTGGGAGTTTTTTTTTTTTTCATGAAAGCATGTTGAATTTTGTCAAATGTTTTTTTCTTCATCTTCTAGAGAATGATATGATTTTTATCTTTCATTTGTTAATGTGGTGTATTATTTTGTTTACTTATGTATGTTGGACCATCCTTTCATCTCAGTGATTAATCCTACTTAGTCTTGGTGTCTGATTCATTTTGTATGCTGTGGAATTGGTTTGCTAATATTTTGGAGAGAATTTTTGCATCTATATTCATCAGGGATATTGGCCTATAATTTTCATTTCCTGTACTGTCCTTTTCTGGATTTGGTATCAGAGTAAGGTTGACCTTGTAAACTAAGTTTGAGGGTGTTGTCTCCTCTTAATTTTTTTAGAAGACTTTGAAAAAGATTGGCATTAATTCTTTAAATGTTCTGTGGAACCATCTGGTCCTGGGCTTTCTTTTGTTGGGAGGTTTTGATTATTGCTTCAATCTCTGTAGCCATTGTTACTCTGTTTAGATTTTCTGTTTCTTCATTACTTATTCTTGATAGGTTTCATGTTTCTAGGAATTTATCCATTGCTTTTGGGTTATCCAATTTGTTGATGTATAGTTGTTCATAGTAGTTTCTTATGATTCTTTGTATTTCTGTGGGGTCACGTGTAATGTCTTCTCTTTCATTTGTAAGTTTATTTTCCTCTTTTTTTCTTGATTGATCTAGCTAAAGGCTTATTTTGTTTATCCCTCCAAAAATAAACAT
Organism: Panthera leo; assembly: GCF_018350215.1. Classification (NCBI taxonomy): domain Eukaryota; kingdom Metazoa; phylum Chordata; class Mammalia; order Carnivora; family Felidae; genus Panthera; species Panthera leo. The sequence goes on from NC_056687.1 coordinate 66,523,377, forward strand.
GGCTCTTAGTTTTATTGATTTTTTTCAATAAAAAAATAAAAAATCTCTAATCTTTATCTCAGTTATTTCCTCCCTGATTTTTATAATTTCCTTTTTTTCCCTGTTAATTCGGGCTTAGTTTGTTCTTTTTCTAATTCCTTTTGGTGTAAAATGGTTGTTTATTTGAGATCTTTCTTTTTTCTTAATTTAGGCATTTGTGGCTATAAACTTTCCTTGTAAAACTGCTTTTCCTACCTCCCATAAGTTTTGGTGTGTCTTATTTTCATTTACATTTGTCTCAAGATACTTTATGATTTTCCTTTTGGTTTCTTCTCTTATCCATTGGTTGTTCAGGATTGTTTGTGTGTTTTTCTTTCTTTTTAAAATTTTCAAGTTTATTTATTTATTTTGAGGCAGAGAGCAGGGAAGGGGTAGAGAGGGAGAGAGAGAGAAAATTCTAGGTGGTACAGAGCCCAATGTGGGGCTCAAACCCATAAACCATGAAATCATGACCTGAGCTGAAATCAAGAATCAGATGCTTACTGACAGCCACCCAGGCACCCTACAATTTTGCATTGTTTAAATTCTATTTTAGTGAATTTTTCAGCTTTCCTTCTGTTACTGATTTTTAGTATAATACCACTGTGGTCAGAAAAGATACTATAAATTGTTTCAATATTCTTGCTTTGTGTGCCAACATATGATATATCCTGGAGAATGTTTTGTATGCCCTTGAAAAAAAATGTGTATTCCGGTCTCTTGAATGTAATGTTCTTTATATGTCTGTCAGGTCCATTTGGGCTGTAGTGTTATTTAGGTCCACTATTTCCTTCTTAATTCTGTGTGGATGATTTCTCTAATGTTGAAAGTGGGGTGTTTAAGTGCCTTACTATTATTGTGTTCCCTTTTATTTTACCCTCCAGTTGTGATAATATTTGCTTTAAATATTTAGGTGCTTCACGAGCTAAGCCTGCCCCTCCACCCCCCCGTGCACCTTGCCTACCCACCCCAGCTAATACGCCAGATCCCCAGCAACACAAGCCTGGCAGTGTGCAAGTAGCCCAGACGGGACACGCCACCCCACAGTGAATACCGCCCCTAGGAGAGGGGAAGAGAAGGCACACACCAGTCTGACTGTGGCCCCAGCAGTGGGCTGGGGCAGACATCGGGTCGGACTGCGGCCCCGCCCACTAACTCCAGTTATACACCACAGCACAGGGGAAGTGCCCTGCAGGTCCTCACCACGCCAGGGACTCTCCAAAATGACCAAACGGAAGAATTCCCCTCAGAAGAATCTCCAGGAAATAACAACAGCTAACGAACTGATCAAAAAGGATTTAAATAATATAACAGAAAGTGAATTTAGAATAATAGTCATAAAATTAATCGCTGGGCTTGAAAACAGTATACAGGACAGCAGAGAATCTCTTGCCACAAAGATCGAGGGACTAAGGAACAGTCACGAGGAGCTGAAAAACGCTTTAAACGAAATGCAAAACAAAATGGAAACCACGATGGCTCGGCTTGAAGAGGCAGAGGAGAGAATAGGTGAACTAGAAGATAAAGTTATGGAGAAAGAGGAAGCTGAAAGAAAGAGAGATAAAAAAATCCAGGAGTATGAGGGGAAAATTAGAGAACTAAGTGATACACTAAAAAAAAATAATATACGCATAATTGGTATCCCAGAGGAGGAAGAGAGAGGGAAAGGTGCTGAAGGGGTACTTGAACAAATTATAGCTGAGAACTTCCCTGAACTGGGGAAGGAAAAAGGCATTGAAATCCAAGAGGCACAGAGAACTCCCTTCAGACGTAACTTGAATCGATCTTCTGCACGACATATAGTGAAACTGGCAAAATACAAGGATAAAGAGAAAATTCTGAAAGCAGCAAGGGATAAACGTGCCCTCACATATAAAGGGAGACCTATAAGACTCGTGACTGATCTCTCCTTTGAAACTTGGCAGGCCAGAAAGGCTTGGCACGATATCTACAGTGTGCTAAACAGAAAAAATATGCAGCCGAGAATCCTTTATCCAGCAAGTCTGTCATTTAGAATAGAAGGAGAGATAAAGGTCTTCCCAAACAAACAAAAACTGAAGGAATTTGTCACCACGAAACCAGCCCTACAAGAGATCCTAAGGGGGATCCTGTGAGACAAAGTACCAGAGACATCACTACAAGCATAAAACATACAGACATCACAATGACTCTAAACCCATATCTTTCTATAATAACACTGAATGTAAATGGATTAAATGCGCCAACTAAAAGACATAGGGTATCAGAATGGATAAAAAAACAAGACCCATCTATTTGCTGTCTACAAGAGACTCATTTTAGATCTGAGGACACCTTTAGATTGAGAGTGAGGGGATGGAGAACTATTTATCATGCTCCTGGAAGCCAAAAGAAAGCTGGAGTAGCCATACTTATATCAGACAAACTAGACTTTAAATTAAAGGCTGTAACAAGAGATGAAGAAGGGCATTATATAATAATCACAGGGTCTATCCACCAGGAAGAGCTAACTATTATAAATGTCTATGCGCCAAATACCCGAGCCCCCAGATATATAAAACAATTACTCATAAACATAAGCAACCTTATTGATAAGAATGTGGTCATTGCAGGGGACTTTAACACCCCACTTACAGAAATGGATAGATCATCTAGGCACACGGTCAATAAAGAAACAAGGGCCCTGAATGATACATTGGATCAGATGGACTTGACAGATATATTTAGAACTCTGCATCCCAAAGCAACAGAATATACTTTCTTCTCGAGTGCACATGGAACATTCTCCAAGATAGATCATATACTGGGTCACAAAACAGCCCTTCATAAGTTTACAAGAATTGAAATTATACCATGCATACTTTCAGACCACCATGCTATGAAGCTTGAAATCAACCACAGGAAAAAGTCTGGAAAACCTCCAAAAGCATGGAGGTGAAAGAACACCCTACTAACGAATGAGTGGGTCAACCAGGCAATTAGAGAAGAAATTAAAATATATATGGAAACAAACGAAAATGAAAATACAACAATCCAAACGCTCTGGGATGCAGCGAAGGCAGTCCTGAGAGGAAAATACATTGCAATCCAGGCCTATCTCAAGAAACAAGAAAAATCCCAAATACAAAATCTAACAGCACACCTAAAGGAACTAGAAGCAGAACAGCAAAGGCAGCCTAAACCCAGCAGAAGAAGAGAAATAATAAAGATCAGAGCAGAAATAAACAATATAGAATCTAAAAAAACTGTAGAGCAGATCAACGAAACCAAGAGTTGGTTTTTTGAAAAAATAAACAAAATTGACAAACCTCTAGCCAGGCTTCTCAAAAAGAAAAGGGAGATGACCCAAATAGATAAAATCATGAATGAAAATGGAATGACTACAACCAATCCCTCAGAGATACAAACAATTATCAGGGAATACTATGAAAAATTATATGCCAGCAAATTGGACAACCTGGAAGAAATGGACAAATTTCTAAACACCCACACTCTTCCAAAACTCAATCAGGAGGAAATAGAAAGCTTGAACAGACCCATAACCAGCGAAGAAATTGAATCGGTTATCAAAAATCTCCCAACAAATAAGAGTCCAGGACCAGATGGCTTCCCAGGGGAGTTCTACCAGACATTTAAAGCAGAGATAATACCTATCCTTCTCAAGCTATTCCAAGAAATAGAAAGGGAAGGAAAACTTCCAGACTCATTCTATGAAGCCAGTATTACTTTGATTCCTAAACCAGACAGAGACCCAGTAAAAAAAGAGAACTACAGGCCAATATCCCTGATGAATATGGATGCAAAAATTCTTAATAAGATACTAGCAAATCGAATTCAACAGCATATAAAAAGAATTATTCACCATGATCAAGTGGGATTCATTCCTGGGATGCAGGGCTGGTTCAACATTCGCAAATCGATCAACATGATACATCACATTAACAAAAAAAAGAGAAGAACCATATGATCCTGTCAATCGATGCAGAAAAGGCCTTTGACAAAATCCAGCACCCTTTCTTAATAAAAACCCTTGAGAAAGTCGGGATAGAAGGAACATACTTAAAGATCATAAAGGCCATTTATGAAAAGCCCACAGCTAACATCATCCTCAACGGGGAAAAACTGAGAGCTTTTTCCCTGAGATCAGGAACACGACAGGGATGCCCACTCTCACCGCTGCTGTTTAATATAGTGCTGGAAGTTCTAGCATCAGCAATCAGACAACAAAAGGAAATCAAAGGCATCAAAATTGGCAAAGATGAAGTCAAGCTTTCGCTTTTTGCAGATGACATGATATTATACATGGAAAATCCGATAGACTCCACCAAAAGTCTGCTAGAACTGATACATGAATTCAGCAAAGTTGCAGGATACAAAATCAATGTGCAGAAATCAGTTGCATTCTTATACACTAACAATGAAGCAACAGAAAGACAAATGAAGAAACTGATCCCATTCACAATTGCACCAAGAAGCATAAAATACCTAGGAATAAATCTAACCAAAGATGTAAAAGATCTGTATGCTGAAAACTATAGAAAGCTTATGCAGGTAATTGAAGAAGATATAAAGAAATGGAAAGACATTCCCTGCTCATGGATTGGAAGAATAAATATTGTCAAAATGTCAATACTACCCAAAGCTATCTACACATTCAATGCAATCCCAATCAAAATTGCACCAGCATTCTTCTCGAAACTAGAACAAGCAATCCTAAAATTCATATGGAACCACAAAAGGCCCCGAATAGCCAAAGTAATTTTGAAGAAGAAGACCAAAGCAGGAGGCATCACAATCCCAGACTTTAGCCTCTACTACAAAGCTGTCATCATCAAGACAGCATGGTATTGGCATAAAAACAGACACATAGACCAATGGAATAGAATAGAAACCCCAGAACTAGACCCACAAACGTATGGCCAACTCATCTTTGACAAAGCAGGAAAGAACATCCAATGGAAAAAAGACAGTCTCTTTAACAAATGGTGCTGGGAGAACTGGACAGCAACATGCAGAAGGTTGAAACTAGACCACTTTCTCACACCATTCACAAAAATAAACTCAAAATGGATAAAGGACCTGAATGTGAGACAGGAAACCATCAAAACCTTAGAGGAGAAAGCAGGAAAAGACCTCTCTGACCTCAGCCGTAGCAATCTCTTACTCAGCACATCCCCAAAGGCAAGGGAATTAAAAGCAAAAGTGAATTACTGGGACCTTATGAAGATAAAAAGCTTCTGAACAGCAAAGGAAACAACCAACAAAACGAAAAGGCAACCAATGGAATGGGAAAAGATATTTGCAAATGACACATCGGACAAAGGGCTAGTATCCAAAATCTATAAAGAGCTCATCAAACTCCACACCCGAAAAACAAATAACCCAGTGAAGAAATGGGCAGAAAACATGAATAGACACTTCTCTAAAGAAGACATCCGGATGGCCAACAGGCACATGAAAAGATGTTCAACGTCGCTCCTTATCAGGGAAATACAAATCAAAACCACACTCAGATACCACCTCACGCCAGTCAGAGTGGCCAAAATGAAGAAATCAGGAGACTATAGATGCTGGAGAGGATGTGGAGAAACAGGAACCCTCTTGCACTGTTGGTGGGAATGCAAATTGGTGCAGCCGCTCTGGAAAGCAGTGTGGAGGTTCCTCAGAAAATTAAAAATAGACCTACCCTATGACCCAGCAATAGCACTGCTAGGAATTTATCCAAGGGATACAGGAGTACTGATGCATAGGGGCACCTGTACCCCAATGTTTATAGCGGCACTCTCAACAATAGCCAAATTATGGAAAGAGCCTAAATGTCCATCAACTGATGAATGGATAAAGAAATTGTGGTTTATATACACAATGGAATACTACGTGGCAATGAGAAAAAATGAAATATGGCCTTTTGTAGCAACATGGATGGAACTGGAGAGTGTGATGCTAAGTGAAATAAGCCATACAGAGAAAGACAGATACCATATGGTTTCACTCTTATGTGGATCCTGAGAAACATAACAGAAACCCATGGGGGAGGGGAAGGAAAAAAAAAAAAAAAAAAAAAAGGTTAGAGTGGGAGAGAGCCAAAGCATAAGAGACTGTTAAAAACTGAGAACAAACTGAGGGTTGATGGGGGGTGGGAGGGAGGGCAGGGTGGGTGATGGGTATTGAGGAGGGCACCTTTTGGGATGAGCACTGGGTGTTGTATGGAAACCAATTTGACAGTAAATTTCATATATTAAAAAATAAAAAAAAATAAAAAAAAAATATTTAGGTGCTTCAGTGATGGTACATACATATTTATAACTGTTATATCCTCTTGATGAATTGACCCCTTTATTACTATATTGTGACTTTTTCCTTTTGCCACTGATTTTGACTAAAAGTCTGTTTTATCTGACATCAGTATATTTTGGGTTACCATTTGCATGGAATGTCCTTTATCATCCCTTCAATTTCAGCCTATGTATATCTGTAAAGCTAAAGAGAGTCTTTTGCAGACCACATATCATTGGATCTCGTTTCTTATCCATTTAGGCACTTTGTGTCTTTTGATTGGAGAATTCGTTTATTTACATTTAAATAACAGATAGGTAAGTACTTGCTATTGCCATTTTAAAAATTATTTTCTGAATTTTTAATTCCTTTGTCCTTTGTTCTTTTTTTTCTCTTTTTTTTTTTTTTTCAACGTTTTTTATTTATTTTTGGGACAGAGAGAGACAGAGCATGAACGGGGGAGGGGCAGAGAGAGAGGGAGACACAGAATCAGAAACAGGCTCCAGGCTCTGAGCCATCAGCCCAGAGCCTGACGCGGGGCTCGAACTCACAGACCGCGAGATCGTGACCTGGCTGAAGTCGGACGCTTAACCGACTGCGCCACCCAGGCGCCCCAGCCTCTTTTTTTTCTCTTTTAATTTGTGTTATTTATATATATATATATATATATATATGTATATATATATATATATACATATATATATATATTTATGTACTTTAATTCCTTTCATTTTATCTTTTATGTAACAACTATAGATTTTTTTTTCTTTTTGGTTACTATAAGGCTTATATAAAACATCTTAGAGATATAATAGTCTAAGCTGATAACAGCTCACTTTCAATCATGTACAAAAACTCTACACTTTTATTTCACCTCCCCCAACAATTTATGGAATTGTCACATTTTACATCTTTATATATTGTGCATCCATTAACAAATTATTGTAGCTACAGTTCTTTAAATATTATCCTTAGTTTTTATAATAGAGATAAAAGTGATTTATATACCACCATTAAAATACTAGGGTATTCTGAATTTATGTATTTATTTACTCTTTATAGTGAGTTTTATACTTTTATGTTTTTATGTTGTTACATAATGTCCTTTCATTTCAGCTTGAATCCCCTTTCATGTTTTATTAACAGCAAGTTTAGTGGTAATGAACTCCCTTAGCCATTGTTTGTCTGGGAATGTCTTTATTGTTCCTTCATTTCTGAAGGACTGTTTGGCTGGGTGTAGTATTCTTGGTTGGCAGATTTTTTCTTTCACTACTTTGAATATAATATCCCACTACCTCCTGGCCTGCAAGATTTCTGCAGAGAAATCTACTGATAGACTTATGTGAGTTCCTTTGTATGTGACAAGTTGCTTTTCTCTTGTTGCTTTCAAAATTATCTCCTTGTCTTTGACTTTAAACGTTTGATTATAATTTTTCTGAGTAATTTCTGGGTTGATCTTGCTTGGGTTCTTTTAAAAAACTTTTTTAAAAAATATTTGTTTATTTTTGAGAGACAGAATGCGAGCAGAGGAGGGCAGAGTGGGAGACACAGAATTTTAAGCAGGCTCCAGGCTCTGAGGTGTCAGCATGGTGCCTGACATGCAACTTGAACTCACAAACTGTGAGATCATGACCTGAACTGAAGTCAGATGCTTAACCGACTGAGCCACCCAAGTGTCCCATGAGTTCCTTTGAACTTCCTGTACCTGGATATCTATGTCTTTTCCACAGTTTGAGAAGTTTTCAACTATTTTCCTTAAATAATCTCTCTGCTTCTTTTTCTTCCTTCTCTGGGACTCTCATGATGCAAATACCAACTTGCTTGATGGTATCCCATAATTTACTTAGACTTTCTTCACTCTTTTTTTGTTCTTCTGTCTAATTTCAGATGATTTATCTTTGAGTTTGCTAATCCTTTTGTGTGATCAGTCCTGTTATTGAAGCTATGTTCTAAATTTTTCATTTCTGGCATTGTATTCTTGAGCTCTAGGATTTCTGTTTGGTTCTTTTTTTATAGTTTCTGTTTATTAAATGTATTTTGTTCATGAATTGTTTTTCTGATTTTGTTTAGTTGTGTTCCTTTTGCATTTTCATTCACTTTTTAAAAAGATGATTATTTTGAATTCTTTTCTGGGTAAATCATAGATTTCCATTTTTGGGGGGTCTGTTACTGGAGTGCTATCAGTGCTCTTTGGTAGTGTCATATATATTTAATTCTTCATGATCTATGTTGCCTTGCATTGGTGTCTGTGCATTTGCAGGAGCAAATGCCTCTTTCAGTTTTTATAGAATGGAAGGTAAAGGCCTTCTCTTGTCTGTTCCTTGGACTGATAGTATTACTTCTAGAATCACAGTTGTGCTGGGTTGGAGCTGGTTACAAGGCTGTCACTGGATCTGCGGTAGAGTCTGTGGTTGGGCTTGTTACCAGGGCTTAGGCCAGTGTGGATCACTTCTGGTCCCTGGGTGCATACTACTGCCTGTAGTACTTTGTTAGTAGGGTGGTACTGGACAAGGCTTTACGTGTGGCTCCTGTTATCAGGTAAGTAAGTAGACAGTGGGCTTATTATCAGGTAGATGGTGGGTGTGGCTCCCATCAGATCCCTGGGAGAACTGCTGCCTCCTTACTTGATGGCTCCCTAGGTAGGCAGGATTGACCCTAGACTGTACCTAAGAGGTGCTGGAACTGAGCCTCAGGGCTGTTTTACAATCCACAAGAAAGATTAGGATTCTCAGACTGGCTCTGTGGACAGAGATGGGCATGTCTCCCTCCAGGTCACTGAATAGGCTGAATTTGTCCCTGATCATGGCTTAAGGGGCTCAAGTTGAGTATAGGGACCTTTTAGGATCTTTTGGAGTACAGTTGTAGCTCTTACCAAGCCCCTGTGCCTGTAGAACAGCTCATGGATTGAGGCTGGAGGTGTCTCCTGTCAGGTCCCTGTGGCAGCAGGACTATTCACAGGCTGCAGTTGGAGGGGTTGGAACTGAATATAGGGCCCTTTCAGAGTTATCAGGATTGCAGGTAAGAATGTTCCCCACTGGGATCCTGGACCCTCAGGATTGCTGGCTGGCTGTGACCGTGAGGAGGCTGGGATCATGTATAGGCCCTTTTAGGATCATTGGGAGGACAGATGGGAGTGACTACAGCCTGGACCTCTTGCCAGCAGGCCTACTTGTGGACTGTGGCTGGAAGGGGCCCAGAGTAGAATATGGGGCTCTTTCCAGATCTTCAGATGCATAGATGGTAGTATCCTCCACTGGGACTCTGGACCCTCAGGACTGCTGGCCGACTGTTAGACTGTTGCTGTGAGGAAGATAGATCCCTTTCAGGATCTCTAGGGGCACAGACAAGAGTGTCTCCAACAGGGTCACTGTGCCAGCAAGATTGTTCCTAGACTGTGGCTGAGAAAGTCTAGAGCCTAGTTACAAGGTTGTTTAAGAATCTATGGTCTGCTTGAATTTGGTGGGCTTACTTCCAGTGGCTCCTGCACTGTACCCAAGAGGAGCTAGAGCTGGTTCAAAGACCACTTCCAGTCCACAACTGATGTAAGGTCTGTATGACTACCACCTGATTTGGGTAAGAGTGACTCTTCCAGGTCTCTTGGCATATAGCAAATTCTGGTGACCCCAAGTTGAATGGGGGCTGTAGCTGAGTTCTGAGGGGGGGGGTGCAGAGCTATTTCTATTTCTGTAGTTGAGACTACAGTCAGTAAATCAGTTGCCTGGAGTAAGCCTGCCTTCTTAAAACAACACTTTTCAGTCTTGGACTGCACTGGGGTTTTGCAGCCTCCTATATGGATCTGGAAGCTCCCAGGAAGGCACTTTTGTCTGTGCATGGATGCCAAGTTGTTGTCAAGAAGGGCATTTGTGCAAGAGATGTCCTATTTGGCCATTTTGTTGTCCTGTGTTACATAATGTTATTTGCATCAACTAAGATATTTTGACTCTTTATTTACAAAAATCAGGATAACTTAAAAGCAAAACATTAGATGCTAAGTAAGTTAGTTTTTTCTTTACTAATTAATACTAGTACTAAGTAAAATCTTAGAATCCTTGACATTTATTATATTAGACTCGGGAGACCTGGAGTTGATTGTTATTGCCAACATGAAAGTGGTGCAGCAGTCCTGCAGCTCCAGTTCTTGATCAATGAGGTAAGGATTTTCTTGACTATCACAGAGGCATACACATATGCACTGCATTAGTTGATGTGATCTTTTTAATATTATGATATATAAAAATATATTATTTTTATTTAAATATGTTATATTTTGTATATTCTAAATGCTTAAAGATATGTATGTGTGAAATATTATTCATGGTCACATTTCTTAAAAAAGAATATTTCAGTGCTCACTTTGGCAGCACACATACTAAAACTGGAATGATACAGAGAAAGATTAGCATGGCCCCTGTGCAAGGATGACATGCAAATTTGTAAAAGACTATTTTAGTATTTGTCAATTTATTAGATTGTAAAGGAAAAAGGTCGTACCAGAAGAATGTTATTGTTATTCAGCATAATTTACAGATTATTTAATTTTTTTAAACTTACTAAAACCAATTGCTTCCTTGATCACTAAATTTTTTTCTGCATGCCAACTTAAATTTTATAATCCAGCACTAACTTCATGTTTTGCCTTTATCTTTCATGAAATAATCTTTTCAGTTATTTACCTATGGGTTCTGCTATCTATATATTTATACATATTTGTTGGTATATGTATGCATTTTTATTTATTTGTATATCCATAGGTATTATGACAATTGACTCCCTACTCCATCCCTGTTTTTATAGACCTATGGTGATAAAGAGCCTCCTAAAGACAAAGTATGTAATTAATTATAAAGCTCAGAAAAGTTGCAGATCTTTCATTAGTTGAAGACTTCTTAAAGCCTTCTGGACTCATATTTTTATTCATATTTTAAGTGGGTCATTGAGTTTTCTAGAGCTGTGTTCAATTAAGTGAGCCAGTCAATGCAAAAATGCTTTAAGGATTTGTGCCATACTGGGGTGCCTGGGTGGCTCAGTTAAGCGTCCAACTCTTTTTTTTTTTTAATTAATTTTTTTTAACGTTTATTCATTATTGAGAGACATAGACAGAGCACGAGCATGGGAGGGGCAGAGAGAGGAGACACAATCTGAAGCAGGCTCCAGGCTCCAAGCCACCAGCACAGAGCCCCTTGTAGGTTTGAACTCACAAACCGTGAGATCATGACCTGAGCCAAAGTCAGACGCCCAACTGGCTGAGCCACCCAGGCGCCCCTAAGTGTCCAACTCTTGATATCTTCTCAGGTTTTGATCTGGTGGTTGTGAGATTGAACCCTGCATCCGGCTCCATGCTGAGCATGGAGCCTGCTTGGGATTTTCTCTCTCCTTCTCTCTCTGCCCCTCCCCCACTCATGCATGTGTGCTCTTTCTCTCTCTCAAAACAATAATAATAATAATAATAATAATAATAATAATAATAATAATAATAAAAAAGCATTTGTGCTGTACTGAATTTAGGCACATAGCAGACTCAACTCAGTGCCTTGAGAAAAAGAAAATGAATTATTGCTGATTGTTTCCTTATGACATGAATGATGATTTTATTCACTATCTCCATATATTTACCTATATTTTTTCTAAAAATTTTATAATCATAAACATGGGTAAAATGGTTCATAGAGCTTTGTATCAGAGATAGTTAGGGCATGAAAAATTTGTGATGTTGGCAAATGTCCACCCTTTACTTCTTTTGGCTGAAAATCTTTCTCAGAAGATTGACAAACCTAGCATATTTTACCTTATAGTCATATTTACTATGGGATACCACAATGAGAGAGGGAGATAAAGAAGAAAAGGGAAAATTTTTAAAAACATTTTATTATAATACTTGTCATTAGTATTTAGAATGCCAACCTTTTTGAAGTCTCAGTGTTACTCTGTAACTCTTAGTAGAGTGATCTCAGCCTTTTGCCTTCTGCATGGCTGTTCACTAGCAGGTATAACTTGTTTCTAGGTGATTTTCTCTCATTTTGATCCTCTGAGAATCATCTTGAAATCCTTAGGTTTACTTCTGTGCTGTATAACTAAGTAAAAAGAAAACCTTTAACATCCTTCAGTTTCCATCATCTAACCAGAACTAGTTACCCTGATCCATCTTACACTCAGCTCTTCTACTTTTTTCCAAACTTTCTAGTCTGACCTCATGGCTGGTGTTTTTATTTGTTTTTAATCTTTTCACAAATTTTTATTACTTGTGCTTTTTACAGATTCACTTTGCTTTTATAAATAAGTCCTAGACACCTGCTGATGTGCTTACTTTCTTATGTGTCTTATAATCTTTATTGGTGGTGTTACGCTCAGTGGTACTGTTCATGTCCCTCCAAAATGATAAATTGTTTCCTATTTTTGTCATAGAATTAATAATTCTATGACTTCCTTCTTAGATTTATTTGGCTAGTAAACTGATGTTGAACATATGTTGCTTTATTTTAATTCCATTGCCTTTGGCATATTGTATCTTTTGTATAGCACATAACTATTTATAGAATTTTTATTAATTTCATGTATCATGTTCTATCCCCACCCTAGTCTAAGTGAATTTCCATTGTCCTTAGAAAGGAGATCAACATCCTATATCTAAAAAAATTAGCCTATCAAGCACTGGCAAGCAATCCTAGTAACATTCCAGTTTGTTTATAAGAAACATTTGGGGACAGTTTATACATAAAACAAGCAAACAAACATAAAAATCCTCAAGGCCTGTATACAGTACATTTTATTGCATGGAATGTAATTATGGGTTCATGTTAAAAAAATATATATGAGTGTATACTTTTAATCATGTGTATTTATATACTAATATATAAATGTGCAAATTATATACATTTTAAACATATTTTAATGGATATACTCTTGGATTATGATTGATGTTTTAAAAGCTATTCTTTGAGCCTGAAATCACAGGTATACAATATGAGCAGAAGCATGATAGGATACATGAGCATTTTTGTCTTAGGAATCTAAATGTTCTTCTATAACAATTTCTATCTTCTCTTTTTTAATCCCTAATGAAGAAATAAATTCTGGGAATTTCATTATAGTTAATCTGATCATCTAAATGGGATAATCATATTGATATCTCCAGTTGATATTATAAACTATGAAAGGTTACTTGTAACAGAGTACTTTGGAAAATATGAAAAGAATTTTAGATATCTCAGGGTATGATGATTCTGCAAGATCTGGCATTTTCAGCTGGGAAACCTATAATGGTAAAACTTCTGACATAGTTTAAGATGTTCCTAGCTCACGTAAATAGTTTAAGCATACATATCTATGAAATCATACATGGCAGCTAGTTATCTGCCCTTATGGTATCTGCCATATTAAAAGGTAGAAAACATACTAGTGTATTTGAAATATAATTTATTTGTATTTGGACATAATGTAAAAAAAAAATCTTTGTATTATTTTTGTAGTTATACTGAATTCTAATTGGAGAAATGTTTTCTTTTATTAAAGGTGTTTTCTTTTATCACAGATGAAGCTTCTTGAAACCAGTTAATTCTTGAAAATAAATTATACCACATGTACTTTTTAGAAAATATATATAATTTACAACTGTACAGAGAATCTTTACAAATGGTGAATAAAATATAAATATAAAATATAAAATATGACCAGATTGCAATTTTAAAACTTGGTTGGATATTTTTTTTTCTGGAAAGCTACATAGTATGAGAAGTGAGAAAATTAAACTTAGTTTTTCCCAAAGAAAATATAAAAAATTTTTTTCTAAGGTTTTTTTAGTGTTTATTTATGTACTTTGAGAGAGAGAGAGCATGAGCAGGAGAGGAGCAGAAAGAGAAGGAGAGAGAGAATCCCAAGTAGGCTCTGCACTGTCAGCACAGAGCCTGATGTGGGGCTCAATCCCATGACTGCAAGATCATGACCTGAGCCAAAATCAAGAGTTGGACACTTACCTGAATGAGCCACCCAGGTGCCCCTACAAAAAATTTTTAATATCCATAACGATGCTACAATAATTATTTCTCTCCAGTGGCAAATGCATATTCCTTGAGCTAGTCATCCTGACTAGCAGTAGTTCACTTGCTTCTTCTATTCAGCATTCTTAGCCCTCCTGATTGAAGTATGTACAATAGTTTTCTTTACATTTCTAGGTTATATAGATACAAGTAACTCTTAAAGTAGTGTAAAAAAGAGCAAATCAGCTTGTTGGTTTTGCCTAACAAAAAACTCTTAAGGAAGTCACTCACTTACTTTGTCTTCTTTTTGTTTCAGGGTGCCTTGGTTAGTGCGAGTTCAGATGATACACTTCATTTGTGGAACCTTAGACAAAAAAGGCCAGCTATTCTTCATTCTCTTAAATTTAATCGAGAACGGTAAGAATGTCTGAGTTAAACAATTTCTTAATGTATGAAAAAAGTGTTTCCTGAGAAGGAAGGTTAGGTTTCAAGGTTAACCTTGAAAGACTATTTTTTTCATTATCTTAATATCTAGAAATAACTTAATGTTAGCCTTGTTTTTATAGTTTATTTCATAGAAAATTCATAACTGATATAGATTTAATCATCTACTAATGGGGAACTCCTAACATTTTTATTCTCACTATAAACTGGCACTACAACAGTGATGTGTTCTTTCCCCTAGGCCAGGGTGCTGAAAATGCCCTAAAATTTGAAAGTCAAGTAAATACTAAATGTATTTTTATACCTTTTGATCATGGCAATTGTGTCTTACATTTTCAGTCTTTTGCTTAAATATTTTTACATGAAAAAAATAGCAGGAGAAAGTTTTAGATTCCAAAAATATTTGTTGAGCAGTACTACACATTCAAGCTAAATGTTTTCAAAAATGACAATTTGATCAGAATTTAGATTCCCTCATTTTAGAATGAAATATTAATAATGAGAAAGAGAAAATTGATTGGAAATGGGAAAAATTAATAGGTTTTATTTCTAACTACCAAATTTTAATGTGTCTAGTGTTGTATTCAATTAGTCCTAGAACATAATTCACATCTACTCAATTGATAATCCACCTGGAGATAAAGTAAAATTTGTATTTCTTTATCTGTCTCTGTAATTTAACTATAAAATAACCTGATATTTGTTTATTATTTGGAAAACAATCTAACTCTTTGCAGTGAATGAGAAGGGCCATCACAGGAAAATTTGATGTTAATGAAAGGAAAAGAAACCCCTGAGAAGTAAATTTACACAGATTAGCAAGTACTATTCAAATTGAGGTAGGTGAATAATGGAGGCAGGCAGTCATTGCTGAGAACTCAAGATAGTACTTACATTGTTGAATAGTAATACTTTAATATGTAATCATCACTATATGGGCAGAGCTTAATGAAGTGAATCTCTTTTTATAGCTATGTGAGAAAATAGGATGGCAGTTATGCAGACATTCTTTTTTTTTTTTTTTTTTTTTTTAACCTGAAGCTTTTTCTTTTTCTGTTTGGGTGCATACTATACTATTTAAATAATTAATCCTCAATATTCTGAGTAATATTCATAAGTATTATTTCTACAGTATTTTAGGATCTGGCATCAATGGAAATTTTTATTATACCTAGTATATTTTGAGAGGAGAGAATATATATTTTAGATGTTTGCTAAAACTAGATAGAGTTTATTTAGATCTAATTTTGGTTATATTATCTTAAATTTTAAAGTAATACAACAGAAGTTTCAGGATATTGAAAAATTTAAAGATCAGTCAAGAGTTGTTATACTATTCCTGTTTTTTACCACTAAAAATATCATGTACTCAGATATTGACATACTGATTTTTTCTCTTTCACTGTTTGTAAGATTTTGTTTGTTTCTTTGAATGGACTGAGTAGATCTGGCCCTACACTTCTGTGTAGATGGACAGAATAGGCTTTCCCCCCTTACAGTTGGAATATTGAAGGAAATTTTCTGGCTCCTTTCATGGCCCTTTGTGGAGTGGGGGAAAGAAATGATGGTGATGATTTCCAATTATACTTTTATTATCTCAACTGAAGTACATTTAACTGTTAGCAACATAAAAGAGCAAGCCGGCAGATTTTGGATAAGTTTAAATCATAGGAATTGTATAGGCACTGCTTATTTTAATGCTGACAAAAATGTGATATCTATGTGGTTGACAAAGATAAATTCATCATCTTGAATTTGAAAATAAATTATCTTGACTTGAAATAATCATTAACTATCACATTCTCTTGTATAGGGGGGAAATATTTTTAAACTTATGATAAATAGAAGCCTTAAGTCTGTAAAGGAGAATTCAATGAAGCACTTTTTGGAACTCTACACCTTCTTAAATTAGTCATTTCACTATGTAAATTTCTATATATTCTTATGCTTATGCCAAATATATATTTAATTTATATATTTTATGCTATAAATTTTAGATTATTTTTTTATTAGGGCACCTTCAACCTTTGATCTTAAAATCTTTGAGGCAGTAACAGTTGAGAAATAGGTTTAGATATTTCAGCTGCTTCTGGGGAATTATCCTTGGATTCCCTTAAAATCTGATTTTAAAGCTAAATATGGAAGAGCAACTGTTTTGATCTCTGTGATGCATGATCTGAAAATGAATAAAATAAGTCATTTATATTTTAGTCCTTGCTATCACTGATCATAAATTGTACAAAGTTGGGGAAAGCATAGAATTGTTTTATATGGTTCTCAAGTAAAATTCAATAGGTAGACTATGACATAAAGATGTTAAATTATTTATACTTATATCAGAGTTTATTTTTTCTATCTGTGGTGTTCTGATAATTAATATCATCAGAGTACTTCTAAGGAATATTAGCTAAGTTGCAGGGAAGTAATATTTTAAGAACCCTATAATTTATGAAATATCTAGCAAATTTGATCCATCAGAGTTGGCTTTTGGGGAAGTTTGTACCCCCAATTTGAAAGGTAGTATTGCATTATAAAGGTAATTTGAATTCTGTTTATTTAAGAATTTTCTTGAATAATTCATATTTAGCTGGTTTAACATTCAAAAGATGTAAGTTGTATATACAATGAAGGATCTTTCTTCCACTCTTCTTCCTTGGGCATTTAGTTCCCCTCAGTTGAGGCAAGCAATGTTACTTATTAATTTATTATATCTTTCCAGAGCTTCATTATGTACATATATAGGCAAATACATGTAACATAATTTTCTTCCTTATGTATATATAAGCAAATATGAAAATACATATTTTTGTTACACAAATTATAGCATGTTTTACACTTTTGTACTTTTTTCACTCTCTTTATAATTTATTCTAAAGATTATTCCTTATTAGTACATAAAAAGCTTCCTTATTCTATTTTATTTTACTTACTCTTTTGGTATGTGTGTAAATGTTACCAAATCAAGGAACTGTGTAGGGGTGCCTGGCTGGCTCAGTTGATGAAGCATGTGACTCTTGATCTCAGTGTTGTGGGTTCGAGCCCCCTGTTGGGTGTAGAGATTATTTAAAAATAAAATCTTTAAACAAACACACATATTGGGGCGCCTGCATGGCTCAGTGGGTTAAGCATCCCACTCTTGATTTTGACTCAGGTCATGATCTCATGGTTGGTGGGATTGAGCCCCATGTTGGGCTCTGCATTGATAGCATGGAGCCTGCTTGGGATTCTCTCTCTCTCTCTCTCTCTCTCTCTCTCTTTCTCTTTCTCTTTCTGCCTCTCCCCCACTTGTGTGTGAGCATGTGCTCTCTCTCTCAAAATAAATAAATGAACATTTTAAAAAGCTACATTAAAAGAAATAAACTATGTAAATATTAAGTGTACACATGAAATAATTTTATACCCATGTAACAAACACAAAAATCAAGAAACATAAAATTACTAGAACTATGGAAACTACCCCCCCCTCCGTTTTATCTTTCAATCACTAACCCCAGGTATAATACTATCCTGATTTCAAGCACTACAGATTAGTTTGCCTGTTCTTTGGGCAGTTATAAAAGTGATACCATACATATACAGTTGTTTATGTATAGCTTCTTTTGCTCAATGTTATATTTGTAATTTCAGCCAGGTTGCATGTAGCTATAGTTTATTACTTTCACTGTTATGTAGTATTCAACTTAGTGAATATTCTTCGATTTGATTAACTATTCTACTTCAATTCACTTGCTTAAATTTAACTTTTTTATTTCCACTTACATTTTAGAAATAGCTTGTCAAATTCCACAGACAGTTTCCTGATATTTTGATTTGACGTACTGATCTGAAAAGATATATGGATCCTTATATTCACTGTAACATTTATAATAGCCGAGTTATGAAACACACACACACACACACACACACACACACACACACACACACACACAAAATAGAATATTGCTCAGCCATGAAAAGAAAGAACTCTTAACATTTGTGATAGCATGGATGGACCTAGAGGGTGTTATGCTAAATAAAAATAAGTCAGACAAATACAATATGATATCACTTACATATGAAGTCTAAAAGAGAAAACAAAACAGAAATAGACTCATAAATACAAAGAACTAGTGGTTGCCAGGGAAGGGCGGGATGGGCCAAATAAGTAAGTGAGATTAAGAGGTTCAAACCTCCAGTTACACAATAAATAAGAAAAAAAAAAGAATTATTTTGAATTTGTAGATTAGTTTGGGGAGAACTAACATATTCCACGAAGATGGGGGATGACAATGTTGGTTCATTGTCATGGACAATGACAACATTGATTCATTCAGTTGATGAACAATGGCATATATTATATCCCTCCATTTCCTTAGGTCTTCTTTGATTTCTCTAAATAACATTTATAAATTCTCTGAGGAGGTCTTCCACATTTTTGTTAGGTTTAGTCATAAACATTTTTTTAAAATTCCAGGATAGTTAGCATATAGTGTAATATTAGTTTTAGGTGTACAATATAGTGATTCAACAATTGCATACATTACCAAGTGTTCATCACAACAAGTGCACTCCTTAATACCCATCTTCTATTTCAACCATCCCCCTTCCTACCTCCCTTCTGGTAATCATCAGTTATCTATGGTTAAGAATCTATTTCTTAGTTTGTCTTTCTCTTTTTTTTCCTTTTGTGCATTTCTTTTGTTTCTTTTTAAAAAAATGTTTACTTATTTATTATGAGACAGAGAGTGAGAGCATGAGTAAGGTAAGGGCAGAGAGAGAGAGAGGGAGGGCAAGAGAGAATCCCCCAAGCAGGCTCCATGTTTTCAGCACAGAGCACAATGCAGGGCCCAATTCCATGAACCGTGAGATCATGACCTGAGCCAAAATCAAGAATTGGATGCTCAACTGACTGCACCACCCAGGTGCCCTTTATTTGTTTCTTAAATTTCACATTTGAGTGAAATCACATGGTATTTGTCTTCCTCTGACTTATTTCACTTAGAATAATATTTTCTAACTCCATCCATGTCATTGCAAATGGCATGATTTCATTCTTTTTTTATGGCTGAGAAATATTCGATTGTATGTATATATATTACCACATCCATTCATTGGTCAGTGGACACTTGGGCTGTTTCCATAATTAGGCTATTGTGGATAATGCTGGAAAAAACCTAGGGGTGCATGTATCCTTTATGAATTAGTAGTTTTGTGTCCTTTGGGTAAAAACCTAGTAATGTAATTGCTGAATCTCTGGATAGTTCTATTTTTAACTTTTTGAGGAATCTTCATACCATTTTTCACAAAGGCTGTATCAGTTTGCATTTCCACTAACAGTGCAAAAGGGTTCCCCTTTCTCTACATCCTCGCCAACACCTTTTGTTTTTTGTGTTGTTCATTTTAGCCATTCTGACAGGTGTGAGGTGATATCTCATTGCAGTTTTGATTTGTAATTCCCTGTTGATGAGTGATGTTGAGCATCTTTTCATGTGTCTGTTGGCCCTCTGTATGTCTTCTTAGAGAAACATCTATTCATAAATTGTGCCCATTTTTAAACTGGATTATTTGTTTTTGGATGTCGAGTTATATGAAGTTTTTATATGTTTTAAATACCTTTTATTGGATATGTCATTTGCAAATATCTTCTCCCATTACATAGGTTGTTGTTTTAGTTTTTTAGTTGTGTTGATTGTTTCCTTCACTCTGCAGAAGCATTTTATTTTGACGAAGTTCCAGTAGTTTATTTTTGCTTTTATTACCCTTGCCTCAGGAGAATATCTAGAAAAATGTTGCTAAGGCCATTGTCAAAGAAATTACTGCCTGTTTTCTCTTCTGGGATTTTTATGATTTCCTGTCTCAAGTTTAGATCTTTAATCCATTTGAGTTTATTTTGTGCATGGTGTAAGAAAGTGACCCAGTTTTATTTTTTTGTATGTAGCTGTCCAGTTTTCCCAGTACCACTTGTTGAAGAGACTTTTTCCCCATTGTATATACTTTGCTGCTTTTTTGAAGATTATTTGACCATATAATCGTGGGTTTATTTCTGTGCTTTCTATTCTGTTCCATTGATCTGTGTGTCTGTTTTTGTGCCAGTACCACACTGTTTTGATTACTACAGCTTTGTTATATAAGTTGAAGTCTGTAATTGTGATACATCCAGTTTTGGTTTTCTTTCAAGATTTCTTTGTCCTTTTCAGTTCTTTTGTGGTTCTGTACAAATTTTACTATTATTTGTTCTAGCTCTGTGAAAGATACTGTTGGTATTTTGATATAGATTACATTAAATGTATAGATTGCTTTGGGTAGTATAGTCATTTTATCAATATTCTTCTAATTCATAAGCATGAGTATCTTTCTATTTGTGTCATCTTCGATTTCTTTCATTAGTGTTTTATAGTTTTCAGAGTATAGGTCTTTCATTTTGGTTAAGTTTATTCCTGATACTTTATTTATTTATTTATTTGTTTGTTTATTTATTTATTTATTTTTGGTGCAGTTGTAATTGAGATTTTTTCTTAATTTCTCTTTCTGCTGCTTCATTATTGGTGTATAGAAATGCAACAGATTTCTGTACATTGATTTTATATCCTACAACTTTACTGAATTCATTTATCAGTTCTAGTTGTCTTTTGCTGTTTCTATTAGTGTCTAGTGAGACACTAGTGTCTAGGTTTTTCTATTATATAGTATCATGTCCTCTGAAATACTTCCTTACCAATTTGGATGCGAGTGGACATCCTTGTCTTGTTCCTGATCTTAGGGGAAAAGCTCTCAGTTTTCCCCTATTGAGTATGTTGTTGGATAATGATGTTGGCCTTTCATATAAGGCCTTTATTTTGTTGAGGTATGTTCCCTCTAGATCTGCTTTGTTGAGGATTTTTATCATGAGTGAATGTTGTACTTTGTCAAATGCTTTTCTTCATATATTGAAATGATCATATAGTTTTAATCCTTTCTCTTATTGATTGATTTGTGATTATTGAACCACCCTTTAACTCAGGAATAAATCCCACTTGATTGTGTTGAATGATTCTTTTAATGTACTGTTGGATTGGATTTGCTAGTATTTTATTGAGATTTTTTGCATCCGTGTTCATCAGAGTTATTGGCCGGTAGTTCTCTTTTTTTATTATATCTTTATCTGGCTTTGATATCAGAGTAATGTTAGCCTCAATTTGGAAGTTTTTCCTTTTTTATTTTTTGGAATAGTTTGAGAAGAATAGGTATTAACTCGTCTTTAAATGTTTGATACAAATGGCCTGTGAAGCCATCTGATCCTTTTGTTTGTTTGGAGTTTTTGGGTTACTGGTTCCATCTCTTTACTTCTAATCAGTTTGTTCAAATTTTCTGTTTCTTCTAGCTTTACCTTTGGGAGGTTATATGTTTCTAGTACTTTAACCATTTCTTCTAGGTTGTCCAATTTGTTGATGTATATTTTTTTCATAGTATTCTCTTAACAATAGTTTGTATTTTTGTAGTGTTCATTCTTATTACTCCTCTTCCATTTCTGATTTTATCTATTTCAGTCCTTTCCCTATTTTTTTTTTGAGTATGGCTAGAGGTTTATGAATTTTGTTTATCTTTTCAAAGGGTCAGCTCTTGGTTTCATTAATCTGTCCTATTGATTTTCTGGTTTCTATATCATTTATTTCTGCTCTAATTTTTTATTATATCCTTCTTTCTGCAGGTTTTGGGTTTTGTTGGTTGTTCTTTTTCTAGCTCCTTTAGGTGTAAGGTTAGGTTTTTTTTTTTCTTTTAGATTTTTCTTGCTTCTGTATTGCTGTATTGCTATTAATTTTCCTCTTAGAATTATTTTTGCTGCATTAGGTTTTGGATTATAGTGCTTTCATTTTCATTTGTTTCCATGTACTGTTTTATTTGTTCTTTTATTTCCTGGTTGACCCATTTATTGTTTAGTACCATGTTATTTAACCTCTATGTATTTTTGTTATTTTCAATTTTTTCTTGTGGTTGACTTCTAGTTTCATAGCATTGTGGTCAGAAAAGATGCAGGTTATGACTTCAATTTTCTTGAATTGGTTGAGGCTTGTTTTGTGGGCTAATATGTGATTTCTTCTAGAGAATACTCCATGTGCACCTGAAAAGAATGTGTTTTCTGCTGTTTTAGGATGGAATGTTCTGAATATATCTGTTAAATACGTTTGGTCCAATGTGTCATTCAAGCACTGTTTCCTTACTGATTTTTGGTTTGGATGATATATCCATTAATGTAAGTGGGATGTTAATGTTCCCTACTATTGTATTAATATTGATTAGTTCCTTTATTTTGTTATTAACTGTTTTATGTATTTGAATACTGTCTTGTTGGACCCATAAATACTTACCAATGTATATCTTCTTGTTGCATCATCCCCTGTATATTGTACCGTGTCCTCTTGTCTCTTGTTACAGTCTTTGTTTTAAAGTCAATTTTGTCTGATATAAGTATTGCTACTCTAGCTTACTTTTGACATCCATTTGTATGATAGATATTTCTCCATCCCTTCACTTTCAATCTGCAGGTATCTTTAGGTCTGAAATGAATCTCTTATAGGCAGCAAATAGATGGGTCTTGTTTTTTTTATATACTCTGTCCCCCTGTCTTTTTTTTTTTTTATATACTCTGTCTTTTGATTGAAGCATTTGGTCCATTTTCATTCAAAGTAATTACTGATAGATATGTATTTATTGTCATTTTGTTACCGGTTTTGTCATTGTTTTTGTAGTTTTCCTCTGATCCTTTCTTCTCTTGATCTCTTTCATGGATTGTTGGCTTGCTTTACTGACATACTTGTATTCCTTTCTCTTTATTCTTTGATTTGTGGTTACTATTAGGTTTGTATATAACATTTTCTTGATATAGTAGCCTACGTTAAGTTATGGTCACTTAACTTTGAATCCATTCTTTACTCCTCTCCTACCCATGTACTTAGGCATATGGTGTCATATTTTATACCCTTTCATTTCTTGAATTCCTTGACTGATTTTTACAGATATACTTAATATTTTTTTTTTTTTTACCAATTCTGTGCTTCCACCTTTTTATACTCTCACTGATGTTGTTTCCTTTCTATTCAAAGGGTTCCCTTTAATATTTTTGTAGGACTGGTTTAGTAGTCATGAATTCCTTTAGTTTTTGTTTGTTTGAGAAACACTTTATCTCTCCTTTTATTTTGAATGATAGCCTTTCTGGATAGAGGATTCTTGGCTGCAGATTTTTTCCTTTTAGCACTTTGAATATATCATGCCATTCTCATCTGGCCTGCAGAGTTTCTGCTGAAAAATCTGCTGGTAGCCTTTTAAGTATGTAACTCTCCTTTTCTCTTGCTACTTTCTTTAGTTTAAAAAACTGTTTCCTTGGATTAATTTTATTGGGGGAATCTCTGTGCCTCTTGGATCTGGATTTCTGTTTCCTTCCCCAGATTAGGGAAGTTTTTAGCTATTATTTCTTCCAATAAATATTTCTTTTTCACTCTGTTCTTCTGAGATCCCTATAATGCGAATGTTACCATGCTTGTTAGAGTTGTTGAGCTTCCTAAGTCTGTTCTTATTTTACATAATTCTTTTTTGTCTCCCTTGTTCAGCTTTATTACTTTCCATTACTCTGTCTTCCAGGTCATTAATTCATTCCTTTGCTTCCTCTAGCCTGCTATTTATTCCATCAAGTATATTTTTAATTTCATTTATTGTGTTCTTTTATCTCTGATTGGTTCTTTTTTATTTCTTTGTTAAGGGTCTAACTGATGTCCACCACTCTTTTCTCAAGTCCAGTGAGTACCTTTATGATCATTACTTTAAATTCTCTCTCTGGCATAGTACCTGTATCCATATTGTTTAGGTCTCTTTCTGTTGTTTTGTTCTGTTCTTTCATTTGTTTTGTTCTTCTTCTATCTCCTCATTTTGTCTAACTCTCTGTGTCTGTTCCTGTGTATTAGAAAAGTCAGCTATATCTCCTGTTCTTGAAAGTATTGGCTTTATGAAGAAGAAGTCTTATAGTGCCTGTAGTGTGGGCTCCCATGTTGCCTAAGACCTGTCACTTCAGGGGTATCTCTTACATGCACTGTGTGTGCCTTGCTGTTGAGTCCTGGCTTTTATCCTTCATACCAGTCATCTATAGAGGTTCTCTTTGCCTGTTGTGGGCAGTGGGGTACATTTTAAAAAAGTGTGCACAGGTCTTGTGAAATGAGGCCTGCTGCTGCCACTAGAACTGAGGTTCCACAAAATGTGCAGGTCAGGAGATGGGGACTTGGTGGGGTTTTTGCAGGACTTCTAGGGGAGGAGTCTTGCAGCACTGGAACTAAGAAAAGTGGGAAAGACAGATCAGCTGAAGTGCAGGTAGATGGGGCTTGGTGTAAGCAGGTTAGATAGCTAGTGTAGGCACCATGCTGGTTCCTGCAAGTGGCCATGTGTTTTTGCGGGGGTGGGAGGGTGTTAGAGCTGGGGAAGGAAGTGTTGCCTGCCAGCTCCTTTGTTACTGGAGGTATCTTCCATGATCCCTGCCTCTCCAAGCCACTTTCTGAGATGAGTAAATAACTCTCCTTCCTGTCTGCCCCTGGCATTTTTCAAACTGCTGCATCCACACTGTATTTCCACTAGATGTTTCTTGGGCTGTCTCTTTAAGGGCAGTGACTTCATTTCCTGATGCCTCTGGGCCTCACAGAGTGGAGACTACTGACTAAAAAATTTCTAGGCTTTAAGTCTCACTGGTTGTAAGAATTCACGAGATTTGTTCTGTCTCACTTTCAAAGCCAAATATTATAGGCATTCCTCTTCCCTGTGTGGACTCCCCAGTGTGACAGTCTGTTTTTCACGCCACTGGATTGTTCTCTACCACGAGAGGCGGTGGTCCATTTCACTCCAAATCTGTGACTTCACCCTTCCTACCCTCTTCAGTGTGGCCTCTTTTCTACCTTTAGTTGTGGAGTTTGTTCTGCCAGTCTTCAGCTCATTTTCTGGGTTGTTTATGCTGATGTGAGTGTTATCTACTTGTATCTGTGGGACAAGATGAGCTTAGGATCCTACTTTGCCATCTTTCCAGCTTCCAACTATGTGCTATTCATTAGGGTTTTTAGTTGTAAGGCAGAGGACTTGGGAGAAAAGAGGATATTTTACCTTGATCAGAATTAGACATTCTAATTTAGTTATTTTTATTAAAATTTTGCAGAATCCAGCCCTATCTGGGCTGCCCCTTGCTAGGCCAAGGGGCATAAAAAAATGGATAACTATAGATTCATGTGCAGTTATAATGTATCATACAGAGGGATCCCACATATTCCCTACCCAGTTTCACCCAATGGTAGTAACATCTTTCAAAACTATAATACAAATTCAGAACCAAGATATTGACATTGATTCGGACAAAGTGTATAATGACATATATCCATAATTATCATACAGAGTAGTCACTGCCCTAAAAATCCACTATACTCTGCCTCTTCATCTCTGCCTCTATTTCACCCTACTAACTACTGTCTTATTACTGTTTTCATAGTTTTTTCCAGAATGTCAGATAGTTAGAATCACACAGTATGTAGCCTTTGCAGATTGGCTTCTTTCACTTACTAATATGTATTTAAGGTTATTCCATTTCATTTCACTGTTTCATTTCAACATTTCATATTATCTGTTCACTTACAGACTGACATCTTGGTTGCTTCTAAGTTTTCGCAATTATGAATAAAACTTCTCTAAATATAAACATCCACATGTAGGTGTGGACATATGTTTTCAACTCTTTTGGTTAAATACCAAGGTTACTGGATCCTATGATAAGAATATTTTTAGTTTTTTGAGAAACTCCCAAATTGCCCTATCTTCCAAAGTGGCTGTACCATTTTACATTCCCATTAGCAGTGAGAGTTCCTATTGATCCACACATTTGGTGTTTTTTGTGTTCCAGATTTGGCCTTACTAATAAGTGTATAGTCGTATGTCTTTATTGTTTTAGTTTGTGTTTCCCTGATTACATATGATGTGGAACATCTTTTTATACGCTTATTTGCCCTCTGTGTATCTTCTTTGGTGAGACGTCCATTAAGCTCTCTGCCCCCCCCCCTTTTTTTTACTGGATTGTTTGTTTTTTTTATTGTTCTTATTGAGTTTGAAGAGTTCTTTTTGATTTTAGAGGTGCCTGGGTGGCTCAGGTGGTTAAGCGTCCAACTTTGGCTCAGTCATGTTCTCATGGTTTGTGAGTTTGAGCCCTGTGTTGGGCTCTGTGTGGATAGCTCAGAGCCTGGAGCCTTCTTTGGATTCTGTGTCTCCCTCTCTCTCTGCCCTCCCCCACTCATACTCTGTCTCTCTCTTGCTCTCTCTCAAAAATGAATACAAATAAAAAAAAAGAATTCTTTTTGATTTTGGATAGCCATCCTTTATCAAATGTTTCTTGAGCAAATGTTTTCTCCCAGTCTGTGGCTCATCTTTTAATTCTCTTGATATTGTCTTTCACAAAGCAGAAATTTTTTATTTTAATTAAGTCCGGATTATCAGTTATTTCTTTGATAGATTATGCCTTTGGTGTTGCATTTAAAAAGGTGTCACCATATCCAAGGTTCACCTAGATTTGTCCTATGTTATCTTCTAGAAGTTTTGTAGTTTTATGTTTTATGTTTTGTGTATAGGTCTATGATCCATGTTGAGTTAGTTTTTGTGAAAGGCATAAGGTCTTTGTCTAGATTGAATTTTTTTCATGTGGATGTCCAGTTCTAATACAATTTGTTAAAGACAGTCTTTGCTCCATTGTATTTCCATTGATCTTTGTTAAATATTAATTGACTTTATCTATGGGAGTCTAAATCAGGGTTCACTATTCTTTTCCCGTCATTGTGGTTTTAATTTACAATTCCCTCCTGTCTCATCTTGTTGGACATCTTTTCATGTGTTTAATAGCCATCTGTATATAAACTGTTCATTGAAATGTCTATTTGTGTATTTTACCATTCTTTATTTGGGTTATTTATTTAATAGACTAATTTTTAAGAACAGTTTTCAATTTACAGAATAAATGAAAGATAGTACAGACTTTATTGTTAAAGTCCATAATTTATTTGGATTTCCTTAGTTTTTACTTTTCTTTTTCTGTTCCAGGTCCAATCCAGGATACCATGTTACATTTAATTGTCATATCTTCCTAGGCACTTGGCTTTGACATTTTCTTAGATTTGTTGTTTTTAATAGCTTTCACAATTTGGAGGGCTCCCTGGTCAAACATTTTGTAGGATGTTCTTCTATTGGAACTTGATGTTTTTCTCATGATTGGACTGTGGGTATGAGTTTTGTGGAAGATGATAATAGAGGTAAAGTGCTCTTCCATCATTTCAAGGGTACATTGCTATCAGTATGATTTAACGCTGTTGATACTGACTCTGGGCACTTGGCTGAGGTAGTGTTTGTCAGGTTATTCCACTATAAAGTTACTCTTTCTTCTATTTTTCCATACTGTTCTCTTTGGAGGGAGTCATTATGCACAGCCTACATGTAAAGAGTGGAAGTTTATGCTCTACCTCCTTAAAGGCAGAGTATCTTTAGAAATTATTTGGAATTTATTTGCAAAGGAGATTTATCTCTTCCCCATTTATTTATTTATGTATTTATTCATTGACTCATTCAATCAATAATTTATTTGTAATAATATGGACTCATAAAATCTTATTTCACACCTTGGATTATAATCTAATTCTAGTTTATTATTTTGTTGCTCTTTTTGTTCTAACTTTGGTTGTCATGAACTCTTTCACTGGCTTCTGTATCCCTTTAGCATACCCCAACATTATAGACTTTAAGGAATTTTAAACACTTCTTAATACTTGTTACTCCAGACTCATATACTTTATGCCCCAGTTCTAGAATCAGCCATTTTTCCATTTTCATTTTATTATATTAGGAACCAAAATATGAATACTAGGTGTGCTCATTGCTATTGGACTGTGGTTGCTTCTAGGCCTGCTCAGCTAACATAGCAAGGAAATATATGTTTATATACTAACCCACATCTATAAAAATATCTACAAATATTTATAAATATTTACCTATTTGTATCTATATTAAGATAAATATGAATTCATCTTGATGTCTCCAACTGTAATTCATCACCGTATGGGTCATTCCTCCTGTTGTTTATTTATGAATTTCTAACCAACACTGAGAAACTTGGCTCCTACTCTCCCTTTACTTATTTGTTCAATTCTGGCATCCATGTATATTAGTATCAGAATTACTAATCCATATCCCTGAGGGAAGCAACTTTATCAACTAGAATATAGTGTTTATGTGTAATTCTTTTTGTCTTTAGTCTTGTACTCATGTACTCTTGTACTCATATGGAAATGTACTCATTTCCATAATTATTTAGGTAACCCTTTTGTCCCTCAACTGTCTTCATTCAAGTTGTTTCACTGAAGTTGTTTCATACATTTATAATAGAATTAGATGATTTCATTATAGTCTTCATTCCCTCTTGGGATCCTCTGAACTCTAAAAAAGTGATTTTAAAAACTTGCATACACTAAGGTTCATTCTTTGTGCTGTAAATTTGTGTTGTTTTTGACAAATGCATAATATCATGTATTCCACCACTACAGTTTGATAAAGAATAGTTTCACCATCATAAGAATCCTGTGCTTCATATATTCAACCTTCTCCCGTTTTCCCTGAGCATCTTGCAACCACTGATGTTATTACCACCTCTATAGTTTGCCTTTTCTAGAATGTCATATAATTATACTTTTATACACACACACACACACACACACACACACACACACACAGTCCTTTCAGGCAGTCTTCATTTACTAAGCTATATGTACTTAAGTGTCCTCCATGTCTTTTAGCCACTTAATAGCTCATTTTTTAAAAATTGCTGAATAATATTACATTGCATGTTTGTACTGATTTGTTTATCCATTCACCTATTAAAGGACATCATGGTCACTTTCAGTTTTTATGATTATGAAGAAAGCTGATATAAAAATTTGCATACAGATTTCCTTGGTTTCAATACAGGTGAGAAAATACTTAAGAGAACAATTGCTGGATCAAATGGGACTATTTTTAGCTTTGTAAGAATCTGCCAAATTGTCTTCCAAAATGGCTGTACGATTTTGCATTTCCACCAGGAATAAATGAGAATTCTTGTTGCTCCATATCCTTGCTAGCATGTGGTATTGTGTTTTGGATTTTTAGCCATTCTAATAAGTGTATAGAGTCATCTTGTTGTAGTATTTGTAATTCTCTAATGACAGATGATGTTGAGCATCTTTTCATCTGCTTATTCCACATGTTTATCTTTTTTGGTGAGGCATCCATTCAGATCTTTTGCCCATTTTAATCTTTATTTGGTTGTGTTCTTATTGTTGAGTTTTAAGTGGTCTTTATATACCTTGGATATAAGTCCCTAATGGAATATATATTCTGCATATATTTTGCTAAATCTGTGACATGTCTTTTAATTCTCCTAACAGTCCCTTTTGCAGAGCAGGAGTTTATAATTTTTTTACATTTATTCATTTTTGAGAGACAGAGAGCGCAAGCTGGGGAGGATCAGAGAGAGAAGGAGACATAGAATCCTAAGCAGGCTCCAGTCTCTGAGCAACCTGTCAGCACAGAGCCCGATGCAGAACCCGAACTTATGAACTGGGAGAACTGAGCCAAAGTCGGATGCTCAACCGACTGAGCCACCCAGGCACCCTGAAGTTTATAATTTTACTTAAGTCCAATTTAACACTTTTTATTTCATGGATTGTGCTTTGGTGTTATATATTAAAATTCATGGCTAAATTCATGTCATGTTGATTTTTTCCTGTGTTTGCTTCTAGAAATTTTGCGGTTTTGTATTTTACATTAAAGTTTATGATCAATTTTGATCTTTGTGAAAGATGTAAAGTCTATGTCTAGATTCATTTTATGAACATATGGATGTACATATTGTTTAAGTACCATTTGTTGAAAAGACTATAATTTCTTCAATGAGTTGCTTTTGGTTTTTGTCAAAACTCAGTTGACTTCATTTGTATGTGTCTAGTTTTGGACTAAATAGTTTATTCCACTGATCTGTGTTTCTGTTCTTTTGTCGGTATGGTGCTATCATTAGATTTTAATCACTTTGAAATAAGTCTTGGAATTAGTAGCATGAATCCTCCAACTGTATTATTGTCATTGTTTTTCTTCCCATTCCTTCTCCACTTCTTTCCCTCTCCCCATTGCCTTGCCTCTTCTTTCTCCCCTTCTCTCACCTCCTTCCTCTTCTGTATTGTGTTGGCTAGTCTGGGTCTTTTCTCTTTCCATATAAACTTTAGAATTATTTTGTCAGTATTTACAGAAAACTTTTGGGTGTTTTGATTAACCTTGGATCAATCTACAGATCTAGTTGAGAATAATGGACATAGTAACAAAATCAAGTTTTCAAATCTGTCAACATAGAATATCCTTCATTTGATTTTTGTTAGATTTTTTGAAGTTTCTGCTTATACATTGTGTATATATGTTGTTAGAACCACATCTATGTAACTCATTGTTTTTAGTGCTATTATAGATGGTATTATATGTTTTAAATTTCAAATTCTGTTTACTTGTGGTATATAGAAAAGCAACTGATAGCAATTGTCCTGTATTCTGAATCCTTATTATAATTGCTTTTCAGTTTTAGGAGGTTGTTTTTGTCAATTTTTCAGAATTTTCTACATAAGACTATGATGGTCTTCTGTGAATATAGATAGTTTTATGTCTTTATTCTCAATATGAGTAAATATTACTTCTTTTTAACTGTCATATTGCATTAACTAGGTCTTCCAATACAATGTTGCATAGGAGTGGTAAGAGGGGACATCCTTCCCTTGTTCCTTTTTTTTTTTTTTTTTTTATTTTATTTTTTAATATATGAAATTTACTGTCAAATTGGTTTCCATACAACACCCAGTGCTCATCCCAAAAGGTGCCCTCCTCAATACCCATCACCCACCCTGCCCTCCCTCCCACCCCCCATCAACCCTCAGTTTGTTCTCAGTTTTTAACAGTCTCTAATGCTTTGGCTCTCTCCCACTCTAACCTCTTTTTTTTTTTTTTTTTTTTTTCCTTCCCCTCCCCCATGGGTTTCTGTTATGTTTCTCAGGATCCACATAAGAGTGAAACCATATGGTATCTGTCTTTCTCTGTATGGCTTATTTCACTTAGCATCACACTCTCCAGTTCCATCCATGTTGCTACAAAAGGCCATATTTCATTTTTTCTCATTGCCACGTAGTATTCCATTGTGTATATAAACCACAATTTCTTTATCCATTCATCATTTGATGGACATTTAGGCTCTTTCCATAATTTGGCTATTGTTGAGAGTGCCGCTATAAACATTGGGGTACAGGTGCCCCTATGCATCAGTACTCCTGTATCCCTTGGATAAATTCCTAGCAGTGCTATTGCTGGGTCATAGGGTAGGTCTATTTTTAATTTTCTGAGGAACCTCCACACTGCTTTCCAGAGCGGCTGCACCAATTTGCATTCCCACCAACAGTGCAAGAGGGTTCCTGTTTCTCCACATCCTCTCCAGCATCTATAGTCTCCTGATTTCTTCATTTTGGCCACTCTGACTGGCGTGAGGTGGTATCTGAGTGTGGTTTTGATTTGTATTTCCCTGATAAGGAGCGACGTTGAACATCTTTTCATGTGCCTGTTGGCCATCCGGATGTCTTCTTTAGAGAAGTGTCTATTCATGTTTTCTGCCCATTTCTTCACTGGGTTATTTGTTTTTCGGGTGTGGAGTTTGATGAGCTCTTTATAGATTTTGGATACTAGCCCTTTGTCCGATGTGTCATTTGCAAATATCTTTTCCCATTCCGTTGTTCCCTTGTTCCTGATCTGAGGGGAAAAGCATCTAGTTTCTCTTTATTAAGTATGATGTTGCTATTTATCAAGTTGAAGAAGCTCCTCTCTATTGCTAGTTTACTGAGAGTTTCTCAGGAATGAATGTTGGATTTTTTCAAATGATTTTCCTGAATCTATTGATATGACCTTTTTTCTTTAGACTGGTGATATGATTGATTATATTAATTAATTTTCAAATATTGAACTAGCTTTGCATACCTAGAATAAATTAGATAGTTTTTGGTATTAAATTCTTTTTATACATTTTTTAATTTGATTGATTAATATTCTGTTGAGAATGTTTTCATTAAGTTTTTGAGAGTTACTGGTTTCTAGTTTTCTATTATTGTTATGTCTTTGGTTTTGGTATTACACTATGCTAGCCTCATAGAATGGGTTAGGAAGTTTTGCCTTTGCTTCTGTTTTCTGGAAGATCTTGTAGACAATTGATATAATTTGTTTCCTTAAATGTTGAGTAAAATGAACCTGTTTCAGCCTGGTGCTTTTTTTAGAAATTTATTAATTACTGATTCAATTTCCTTAATAGATCTAGGGCTATTAAGATTATTGATTTCTTTTGTGTGAGTTTTAGTAGAAATTTAGTAGGAATTAGTCTATTTTATCTAGATTTTCAAACTTGTAGACATAGAATTTTTCATCATTTTCTTTAATGATCCCTTTAATGTACATGCGATTAGTACAGTCATCTTCCTTTGTTTCCAATGTTGGCAATTTTTCTTTCTTTTTCTCTTGATTAGTCTGGTTAGAGGTTTATCAGTTTTTTTAATCATTTGAAAGAACCAGCATTGGGTTTGGTTAATTTTCTCAATTGTTTTTCTGTTTGTTTTATTTCTCTAATTTTTGCTATTTCTTTATTCTCCTTGATTTAAGTTTTAATTGCTCTTCTTTCTCCAGTTTCCTGAGGTGTGATATTAGATTAATGATTTATATCTCGTTTTCCAAAACATTCATTTAGTGCTATAACATTTTCTGTAAGCACTTCTCTTGCTGCATCTCATAAGATTTGATTAGTTGTGCTTTCATTCATATACTATATTTAAAAATTTAATTTGTAATTTCTTCTTTGAACTGTGCTCTATTTAGATTTTATCTCTAAATGTGTGGGAATTTTCTACCTATTTTTCTACATTTGATTTCTAGCTTAATACCATCATTTTTGAGAATGTACTTTTCATACTTTCTATTTTAAAAATTGGTAAGGTGTGTTTTATGATCTAGAATGTGTTTGTCTTAGTGAATATTTTATGTGAACCTGACAAATATTTTTTACTTTTGTTAGTTGGGATAATCTATAAATGTCAATTAGTTCAAGTGGATTGATGGTGTTGTTTTTGGTCACCTATATTCTAACTTATTTTCTGCCTGCTTGATCCATCAGTTACTGAAAGATGGGTGTTGAAGTTTCCAACTCTATTAGTGAATTTTTCTTTTCTTGCATTTCTGTTAATTTTTCCTTATGTACTTCGATATCTGTTAGGTACACACATTAAAAACTGCTATGTCTTCTTGGAGAATTCTTTTATCATTATTTAACGCCCTTCTTTATCCTTAACAATATTCCTTGTTTTGAAGTCCATTTTGTCTAAAATTAATATAACTACTTCAGCTTTCTTTTGATTAGTGTTAGATGGTATGTCTTTCTACTCCCCCTTTACACTGAACCCCACTGTGTCAGTATTTTTGGGTATTTGTTTATATAGCATATACTTGATTGTTTTTAAATTTACTTTGAAAATCTCTCTTTTAATTTGCTTACAAAGATAATTTTTATTTAAATTATTGGTATAATTGAATTAATATCTACCATGTTTGTAATTGTTTTCTGTATTTGTGCTTTATTTCTTTTTTGCTCCTTCCCCCTTTTCTACTTCTCTGGTTTTATATTTTTTGATTTTTAAAAAAAAAATTTTTTTTAATGTTTATTTTTATTTTTGAGACAGAGAGAGACAGAGCATGAACGGGGGTGGGGCAGAGAGAGAGGGATACACAGAATCGCAAGCAGGCTCCAGGCTCCGAGCCATCAGCCCAGAGCCTGACGTGGGGCTCGAACTCACGGACCGTGAGATCGTGACCTGAGCTGAAGTCGGACGCTTAACCGACTGAGCCACCCAGGCGCCCCTATATTTTTTGATTTTTAAAAAATGTTTGCTTATTTTTGAGAGAGAGAGCATGAGTGGGGAAGTGGCAGAGAGAGAGAGGGAGAGAGAGAATCCCAGCCAGGCGCCAAGCTGTCAATGAAGAGCCCCATGTGGAGCTCAATCTCAAGAACTGTGAGATTATGACCTGAGCAGAAATCAAGAGTTGGATGCTTAACCGAGTACAGATCTTTTACTTCTTTGGTTAGGTTTATTCCTAGGTGTCTTATGATTTTTAGTGCATTTGTAAATGGAATTGATTCCTTGATTTTCTGCTGCTTAATTATTGGTGTATAGAAATGTAACAGATTTCTGTATATTGATTGATCTTACATCCTGCTACTTTGGTGCATCCATGTATCAGTTCTAGCAATTTTTTTGTTGTAATCTTTCAGGTTTTCCACATAGAGTATCATGTTGTCTGTGAAGAGTGAAAGTTTGACTTCTTCCTTGCCAATTTAGATGCATTTATTTCTTTCTGTTGTTGGATTGCTGAGGGTAGGACTTTCAGTACACTATTGAACAACAGTGGTAAGAGTGGACATCCTTGTTGTGTTCCTAACCTCAGAGGAAAAGCTCCCAGTTTTGCTCCATTGAGGATGATATTAACTGTGAACCTTTTATATGTGGCTTTTATGATGTTGAGGCATGTTCCTTCTATCCCAACTTTCTTTAGGGTTTTTATTCAGAAACGATGCTGTATTTTGTCAAATGCTTTTTCTGTGTCTGTTGACAGGATCTTTTCTTTTATTAATGTGGTATATCACATATATCACATAAGATAATGTTCTTATCTTTTCTTTTATTAATGTGGTGTATCACATGATTGATTTGCAAATATTGAACCACGTTGGCAGCCCAAGAGTAAATCCCACTTGACTGTGGTGAATAATTCTTTTAATGTATCATTGAATTCAACTTGCTAGTATATTTTTGAGAATTTTTTGCATCCAGGTTCATCAAGGATACTGATATTTTTAGTGGAGTCTTTGTCTGATTTTGGAATTAAAGGAATGCTGGTCTCATAGAATGAGTTTGGAAATTTCCTTCTGTTTCTATTTTTTGGAAGAGTTTCAGAAGAGTAGGTATTAATTCTTCTCTAAATGTATGGTACAATTCTCCTGGGAAGCCATCTGGCCCTGGACTCTCTTGTTTCTTGGGAAATTTTTGATAACTGATTGAATTTCTCTGCTGGTTATGGGTCTGTTGAAATTTTCTCTCTTCCTTTTTCAGTTTTGGTAGTTTATATGTTTCTAAAAATTTAATCACTTCTTCTGGATTGCCCAATTTGCTGGCATATAATTACTCATAATATTCTCTTATAATTCTTTGTTTTTCTGTGGTGTTGGTTGTGATTGCTCCTCTTTTATTCATTATTTTGTTTGGGGCCTTTCTCTTTCCTTTTTTATAAGTCTGGCTAGGGGTTTATCAATTTTTTTAATTCTTTGAAAGACTAGCTCTTAGTTTTGTTGATCTGTTCTGCTGGCTTTTTGATTTCAGTATCATTTATTTCTGCTGTGATCTTTATTTCTCTTTTGTTGGTTTTGGGCTTTATTTGCTGTTATTTTCCTAGCTCCTTTAGGTGTAAGATTAGGTTGTGTATTTGAAAATTTTCTTGTTTCTTGATGTAGGCCTGTATTGCAGTATACTTTTCTTTTATGATTGCCTTTGCTGCATCCTAAACTTTTGTACTGTCATGTTTTCATTTTTATTTGCTTCCATGTATTTTTAAAATTTCTTCTTTAATTTCCTGGTTAACCCATTCATTCTTTAGCAGTATGTTCTTTAACCTCCTAACCTGTATTCGTGGTCTTCCCAAAGTTTTTCTTGTGGTTGACTTCAAATTTCGTAGCATTGTAGTCTGAAAATATGCATGGTGTGATCTCAATCTTTAAGTACATGTTGAAGCATGATTTGTGACCCAGTATGTGTTCCCTTCTGGAGAATGTTCCATGTGCACTCTATTAAATCTATCTGGTCCAGTGTGTCGGCTAAAGCTATTGTTTCCTTGTTTATCTCTGCTTAGATGATCTGTCCATTGCTATAAGTGAGCTGTTAAAGTCCCCTAGTATTATTGTATTATTATTAGTGAGTTTCTTTAAGTTTGTTATTAATTGATTTATATATTTGACTTCCTCCAAGTTGGGGGCATAGATATTTACAGTTGTTAGATCTTGTTGAATAGACCTCTTTATTATGATATAATGCCCTTTTCATCTCTTATTACAGTCTTTGGTTTAAAATTTAGTCTGTCTGATAGAAATATGGCTACTCTGGCTTTTTTTGATGTCCATTAGCAAGATAAATGGTTCTCCACCCCCTCACTTTCAATCAGGAAGTGTCTCTGGGTCTCATATAGGTCTCTTGTAAGCAGCATATTGATGGGTTTTGTTTTGTTTTTTATCCGTTCTGATATCCTATATCTTTTGAATGGAGCATTTAGTCCATTTACATTCAGAGTAATTTTGGTAGATATGAATTTAGTGCCATTGTATTCTCTTTAATATTGCTATTCCTGTAGATTATCTCTCTTCCTTTCTTGTCTTTGTTGCTTTTGATCTCTATTTCCTGCTCAAAGAGTCGCCTTTAATACTTTGTGTAGAACTGGTTTATTGTTTACGAACTCCTTTTGTTTTTGCTTGTCTTGGAAACTCTTTATCTCTCCTTCTATTCTGGATGACAGCCTTGCTACATAAGATATTCTTTGGTGCATATTTTTCCCATTAGTATTTTAAATATATCATGCCATTCCCACTGGCCTGCCTAGTTTCTGTGGACAGGTCTGCTGCTGCTAATCTTATGTGTCTACCTTTGTAGGTTGAGGACATTTTGTCCATAGCTGCTGTCAGAATTCTCTATTTTTATATTTTGCAAGCTTCACTATGCATGAAAGTTCACTTTCATGATATATCATGGTGTTGACCTGTGTTTGTTGATTTTGAGGGGAGTTTTCTATGCCTCTTGGACTTGAATGTCTGTTTCCTTCCCCAGATTAGGAAAGTTCTCAGCTTAATTTGTTCACATAAATCTTCTGCCACTTTTTCTCTTCTCTTCTTCTTCTGAGACTCCTATGCTATGTATATTAGTGTGCTTTTTTGAATTGCTGAATTCCCTAAGTCTATATTCATGACCTAATAGTTTTCTTTCCCTCTTCTTTTCAGCTTCATGATTTTCTATAATTTTATCTTCTATATCACCTATTTGTTCCTCTGCTACTTCCATCCTTATTGTGATTACATCCATTCAGTTTTGCATCTCAGTTACAGCATGTTTTATTTTGACCTTACTAGTTTTTAGATCTTTTATCTCCACAACAAACGTTTCTCTGATGTCTTCTATGCTTCTTTCTTTCTTTTTTTTTTAATATTTAAAAAAATTTTTAACGTTTATTTATGAGAGATGAGAGAGACAGAACATGAGCAGGGGAGGGGCAGAGAGAGGGAGACACAGAATCTGAAGCAGGCTCCAGACTCTGAGCTGTCAGCACAGAGCCCAATGTGGGGCACAAACTCACGAACCGTGAGATCATTACCTGAACTGAAGTCAGACACTTAACTGATTGAGCCACCCAGGCACCCCTTCCATGCTTTTTTCAAGCCCAGCTAGTATTTTTATGGCTGTTCTAAATTATTGTTTACATATATTGCTTCTATCTGCTTTCAGCAAATCCCTGGCTGTGGTTTCTTTTTGATCTTCCTTTTGGGGAGAATTCCTCTGTCTCGTCATTTTGCCTAGGTTTCTGTCTTTTTCATGTTGTGAAAGCTTGTTATGTTTCCTGCTACTGAGAGTAATGCTTTATTAATAAGGGATCATACACTGTCCAGGATCTGGTGCTTCAGGAAGTGTTTTTGCTTTATGCTGTGTACATTCTGCTGTTGATTTGGCTACACTTTCTCTTATGTCAGTCCTCTGCAGAGTTACTCCTTGTTTGGAGTGGACAGTATTTGGACCTTTAGCTAGGTATGCTTTGATATTTTTGTTAAAATAAGCTTGATTTAAAAAAACAAAAATGCTTGATCCAAAAAAAAAAGAGAGAGAGATAAGGAAAGAGAATTAAAAAGCAAACAAAAAACTATAAGACTGTTTCCAAAGAAAAAGAAAGCAAGAAAAAAAAAAGCTTGAACCAAAAAATGAGAAAAGAAATGAAAAAACAAATACGTGAACCAAAACTATTCTACCTCCCTCACTACCCACCACCCCTCTCCCTCCCCTCCCCCTCCCCCCCTCCCCCCTGCCAAAAAAAGAAAGCCTGGTCCTATTTCCACCAGAACTGAAGCTGATGCTTTGGAACACTCTATGATCAGTAAACTTGTTGCATAGAGGGTACCTGTGTTGGTCCTCTAGGGAGAGGCTCACTGTGCTGCCTCACAGACCTGCCCTAGTAAAGATGCTTTTGCCAGGCACAGGAGGTGGGGGGTGGGGTGGGGATTTGAGGTTTGGTGTAAGGGGCTCCAGACTTCACTGGCGGTGCTGCACTGACTGTGCTGGTGGGTGGGGGGTGGGAGCTGGGGAGGGATTAGGGAGATGCATCACCCTGCTCTCTTGTCCCTGGAGAGGGTAGCTTGCACCAGCTGCTGCTCAGGGAGTCCTCACAAAATAGCAAATAATTTTCCCTCTTGTGTCCCAGGCTTCTGTCAGATCTCTTCCTTCAACCCTTCTATGCCAGGGCCATCGGCATGCCTGGCACCACAGCTTTCCTGTCTTTTACCTGTGGCACTGCACCTGGGATTCAAAACTCCAAATCTTAAAGGAGCCGGCAAGGCACAGACCTGCTCCCCTCCTCCCACGATTAGCCTTGCAGTGTTGCCCTTGGTGCTGTGCTTTCCCAGAGGAACAGTCACACAGCCATGTGGGTGCCTGGAGCTTATGGTGAAGCACAGGGGAAAGCTATTGCCAGGTTACCTACTCTCTGCACATGCTTCTGTCCCCTGCTGTTGAACTGCCCTCAAAGGTGCCAGCTGGGTCTTTTGTCCTTGCAGAGGCAATATACCCTATTCCAAATGCATACCAGGAAGCAGAGAGTTCTCTCCCACTGCAAACCAGGGGATCTCTACACCAGGCTCTCTGCTGTCTGCTTCTGGGCCTCTGCCCTACTTCTCTCCAGGAGCACAGCTGCCCACCGGTTTGACTCTGGCGAATGACATGGACTTTAAAAACCTCCAAATTTGGGCTCTGCTGTTTGCAATAACTAGTAATAGTCAGTGCCTCCCAATTCCCCAGTCAATGGTTTTGGGGGATTGCTTTTCTTGTGCAAACCCTATGTGCTACTCTCTCTGCTCCTCTCCTTTTCTACTCTGCAAAAAGGACTCCCTTCCTTCTGCAGCAATATGGCTTTTTCTCTCCCCCAATTCATATCTCTGCACTGGTACTTGCCATGTTTTCTGACTCAAGATATGTAGATTGTTCTCTTAATCCTCTGATCAGTTCCTAGGTGTTCAAAGTTATTTGATGTTGATCTAGCTGTGTTTGAGGGATCAGGCAAGCCTAGGGTCCTCCTACTACTCTGCCATCCTAATTCCTCCCCTTTATGATTTTCTTAATAACATGTTCTTTTAAAAAATTTTTTGTTTGTTTATTTTTGAGAGAGGGAGAGAGAGAGAGAGAGAAAGAGGGGGGAAGGGGCAGAGAGAGAGGGAAACAGAATATGAAGCAGGCTCCAGGCTCTGAGCTGTTAGCACAGAGCCTGATGCGGGGTGAACTCACAGACAGTGAGATCATGACCTGAGCTGAAGTCAGAGGCTTAAGACACTGAGCCACCCAGGCACCCCTCTTAATAACATTTTTTCTCTGGTTTACTTCATCGTAAGAGTAGAGTGTATAATACGTAAACATACAAAATATGTGTTAAGTGACTATCTTATTGGTAAGGCTTCTAGTCAACAATAGGTTATTAGTTGTTAAGTTTTGGGGAAGCCAATAGTTATACATGGTTTTTTAACTGCATGGGGGCGGCGGTCAGCATCCCTATCTCCTTCATTGTTTAAGGGTCAATTGTATACCAATTTTACCTCAAGAAAAGTTAATATGAATAAATGGAACTATATTAAACTAAAGGGTTCTCCACAGCAAAAAATGCAGTCAATAAATTGAAAAGGCAACCTAGAAAATGGGAGAAAATATTCACAAACCATGTATCTGAAAAGGGACTAATATCCAAAATATATACAATATGCATACAACTCAATTGCAGAAAAGCCAAAAATCCAGTTAACAAGGGGAAAGGACTTGGTAGACATGTTTCCAAAAAACACATACAAATGGCCAACAGATAATATGAAAAGATGCTCAATATTGCTAATCATCAGGAAATGCAGGTCAAAACCATAACATCACCTCACATTTGTAGGGATGGCTTTTATCAAAAGGATGAGAGATAACAAATGTTCTAGAGGGTGTGGAGAAAAGGGAACCCTTGTACACCATTGGTGGGAAAATAAATTGGTACAGACATTATTGAAAACATGGAGATTCCTAAAAAAATTAAAAATTGAACTGCAAATTTGATCCAGCAATCCCACTCCTGGATATACGTCTGAAGTGAAGTCACTACCTTGGGGAGACATCTACACACCCATGTTTATTGTGACATTATTCACACTAGCCAAGATTCAGAAATAACCTAGGTTTTTTTAATGGATAAAAGGATAAAGAAGATGTGTATATATGTGTATATATGTGTATATATAGGAATTCAGGGGATATTGTTTAGATTTTAACAATTCTTGACACAATAAAGAAATAATTATGTGGCATGATAAAGGTGTTAGCTGACACTATTGTAGTCCTCATATTGCAATATTAAAAAAATGTGTCAAACCAACACCTTGTATACCTCAACCTTACACAATGTTATATGGCAATTATATCTCAATAGAAATTTCAAATAATACATATTGCTTTATAGGTAGTGACTGTAGCTTATAAGAGATTATTCTCAAATCATCCCTCCAGTCCATTATGACATTGTTGCCATTTAATTCATCTATTTACAATAAGTACACAGTACATTGTTGCTATTATTAATTTAAGCAAATATTTATCCTTTAGCTCAATTAAGAAAAAGAAAATTTGTTATTTTACCTTTACTTATTCTTTCTCTCAAGCTCTTCTTTTTAATGTAGATTCTATCTCCCTGAAAAATGTTTAACACTTTTGCCAGGCAGCTCTACTGGCAAAGAATTCCCCATTTTATTATTGTTGTTACTTTTCTGAGAATATTTTTATTTCTTCACATTCGGAGAATAATTTTTCTGGATATAGAAATCTAGGTTGGTGAGGTTTTTTTTTTGAACCCCCAAAACCAATTCTTTCACTCCCCTCTGTTCTTTCTTGCTTTGTTTCTGATGAGAAATCCACTGTAATTCTTTTTTTTTTTTCTCTCTCTATAGGTTATGTAGGTAGGTGGGCTTCCCCCCTGACACTGGCTTTATTCTTACAGTTTGAATATGATATGCCTAGGTGTAGATTTTATATATCTATTCTCTTTGGTCTTCTTTGAGCTTTTTGGATCTGTGGTTTGGTGTCTGTCACTAATTTTGGAAGATTCTTAGTCATTATTTCTTCACATATATCTTCTCATTTTCTCTTCTCTTGGTATTCCAATTATATGTATATCTTTTGAAACTGTCACATAGTTCTTAGATATTCTGTTCTTTTCTTTTTTCTTAGTATTTAAGCTTGGCAAGTTTCTAGTAACTTGGTTCAAGTTTACTGATTGTTTTTTTGGCCATGTCCACTGTATTTTTGAGCTCATTAAATGAATTCTTCATTTTGTTTACAGTTATTTTAACATCTAACATTTCTATTTGAATCCTTGTTAGAGTTTACATCTCTGCTTACATTATCCATCTTGCATGTTGTTTCCTATTTCCATTAGAGCACTTAAAA
This sequence comes from Panthera leo, assembly GCF_018350215.1. Lineage (NCBI taxonomy): Eukaryota > Metazoa > Chordata > Mammalia > Carnivora > Felidae > Panthera > Panthera leo. Next base: position 66,565,939 of record NC_056687.1, read on the forward strand.
TATTAGTCATAGTTATTTAAAATCACTTGTCTAATTATTCTGTTTGGTTTTTTGTGTTTTGGTTTTTTTTTTTTTTGTCACATCTGAATCTGGTTCTGGTGTTGCTTTGTCTCTTCAGAATTTTTCCTTGCCTTTTATCATGTCATGTATTTTCTTTTGCTGAAAATTGGACATGTTTATTGGATAATAGGTATCAAGGTGGATAGAACTTAAGTATGAGGTTTTACATTGATGTTGTAAGGAGCAAGGCTGTAATGATGCTTGCTGTAGCTCTAAGTGTTAGAGGCTTCACATATCTTTAGTGTCCTTGATATTTTGTCTCTCTTGTTTTTTGGTTTCCCTAAAAACTCCTTCTTATATAAAGATTTTTGGGTTGTAGTTTGTCCTGAGACTTTGATTCTTCCCGAAGTCCAATAGAAGTCACTGATTTTCAGTTTGTTAGGCTTTTGCTTTTTTTTTTTTAATCATTCGGTTTTGAGAATTTATAAATTTATTCTAGATACTAATTCTTTGTAAGATATGTGATTTGTAAATATTTTCTCCAAGTTTATAGTTTGTATTTTCATTCTCTTAACATAATTCTTCATAGAGAAAATGTTTTAAATTTTGATGAAGCCTAATTTATTAATTCTTTAATTATGGATTATACTTTTTCATCAAATATAAGAACTCATTGCTTTGTCCCAGATCCCAAAGATTTTCTCCTATTTTATTTTGGTAAATTTTTATATTTTATATGTAAATGTGTGATTTGTATTAATTTTTGTATAATTTAAAGTTCCGGTAGAGATTTATTTTTGTCTTAATAGATACCCAATTCTATACTATCTTTTGTTGACCTCATTGAATTGCCTTGTATATTTGTCAAAAGTCAGTTGGACATATTAAGTGGGTTTACTTTTCTGTGTTCTCTCTTCTGTTCCATTGATCTGTATGTCTGTCTTTCTGCCAATGTCACACAGTCTTGATTACTGTAGCTATGTATTATGTTTTGTAATGGGGTGGACTTATTCCTCCTATTTACTATTTTTCACAATTGCTTTAGCTATTCTAGTGTCTTTGTCTTTCCATATAAATTTTAGAATAAGCATGTCCATAAAACCACAAAAATATCTTGCCTGAGTTTTATAAAAATGTGAATCAACATCTTTACTATGTTGATTATTAAAATGTGTGAACACTGTATGTTTGTTTGCTTAGATCTTTCATCTGGTTTGTGTAGTTTTTAGCATAAAAGTTGTATGATTTTTTAATATTTACACCTCAGTATAGCATATCTTGAATGCCTTTAAATGATACTGCATTTAAAATTTTACCTTTCACATGTTCATTGCTATTATATAGAAACACAATTGAGTTATGTATGCTGCAATGTTGGTGAAATCACTTTTTAGTTCTAAGAGTTTCTTGGGATTCCTTGGGATTTTCTGTGTTGACCATCATATTACCTTCAAATAGAAACATTTTATTTCTTCCTTTCTGATCTATATGCTATAATTTGCATTTCTTGCTTTTTTACACTGGATAGAATTTCCAATACTGTGTTGAAGAAGAGTGATGACAACAGACATCCTTGTCTTGTTCTTGATTTTTAGGGGGAAAACAGTCTTTTACCATTAAGTGTAAAGTTAATTATAGGGTTTTGGTAGCTGCTGTTTATCAAATTGATAAAATACACTCTAATGCCATTTTTGATAGTTTTTATCACTAATGAGTGTAGAATTTTGTCAAATGCTATTTCTACATCAATTCATATGATGATGTTACTTTTCTGTTTTAGCTTGTTAATATGGTGAATTACATTGATGTACTGGTGTTGAGCTAACCTTGCATTCCTGGAATAAGCCCCTCTTGACCTTTTTATATACTGTTCAATTCTATGTTAATATTTTGTTAAGGACTTTTATGTCCTTATGAGGAGTACTGATGTGTAGCATATTCCCCCTGCCCCCACAAGCTTTATTGTGTTCTAATTGGCAAATTAAAATTTTATATATTTAAAGTATACAATTAGCTATTCTTTTTTCTAAGTTTTTATTTAAATTCCAGCGAGTTAACATATACTGTTTCATTAGTTTCAGGTCTACAATACAGTGATTCAACTCTTCCATACAACACCTGTGCTCATCACAACACGTATACTCCTTAGTACCTATCACCTATTTAACCCATCCTACTACCCATATCCCTGCTGGTAACCATTAGTGTGTTCTCTATAGTTAAGAGTCTGTTTCTTGGTTTGCCTCTCTCTCTTTCTTTTTTTCCCATTGCTCATTTGTTTTCTTAAATTCTACATATGAGTGAAATCAAGTGTATTTTTCCTTTTGTGACTGACTTGTTTCACTTGGCATAATACTCTCTAGCTCTATTCATGTTGTTGCAATGCAGCATTTCATCCTTTTTTTATGAATTTCTGAACATTGATTTTGTATCCTGTGACTTTACTGAATTCATATATCATAAGTTATAGCAGGTTTTTTGGTGGAGTCTTTTGGGTTTTCTACATAGAGTATCATGTCATCTGCAAATGGTGAAAGTTTGACTTGCCAATTTGGATGCCTTTTATTTCTTTTGCTGTCTGATTGCTGCGGCTAGGACTTTGAGTACTATGTTAAATAACAGTGGTGAGAAGGGACATCTCTTTCTCTTTCCTGACTGTAGAGGAATATCTGTCAGTTTTTTCTCCATTTAGGGTGATATTAGCTGTGGGTTTTTCATAGGTAACCTTTATTGTGTTGAAGTATGTTCCCTCTAAACCCACTTTGTTGAGGGTTTTTATCATGAATGGATGTTGTACGTTGTCAAATGCTTTTTCTTCATCTATTGAAATGATTATGTGGTTCTTATCCTTTCTTTTATTAATGTGGTGTATCATGTTGATTGATTTGCACGTATTGAACCACTCTGGCAACCCAGGAATAAATCCCACTTGCTTGTGGTAAATGATCCTTTTAATATACTGTTGCATTCAGTTTGCTAGTATTTTATTGTGAATTTTTGCCTCCATGCTCATCAGGGATATTGGTCTGTAGTTCTTTTGTTTTTTTTTTTTTAAGTTTTTAAATGTTTATTTATTTTTGAGAGATACAGCATGAGTGGGGGAGGAGCAAAGACCTGAAGCAGGCTCCAGGCTCCAAGCTGTTAGCACGGATCCCGACGCGGGGCTCAAACTCACAAACCATGAGATCGTGACCTGAGCTGAAGTTGGATGCTTAATGTACTGAGCCAGTCAGGCACCCCTGTAGTTCTTTTTTTTTTTTTTTTTGTAATGGAGTCTGGTCTTGGTATCAGGGTAGTGCTAGTCTCATAGAATGAATTTGGAAGTTTCCCTCTTGTATTTCCTGGAAGAGATTTTTAGTTCTTCTTTAAATGTTTGATAGAATTCACTAGTGAATCTATCTGAGACTGAAGTTTCCTTTTCTGGAAGTTAAAAAAACAATTAATTTTCTTAATAGTTATAGGACTATTTAATTTATTTCAGATATGGGGAATTGTGCTTATTTGTGCTTCTTGATGAATTTGTCCATTCTACCTGCACTGTTGCAATGTAGGATATATTTGTATAGAGCTGTTATTTATCTGTATTGATATTCCTTGTTTCATTCCTAACTTGGTAAATTGTCTTTTATGTCTTTTTTTCCTTGTCAATCTTGCTGGAGATTTTTCAAGTTTCTTGAAATTTTCAAGGAAATTGCTTTTTGTTTCACTGATTATCTCCTTTGCTTCTCTGTTTTCAGTTTCATTGATTTCTGCTCTTTATTGTTTTCTTTTGTCTACTTGGTTTAGGTTTATCTTACTCTTATTTTTCTAGGTTCTTGGAAAAATATTTTTCTAGGTGCGTGGAAGCTTAGTTATTGACCTGAAACTTTTTCTCTTTTCTAATGTAAGTATTTAGTACTATATATTTCCTCTAGGAATTGATTTAGCTGTTTCACCAGTTTTGATTTCACGTATTTACAGCATCATTCAGTTCAATATATTTTTTCCAAGAGCTTAACATACATGTCTTTTGTTGAAGTATTATTAATATACAGTGTTATATTAGTTTCAGGTGTACAATATAACGATTCAACAATTCTATACATTTTTTCTTTGTCCATTTTTTTTGTTTCTTAAAGTATACATATGAATGATATCATATGGTATTTGTCTTTCTTTGACTTATTTTACTTAGAATTATATCCTCTAGGTCTATCCATGTTGTTGCAAATGGCAAGATCTCATTCTTTTTATGGCTGTGTAATATTCCAGTGCATGCATGTGCATGCGCACACACACACACACACACATACACACTGTATCTTTATCCCTTCATCTATGAATGGACACTTGGGTTGCTTCCATATGTTGGCTATTGTAAATAATGCTGCAATAAACATGGGGGTGCATATATGGTTTTGAATTAATATTTTTGTTTTCTTGTGTAAATACCTACTAGTGGAATTACTGGATCATATGATAATTATATTTTTAATTTTGGGGGGAATATCCACACTTGTCCCCACAGTGGCTGTACCAGTTTGCATTCCCATCAATAGTGCATGAGGGTTCCTTTTTCTCCACATCTGTGTCAACACTTATTATTTCTTGTGTTTTTTTAATTCCCTTGTGATGACTTCTTGGACCCATAGAACAGAAGTGTGTTGCTTAGTTACAAGTGTTTGGAGATTTTTTCTCTTATATTTTTGATTTCAAATGTGATTCCTTTGTATTTAGAGAACACATTCTATATGACTTGATTATTTTAAATTTGTTGAAGTTTATTTTTTAGCCCAAAATGTGGTGTCTTAGTATATGTTTTGTGGTGACAAGATATTTTGCTATTGTTTGGCAGATTATTCTATAAATGTTGATTAGGTCCTGTTGACTGATGGTTGTGTTGAGTTCTATACCCTTGCTCATTTGCTGGGGACAGGTGTTGAAATGCACTAGCATCATGGATTCTCTTTTTCTCTTCTCGGTTTTTGCTTCACATAATTTGCAACTTGTTGTTTGGAAATGCACATTTAGGATTGCCATGTCTTCTTGGTGAATTGATCTATTTATCGTTACATAATGTCCCTCTCTGTCTCTGGTCACTTTCTATTCTCCAAAGTTGTTACATTTTTATCTGGTATTAGTACACCCATTCCTGCTTTCTTTGGAGTAATGTTTATATGATGTATCTTTGTCCTTCCTGTTACTTTCAGTCGATCCATGTCAGTGTATTCAAGTGAGTTTCTTGTGCACAGCATATAGTTGAGCAGTTTTTAAGTTCACTCTGCCAATTGTAATTGGTATTTACATTTTATGTAATTATGGTATGTTAGTGCTTAAGTTGCCTATTTTTTGTCTGCTTATTTTATTTTTCATTCATATGTTTTTTACTTGCCTTCCTGTGTGTTAATAGAACATTATTTTAGAATTCCATTTTGATTTATTTATAATTTTTAGTGTATCTCTTTGTATCATTTCACTTTTTAATGGTTTCTGTAGACATTTCATTATGTATAAACAACTTATCAAAATCTGCTATTGCATTTTCTCAGTTTGAATGAAGTATAGACATTTCCTTTCTTTATCTTCCTTTACTTTCCTCATTTTAAATAAGCTCTCCTCTCTCTGTATTTAAAACCACATCAGACTGTTTATAATTTTTTCTTCGGCTATGATAATTTAGGATACTCAAGGGAAGGTGGAAAATATATTGTATTTAACTGTATTTTTACTCTCCCTGTAGTTTTTTTATTCACACTTGATATTCAAAAGTGTCTTTGATCTTTTTTCTGTTTAGTGAACTCCTTTTAACCATTCTTTTAGAGTTTGTCTTTTAGTGACAAACTCTTAGTCTTCCTTCATCTAATAATATACTGGTTTCTCCCTTATTCTTAGGGGTTATTTTGGGAGAATATAGAATTCTGTGTTGATAGTTCTTTCCCTAAGCATTTGAACAGTATTCTACTTCCTTTTGGCCCCTGGTTTTCTGGTGAGGAATTTGCCATCATTGGAATATTTTCTCCGATAGTTACGGTTTTATTTCCATTATGCTGCCTTTAAGATATTATCTTTTACCTCTTTTAGATAATTGGCTATGATCTGTCTTAATTTTATTTATTTGGGTTTATCCTATTTAGTTTTTCTCAGCCTCTTGAGTTTTTTGGGTTTTTTTTGCCAAATTTAGAAGTTTTAGACATGATTTCTTTACTTTTTTCAGTCCCATTTTCTGTTCCTTTTCTTCTGGGGCCCTGATAACATGATTGTTAGATCTTTTATTTTTATCTCACAAGTTTCTGAGTCTTGAAATTTTTTAAAAAACATCTATTTCTGTTTGTTGTTCAGATGGGATAATTTTTATTCTTTTATCTCTGAATTCACTGAGTCTTTTTTCTGTGCCCTCCATTCTGCTCTTGAGCTTATCCATAGTTTTAAAATTTTCTTGGTTGTATTTTTCAGTAGTAAAATTTGCATTTGGTTTTTATCTCCTGTTTCTTTGCTGACACTTTCCATTTTTTTAATTTCATTTCATTTCATTCATAATTTTTGTTGCATTTTTATGTTAGCTTCTTTTAAATATTTATCAGTGATTTCTAACACCTGTATCATCTTGGTATTGGTATCTTGGTCTTTTTTCATTCAAATTGAGATTTCCTATTTCTTGGTATGATGAAGGATGTTTTATTAAAACTGGTTATTTTGGATATTATGTTATGAAATGGTAGATCTTATTTGAACCTTTTTGGGGTAGGTTTTTTTAACTCTGGCAGTGAAGGACAGATGTCATCTTGTTACTAACAGATGGGAATAGAAATTCAGATTTCCCTGTTGGCCTTTACTATCTTCAGAGATAGAAACACTTTGTAATTGCTGGGTAGGGTATAATTATCACTCCTTATTTTACTTCTACTTTTATCATCCTGATCACAATAGAAGGACCTCATACCTGCTCCCCACGTGGCCTCCACTAACTCAGTTCTTTCATTTAGAAGTTGAAATGTTCTATGAATTTATTTATTTTTTAAAGCTTATTCATTTCTTTTGCGAGAAAGAGCACGCATACGCATGAGCAGGGGAGGGGAAGAGAGAACCCAATGAAGCCTCTGCACTGTCAGTGCAGAGGGCGATGCAGGGCTTGAACCCACGAACCATGGATCATGACCTTAGCCGAAATCAAGAGTTGGATGCTTAACCGACTGAATCACCCAGGTACCCCAAAATATGCTGTGACTTTAAATGAAGGTAGAAAATGTTATTTCTTTTGCTGTAGCAGAATGAGAATAAGCTTCTCAGACTTGGATTTGCCAGAAATCATGATGTTCTTCCTTATGGAACTATAAAGATTTGGCTTATTTTAAAAATTTGACTTATTTTTGATAGTTTTCCAAATAATTACAATAAATAATTAAAGCAACAAAATTGAGTGAGTTTTTTACTGTCTGGTTAGTTAATGAAGACTGTGTATGAAATTCAACTAAATTTTCAGTTTTCTGTTTAATTTTGTCTCTTGTGTTAGAATTTGAGCTGGCTACAGGTTATCCAATGTTATCAGATTCTATTTCTTAGAGAATTTTTAACTCTTTATTTTTTCTTTTATATGATTTTAGTTTTTCCACTAAAATTCCTCTAAGTATCAGTCTTTGAATCAATATGCTGAGGGAGTCTTAGGGTAGCTGTCTGTTTCTTTCCCTGGGCTGTTGTTGTGGTTCTTTTTATCACCACTGTTAGCTATTTGGGGAGAACTATGCAGCTATATGGCTCTATCCTATTACTAACTTAGTAATTTAGGTTCTTATCCTAAAACTTTAAGTGTAAAATAATGGCATTCATTCAATCACAGAACAGTATTTCATAAATACTGGTCATAGGTTATCTATATTAGAATCACCTAGAACAGTAGTAACTAAACTTTAAGTGTATGTGACTAACCTGGGTATTCCTCATAAAATGTAGTTTCTGATTCTGGGGTAGGGCCTGAGATTTGAATTTCTACTAAGTTTCCAGATGATGTTCATGCTGGTCTATGGACTTCATTTTGAATATCAAGTACTGAGGTTACTTGTTAAAGTATCAGTACATGTTCTATCCCTTGAATGTGAAAATATGCATTTTAATGAGATTTATTTATAATAAAGATTAAAAATTATTGCTATAATTTAGTAGTTCTTAACTATGGTTGTGCATCAAAACCACCCAGAAAGAGTTTTAAAACAATATTGCTAGATTTACTTCAGAACTGTTGAACTTTCCTCTCTGTGGCATTTGTATTTTTAATATGTAGAATACACCTGATTCTGAGTATCACCAGGTTGTAAAGCATAATTATAAATATTATAGAAGGGACTGGAGCCAGAGTCGTCATGCCTGATAGTAGAGGTTTTACCTAGTATCTGGATACAAAATAAGACTAAAATTGAACTATGTTACAACTTAGGGGAAAAAAGTTTCAAACTTGAAATCTCCCACTTAATTTCATACAGCAAAGTCTCTATAATTTGAAACCACTTAACTTTCTTAAAATATAGTTTTGGCTTGTGTTGACAGTGTTTCTCAAATTAGGATCTATAGGCATAGACTTGGAATTATGAATTTTCCACAATAGTTTCTGATTGTAATATTTTTATTTTTATAATCACATTAATGGAAAGATTCTGAGTGACTTGAACAAACAATTTTATACAAAAATACTGTCGCACAGTTCCCATATATGAAATTAAATTTGCATTTGTGGTTGTGTTGGCACCAAATAGTGTTATTTTAATTGTTATGGATTAATAAAATAATAGAAATAGACTATGCACATGTATTATGTATTCATGCAAAATGATTATAAAAGTATGTAATGATGTACTATGGAATAGAGTTCAAAACTGTTCAAGTATAGACAAGTGGTAGAAGAAAAACATGGAATAAATATATCCCAAATCAAAAGAACTTGTGTAGTCACAAACATATCCATATTGTGAGGTTAATTATTCTTTTAAAAAAAATCCATCTGTCACATAAACTAATGTCATTAATTTGAATTCTAGATGTAGTTTTATTTGTATTTTGTATTTTTCTATGTATATATGAAAGCCATAAGGATCAGGAATTTATATCTTACTTTATACATAAGTTAAAGAATTTATAAAAGTAAGTGAAAAGTGAAGATAAGCAAAAAACTTTAAAGGTCTGTACATTCTTCAAGCTTTGAAAACATTGATTTTATTTATTTATTATGATTATGTAACACATATATCAAACTATAGAGTTACTTGATTTTTAATATAGTGGCCCTATTTATTTATTGGTTTTTTTAGTTTTTCAAATTTTGGCATCATCTTTATTTTTTAATTTTTAAAACGTTTTAATGTAATTTATTGTCAAGTTGGCTAACATATAGTGTATACAGTATGCTCTTGGTTTTGGGGGTAGATTCCCATGATTCATCGCTTACATACAACACCCAGTGCTCATCCCAACAAGTGCCCTCCTCAATGCCCATCACCCATTTTCCCCTCTCCCTGCTTCCCCCATCAACCTTCAGTTTGTTCTCTGTATTTAACAGTCTCTTATGGTTTGCCTCCCTCTATGTTTGAAACTATTTTTTCCCCTTTCCTTCTCCCATGGCCTTCTGTTAAGTTTCTCAAGTTCCAAATATGAGTGAAAACTTATGATATCTTTCTCTGACTGACTTATTTCACTTGACATAATACCTTCCAATTCCATCCATGTTGTGGCAAATGGCAGGATTTCATTTTTTTCTCATTGTCAAGTAGTATTCCATTGTATATATAAACCACATCTTCTTTATTCATTCCTCAGTTGATGGATATTTAGGCTCTTTCCATAATTTGGTTATTGTTGAAAGTGCTGCTATAAACATTGGGGTATATGTGCCCCTATGAATCAGCACTCATGTATCCCTTGGATAAATTCCTAGTAGTACTATTGCTGGGTTGTAGGGTAGTTCTAATTTTGATATTCTGAGAGTGGCTGCACCACTTTGCATTCCCCCAACAATGCAAGAGGGTTCCCATTTCACCACATCCTTGCCAGCATCTGTTGTTTCCTGAGTTGTTAATTTTAGCCACTCTGACTGGTGTGAGATGGTATCTCAATGTGGATTTGATTTGTATTTCCCTGATGATGAGTGATGTTGAGCATCTTTCCATGTGTTTGTTGGCCATTTGGATGTCTTCTTTGGAAAAGTGTCTATTCATGTCTTCTGCCCATTTCTTCATTGGATTATTTGTTTTTCAGGTGTTGAGTTTGGTAAGTTCTTTATAGATTTTGGATACTAACCCTTTATCCGATATGTCACTTGTGAATATCTTCTCCCATTCCGTCGGTTGCCTTTTAGTTTTGTTGATGGTTTCCTTTCCAGTGCAGAAGCTTTTTATCTTGATGAGGCCCCAATAGTTCATTTTTGCTTTTATTTTTATAATGGCCCAATTTAAATACAGTTTTCTACCTTAGCATTCCTTAATTGCCCTTACTAGAATTAATTCCTCCCTTCTTTGAATCCTTTATAGCAATAGACACACTTTACTTTTATTTTTGTTTACTCGTCTACTTGTCTTATCTCTCCAATTAAATGGCATGTTGTTTTGAGGGGAAAAAGAGTAGATGTGTTGTAATCAAGTACAGTGCTTTTATTTTTTAAGATAATTTATTGTCAAATTGGCTAACATACAGTGTGTAAAGTGTGCTCTTGGTTTTTGGGGTAGATTCCCGTGGTTCATCACTTACATACAACACCCAGTGCTCATACCAACAAGTGCCCTCCTCAATGCCCATCACCCACTTTCCCCTTTCCCCCACCCCCTATCAACCCTAAGTTTGTTCTCTGTATTTAAGAGTCTCTTATGGTTTGCCTCCCTCCCTCTCTGTTTGTAACTATTTTTTTCCCCTTCTCTTAAGTTTCTCAAGACCCACCTATGAGTGAAAACATGTGATATGTGACTTTCTCTGACTGACTTATTTCACTTAGAATAATACCCTCCAGTTATATCTACGTTCCTGCAAATGGCAGGATTTCATTCTTTCTCATTGCCAAGTAGTATTCCATTGTATATGTAAACCAGATCTTCTTTATCCATTCATCAGCTGATGGACATTTAGGCTCTTTCCATAATTTGGTTATTGAAAGCGCTGCTATAAACATTGGGGCATAAGTGCCCCTATGATCAGCACTCCTGTATCCTTTGGATAAATTCCTAGTAATGCTATTGCTGGGTCATAGGGTAGTTCTATTTTTAATTTTTTGAGGAACCTCCACACTGTTTTCCAGAGCAGCTGCACCAATTTGTATTCCCACCAACAGTGCACGAGGGTTCCCATTTCTCCACATCCTCTTCAGCATCTATAGTCTCCTGATTTTTTCATTTTAGCCACTCTGACTGGTGTGAGGTGGTATCTCAGTGTGGTTTTGATTTGTATTTTTCTGATGAGGGGTGACGTTGAACATCTTTTCATGTGTCTGTTGGCCATCTGGATGTCTTCTTTGGAAAAGTGTCTATTCATGTCTTCTGCCAGTGCTTTTTATAAAGATTTATTTAGTGAAATTTGAATTAATGGGTAAATGGATGGAAGGCTAACAATGTCTTAGATGATATACTAGAGAGAATGATAGTGAATATGGATATAGGAATAAGATTATTTTTCCAGGGTTCCTACATAACAGAAAATCTTTCATCTTTCAGGTTATGGTGGTGGAAATACATTACAAGTGAAAGTGTAACTATTAAATATAATAAATTCAATAAGGTATTGATTAGTCACTTATTAGGGTTATCAAATATACAGCATAAGTGTAATCATGCCCTCTCCCTCACCCATGTCAAGCATCTTACATAAATCACATTAGTCTTTTTTGTTGGGTTCAAATAAAGTCTGGGAATCCTGTGAAAAAAATCAGTTGTTTAACCACCACCCATCAGTTGGACATGGGACATAAGATGAAGCCCTTCTGTCATCAAAGGTCTGGTTTCTTGTCATTTAGAATTAGGGGAAAAGTAATACTGGTTCAAAGAATAGTTCTAATCCTGTTTGGGTCTTTTTCATGTATTCCATCATTCTTGTAAAGTTTCTCTATACTGGAATTCTGCCTCTTGCTTCAGCCTTCATTACTGAATCGTGGCGCTTTTTAGATTTTTCTTGTTAACCTTGGAAATGACTAGGTCATATTGAAGTTTGCTCTTTATCTACTAGAACTACTAAATTTTTGTTTACTTTTATTAAATTAGTGTTTTTTTCAACTCTGTGATTCAGAAAGGGTAATCTAAATCCTCTTTAAAATGAGTTTCCTTTTTCCACTTACATTGAATTTGAAATAGATCCTTCATTGCCTAGAAACATGACCATCATATTATTTCCTGTGGGACATTATTAAATATCCCTTGGCAATAGCACTTCTAGACTTTAGGTTTTAATCAGACTTGTCCAATATCATATAGGTTACACTTCAATTAGATTGCCAATTAACTGTAAGTACATATATGATAGCAGGATTTCTAGATTTTTGGATGTAATGTGCAAGGTGCTTTTAGCAGAATACTTTTTAATACATTTTGATTTAGAGAGGTAGGCTGTTGAATACTTCAATGAACCAGACTGAGAATATAAATTCAACAGACTGGATGTTTAGTCTTATATAAAAAAGAGGTATGAGATAGAATTTTGGGGGGAATTTACCATTCACATTCCTTTTTTTCCCCCCGTATTGGTCTGCCTGCCTGGCATCAGAATTCTGTCCTGTTCTTCTAACAATTTACCAGCTTTCTTTCTGAGTGAATTCTAGGAAATATGATGATTCAATAATAAGTTCTGACAATGGATAACTATGAACTTACCTCCCTTGTCATTTTAAGAGTGATTAAGGAGCCTGAATAGGCAAAACTAGAGAGTGATACACTGTCAATAGAAGTCTCTGGTAAATTCCCATATTTTATTTATAGGTGTCATGGTTGTGTTGGCTATAGAACAGGTTCCCAGAATTGGTCAGAAAACCTACTGTGAAGATAAAGGCAGAATAAAAAAGCCCAAAGGAATAGTATGGTAGATCTCTGACCTTATAAGTTTTCTTTATACTAATTAGATTCCAAGCATCTGAATAAATAGTAAATAATTTATGATCTTATATAGACAAAGCTACAAATTCTCTAACTGAAATTTGTTTCCTATGTACTTAATTTCTATTTGAAGTGAATATTACTGAAGAAAAATGACTAGTGTATAAATATGCTAATTTTGCAATCAGATAGGAGTATATTTGAATCCCAGTTTTGCCACTTACTAGGTGTCAGTCCTCTGCAAGTAAAAATAAAAATTCCTGGCCTCAGTTTCCTCTGTGTAAAATAGAAATATTTATCTGTCTTGGAGTGCTCTTTTCAGAATTAGAAACAATATATGTTAATGTCCATGGTAGATACTTATTAAATAGTGGTTATTATTATCATAATTATTTTTAATGATGTACTCTTGTTATATATCCTATATCCTCTGCTAGTAAAAAAATGCTACTTGAGTGTATAGTAAATTTTATTGTTTATATAGCTATCGCTACCTAATAAGTATAAGGAAAATATAATGCTGACCAAATATAAAATTTAGATATTTTAATTGTAATTTTCTTTCTTTCAGAATTACTTACTGTCATCTACCTTTCCAGAGTAAATGGCTCTATGTTGGAACAGAAAGAGGAAATACACATATTGTAAATATTGAATCTTTCATTCTTTCTGGATATGTTATCATGTGGAACAAGGCAATTGAGCTGTAAGTTTGAATTTGAATATCACTTTATTTGGCTTAAATATTTCACATGGTTATGTAAAATATATGTCAAATTACAGAGTTATTTGAAACATTTATAGCTAATTTATGATTAATTTGTGTGAAAAGTTTAGCTAAAATAATTTGAAACTGTACAGACTTAAAATTATTGTAGTATTAACATATTCTTATTTTAGCCTTTCTGAATACTTAAGAGTTTCTGAATAACTAAGGGTTATGTATGTAAAATTTGATGATAATAAGCTAAGACTCATTCTAAAAGTTATACAGGAAATCATCTCATTTCTTTATTGTCATTCTTAGTATAGCCGCTTCCAATGGGAATGGCAAGTGGATTGTGACCACATTTCATTTTATGTAAAAATAATCATAATCAGTTCACATATTTTTTATTGGTGGTAGCTTATTCTTCATTTGCCTAACATATTGTTCAGAGTTCTAAGGAGAATCAATTTATCAATATTTTTCATGTTTTGACATATGCATCCATTTGGATATGTGGTTAGTGGTAATTACCAGTTTGACTTTGGCATTGATATTTAAGTTTTTGCACATGTAAAAATGTGAAATTCTCCAAATGTGAAGCTTTGTGGAATTCCAAGTTATCTTTTTGTAGTACATACATGGACAATTTTCCTGGTCACTGTCTCCTGGTCACTTAATCAGGAAAAAATTTTTCTTTAATAAATGTTTATGTTCTGTGCATATTAGGTCCTTAATAAGATATATTTAACTTGAGTCTGGCTCATTCTCTCTCTTGTATAGATATATTCTAAGTTACATAATTAATTCTCCAAAGCTCTGATTAAAACAGCCTATTTTTATGAAGCTTGAGTCTGGTCTTTATGATAAATCTACCATTCCCAATTTTTAATGTTTCAATGTGCCTGTATATTACTTGATAGGAAAGGTTATTACTAATTATGATCTTCTTATAATATTCCTTTTGTATTATGTCCTAATGGGTCTTTTATCAATGGTAATTCTTCATCCCTGATTAGATTAAGAGCTGCTCCAGGGCAGAATCTTTGTTCACTGTTCCTTTCTTTTTCTTCATACTTCGCTTATTTTGGTGCTTTCCAAAGAGTGGTTACTAAGTGATTGATGACACTACTGAAGAGTTACTTTGATAGTTACACTCTACTATTGACTTACAGCTTTCATTCATAATTGGCATGAGCTATTTTACTCATATATATTTTGATGTTCTATATGTGTATTTTAAAAAAATTTATCCTATAGTCAACTATGTCTTCCAAAAATTATTTACTTTTTTAGCTACTTGGGAAAGATTTTCCCACTATAATCTCAGTTCTATAGAAGTGGTAAATAGGGATGAACTTAATGTTTGCTTTCATAATATTGTTTTAGGATATTGATAAAAACATAAATAAACTTGAGAGATTGAATTATAAACTTTTATACAAATTTAACATTAGTACAAATAGTAATAGATGTATCATTTGTGTTTAGTTGAATGATGCTAATTAAGAAGTTTATTATCCAAATATATCAAATATTTCATCACTTTTGCTGTTTTGTTTCCATATTCACATACTTACCAAATACTTTTCATAGTTCATTAGTGATTTCTACTTTACCTGTATGTATTTATATAGTCTAACTTTTACGATTTCAGGACTAATGATGAATTTAAAAACTGTAAAGGAGGGTAAAATTAGAAGGAACTAAAAATAAGACACTTTTATTTTTCATAGTATGATCTTAGACATGTGATACAGCATCATAATAGAATCTACCATTTATAGAAATATCAAATTTTATAGAGTTGTACATGCCTCTGAAAAATGTCCTGAAATATCCTCAAGAAATTATTAGTAGGCAACATTACCTCTTGAATGTTTCTTGGTTTACATAGACCAAATTTCCAAAAGTGTGTTCCATGCAATTATAGATCCATTGTGATACATATAATTTTAAATGGCAACTGCCAGTCTCCTAGAACGGTCTTTTAACTGCTCTCTACCTCTTCAGGTACATTAGAAAATACATGTCACTTCCTGTTAATATGTGTCAAGTGTATGGGACAATAATACAAATATATTTAAAAGATCATTTCAGTAATAGAATTTTAGACACAAGTTTTAACAATACATTTTCTAAGTATAGCAAATGCAGAATTGTCTTTAAGAGATGTGAAATTATTACTAGGTAAGTTCTTACTTGAAATACTTTCCATTCAATGTTATTTTGTAATTTGTTTCTTTTTTTAGTGAAGTCTTTTAATTGTAATTATAGTCAATTCCCATAATTATAAATATTTTGTGCTCCCAAAATGTATGTATTAATTATTTGGAAACTGGAACACATTTTCCGTAGAAACAGTGATGTTTATAGACCCATAAAATAGTAGCATAGAACTAAACTGACATAAAAAAAATTTCTATGGGAAAATGTATTCCAGGTTTGAGCACAAAAATAAATATTTCTGTGGAACAGCCCTGGCTTTTAAAAATATATAACCGGGGCGCCTGGGTGGCTCAGTCGGTTAAGCATCCGACTTCGGCTCAGGTCACTATCTAACAGTTCGTGAGTTCGAGCCCCGCGTCGGGCTCTGTGCTGACAGCTCAGAGCCTGGAGCCTGTTTCAGATTCTGTGTCTCCCTCTCTCTGGACCTCCCCCGTTCATGCTCTGTCTCTCTCTGTCTCAAAAATAAATAAACGTTAAAAATATATAACCTATTTTTTTCTACATATGGTTAAAATTTGAGCATGAAATTCAGAATTAAATAATAAATGTAAGACTTGTGTTTAACAATCACTCAAACATGTTTATTGTACACTACGATATGCTCTGTACTGGAAACAACTATGAACTGGGAAGACATAGTTACTGTCCTCTTGGGGCTTTTAGTCTAATAAAGGTGAGATTAATTAAAAAGGCAATTCCAATATATTGGAAATAAAATGTGACAATTCCATAAGAAGGACACCTAACATGGGGTCTCAGAGAAGTGTCTGTGAAGGAAGTTACATCTATGTTGCTATCTGACAGGATGAGAATTTCAGTTGAGTGAAGAATTGGGAGACAGGGGTGGAAGTACTCTAGGAGGAGGGGATAGAAAGTTTAAAGGGTGGAATTTGAGAGAGTTTTTGTTCCATGCACAGGAATTTTAAGTAGTTTAGTTGGTTGTAATACCTGGGAGAGAGGATGACAAAGGAGAAGTAATCAGGGGATATAATATGAGGAGAAGTAATCAGGGGATATAATATGAAAGGCTTTTTAAGGCAGTTTGAGAAGTTTGGACTTCTAAGGCCAAGGGCTAGATTTTGAAGGGCTTTATGCAGAGAGTTGACTTGATTAAATATGCATTTAGGAAGACTACTCTGAAGGCAAATATGAAGAAATGATTAAAGAGAGAAAGACTGTATTCTAGGTAAACATTATGATTGATTTAGGAGTGGAGATAAGCTGTCATAATTAAATAAATAGAAGATAGAAGAGGCCAGACTTGGGTATTATGGAAGGATCTAAGAACAATGAGAAGAATTAAGAGATGTTAGGCTTGAGCCACTGTGTAGGTAAGGGTGCCATTTAGTGAAATAAAGTAGGAGATTGAGTAAGTTGGGAGTAAAATAATTTTAGGTTCAATTAGGTTCAATTTTAGGTTCAATTTTAGGTAGGTTGAGTTGTATGTGTTTGTAAGACATTCAAAATGATATGAAGTGGGATATATGGATCTGAAGGTAATGAGATCTGAATTTATGGTCATTGAAACCATGAAAAAAGATGAGATTGTGTATGAAGAGTATATAGAAAACAGGTAGCAAACTAGCAGACACTCAACCAATTCTGACTCACAGATATGTTTTGTTTGGCTACCAGAGTTTTAAGTATGTTCTGAGTTATTTGTAATATTTGAAAATTGGTAGAGTAGAAATAAAAAGTTGTACTTCCAGATTTTCATGAAAATTCATGATGAGACAATTCTAGTTCAGTATTGTTGTCATGGCAGTCAATAATCAATCCACCTTTTGTAGGTGGATAATGTGCTATCCAGTTGGCACAGTTCTCATTCAGCCTATTTAATTCATTTGCAAATCTTGCCTGGCTCCTGTGCATTCTTGAATTCATGACCATATATAACATGGGAATAGATGACAGACAAGGGCAGAATGAAAAGGAATATCAATATTTAAGATATAGAAAGAGAAAGAAAGTCCACAAAGGAAACTATTAAGAAGCTATCATGGTGAATGGGAGGAAGATAAATAAATAGGGATACCTAGAAATATTATTGGGCATTATTTAGATAGATATTACATGACTTTAAGGTCATTGATAATTCTATCTAAAGTAATTTTTGTAGGATTTACAGAATCTAGAGTACACCAATGCTTTATGGCTATAAGTTTTTCAAGGAATGCTTGATGGTTTTTGGAGGTACAATGTCAGGGGAAAAGTCAGAAAAAACATATCAAAATGTTAGTAGTCATTATATTTAGGCAGTGAAATAATATGAGAGTTTTTTTTCTTTTGACTATTAGTGTCTTCTAAGTTTGGCTTGCTTTCTTTCTTTCTTTCTTTCTTTCTTTCTTTCTTTCTACCAATAATATATCTTCTATAGTATGAAAAAGTAAATACAAACAACTGAAGTTTAATGCTAGATTATTTTCTGAACTTGAGTGTTTAACAGAGTTTGAGAGTCTAAATGGTAGAGTCTTGCATGTGGCCTTAGTAGTGTTTCTTAAAGTATATTTCAGTGATTGCCTTAATATGGTCAATGAGGAAGGATCCTATGAACCAACACTTTTGGAAAATATCAAAGATTTGTAATATTCACTTGCAAATTATGGCTTTAAGAAGTTTTATAGAAGAAAAAAATATGTAACTATGTTTAATTCAGGGTTTCCCAAACTTTTTAAATATGGAACACTCTTTAAGTGAAATAACTTATATATTTACTAGTTAATCATAGAGTACACTTTGTTATTTGCTGTTCCAATCAAACCCAAGAGACAGGGGTATGTAGTTTGTTGGATATTATTAATTTCCAAAGGATAATTGAAGGACATTGTCCTTATCAGAGGCACTTATACTCTAATAAAACACTACATTTAGAATGCAAATAGTAACTCTGGTTCCCAATTATTCCATTGATTTACAGCAGTCATAATGCATACTGTTCATTGAGTGCTTAACATGTTTTGCCATTATATTAGGTGATATATTCTAATTTTCCATTTTTAGAAAAACTATTTCCATTTTTAGATAATGAGATTTAGGATAAAACCAGTAACAAAATATCTAATAAATCTGTATTTATTCCTCTGAGTCACTGTGGGAAGTCGGTATCTAGGGAACCTAGAGTTACTTAATTTGTCAGTTTTCTCTGATTCCAACAAGTTTTTAAAATTTAATTTTCTTTACTATTTTGTGAAGAATCTTTGATGGTTTTAATGTGTGCATAAGAAATAAATTAGAATTATGTCAATATAATCATAATAGAATTAGTCTGGCACAAATAGACTGTTGAAGAAAGGATGTGGAAAAATGAGCAGTAACAAATCTATGGTCATATCAGGTCATATTATATTTAACCATGACATAATCATATTTAACAGTATGTTAAAATAAGGAACACAAAAGAAACATGCTAGATATCAGAGTAGAATAAATTTAAAGTCAGATTTACAGAGCATAGGTCCTTTTAACAATATGCACTTAGACACATAGTTACCTGTTATTGCTTACCCTAGGTAACAAATAAGTAAGACATAACCAGTGAACTATGTTTCCTCAGTTTGTCAGTTTTCTGTAATCTGGCTATCACTAGAGAGAGTTTCTTTGTAAATCAAAGGAGATACTAAAATTTTCTTAGGAGCAAAATTAGAGATTTTATGTCAAAAGAAATTGTAAATCAGTTATATACTTTGCAATTTGGTTGCAAGGATTTACAGCATTAGCCTTATGGCTGTGTAAGTTTTCTTTCTTGTGTAACTAAAAGTTCAATTTTAAATTTTCGGAGGTCCAGATAAGGCAACAAACATAAAAATTCCCAGTCCATAAATCCATACTTTTATGAAAAGGCATCATCTTGATTATTCATAATTTTCCTTTGATAATGAGGAAATAAAGTTGATAACATGAAAATATCTAAAGCATCGCTTTCATTATTAATATTGTCCCTTCGAGTATTTAATTTTTGTGCTATAGAAATAAAGAATCCTAGGGTACCTGGGTGGCTCAGTCGGTTAAGCATCTGACTTCAGCTCAGATCGTGATCTCATGGTTTGTGAGTTTGAGATCCACATTGGGTCTGTCTGCAGCACAAAGCCTGCTTTGGATCCTCTGTCCCCTTCTCTCTCTGCCCCTCCCCTGGTTGTGCTTGCTCTCTCAAAAATAAATAAACATTTAAAACAAAAAAGAAATGAAGAACCCTATTGTTATATGGATCTATGTTCTTAAACCTGATTTTAAAAAAATTACACCTATTTTAACAGAGTTAATAGGAAAAAGAAAGATAGTCTTCAAGAAAAACAACCAAATTTCAAATGAATAACTCTCAGATTATTAAGAGTGTATTCTAGTATAATTTCTTTATTCCAGTCTCTAATGGTAAGGTGTTTTAATTTTTATTTTTTAATTACTATTTTGAATTAATTTAACAGATCCACAAAGACTCATCCAGGTCCAGTTGTACATTTAAGTGATAGCCCAAGAGATGAAGGGAAAGTGAGTATTACAATACCATTATTCTTGCATTTATTTTCCTCATTCTTGAATGAAGGTGTTTCTTGTTCTTATTTTGTTCCTAACTTGTAGCACAGTTCATAGCATTCAGTGTTTTCTAAAATTAAAATATGTTGAATGAATGAATGAGCAAATAAATGAATGAATGAATGAATTGTTCACAATAATGGTCCCAAATTAAGTCTCTTTTTTCACCTAGAGTTAAAGTTGATATTTAATTCTAGAATTTTGAGGAAGGTATGGGACATGTGGAACAACTTCCATTTTCAAATATTCTGTGCTGGAACTTAACAATTTGATTATCAATATCATTAATCATAGGCCTCTGCTATTCAGTTTTGGTAATGATACATGACCAATATTAAATAATCATAAATTAGCCAATCTTGATTTTATAAATAGGTAATTATATAGAAAATTTTCTCAGGTTATAGAAATAATCCTTATTCATTTTGATCATTCATAATTTTCATTTTGAGGAAACAAAGTTGATAACATGAAAAGATCTAAAGCATCACTTTCATCATAAATATTCCTTCTTCAATAATATATTTTTTGCTAAATACCATAGAAAACACCTGTATAAATTAGTTAGTATAGGTTTTCTTCTTTGTTTATTTTTAAATGATAGAAAGTGAATTTGTCTAGTAAATATTGAGCCTGCAAGTCAAGTTTGCCTGATGGTAATAGAAAGAACATTGGATTTCTTCAAATTGATCCATTAATACACTGTAATTCCAATCAGGTGTCATCAGAATTTACTTATTTTTAAGGAAATTATTCTAAAATTCGTAAGAAAGTATTTTTCTCCAGATCCTCACCAACACTTGTTATTTCTTCTGTTTTTTATTTCAGCCACTCTAACAAGTGTAAGGTGACAATCTCATTGTGGTTTTTATTTGCATTTTCTTGATGATGAGTGATGTTGTGCATCTTTTCATGTGTCTGTTGGTCATCTGTATGTCTTATTTGGAAAAATGTCTATTCAGGGCCTCTGCCCATTTTTTAATTGGATTATTTGGGGTTTTTTTGGTGTTGTATAAGTTCTTAATATATTTTGGATATTAACCCCTTATTGCATATATCATTTGCAAATATCTTTTCCCATTCAGTAGGTTGTCTTTTTGTTTTATTAATGGTTTCCTTCGCTGTGCAAAACCTTTTATTTTGGTGTAGTCCCACTAGCTTAATTTTGCTTTTGTTTTCCTTGCATGAAGAGACATATCTGGAAAAATATTTCTACAGCTGATGTCTAAGAAGTTACCACCCATTTTTTCTTCTAGGAGTTTTATGGTTTCAGGTCTCATATTTAGGTCTTTAATCCATTTTTGAGTTTATTTTTGTGTATAGTATAAGAAAGCAGTACATTTTCATTCTTTTGCATGTAGCTGTCTAGTTTTCTAAGCACTGTGCTCCTTTGGCAGCACATATATTAAAATCACAGAGAAGATTGGAATGGCCCCTGGGCAAGGATGACATGCAACTTAGTTTTCCCAGCATCATATGTTGAAGACACTGTCTTTTCTCCATTATATATTCTTGCCTCCTTTATTATAGATTAATTGACCATATAAGCATGGGTTTATTTCTGGGCTCTCTAATCTGTTCCATTGATCTATGTGTCTGTTCTTATACCAGTACCATGCTGTTTTGATTACTACAGTTTTATAGTGTATCTTGAATTCTGGAATTGTGATACCTCTAGCTTTGTACACAGTTTCTGGGAATGCAAATTGGTGCAGCCACTGTGGAAAACAGTATAGAAGTTCCTCAAAAAATTAAAAATAGAAATACCATATGATCTAATAATTACAGTACTGGATATTTTCCAAAGAAAACAACAACAACAACAACAACAACAACAACAACAACAACAACACCCCCATTCATTTGAAAAGATATATGCACCCCTGTGTTTAATGCAGCATTGTTTTTTTTTTTTAATTTTTTTAACGTTTATTTATTTTTGAGACAGAGAGAGACAGAGCATGAACGGGGGAGGGGCAGAGAGAGAGGGAGACACAGAACCAGAAGCAGGCTCCAGGCTCTGAGCCATCAGCCCAGAGCCCAACGCGAGGCTCGAACTCACGGACCGCAAGATCATGACCTGAGCTGAAGTCGGATGCTTAACCAACTGAGCCACCCAGGCGCCCCAATGCAGCATTGTTAACAATGGCAAACATATGGTAGCAACCCATGTGTTCATCCATAGATGGATGAGTAAAGAAGATGTGGTATATATACACAATAAAATATTACTCAGCCATAAAAAAGAATGAGATCTTGCCATTTGCAACAATATGGATGGACCTGGAGGGTATGATGCTTAGTGAAATAAGAGAAAGACAAATACCATATGATTTCACTCATATGTGGAATTTAAGAAACAAAACAAATGAACAATGAGAAAAAAAGACAAGCAAAAAAAACCAGACTCTTACATATAGAGACAAACCCATGGTTGCCAGAGGGGAGGTGGTTGGGGAGAAGGGTAAAATAGATAAATGGAAGAACAAAATTGTTGAATCATTATATGGTACACCTGAAACTAATATAACACTATATATTATACTTCAGTTAAGAAGAAAATAAAATTAGTAACTATAAATTTTAAAAAAGGAAAATATTTAAAATATTTTTAAAATTTTTACCTCAATTTTTTATTTAAATTCTGGTTAGTTAACAAACATTTTAATATTAGTTTCACATACTGAGATACCACTGGTCAGATACCACACTGGTCAGAGTGGCTAAAAAGAACAAATCAGGAGACTATAGATGTTGGAGAGGATGTGGAGAAACGGGAACCCTCTTGCACTGTTGGTGGGAATGCAAACTGGCGCAGCCACTCTGGAAAACAGTGTGGAGGTTCCTCAAAAAATTAAAAATAGATCTCCCCTATGACCCAGTAATAGCACTGCTAGGAATTTACCCAACGGATACAGGAGTGCTGATGCATAGGGGCACTTGTACCCCAATGTTTATAGCAGCACTTTCAACAATAGTCAAATTGTGGAAAAAGCCTAAATGTCCATCAGCTGATGAATGGATAAAGAAGATGTGGTTTATATACACAATGGAATACTACTTGGCAATGAGAAAGAATGAAATCTGGCCATTTGTAGCAATATGGATGGAACTGGAGAGTGTTATGCTAAGTGAAATAAGTCAGGCAGAGAAAGACAGATACCATATGTTTTCACTCATATGTGGATGCTGAGAAACTTAACAGAAGACCAGGGGGAAGGGAAAGGGGGGGAAAAAGTTACAGGGAGGGAGGGAGGGAAACCATAAGAGACTCTTAAATACTGAGAACAAACTGAGGGTTGATGGGGAGTGGGGGAGAGGAGAAAGTGGTTGATGGGCACTGAGGAGGGCACCTGTTGGGATGAGCACTGGGTGTTGTATGGAAACCAGTTTGACAATAAATTACATATAAAAAATAATGAAAATAAATAAACTTAATAAAATGAAAAAAAAATAAAGTTTAATGGACTAGAAAAAATATTAGTTTCAGGTATAGAATTTAGTGATTCATCACTTACATACAACTCCCAGTGCTCATCACAGCAAGTGCCCTCCTTAATGCCCATCATCCATTTAACTCATCCCCCACTGCCACCTCCCCTTCCAGTAACCTTTAGTTTGTTCTCTATAGTTAAATCTGTTTTCTGGTTTGCCTCTCTTTTTTTTAATCCCCCTATGTTCATCTGTTTTGTTTCTTAAATTCCACATATGACTGAAATCATATGGTATTTGTCTTTCTTTGACTTATATTGCTTAGCATAATACTTTCTAGCTCCAACCTGTGTTATTACAAATGGCAAGATTTCATTCTTCTTTATGGCTGAGGAATATCCCACTTGGCATCATAGGGTGTTGCCTCTTACCTCTAAAGAACAGCACTTGGCTGCTGTGAGAAGGAAATATCCTCACTTAAGTACTAGGGAAATGGAATATCCCATTTTTTCCACATCAGACTGGCAAAATATTAAAAATTAAAAATAATATCAGGTAATGGAAAACATCACCCCCCCCCCCCACACACACACATACATACCACATCTTCTTTAGCCATTCATCAGTCGGTGGACATTTGGGTTCTTTCCATAATTTGGCTATTGTTAAAAAGTAATACAATACATTGTGATATTGGTACAGGGGGATACAAAAAGACCAATAGATGTAAATGGATATTCCAGAAATGGTTCAGACTTTTGGGGTAATTTTTGGATATTTTAGAGAAGATGTTTTAGGACATAAAAAACTATTGAATAAATGGTGATGGACAATTGGATATCCATTTTGAAAAAAAAAAGTAACGTCTCTCTACCTTACTCCATTCACAGAAGTAAATTCCAGATGGAGAAAATACATAAACATTAAAATCACAACTCAGAAAGTTTTAGAAGAAACTATAGGAAATGAGTTGTTACTGTAAAGTAGAGACATCCTTAGGAAAGACATAAAACCTAAAAGCTTTAAGGAATGTACCATAACAAGACAATCATGATAAGAGATAGGCAATAAAGAGGGAGATATTTGCTACGTATAGTAGGCAGATAATGAACATGCAAAATATATAAAAAACTTGTACCATATCCTCATCTTTCATAATAGGAAATCAATATGTGTAATTAATATATCAAGAAATTGAAATATAAATATATTTAGAAATATGAGAGTAAGTTTACTAGAAAAGGCAGTTATAAGAGTTGAAAATGTGTTGCCTCTTACCTCTAAAGAACAGAGTTTGGCTGCTGTGTGAAGGAAATATCCTCACTTATAAGTACTAGGGAAATGCAATATCCCATTTTTTCTACATCAGACTGGCAAAATATTAAAAATTAAAAATAATATCAGGTAATGGAAAATATTAATAATGAATAATGGACACCTAAATACAGCTCTAGTAGGTATATATACCAATATGGGCAATCTGGCATTATCACCATTTAAAACATGTATTCATTATGACTTAGAAAATTCATTTCAGAGGTCTATCCTATTTATATTACCAAGGGCCAAAATATTGAAAACAGAATAAAGTTCAATTAATAGAAAATGGAATAAATGTATGCCAATATATCCATATTATAGAATGCTGTACTGATATGGAAAGTTCTTTAAGCCATGTTTTAAAAATAAAAGTTGAAGAACAATAAGTGCAGTATAAGGCCACTTGAATAATGCATTTGTGTTTTTATTATATATTCAAATACCCAAGAAAAAAGGCCTGAAAGTATATGTACAAATCTGGGGAGGATACTGGAGATTGGAACTGGGGAAAGTGATCAAAGGTATTGATAGTCCCCTTTGTTCATATTTTTATGAATATAATGTGTGTTAAGTAATTAAAAATTAAAAGGGATGAGAAATAAATTAGTATTAATGTCAGAAAACTACATGTTTGAAATCTTGAATAAATCATTTGACTTTTTTTAAAAGTTTGTTTATTTTGAGAGAAAGAGCACTAATGACTGCATGTGCAAGCAGGGGAGGGGCAGAGAGAGAGAGCGAGAGAGAGAATCTCTCCATTTGTCAGTGCAGAACCTGCCACAGGACTCAATCCTGCAAACTGCGATTTCATGACCAGAGCTGAAATCAAGAGTGAGATGCTTAACCAACTGAGCCACCCAGGTGCCCCCAAATTGTTTGACTTCTTGTACATTAGTTCTTCCATCAACAGCCTTTTGACACATAGAGGTTTTTTCTTATTTTAATGTATTGGATTTTATCAGTCTTTTCATTTGTTTCTTGCATTTTGTATCTTACTCAGTAAATCATTTCTTCCTGTGGGAAAATATCATCCTTGTTTTAAAACAGAAGGTCAGTTTTAAGGCTTTCCATTTCACGATTAGATTTTAACTTAAATATAATTTATTTTATATTGGTTTGAAATAAGGGATATGTCTGTTTTTACAGATAAATAATTCATTTATTGAATAGTTAATTTAGTTACTAATTTATAAGGACATATCACTCACATATGAAATTCCCATGCTTGAATGGATCTTTTTTCTGGACTTTTCCTCTGTTGCATTGATATATTTATTTATTAGTGTACTATTACTACATTTTATTAGTAATAATACCTTTACAAAACATCTTGTTATCTGGTAGGTCCTCCACCTCTTCCTTCTCTATCTTGGCTTTTTCTGAACATTTATTGTACTATATACACTGCAGAATCAGTTTCTAAAACTCTATGTAAATGTCTCCTGGGATTTTGTTTGTAATTTGAACATACCGATTAGAAAAAATTTACTTAAGATATGAATGTTCCAACTATAAACATAGTGTTTCCTTTAGCCTTCTTTTTTTCTATATAGCTTTATAACTTTTTCCACAAAATTCATATGTATATCTTTTGTTAGATTAATTCTAAGTACTTTATAGATTTTATTGTTTCTGTGAATTAATTTTCTTAAAAATTAATTTTAAGTCATTTTAGTGCATAAAATATTGATTTTGTTATTTTGTGTTCATTGTGTCACCTAATGTTTTGTTTTTAATGGCTGTCCTTAGATTACCTGGAATATGCTATGTATAAAAGCATAGCAAACATAGACAAATTTTGTTTCTTCCTTTCTAATATTTATATATTTTTATATACATATTTGTTTTGTTGGATAGGAACCCAGTGGAGGTGAATATAAATGGCTTTAATGGGAACTTTCTTTTGTTTCCAACTGCAAAAGAAATATCTTCCAAGATTTCAAAATTAAGATGTTTGCTACAGGTTTTTGGTTGATTGCTTTTATGAAGTTCACCTATTTCCAATATTCAAAGAGTTTTAAATTATAAACAGTGTTGAATTTTTTGGATGCGTTTCTACATGCATTGAGATATGTTTTGTGCTAATCTCAGTCTATTGATAAGGATGCTATATAGGATCTAGAAATACCTGGGGACACTAGCTGGACCTGAACCAGCTCTCATCAACATTTCCTTTTTCAGAGCCAGTGTTGTGGCTAGACCAGCCCTTGTGGTTTTTTTTAATGGTCAAGATACCCCTCAGCAACAATCATCAGGGAACTTTGAAAAACAAGATTATTGTTCATGAGTCCTAGAGGGTACACAACATGGTTGGGGCCATTCAGTGAAGTCATAGGTAGAGAAAGAGAGAGTGCATGTACCTGGGGTTCTGATTTTATTGAGGATGGAATGCCTAGGGTTTCACATGTTCACTTTATTTGTGAAATAAAACAGAAGAGTGGGAATTTAAGTGTGGGAAAGGAAAAGTAAGCTGTCAATAAAATTGTCAGTTTATCTGTGTCAACCAGAGCTTTCTAAAAAAGGGGAACTTCATGGGTGGGGTATCCTGGCTCTTTATTTAGTCATGTAGCTTGCAATGTGTTTCTTCAAGATGGATGTCTGAAGTGAATGCCCCAGCAATCAAAAGTTTAATGTCAGACACTTATATTACAAAAAAAAGAAAGCTATCATGTACTTATACTACAAGATGAGTATTCCTTAAATTGTTAATTTGTTGAAATATTAATAGATTTTCTAATTAAAAACATTTACATTTCTGGGATAAATTCAACCTGGAAGGGACAATTTTCCACAGAGGCTTTGTGATGAGGTGAAAGAAGGAACACATTACTGATGTTAAGTGTTATACTGAAACAGCATAGTATTGTGGAATCAGAAAACAGACCATCCTCTCTCTGAGATATTATTTACTAAAGAAACTGTGCATTAGTGTATCAAATCGAAGAGGGTGCCCTTGAACTGAGAGATGCTTATATTGGGCATAATACTGTATACATTTCCTTGAATTCTCTCAGGCCTGTCTGTATTCCCAAATCATGACTGTTTGCTCCATCTCTGTTTTGGCAAAATTAATCAGTTTTATACAGTACTGTTTCCTTAAGTAGACTGGCTATGCCAAGTCTTAGCTTCTCCCTTTAATTCTGGATTCAGATAATATACCATACTATAAGATATGATATCTGGCTTTCCTACCAGCTACCAAAGGAGTCAAATGACAAGACTCTGAAATGAGGGGGTATTAACTTCCCATGGAGAAAACCTTGACCAATATTAGACAAGACACAGAAATAAATTCTCCTTTCCTTCCTCTCTGTGGTTGGGCTATTCTGAATTATGGTTTTTCCACATAGACTGTTAGAGACATCTAGCAAGGCCAAACATATATACATGCTGAGTGATTGGCTGTGTCTCTTTGTCTTCTCCCATAAAGTAGTGATTAGTGTGATAATGTATCATCTTACTTTTACGTCTTTGCTTTACTTCACTTTTCCTTTATTATTACAGCCCTGAGATTGCAATTCTCTATGAAACATTAGCACTTAAGCCTAGCCTCAGGCTGTTTTCCACAGAACCCTGGTTAAGACAATAATTATCAGAATTGTTCTAGATCAGGGATTGGAAGCTAGAGCCAATGGGACAAATCTCGCTTGAGGCCTTGTTTTTATAAAACGTTTTTTTGGGACACAGCCATGCTAACCATTGTCTGTGGTTGCTTTCTTACCACAAGAGTACAGCCAAGGAGTTGTGACAGAGCTGTAAGGCCTGTGAAGCCTAAACTATTTACTGTCTATCCCTTCACATAAAAAGTTTGCTGCCTCCTGTTCTAGATTGTAGACCCTCAGGATAGGAGTTTGGGTTTGAACTGTCTCCAATTTAAAATCAAAGAACCCACTGAAGGTGCCAAATGAAGTGGTATTAAACTTTATTATGCAGTGACATAATAATTACTTAAACATCCTCATATGAATAATTGTTAAAGGGGCTGATGGAAAGGTAAGACAGTAGGATTTAAAGTACTTGTTGTGTTTAACTGATAAAGAACAAGGATGACTATAATGATGATGGAAAAAAAACAGCTTCCTTTGATGCCCCTTGTATTATTTTCTATTTTGATGTAAATTACCACAAATTTAGTAGTTTGAAACAACACAAATGTATTATCTTATAGTTCTGTAGGCCAGAAGTCCAATACAGGTCTCACTGAGCTAAAATCAAGATATTAGCAGGGCTGCATTCCTTTTTGTTAGCTCTAGAGGAGAATCTATTTTCTCGCCTTTTTAACCTTTTATAAACTGTACACATTTCTAGGCTTAAATCTCCCTTCCTCCATATTCAAAGATAACATAGCATCTCTTTTTAACCATAGCTGGGAGAGGTTCTCAACTCTTAAGGACTCATGTGATTAGATTGGGCCTACCCAGATAATCCAGGATACTCTCTTCATCTCAACAAATCTTAATTACAACTGACAGGTGTTTTTTGTTTTTTGTTTTTTGTTTTTTTTTTTTTTGGTTTGGTTTGTTTTTTTGTCATTTAAGGTAATATATTAATAGGTTCTGAGGATTAGGGCATAGTCATCTTTGGTGGGCATCATTTTATCTACCAAAACACTGGAAATAAGATGATTTAACTCGGAACAGTTGATTACTGAGTTAAGAGACCCTTTAAAGGCAGCTCTAGGGCAGAGTGTGCTAAAAATAGGCCTGTTTATAAGGGGATAAATGCGTAGTTTGATAGGTCTTGTTTGTTAAAGTCAAAGCCCTGATAAGTAAAGAGTGTGACCCTGATTCCTGATATATTCACTTCCTAGGGCTGCCATAACAAAATTCTGTACACTGGGTGACTTCAAACAACAGAAATTTATTATTTCATTTTGGAGGCAGAACTCCAAAATCAAGATATTTGTCAGGCCATGCTCCTTCTCAAGGCTCTAGGAGAGAACCCTTTCTTGCCTCTTCCAGCTTCTTGTGGCTCCTAGTGTCCCTTGATTTCTGGCAGCATGATTCCAGTCTCTTTCTCTGTCTTCACATGACCTTCTTCTCTATGCCTCTGTGTCCTCTCCTCTTTTACAAGGACACCAGTCATTGGCTTTAGGGCCTACCCTTTAGTCAAGGATGATTTCATCTCAAAAAAATTGTCTCCACCTAACATGGGGCTCAGACTTATAACCCTGAGATCAAGGGTCTCATGCTCTTCGGACTGAGCCATCCAGATGCCCCGCATGTCAAAATTCTTAAAAAATTACATATGTAAAGACCTAATTTTCAAATAAGGACACATTCTGAGGGTCTGGGGCGACATTATTCAACCACTACACTTGGAATAGGGAAATTTGTGAGTATAAGCCTGAGAATTTCACCCTCTCCAATTTCCTTGATCCCTCCTGGCCAACAGAAGTACCTATTTACTATTTCCAGAGAATGGTTCTCCTTTTCTAGAGGACTGTAAATGACTGATGAAATTAGGTAGTTTTCTTGCCTGATGATTTTACCCTCACAAGATCAACCTTCAATTTCATTACCTTCAGCCCAGTAATTAGAATCAGATCTCAGAGTTCAGTACAGCCTAATATATAAGCATAAGTTTTCCTCCTGAAAGAAATAGGCACTACATATGAATCCCTCTCCACCAAAGGAATTTAGGAATTGGATAGTCACCAAGTGTATAGGAATGTTTTTTAAGGGGTTGAGTATAGGGGCTACATAGAGGAGAGTTCATTTACATGGGGGCACTCAACCATAATTTGGATTTAATGCTTTGAGAAGGACACCTGGATCTGTTCTGAATCATTTGTTGGGATGGTTCTTTGAAGGCTGGACTCAACAAAAGTATATGGTAAATAAAGTAGAGAGGTATATATAGTATTAAAGAAGGGGTCAGAAGACAGGGAGAGGAGAATTTTAAATGGATATTTTATATTTGTTCTGGCAACTCACTTCCTGACCATATTCCCTAGGAGGCTCTTTTTTTTAATATTAAATATAATTTATTGTCAAACTGGTTTCCATACAACACTCAGTGCTCATCCCAACAGGTGCTCTCCTCAATGCCCATCAACCACTTTCCCCTCTCCCCCACTCCCCATCAATGCTCAGTTCTCAGTATTTAAGAGTCTCCTATGGTTTGCCTTCCTCCCTCTCTGTAACTTGTTTCCTCCTCTTTCCCTTCCCCCTGGTCTTCTGTTAAGTTTCTCAGGATCCACATATGAGTGAAAACATATGGTATCTGTTTTTCTCTGTCTGACTTATTTCACTTAGCATAACACTCTGCAGTTCCATCCATATTGCTACAAATGGCCAGATTTCATTCTTTCTCATTGCCAAGTAGTATTCTATTGTATATATAAACCACATCGTCTTTATCCATTCATCAGCTGATGGACATTTAGGCTCTTTCCACAATTTGGCTATTGTTGAAAGTGCTGCTATAAACATTGGGGTACAAGTGCCCCTATGCATCCTGTATCCGTTGGGTAAATTCCTAGCAGTGTTATTGCTGGATCATAGGGGAGATCTATTTTTAATTTTTTGAGGAACCTCCACACTGTTTTCCAGAGTGGCTGCACCAGTTTGCATTCACCAACAGTGCAAGAGGGTTCCCGTTTCTCCACATCCTCTCCAACATTTATAGTCTCCTGATTTGTTCATTTTAGCCACTCTGACTGGCGTGAGGTGGTATCTCAGTGTGGTTTTGATTTGTATTTTCCTGATGAGGAGTGACGTTGAGCATCTTTTCATGTGTCTGTTGGCCATCTCTATGTCTTTAGAGAAGTGTCTGTTCATGTCTTCTGTCCATTTCTTCACTGGATTTTTTTTTGGGTGTGGAGTTGGGTGAGTTCTTTATAAATTTTGTATACTAGCCCTTTGTCCGACATGTCATTTGCAAATATCTTTTCCCATTTTGTTGGTTGCCTTTTAGTTTTGTTGATTGTTTCCTTTGCAGTGCAGAAGCTTTTTAACTTGAGGTCCCAGTAGTTCATTTTTGCTTTTAATTCCCTTGACTTTGAAGATGTGTCGAGTAAGAAATTGCTGTGGCTGAGATCCAAGAGGTTTTTTCCTGCTTTCTCCTCTAGGGTTTTGATGGTTACCTGTCTCACATTCAGGTCTTTCATCCATTTTGAGTTTATTTTTCTGAATGGTGTAAGAAAGTGGTCTAGTTTCATTCTTCTGCATGTTGCTGTCCAGTTCTCCCAGCACCATTTTTTTTTTTAACGTTTATTTATTTTTTTGAGACAGAGAGAGACAGAGCATGAACGGGGGAGGGGCAGAGAGAGAGGGAGACACAGAATCGGAAGCAGGCTCCAGGCTCTGAGCCATCAGCCCAGAGCCCAACGCGGGGCTCGAACTCATGGACCGTGAGATCGTGACCTGAGCTGAAGTCGGCGGCTTAACCGACTGAGCCACCCAGGCGCCCCTAGCACCATTTGTTAAAGAGACTCTTTTTTCCATTGGATACTCTTTCCTGCTTTGTCAAAGATTAGTTGGCCATACATTTGTGGGTCCAATTTTGGGGTCTGTATTCTATTCCGCTGGTCTATGTGTCTGTTTTTGTGCCAATACCATACTCTATTGATGATTACAGCTTTGTAGTAGAGGCTAAAGTCTGGGATTTTGATGCCTCCCGCTTTGGTTTTCTTCTTCCATATTACTTTGGCTATTTGGAGTGTTTTGTAGTTCCATACAAATCTAGGATTGCTCGTTCTAGCATTGAGAGGAATGCTGGTGCAATTTGATTGGGATTACACTTTTTTTTTAAATATGAAATTTATTGTAGAATTGGTTTCCATACAACACCCAGTGCTCATCCCAACAGGTGCCCTCCTCAATACCCATCAACCACCCTCCCCTCCCTCCCACCACCCCATCAACCCTCAGTTTGTTCTCAGTTTTTAAGAGTCTCTTATGTTTTGGCTCCCTCCATCTCTAACCTCTTTTTTTTTTTCCTTCCCCTCCCCCATGGTCTTCTGTTAAGTTTCTCAGGATCCACATATGAGTGAAAACATATGGTATCTGTCTTTCTCTGTATGACTTATTTCACTTAGCATAACAGTCTCCAGTTCCATCCACATTGCTACAAAAGGCCATATTTCATTCTTTCTCACTGCCATGTAGTATTCCATTGTGTATATAAACCACAATTTCTTTATCCATTCATCAGTTGATGGACATTTAGGCTCTTTCCATAATTTGGCTATTGTTGAAAGTGCTGCTATAAACATTGGGGTACAAATGCCCCTATGCATCAGCACTCCTATATCCCTTTGGTAAATTCCTAGCAGTGCTATTGCTGGGTCATAAGGGAGATCTATTTTTAATTTTTTGAGGAACCTCCACACTGTTTTTCAGAGTGGCTGCGTGATTGGGATTGCATTGAATGTGTAGATAGCTTTGGTTAGTATTGACATTTTAACAATATTTATTCTTCCAATCCATGAGCATGGAATGTTTTTCCATTTCTTTGATTCTTCTTCAGTTTCCTTCTTAAGCTTTTTATAGTTTTCAGCATACAGATCTTTTATGTCTTTGGTTATGTTTATTCCTAGGTATGTTATGATTCTTGGTGCAATTGTGAATGGGATCAGATTCTTTATTTCTCTTTCTTTTGCTTCATTATTTGTGTATAAAAATGCAACTGATTTCTGTACGTTGATTTTGTACCCTACAACTTTGCTGAATTCATGTATCAGTTCTAGCAGACTTTTGGTGGAGTCTGTCAGGTTTTCCATGTAGAGTATCTGTTGTCTGCGAAAAGTGAAAGTTTGACTTCATCTTTGCCAATTTTGATGCCTTTGATTTCCTTTTGTTGTCTGATTGCTGAAGCTAGGACTTCCAACACTACGTTAAACAACAGTGGTGAGAGTGGACATCCCTGTCATGTTCCTGATCTCAGGGAGAAAGCTCTCAGTTTGTCCCCATTGAGGATAATATTAGCTGTGGGCTTTTCATAAATGGCTTTTATGATGTTTAAGTATGTTCCCTCTACCTCGACTTTCTCGAGGGTTTTTATTAAGAAAAGATGCTTAATTTTGTGAAATGCTTTTTCTGCTTCTATTGACAGGATCATATGGTTCTTTTCTTTTATTAATGTGATGTATCACATTGATTGGCTTGAAAATATTGAACCAGACCTGCAGCCCAGGAATGAATCCCACTTGACCATGGTGAATAATTCTTTTTATAAGCTGTTGAATTCGATTTGCTAGTATCTTGTTGAGAATTTTTGCATCCATAATTCATCAGGGATATTGACCTGTAGTTCTCTTTTTTTTCTGGGTCTCTGTCTGGTTTGGGAATCGAAGTATTGTTGGCTTTATAGAATGAGTCTGGAAGTTTTCCTTCCCTTTCTATTTTTTGGAACAACTTGGGAAGGATAGGTATTATCTCTGCTCTAAATGTCTGGTAGAATTCCCCAATCCTGGTCCAGGACTCTTATTTGTTGGGAGATTTTTGATAACTGATTCAACTTCTTCACTGGTTATGGGTCTGTTCAATTTTTCTATTTCTTCCCATTTCAGTTTTGGAAGTGTATGGGAGTTTAGGATTTTGTCCATTTCTTCCACGTTTTCCATTTTGTTTGCATATAATTTTTCATAGTATTCTCTGATAATTGCTTGTATTTCTGAGGGATTGGTTGTAATAATTCCATTTTCATTCATGATTTTATCTTTTTGGATCATCTCCCTTTTCTTTTTGAGAAGCCTGTCTAGAGGTTTATCAATTTTGTTTATTTTTTCAAAAAAACAACTCTTGGTTTCATTGATCTGCTCTACTGTTTTTTTGGATTCTATGTTGTTTATTTCTGCTCTGATCTTTATTATTTCTCTTCTGGTGGGTTTGGGGTGTCTTTGCTGTTCTGTTTCTAGTTCCTTTAGGTGTGCTGTTAGATTTTGTATTTTGGGATTTTTCTTGTTTCTTGAGATAGCCCTGGACTGCAATGTATTTTCCTCTCAGGACTGTCTTTGCTGCATCCCAAAGCATTTGGATTGTTGTATTTTCATTTTAATTTGTTCCGTATATTTTTTGATTTCTTCTCTAATTGCCTGGTTCACCCATTCATTCTTTAGTAGGTTGTTCTTTAACCTCCATGCTTTTGGAGGTTTTCCAGACTTTTTTCTGTGGTTGATTTAAAGTTTCATAGCATTGTGGTCTGAAAGTGTGCATGGTATGATCTCAATTCTTTTACATTTATTAACGGCTGTTTTGTGACTCAATGTGTGATCTATCTTGGAGAATGTTCCATGTTCACTTGAGAAGAAAGTATATTCCATTGCTTTGGGTTGCAGAGTTCTCAATATATCTGTCAAGTCCATCTGATCCAATGTATCATTCAGGGCCCTTGTTTATTTATTGATCCTGTGTCTAGATGATGTATCCATTGTTGTAAGTGAACTATTAAAGTCTCCTGCAATTACCACATTCTTATCAATAAGGTTGCTTATGTCTGTGATTAATTATTTTATATATATGGGGGCTCCCGTATTCGGTGCATAGACATTTATAATTGTTAGCTCTTCCTGATGGATAGTACCTGTAATGATTATATAATGCTCTTCTTCATCTCTTGTTACAGCCTTTAATTTAAAGTGTAGTTTGTCTGATATAAGTATGGCTACTCCAGTTTTCTTTTGACTTCCGGTAGCATGATAGAGAGTTCTCCATCCCCTCACTTTCAATCTGAAGGTGTCCTCAGATCTAAAATGAGTCTCTTGTAGACAGCAAATAGATGGGTCTTGTTTTTTTTATCCATT
This sequence comes from Panthera leo, assembly GCF_018350215.1. Lineage (NCBI taxonomy): Eukaryota > Metazoa > Chordata > Mammalia > Carnivora > Felidae > Panthera > Panthera leo. Next base: position 66,601,931 of record NC_056687.1, read on the forward strand.
CTGATACCCTATGTCTTTTGATTGGAGCATTTAGTCCATTTACATTCAGTGTTATTACTGAAAGATATGGGTTTAGAGTCATTGTGATGTCTGTAGGTTTCATGCTTGTAGTGATGTCTCTGGTACTTTGTGGTCCTTGCAACATTTCACTCACAGAATCCCCCTTAGGATCTCTTTGTAGGGCCGGTTTAGTGGTGATGAATTCCTTCAGTTTTTGTTTGTTTGGGAAGAACTTTATCTCTCCTTCTATTCTGAATAACAGACTTGCTGGGTAAAGGATTCTTGGCTGCATATTTTTCCTGTTCATCACATTGAAGATTTCCTGCCATTCCTTTCTGGCCTGCCAAGTTTTAGGAGATAGGTCTGCTACTACCTTATGTGTCTACCTTTGTATGTTAAGGCCCGTTTATCCCTAGCTGCTTTCAGATTTTTCTCTTTGTCCTTATATTTTGCCAGTTTCACTATGATATGTTGTGCATAAGATCGATTCAAGTTATGTCTGAAGGGAGTTCTCTGTGCCTCTTGGATTTCAATGCCTTTTTCCTTCCCCAGATCAGGGAAGTTCTCAGCTATGATTTGTTCAAGTACACCTTCAGCCCGTTTCTCTCTCTCTTCCTCATCTGGAATTCCTATGATATGGATATTGTTCCATTTGATTGCATCACTTAGTTCTCTAATTCTCCCCTCATACTCCTGGATTTTTTTTTTATCTCTCTTTTTCTCAGCTTCCTCTGTTTCCATAATTTTATCTTCTAATTCACCTCTTCTTCCCTCTTCCTCTTCAATCCACACTGTGGCCTCTTCCATTTTATTTTGTACCTAATTTATAGCATTTTTAATTCATCATGACTATTTTTTAGTCCCTTGATCTGTAGCAATAGATTCTCTGCTGTCCTCTATGCTTTTTTCAAGCCCAGCAATTAATTTTTAAGTATTATTCTAAATTCTTGTTCAGTTATATTGCTTAAGTCAGTTTTGATCAATTTGTTAACTGTCACTACTTCCTGCAATTTCTTTTGAGGAGAATTCTTCCATTTAATCATTTTGGCTAGTTTTCTGCCCCTTATGCATTTTAAAAGCTTGTTGTATGCTCTGCACCTGTGAGCACTGCTATATTAAAGGAGGGTCATACAGTGTCCAAGGCCTGTCCAGGTGGTGTTTTTTGGAGATTGTTACTTGCTCTCTGTTGGTATGACTTTGGTTATTTTATTACCCTACTTTGTATTACCCTACTTTGGACCCTCCCCCAGGTGTGCTTTGATTTGTTCCTTGGAGTAGCCCTGTAGAGGAAAACAAAAAACAGGAGACAAAAACACACAAACATGCAAATAACACAAACAAACAAAAACTAAGAACACAAAACCCCAAAAACACTGACTACAAGAACAGGGTGGAGGCAGTGCTGTTGGAAGAGCACATACAAAGAGAGAAATGACGGGAGTGGGGACAAAAAAAAAAAAAATAAACATTGACTAGGCAGAGAGACTAAAAGGCTTAATCCAGAGAGAGAGAAAGGAAGATAAAGAAGGAAGTAGGGAAAAAGAAGTGAAGATAAAGTTACCCAGACAGAGAAACTATATGGCTTGATTATTCCAGAGAGAGAGAAAGGAATGTAAAGAAAGAGGTGTAGAACATGCATCAAGAGAATGGATTAAATATGTCTGTTCACACAAACCACTAACCAGAGTAACCAGCCTAGAGGAGGGAAGAGATGAGGAAGAGAAATGGGGGGAAGAATATATCTATATATCCAGAATTGACCTAGAGTTAATCCAGGCGATGCTGCATCATTGGTCTGGAGGATCTGTCCACAGGGTCTGTCCAGCTCCGGTATATATGCAGTTACCCAGTAGGAAGGGGTTGGTTTGGTATAGTCTGGACCCACCTCCACTGTAGGCCCTGGGACTAATCCCTGAGAGCCCGTCTTGCTGGTAGTGGTGGTGGAGGGGTGGAAATGGCGATCCCTCAGTCTCTTCTCCATGGATCCGGGCCCTGTGGACTCCGTTTGAGTCATCCTCACTGTGCTGCGGGCACAGACTGGGTGGTCCTTCTCGCTCCTCCAACTCCCCTGACCCTGTGCTTGGCTAGGATTCCAAGTCCCGCTGCATGTGCTTTGGCACTGGGGAAGCGCCTCTTAGTGCCACCCGATATGTGGTCCCAGCTGGCATTGTCTGTGCCACCACACTTCAGGGAGGGCTGCTTTCTCCTACCTCGGATTGTGCCCCGACCTCTGCGCTGAGCCCTGGGGGTGGCAGACTGCAGGCAGATGTGGGCAAGCTTTGTCGTTTTCCACACCACTCCAGGGATGGGGCCACTTTCTCCTACTGGGGTCTGCCCCTTCCGCCCAGCCACTGAGCCTGGAGATGGCCAGCACAGGCAGGCTTTGTACTATAGCAACCCTCCAGGGAGGGGACCGCTTTCTCCAACTGTGGACTGTGCTCCTGACCTAGCACTAAGCCTGGCTCCCCTCCTCCTCAAGTGCACCAACAGGGAGCCAGACCCAGTCCAAAGAAGGCCCCACAGTTAGTGATAGTTCCTTCTCAGTCTCAGTCCGAGGTCTTTCTCCTATCCAGATACGGTCCTACACTTCCCTAGCCACTCTTTCTCTTCCCTTTGTCTCTCTGGAGAAGGGGGTTCCTCCCCTCCGTGCCCACGTGGCCTTTTTTTTTTTTTTTATCTCCCCCAGTTCGCAATCACCCACCTATCTTTTCTCCAGTTGACCTATTTTCTTCCTGGTAGATTCTGTCTCTTTTCTCCCCAGGCTCTTAGATTCAAAGTCCTTTGGCTTTAGTACTTCTTTGTTTGAGAGATGAGAGAGGTATGGATCCCCCTACTTCTCTGCCATGTTGGCCCCTCCCTCTCCTTTAAAATAATTCCCTAGGAGGCTCTTAAGGACACTGTCTTCACTTAACCTAATAAGGAGTGCTTTGGAAAGATGAGTACAATAATTTTTTGAGAAGTTTCATAGGGGTTGTCCTTTTTTGGCTTTTGTTGACAGTAGGAGATGATGGCAGAGATCCAGACTCCATAGTATCTATGGGGATTAAATATCACGGATTGGTAGGGGCCAGATGGTAATATTTGACCATCTGGCAATACAAACATAATTACCATAACAAGCAGTTAAGCCTGGATGGCAGTACAGAAATCTATGGTAATAGCTAAATTACCATGTCGTTTCTAGGAGCAAAATTAGGTGAGCAGCTGACTGAGATATTGTTTGATTTGCATAAGCAGAAAAAAAATCAGCTCTTGACATTGACCACTGAAGTGGAAACTCACAGCACTTCACAGGCTTCTAGATATAAGTCAGCTCTAAGATCTAGAGCCCACTGATAGAAAGGGAGAGCCCAGTTGCCCCTGATGAAGGACCCTGAAGTGCTTCCATAAGTACATATAGTAGTTATAGAAGCCATCTGTGGTCATTTGCAGAAGTAACTTTACTTTTTCAGTACTGTTAGCTGTAGGGTTGGGGCAGACATTAATATCAAAAGATCCAGAAAGTGTTGTCATCCAGTTAGAGTCATGGCATATAGAACTAGGTCACTAGGTGATAAATGATGTTTTGACCCAAGTGTATCTCATAGTAGGTCTAATGGGTATGCAGACTTACCCAGTTATTTTACACCTCAATTGCATAATCTGTATAGATATGTGTAGAAGCTGGCATTATTCTCTTAGTGGTTTTCTGACATTGGAATTAGAGCCATTACAATTGGAAGGGACAAATGGAAACTCCTAAAACTTGTCTCTCCCTGTCATTCTTATAAATAAAAGCTAGGATATATTTCTGGAGAAGTTGCAGAAATTATCACAGTTAGTCTTGAAGGATGTAGTAGTAGTGGTCACTTGTTGGATTCCATTGTCTGGGTCCTGCAAAAAACGATGGATTGAGCTTGGTATTAGTGGACCACTGTAAGTTAACCAGGTGATTACCCAAATCACAGCTGCCTTGCTGTTGATACTTCTACATGTGCAGATCAGTAACAGCCTATATCTCATGATGAATAATTACTGACTTAGTGAACTCTTTTTTCTCAATATATCAGCAGAGAAGATCAAAGCAGCTTGCTTTCATAGAAAGGGAAAATAGTATAACTTCATAATTTTTTCCTAGGACTGTGTTATTTTTCATACTCTGTCATAACATAGTTCTAAGGAAACTTGATTGTCTTAGCATTCTTTAGAAAGGATACTAGTTCATTTTCTTTATTATGCGTAGCTCACAAGATCATGTCAGAGGGTGGGAAGAAAATCCCATAAATATCTGGGACCTTGTGTTATATGTGATGATTTTGAGGGTCTAATGGTCTGGGGCATGTAGGGGTATCTCCTCTAAGATAAAGCATAAGCTTTTGTGGAAAGTGTCATTTCACTTGACAGGCCTTTTTGGATTTAGATAATAGTATATAATGTCTTAAAAATTATTGTTTTATATCGTTTTTAAAGATTATCCAAAAAGCCTGCTGGTTTTAAGTGGGACCTAAGGAAGAAAGGGCTCCCAAGCTTCTTTACAGTCCCCTTACCACTATGATCTAGTAGATCTAAAGGAGCTTAATGTGTCTGGTAGATAAGAATGGTCTGTTGGAAAGCCCGATAAGAGGGTCACAACAGCTATTTTCCATTTTCACGGCAATTCCTGGCATGTTAATGAGCTCTTGTAGAGACTGAACACCCAACCATGGGACACCAAATGACTATGTAAACTGAGTTGTCCAACATGACTTGTATATTATCATACTCATTGAGTCATAGGAATGGGTGAGGGAACTGACAAAAACCATTTTACAACAGAAGTGGTATATTCAGGAAATCAGCCTTCAGTTGTCTAAAAGGCATAATTAGATAAATGGGGGTCTAAGAATTACATCTGTTGCAACAATACATTTGTCTCAACCCACATATATGGTCTCATGGGGTGGGGGATACCTAAAATCAACTGATGGAAGAGGACAGAATTCAGGCCTGCCTCATAGGTCAGATGATTGGTTGCTATTATCTAGATATTGACTGCTGCTCAATTACATCTCCACTTAGGGGTGATCTTGAGTAATCCGATGAGGAAAAATCTTTGATTCCCAAGTACTATAACTGATTGCACATTTCATATAGAGAGTGAAACAATAATAAAAAATCCAGAAGCAAAAATTCCTTTCCATTTGGAAAATTTAAAACTCTTATTATATAACTATTATGTCAAATAGAAAATAAAAAAAAATTGAAGAATATATAAAAATTAACAATATTGTAATACTGCATATTAAATATAGAATAAAATTTCTATGAAATATAATGAAAACAATTATAATTCATAGCTTTTAGTAGCCTTTAATACTTGTATGAATAAAACTTAGAAATTTTAATAAATTCAATATGCAACCAAAAAACTAGAAAAAGAATAAGAAAATAAAGCAAAAGGAAGCAGAAGAGAAATATAAAGACAAATGCAGAACTTATAGACTTAGTTCTCCTGTTTTTAAGCTGTTTTATAAATTAATATCCTGGTTCTTTGCATAGAACATAAACAAAATATACAAACTACTATCTAACCTGATGAAGAAAAAGAGGGGAAAAACAAAGTTACACAAATGATACACAAAACAAGAAGAAATACACTAAAAGTAAGGAAATTTTTAAATATCCAAATTAATGTCATGAAATTATTTTACACAACTCTAGCAGATATATTTAAAAACATAGGTGAAATTGGTAATTTCCCAGGAAAATAAATTTACCAACATTGACGCCAATAGAGACAGGAAGTTTGAGAAAATGAGAAAGTTATTCAATTACTATGTATAAATAAAAGTACCAGACCCAGATGATTTTACAGGGAAATGTTACTAAATTTTTAAGTACTATATAATACAGTACTACATAAACTATTCTAAAGCAGGAGTTGCCTCTGTGGACAGTAGGACAAATTTGGCCTGCTTTCTTTTATTGTAAATAAGGTGTGTGTGTGTGTGTGTGTGTGTGTGTGTGTGTGTGTGTGTGTGTGTGAGAGAGAGAGAGAGAGAGAGAGAGAGAGAGAGAGAGAGAGAGAGATTATGTAGTCTGGAAAGCATAACAGATTTACTATCTGTCCCTTTAGGAAAAAAAGTTTAACAACCCTTGTTCTGACTATAATTTAAAAAAAGAAAATATTGGGACTCCTGGGTGACTCAATTGGTTGAGTGTCTGACTCTTGATTTCAGCTCAGGTCATGATACCAGGATCATGGAATGGAGCCCTGCAGGGGGTTCTGCACTGAGCTGGAGCCTACTTAAGATTCTAGATCTCTCTCCCTTTATCCTTCTCCCCTGCTTTCATGCACTCTCTCTCTTTAAAATAAAAAAAAGTAAATAACATTTAAAAATTTTAAAAAGGGAAAATATTGTGGGTTTTTTTTTTTAAATGTTTGTTTGGAACACCTGGGTGGCTCAGTTGGTTAACTGTCGGACTTTGGCTCAGGTCATGATCTCACAGTTAGTGGGTTCAAGCCCCACATCAGGGTCTGTGCTGACAGCTCAGAGCCTGGAACCTACCTCAGATTCTGTCTCCCTCTCTCTGCCCCTCCCCACTTGTGCTCTGTCTCTCTTTCTCTCAAAAATAAATAACCATTAAAAACAATAAACATTTATTTTTAAGATAGCACAGCATGGAAGGGGCAGAGAGAGATGGAGACAGAGGATCTGAAGTGGGCTCTGTGCTGAAGGTGGAGAGCCTGATTTGGGGCTTGAACTCACCAAATGTGAGATTGTGACCTGAATCGAAGTCACTTAACCAACTGAGCCACCCAGGTGTCTCTAAAATTGTTTTTACTTTACGTGTGACAACTAAGCCTGATAAAGGTTGCACAAGAAGAAAACATGGATTTATTGAATTTATTAATATCAATGGAAAAGTCTTAAAATATCCTATAGGACACAGTCTCCAACAGAATGTTCAAAAACAAAACACTGACAAATGGTGTTTTATTCAAAGTACGCAAAGATGGATATAATGAGAAAATCCATTAATATAGTTTGTTATTAACAGATCTTGAGAAAAATATCATTTCCATAGATGCTGAAAATGTCTTTTGAATGAAATTTAATATCCATTGTATTTCCACTTTTGATAATGAAAGACTATCCTATTTCAGATCAGTCCTCCCACTGGGAACTATAAAATCTAGACAAAATATTTTTGAAAATCTGTTTGAGGACACCAGAGAGTGACCAAGGCAGCAAAGATTTGCAAGTTCTTGATTCCAGAGAAAGAAGCCCAGAAATACTCTTATAGGGATTTTCTCATTTGAAAAGAATGGCTAAGATATTTAGTAACCAAAATGAAATTTATTGGCTGAGAGGCTAAGCAGAGTTTTCTGCAGCTGTATGGGTCATGAGTAGTGTGGATAAAAAAAGTTTAGGGCAAGCCAAAAATAAGTCTCTGATAATCACTCTAAAGGGTGGCTCCAAAGGAATATGCCCTACAAGTAAGGTTGAACTGGAAATATACCAGTCCTCTAATGACTGAAATTTTTGTTAACATTATCTGAATCCTTTTTGGGATTAAGTTGATCAGCCTTAGTCTAACTGACTGAAAAAATAAAAAAATCAATCATTTATGGAAGAAGAAAACATCACTCAGAGCCTTTATTTATCACTACATTTCTCCCATAGTTTGCCTCTATACTTAAAGTAAAAATAACATGGTGTGTAAAAGAATCAGAAAGATCAAAATTTACCAGAAGTCAAGTGAACAGACAATAAGTAGAGACAGACCACCAGGAGATTCAAATAGCAGTTATCAAACATAAAACTTTAAATCAAACTTTAAAATGAGTGTGATTGAAACTAAAAATGATGGAGGTTTCAGCAGAGAAATGAAAAATACGACAGAGAGCAGAATAAACAGATGAAGAAAGAATTAGTGACCTGGGAGATAGGTGAGAAGAAAATATCCATTTGAGAGCATGGTAAGCCAAATGGATGAAGAGCATTTGGGACATAATGAAAAGGTGGAATATATGTGTAATTGGAGTCCTGGAGGAAGAAGAAAAGAATGAGACAGCAGTAATATTTGAAAAATGAATGGATGTTAATTTTTCAAAGTTATGACAGATATCAAAAATCTGAGATGCATTATGGACTCAAAGCAAACTTAACAAAAGGTAAACTTCACCAAGATATATCAAAGACAAAGAGAATAATCTTAAAAGCAGAGGATAGAAAAAAAATAAGATTAATAGCAGACATTTTAACAGAAAAATAGAAAATGAAGACAATTGAGTGATTATGTGAAGGTACTAACAAAGAAAAGTACCTATAGAAAAAAAGCCTACACAGAATTCTATGCTCTACAAAAACACCCTTAAAAACATTGTCATGAAATTATAACAATTTAACATAATTTGCAGTAATTAGCAAATCTACTCTAATGAAAAAAATGAAGTGTTGCAGATTTTGAGTCTAGAGTTCTCTCTTGTCCAGCAAGAGAGCAGGTGCAGAATTGAATACAAGAGAGGCTAATGTCCAAGAGCGCTGAAAAAGGGTCCTTGCTCCATATTTATTAGGATCAGAAGTCTTAAAAACGTGATCGATGTGTAGAAAGAGACAATGAAACAGTGATCATTAACTCAACTGTTGAGAGAAAGGGGGCTTCGAAGATATGCAGTGTTAAGGGTTTGTGTCAATACAAAACAAAATCCGTGGCACCGAGCAGATGGCAGGCACCAGGCCCCGTGTCTGTTTATCTTAACTCGCCTGGGGGATAAGACAGAACATGCTACCTCAGGGTCAAGAAGGTACTTTTCTTTTGCTAATTAGCTCCAAACAATTTCACCCTGCTGCAGTGGTCTGTTGCCCTGTGTGCCTTTTCTCAGACCCTTTCATCCCGTGGAAGCAGCTTTCTGCTTTTGTTCTATGCTGGGGGTACTTTCGCCTTATTTACCCATTCTCGGATGCTTTTGTCCTAAGCCTTGTTAACCCATTGGTGCAAAGCTCAGAGAATTCCTAAACTTATTCCCCACACTAAAGGAATTCTCTAAGGGAATGAAATTGATTATAAAAAAAAAACAGAGATGTAGAAGGAATAAAGAACAAATATGGATAAATCTAGGGAATACTTTATTAAAATAATGACTTCTGGGAGTGTAATAAATTGAAAAATAATACACATGTAAGTTAAAAATAGGTAAAAGTTGGGATGAAGTCTCTGAATTAAGGTTCTAAGGTCCTTCTAGCTCCTAGGAAGTAACACAAGTACTAATTTACATTATAGTTCGATAAGTCATGGAAACATTTTATATTTATGTGGGTAACACTAAAAGAATAAATATATGTATAATGGATAAGTTAATAGAGAACTGAGATAACAAAATTATTAACTCAAAGTAAAAAATGAGGGGCACCTGAGTGACTCAGCTGGTTGAGTGTCTGACTTCAGCTCAAGTCATGATCTTGTGGTTTGTGGGTTCAAGCCCCATGTCAGGCTCTGTGCTGACAGATCGGAGCCCGGAGCCTGCTTCAGGTTCTGTGTCTTCCTGTCTCTCTGCCCTCCCCTGCTCTCTGTTTCTGTCTCTCTCTCAAATAAACATTAAAAAACATATTTTTAAAAAACAAAAAAGGAAAAGGTAATATTAAACAGATGGGGCAAATATAAAACAAGTAGATTAGTTCTAAAGTATGACAGCAATTATACTAAATGTAAACAGACTAAAGGAAAGAAATTTTTAAACTGTTAAAACAATGATATATTGTTACAAGGACACATTTTATTTTTTAATTTTTTTTAATGTTTATTTTTGAGAGAGAGTGAGTGAGCATGAGCAGGGGAGGGGCAGAGAGAGAGGGAGACACAGAATCTGAAGCAGGCTCCAGGTTCTGAGCTGTCAGCACAGAGCTCGATGTAGGGCTCAAACTTACGGACTGCAAGATCATGAGCTGAGCCAAAGTCGGACACTTAACCCACTGAGCCACCCAGGTGCCCTTACAAGGACACATTTTAAACTTAAGGTTATAGGAAAGTTGAACATAAAAAGAGAGGGCAGATATAGCATGTAAACCCTAAGCAAAAACAAACAAAACTGATATAGCTATGCTAATATCACACAAATTAGATGTCTTAGTTCAGCTGCTATAGCAAAAATACTATAGTCTGGACAGCTTAAACAAGTTTTATTTTTCATATTTCTGAGGCTGGAAAGTGCAAGATTAAGGCACCAGCAGATTTGGTGTCTAGTGAAGGACCATTTTCAAGATGGCCATCTTCTCACTGTGTCCTCATATAGTACAAAGGGAAAGAAAGATTTGTAGAGTCTCTTTCACAAGGACACTGCTCCTTTTCTTTAGCGTTTCACTCCCCACTGTTTTTAGAGAGCATGATTTTGGGAGGGGCAGAGAGAGAGGAGAGAGAGAATCTTAAGTAGGTTCCATGCCTGGTGTGGAACCCAGCACAGGGCTTGATCTCACTACCCTGGGATTGTGACTTCAGCTGAAATCAACAGTCAGATGTTTATCAGACTGAGCCACCCATACACCCCTAAGGTTCCACTTGTAAGACCTAATCACTTCCCAAAGCCTCTCCTTTCTAATACCATCACAAACATAAGAAGCAAAAGTAAGCAGGGGCACCTAGGTTGCTCAGTTAAGTGGTTAAGCGTCTGACTTTGGCTCAGGTCATGATCTCGCAGCTCATGGGTTTGAGCCCCATGTTGGGCTCTGTGCTGACTGCTTAGAGCCTAGAGCCTGCTTAAGATTTTGTGTCTCCTTCTCTCTCTGCCCCTTTCCTGCTTGCAGTTTGTCTCTCTCTCTCTCAAAAATAAATAACATTAAAAAAATTTTTTTAAAAGAAGTGAAAGTAAGCAAATAAAGAAGTAATTAGTGAGGATAAAAAAATTTGAACGTGATTAACTTAATTGACATATATAGTACATTACACCCAACACCTGCATACCATACATTATTTTCAAGTATACATGAAGTATTTACCAAAATTGTACATTTGCTGACCATAAATCATTTTTCAATAAATTTCTGGGGATTATAATAATACTCAATATATTCTCTCACCCTGGAGAATTTAGCAAGATTATCAATAAAACATAAATAGGAAATCTCCTAAATACGTACTTAGTAAATAAACACCACACTTCTGAATAACATGTTAAAGGAGAAATCACTATTGAAGTTAGAATATATTTTAAGTTAAATCACAACTATGATATATCAAAACTTATGGAATGAAGCTAAAGCTGTATTTTAGAGGGATATGTATAGCTTTTGTTGCATTTATTAAAAAGTGAAGAAAAGCTGTAAATCAATGATCTTAGAATAAAAATTGAAAAATAGTGAATTAAACTCAGAAAGTAGAAGATAATAAAGATGTGAAGGTTAATTTTATGTGTTAACATGAGCTGAACTGTGGGATGCCCAGATATTTGGTCAAATATTATTCTGGTGTTTCTGTGAAGGTACTCTGGATGAGATTAATGTTCAAATAAGTAGACTGAGTAGAGTAGATTGCTCTCCCTAGTGTGAGCAGGCCTCATCGAATGAGTTGCCTGAATAGAACAAAAAGGCTGACTTTCCTCCAAGATAGGCTGACTACTTTCAAACTGGGACATCAGCTTTTTCCTGCCTCTGGACTTGAACTGAAACATCAGCTCTTCCTGGATCTGGGGCCTGATGGCCTTCAGATTGGGATTACACCATTGATTCTTCTAGTTCTCATGCCATTAGACTCAGACTAGAACTACATTATTGGCTCTCTGGGTTTCTAGTTTGCCAATTAACCTTACCAGTTAACCCTTCTAGACCTGTCAGCCTTCATAATCACATTAGCCAATTCCTTATAATAAATCTTTCTTTATAGATACATCCTACTTGTTCTATTTTTCTAGAGAATTCTAATATAAAATATGAGAGAAAAAATTAAAATAAACATAAAAAGAGAATGTAGTACGTTAGCAAAAATGAAAGTTAATTCTGTGAAAACACTAATAAAACTGATGCATTTCTGGCAAGTCTGATCAAGAATCAAAGAGAACGCACAAAGGAACCCAACCTATTTGCATTCATCCCAGGAATACAAGATTGTTTTAACTTTTCAAAATAAATGGAATTTTCATATTAACAGGAATATGGAGAAAAAAACATATGACAATAAAAAGGTAAGTATTTGATAAAATGCACCTTCCCTTTGTGGTAAATAAAAATCTCTTGTTACACTAGAAGAAAGGAACTCTATTATTCTGAACTTTATTTACCCAAAAATATGAAAATATCCTCCTTAATGGTGAATTAATGTTTTTCTTCTGCATTCAGAAATAAGACAAAGATCCTATCATACAACCTCTTCCATTTAATATTGTGCAGCTATTGATAATATTAGTTGTTTAAAAAAGATGAGAAAGAATTGGAGGCCTCATATGTATCTTGTAGAAAAAAAATTGGTACAACCACTTTGGAAAACTACTTGGCATTATCTATTAAAGTTAAACATATTCTTACCCCATGAATCAGTATATACCTGACAGAAATGCATATGCATATTCACTAAAAGACATATACAAGCTTATTTATAGCAACATTACTATATTACCTGTCAGATGAATAAACTGTGGAATTGTCATACCCAAACAATGGAATACTATTACATTAATAAAAGTTAGTGAATTACTGCTATAAATATCATGTTCAAAAGTAGGAGCAGGACAGAAAAGGATATTTAATATATAATTCCACTCATATAAAATTCAAAAACAGATACTGATAACCTACAGTGTTAGAAGTCGGTAGTTACTTTTAATTTTTTTTAAAAGTGTATTCATTTTATTTTGAAAGAGAGCATGAGCAGGGGAGGGACAAAGGGAGAGGGAGAGTGAGAATCCCAAGCAGGCTCTGCACTGTCAGTGCAGAGTTCTGTGCAGAGCTCAAACTCATGAACCCTGAGATCATGACCTGAGCTGAAATCAAGAGCCTTAACCCTTAACCGACTGAGCCACCCAGGTGCCCCAGAAGTCAGTAGTTACTTTTAGAGGATAAAGAGGAAACGGGAATGTTGACTCATTGAGGGCATGAAATAGGCTTCTGAGTGTCTTGTATTGTTTTTATTCTATTTCTTGTTTTTCAATTATATTTTTTGACCCAGGGAGTAATTTCATAGGTATATTCACTTCATAGTCATTTAAAGACACATCCATAATTTGTGTGCTTTTCTCTGTCTCTCAATAAAAATATTTATTAAACACGTATTCCTGATAAAAGAAATTTATTTAAGAAATGAATCAATTCATACTCTCTTAGCTATATATATTAAATATATAGAGAATCCAGGATCTAAGTAGGGAAATATTAGGGACATTGCCACTAAAGGCAAGAAGAAAACAAGGATGCTCACCTTCTCCACTGTTTTTAATACTATAGGATGTTTTAGTAATGCAGTTAAGAGAAGTGAAAATAATTAGAGTCATAAAATTGGAAAGAAAGAAGTGCAAGTCTCTGTTTTTGATTATGTGATAGTATATCCAAAATGCTTAATAAAATGAACACTAAAATGAGTATAAATAATAAAAAAATTTATAAGGTATTATACTAAAACCTAACCATAGAAACAATGCACTTTCAAAAAAAGATAATGAAGAGAAGATCCAACTTAAAATAGAAACCAAAAACTTCAAAGTGATTAGCTATAAAATTAATAATAAAATTTATATATGGAAAATATCAAACTTCCTGAAAGGTATAAAAGTATATTTGAAAAAGTGAAAGATATCCTTTACTCTTGGATAAGGTGACTTACTATTTTTTCCCATTTCTTGAAGTTTGCTCTTTTTATTTCTTGACTTTATAAAGTGAAATGCTTATATCAGTAAAAAATTCAAAAATTTTCCTCTTTTAATATGTATTTCTAAAACAATAATTTTTGTTCTTGATGAGGCTAAATCTGTATCTCACAAGTTTTAATATAAGGCATTTTTGTTCAGTTCTGTTTCATACTTTTCACTATAATTTCTTCTTTGACCATAATTATTTAGAAGTGTATTTTTTAGTTTCCAAAATAGTTTTGTTAATAACTTCTAATTTCATTTCATAGTTGTTAGGAAACATAGTATCTGATTTTGATTTTGTGGTATTTAATAAGTTAATAGATACTTATCAGATACCTATTTTCTTCAGATACTGTTCCAAGTCTTGATGATATAGTCAGAAAGTCACCTCCTTTGCCTTTACAGTACTTAAATTCTATTTTGAGGGATAAATGTTTAATATTATATTATATAGTAATATAATATATAATTAGATAAAATGTATATATAATATATTTTTGTGACTTGGGTGATATTCATGTTTTGCTGTGGTCAGACATATTACGTACGGATTGATCTTGTCTTGATTCATCATGGTCACAGAGTGTCCTTGTCAGATGTCTCTGGGTATCAGGAGCTTTTCTCTTTCTCAATTCTCTAAGTGATTCTAATATTTTTTTATACTTATTATATCATAATGTATAGTTATATCAGTAAAGTATGACATTTTGAGGCTAGGTAGTTTATATTTTGTGATTTAATGAGGCTATTGCTGGTAATGTTTTATAAACAAAAAACTATCTTTCAGATGTTTCTATGAAAAAATATAGCATTTTAGATTATTATTTCATTACATCTTAGGCTTCCAATTTTGAAAGGTTATATTATTCATTCTCTTGCTAAGTGAGATTTTCTGAACTTTTTAGAGTTATAAACCTCCTTTCCATAGATTCCATAGGAATTGGTTTAATGATACATCATTTTCTATAGTATGCAAAAAGAGCTGATTTGAAGTTAAAAGGCATCTTAGTATAGTATTTATGATGTTTTATAAATTTTAACAAATATTTTTAAAGTTTACACTTACTTTTGACTTTTTTAATTTAGCAAGTCATTGTCATTTACTTTATTTCAATTTAGTATGTAAAGCTCAAATTTTTGCAAATCAATTTTAAAATTTACTGTGTAATTTAATGTTGAAACCTTTTTTATTTTAGTCATTCTGACAGGTGTAAGGTGGTATCTCATTGTGGTTTTGATTTGTGTTTCCCTGATGATTAGTGTTATTGAGTATCTTATCATGTCTCTGTTGGCCATCTGTATGTCTTTTCTGAAAAAATGTGTAGTTAGGTCCCCTGCCCACTTTTAGTCAGATTATTTTTTGGTGTTGAGTTATATAAGTTCTTCATACATTTTGTATATTAACCCCTTATTGAGATATCACGTACAAGTAACTTCACCAATTCAGTAGGTTGCCTTTGAAAATTAAAAATACAAATGGAGTGCCTGGGTGACTCAATCAGTTGAGTTCAACTCTTGATTTTGGCTCAGGTAATGATCCCAGTATTGTTGGATTGAGCCCCACGACAGGCTCTGCGTGTGGAGCATGCTTAAGATTCTCTCCCTCTCCCTTTGCCCCTCTCCCTAGCTCATCCTCCCTCTCTCTCTCTCTCCCTCTCTCAAAAAAAAAAAAAAAAGCATATGATCCAATAATTCCACCACTGGGTATTTACTCAAATAAACCAATTATACTAACTCAGAAAGATATGTGCGCCCGTGTTTATTGCAGCATTATTGACAATAGCCAAGATATGGAAGCAACCTAAGTATTCATCAATAGACAAATGAACAAGAAAGTTGTGGTATATATACACAATGGAATATTTGTAATCATAAAAAAGATGTGATTGTTACATTTGTGATAACATGGATAGACCTAGAAAGTATTATGCTAAGTGAAAGAAGTCAGATTGAGAAAGAAAAATACCATATGATTTTACTCATATGTGGAATCTAACAAAACAAATGAATAAACAAACAAAAAACAGAATCGGACCTATAAGAACAAATTGATGATTGCCAGAGAGGAGAGGGGTGGGGGATGGGCCAAATGGGTGAAGGGGAGTGGGAGATACAGGTTTCCAGTTATGGAATGAATATGTCACAGAAATAAAAGGCACAGCATAGGGAATATAGTCAATGATACTGTAATAGAGTTGTATGGTGACAGATGGTGGTTACACTTGTGATGAGCATAGTATAACATATAAAGAAGTTGAATTATTATGTTGTACACCTGAAATTAATGTAACATTCTGGATCAACTGTACTCAAATATTTTTAATTAAAAAATAAAGTTAAAAATAAAACCTTTAAACATGTTATAGCTTCAAATATACATTTATTTCATAATACGATATTTGAAAAATTTACATTTCCAGTTAAAACTAGCTCATTTATTTTTGTCATTTTTTTGTGTCCTATTATAAAATGTTGAGGTAAGTGATTAGGTCTCAGGATGATATATAGGAGTAGATTATAACCACCACTCTATTTTCTGTTTTTACCTCTGATGTTTTAGAATTATTGAAACATTTTTATGTATTGTGTAAGAATGTTTATCAGGGAAATACTACTGTGTTTTAGTAAAATCATCTTAAGGCAGATTTGTGGAAAATATTATCATTATTTGAGCACTGGCCCATTTTTATCCTTCCTGTTTTTTTAAACTAATGACAGAGTAAATATAACAATATAACTACAAATAATAACTCAGAATTATATGATAATAAAAATCAACATGGCTAGCAGTAATTAGCCAAATGAGTTGAATATGATCATCTATTAATCATTATCTGTTCTCAAATACTTCTTTTTTAAACTGAAAACATGTATTTTGTTGTTTTCTTTATTGATTTATAAATATCAACCATTTTTAATGATGTGAACCTCTAGAATATGTTTGTGAACTTTTTATGGTTCATAAATCACCAGTTTAAAATACATAACTCACCCACTCTCTGTATGGCTTATTTCACTTAGCATAACACCCTCCAGTTCCATCCACGTTGCTACAAAAGGCCATATTTCATTCTTTCTCATTGCCACGTAGTACTCCATTGTGTATATAAACCACAATTTCTTTATCCATTCATCAGTTGATGGACATTTAGGCTCTTTCCATAATGAGAGCCAAAGCATAAGAGACTCTTAAAAACTAAGAACAAACTGAGGGTTGATGGGGGGTGGGAGGGAGGGGAGGGTGGGTGATGGGTATTGAGGAGGGCACCTTTTGGGATGAGCACTGGGTGTTGTATGGAAACCAATTTGACAATACATTTCATATATTGAAAAAATAAAATAAAGTAAAATAAAATAAAATAAAATAAAATAAAATAAAATAAAATACATAACTCCAAGAGAAAGTTGGATTTGATATAAAGAAATTAGAAACCAATTTGTGGCCATATTTTTGCAGTACATAGAACTGAATGGCATGTACATTAGTCATTAAACTTATCCCATTTCACCCTTTATTTCATCTTCATTTTCTATTCCATTTTTCTTTGTTCCACTTTTGTCATTTATTTTTCTGTTCTTATATATTTATGTTTCCTCAATTTCTCTTTGGAACGAGGCAGATTTCATTGGTAAATATTTTATATTGAACTAGAGTTTATTTGCCATTTTTTTAAATAGGAAATATATATTCAGGCTCTAGAAAAATTGATATTCTAAATAAAGTTGTGTTTTGTGTTATGATTTTGCTTTATTGTATTAACATTAAGCTTTATTTGGATCAAGTAAAATTAATGTTGGAATTACAAAAATTATTGTTCTAATGTTTTCCAGTTGCTGATAGGTTATGAAAATGGTACTGTAGTATTCTGGGACTTGAAATCTAAAAGAGCAGAACTGAGAGTTTATTATGATGAGGTAAGTGATTTCTACTGAAATATTTGAAAAGGATATTATAACTTTGTGCCTGTTTTCTACTCTAAGCTTTGTACATTACCAAGTTTTATCATTGGGAAACTGCCTGGTTCTGACCCAGTGCCTCATATTGACCATTGGCATTTGCACAAGTTTTAACTCTGGATTGTTCTCCTGAATGAGAATTCTCCATTGACTGTTTTTGGGTCCCTTTTGGCATCTTATATACATTGATGCCTAATATCTATCCTTTTCCTTCTTTAGGTTTTCCATGGTTATGTCTTGCCTCACTCAGTACCCTTAAGATCTTTAAAGACACTATTCACAACTTCCTTAGAAAATTCTTTTTCTGTGGCAGAGAATTTAAGAGATCAGTTTGAAAGGCCTTATCATACAATACTTGCCTTCTCAGAATAAAGATTGATTTTGTAAATAGTAATACTTAAGAGTCAGTATGATCTTGAAGGAAGTTTTATTGTACATAGTTGAGACCATTAGGTTTTCATTTAGAGAAAGCAATGAACTGCTGTTTATCAGAGAATAGACTCTGCATTAATACTCTAGTTGTTTAAAGATTGATTCTATACCATTAATGATTTCCCCTTTCAGAAGAACCTAATATGAAGATAGGTTGGGGCAAAAAGTGAAAAAGGGTAATTACCTCTTATAGTTGTGGATATAAATGTAAGCTCTCAATTCAATTTTAAAAATAGTAAAGTAGGGAGAGTTAGGAAAATACAGGTCAAATAATCATTATCTGGTATCACCCGCACTTATATGGGAAGAATGCAGAAGAATTTAAGGCAACACTGAGATAAATAGAAAAATTAAAAAAAACCACATTTCTTCATGTTCTACCTCCCATCCTTTCATAACAGTTGAATTTTTAAATTTGATGCTTAAAGATAGAAGCTTTTGGCTATTTCATAACCACACACACACACAATTTGTTTCTTAGTGGTTCTTGCAAACTAAGATTTTATGGTATATACAAGATAATTCTCATAGTGACAGAGTTCAGAAGTACTCAGTTGGGTAATTTGGTCATGACTGGTGGAAGATACCCTGCAGGTGATGTCATACATTTATGCTCTGTGTGATGAACTTCTATTGCATCTTGAATCATAAGGAGAGAAGTCCCTAGGGAGCTAAGCTAGATTTTTCTTTTGTTAAATACACAAAATATAAAGATGACTAGTAGCTAGATAAAAGTACAAATATGATCTGAGTATTTAGCCAATTGGAAATAGAGTAGGCCATTGAAAAAGGAAATCCAGAGCAAAATGCTGACTCAGCTGGTTTTTTTATGCCCTAAAACAGTGTAGAAGGAAGAGTTCTAACCTTAAAAAGTGAGCAAAAACAACTTTTAGTGAAATTTTCAAATAAACATTAACAATGTTTAAGTCAGTAGAGTATTACACTACACCTACTTTATACCTAAAAATCATTTTAAATATTGACTTATATATATATGTAAGTATATACATATAATCTATTTACTGTGATGCATAATTATATATCCTATCATTTTAATGGAGATAGTTATATATATCATTTTACTGCCAAACTTTTAAGACTTTCCTCAGCACTTTTTACCTCTTGTATTTAGAATTTACTTGTAATACTATTATGAAATGGTTTCTAATAAGTCACCAATGACCTCTTCATTATTTAAATAGTGACCCCTTCATAGTCTTTTAAGTTTCTCATTAAACCTGTGGCTTTACATCAGCCCCTCCTTCTTAAAATTGTGTCTTCCCTTGTCTGTGTCTTTCTACCTCATTTTTTGCCCCTCCTTTCTCCATCACTTCTTTCCTTAGTTTTCCTTTAAATTATAGACACTCTTCAGGATTCTATATCTTTACCCTCTTGATTTCTTCTCCAGTTTACATTTGTATTCATGTCTTTTTCCCATCATTTCAAACATTAATTTTATGTTAATAAATTTAAAATCAATGTATCTCTAACCCTTACCTTTCTCCTGAGCTCTTGATCCATGTATCTAACAATCTATCACATAAGTCCAGATAAATATCTCATTGACACTGAATTTACATTTAAAGACCTAAACCTTGTTCTGTGTTCTCTTTTTCAGTTTTTAAATTTTGATTATTTATTCCAGTTTGTAACCCTTAGAGTCATATTTGATCTTTCTTCTTTACATATCCTATGCTATCAGTTTTGTAGTCTCTTGATTCTGTTATATTGCCTATCATTCATTTCCTCTCTTTTTTTCATTCCCACATTCAATGTTCTAATCTAGGTTGTTATCTCTTGCCTGGAAGACTATGATAGCCTTTTAACTAATTGCATTTCCTCTGATATCTTACCTTTTCAGTATCTTTCACTAACAAGATTATCATTTTAAGACACAGATCATGTAATTCTCTACCTCAGAAACTTTGAATGGCTCCCAATTATCAACAATACGAAATCTCTATTCCTTGACAGGAGATTTAAGATCCCAATGTTATCTTTTCTTTTTAGTTTAATGCCATGAATCTTTATAAGCACTCCTCACACTTAAGGCATATTGCTATCTGCTAAACATACCATTTATTTTCCACCTCCAAGCCTTTGCTCCAGCTTATTCCTTGTCGTGAACTCCCTTCTTTCCTCTTTTGCATATCAAAATCCTATTAACTTTTTAGCCACTGGAAAGCTATTTGGACTACCTAACTAGCCCCTTGATGAATAGCCATCGATGAATTGAAAGGTTTGTTTTATAAATCCAACATAGTTTTCAGAAATAACTATATGAATTTACTCCCACATTAGCTGTGACATTTTTGTTTCATTACGTCAATATTTCTAAATAATCTCTTACAGTGAAAACCCTCAGAGTTTGACATGACGATAACCTTTTAATTCCTTGAGTAGCCACTGATTTTCCTTTTTCATATTGATATCTGCTTTTTGGGTTTCCTTTTTCTTTTTTGTTGTAGAGAGAAACTCAATCACAGCCATCGAGTTGACCAAACTAACTAGTGTTTTATCTTCCATATTTTATTTTCTATCTTTTTAAAAATTCTTCTTGTATTAGTTATATTATATTTGTGTGTGTTTTTGTTTTTTGCTTTGTTTCATTTTTGGTTTTTCTTCAGAACCTTAAGGTCCTTTTTTAAGAAAGGAGTAGGGTATAATCAAATTAATAGAAATTGGGTACTTACCCATTAAATGTATTCAAATGCCAGTTCTTCAGTGATGCACTATTTGGCCTTCTCTAATAACAAACTGGTTTTAGATTCCTATTCTTACCTATAAGTGTACAATAAGTATATATCTTTCATGGCACTTAGACTTATTTTGCTTTTATGTTGTAGCTATTATTTTTGTACTTGTCTTCCCCAGTAGGTAGGAAGAAATTCAGTAAGATAGGAAGAAGGGTTAGGGCTGGAGATGATCTCTCTGCCTCCATCATTCATAGCAAAGCAGTCTGAGAGAACTTTACATTGAGTTCATCAAGTTAACACGTAAAAGTTAAAACATTTCCCTTGATCTACCCAAAATAGTGAGAATGAGCAAAGGAAAAGATGAAGAGTATTTTCCTCTAACTGCCTCTACTGAACCCTGGCAAAAAAAAAAAAAAAAAAAGTCTTTAGTAATGAAGACCAGGATGAGAGAGAAAATAAGTCCAGGGTTCCATGTTGTCTTTTCATTTAATTAAATCTTACCTATCTTGAGGTACAGCTCATATCCTATGTCCTTTTATGATGTATTTAATGATTACTCTAGCCATCAATTATCTCTAACTGTAATAATACTTACAGTTTGGAAAACAAACAATAAATTAGTTTTAAATACACATATCTTAGTATATGGTGTTTGTGTGTGTGTGTGTGTGTATCTTAGTTTTATATGCAAATATATATGCATATTTATGTTAAAAGTTCCAAACAATAACTATTATTAATATTCATTTATTTCAGTCTTCCCTATTTTGCAGTTTTGAAAGTTCCTTTAAGGAAAGGGTAATGTTGTACATATCTGTTCAGCTTTTATGCATTATCCAAAGTCCATATAAACTTTATGATTTAGAAAGAATACCAAGCTGTGGAAATATATGATAACATTATTATTCATACAACAGATATTGAGTATCTATTTTATGCAAGGCACTGTGCTACCACTGGGAATAAAACAATATGTGAAACTGGAATAATTACTTGTTAATTTTATGTATTTCACATCTTCAGAGTGAAATTAGAAGTATAAAAAAAGATTTAAATCCTTCTTCCTTAAACCCTAAATTGCCAAGTCAATTAAATAATTCATGTTAGAAGCAATATGGTAAAATGATTGAGAATGTGGGTTTTGTGGTTGGATAGACCTTGGCTTTGAATTGTGTGACCTGAACAAGTATATCAATCTCTGTAGGCCTATTTCACCATGTGCAAATTGGAAAAAATAATACCTTTTTAATAAAATTAATAGAGTTAATATAAATAAAGTGTTTTCCAAGGGGTCTAGCACATAGTAAGCCCTCAGATGGTAGCTCTTATGTAAATTATTTTTTAAATTGGCTACTTTAGGTGAAAGTAGGCCTCTACCTTTCCAGAAATCATATTCAGATAACCTTGCTTTTATTTCTATGTAAATAATTTTTCAAATAATCATATAGGATACAGGGAGGACATAGAATTTATAACAAAAAGTTCTAGGCTATAATGATATTATGAAATGTACCTAACTTTTATCTCAGGAGATTATTTTTTGTAGTTTTCTATAAGCTTATAGAGGACTAGAGCTAAAGGTAGTATGATCTGGGTCAGAAAAATTATGTATGTTTATTAAGTATTGTTGGTATAATAATTTTATTTCAGAATATATTTCCTTTGGAATATAGAATGCTATAACATATCAACTTTCCCCCTCCCCACTTGTTTTTAATTGCTGTTTCATTAGGCTATTCATTCAATTGATTGGCATCATGAGGGCAAACAATTCATGTGCAGCCATTCAGATGGTAGCTTGACTTTATGGAACCTGAAAAGCCCAAGTCGTCCTTTCCAGACTACAATTCCACATGGTAAGGTGTATGCTTTCCAAAGAAATAAACTCTGGAGATATAGTGCCTAGACTTGAAGTGGAATAGGTGGGATCAGTGTGTTTGAAAGAAAGTAATAGGATGTAACTTCTGATTTTAAATACCTCTTTATACCTCCTTCAGATCCCCACATTATACTCCAAACTTTCTGTACTTCCCCTCCCCTGTGTCTATCCACTTTCCTACTTTGTGATACTTATATAGAGACCTTTCCAACCAAAACTGAATGATGGATGGTTGATGTATCTGAAGCACAGGAGATAATGTAGAAAATCTGTCCAGTTTTAAGGGTTACAGAGATAGTGAGAATGACACCATATAGATCTGACCTTCAGACCTAATTCCTAAACTGGTTTATAGTTTGTCATTTTCTAGATTCTCTCACTTATTTCCATTTCTACCATTTGATTCCATTAAATTATAAGAACTATGGTTTTCATTGTAGATTATATTTCTTATTATCTTCCTTATCAAAAGGATGTATTTAAGGTTTATATTGTACCTGTCTCACTGGGCAGAACAAAAAGTTCAAATGTATGAGTATCTTTTATTCAGATGACCATTTTATTTCTGAGAATATTGGTAGTGATCTGAGTTCCATGTTTACCTTATATCATTGGTTGTAAGAATAGAGAGGTCAAAACCTAGCAGTTAATCAAACACAGTCTATTTTATATTTTCTGAGCATTTATTATAGTGTCAGATTTAGAAAATTTAGTATTATTTCTTTATAATGAATGACCCATAAACCACAAGATCCACTTATTCCATCTTGTGTTGGTCTGTCCTTTTTTGTATCACATTTGCATGTTCCATTTACAAATTATTAAATTATTACAACATTTAACCTAGCAGCTTTACTTAGAGATTACTTTGCATTTACTCACTTACTTTCAGATGCTTCATTTACAGATTGCCAGTATAGAAACCTTGGATAGTTATTTGCTATACCTCCCACTCAGATTTAAATATTTATTTCTATGATGAGTTTACTTTTTCTCCTCCCCCTAAAATCCTTATGCCTTTTTTTTTGTATGTGTGTAATATGATTTATTCATAAATTTTCTGTTTACTTCTATTCTTCTTGACTGTCAACTTCTATACGAGTTCTTTTTGGCTGGATTAGATATTTAATACTTTCATATGTTTCACCATATCCATATTTATAAGTTAGAGTTGTTTTCTGTACAGTTGACCCTAGAACAGTATGGGAGATGAGGCACGGATCCTCATGCAGTTGAAAATCTACGTATATATAACTTTTGACTCCTCCAAAACTTGTCTAATAACAGCATACTGTTGACTAGAAGCCTTACTGATAAACACAGTCAATTAATACGTATTTTGTATGTTATATGTATCATATACTGTATTCTTACAATAAGGCAAGCTGGAGAAAAGGAAATGTTATTAAAATCATAGAAAGACAAGATATATTTACAGTACTATATTTATTTTTAAAAATCTATTCCTTTGAATCACTAGGTTTTTTTTTTAAAGCTTATATATTATTTATTTTGAGAAAGAGAGGGTGGGGGAGGGAGGGGCAGAGAAAGAAAGGAGAAAGAGAATCCTAAGCAAACTCTGTGCTGTCAGCACATAGCCTGACTCGGGTCTCAATCCCATGAATCATGAGATCATGACCTTACCTGAGATCAAGAGTTGGATGCTTAATGGACTGAGCCACCTAGGCAGCCCTGAATTAGTTTTATGTTTTTTGGGCAAATACCTAATAGTGCAATTGCTGGATTAAAGGGTAGTTCTATTTTTAACTTTTTGAGGAATCTTCATATTGTTTTCCGGAGTGACTTGTACACCTGAAACTAATATTATACTGTATATTAACTAACTGGAATTTGAATAAAAACTTTTAAAAAATCTTTACATGAGTAGACCCACACAGTTCAAACCCATGCTGTTCAAGAGTCAACTATAATTCTGTTTTCCTGTTGAAAGGGCTAAAATTCTGTTCACAGGTTGTTGAAAACATCAACACCTGTCTCATAACATATAGATTAAGTTAAATACCATTGCCTCACCATAGTTAAGCAGACATCAGTGATTTTTACAATAAAGGCATTCATTGTCATATTTATCTATATTCTTCAGGTTCATTTTGTTACATTTCACCTATTTTTATTTTAGAAAATAAAAATTTTTCTAAGTAGTACTTTAGCTGTACTCTATAAGTTTTGATATTAATTTTATTAAAAAATTTTAATTTTCATTAATATTCAGTTTGAGGTATTTTCTAATTTCTATTATAATTTCTTTGATGTCTGAGTTAGACATTTGTTTTATAATTTCTAAAAATGTGTTTTGTTATAGATTTGGAAACTAACTGTAGTCTGAGAATGTGGCGTGATACTAGTTCTACAAAATTTACTGTGATTTGCTTTATAATTAGACATAAACAAATAATTACTACAAAGTTCCAAGTACGCTTGAAAAGAATACATTTCCAATACAAAGGTCAAACTTGAAATTGTGTTTTCTTTGTATTTTAAATCTTTGCTAAGTTTTTATTGTTTGATTTTCCAATTTTGAGAGAGGTAAGTTAAAATTCTATTATTACAGATTTTTCCCTGTAATTCTGTTCATTTCTGCTTTATATACTTTAAAAATCAAGTAGGTCGAGGTGATTGATAATATTAATCAGATCCTCTGATTTTAGTGATACTTGACTAGTGTTATCAATTTCTGAGAGAATGGTATTAAAATTTCCTACAGAGTATGGAATGACCATTTTTTACTTTAGTTCTGTCGTTTTTTGTTTCATGTATTTTTTGAGGCTTAATTGTTAGGCATCCATTATGTCTCCTATAGAGGGCATATAGTTGGGTCTTTTTTATTTTTAATGTTTATTTATTTTTGAGAGAGAGCACATGGGCAGGGGAGGGGCAGAGAGACTGGTTGGCAGAGGATCTGAAGCAGGCTCTGTGCTGACAGCAGTCACAAACCATGAGATCATGACCTGATCCAAAGTTGGACGCTCAACCAGTTGAGCCACCGAGGTGCCCCAGTTGGGTCTTTTTTTTTCATCTCTATCATTTAGTCAAAGTATTTTGTCCATTAATATTAAATGTAATTGGGGCGCCTGGGTGGCTCAGTCGGTTGAGCGTCCGACTTCGGCTCAGGTCATGATCTCACAGCTCGTGAGTTCAAGCCCCGCGTCAGGCTCTGTACCGACAGCTCAGAGCCTGGAGCCTGCTTCTGCTTCTGTGTCTCCCTCTCTCTCTGCCCCTAACCCACTCGCATTCTGTCTCTGTCAAAAATAAATAAACATTAAAAAAAAGTATATATATATATGTATATATATAAAATGTAATTACTGATTGAATTGGATTTGGGCACACCAAGTTATTTGTTATCTGTTGGTCCGAAGGTTTTTTTTTGTTCCTTTCATCGTTCTTTTTTTTTTTTTTTTTTTGTCTTCTGGATTATGTGAAAGTTTTTATTAGAATTTCCTTCTAATTTACATGTAGGCATTTTATCTTAAGACATTTTTTTGATCAGTTACTCTAGGGATTACAGTATACTTCTTTAACTTTTCACAGTCAATTAGAGTTAACATTGTAGCACTTTATGAAAAAATGTAGAAGCTTCATAATCATATATATTTATTTACATTTATACTATTATAATAGTTATATATGTTCTAAATACACTGTTGTAATTTTTGCTTTAAGTAGTCTTAAGTATTTTTTTAATTAGAAGGAAAATATTCTGTATTTTATTTATAATTTTCTTAATATAATTTTGTATTTATGAAGTTTTGTAATTTCATTTGTTCTTGAAGATACAGCAACATCATTTGGCATTTCACTTACCTTCCTTTATCTAAAAACTCTTCTCTTTTTTTCTTTTATTCTTGAAGCACATTTATGATGCATGTAAATTTCTGGGTTGACAGTTTGTATATGTGTGTGTGTTGTTTTTAAGGTGCTGAATGAACGCTTTAAAAATGTTCCATTATTTTCTGGTTTACAGTGTTTCTGAATGAGAAATGTGTGGTGTTTTTGACATTTGGTTCCCGTGTATATAATTTGTTGTTTTCCCCTGGCTAATTTCAAAATTTTTATAACTTTTATTTTCAATAATTTGACTATGATATGCCTAGAGTTTTCTTCTTCAAATTCATTCTGTTTAAGAGTTACAGAGCTTCTTACATTTAGAAATTTATATCTCTCACAAAATTGGGGAAATTTTCAGGCTTTTATTTTTTCAAATGTGTTTTTCTGCTCCAACCTCTCTCTACGTCTCTTTCTGGAACACTAGTTATCTGTCTGGTAGAATTTTTGGTATTGTCCCACATGTTTCTGAGCCTCCATTTTTTTGTTAATCATTTCTTCTCTGAATTTCAAATTGGATAATTCCCATTGGTCTTTTTCCTCTGTAATCTTCATTCAGCTATTAAGTCCCTTAAGTTATTTTTATTTTATATATTTTTCCACTTGCTACCTTTTTATATTTTGTATTTTTCTGCTGAGATTTCCTCTGTTTAGTCATTATGAGCATTTCCCTTCCCTTCCTTTCCCTTCCCTTTCCTTTAAACATTGAGTCTAGTTATAATTGTTGTTTTAAATCTTTGTCTGATGAAACCAAAATATGCTTCCCCTTGAAGATGGCCTCTGTTCATAAGAATGACTCAAATTTTTCTGCTTCTTCATATATCTAATAATTTGGACTGTATAATGCATATTATGGATATTATGTTGAATATAGTATAGAATATAATTTTGTTACCCCCCTTTTCTTTAGCCATTGTGTTTCCTAAACTGGGAAACCATATATAGATTTATTATTTTTCTACAAATCAATATTTTCTATACTACAAAAGTAGGCTTTGTCTGAAACTCATATTGGACAGTAGTAGGAAAAGAGGGAAGGTGGCCACAGCCAACAAGGTTAATTTAGTACCTATTTTACTTGAGGTTAGCACTGTGGTGACATTGTCCTTGTTGTAGCTGGTTTTCACTAGTACTACAGATATTATTTTTCTTTCACAGTAAATTTTAATGATTTCACATATGTATTCTTCAATCACAATGCCCTCAGCTAAACATACACACACACACACACGTACACAATCTACATATATGATCTTAAATCCCATCTAATCCTTAATAGTGACATTGTTGCTCAGAAACAGGATAGAGATGTCAACAATTATCACCATTATTTAACATTTTCCTGAAAACAATATGTAATGTAATTAGACTTGAAAAAGAATTATGATATTTAAGAGGTTAGAGGTTTTGGGGCACCTGGGCAGCTCAGTCGATTAAACGTCCAACTTCAGCTCAGGTCATGATCTCATAGTTTGAGTTTGAGCCCCGCTTCGGGCTCTGTGCTGACACCTCAGAGCCTGGAGCCTGCTTCAGAGTCTGTGTTTCCCTCTCTTTTTCTGCCGTTCTGCTTTTGCTTTCAGTCTCTCTCTCAAAAATAAATAAATATTTTTTAAAAGTTTTGAGGGTTCAAAATTACAATTACTTTTCGATAATGTAATTGCACAGCTAAAAATAAAAACTAATTAGGAATACTATTAAGTATAACATGAGAATTCTGTATACAAAACAAAATAAAGTGGATGATTACAACCATGAAAAAAATAGCATCCATAAGAATCCCTGAAGTAAATGTAAAATAACAGTGAGATATTATTTCTACTAAAGGACATAAGGAGGACTTTAATGAAAAACATACCCTATGTATGCATGGGTAGAGTTAATATTATAAAGATGTTAGCTTCCCACATATTAATTCAAAATTCAATTTGTTCCCAAGAAAAATAACAGTTTTTAAAAATCAGATGTACATATGTATAGCAAAAATAAACATGAAAATAGGAAAATTATTTGAACAAAGAGAAATGGTCTATTATAGATGGTTTGGAAGATTAGATGCCCTGAACAATTCTTGCTGAAATAAATAAATTCTTACTGAAATGAAAGAAATTTATTTAAGTGTGTGTGTATATGCATGTGTGAGTGTGTGTGTGTGTGTGTGTGTACTGTGTTTTAAATGTCATTGAGCTAGCAACCATAAAAACAAGGTAAATTTAAAGATCCCCAAAACTTTGTTAAACTAGAAATCCTGAGATATAAGTGATGAAAATAGTTTGTTCTGAAGTTTAATGCTGTACTTCAAAGAACTTAAACTTCTATTTTTTAAAAAATACAAATTTGTTGAGATGTAATTCACAATTCACTAAAGTGTACAATTCAGTGGTTTTTCATTTATTCAGAGTTGTGCAACCATCAACACAATCTAATTTTAGAACATTTTTGTCATCCCCAAAAGAAATCCCATACTCATTAACAGTCATCTTATCACTAGTCCTCCATCATTAGGCAACTGCTGGTGTTCCTCTGTCTCTGTAGACTTGACTACATTTCATTTCATGCAAATGAACTCCTATTAAATGTAGTCTTTCATGACTGGTTTCTTTCACTTAGCATAATCTTTTCAAGGTTCATCCATGTCATAGCAAATTTAAGTATTTTATTTCTGTTCATTGGTGAATAATATTCCATTGTATGGATATACCACATTTTTTTAATCTATTCATCACATGATGGGCATTTGGGTTGTTTTCATATTTTGACTATCTGAATAATTCTGTGAATGTTTACGTACAACTTTTATATGGACACATATTTTCATTTCTCTTTGGAATGTACCTAAGAATCGAATTACTGGATCAAATGACAACTCCTATTTAACATTTTAAGGAACCGCCAAATTGTATTCCAGAGTCCTTAGACTTTTACATACTTACCAGCAATGTATTAGGTTTCCAACTTTTCCACATCTTTATCAACATTTGTT
The DNA here is from genome assembly GCF_018350215.1 of Panthera leo. NCBI lineage: Eukaryota > Metazoa > Chordata > Mammalia > Carnivora > Felidae > Panthera > Panthera leo. The sequence continues at coordinate 66,631,516 of NC_056687.1, forward strand.
AATATCTATCTTTATTATAGCCATCTTGGTAGGCATGCAATAATATCTCATTGTGGTTTTAAATGATATTTCCCTAATGAATAAAGATATTGAATATCTGTTCATGTGCTTATTGTCATTTTTAATATTTCTTGGTGACACACTGATTCAGTTCCTTTGCCCATTTACAAATTGGGTGTCTTTTTTCATTATTATTATGGAGGTGTAATAGTTCATTATATAGTAGACCATATATACATACACCAAATCTTCTTTATCCATTCATCTATGGATAGACACTTCCATTTTTTGCTACTGTAAATACTGCAATAAACATAGAGGTGCATATATCTTTTCAAATTAGTGTTTTGTTTTGTTGGGCTAAAAACCCAGTAGTGGAAGTACTGGATCATATGGTATTTCTATTTTTAATTTTTTGAGAAATCTCCATGCTGTTTTCCATGGTGACAGCACCAATTTACATTCCCACCAACAGTGCAGTAGGGTCTGTTTTCCTCCACATCCTTGCCAACACTTGTTATTTCTAGTCTTTTTGATTCTAGCTGTTCTCACAGGTGTAAGGTGACCTCTCATTGTGGTTCTGATTTGCATTTTCCTGATGATTAGTGATGTTGAGCATCTTTTCATATGTCTGTTGGCCATCTGTATGTCATCTTTGGAAAAAGGTCTGTTCAAGTCCTCTGCGTATTTTTTAATCAGATTGGTTTTATTTTATTTATTTATTTTTTTGGTGTTGAGTTATATAATTTATTCATATATTTTGGACAGTAACCTTTATCAGATACATCATTTTAAAATATTTTTCTCCCATTAAGTAAGTTGCCTTTTCATTTTGTTAATGACTTCCTTCACTGTGCAAAAGCTTTTTATTTTGGTGTGGTCCCAATAATTTATTTTTGCTTTTGTTTCTCTTACCTGAGGAGATGTACCTAGAAGAATATTGGTAAGGCCAATGTCAAAGAGATTACTGCCTATCTTTTCTTGTGGGAGTTTTATGGTTTTAGGTCTTTCATTTAGGACTTTAATCCATCTGCAGTTTATTTTTGTATATGGTATAAGAAAGTAGCACAGTTTTATTCTTTTGCATGTAGCTGTTCAGTTTTCCTAACACCATTTTTTGAAGAGAATTGTCATTTTCCCATTGGGTATTTTTGCCTCCTTTGTCATAGATTGACCATATAAACATGATTTGTTTCTGGGCATTCTATTCTGTTCCTTGGACTATGTGTGTTGTTTTATTTTTTTGTTGTTGGGTTTTTTGGTGTGTGTTTTTGTGTGTGTGTGTGTTTTGTTTTGTGAGTACCATACTGTTTTGATTATTACAGCTTTGTAGTAAATCTTGAAATCTGGAATTGTGATACCTCTAGCTTTGTTCTTCTTTCTCAAGATTGCTGTGGCTATTTGGGGTCTTCTGTGATTCCATACAAATTTTAGGATTATTTGTTCTAGTTTTGTGAAAAATGCTATTGGCATTTTGATAGGGATTGCATTGAATTTGTTGATTGCTTTGGGTAGTATGGATATTTTAATGATATTCTTTCAGTACGTGAGCATGGGCTATTTTTCCATTTGTGTCATCTTTCATTTCTTTTATCACTGTTTTATAGTTTTCACAGTATAAGTCTTTCACCTCCTTGGTTATGTTTATCCCTAGATATTTCATACTTTCCAGTCCAATTGTAAGTGGGATTTTTTTTAAATTTTTCTTTCTGTTACTTCATTATTAGTATATACAAATGCAACAGATATTTGTATATTAATTTTGTATCCCACAACATTGCTGAATTAATTTATGCTAACAATTTTCTTCTTCTTATTTGACTGCTGAAGCTAAGACTCCCAGTACTATGTTAAAAAGTGGCGAGATTGGACATCCTTGTCCTGATCTGAGAGGAAAAGCTCTGTTTTTCACCATTGAGCATGATGTTACCTGTGGGTTTTGTTATATATCACTTTTATAATGTTGAGGTATGTTCCCGCTAAACTCATTTTGTTAAGAGTTTTCATCATGAATGGATGTTGAATTTTATCAAATACTTTTTGTACATATATTGATATGATCTTATCACTTTTATCCTTCATTTTGTTAATGTGATGTATCACATTGAATGTTTTGCATATATTAAGCCATCCTTGCATTCTTCTTGGAATAAATTTTGATGATGGTGAATGATCCTTTTAATGTGTTGCTAATGCAGTTTGTTAATATTTTGTTAAGAAGTTTTATATCTTGGGGCACGTGGGTGGCTCAACCACTTGAGCGTCTGACTTTGGTTCAGGTCACCATCTCACAGTTCGTGAGTTTGAGCCCTGCATTGGGCTCTGTGCTGACAGCTCAGAGCCTGGAGCCTGCTTTGGATTCTGTGTCTCCTCTCTGCCCCTCCCCTGTTCATGCTCTCTCTCTCTCTCTCTCAAAGCTAAATAAACATTAAAAAATTAAAAAAAAGAAGTTTTGTATTTGTGTTCATCAAGGCTCTTGCCCTATAGTTTTCTTTTCATAGTGTCTTTGGTTTTGTTTTCAGGATATTGCTGACCTCATAGAGTGTATTTAGAAGCTTTCCCTTTTCTTCTATCTTTTGGAATAGTTTGAGAAGAATAGATATTAACTCTTCTTCAAATGTTTGGTAGAATTCACCTGTGAATCAATCTGGATGTGGACTTTTGTTTGTTGGAAGTTTTTTTGATTATCTGTTGAATTTCATTACTACTAATTGGTCTGTTTAGATTTTTTAGATTTTATATTTCTTCCTGATTCATTTCTATGAGTTTCTATGTTTCTAGGAAGTTATTCATTTCTTCCAGGTTGTCCACTTTGTTGACATATAATTTGTGTAGTAGTTTCTTATAATCCTTTGTATTTTTCTTCAATGTCAGCTGTTACTTCTCCTCCTTCATTTCTGATTTTGTTTATTTGGGCCCACTCTCTTTTTTGTTTGTTTGTTTTTGATGAGTCTGGCTAAAGTTTATCAATTTTATTTACCTTTTTAAATAAACAACTCTTGGTTTCATTGATTTTTCTATTGATTTTTTAGTCTATTTAATTTATTTCTGATGTTATCTTTCCTTCTACTCACTCTGGGCTTTGTTTTTATTTTCTAGTTCTTTTAGGTGTATGGTTAGATTATTTATTTGAGATTTTTCTTGTTGCTTGAGGTAGGCCTACAGTGCTCTAAATTTTCCACTTAGAGCTGCTTTTACTCCATCAAAGATGTGGACCACTATGTTTTTATTTTTATTCCTCTCCATGTATTTTTAAAATTCCTATTTGATGTCTTCATTGACCCACTGGTTCTTAGTAGCATGTTGGTTAGCCTCCATCTGTTTGTGTTTTTTCCACATTTTTTCTTGTGCTAATTTTGTAGTTTCATCCTGTTGTGGTCAGAAAAGATGTTGGATATGATTTTAAATTTATTGAGACTTGTCTTATGGCCTAACATGTGATCTGTCCTCAAGATGTTTCTTGTACACTTGAACAGAATGTATATTCTGTTGTTTTTAGATGGGATGTTCTATATATTTCTGTTAAGTTATTCAAAGACTCCATTTCCTTATTGATTTTCTGCCTGATCTATCCATTGATGTAAGTCATGTGTTATAGACCTTTACTATTATTGTATTACTGCCAATTTCTCCCTTTATGTCTGTTAATATTTGCCTTATTTATTTGAGTGCTCCAGTGTTGGCTACATAGATATTTATAATTGCTATATCCTCTTGTTGGATTAACCCCTTTATCATTGTGTCTTCTTGTCTCTTATTACAATTTTTGCTTTAAAGTCTATTTTGTTTGATATAAATATTGTGCCCCATTTTTTTTTTGCTTTTATTTGCATGGAATATCTTTTTCCATCCTTTCACTTTCAGTCTGTATGTGTCTTTAGGTCTGAAGTGAGTCTTTCATAGGCAGCATTTAGATGGGTTGATTTTGTATTTTTATTTATTCCACCACCCTATGTCTTTTGATGGGGGCATTAGAGCATTTATATTTAAAGTAATTGCTAATAGGTATGTACTCTTACCATTTTGTTCATTGTTTTCTGGCTGTTTTTGTAGTTCTCTGTTCCTTTTTTCTCCTCTTGCTCTCTTTCTTTGTGATTGACATCTTTCTTTAGTGTAATTACTGGTTTTCTTTCTCTTTATTTTTTGTGTATGTACTACAGGTGTTTGGTTTGTTGTCACCATGAGTTTCATATATAATATTCTAAGTATATAGCAGTCTATATTAATTTGATAGTCACTTAAGTGTGAATACATTCTAAAAGAATTTTATTTTATCTTTTGCTGCTTTTAAAATTCCCTTCATTTTTAATCTTTGACATTTTAATTTTTATGTGTCATGATGTGGACCTCTTAGATTAATCTTGTTGGAACTCTGCTTTCTGAACTTGGATGTCTTTTTCCTTCCCCAGGTTATTAAAATTTTCAGCTATCATTTTTTTTCAAGTAAGTTTTGTGCCCCTTTCTCTCTTCTCCTTCTGGGATGCCTATAATGAGAATGTTTGTTTGATTTTGTCCCAGGTATCCTTTAACCTATCCTCATTTTTTACAATTCTTTTTTTCTTTTTGCTGTTCAGGTTGGGTGCTTTCCATTGCCCTTTCTTTCAGATTGCTTCTGCACCTTCTAATCTACTGTTACTTCCCTCTAGTGGATTTTTTCATTTCAGTTATGGTTTTCTTCAACTCTGATGATGCTTGTTTTATATATTTAAACTTGTGTTAACGTTCTCACTGAGTTCATCTACTCTTCTCTCCTATTCATTGAGCATCTTTATGACCATTACTTTAAACTCTTTGTTAGGTAGGTTGTTTATCTTTGTTTCATTTAGTTCTTTTTCTGAGTTTTGTTTTCCTCTTTTGTTTGAAACATATTCTTTTGTCTCCTCACTTTGCTTAATTTTGTATCTGTGAGTTAGGTGAAACAGCTACTTCTTCTAAACTTGAAGGAATGATCTTGTGTATTACCATCCCCTGTGTAGACTAAGTGCCTGGTGACTTTGGTTAGCTGGCCGGAGCTATGGCTATTGTGTACCCTGGGTCCTGGGGCACTCTGTGCTGGGATCTCTCTGGTGGATAGCTGAAGCTGAAATGGGTGGGGGCCAGGGTGATCCTAGGGCTCTCCACATAGAGTGCTGTGTCAGAACAGCTGAAGCTAAAGTGGGTATAAGTTGTGTTGGGGGAGGGGGTATCCTGGGACCCTACACATTATGCACTCTGGCAGGAAGACTGAAGCTGAAGTGGGTACAAGCTGGGATGTCCTGGGGCTCTCCACACAGAGAGAATCCAGGCAGGATAGTTAAAATTGAAGTGGGTGCAAGATGGAGGGGAGGGGGCTCCTGGGGCATTCTGTGCTGAGGGCGCCCTGGCAGGATGGCTAAAGCTGAAGTTGGTGCAAGTTGGGGTATCCCAGAATGATCCATGCAGGGGGAGCCCTGGTGGAGAGGCTGGAACTGAGGAAGAATGTGAACTACACAGAGGGAGGGATGGTGGTCCTAGGGTGCTCCATGCAGGAGGTGCCTGGTGAATTGTCTGGAGTCAACATTGCCTGGCCCTGGAGTGTTCTCGAGTGCTTTGCCCATGTATCACTCTGGCAAAAGGGCTGTAACTGTAGTGAACACTGATAAGGAGTATTCCAGTGTGCACCACAGTGGTGCTGTCTTGGTGGAACAGCTAGAGCTAGTGTGAGCTAGGGGCCCAGAGTCATTGAGGTAGTAGGCTAGCTAGGGTGCCTGGATTCTGCTCTTGTGCAAGCTTTCAAGATGGAGAGGGGAATGTAAACCATGGTGCTTGTCTGTCTGGAGAGTTTCAATAGCTTCCATGACATTTGGTGGAGTCTTTTATATGCTAGTTGCTTTTTAAAAAAAAAAAATTTAATGTTTATTTTTGAGAGAGAGAGAGAGAGAGAGAGAGAGAATGGGGGAAGGGCAGAGAGAGAGGAAGACACAGAATCTGAAGCAAGCTCCAGGCTCCAAGCTGTCAGCACAGAGCCCGATGCAGGGCTCGAACCCATGAATCATGAGATCATGACCTAAGCTGGAGTCAGACGCTTAACCAGCTGAGCCACCCAGGTACCCTATATGATAGTTGCTTTTTTAAATTGTGGCTTTTATCTTTGTCCCAGGTCATCAAGGGCTGGCATGTGCTAGGGGCCCAGGTTTTGCTGAGGCGGCAGACCAGCTATGGCACCTGGACCCTGCCCCCATCTTTTTTTTTTTTTTAATTATTTTTTTTTTTTTTTTTTTTTTTTTTTTTTAGCATTTATTTTTGAGACAGAGAGAGACAGAGCACGAACGGGGGAGGGTCAGAGAGAGGGAGACACAGAATCTGAAACAGGCTCCAGGCTCTGAGCTGTCAGCACAGAGCCCGACGCGGGGCTCGAACTCGCAGACCGCGAAATCATGACCCGAGCCGAAGTCAGCCACTCAACCGACTAAGCCACCCAGGTGCCCCCTTGCCCCCATCTTTACTATCAAAGTGGAGGGCTATCATAGACAGTGGAGCTTGCCAGTCCCTCTAGCCCTAAGAGAGTTTCAGTCCCCCTCCCATTTGGCAGTGCTCTAGGGCTGGTTCCATTATATTCTAGTTGCCCTTTTAAACCATAACTTTTTTTCTATGCCCCAGGACAGATGAGTCTGCTTCCTGTCCCTTAGTCCTACCCCTCCCCACTGTAGTTCACAGCTTTGGGGGTGAAGGTTCCCTTTGTTTGTGTTTCCCTCTCTTGTGCTGTTCTCTTTGTGGTCTATTTTTTGTTGTACATAAGCTGTTCAATCGGCCCTCAGTTCTTCAGGAAGAATTGCTTTATAAGTAGGTGTAGATTTGGTATGTCTGTGGAGGGGTGTGTTCAGGGTCTTCCTATGTCACCATCTTGGACTGGGACTCCCAAGTTCTATTTATAATGCTTAATCTAGCTTCTAGAAAGTCATCTGGAAATTCTCTGTCATAAAGTGAAGCCATAATATTCTTAACTACTGCTTCATGTACTCCTACTATTCTCAACACTTCATGTCTATTACTCATTTATTTATGGTACCTCATATTGTCAGTTTTATATTTGTTTTGCTTAAGCTAGTAAATTTTAAGCATCTTGATGGTTATTCCTTTTTATCCTGCCATTTAGTATAGTACTTTGAACATAAAGAGTAGCAATAAATGTAATTTTTTATGACAATTTTTTACATGACATATAAGCATATTTCAATTACTGACAGGCAATGAATATAATCAAAGTTGAAAACCTTCAGCCAAAAATTAATTCTTGGAGTTGGAAATTGAAGTAAATAATTAAGATACTGTTCTTTTTACTGAAATCTGTGCATGATACTGATGTATATTGATTGAAAAACAGTAATTGTTTCCATTATGTATATGTGTGTGTGTGTGTGTATACATACACACACACATATACACATACATACCTATATACGTGTATATATAAACAACTGCAAATATACGGTTTTGATTTAATTAATGGATTGGCAATTATTAGACAAACAATGGAGGAAAAAGATATCAACTGAGGAGAATGGGTCTCTTTCCTTATAGTGTTATTTCTTTCAGTTTTCTCTATTACCACGTTACCCAAACCAGTAATCACCAACCACCTGTTCCTCCCCGCTAAGACTACTGTTCAGAGTGAGTCCCTGAGCCAAAGTTCTCTCTTTTTAAGGCATCATGACCTACATATCATGTCAGCAATTCTTTTTTATATATAATACAGATACTTTAAAATCTTTTTTTTTTAACGTTTATTTATTTTGAGACAGAGAGAGACAGAGCATGAACGGGGGAGGGGCAGAGAGAGAGGGAGACACAGAATTGGAAACAGGCTCCAGGCTCTGAGCCATCAGCCCAGAGCCTGACACGGGGCTCGAACTCATGGACCGCGAGATCGTGACCTGAGCCAAAGTTGGACGCTTAACCGATCTTTTTTTTATAATGTGAATGATTATGACCAATATTTAAAAAAAATTAATGTTTATTTATTTTGGGGGAGAGAGAGAGAGAGACAGAGCACAACAGGGGAGGGGCAGAGAGAGAGGGAGATGCAGAATTTGAAGCAGGTCCAGGCTCTGAACCATCAGCACAGAGCCTGACATGGGGCTCAAACTCATGAGCTGTGAGATCATGACCTGAGGTGAAGTTGATGCTTAACCAACTGAGCCACCCAAATGCCCCATGACCAATATTTTATTATTGGTTGCTTCTTTAGTTGACATAGGGTAAAAGAAAGAGAAGGCAAATTTAGAAAGCATGCCATGGAGCAGATAAGGTATGTTGTATGCTGATACCCTGCCCTTTAAACAAATTAAATAAAACTATGTTGACATCCTATTTAGATTATGACTGTGTCATTCTGAAGCTGTCCTGAAAATTTAAACTTAAATGCACATAAACATCTCTCTACATAATAGGTATCTGTGTCTATAAACAGTTGTAGCAATACAAGAATAAATAAGAGTACTTATTAAAATAAAAAAGAAACATACTTCAAAATCATCAATTTTATCAAAATGAGACATAGAATTATAAGCAAAAGCATAACTAGAAAAATGCTATATGTAGAAGTAGCTTTACGTCCATTTCCTACTCTTTTTTATCATTTTGCAAAATCCATGGAGTCTAAACAACATAAACCTTTCCCTACAAGACACTATTTTTATGCAAATATAGTATATCATTGAAATGTGCCATCTGTGTTCTTTGTGTATTGGACTTTCCCTTACATGAATTTTGACAAAAATACAATTATTTTGATAGTCTATCATAAGTTTTAAATGGCAAATCTTTCTGCATGTGAAAGTATGGATTTTCATAATAATACATTTCATTATGCAGAAGAGTATGTATGTGTATATGTCTTCAATTTTAAAGTTGTTTATTTTAAAAGTTAATTAAAATAACTATACGAGACGAGATTTATACATGGAGAATACAAAACAATACAGAGACAAATTTACAAATAACTTTATTAGGATTCAACAAATTGTATACAAATTCAACACATATGTTTGGATGCATAGAACTGTGTTTATCCTACTATGCAAAACACAAAATTATCCCTTTTGTTTATATTCTTTTAGTCAAACTTTTGAAATTATCATGGATGAGTAGAATTTAAATATGATTTAACAAAATCCTTTTTCTTTCTTTAGGAAAAAGTCAAAGAGAAGGAAGAAAATCTGAGTCTTGTAAGCCAATTCTTAAAGTAGAATACAAGACCTGTAGAAACAGGTATGCATTTTTTACTTTGGGGAATATAGGAGATTATATAAAAACAGAGACAGGAAAGGCAAATAACATTTAATGTTTATGTATTATTTAAAGTTTTACATAATTATGTAAGTATATTAATGGGCTATATCCTCTTCATTGATGATAATGATTCTTATTGTTTAATAGGAATATCTATGATGTTATTATGAATATTACAAATAGCAACTGCCAATTATTTTAACCTTCGATGAATATTCAGATGAATATTATGCAAATTAATTTTAACAAAGTAGGACCTTTGGGCCATACACATTACAAGTAGCAACCATTCAATTTTATTCAGCAGAAACGAAACATACCTCTTAGCATTTTACATGATAGAATTAAATACATAACCAAGTCTCTGTACTTTAGGATTTTACATGCTGAAATTAGAAAGATTATAGTTAGATGGAAAGACAATCACTGATGTATATTAGATATTAACATATTAAAATAGTACTCAATTTTAAGACAAAAAATTGAATAATAGTATATAATAAAGTTTTATCATGTGTGCATAGCAGTCTTATCCTATAAATCAACAGTGTTCTTTTTACTTCCAGTAATTATTAGTGGTAATATTCTCATTCAGAATTATTATAATTACAACTCTTGCCTAAACCTTAATTTTATTTTAACTCTGAGTTGGACAATACTACTTTATATTACTTATATGCTCACACTGGAATGTATTCTCAGTATTATAGATACATTTATTTTTTTATTTTTATTATTTATTTTTTAATGTTTATTTTTATTTATTTTTAATTAAAAAATTTTTTTTTAATGTTTTTATTTATTTTTGAGACAGAGAGAGAGCATTAGCAGGGGAGGGGCAGAAAGACAGGGAGACACAGAATCCGAAGCAGGCTCCACGCTCTGAACTGTCAGGACAGAGCCCAACGCGGAGCTCCAACTCACTGACCGGGAGATCATGACCTGAGCTGAAGTCAGACAACCAACCAACCGACTGAGCCATCCAGGCACCCCTTAAAATTTTTTTAAATGTTTATTTATTTTTGAGAGACAGAGAGAGACAGAGTGTAAGCGGGGCAGGGGGAGAGAGAGAGAGAGAGAGAGACAGAGACAGAGACAGAGACAGAGACAGACAGACAGAAAAACACAGAATCTGAAGAGGCTCCAGGCTCTGAGTTCTCAGCACAGAGCTGGATGCAGGGCTCGAACTCACAAGCCATGAGATCATGACCTGAGCCGAAGTCGGATGCTTAACGGATTGAGCCACCCAGGCGCCCCTTCTTTTTTTTTTTTTTTTTAATATGAAATTTATTGTCAAATTGGTTTCCATACAACACCCAGTGCTCATCCCAACAGGTGCCCTCCTCAATTTCATCACATTTAATGTTTGCTTATACCTGCTCTTTGAAAGAATTAATAGTATAAAATTATGGCTATTTTTAATTAGTGAGTTTATATATATAAACATATATGGCGTATATGTTTATATAGATAGATATGTTTTTAATGAGTATATTTTTATGACAGTTTATGTACCTCCCCACACATAAGATAGATTAATACTTCTTTAGTCCAGCCAAATGTTACTATGCTTAAGTAGTAAAAATGACCACAGTTTTGTACTCTTATAATTAAAGTCTTAAAACATTTTAAATTTAATTATTAGGGATGGAAACATTTTACATAGGTATTATGTGTATGGAAACATATGTACATGTTATATATGGAAACATGTATATACTATATATTGATATATATTGATATATATGCATATATTATTATTAAATATATATTATTTATTAGTTATTACTACATACTACACACTGTGCAACTTGTTTAGTGTACTAAAATGAAAGAGAATACTGCCTGCTTTTGAATCTATTATGGTCTAGTAGAGGAAGTAAGGCCATAAACTAGTGGTTTACATGTAACATGCGAGGTACATTTATGACAGCACAACAAAAGGACATCTAACCCAGCCTAGAGAGGGGAAGAGCACAGTGAAGAGACATCAGTAAAATTCTTCTTGGGAAAAGAAATACCTGAGATGGGGCTTAAGTGATGATAGGATGGTGGCACACAAAGAGAGGAAAGGGTGAACATGAAGAGAAGATACTTTAGGAATGAGGATTTCAAGACAAATGTAAGATACTTATTAAGATCCTTGCCATATACTCTCTCTCTCTCTCTCAAAAAAAGAAAGAAAGAAATAAAGAGAAGTAAACCTAAAAACTAAAAAAAAAAGGGGGGGCACCTGGGTGGCTTAGTCGGTTAAGCATCTGACTCTTGATCTCATGGTTTGTGAGTTTGAGCCCTGCATCGAGCTCTGTGCTGACAGCGCAAAGCCTGCTTGGGATTCTGTTTCTCCCTCTCTTTTCCTCTTCTCCACTTGCACTCTGTCTCTCAAAAAAGAAAAAAAAAACCCAAAAAGCAAAAAAGAAGTAAAAAAAAAAAAAAAGATCCTTGCCAAATGGAGTAAGACAGCTATGTGGTCTTGAAATTTAACTCTTTTAAACTTTAATTGCCTCATCAATTATACCTATCTCATTGTGATGTTTGTGAGGAATAAATGAAATTATGCATAAAGTTTGTACTGTCATAAGTTTGATGACTGGCACATAATGGATTTCCTGATAGAAAGAAGTTATCATGATTCTCATCATCAAAGCCATGATATTTCACATTGTTAAAATTATTCCACTGATCCTAATGATATATTCTAGTAATTGGTAATCCAACTTTGTGTAGAAATAATTCAGATTCTAATGTGAAATAATTCTATATTGTAGATAATAATTACTGCCATCCCACTTACTGTGTACTTTACTCAGTACATTGTGTGTTGTGATTATTACAATATTAAAAAGTAGTATTTTTAATATCTAAATTAAATCTAAAATCAGTGGTTCCACTGTTCAGAACACAAGAAGACTAAAAAGCAGAGGAGCACTTAAGTTAAGAATGCTTAAAGGTATTATGGCAAAATGGGCCACAGTCTGGAAATGAAAATACATAGCTATATTTCTGCTCCACCCAGTATGCAGTAAAAACTGTGAAGTCAAAAATTGGGATGGCTGTGGCAGGAGCAGGAACGTTAAGAAGACTCTATCAAATATGTTGCAGCAATAGGGCCTCTTAAAGGATTGCATAGGTAGCAGATGCAAGGGGTTTGTTTTCTGCTTAATTTATCTTAGATCAGCCATTCACATACTGGCTTTATTTACATTTCTAGGATGAACAACCATTGTGCTTAGGAATCACTGGTCCCAGTCAATAATTTGCTTACTGGTACCCCAACCCTGATGGTCTCTAGGCTTACTAAATGGATCCTCTTCTAAAAAAGGAATAATGATCTTTCTACCTGCTACCACTAGCATTATCAAATTCTCTGCAGTTAATAAAAATTACTTTCTGCTAGTCTTTTGATCCCTTTTTATCATGGCCACCTACTGATGGACTTCATGTGTAAAGTTCTCTAAACCTCAGTATATCCATCTGTTAAATGAGAATAATAGTTTTTTCATTGGGGTATCATAAAGATTTAATACAATACAGCAAGTAAAGTTCTTCATACAACACCTGGAACATTATACATATTCAACAAATGTTATTTTAATATGTGTTATGTTGCACAAGTTATTGTTTATCTTCATTGAGACAAAATTTTAATGCTTTTTTATATTATATTTATTTTACAAATTGTGCAGTAAAATAGACTTTTTTCTTTTGGAATCAGTACTATGGATTTTAACACATGTATAGATGCCTGAAAATCACCATCATGATAAGAATACAGAACATTTCCATACCCCTAAAATTCTCTCATGCTATTCCTAATAGCCACATTTTTCTTTCCTCCTAACCCATAACAACCAGTAATCTGTTCTCCATGACTATAGTTTTGTCTTTTTGAGATGTCATATAAATGTATTTATGTATTACATAACCTTTTAATCCTAGTTTCTTTCACTCAACATAATGCCTTTGGAATTTATCCAAGTTGTCAAAAATTTTAATTTGTATTAATGTTGTCTTTATGTATAAAGACACTGTTAATTATATAGCTGTTTATTTTGTAATAATCCATCTGGTCAGTATACCAAGAAACACTTGTATTAAGTAATAAAGGAGGAAGTTTACTGTGATATAGCATTTACCAAATTGTGTCCCTTTGATCACTAACTATATTCATGAAAAAATAGGAATCTGTAATCAAATTCATTTGAGAGATCTGATAAATGCTGCATTATATAGAAGTAAATTGAATTCTTTACTACACAGTTTCTTAGAATCTTTACTATATGGCCTGAATTATAAAATTTCAAAAGGGAGATGTGGTTTGCAAGTGTTTGTCAAATTATTAAATGAAAAACTTTTTCCAGAACATTTATGAAGTTATGTCCACAGTTTTAGAAACATTAGAAGTGAAAAACATGGACTTTGGAGTCTGAATTTAAATCCTTATCCTGCCTCTTCATAGCTGCTTGACTCTGAACAAGTTTACCTGCATTAATCCCAGACTCCTTATCAGCTATAGACAGTATAGATCATTGTTTAGGAGAATAGGTTTTGAAATCTTACAGATCTCCATTTTCTTTTGGGTTTTTTCTTGCTTAGTTGCTTAGTATTAACCTCATTAATGAAATGAGGATTATACTTATGAGAATTTAATGTGATAATAAAGTATCTAGTGCAATTATTTATGAGTGGTTTCCTGAGCATTGTCCTGAGGAAATAACTTTTTATAGAGAAGTGCATGTATATCAGCAATTAACTTTAGACTCAATGTTTTCTTTTTTTTTTTTTAATTTTTTTTTTAACGTGTTATTTATTTTTGAGACAGAGAGAGACAGAGCATGAACAGGGGAGGGGCAGAGAGAGAGGGAGACACAGAATCTGAAACAGGCTCCAGGCTCCGAGCTGTCAGCACAGAGCCCGACGCGGGGCTCGAACTCACGGACCGCGAGATCGTGACCTGAGCTGAAGTCAGCCACTTAACAGACTGAGCCACCCAGGTGCCCCTAGACCCAATGTTTTCTGATGCAGAGTCATAATAAGAGCAGAAAAGGTTTTGCTTTCTTCCAATATTAGAAAGGACATATTTTCCAATGTGCTTACCAAAAAAGGGAGAGTAAATTGCTTCTTAACCTTTATTTGGATTAGTACTAGGAGATGAGAGTTTATACTTTTATATGGAAAAAATCGATGTTTATGGCGTTATTAATATTTGGAGCAGTTAAGCTCGATACATATGAAAAGGTAATATGTTCTCCAAGTCATGATATTTGTTATACAACAAAGCAACACAAAAAGGTGCAAAAACACATACTCATTTCATTAGAAGTGATTTTTTAAATCTGGAGAGAAATCTTAATAATTAAGCATTTATTTTATAGGAAAAAACTTGCTGCTTAATACTGCCATTGCTAGGTTGGTAATTTAATATGCCAGATTACTGAGGTAAGACTAACTCACATCAACTGATATAAGACTCAAGAAGAATAAATTAGAGGGGTGCCTGGATGGCTCAGTCATTTAAGTGTCCGACTATGGCTCAGGTCATGATCTTGCTGTTCCGGAGTTCAAGTCCCGCATAGGGCTCTGTGCTAACAGCTTGGAGCCTGGAGCATGTTTCAGATTCTGTGTTTTCCTTTCTCTCTCTGTCCCTCCTTCACTCGTATTCTGTTTCTCTCTCTCAAAAATAAGTAAACATTGAAAAAATTTAAATAAAAAATAAGTTAGAGCACTGTTTCTTGTTTAGCTTACAACTTAAATATTTATGTTAAAACATCAAGACAGAATTATAAATAAAAATTAGTATAAACATTTTATATGTAAGTATTAATGGAAACCTTTTTAAAAGCTCTTTTTGTTGTTGTTATAGAGCCAGCATAAGATTAGCAAATGTTCCATTGGTAATGTTTGATACTATGTATACAGTACAAAATGAAAGAGAAAGGGAAATTTATGGAGTGATTTCTAGAAACTAGTTGATACTTTGGTGAATAAATGGAAGTGAATTATTTAGAGAAGCATATGTTCTCAAAGAATTTGGTAAAATTTGTGTCTAGTTCTTTTTAAAAATTGTTTTGGAGAAGAATATTTTCTATTAGTATTTACTTATTGAAAATACTTCATTAACATATTTTATTTTTATATATAAACTAGAAACATAGATATTACTTTGAGAAAAGTGAAAAATTATGACTCTATTTCATAACTTTCTGAAACCTGTAATATTTTATAGTCATCTCAGCCATGCCCTAAAATTTTGATGTTAGTTTCACTAGCTAAATAGAACTGGCTGACCCAAGGTAAAATTGAGAACACATTTTTTTGTTTTGTTTTTTCCATCTTTTTATCATAACTCTTTTCCCACAGAGAATCCATTACATAGAATTTTTGTACCTTCTACCACTGTGGGATTGCTACTTTTGCATTTCATTTTATATTGAAATTTGCCTCTCTTGTCCCTTAGGAATTTTGGACCCCACATGCCAACTGTTTAATATGATAAACTAACATACATTAATATTCTAATGGTAGTGATACAGAATTTTGGGAATCAACTAATACATGTGAAGATGTCCTTTTCAGTCAATGAGCACTTCTACCTCCCTTCAACCATCCTGTCTTTTCCCCAGCCCACCTCACCACCTTTAGACTGATTCATTAGTAATTTTAATGGTAAGAATTCACCTCCAGAAAAAGGGATATGGTAGAATAGTAAGTCAGTTAGCTGAGGTATTTTGGGCCAGGAAAGGTGTTTTCTCCCTGTCAAATTACATCATGTATAATCCCCACCAAACTTGTTCATTAGCTCAGCCTGTGATAATCGTATCACTTTAAAGGACTTCTCAATCTCATTAACTTTTTTTTTCTATGTAGTGAACCATTCATAATATTTTCTGGTGGATTGTCCTATGACAAAGCTTGCAGAAGACCAAGTTTAACCATCATGCATGGAAAAGCAATTACAGTGCTTGAAATGGATCATCCTATTGTTGAATTCCTTACTTTATGTGAAACGCCCTATCCAAATGGTAAGTAACAAAAATGAAACTATTAATGTTGAAAATCATTTTTGAAATAAGGTCCTAATAAAATTAAGCTTAAATATTTTTAGTTTCGGCAGCTGACATCTACTGTGGTACAACACTGAGCTACAGGTGCTGGAGCAGGTTCTGCAACTGTACCTACTTGACAAACTGGAAGTAAGACAGATGTAGTACAGCAGTGCTGGAGTTTCAGGTTCTTATATCAGGTAAGTGCTTTACACTTTGATAAGGATGGTGGAAGCTGAGCTGGGAGGGTCCGATAGGGGTCCAGGGTGAAATCACTTGGGGAAACTGAGGTCTCCTAATAGCCTCTCCTAGACCAGCTCCACCCATCCATTCCAGTGCTAATCAAAGTTAAAGCACTTACCTGATATCAGTGATCTGTAACTCTGGTGGTACTGCATCTGTTTCACATCTGGCTTTGCTTCAGATGCAACTGCAGCACCTCTGATTACTCTAGGATTGCTGATGTGTGGTTAGTGATTTATTTCAATTTTGAGAATAATTAGAAGGGCCTTTGAGAGAAGAGATGCATCCTGAATATAAAGACTTTTTTTAGACATAAAAACAACTTATGTGCGAACTGTATAATTAAATCTAATAATGAAATATTTTAATAATAAAATCTAAAAATTGAGGATGAAACATAAAAAGTAAAACATGAATTTATGATTAAAACAACACAGTACATATGCATATGCATATATATAACTACAATTTTTTAAGAGGGAACATGCAAAAGAAGGAACTCTAGACTTGGAGACACAGTATTTGGCTTTATGATTTAGCCCTGTCAGTCACTAGCTAGGTGAACTTGGGTAAGTCATTTTAATTTTATGAGTTAGGCTTATCATTTTTAGAAAGAGAATAATAATATTGACTCCACATGATTATTGGAAGGCCAAAATGAGCATACTTTGTAACTATGAATATCTATAAATTGTTTTATTATAACTGTTGATTTGCTTAAAATTTTTAGTTTCATATTTAAAGATGGGATAGATTGATATGAGATATCAGTGTGGCATTTTATTTCCAGGGTTTCTGGGACAAACAAGTTACTTGTGTTAATTAATCAACAAATATTTATTGGATGCTTCTGTGGCCTCAGTACTGTCAGGACTTATTGAGAATATAGATGAAGTATGAAACTGATCTCTGATGTCAAATCACATAAAATCTGGTTGGATGAGGGAGATAATTGTGACTTAAGTAAAAATGTAACACTTAAGTGCTGAATTATATGGGTTTTAGTAATGTACTAATTTATAGGCTAGTCAGAATCAATGACAAATTTTCATGCAAAGCTGCATGGAAAAAGGATTTAGATAGGCTTTGAAGAAGGACCTGGCACTTGAAGAGGATAATGAGTAAAGGTTTTAGAACTTGTAAGGTTTGCGAGGGTGACATCAACTTAAGAGAAAAAATTGAAAGCCTTTTAGAGGTATTTGGAGATAGCAACAGAGGGATTTTGAGAAAATATTAACATGAAAGAAAGCAATGTTTTTAGTAAAATTTGCCAGGAAAGAGTGTGTGGGTCTGAAGAAAAACTGAAATCTTAAATTCCAGATTACAGCTGGGTGGCATTTGTCCAAATGTTCATTAAAATGATCAAGACCTAATACACTGCTACCTATAAGAATGGAAACAGGAAACTTACTGAATTTGGGCACCAATTAGTTAGAGAATGACATGATAGAGGAGTCAAAGATAACATATTTTAAGAATAATGGTTTCATATGCAATAACTGTTTTTGGAAAGAGAAATTGCTTAGAGAGCAGAAAAAGAGAGGCAAAAGGTCTTTAATATTTATTTATGAATTATCAGAATATAGATGTTCTTTGGAGTTCTGAGAATGAAAGATAAAGGAACAAAGGAACAAAGGGAGAAAGAACAAATAGAAGACCAAAAGCTGAATTTAGGAAAATGCGTCCTGTTAAAGAGCTTAGAGAAAAATGTATGCCAGTAATAGAGACTGATAGTGTTTGATCTATGCAAACCACACATTTTACTTGTGTGTTTGTACAAATTTATGCACATTAGTAGAGATGTTAGGATAATCTATAATGATGTTAAGTAAGTTATAAATATATTGTAACTATGTATTATCACTTCCAAGCCACATATATGTGTTTGTTTTTCAGAGTAGTGATAATGAGGATGGAATTTTTGTCAGGGGCTAAGAGAATAACTATTTCTGGTTAAAACAATAGTACATGAAAATGACAGAAAAGACCCTACAGTACACATTAGTATATAATAAAAATTTTACTCATTGCCCTTCAAGAGGCGACTATTTCCACGTTTCTTATGTATTCTCCCAAAAAGTTTATGCATATGCGTATGTATACTTATCTATGTCTACATTATCTCTTTTTTGTACAAATGACAACATACTTTATGTACTATTCTGTATCATACTTTTTTTTCACTTAACAGTGTATTTTGATTATTAACTCCATATGAGCAAATATGGAACTTCAATCTTCTTTACAGCCATAATGATAAATCTTATGCATTTGTTAAAATAAATTTATTAACAGTTTTTAATGTTGATAAATCATTTTGACATTTGTCAATTCAACTTATTTTTCAAAGAACACAAATGCCTCTTATCTCAGGGGGTATTGCCCAGAGTAACTAACCAACTACACTTGGAATTCGTCAGTTTCACATTTACATTTAACTGTATCTGGTCCTCTATAAGTGTCATAAATAATGCATTTCTCTTCGGAGAAGTAGTAATTATGATAGAGCCTTTCACCTTGTTGGGGACTAGGGTTAAAAGACTGCTCAAAAATAAACCAATCTAATGGAGAAAATGATATGATCGGCATCTATTGAGCACATACTATGTGCCAGGCTTTGCATCTTCATATACACCTAATCTCCGTAACAGTCTAAGGAAGTTATTATTTTGCCATATCAATGGGTAAAGAAATTGAATTAATTTAATTGAGCTAATAAGTTAATGAATTTGCCTAAGATCAAACTGTTGAAAAATAATAGACACATAATTGAACCTAAACTGACTCCTAAGGAAATCTTTTTATTCAGCGGTTACCACAGTTCACCAAGTACTTCTACAAAGGTGAAACTTTTGCTACCAGTTTTTATTATTTTAAAAGAAACAATAATAATCTGAAACATACCTATCTCAAATGATAAAGCAGATATAACCACTGAAAAAAATTTATGAATTTTGCTCATTCATGCCAGTGTCTCAGCTATTTTATTTTTGTAGCAATTGCTTCCCAACCAATGGTTGTCCTAAAGAGAAGACAAAGAAGAAAGTAGTAGTATAGAACTCCAGTGTTCCTTCAACTGAAAAACAAAAACAAACAAAAAACCATAAAAACCCTAGGTTCAGAAGAATTAAAATAATGTTGAAAATTTAAAACATCTCTAAGAGATAAGGGAGAAGCAGAGGAAGCCTCAGTTTGAGAACAGTTTGAATAGCAAACAGTATGAAGACTGCATCCACCCAAACTCCTCGGTTTTGGGGGTTTTGTTTCTAGTTTTTCTTTCATAGCATGTGACTTATAAATAGGTTCTATAGCTTCTCAAGACTGTGAAGGCCATCTCTTCTGGTTTTCCAACTAAGACTTGAATTCTCTGAATAAAATTCTTGCCAAGTGATTGTTGAGTTTAGGATTAAATACTTGTTAAAGTAGCTAGTAGAAACTGCTGGTATAATGAAAACTTAGAATCAGAATTTAAAATTAGAATTTAGAATCAGAAGACTTGGGTTAAAGTTTCAGCTTTTTCAATTAACTAGCTTTGTAAATTTGCGCCAATCTCATAACCTCTTTAGACTTTAATTTTGTTGATGAAATGAAAAATAGTAATATAACACCTGTTCTAGCTACTGAGAATCAAATATGTATGGAAGATGTTTTTGTAAATTTTTACTTCTTAAATTGAGAACACTTTAATTGTACCTTTCCTTTATTAGTCCGTATTATAAATGGAAAACAATGCCTTTCCTTACCACAGTAACTAAATTAGTGCTCTCCCACCAACCATAAATCATTTCTTTTTTTGTCTTTTTCAAATTTTTACTTAAATTCCTGTTAGTCAACATACAGTGTAATATTGGTTTCAGGTGTAGAATTTAGTGATTCATCACTTATATATAATACTCAGGGCTCATCATAACAAGTGCCCTTCTTAATACCCATCACTCAGTTAGCCCATCCCCCACTCACCTTCCTCAATCAACCCTCAGTTTGTTCTCTGTCATAATGAGTCTCTTATGGTTTGTTTCTTTCTCTCCCTCATTTTGTTTTTTTTCCCCCTTCCCATATGTTCATCTGTTTTTTTTCTTAATTCCACATATAAGTGAAATCATATGGTATTTGTGTTTCTCTCCCTGACCTAAAAGTCATTTCTTATGCCATAAGCCTTGATTTTTTTTAATGGCTCACATTACTTTCTGAATCTATTCATTTACTTCTTCATTGTTTGTATACATCCCTAGAATGTAAACTCCATGAGAATAAGGACCTTGTCAATTTTATTCTCCATATATCCTTTGTTCTGAGAATAGTTGCTGGAACATATTGAAAGGAGGGAGGGGTTAAAGTTTAGGAACTTAAAATCACAGATTATCCTCAGACTCTCTGCCTTTTTGAGGTATATACTCTTAGGCACATAGTAGGCAATCTTTAAGTGCCTGTTAAAGCATATTGAATAGAAATTAAATTTTTTAGTATAAGGAATGTTGCTTTCACAGGGAGGTGAAATATGTCATAGCCCAGGAGGGCAGAACTGTTTTCTTACAACGTCTCCTTGTATGCATGAAATCAGATATAAGATGGAAAGATATGGAAGAATAAGATAAATGTTTGTGAGACAGAGATGACAGACTCTTTTCCAATAATCTATCACCACCTCATGATTATTGAGAAATATTTAACTCTATGCAACTTCTCACTTTCACATTTCCTGCAATGATCTTAAACATTAAGTCTGAGAAAAACAACAATATTTTTTAATTAAAAGTGTTTTGTTACTTTTTACTGTGGCTCATATTTTGGTCTTCTGAAATCATTTAAATAACATTTGTAAGGAGACAAAGGAAATGAAAGTTTGATGATTTTATAATATATGAAACATGAAAGCTTCCACTTTTTATTTTTACTTGTAGAATTTCAAGAACCTTATGCTGTTGTAGTACTTCTGGAGAAAGATCTCATTGTAGTTGATCTGTCACAAAGCAAGTAAGTTATTCCTTTACAGATTAACACTATTTTTATACTCTATTCATTACAATGAAAATACAGAAAGTTATCATAGATAATTGACATTAGTGTATGTTAGATGGTAAATATTCTTTATGTGGAATATTGTTATGCTAGAATTATAGAAATGTAATTAGTTCAATAATGAAAACGAAACCAGGAGACTTTAGGAGACGTAGAAAATTGTAACACATTTTTAAGGCAACACCTGATGTTTGGAAAGATGCATTTGGAGACTCAGGACACATAAAATGGATCACATTTTTTCTGTTAACCTAAGCAAAAACAATTGTTATGAAAATTTGTACAATGTACCATATGGCCATCTGCTAGCTATGGACTAATGGAAAATGGCACATGATTAAAGTGTTATTGGACTACTGCAACAACAATACAGGAGAGCAGGATCTCAAAAGCAGAGGAAATGGAGGCCTTCTTTTACTTTCTTTTCTTTCTCATGTTGTAGGCAATGGAAACAAATATTAAACATTGCTCTTGGAGTTGCTTTCGACTCCTTTACATAGTAAAAGTAGATGCAATTGATGAATACTGTCTTCTTGTTACACATTTTCATTCTAAATGATGATAGACATGAAACTGATTTTCCCTATCTTTTTTCCTTTTTAATTGAATTATATTTAACAGACAATGTTATATTAGTTTTAGGGGTATGAGATATTGATTCAACAATTCTATACATTATTCAGTGCTCACAAGAAATGTAATCACCATCTGTTGCATTACAACATTATTACAGTATTACTATGTTCCCTATATTGTACTTTTAATCTTGTGACTTATTTATTTTATAACTGGAAATTTATAGCTTTTAATCCCCTTTATTCCATCCCCCAGCCACTGTTGCCCCTCTGGCAACCACCAGATTGTTCTCTGTATTTATGAATCTAGAATTTTTTCTTTCTTTGTTCACTTATTTTGTTTGTTAGATCCCACATATAAGTGAAATCATATGGTATTTGTCTGTCTGAATTATTTCACTCAGCATCATACCCTCCAGTCCCATCTACGTTGCCACAAGTGGCGATATCTCATTAGTTTTTATGGCTAAGTAATATTTCAGCGTGTGTGTGTGTGTGTGTGTGTGTGTGTGTGTGTGTGTGTGGCACGTCTTCTTTATCCATCTATCAATGGTCATTTAAGTTACTTCTGTATTTTGGTTATTGTAAATAATGCTGTTATAGGGGGTGCATATGTCTTTTAAAATTTGTGTTTTTGTTTTCTTTGGGTAAAAACCCAGTAGTGGGACTACTAGATCACATGGTATTTCTATTTTTAATTTTTTGAGAAACCTCCACACTGTTTTCATGGTGGCTGCACCAATTTATATCCTTACCAACAGTGCACTGGGGTCTCTTTTCCACCACATTCTTGCCAATACTTGTATTTCTTGTCTTTTTTGATTCTAGCCATTCTGACAGGTGTAAGGTGACCTCTCATTGTGGTTTTGATTTGCATTTCCCTGATGATTTGTGATGTTGGGCATCTTATTCTGTGTCTATTGGCCATCTGTATGTCTTCTTTGGAAAAAGGTCTGTTGAAGTCCTCTGTCCATTTTTTAATCAGATTATTTGGTTTTATGGGGTTAACTTGTGTAAGTTATTTAAATATTTTGCATATTAACCTTTTATCAGATATATCATTTGCAAATATCTTCTCCCATTAAGTTGCCTTTTTCACTTTGTTGATGATTTACATTACTATGCAAAAGCTTTTCATTTGGGTATACTCCCAATGGTTGATTTTTGTTTTTATTTCCCTTGCTAGAGGAGATACATATAGAAAAATGTTTCTATAGCAGATGTCTATCTATCCTTGATGTCTATCTTTTCTTCTAGGAGTTTTAAGATTCCAGATTTCACATTTGGGTTTTTAACCTGAGTTTATTTCTGTGTATGGTGTAAGAAAGTGGTCCAATTTTACTCTTTTACATGTAGCTGTCCCATTTTCATAACACCACTTTTGAAAAGACTGTCTTTTCCCCATTGTATATTTTTGCCTCCTTTGTTGTAGGCTAATTGACCATATAAAGATGGGTTTATTTCTGGGCGTTCTATTCTGTTCCACTGGACTATGTGTCTGTTGTTGTTTTGCTTGTTTGTTTTTGCCAGTACCATTCTACTTTGATTATTACAGCTTTGTCATATATCTTGTAATCTGGAATTGAGATAATTCCAGATTTGTTCTTTCTCAAGATTGCTTTGGTTATTTGGGGTCTTTTGTGGTTCCATACAGCTTTTAGGATTGTTCTACTTTTGTGAAAAATGCTGTTAGTACGTTGATAGTGATTGCATTAAATATGTAGGTTGCTTTGGGTTGTATGGACATTTTAGTGATATTCTTTCAATCCATGAGCATGGACTATCTTTTCATAGTTTGTGTTATCTTTAATTTCCTTCATCACATTTTATAGTTTTCAGAGTACAAGTCTTTCATCACCTTGGTTCAGGTTATTGCGAGGTATTTTATTCTTTTTTGGTGTAATTGTAAGATTGTCTTAAAATTTTTCTTTCTGCTACTTCATTATTATAGAAATGCAACAGATTTTTGTATATTAGTTTTGTATCCTTCAACTTTATTGAATTGATTTATCCATTCTGGTAGGTTTTTGGTGAAGTCTTTAGGGTTTTCTGTATATAGTCTCAAGGCATCTGCAAATAGTGACAGCTTTACTTCTCCCTTACCAATTTGGATGCCTTTTATTTCTTTTTGTTGTCTGAATGCTGGAGCTAGGATTTCTAGTACTATGTTGAATAAAAGTGGCAAGAGTGGACATCCTTGTCTTGTTCCTGATCTTTGAGGAAAAGCTCTCAGATTTTCACCACTGAGTATGATGTTATCTGTGGGTTTTTAATATACAAACTTTATTATATTGAGGTATGTTTCCTCTAAATTCACTTTATTGAGAGTTTTTATCAGGAACAGATGTTATATTTTATCAAATTCATGTATTAAGATGATATATGGTTTTTATCCTTTTTCTTGTTAATGTGATGTATCTCATTGATGTATTTGCGAATATTGATCTATCCTTGCCGCCGAGAATAAATTTGGGGTGGTGGATGATCATGGTGAATGATCCTTTAGTGTGTTGCTTAATGCAGTTTGTTAATATTTTGTTGAGGATTTTTGCATCTGTGTTGTTCATCAAAGATATTTGCCCATACATTTTTTTTTTTGTAATGTCTTTGCCTACTTTTGGTATCAGAGTAATGCTTGCCTTGTAGAATGAATTTGGAATTTTCATTCCTCTTCTGTTTTTTAGAATCATTTAAAAAAAGGTTTAACTCTTCTTCAAATGTTTGGTAGAATTTGCTTGTGAAGCCATTTGGTCTTGGACTTTTGTGTGTTGGAAGTTTTTGCTTACTACTTCAATTCTTTTACTAATAACAATTCTGTTCAAATTTTCTATCTTCCTAAATCAACTTTGGTGGAATATGTTTCTAGGAATTTAGCCATTTTTTTCTAGGTTGTCCAATTTGTTGGCATATTTTTCATAATCTCTTATAGTTCTTGTATTTCTGTGGTGTTGGTTGTTATTTTTCCTTCATCTCTGCTTTTGTTTGAGTCTTCCTTCTTTACTCCTTGATGCATCTGGCTAAAGGTTTATCAGTTTTGTTTATCCTTTTATTTTTTAATGTGTATTTTTGAGAGAGAGAGAGACAGACAGACAATGCGAGTGGGGGAGGGGCAGAGAGAGGTATACACAGAATCTGTAGCAGACTCCAGGCTCTGAGTTGTCAGCACAAAGCCTGATGCAGGGCTCTAACTCACAAACAGTGAGATCATGATCTGAGCCAAAGTCAGATGCTTAATTGACTGAGCCACCCAGGTGCCCCAGTTTTGTTTATTCTTTTAAAGAAAGGATAAACCAGCTCTTGGTTTCAATCTTTCTATTGTGTGTGGATTTTTTTATCTCTATGTTGCTCTAATTTTTATCATTTCCTAGGTTGTTTGAGGTTTCTCTTATTTCTTGAGGCTTATATTGAGGCATGTATTGCTACACACTTCTCTCTTAGAACTGTTAGAACTGTTTTTGCTGTGTCTCAAAGATTTTGGACTATTGTGTGTATGTGTGTGTGTGTTTTTCATTTGTTTCCATATATTTTTTTATTTCCTCTTTGATTTCTTGGTTGACTCATTGGTTGGTTAGTAGCGTGTTGTTTAGACTTAATGTATTTGTGTTCTTTCCAGATTTTCTTGTAATTGATTTTAATTTTCATAACACTGTGGTCAGAAAAAATGGTTGATATGATTTTAATCTTTTTAAATTTATTGAAATTTGTTTTGTGGCCTAACATGTGATCTATCTTGGAGAATATTCCATGTACAGTTAAAAAGAACATGTATTCTGCTGTTTGGGATGGAATAATATGTATATATCTGTTAGGTCCATCCAATCTATTGTGTCATTCAAAGTCATTATTTCCTTTAGATTTCCTTTCTGTGATACAATTGATATAAATGGGATGTTCAAGTCCTCTACTATTATTTGATTATCAATTTTTCCCTTTATGTTTGTTAATATGTGCTTTATGTATTTGGGTCCTCCAATTTGGGTACATAGATATTTAAAATTGTTAAATCATCTTCTTGGATGTTCCCTTTATCATTATGTAGTGCCTTTCTTTGCCTCTCATTGCAGTCTTTGTTTTAAATTAAAGTCTTTTTATCTAAATATTGCTGCCTCCATTTTTTGTTGTTGTTGTTGGTTTTGGAGTGGTTTTTTGCTTCCATTTGCATGGTATATGTTTTTCCAGTCCTTCACTCTCAGTCTGTATGTGTCTTTAGCTCGGAAGTGAGTTTCTTATAAGCAGCTTATAGAAGGGCCTTGTTTTTTTAATCCATATAGTCATCCTGTGTCTTTTTATTGGAGCATTTAGACCATTTAAAGTAATTATTGGCAGGGTGACTGGGTGGCTCAGTTGCTTAAATGTCTGACTTGATTTTGGCTCAGGTCATGATCTCACAGTTCATGGGATAGAGGCCTGCATTGGGCTCTGTGCTGACAGTGTGGAGCCTGCTTGGGGTTCTCTCTCTCCCTCTCTTTCAGTCCTTTCCCCTCTCTCTTTCTCTCAAAATAAATAAATAAACATTAAAATAAATAATTATTGGTAGGTGTGTACTATTGCCATTCCATTAATGGTTTTCTAGTTGTTTTTGTAGTTCTTCTCTGTCCCTTTCTTCTCTTGCTGTCTTGTTTGATGGCTTTTTTTACTGTTATGCTTGGTTTACTTTCTATTTATTTTTTTGCATATCTAATATAGGTTTTTGATTTGTGGTTACCATGAGGTTCATATGTAACATTTTATGGGTATAGCAGTCTATATTAACTTGATAGTCACTTAAGTTCAAACACATTCTAAAAGCATTACATTTTTACTATCTCCATGTCTTATGTATATGATGTCCTATTTTATATATTTCGTATATATATTGAATGGTTTTGTAGATATAATTTTCTGTTTTTATGTTTTAAAGCTCCATACTGGCTTTATAAGTGATTAATCCACCACCTTCATTATGTGTTTCTTTTACCTGTGAACTTTTTTTCTTTCATAATTTTCTTCTAGTTATGGCCTTTTCTTTCCACTCAAAGAATTCCCTTTAACATTTCTTATAAGGCTGGTTTAGAGGTGATGACCTCCTTTAACTTTTGTTTGGGAAAATTTTTATCTCTCCTTCTATCCTGAATGGTAATCTATTCTATTCTTTGCTGGACAGAGTATTCTTGGTTGTAGGTTTTTTCCTTTCAGCACTTTGAATATACATGCCACCCCCCTCCTGGCCTACAATGTTTCTGCTGAAAAATCAGCTGATAGCCTTGTGGGATTTCTCTTTATGTAACTTTCTCTTGCTGCTTTTAAAATTCTATCATTGCTTTTTGCCGTTTTAATTATTGTATGCCTTGGTATGGACCTCCTTGGGTTAATCTCGTTAGGGGCTCTCTAAGATTCCTATATCTGTATGTCTGTTTCCTTCCCTAGATTAGGGAAGTTTTCAGCTATTATTTCTTCAGATAAGTTTTTTCTTTAATATGAAATTTATTGTCAAATTGGTTTCCATACAACACCCAGTGCTCATCCCAATAGGTGCCCTCCTCAATACCCATCACCCACCCTCCCTGCCCTCCCACCTCCATCAACCCTCAGATTGTTGTCAGTTTTTAAGAGTCTCTTATGCTTTGGCTCCCTCCCTCTCTAACTTTTTTTTCCCTTCCCCTCCCCCATGGTCTTCTGTTAAATTTCTTAGGATCCACATATGAGTGAAAACATATGGTATCTGTCTTTCTCTGTATGACTTATTTCACTTAGCATAACACTCTCCAGTTCCATCTACTTTTCTACAAAAGACCATATTTCATTCTTTCTCATTGCCACGTAGTACTCCATTGTGTATATAAACCACAATTTCTTTATCCATTCATCAGTTGATGGACATTTAGGCTCTTTCCATAATTTGGTATTGTTGAAAGTGCTGCTATAAACATTGGGGTACAAGTGCCTTTATGCATCAGCACTCCTTTATCCCTTGGGTAAATTCCTAGCAGTCCTAATCCTACGTCATAGAGGAGATCTATTTTTAATTTTTTGAGGAACCTCCACACTGTTTTCCAGAGCGGCTGCACCAGTTTGCATTCCCACCAACAGTACAAGAGGGTTCCCATTTCTCCACATACTCTCCAGCATTTAGTCTCCTGATTTGTACATTTTAGCCACTCTGACTGGCGTGAGGTGGTATCTGAGTGTGGTTTTGATTTGTGTTTCCCTGATGAGCGACATTGAACATCTTTTCATGTGCCTGTTGGCCATCTGGATGTCTTCTTTAGAGAAGTGTCTCTTCATGTTTTCTGCCCATTTCTTCACCAGATTATTTGTTTTTTGGGTGTGGAGTTTGGTGAGCTCTTTATAGATTTTGGATACTAGCCCTTTGTCTGATACGTCATTTTCAAATATCTTTTCCCATTCCGTTGGTTGACTTTTAGTTTTGCTGATTGTTTCCTTTGCAGTGCAGAAGCTTTTTATCTTCACGAGGTCCCAATATTTCATTTTTGCTTTTAATTACCTTGCCTTTGGGGATGTATCAAGTAAGAAATTGCTGCGGCCGAGGAAAGAGAGGTTTTTTCCTGCTTTCTCCTCTAGTGTTTTGATGGTTTCCTGTCTCACATTCAGGTCCTTTATCCATTTTGAGTTTGTTTTTGTGAATGGTATAAGAAAGTGGTCTAGTTTCATTCTTCTGCATGTTGCTGTCCAGTTCTCTCAGCACCATTTGTTAAAGAGACCGTCTTTTTTCCATTGGATATTCTTTCCTGCTTTGTCAAAGATTAGTTGGCCATACTTTTGTAGGTCCGATTCTGGAGTCTCTATTCTATTTCATTGGACTATGTGTCTGTTTTTGTGCCAATACCATGCTGTCTTGATGATTACAGCTTTGTAGTAGAGGCTAAAGTCTGGGATTGTGATGCCTCCCCCTTTGGTCTTCTTCTTCCATATTACTTCCGCTATTCGGAGTCTTTTGTGGTTCCATACAAATCTTAGGATTGCTTGTTCTAGCCTTGAGAAGAATGCTGGTGCAATTTTTATAGGGATTGCATTGAATGTGTAGATAGCTTTGGTTAGTATTGACATTTTAGCAATATTTATTCTTCCAATCCATGAGCATGGAATGTTTTCCATTTCTTTATATCTTCAATTTCCTTCATAAGGTTTCTATAGTTTTCAGCATACAGATCTTTTACATCTTTGGTTAGGTTTATTCCTAGGTATTTTATGCTTCTTGGTGCAATTGTGAATAGGATCAGTTTCTTTAGTTGTCTTTCTGTTGTGTCATTGTTAGTGTATAAGGATGCAACTGATTTCTGTACATTGATTTTGTATCCTGCAACTTTGCTGAATTCATGTATCGGTTCTAGTAGACTTTTGGTGGAGTCTTTCGGGTTTTCCATGTATAGTATCATGTCATCTGCAAAAAGTGAAAGCTTGACTTCATCTTTGCCAAATTTTGATGCCTTCGATTTCCTTTTGTTGTCTGATTGCTGATACTAGAACTTCCAACACTATGTTAAACAACAGTGGTGAGACTGGACACCCATTTCGTGTTCCTGATCTCAGGGGGAAAGCTTTCAGTTTTTCCCCATTAAGGATGATATTAGCTGTGGGCTTTTCATAAATGGCTTTTATGATGTTTAAGTATGTTCCTTCTATCCCGACTTACTTGAGGGTGTTTATTAAGAAACGATGCTGAATTTTGTGAAATGTTTTTTCTGCATCTATTGACAGGATCATATGGTTCTTATCTTTTATTAATGTGATGTAGCTCATTGATTGATTTGCGAATGTTGAACCAGCCCTGCAGCCTAGGAATGAATCCCACTTGATCATGGTGAATAATTCTTTTATAGGCTATTGAATTCGATTTGCTAGTATCTTATTGAAAATATTTGCATCCATATTCATCAGGGATATTGGCCTGTAGTTCTCTTTTTTTACTGGGTCTCTGTCTGGTTTGGGAATCAAAGTAATACTGGCTTCATAGAATGAGTCTGGAAGTTGTCCTTCCCTTTTGGAACAGCTTGAGAAGGATAGGTATTATCTCTGCTTTAAATGGCTGGTAGAATTCCCCTGGGAAGCCATCTGGTCCTGGACTCTTATTTGTTGGGAGATTTTTGATAACTGATTCAATTTCTTTGCTGGTTATGGGTCTGTTCAATTTTTCTATTTCTCCCTGTTTGAGTTTTGGAAGTGTGTGGGTGCTTAGGAATTTGTCCATTTCTTCTAGGTTGTCCAGTTTGTTGGCATATAATTTTTCATAGTATTCCCTGATAATTGCTTGTATTTCTGAGGGATTGGTTGTAATAATTCCATTTTCATTCATGATTTTATTTGGGTCATCTCCATTTTCTTTTTGAGAAGCCTGTCTAGAGGTTTATCAATTTTGTTTATTTTTTCAAAAAAACAACTCTTGGTTTCATTGATCTGCTCTACAGTTTTTTTTTCGATTCTATATTATTTATTTCTGCTCTGATCTTTATTATTTCTCTTCTTCTGCTGGGTTTGGGGTGTCTTTGCTGTTCTGCTTCTATTTCCTTTAGGTGTGCTGTTAGATTTTGTTTTTGAGATTTTTCTTGTTTCTTGAGATAGGCCTGGATTGCAATGTATTTTCCTCTCAGGACTGCCTTCGCTGCATCCCAAAACATTTGGATTGTTGTATTTTCATTTTAATTTGTTTCCATATATTTTTAAATTTCTTCTCTAATTGCCTGGTTGACCCATTCATTCTTTAGTAGGATGTTCTTTAACCTCCATGCTTTTGGAGGTTTTCCAGACTTTTTCCTGTGGTTGACTTCAAGTTTCACAGCATTGTGGTCTGAAAGTGTGCATGGTATGATCTCAATTCTTTTACATTTATTAAGGGCTGTTTTGTGATCCAGTATGTGATCTATCTTGGAGAATGTTCCATGTGCACTCGAGAAGAAAGTATATTCTGTTGCTTTGGGATGCAGAGTTCTAAATATATCTGTCAAGTCCATCTGATCCAATGTATCATTCAGGGCCCTTGTTTGTTTATTGATCCTGGGTCTAGATGATCTATCCATTGTTGTAAGTGGAGTATTAAAGTCTCCTGCAATTACCACATTCTTATCAATAAGGTTGCTTATGTTTGTGATTATTTTATATATTTGGGGGCTCCCGTATTCGGCACATAGACATTTATAATTGTTAGCTCTTCCTGATGGATAGTACCTGTAATGATTATATAATGCCCTTCTTCATCTCTTGTTACAGCTTTTAATTTAAAGTGTAGTTTGTCTGATATAAGTATGGCTACTCCAGCTTTCTTTTGACTTCCGGTAGCATGATAGAGAGTTCTCCATCCCCTCACTTTCAATCTGAAGGTGTCCTCCTCAGGTCTAAAATGAGTCTCTTGTAGACAGCAAATAGATGGGTCTTGTTTTTTTATCCATTCTGATACCCTATGTCTTTTGATTGGAGCATTTAGTCCATTTACATTCAGTGTTATTACTGAAAGATATGGGTTTAGAGTCACTGTGATGTCTGTAGGTTTCATGCTTGTAGTGATGTCTCTGGTACTTCGTGGTCCTTGCAACATTTCACTCACAGGAACCCCCTTAGGATCTCTTGCAGGGCTCGTTTAGTGGTGATGAATTCTTTCAGTTTTTGTTTGTTTGGGAAGACCTTTATCTCTCCTTCTGTTCTGAATGACAGACTTGCTGGATAAAGGATTCTCAGCTACATATTTTTCCTGTTCATCACACTGAAGATTTCCTGCCATTCCTTTCTGGCCTGCCAAGTTTCAGTAGATAGGTCTGCCACTAGTCTTATGGGTCTCCCTTTGTAAGTTAGAACCTGCTTATCCCTAGCTGCTTTCAGAATTTTCTCTTTATCCTTGTATTTTTCCAGTTTCACTATGATATGTCATGCAGAAGATTTATTCAAGTTACGTCTGAAGGGAGTTTCTGTGCCTCTTGGATTTCAATGCCTTTTTCCTTCCCCAGATCAGGGAAGTTCTCAGCTATGATTTGTTCAAGTACAACTTCAGCCCCTTTCTTATTCTCTTCCTCTTCTGGAATTCCTATGATACAGATATTGTTCCGTTTGATTGCATCACTTAGTTCTCTAATTCTCCCCTGTAACTCCTGGATTTTTTTTATCTCTCTTTTTTCAGCTTCCTTTTTTCCCATAATTTTATCTTCTAATTCACCTATCCTCTCCTCTGCCTCTCCAATCTGTGCTATGGCTGCCTCCATTTTATTTTGCACCTCATTTATAGCATTTTTTGGCTCTTCATGACTATTTCTTAGTCCCTTGATCTCTGTAGCAATAGATTCTCTGCTGTCCTCTATGCTTTTTCCAAGCCCAGTAATTTTATGACAATTATTCTAAATTCTTGTTCCATTATATTGCTTAAATCATTTTTGATCAATTCGTTAGCTGTCACTACTTCCTGGAGTTTCTTTTGAGGAGAATTCTTCCATTTCGTCATTTTGGGTAGTCCCTGTGGTGGCTCCTAACTGCAGGGCACTTCCCCTGTACTGCAGCGGGGCCGCAGTCAGACCTGATGTCTGCCCCCAGCCCACTGTTTGGGCCACAGTCAGACTGGTGTGTACCGTATCTTCCCCTCTCCCAGAGGCAGGACTCACTGCGGAGTTGCGTGGCCCCTGTCTGGGCTACTTGCACACTGCCAGGCTTGTGGTGCTGCTTCTATGGGATCTGGTATATTAGCCGGTGTGGATCCACAAGGTGCACAGGGTTGGGAGGGACAGGCTTAGCTCGCTTTGCCATGGGTGGTCCCCTGTGGGAGGGGCCCTGCAGCACAGGGAGGGAGGCAGACCGTTGGAGGGATGGATCCACAGAAGGACAGCATTGGGCGTTTGCGTGGTGCAAGGAAGTTTGGTGACAGGAACTGGTTACCTTTGGAATTTTAGCAAGGAGATGGGAGAGGAAAATGGCGCTTGCCAGCACCTTTGTTCCCCGCTGAGCTGAGCTCTGTCTTCCGGGGCTCAGCAACTCTCCCTCCCGGTGTCCTCTCGCCCTCCCTGTTCTCCCAGAGCAGAGCTGTTGACTTTTAACATTCCAGATGTTAAGTCCCACTGGCTGTCAGAACTCACGCAGTCTGGCCCCTCCACTTTTGCAAGGCAGACTCAGGGGCTCTGCCTTGCCTGGTGGGCTGCCCCTCTACCACCCTGGCTCCCTCCCACCAGTCCGTGTAGCATGCCCTGACTATCTGCCCTTCCTACCCTCTTCCGTGGGCTTCTTGTCTATGCTTGGCTCTGGAGAGTCCATTCTGCTAGTCTTCTGGTGGTTTTCTGGGTTATTTAGGCAAATGTGGGTGGAATCTAAGTGATCAGCAGGACGCAGTGAGCCCAGCGTCCTCCTACACCGCCATCTTCTTCCTCAGTCTGTCTTCAGATAAGTTTTATCCCTCCTTCTCTCTGTTCTCCTTTTGGGATCCCTATAATGTGAATGTTAATCCTCTTGATGATATCACAAAGTTCTCTTAACCTGTTGTCATTTATTCTGCTCAGTTGCTTCATTTTCAGTGCCCTGTCTTCCTGATCACTGAGCCATTCTATTTCCTAATCTGTTTATTCCCTAAAGTATGTTTATTTCAATTATTGAATTTTTCATGTGTGCTTGGTTCTGTTTTATAATTTCTCTTTGTTGAAATTCTCACTGAGTTCATACACTCTCTACTGAAGTTCACTGAGTATCTTTATAATCATCACTTTGCATATTTATCAGGCATACAGCTTATCTCAGCTTTGCTTACATCTTTAACTGTGATTTTGTTATGTTCTTTCATTTTGGGACATATCCCTCTGTCTTACTCTGTGCTTGTTTTTTAAACAAACTGTGCCATTTGTTGTTGTTTTTTAAATAAACACAGAGGTCAGCTATATCTCATAGTCTTGAGAGTAGTGGCTTTGTATAGAAGAGGTCCTGTGGTGCCCTGTAGCAATATTCCCCTTGGTCACCAGACCCGAGTGCTCCTGGGATATCTTCTTTGGGAACTGTGTGCACCCTGGTCTATAGCTGAGTAGCATCTGCATTTAGCCCAGTCAGCTGCAGTGATCAACTTTGCCTGCTCTGGGTACACTAGACAGGGTTTGGTCCCTCTGCTATTGAGGGGTCTGAAGTCTCTGTGGGCTTTTAGGTGGGTGGGGTCAGCAGTCAGGCTCATGATTAGTCTTCACAGGCACAGTGAAATGGCAGGGCTTTCTTCTTGTTTGCCCACAGAGGCTTTTGTTGGTGGGTGAGGCCAGCAGCCAGACTAGGTATTTGCAGTCAGCCTCTCTACCATAACTGTGGGCACACTGAAGAGCAGGGCTTTGTCTCTGCATAACCAGCTAAAAGGCTCAGTTTTTGAAATTGTAGGTATGCTGCTGTGTGGGGTTATCTCCCCATTTCCTCAGGACACTTTGGATTGGCACTGGTCTGTACCAAGGATGCTTGCAGGATGTAGAGGGGCAGGAGCTTCTTTGCAGGGATGCCTGTGAAGGCAGGTGGGTTGGATGGGGTAAGAAACTCAGTGCTACCAAGATAGGTGGAGAGTGTTTGGGCTGGTTTCCAACTGTGCAGCTATCTAGGCGAAGGGTGGGAAGAAAAATGCACCCACCAACATTTGTTTTTGGAGAAGTCTTATTAAGATCTCTGCCCCTTCAGCGCACATTCTGAGGTTAGTAAATAAATATTCACATTTACTCCAGGGACTTTTCAAACTGCACCTTCTGTGCTATGTCTCAGTTGGGGTTATTTATTATGCTGACTCTTTAATGGCAGGGACTGTTTCCTATCTCCCTATGGCTTTCCTAGAGTTGAGCCCCATGTTTTTGAAGCCCCATGTTAATGGAGACTTGATTTCCTACTGCATATCCCCAGTGCCTAGGGTGGGGTCTAATCATCTTACTTCTCTGTGCTTGTGGTATCCCTCTCATGTGTGATTAGTCTTACCAGTGGTTTGGTTCCCAACAACATCTCTGCCCCTCAGTGTGACCTCTTCTCTACAATTAACTGCAGAAGGTCTGTTCTGCCAGTCTTTAGATCATTTTCAGAGTTAGTTGTATAGATATAGTTGTTATCTTGGTGTGTCCAAGGGACAAAATAAGCTCAGGATCCTCCTGTCTCTGATTTTCCCTCATTCTATGCTCTAGGCCCACTGATCTCTTAGCCCCTTTATATTTAGAATTTTTGTGCATTCTCTCTCCTCTATATTAATCTTCCCTTCCTTTTTCTCCTCATTAACATCTCATCTGTAAGAAGCTCAACTCAGGTATCATTTCCTCATTTAAAAAAAATTCTTTCATTACCTATATAATTTGGTCAAATATCCTATTACAGACTCTCACAGCTCCCTTGCTCCTCTCCTTCATAGCTTTGACACATATAAAATTTTCCATCTGTTATTGTTTCAAATATGGTTTCTCTACTAGACTGTAGTGATCATGGAGAGGCTTTGTCTGCACATGGAGTAGGTTCTCAGTAAATTTTTGTTGAATGACTTATAGCCTGAGTTCTACTTTCCATGCCATTTAAAAATGTCAGAGCCGAAGTTCTTCTTTATATTTATTTGTAGCATATATTTCAGTAGTTTGAAAGATATATAGGATTGGGCCTTAAGATCATCATCACTGATTCTGCCTGGCTACTCTATTTATCAAGATTAAAACTGAGTAAATTTTCTGTACGTGTATAGATTTGTTATGTCTCTTCCTCTAAGTTCTAATATTAGTTTTATTAAAATGTACTCTTCTGTTCTCAACAGTACTCATCTTCTTTCTGTGCCATATTTGTTGGTTACTTACACTTTATCTAGTTGGCTATCTTTCAAGGCCCTTTATACCTTTAATAATCACTGTTTTCAGTATATACATTTATTCTTACAGTTTTCATTAGCTTATATGGGTATGTGAATTGACATTTTGTTTGCTAGTTTTTATTTAACATTTCACCTTCGGCAGCACCATATTTTTTTTTTTAATTTTTTTTTCAACGTTTTTTATTTATTTTTGGGACAGAGAGAGACAGAGCATGAACGGGGGAGGGTCAGAGAGAGAGGGAGACACAGAATCGGAAACAGGCTCCAGGCTCTGAGCCATCAGCCCAGAGCCTGACGCGGGGCTCGAACTCACGGACCGCGAGATCGTGACCTGGCTGAAGTCGGACGCTTAACCGACTGCGCCACCCAGGCGCCCCCGGCAGCACCATATTTTAAACTATGTGACATTCCCATTGAGTGTCTAAGAAATTTAACATATTCTCTTTCCTTCCAAATAGTTAACTTTTAACCATGTTTAAATAAATGTTCAAATTAATTTATCCCTTCTTCCCTTACCTCCTTTTTTCCCCACTTAATTGTTTATATGAAAACAAGCATCAGGGTTTACAAATTTTTCCTCTTCTTGATTTCTTGGATTTCTATCTTTGCTTACATCTCCACATCTAAATTCCTATAATACATTTTTAGTTATTCTTTTCTTAACTATATTTCTCTTTACTCTTTGCCAATATACTAATTTTCGCCATTTTCATGATGTTTTCACTTTGTCAGTCTATCATTATAACCTCTTGTTATTATCAATTCTGAAGTTGTAGATGTGGTCTTTAAGGTGATCCATTTATTTTACTTCTAATTCATCAATCTCAGATGTGTTTAATTTCTACTCTGAAACTGAGAAACTTTCATCCATCTATTTTAATATGCTTGCTGTTTCTTTCATTTATTTCTGGGTCCAGGTAGTACTTTATACTTTTTAAAAAATGGTTCTAATTTAAATTCCAGTTAACATAGTGTAATAGTTTCAGGTGTATAATATAGTGATTCGACACTTTCATAAAACATCCAGTGCTCATCATAAGTGCACTCCTTAATCTCCATCATCTATTCAATCCATTCCCCCACCCACCTCCTCTCTGATAACCATCAGTTTGTTCTCTATAGTTAACAGTCTGTTTCTTAGCTTGCCTCTCTTCTTTTTTACCTATGCTTGCTTGTTTTGTTTCTTCCACATGAGCAAAATCATATGGTATTTGTCTTTCTCTGACTTATTTCTTTTAGCATTATACTCAATAGCTCTCCATCCATGTAATTGCAAATGGCAAGATGTCATTCTTCTCATGGCTGAGTAATGTTCCATTGTATATAACATATATATATATATATATATATATATATATATATATATACACACACACACACACACACACACACTACATCCTTTTCTATTCATCAGTCAATGGACAGTTGGGCTGCTTCCCTAGTTTGGCTATAGGAGATAATGCTGCAATAAATATTGGCGTGCATTTATCCCTCTGAATTAGTATTTTTGTATTCTTTAAATAAATACCTAGCAGTGCAGTTGCTGGATCATAGGGTAGTTCTGTTTTTAACTTATGAGGAATCTCCATACCGTGAAGTGGCTGCACCAGTTTGTTTACATCCATTCCAACACCTATTGTTTCTTCTGTTGTTGATTTTAGCCATTCTGACAGGTGTGGAGTGACACATCATTACAGTTTTAATCAGTATTTCCCTGATGATGAGTAACATTGAGCATCTTTTCACATGTCTGTTGGCTATCTGGATGTCTTCAGCCCATTTTTTAATTGGATTATTTGTTTTTAGGGTGTTGAGTTATATAATTTCTTTATATATTTTGGATATTAACCCTTTATCGGATATATCATTTATTAAACACAACTTGCTCCTTTTCACCTGATTTTGCATATACTACTATTCTTATCTGGGATAGAATCTGCAGCATTTCAGATCAGAGGAAGAAAACCCTTGCCAATACACATACATGTTATACTCTTAGATTGGACTACGTTTTTAACTAAGTTCCTAATAATATGGTGGAAAATTATTGTTACTAGCCCCTAGACCCTCAGTAAAACAAAACAAAACAAACAAAAACCTTATATAAGAAATAACATGAATACACAGACCTAGAACATATGCAGCATAGAATAATAACTCCCTCTACTACAGTGCGTAGTAGCTCTGGTACATGAGAAGTGCACATATTATGGCTCTAAGAATTCTTTATGTGGTTCTATACTGATACCCATTTTTAAAATTATAGTGGGTTTAAAGATAGGAAATTTACTGCATCCATAAGTCTGTATTCCCCTTATGTTCTCTAGTTTACATTGGAAATGATCTTAAACATATATAATCATTCACACACCTACACAGCAAACATGTCTTTCAATAATTCTGTAAAAAAACAAAACATTGCCTATGTACTACTTCAATAGGAAATGCATGTCATATTTACTAAGATATTTTAACATTTACAAGTATATTATATAAATATTTGTCAATGTATTAAAACATAAGATAGGTATTTTCTCTATGTACAACTTTATGTAAATAAGTCAACTTGATGAATACATTTTCAGTTTAACATAATTCATTCTATATGTATTAAAGTGATATCACTGTGGAATTTTGGAATTACAGAAAAGACAATGAGTTTATTCAAGAAAAATTCTACCACTATTCATATTACATTTTATAGATAAATATTCTTAAAAGAGCATTCTTGTTCATGTGATCCTTGTTTTAGGATACCTAAGCTATTAAGTGAAATGTATAATTAATATTTAGAAGCTTTTAGGGTTTGTTTTATAAAAGTTACTTCATTTTTTATCTTTGGGAAGTGACACTAATATATTGTCTTCATCTATTAGTTTTCCAATCTTTGAAAATCCGTATCCCATGGACATTCATGAATCACCAGTTACATGCACAGCATACTTTGCTGATTGCCCACCAGATCTGATTCTAGTACTCTACTCTATAGGAGCCAAGCATAAAAAACAAGGATACAGTAATAAGGTAAAAGTAACCATTAAAAATGTTTTCTTATATTCATATCATATGATCATACTTTTTCCTGTTATTTTCTGACCTTCCATATAAGAATACTTGAACTAAATTCTTCTGAGGTCATAAGCTGGTGTCTATAAGACATAACTTGTGAAATTTAAATTTTCCTAAATGCCACATAGCTTTAAGCCTACACCAATATAAATTTCTTATATACTTATTTTATAAATACATATGATAGTATAGACTTACATACTGAGGTACATTTACCTAAGTATATATTTAAACTAGCATATATTTGAATCATAAGATGTAATTTTTAATTATTTCAGATGAAGGATTATGTTTTACAAAATTCAAGAGTCAACTTCAGTTAACTATTTCTTATTCAGTGGTTATAAGGCATAACTAACAAAAGTCATTTGTTAAATAACTTTCTCAATTCAATTTTGTTGTATTTAACTATAGGATTAAAATACTGGCAATAGTAATTTATGATTTCTATTTACACAGGGCTGTTGGAATTGACAACTCCAGGGGGCACAATTTACATAGTACTCTGTGTTAAATGGAACTACAGTAGTTTGGTACAGAGACCATGTGGCAAACGTAGCAACACTGTATTTGTATGATTAAAATACTTCTTTAGTACTTTTTATGTATATGGTAATTTTTGTTAAAATTTGTATTTTTAAAGAAGATGGAATTGTGCACTTGGAATTGTTTGTTCAATGAAATAAGTAAAAGCTGCACACTTCATCATTTACTTTACGGCCATTTATTTTTAAATGAATCTTTTGCCATTATTTTAAAGTGTTTTCCTTTAAAAATTTTAAGTAATTTAAATTAAAAAAAAATAAAACTCATAAATTCTTCCTAAATAATTTATTTAGGAGTGGCCAATCAGTGGAGGAGCCTGGAACCTTGGAACACAAACATATCCAGAAATTATTATTACTGGGTAAGTGGGATGTGATTTGTGACTTTATCAATTGATAAACAAAAAGATATTATTGAATTTTTATACTTTCCTGTAATTGTGCTCTGGCAGTACCAGAAATGTCACTACTTCCCATAGGAACTGACTTCATGCTCTAATATTAGGAATGAAAATAGAAATATAACAACAGATAAAGATGAGACTTAAAATTATAAGGCATTCTGCTTATGAGATATGGAATATATTTTTTCCTATTTTTCCCACTAAGCATTACCAAAAGCCCCGGTTATTAAATGTGTGTGTGTGTGTATATATATATATATAATTATGTATAAATAAATAAATATATAATATATAAAAATATATATTTATTTATTTTTATTGTTTTTTTTGGGGGGGGGGGAAAGAGAGAAGAGGAGGGGCAGAGAGAGAAAATCCCAAGCAGGCTCCATGAGGTCAATGCAGAGCACACTGTGGGGCTTGAACCCACAAACTGTGAGATCATGAACTGAGCCAAAACCAAGAGTTGGACATGAGCCACCCAGGCACCCCAATATTTTAAACAAACATAAGATGATTGGAAAAGATGGAGAGAAGCGAGGCTGGTTAGGGCCCCCCCCAACACCCAAGAAATGACATGGTGGTGAGTTTCCTAGGTTTCCTTTTTGCTTTGTTATCTCAGAATTGGAGTTGAAGAAGAAGCTGGCAACTTGGAACTGCCAGTGGGCACAGACTAAACAAAAAGTCCAAAAAAAGCACTGTCTACTCAAAGGATGATGTAAGGGGCAACCTATCAAGACAGAAAACTGTTAAAAAATAATCTCTTTACTCTAGCTAACCACAACAGAAAAAAACTATGCAGAGGCCGAGTGGGGAGCATCAGTTTCTGACATTGAGCTGAGTAGGGGGCTAGAACTTTTAACCCTTCTGGGTGGTAATGAAACCCATCACGTGTGGTGTTAGAGATCATGTGGGGAACCATAATTTCAACCACTGCCCAACAGTAATGAGCCACACACTTTCCTCCTCTTGTGTCAAGACAAGTCCAGTGAGGAAGGAAAGAAGAAAACAGGACCGAAAAATTACATAAGGAACAGTAGCTGAAAACTTCCTAATTTTGACAACATACTTGAGCCTCTAGATTCCAGAAGCTGAAAGAACACATCATAGTCAAACTTCTGAACACTAAACACGAAGTAAAAATCATGAAAATAAGAGAAATGACACCTTTCTGATAGTGCAAAACCAAATGCATGACAGTGAATTTTTCATCAGAAACTATGAAGGCCAGAAGAAAATCTGATCTCTTTTAAGTGCTGAAATAAAACAACTGGCAATCCAGAATCCTATACCTAATAAATATATCCTAGAGGAAATATTGAAGACAATTACAAATGCAAGAGGATAAAGGGAAGTAAAAAGGAGATAAGGTTTTTATACTTACCTCAAAATGGTAGTATGATGACACCAGAAAACTGTGACAAGTTATAAATATATAATGTAATACCTAAAACAGCCATTAAAAATATGTGCAAAGATACACTCAAAAACATTATTCATACATCAAATGGATGTATTAAATAACTGAAGTAATCCATAGAAAGGTAGGGGGAAACAAACAGTGAAAAAAAAGACTGAAGCCCTCACGTATCAATGATATTAAATATAAATGATCTGAGTACACCAATTCAAATGCACAAATTGGCAGAGTGGATTAAAAACATGACCCAACTATATGCTGTTTACAATACACTTACTTCAAATACAATAGTATAGTCAGATTGGGAGAAAAGTGATGGGAAAATACTCTATAAAGTAATCAGTGGAGAGTGACATCAGAAAGATGTCAGAATAGGGAGCCCAGAAACATTGATGTAACAACAATATATGTTTCAAAAAGCCTTCACGAAAACCCAGAGATTAGTTAGGAAATAATAGTACTCCAGGCAAGTTCAAAGCCTAAAATAGCCACAGCCATTTCATTTCATTTCAACTGTGTGAGCTCCTCCTCCAAATTGTCACAGCTTGTGTTCAAGAGGAAGGTCCAACCTGCATCTTCTTTCATGAGAGGGAAATAGAAGAACAGACTGTTCATTCAGTGTTCCTGCTTTTCAGGGGGATCCCTTGGAGACTGACAGGTGAGACAAA
This sequence comes from Panthera leo, assembly GCF_018350215.1. Lineage (NCBI taxonomy): Eukaryota > Metazoa > Chordata > Mammalia > Carnivora > Felidae > Panthera > Panthera leo. Next base: position 66,673,504 of record NC_056687.1, read on the forward strand.
CTATGGTACTGATGAAAGATGGATCCCTGGGGGCAGCAGAGAACAACAACAAAAAAAACGCTCAGTGTTTGTTGAAGCACCAAAAACTTGCAATGCTGCCAACAGACTGTAGAGGGAGCAAGAGACTACAAGCCACTTGTAAAGAAACCAGAAACTTCTATAATTGGGAAATTATTACACACAGCCCAAAAAAGACACATCCTCATTAAAGGTTCGAGAAGCCCCTAGGATCTCTACATGGGCCGATGGGTGAAAATCCTCCCCTGTGCAAAGCCAGCCCATAAGAGGTGGCTACATTTTCAAATGCTAAATTCACAACAAGAAATAATAAACACAAAGAAATAGTGAAATATAGCCCAAAGGAACAAAAACACTCTCCAAAAAAAAACTGATCCTAAGGAAATGGATATCTGTGAATTAACTGACAGTTCAGAATAATTTTCTTAAACTCAATGCACTGTAAGAGTACATGTTTAGGATAAACAAAATTAGGAAAATGATGAATGAATGAAATGGGAATATCAGTAAAGACACAGAAACAACCAAAAAGGAGTTTGGGAAAAAAATACTGAATTGAAAATTTTTATTAAAGGGAGGGATCAATAGAAGACTTAATATGTAGAAAGAATCATCAAACTTGAAGATAGGTAATATGAAATTATCAAATGAGAGAAACAAAACAAATGCCTAAAGGACTTAGAGAATACCATGAAGCAGATCAATATAAGCATTATGGTGGTCCCAAAAGGAGAAGAGAGAGAGAAGGGGACAGAGAACTTATATGACAAAATAATGGTAAAAAAATTCCAAAATCTAAGTAAATGAACATTTGCATTCAAATATTCCAATGAAGTTGAACACAAAGAGGCCCACAATGATATACATCATAGTCAAATGAACCAAACACAAACAAATAATCTTGAAAGCAGCAACAGAAAAGCTACTCATTATGCATATGGAAACTCCATAAGATAATCTGGATTTCTCCACAGAAACATTTTAGGCTAGAAGGGAGTGGGTTGATACATTCAAAGTGCGAGAAGTAAAAAAACAAACAAATAAACAAAAAAACCCACCCAGCCCTGAATACTGTATCTGGAAAACTACTTCAAAATTGGAGAAATAAAGACCTTCTAACATAAACAAAAGCTGAGAATGTTTATCACCAATATACCTGCCTTACTAAAACTGCTAAAGAGAGTTCTTCAAGTTAAAATGAACACTAGAGAACAAAATGAAAGCATAAGAAAATATATAGACAGAAACAGACTCCTGTAATGTTGTAGTGGTGATATATAAATAAGTTTAAATTCAAGTTTAGAATTTAGGAGATAAAAGCATTTAAAAAAAACTATATAAAACTAAATGAGTAAAAGAAGGGAATAAAACCATCATTTCAATAGATGCAGAAAAAGCATTTGATGAAGTACAACATCCATTCATGATAAAAACCCTCTGATAAGTAGGTCCAGAGGGAATATACCTCAACATAATAAAGGTGTTATATGAAAAACCCACAACCAACATCATACTCATGGAGAAAAATTGGGAGCTTTTCCTCTAAGATCAGGAACAAGACAAGAATGTCTACTCTCACCACTTTTATTCAATAAAGTACTGGAAGTCCTAGCCACAGCAATCAGACAAAAAAAAAGAAATAAAATAATCCAAAATGGTAAGAAGTAAAACTCACTATTTGCAGATGCCATGATACTGTACATAGAAAACCTGAAAGACTCCAGCAATAAATTACTACAACTGATAAATGAATTCAGTAAAGTCACAGGAAACAATATCTGTACAGAAACCTATTCCAGTCCTATATGCTAATAATGAAGCAGTGGAAAGGGAAATGAAGAAAATAATCCCATTTATAATTACATCAAAAACAATAAAATATCTAGGAATAAACTTAGCCACAGTGGTAAAAGCCCTGTACTCTGAAAACTATGAAACACTGATGAAGGAAATTCAAGATGACACAAAGAAATGGAAAGACATTCCATGCTCATGGATTGGAAGAGCTGGAAGAGCAAACATTGTTAAAACATGTATACTACCCAAAGTAATCTACACATTTAATGAAATCCCTACCAAAATATCAATAGCATTTTTCAGAGCTAGAAGAAACAATCTGATAATTTGTATGGAAACACAAAAGACCTTGAATACCCAAAGCAATCTTGAAAAAGAAAATTTAAAAAAAGAAAGAAAAAGAAATAAACCCACAATTATATGGTCACTTAATCTTCAACAAAGAAAGAATGAATGAATATACAATGAGAAAATGACAGCCTTCAAAAATGGTATTGGGGAAACTGGACAGCCATGTGCAAAAGAATCAAATTGGACCACTTTTTTTTCACCATACACAAAAATAAACTAAGAATAAAGACCTAAATGTGAGACCTGAAACCATGACAATCTTTGAAGAGAGCACAGGCAGTAATCTCTCTGACCTCAGCCATAGCAGATTTTCAGATTTTTCTAGATATGCCTCCTGAGATGAGGGAAACAAAATCAAAACTATTGGGATTATATAAAAATAAAAAGTTTCTGCATAGTAAAGGAAACAATAAAACTAAAAGACAACCTACAGAATAGGAGAACATATTTGCAAATGACCTATTCAATAATAGGATTAGTATCCAAAGTATACAAAGAACAGATATAACTCCATACTGCCAAAATAAATAACCCAATTAAAAATGTGCTGAAGATATGAATAGACATTTCTTGAAAGAAAACATACAGATGACCAACACACACACATGAAAAGATGCTCGAAATTACTCATCATCAGGGAAATACAAATCAGAACTACAATGAGCTATCACCTCACACCTGTCAGAATGACCAAAATGAAAAACACAAGAAACAAAATATGTTGGCAAGGATGTGGAGAAAAAGGAACCCTCAGGCACTATTGGAGAGAATGCAAATTGATGCAGCCACTGTGGAAAATAGTTTGGAGTCACCTCAAAAAATTAGAAATAGAACTACCCTATGATCCAGTAGTCACACTACTGGATATTTCTCCAAAATGCAAAAACATTAATACAAGGGATACATGTACCCCTGTTTTTACAGCATTATTTACAATAGCCAAAATGTGGAAGCAGCTTAAGTGTCTATTGATAGACGAATGGATAAAGAAGTTGTTGAGATATACATATACATATATATACATATCTCAACAACTTCTTTATCCATTCGTCTATCAATAGACACATATATATATACATACACACACACACACACACACACACAATGGAATATCATTCAGTCATAAGAAATAATGAAATCTTGCCATTAGCAACAACATGGATAGAGTTAGGATAATGCTAAGTGAAATAAGTCAGAGAAAGACAAATACCACATGAGTTCACTCATATGTGGAATTTAAAGGAAAAAACTAGCAAAGGAGAAAAAAGGAGAGAGAAACAAACCATGAAACAGACTTTTAACTATAGAGAAAAAACTGATAGTTACCAGAGGGGAGGAGGGAAGGGGGATGGGTAAAATAGGTGATGGGGATTAAAGATTAAATTTACCATGGTGAAAAAAAAATTAAAAAGTATATAAAACTATATTAATAGTTACAAAATATAAACAGATGTAATTTGTGACATTAATAACAAACTGAAGGGGGAGTTGTAAAGGGGTAGAATTTTTTAATGCAAATGAAGTTGGTATCACTTTTTTTTTTTTTGATAGCGCAAGCAGGGGAGAGGGGCAGAGGGAGAGAGAGGGAGAATCTGAAGCAGGCTCCACACTCAGCACATGGCCTGACATGGAGCTCCATCTCACAACTGTGAGATCACGACCTGAGCTGAAATCAAGAGCTGGATGCTTAACTGACTGAGCCACCTAGACACCACTAACTTGATATCATTTTTTAATAGATTGGCATAACTATAAAATATTTTATGTGATGTACATGGTAATCACAAAGAAAATACCTATAGAATATGCACGAAAGAAAATAGGAATGGAATTAAAGCATGTCACTACAAAAGTCAATGAAATGCAAAGGAAGGCAAGAAGAGAAAATGTAGGACAAAATAAATAAAAGATACACAGAAAACAATTTTAAAATGGCAATAGTAAATCCTTTCTCATCAGTAATTTCTTTAAATGTAAATCAATTAAATTCCCAAATCAAGTGGTTGCATGGATTAGAAAACAAAAAAGATCCATGGGGCGCCTGGGTGGCGCAGTCGGTTAAGCGTCCGACTTCAGCCAGGTCACGATCTCGCGGTCTGTGAGTTCGAGCCCCGCATCAGGCTCTGGGCTGATGGCTCGGAGCCTGGAGCCTGTTTCCGATTCTGTGTCTCCCTCTCTCTCTGCCCCTCCCCCGTTCATGCTCTGTCTCTCTCTGTCCCAAAAATAAATAAAAAACGTTGAAAAAAAAAAATTAAAAAAAAAAAAAAGATCCAAGTATGTGCTGTCTACATGAAATTCACTTTAGGTATAAGGATACACATAGGCTGAAAGTGAAAGGATAGATAAATATATCCATGCAATGTCTATCCAAAAGCAAGCAAGAATGGCCATACTTTAATAAAAAATTGTCATAGGAGGCAAGTACATCAGAAAGAAATAAATGTTGTAAAATATATATGTACCTAGTACCAGAGCACCCAAATATATAAAGCAAACATTGAAAGAATTAAAGGGAGGAAGAGGCAATAACAAAAATAGGAGATTCCAACACCCCCCTTTTACTAATTAATAGATCTGCTAGTGGAACTAGCAGACACGTACAAAACACTTCATTCAACAACAGTAGGATACATATTATTCTCAATTACACATGAAACATTCTCCAATATAGATCACATGTTAGGTCACAAAATAAGTCTTAACAAATTAAAGATTGAAATTATAACACTATCTTTTACAACCATAATGAAATGAAACTAGAAATCAACAGTGAAAGGAAAACTGGAAAATCCACAAATATGTGGAAAGTAAGCAACACTCTCTTGAACAACCAATAAGTCAAAAAATAAATCACAAGGAGATTGAAAAATATCTTGAGACAATGAAAATAAAAATACAATATACCAAAACATGGGATTCAGCAAAAGCACTGCTAAGAGATTTATAAGTAAACCTGTATGAAAATGCTGATGTTAAGATCTCAAATCAACAATCTAACTGTACACCTCAAGAGATAAGAAAAAGAAGAAAAAACTAAACTTGAAGTTAACAGAAGGAAGAAAATATTATAGCAGAAATAAAAATGATATCACAAATTGAAAAACAGTAAAGATATTGAAAAATTATTTCTTAAAAGATCAACAAAATTGACAAAGCTGTAGACAGACTAAGAAAAAAGAGCGAAGACTCAACGAGTACCGGAAATGAAAGAGGAGACATTGCAATTGATGCTGCAGAAATTAAAACATTCATGAGAGACTACTCTGAACAACTGCATGCTAACAAACTGGGTAATCTAGAAGAAATGTATGTTTCCAGAAATTTATCCAAATTATGAAGACTGAATCATGAAGACATAAAAAGATCTGAACATGCCTATAAACCAGCAAGAAGACTGAGTAAGTAGTAATAATAAAAAAATAAATGAAATCAACAAAGAAAAGTTAGGACTAGATGCCTTCTCTAGACAACTCTACCTAACATTTAAAGAAGAATTAACACCAGTCCTTCTCAAACTCTTTGGAAAAAATGAAAGGAGGGAACACTTTCAAACCCATTTATGAGGTCAGCATTACCTTGATACAAAAATCAAACAAAGATACTACCAGGAAAAGAAACTACAGACCAATATCCCCAAGGAATATCAATGCAAAAATCCTCAACAAAATACTAGCAAACTGAATTCAGCTACACATTTAAGGATTATACATCATGACGAAGTAGGACTTATCCTTGGGATGCAAGGATGGTTCAACATATGAAAATTAATCACTGTGATAAACCACATTAATAGAATAAAGGACAAAAAGCACACAATCATCTCAGGTGATACAGAAAACTGCATTTGACAAAATTCAACATCCTTTTAGGATAAAAAAAATCAACAAACTAGTAATAAAAGGAAATTGTCCCACCATAATAAAGGTCATATATGAAAAGCACACAGCTAACATCATACTCAATGATGGAAAAGCTGGAAGTTGTCCCTCTAAGATCAGGACCAAGGGAAGGATGCCCACTTACAACTTCTATTTGACAGAATACTGGAAAATCTATCCATAACAGTAAGATAAGAAAAATAAAGAGCACCCAAGTCAGAAAAGAAGAATTAGAATGACATCTATTTGTAGAATACGTGATCTTGTATGCAGAAAAGTTGTAAGTTTACACACACACACACACACACACACACACACACACACACACACAAAACAACTGTTAAATAAAATCCAGAAAATTTGTGGGATACAAAATCAATACACAAAGTCAGTTACATTTCTGTACCCTAATAATGAACAGTTTGACAGGAAATTAAGAAAACAATCTCATTTACAATAGCATGAAAAAGAATTTAAAATATAGGAATAAACTTAACCAAGTAGGCAAAATTCTTGTATAATGAAAACTACCAAACATTGAAGAAAGAAATTAAAGAAGACATGAATTAAAGATACCACATGTTCATGAATCAGAGATGTTAAAATGTTAAAATGTTCACACTACCCACAGTGATCTAGATTCAGAGTAAATCACTATCAAAATCCCCATGGTATATTCTGCAAAACTAGAAACAAAATCCTAAAATTAATGTGGAATCTCAGAGGACCACAAATATCCACAATAATCCTGATGAAGACAAACAAAGCTAGAGTCTTCACACTTTCTGGTTTCAAGACATGATAATTAAAACATAATACAAAGTAATCAAAGCAGACTTATACAGACTATTGGAACAGAATAGAGAACTCATAAATAAACTGTCTTCTATATGGTTAAATCTTTGATAAAGGTACCAGAGCTATCCAGTGGGGAAAGGATAGTGTCTGCAACAAATGATGTGGGGAAAACAGCCTTTGCACACGCAAAAGAATGAAGTTGGATCCTTACCTTACACCATATACAAAATCAACTGAAAATTGAAAAACTTAAATATAAGACCTGAAACTTCAAAGCTCCTAAAAGAAAACATAGGGGAAATCTTCATGACATTGGATTGGGCAATTATTTCTTGGATGTGACACCAAAAACACAGGTAACAAAAGCAAAAATAGACAAATGGGACTACATCAATCTTAAAACCCTCTTTGAAGCAAAGGAAACAATCAACAGAGGAGAAAGGCAACCTATAGAATGGGAAAAGGTTTTTGCAAACCATGTATCTGATAAAGGGTTAATGTTCAAAATATATAAAGAACTCCTACAAATCAACAGAAAAATCCAATTAAAAATGGGCAAAGGACTTAAATAGCTGTATCTCCAAAGAAGATATACAAATGGCTAACAAGCATACAAAAGATGTTCAGCATCACTCCTCATCAGAGAAATGCAAATGAAAATCACAGTATCACTTTACACTTGTTTTAGATGGCACTCTAAAACAAAACAAAAACAGAAAATAACAAGTGTTAACAAACACGTGGAGAAATTGGAAACTTTGTGCACTGTTGGTTGGAATGTACAATAGCACAGATGTTATTGCAAACAGTTTACAGCATCCTCAAATATTAAAAGTATAATTACCTTATAGCCCAGCCATCTCACTTCTAGATATTCAAAAGAATTGAAAACAGAATATCAAAGAGATATGTTCATTGTAGCATTATTCACAATAGCATAGAGGTGGAGGCAACCTAAATATCTATCAAAAGATGAATAGATTTTTTTAATGTGCTACACACGATAGATTATTCAATTCAGCCTTAAAAAAAGAGAAGGAAATCTTGTCATATGTTACAATGTGGATGAAACTTAAGGAAATTATGCTCAGTGAAACAAGCCAATCTCAAGAAGACAAATACTGCATGATTCCAATTATATGAGGTACCTAGAATAGGCAAATTCATAAAGACAGAAATTAGGGTGGTGGTTGCTAGGGGCTAGGGAGAGAGGGGGAAAGGGAACTGTTGTTCAGTGGATGTGGGGTTCAATTTTGCTAGATGAAAAAGTTCTAGAGATCTGCCGCACAACACTGTATACATAGTTAACACTGCTGCATTATACACTTAGTGTTTAAGATGGTAAATTTTATGTTACGGTTTTGACCACAATAAGAGTAAATGTAAATTGTAGAATTTAAAGTTATTATAACTGGAAATAACAACTACATCTATTAATTTAATAGCATTTAGTCACAGCTGAAAGACGATTACTAAACTGGAAGCTCATCAATAGAAAATATCTAGATGAAAGCACAATGGGAAAAGAAACTGAAAGCATGAGATATGATACATGGTAAAGAATTGAACATATACATAATTAGAGACACAAACAGAAAGGAGAAAGAGAATAAAGAAGAATAAATTGTTGAGTGATAATGGGTAAGAATTTTCCTGTTGAGATATGAAAAATGCTAAAATCCAAAAGCAGAGTGAATATAAAGAAAACCATCTACACAGACTGTAGTAAAACTGATGAAAACAAAGGACAAAGAAAAAATTCTTTGATGCAGACACTTTACCTTAAAAGGAGCAACAATAAGATTAATAGTTGATATTTTAATAGAAATGGTGAAAACAGAAGATATTGTAATGATCTATAGTGCTATAAAAAACTACCAGGACAGAATTTGATATTTAGCAAAAATATCCTTCAATTATGAAAGTGAAACTTTTTTCAAACGTTGAGAAAGTGTTGCCAGCAGAACTGCACTAATTAAAGCAAACAAAAAAGGGAATATTTTAGATAGAAGGAAGATAGTCCCAGACAATTAAAATGCAGAAATTAAATAAGAAAAATGGAAAAAAATAATTGCAGGAATTAATATAAATAAATATTGACTTTTTATACTATATTTATACTATATTATATGTTGGTATAAATATTAAAACGTTTAATTTTTTTTTAATATCATGATGTAAAATAAAAATATAATATTGTAAAAGGTGGGAGAGGAAAATGGAGCTAAAACATTTAACATTTCTTGTTTTGTCTGGGAAGATGTAAATTTACCAGTTTAATTTGGACTCAACAATTTAAGGATCAATTTTGTAATATTTGTGGTAACCACCAAAATAATAAGTACAATAATATAATACTCAAAGACCAATAAAATAGAATGTTTTTAAATGTGATTAATCCGTAAAAGGACAGAAAAGAAAGAGAAGACACAGTAGGTTAGGCAAATAGAAGAATTGTGAGGTTGGTAGGTTTAATTCAGATATATCGGTATTTATGCTGATAATATGCAGTGTTTATGTAATTGGACTGAATTCTCCAATTTTAAGACAAAAACTGCCAGTATGAATAAAAATCAAAACCAAATTCTAAGCTGCATACAAGAGACACATTAAATATATGTCTAGCAAAATTGTGAAAGTAAATGCATGAAAAATTATACGATGTAAATAATTTAAAATGCTGGTATAAATCACTTGTATCAGTAGTTTTCCATTGCTGCATAACCAATCACCACAAACTTAGCAACTTGAAACAACATCCTTTTATTAACTCATAGTTCTATAGGTCAGGCATCTGGCACTGCATAGTTGGGATTTCTGTTCAAAGTATCATGAGACTGAAATCAAGAGGTCAGCCAGGCTGAGTTTTCATTGGAGGCTCTGAGGGAAGACAAATTTGCTTCCAAACACATTCTTTTTGTCAAAAGAAATTAGTTCCTTGTCATTGTAGGACTAACATCCCCATTTACTTGCTGGCCATCAGTGGGGCCATCTTAACTCCCAGAAATTACATGCATTCTTTGCCATGTGGCTCCCTCTACTTTCAAGCCAGTTACAATGCATCTTAGTACTTCTCATGTTCAAATCTCAGAATACTCTTACCTTTGACCTCTAGACCTATTATAGGTATCATGTGATCAGGTTAGGTCCATTCAGATAGTCTCCCTTCTTAAAGTCTATCATAGGAGCAATATATTCTCTATTAAATTCACAGGCCCAGGAATTATATAGGATTATCCTGGGAGGCAGGAATCCTGGAGAACATTTTAGAATTCTGCCTACCACATTAATCTTTAAAGCAAGAAGCATTACCAAAGGTGAAAGGTACTATTTCAAAATAAAAGGCTGAATCCATAAGGATTTTGAATTCAAGGAAATATTGATAGAAAGGTAGACAATTCTGCAATAAATGAAATTATTACAGAGCTCCCTCTGCAACTGATTTAAAAATCATTAAAGAATGCATAATAATTACGTTTTGAACAGCATGATTAATAAATCTAACTTAACATATTTAGAACATTATACTCTATAGCTCAAGAATGTACATTGTTTTTTTCAAATGCACATGAAACACCAACACTGATCATATACAGGGCCATAATATAAATGTAAATAAATGTCAAAAAATTGTAATTATTATATAGGATGTCCTCTGACCACAGGAGAATTAAACTACAAGTCAATGACAAAAATATATAAAGAAAATAATTTTTCAAAATCACGTAATTACAACTAACTGCTGTTAATGAAGAAATCACAATAGAAATTTTTTAAATACCTCAAATAGTAAAAATACAATATATCATTACATGTGGATACATCTAAGTTTATGTTTAGAGGTAAATTTATACCTAGTGGTAAATTTATACCCATAACTGTATGTTAATAAAAAGAAACTAAAATTCGGGGCGCGTGGGTGGCGGTCGGTTGGGCGTCCGACTTCAGCCAGGTCACGATCTCGCAGTCCGTGAGTTCGAGCCCCGCGTCAGGCTCTGGGCTGATGGCTCGGAGCCTGGAGCCTGTTTCCGATTCTGTGTCTCCCTCTCTCTCTGCCCCTCCCCCGTTCATGCTCTGTCTCTCTCTCTGTCCCAAAAATAAATAAAAATGTTGAAAAAAAAAAAAGAAAAAAAGAAACTAAAATTCAATGATCTAATTATTTTAAGTTTAAAAAAGTCAGTTATCTTAATATTAAGAAAAAAATTAATGAAATAGAAAACAATGTATAATAGCAAAGATCAAAAAAACTTGTTTGTTTATAGAAATAAGTTGGTAAAGTTTTGTAAGATTGTCAAAAAATTGAATGAAAAAGAGGATTCACTACAATTTACTATCAATTAAAACATAATAGGGTGTTTATAATAGTAAAATTTATGAGATAAAACTTCTATAAAAATACAACTTACCATACTTGGCACTAGAAGAAACAGAAAATATGATTAGTCATATATCTATTAAAAGAATTTAAATAAAATTAGAAAACTTTCACACAGACAACCCTGGGCCCAGATGTCTTCATTGGGGAATCTGTCTAAACATTTAAAAAAGAGTATTACCAGGGTACCTGGCTGTCTCAGTCAGTGGAGCATGTGACTTTTGATCTCAGGGTCATGAGTTCAAGGCCCACACTGGGCATAGAGCTTACTTAATGATTAAAACAAACAAATAAATAAAAAGAATATTACCAATCTTTCAGAAAATCAGAGACAGAAAGAATTTTTTTTTGAAGAAGAGAATATTTTATTATTTTATGAGGCCAGTATATTTTTTGTACCAAAACACAACAGGTACATCACAAGAAAGGAAATTTATAGGCCAGTCTCTTTTATGCATATAGATGCAAAACTCCTAGGTAAAATGTTAGCCAATAAAACTTAGTGCTATAGGAAATGGATGATATCTCAGAACTAAGTCAACTTTATGTCAGGAATGCAATGCTGGTTTAACCTTCAAAAACACATCTATCAAGGGGCACTTGGATGGCTCAGTCAGTTAAGTGGCTGACTTCATCTCAGGTCATAATCTCATGGTTTGTGGGTTTAGGCCCCAGGTCAGGCTCTGTGCTGACAGCTCAGAGCCTGGAGCCTGCTTTGGATTCTGTGTTTCTCTCTCTGCACCTCCCTCACTCATGCTCTGTCCCTCTGTCTTTCAAAAATAAATAAATGTTAAAAAATTAAGGAAAAAAAACAAACACAGCTATCAATATAAAGTAAATAAATTAAAAAATCTCCATCATATAATTAAATGAAAATATGATTAAATTCATCCTCTATTCATTATAAAATCTCCTAGCAAGCTAGGAATATAGGGGAAATTCTATAGTCTGAAAAGTGATTTCTATTAAAAAATTAAAAAAAACTGAAGCAAATGTACTGATTGGTGAAATGTTTAAAGTTTTGCCTCCCATGTTGAGAATAAGACAAGAATGCCTACCATCACCCCTAGTATTAAACATTAAACTGTAGACCTATACAGTTCCATAGAGAAAAATGGAAATGAAAATATAAAGATTGAAAAGGAAGATATTAACCATTATTACTCAGAGACAGCATGATTATATAAGTAAAAAATAATGTACAAATAAACTGTTTTAATTAATTTGAATATGTAGCAATTCACTGGAAACATCAGTATGCAAAATTCAACCATATTTTATAAAATAAAATATACAAAATAAAATATAAAATTTTGTATAAAATAAAAAATACAAAATTATACAGTTTAAAATAGGATACAAAAAAATCACATAATCTAGAAATAAACCTAACAAAACATATAAAGACATCTACAATTAAAATTGTGAAACAATTTGAGAAGTTAAGAAAGACTTAAGTATATGGAGAGATATACCATAATCATTAGTTACACTCAATATTATAAGGATATCATTTTTTCCCCAATTTGATCTAAAGATTTAATGTAATCCTGATAAAAGAACATCAGTACCAATTCCTTAGTGGAAATTAATGTACTGATTATAATATTTATATAGAAATATAAAGAACAATACCCAAACCAATATGGAAAAAAGAACAAAGTGAGAAATTAAATTAGTAGAGAGATTGAAAAAGATGGTTAGAGAGTGGGAGGACCCTAGGCTACACCTTGTACCACAAATACAACTAGATAACTATCAAATCATCCTAAATACCCCAGAAATTGACCTGAAGACTGACAGAACAAACCACAAGTAAAGGAAGAGAAGAGGCCACACTGAAGAATGTTGGAAGTACAAAGACATGGTTTAGGGGAGAAACAGTCCTGACTGCTGCAGAGGTAAGGGAGCCATGATCACAGAAAAGGGCAGAGAGAGAGGAGTACACAGGAGAATGCACAAGAATGTTTCCCCATAGCCATTGGCTTGGAAAATGAAGGGGCTGAATTTCAGGAGTTCTTGCAACTAGTGGGGATTAAAGCCTGGAGTTTTAGAAGTCAGTAGCCTTGGCTGGGATAGAGTCCAGAGGGCACTGCACTGCTCTTGGAGAGAAAGTAGAAAAACAACCCTTGGGGCATATGGCATTTTAACAGCAATCTGAAGGGCACCTGGAGCACACAGTGGGGAGATTATTTGCTATTCTCATAGCATGTCCCAGAAAGGCAGCATTCAGAGACACTTCTCTGGGAACAAAGGAGCTAGATGGGGACCATTTCCCTCCCCCACCCCTCAGCACAAACAGAGCCACCTGCAGGAAGCAGCACAACAAAGAAACTGGCTGCCTAACTTGCTTTTACTAAGCCCCATGCCCTGTACTCTAGTTGAACTGTGCTTCTCAGTCATACTTACTTCAGCTCCAGTATGGAAGGCCCCTCTGCCAGAAGACCAGCACAAATCCCTGCCCACACTGTCTCCCAACAAGAGAGTTGTGCAGGTCCTCAGTTCCAAAACAGGTGGTGACAGATCTCATTTCACAAGCAGACAAAACCAAACCTAGTTAAAATTTGCCACAGACGAGGGACCAAACACAACTCACAGCAGATAAGGAGAGCCTTTGCAGCCTGCACGATAAAGCAGCCAGAATACAACAGTAGAGTGCCCGCAACACATGCTGGAGGCACTCTCTGAAGCACCAGGCCCTGGTCACTACACTATCTCTTCTTCATAAAGCCGTTACTGTCAGGAGCAAGAGATATAACTGGATTTTCTAACACACAGAGGAAAGCAGAGACTTAGACAAAATGAGAAGACAGAGGAACTTATTCCAAATGAAAGAACAAGATAAGGTCATATCCAGAGACCTAAATGAAACAGATATAAGTAACATGTCTGATGGAGAATTTAAAACACTGGTTATAAGGATACTCACTGGGCTTGAGAAAAGAATGGAAGACATCAGTGAGATCCTTACCACAGAGATAAAAAAGTTTAAAAAGAATCAGAAATGAAGAGTGCAATAAATGAGATTAGAAACTTGCTTTATGCAATGAACAGCAGACTGGAAGAAGCAGAACAAATTAATGACCTAGAAGACAAATTCATGGAAAGAAATGAAGCTGAACAAAAGAGAGAAAGAAGAATTATGCAAAAAGAGAATAGATGAGGGAACTCAGTGACTCCATCAAATGTAAGAACATTCATATATAGACATCCCAGAAGAAGAGAAAGGAGGCAGAAATTTTGCTTGAAGAAGTAATAGCTTAAAACTTCTCTAATATGGGGAAAGAACAGACATTCAGATCCAGGAGATACAGAGAATTCCCATCAAAATTAACAAAAGCAGGCTTACACCAAGACATATTGTAATTAAAGTTGCAAAATGTAGTGATAAAGAAAAAAATCTTAAAAGCAGCAAGACAAAAGACATCATTAACTTACAGGGGAAGACCCAGAAGACTAGCAGAAGATTTCTCAACAGAAACTTGGCAGGCCAGAAGAAAGTGGCATGATACAGTGCAAGTGCTGAATGGGAAAAATACACAGCCAGAAATACTATATCTAGCAAGGCTATCATTCAAAAGAGGAGAGATAAAAAGTTTCCCAGACAAACAAAAACGAAGGGAGTTCATGACCCCTAAACCAACCCTGCAAGAAATATTAAAGGAGATTCTGAATGGAGAGGAGGCACCAAAAGTGACAGTATAAATGCAGGAAACACAAAAGCAGTGAAAATGAATATTTCTGTAAAAAATTGGTCAAGCAACTCACAAAAAATGGATATAATATAATAACACACACTTAAAAACATCAGGGGGAGAGAGGAGAAAAGAATGGTTTCAAAATTAAAAGACCATCAATTTAATGTAGATTGCTATATACAGAAGAGGTTATTAACAAGCCTAATCTAACCATATATCAAAAATCACCAATAAACATGTAAAGAATAAAGAGAAATCCAAATCTATCACTAAAGAAAAATCAGCAAAATATGAGAGAAAGACAAGAAAGGATCAGAGAAAATCAAAACAACCACAAAACAAGTAATACAATGGCAATAAATATGTATCTATTAATATTTACTTTGAATATACATGTACTAAACACTCCAAGTAAAAGACATAGGGTGTCAGAATGGATAAAACAAACACCAAGACCCATCTATATGCTACCCACAAGAGACTCATTTTAGACCTACAGGCACCTGCAAATTGAAGATGTGAGGATGGAGAAACATTTATCATGCAAATGGATGTCAAAAGAAAGCCAGAGTAACAATACTTATATTGGACAAATTACACTTTAAAACAAAGACTGTAACAAGGGACAAAAAAAGGGGGGGGGGGCACTATATAATAATAAAGGGGACAATCCAGCAAAAAGATACAACAGTTGTAAATATTTATGCAACCAACATGGGAGTGCCTAAATACAATAACAAACATAAAGGAACTAATCAATAATAATAATAGGGGATTTTCACATCCCACTTACACTAATGGACAAATTTTCTAAACAGGAAATCATCAAAGAAACAATGGCTTTGAATGACATATTGGACCAGATAGACTTAACAGGTATATTCAGAAAATTACTTCCTAATGCAGCAGAATATACATTCTTTTCAAGTGCACATAGAAGATTCTCCCAAATAAATCACAAATTAGCCCCAAAACAGGCCTCAACAAACAAAAGAAGACTGAAGTCATACCATGCACCTTTTCTGTCCACAACTCTATGAAACTAGAAGTTAACCACAGAAAAAAATCTGGAATGATCACAAATACGTGGAAGTTAAGTGACATGATACTAAACTATGAATGACTTAACCTGGAAAATAAAGAAGAAATAAAAACTACATGGAAACAAATGAAAATGAAAACACAATGGTCCAAAACCTTTAGGGTGTATCAAAGGCAATCCTAAGAGGGAAGTATATTGCAATACAAGCCTACCCAAGAAGCAAGAAAAGTCTCTATTTGACAACCTAACCTTACACCTAAACAAGCTAGAAAAAGAACAAAGCCTAAAGCCAGCAGAAAGAAAAAATAAAGAGTAAAGCAGAAATAAATGATATAGAAACTAAAAAACAACAGAACAGATCAATGAAACCTGGAGTTGTTTCTTTGATAAAATAAAATCAATAACCTCTAACCAGACTCATTAAAAACAAAAGAGAAAATACCCAAATGAATAAAATCATAAGTGAAAGAGGAGAAATAACAACCAACACCACAAAAATACAAGCTATTGTAAGAGAATATTTTGAAAAATTATATGTAAACAACCTGGGAAATCTGGAAGAAATGGATAAACTCCTTGAAACATATAAACTACCAAAGCTGAAATAGGAAGAAATAGGAGACTTGAAAAGACTGATAGCCAGCAAAGAAACTGAATGAATAATAATAAAAAACAAAGTCCAAGACCAGGTGGATTCACAGGGGAAATCTACCAGACATTTAAAGAAGAGTTAAATACCTATTCTTCTTAAACTATTCCAAAAAGTAGAAATGGAAGGAAAACTTTCAAATTCATTCTCGAAAGCCAACTTTACCCTCAATTCCAAAACCAGATAAAGACACCACAAAAAAAGAGAAGTACAGGCCACTATCTCTGATACACAAAGAGGCAAAGATCCTCAAGAAAATACTAGCAAACTGAATCCAACAACACGTTAAAAAAATCATTCACC
Source organism: Panthera leo (assembly GCF_018350215.1). Lineage (NCBI taxonomy): Eukaryota > Metazoa > Chordata > Mammalia > Carnivora > Felidae > Panthera > Panthera leo. The sequence continues at coordinate 66,690,413 of NC_056687.1, forward strand.
ACAATCAAGTGGGATTTATTCCTGAGTTGCAAGGGTGGTTCAGAATTCACAAATCAATCAACATGGTACATAACAATAAAAGAAAGGATAAGAACCATATGATAATTTCAATAATGCAGAAACAGCATTTAACCACAACATTTATTCATTATTAAAAATCCTCAACAAAGTAGGTTTAGAGGGAACTTCCTCAACGTAACAAAGGCCATATATGAAAGATCCACAGCTAATATCATCCTCAATGGGAAAAAACAGAGCTTTTCCTCTAAGATCAGGGACAAAATGAGGATGTCCACTCTGGCCACTTTTATTCAACATAGTATTGGAAGTCCTAACCACAGCAGTCAGCCAACAAGAAGAAATAAAAAGTATCCAGATTGGCAAGGAAGAAGTAAAACTTGCCCTATTTGAAGATGACATTATACTATATAGAAAACCCAAAGGACTCCACCAAAAACTCCTAGAATTGATAAACAAATTTACTAAGGCCACAGGATAAAAAAAATCAATGTACAGAAGTCTGTTGCATTTCTATAAACCCATAATGAAGCAGAAGAGAAATTAAGGAATCCATCACATATAAAATTGCACCAAAAATAATAAAATACCTAGGAGTAAACCTAACCAAAGTAGTGAAAGACCTGTACTCTGAAAACTATCAAACACTGATAAAAGAAATTGAAGATGACACAAGCAAATGGAAACACATTCCATTTTCATGGTTTGGATGAACAAATATTGTTAAAATGTCTATTCTATCCAAAGCAATCTACACATTTAATGCAATCCCTATCAAAACACCACCAGCATTTTTCACAGAGCTAAAACAATCCTAAAATTTGTATGGAACCACAAAAGACTCCAAATATCAAATGTAACCCTGAGAAAGAAAAACACAGCTGTGAAGGCATCACAAATCCAGACTTCAAGTTATTTTACAAACCTCCAGTAATCGAAACTGTACAGTAGCAGCACAAAAATAGATATCGATCAATGGAACAGAATAGAAATCCCAGAAATAAATCCACAATTATATGGTCAATTAATTTTTGACAAAGCAAGAAAGAATATACAATGGGAAAAAGAGTCTCTTCAAAAAGTGGCATTGGGAAAACTGAACCACTTTCTTATATCATTCACAAAAATAAATTGAAAATGGATTAAAAACCTAAATGCGAGACCTAAAACTGTAAAAATCCTAGAAGAGAACACAGGGAATAACTTCTTTGATGTTGACCATAGCAACTTCTTTCTAGATATGTCTACTGAGGCAAGGCCAACAAAATCAAAAATAAACTATTGGGACTACATCAAAATAAAAACTTCTGCACAGGAAAGGAAACAATCAACAAAACTGGCAGAAATTTTGCAGAATATGAGAAGATATTTGCAAATGACATATCTGATAAAGGGTTAGTAACCAAAATATATAAGCATCTTATAAAACTCAACACCAAAAACACAAATAATCCAATATAAAAATGGACAAAAGACATGAATAGACATTTTTCCAAACAAGACATACAGACGGCCAACAGACACATGAAAAGATGCTCAGTGTCACTAATCATCAGGGAAATGCAAATGAAAAGTACAATGAGCTATTACCTCAGACCTGTCAGAACGGCTAAAATCAACAACAAAAAACAACAGGTATTGATGAGGATGTGGAGAAAGGGAACTCTCTTGCACTGGTGTTGAGAAAGCAAACTGGTACAGACTCAAAAAGTTAAAAATGGAATCACTGACAATCCAGCAATCACAGAACTGGGTATTTATCTAAAGAAAAGAAAAATACTAATTCAAAGTAAATTAATTGATGTTTATAGCAGCATTATCTACAATAGCCAAATGATGGAAACAGCCCAAGTGTCCATCAACTGATGAATGGATAAAGAAGATGTGATACACACACACACGTACATACATACACACACAATGGAAAATTACTCAGCCATCAAAAAAGAATGAAATCTTAACCATTTGCAATGACGCATGGAGCTATAGAGTACTATGCTAAGTGAAATAAATTAGAGAAAGACAAATACCATATTATTTCACTTATATGTGCAATTTAAGAAACAAAACAAATAAGCAAAGGGAAAAGAGAGTGAGAGAGGCAAATCAAGAAACAGACCCAACTATAGAGAACAAATTGATGGTTACCAGAAGGAACCTGGCTGGGGGGAGGGAGGCGGGGGTGGGGTGGGGGGGAGGGATGGGTTAAACAGGTGATGGGAGATTAAAGAGTGCACTTATGATGAGCGCCTGGTGATGTATGAAGTGTCGAATCACTATATAGTACACCTGAAACTAATCATACACTGTATGTTAACTAACTGGAATTTAAATAAAAACTTGAAAAAATAAAAGAAATTACATGACATTTAGAGTTATTACAAAACTATAGTGACTAAGATTGTGTGTTGATGGCAGAAATATAGACCCTGCCAGACAAAGCTGAACAGACTAGAGAGTCCAAAAACATATGTCATGTATAAGATAACTGATTTTTTATGAACATGACACTCCAAAGTAGTGAGGAATGGATCTTTTAAAAAAAATTATACTGCTTAATTGGATATTCATATGGAATCTGTCTTTACCACACATCATAATAAAAATATGTTCAGGTAAATGATAGATTTAAATGCTATAGGAAAACAATACAGCTTCAGGAGGATAATAGAGGAGAATATCTTTTTGATGTTTTGGAAGATTTTGTAAAGAAAATACAAAATAGCACTAACCAGAAAGGGAAAATTTTATAAATTAGATTACATTAAAATTAAGAACTTTTCCTCAAAAGACACCATTAAGACACTGAAAATACCAGTTACAGGGAAGACTCTTACATTTTGTGTAAATAGTGAAGGGCTTATATCAGATATATAAATAATTATGATAAATATATGAAAAAGACACAGTAAACTCAATAGAAAAAATTGGCCAAGAGACCTAACAAAGTAACCAAATGGTCATAAGCATATGAAAAGGTGTTCATCACTTTTCAGAGTAATGTCAATTGAAATCACAATAAGATAACATTGTACATACCCATCAGAATGGATAAAATTTTAAAGAGACTATCAGCACCTTTTCCTCATGATGTGGAACAACTAGAAATCTTTTATTATTATTAGTTTATTTAGTTTTGGGGGTGAGGGGCAGAGAGAGAGGGAGAGAGAATCCCAAGCAGGCTCCATGTTGTCAGCGCTGAGCCCAACACAGGGCTGGATCCCATGAACCATGAGATCATGACATGAGCCAAAACCAAGAGTTGGACACAACCAACTGAGCCACCATGTACCCCTAGAACTCTTTTAAAGTGTTAGTGGGAGTACGAATTGGTTATAGCTTCTTTGGAAAATTCTTTGGCAGCACCTAAGAATTCAGGTGAGTCCACTGATTCCACTCCTAGATATATATCTAATAAAAATCTGTATTAAGTACTCCAAAATAGAGTTTTCAAGAATTTTCAGAGCCACACAATTTGTAATAGTGCCAAAATAGAAACAACATAAATATTTAACAATACTAGAGTATATAAATATGCTGTGGTGTATTCATACAGTGGAATTCTAAACAGCAATTTTTAATATGAAATTTATTGTCAAATTGGTTTCCATACAACACCCAGTGTTCATCATTTTTTAATCTGTTGTTTCACACTGTAACACAAATCAAGTTGACGTTCTGACATGTATTAAAGTAATACATATTATTGACTGAAATCAACTAGACTCAACATAGTTGTTTCCATTTATAGACGCTTCAAAAACTGGTAAAACTGATACAGGGTGTTAAAAGCCAAGACAGCGGCAACCATTGGGAAAGATGTAGAAATAGTGATTGGAAAAGAGAATTTAAGGGGTTTTAGATGATGTTCTGTTTTTTAATCTGAGTGATTAAACAGTTGTATTCATTTTGTGATGCTTCATTGTGGTGTGATTTTATGATTTGTACTGTATGAGAGTTTTAACTAAGTAAAAAAATTTTTTTCAAAATATCAGGAAGTTACATTACTGAAAATGAGAGAGTACTGGTTTCTCCACTAAAAAATGCTTACGTTGGCAAAATCAATTTTTTCAGAATTCTAGAATCTAATAGAAAATTTATAACAATCAGGGGAATGCTTAATGAAGACAGAAGTTGCTATAAAATAAGTCATGGAAATGTAATGTATACCATGGTGGGTATAGTTTATAATACTGTATTGTATACTTGAAAGTTGCTAAGAGAGTAAATCTTCAAAATCCTCACACAAGAAAACAAAATATTTTTAACCACCCCCACCTATGGTGATGGATATTAACTAAACTTATGGTAATTATTTTACAAAATGTACAAATGTCTAATTATGTTGTACACCTGAAACTAATATAATGTTAAATGTCAACTATATCTCATTTCTTTAAAAAGCTGCTGAATTTTGTTAAGAGACCGCATGATATTTTTATCTTACTCATTTACAGTTAACTACTGGTGGCCATGAAGATAGCACCCTGCATTCTTCTTACATAGCTTTCTGGTGCCAGAGGGAGTAATAAATACAGACCTTCTTTTCATAGAATGGTAGTTGTACCTGACCTGTGTTTTTACCTGTTTGGTGACTCCCTGAAGCATTAGCTCAAGGGCTTACCTTTGTTTTCCTTGCCTCAGTGCTTTCCTGGGGTTGAAGTGGCTTCCTGGAAGGCATTTATCTGAGTAATTAAAGGCAGATGTACCAGCTGCCACTTACCTGGGGATAGGGATAACAAGCTGGGGCGAACAATAGATTGTTTATACTCTTGGAAAGAATAGGCTGTATAAGAAGATAGATGGGGGGAACAAAGGTTTTGTAAAGCTCCCACAGACACTGCAGAATCTAGATGTCTATATGCTGCCTACAGTTGGATACATGCTAAGAAAATACCTGAGAAGATTCTAAGTTTTCCCCTTTGGATTAACTTTAGGCACCATGCAGACAGTAATTAAAGGCTAATGCAGAGTTGGAAATAACCTGGCTATTATTGCAGCAGTTTCCTAACACAGAATCAACCTGTGCAGACATGGAAAGGATTTATTATTGTTGCTGCTGTTGTTTGGCTATAGTCATTTAATGAAATTGCTGTGAAATCACTAGGTCACCAGTAAGCTAACGGAGCAGAGTTTTCAGAGGCCAAACACAGTGAAGGATACAATCTTTTGAAAAACTGTTTACGTTATGACTTTTCTAAACTAACAGCAAAAACTTACAACAAGCATCAACAGAAAAAATTGGGAAGGGAGAAAAATCTAATTTTCACAGCTTCCTCATTAATGCTCAAAAGTTCAGCTTTCAACAACAAAAGACACAGCATACAAAGAAACAAGAAAGCATGGCCATTCAGAGGGGAAAGAAAATAATTTAACTGAAACTGTCCCTGTGATAGCTGACATTTTACGTACTATACAAAGATTTTAAGTCAGCAGTCTTAAATATGCTTAAAGAACTAAAAGAAAACAAGGATAAAGAATTGAAGGTAATCAATTAAAGAATTAAGTCTCACTAAATAGAGAGTATTAATAAAGAAAATTTATTTTAAAAAGAAACTAAATAGAAATTCTGGTCCTGGGGGTGCCTGAGTGGCTCAGTCAGTTGAGCTCCCATTCTTCATTTTATCTCAGGTCATGATCCAGGGTCATGGGATTGAGCCCCTGTTGGGCTCCATGCTGAGCATAGAGCCTGCTTAAGATTCATTCTCTCTCTCTCTCTCTTTCTCTCTCTCTCTCTCTCTCTCTCTCTCACTCTCGCTCTCTCTCGCGCTCTCTCTTGCTCTCCTACCCTCTCCCCGAGGCTTCCCTCCCCTCCCCGCATGCTTTCTCTTTCTCTAAAATAAATAAATAGGTAGGTAGGTAGGGAGAGAGAGAGAGAGAGAGAGAGAGAGATATTCTGGTGCTGGAAAGTACAATAACAGAAATGAAAAACTTACACGAGGGATTCAGCCTCAGATTTGAACAGGCAGATAAAAGAATACATGGATTTGACCTTACATGGTAAAAAGGGTTATAAAAGAATATTATGAACAATTGCATGCTGACAAAGTAAATAACCTAGATGAAATGGATAAATTCTGAGAAACTACCAAAACTGACTCCAGAACAAATAATCTGAACAAATTTGTAACAAGAGATTGAATTAGTAGTCAAAGTCTTCCTTCAAAGAAAAGGCCAGGATCAGATGACTTCATGGTGAACTCTACCAATTGTTGAAGGAGGTAACACCAAATGCTTCTCACACATTTTCCAAAAACTAGAAGGGAACACATTTTAACTCGTTCTTTGGGGCCAGCTTTACCCTAATACCAAAGCCAGACAAAGACATCACAGGAAAAGAAAACTATGCAACAATATTACTTATGAATATAGATGCAAGCATCCTCAATAAAATACTAGCAAACACAATCCAGTAGAATATTAAGAGATTTATAAAATATGATCAAGTGGAGTTTGTCCTAGGAACACAAGAGTGTTTCAATATACACAAATCAATGTAATACCCACATCAGTAAAATGGAGGGAAGAAAAATAAGGTTATCTCATGCAGAAAAAGCATTTTACAGATGTCCCTTTCATGATTTAAAACCACAACAGCAACATTCAGATAACTCAGTGACTTCCTTATTGGAATGGAACTTCCTTAACCTGGTAAAGGGCATTTTTGCAAAACCCACAGATAACATCATATTCGATAGTGAAAGACTGAAACCTTTCCCTCTGAGATCATGAACAAGACAAGGATCCCTGCTTTTGATACTTCTATTTCATATTGTATTGGAAATTCTATCCAGAAGAGTGAGGCAAGAAAAATAAAAAGCACCTACAGTGGAAAGAAAAAACATTAGCTCTATTTGCGGATATCATAATCTTATATATGTATTAGTGTGTTTTTGTATACTAACAATGAACAATCCACAAAGGAAATTAAGAAAGCAATTCTATTTATAATAGCATCAAAAAGTAAAATAAAATACTTTTTGAAACAAATTTAGAAACAAATTTAACCAAGTAGATGAAAGGTTTATACATTAGAAGCTATAAAACATTGCCAAAAAATATTTTAAAAACACAAAAATAGAATGACATCCCATGTTTATGAATGTAAGATTTAATATTCTTAAGATAATAATATAGCAAAAGTGATGTACATATTCACTACAATCCCTATCAAAACCCAATGGCTTTTTTGCAGAAATGAAAATGGTTATCCTAAAATTCATATGAAATTGCAAGTGACTCCAAATAGACAAAATGATCTTGAAAAAGAACAAAGTTGAAGGACTTACACTTCTTAATTGTAAAGTTTCCTCCACAGCTACACTGATCAAAACAGTTTGGTAATGTCATAAGATTAGAGATATAATTTAATGAAATGTAATTGGGATTCCAGAAATAAAATCATACATCTATGCTTGTTTTTTTAAACAAGAGTGCCAAGACAGGAGAAAGAATAATCTCATCAGCAAATGTTGCTAGGAGAACTGGATACCCACATACAAAAGAATAAAGTTAGACATCCACCCCCCCCCCCACCAAATCTATAAAAAACTTCACAAACTCAACACAAATAAAAACAACCAAGTTAAGAAATGGGCAGAAGACATGAACAGACATTTTCTCCAAAAAAGATGTACAGACACAGGAAAATACGCTCAACCTTGCCTATCATCAGGGAAAAACAAATAAAATGTACAATGAGATATGACCTCACACCTATCAGAATGGCTAGAATCAGCAACACAGGAAACAACAGATGTTGGCCAGGATGCAGAGAAAGAGGAACCCTCTTACACTGTTGGTGAGAATGCAAACTGGTGTAGCCACTCTGGAAAATAGTATGGAGGTTCCTCGAACAGTTAAAAATAGAACTACTCTAGGGGCGCCTGGGTGGCGCAGTCGGTTAAGCCTCCGACTTCAGCCAGGTCACGATCTCGCGGTCCGTGAGTTCGAGCACCGCGTCAGGCTCTGGGCCGATGGCTCGGAGCCTGGAGCCTGTTTCCGATTCTGTGTCTCCCTCTCTCTCTGCCCCTGCCCCGTTCATGCTCTGTCTCTCTCTGTCCCAAAAATAAATAAAAAACGTTGAAAAAAAAAAATAAAAAAAAAAAAAAAATAGAACTACTCTACAACCCAGCAATTGCACTACTAGGTATTTACCCAAAGGATACAAATATACTCATTTGAAGGGACACATGCACCCTGACATTCATAGTAGCATTATCAACAATAGCCAAATTATGGAAAAAGCCTAAATGTCCATCGACTGATGAATGGATAGAGAAGATGTGGGGGGTGTGTGTGATGGAATATTATTCAGCCATAAAAAAAGAATGAAATTGTGCCATTTGCAGTTACACGGATGGAGCCAGAGTAGATTAGGCTAAGCGAAATAAGTCAGTCAAATAAAGACAAATACCATCTGATTTCACTCATATATGAAATTTAAGAAACAAAACAGATGAACATAGTGAGGAAAAAAGAGAGAAAAACCGGAAAACAGACTCTTAACTATAGAGAACAAACTGAGGGCTGCTGGAAGGGAGGTAGGCAGGGGCATGGGCTAAATGGGTGATGGGTATTGAGGGCACTTGCGATGAGCATTGGGTGTTATATGTAAGTGAAGATTCACTAAATTCTACTCCTGAAACTAATATTGCACTATATGTTAACTAACTAGAATTTAAATAAAAACTTGAAAGAAAAATTTGGACCCCTACTTCATACCATATGCAAAAATTAACTCAAATATAAGGAAAGGCTTGAATTTATAGCTAAAGCTATAAAATTCAAAAAGGAAGACCATGGGGGAGGGGAAGGGGGAAAAAAAGTTACAGAGAGGGAGGGAGGCAAACCATAAGAGACTCTTAAATACTGAGAACAAACTGAAGGTTGATGGGAGGTAGGGGGAAGAGGGGAAAGAGGGTGATGGACATTGAGGAGAGCAGCTGTTGGGATGAGCACTGGGTGTTGTATGGAAACCAATTTCACAATAAATTATATTTAATTAATAAATAAATAAAAATTCAAAAAAGAAAACAAGGTAATCTTTCATGACTTTGATTATGGCAGAGATTTTGTAGATATTACACCAAAAGCATAAAAATAAAAGAAAAATATAGGTAAAATGGCCTTCATCATTAGGTGAAAAGACAACAATGAGTTGGAAAAAATTTTCAAACCATATATCTAATAGAGTTTAGTTTTCATAATATATAAATAACTCTTAGAGCTCAACAATAAAAAGACATTTTTTAAATGAACAAAGGATTTGTGTAGACTTTTTCAAAAAAAGATATACAAATGGCCAACAGGCACATGAAAATATGCTTAACATCATTAGTCATTGGGGAAATGAAAACAAAGCCACAATTAATTGTGTATACCACTTCACACCCACTACAATGGCTAAAAAAATTTTTAAGAGGAAGAAAAGCAAGTGTTGACAAGGATACAGATTAATTAGAACCACATAGTTTGCTAGTGGGAATGTAAAATGGTACAACTGATATAGAATATGGTTTGGCAATTTCTCAAAAAGATAACTAATTATCATATAACTGAGCACTCCCACTTTTAGGTATATACAAAAACTTTTACATGAACGTTCATAGAAGCATTATTCACAATAGCCAAAAGCTGGAGACAAATACTTTTCCTGTATTTATTGAGATGACCATATGGTTTTTCTTCTTTAATCTGTCAGTATGATGAATAACAATATGGTGTTTGATTTTTTTTAATGTTTAACAAGTCTTACATTCCTAAGATAAACTGCACTTAGTCATGATGTCTGATCCTTTCTATATGTTTTTTATTTGATTTGCTAAGATTTTGTTGACAATTTTTTCACCTATGCTTGAGGAATATGGTTTTATAATTTTATTTTTTGGTTTTGGTAGTCAGGATAAGGCTGACCTCATAAAATGTGTTGGGGTTATTCTATCGTCTTCATTTCTAGAGGAGTTCTTATAGAATTGCCATTATATTACCAAATAATGATACCATTCTAGATAGGTTTAAGGATTTGCTTTTTATATTTTGAAACTTAAATTTCACTATGACATTCACTTCAAAATTATTTTAATGTAATCAGAATTAACTCAGGTATTTTTTTATTGAGTGTGAACAATTTTTTTTAACTTTTTTAATGTTTATTTATTTTTGAGAGACAGAGAGAGAGTGTGAATGGGGGAGGGGCAGTGAGAGAGAGAAAGACACAGAATTTGAAGAGGCTCTAGGCTCTGAGCTGTCAGCACAGAGCCCAACGCAGGGCTCGAACTCACAAGCTGTGAGATCATGACCAGAGCTGAAGTTGGACACTTAACCGATTGAGCCACCCAGCCACCCCAAGTGTAAACAGTTTTATATAAAATATATTGTTTATTCAGGCCAGTTTTCATTGTTCTCTATTACACATAAAAATATTCCTACAGTCAAATCTTAGTAATTGTTCTTTTTTCAATTTAGATTTTAGTGCATTGTTTAAAAAGTAAACCATTGTTATGAGCTTAGAAATGCTTTAGCATATATTCATTCTCACTGGAATGGGATTTTTTAAATCAAATTTTGTCAATACCTCTTATATACAGTTAGAATGCCTATAATTTTTGAAATTTACTATAATTAATGCTAATGTATTTCTCATCTAGTCATGCAGATGGATCAATAAAATTTTGGGATGCTTCGGCAAGTAAGTTTTAAGTCTCTTGTTCTATAACAGAAAACCCTCAGTTAATATTTACGCAGAGCCATTTGCCACTTTTTACTTTGGATGATTAATATTTCAGATACAGTTTTAGCATATGTATATATAGCTGTGTTATAAAAATCCATTTCCTATGTTGGGTCATTTTAAAGTACTATCTCTACTATACTTTTCCTTTATAATATTAACAGATAGGACTGAAGTCTCCATCAGCAACCTGTTGTATTTACAAAAGGTAAGGTACATTGAAAAAACTACCATACTTTGTCAGATTAACTCTATTGAAGGAATTTCCTTCACCTCCAGCTCTGGTCCTAGAAAAGTTCTTTTATCTCACTAGTCTTCACTTTTCTTTTCCATTTGTCTATGAAGCCCTATGTGAATAAAAAGAAGTGATTAGATAAATGTAAAATTTCTTTTAAAATTTTTGAGAATTATGTAATTTAAGGAATAAGGTAGGCTGCCTCAGTGTTGAAGGGCACGCAAAGATATTTCAGAATTGATTGTATCTGTATATATCCTTCATAGTACTTTTATTTACTAAATCAGATAAATGAATGCACATATTTGACTATTAGGTAAACAGTATGATAAGAACTGTAAATGTAATAGAACTCGAATTCTGTTTGTTATCAGAAATTTGTGATTTGTTTGAACCAGGTAGATCCAGAAAGGGTAATTTGATGGGGTAATACTTAATGTGAGTTTGGGAAGATATTTAAGATTTTAATAGGAATAGGAGGAATAGAGTAAGTGAGCGAGGACTCAGTTTCTGAGGATGAACAACTAGCAAGATGAGGACTATAAGAGAGTGCTGGAGGTTTGAATCTTGTAATTATACCAGGAAATCCAGGCAAAAATGTCTAGCAGGTAGGAAGAACAGTCAAGAATGGAAACTAATGAAGAGGCAGTGTAAAAGTGGTATTTGAAGCTATAGAAGTAAACAGCTTCTGAGGAAGATTATGATAAACACAAAAGCAGAGGGAAGAAGGTTGATTATTGGTTATACTCTTAGCCTGCAAGCTAGAGTCTTTCAGCAATGGAGCAAATCATCAGCAAGAAAAAATGATTAAAATATTTAAAACCACGAATTTTGAGGCCCCTTTCTGAACTCACACAATAGAAATCAATGGCTCAGGGAGAAATTCCACAGGACAAAAGATTTTCTTTGGATGGACTTTTCTTGTAAATCTGACCTTGTTCCAAGAACACAATTTTATAGTAACATCCCACCACCTCAAATTCACTCCTTGGCATCTAAAATGTGAGAAGACACTTTAACATCCTAGTGATTAGAGTATATGCCACTCTTAAGCATGCATAATATTTTAAGAGGTTAATTTTTAAATATTTTATCCCATTCAAAACATATTATAAAGGCTTGCAGCATGTTTAATATTTTTACTGTAATTATAGGAACATATTTCCAGTTTAATGGATATCATTGAAGAAATTTCACTTAGTTTGTCAATTTTGTGGAATACTGTCCAGTACAGGAAGTGAGGTTATACTGAATTTGAATAATTGAGTTTATGTTTTATGTGTATTAGTTTTCAATTTGCTGACTAACAAATTACCACAACTGAGCAGTACTTACATATTATCTCACATTTTCTTTGTGTCAGGAATCTGGGTACAGTTTAGCTGGGTTCTTTGCTCAGGGTTTCCTGAGACTGCAGTCAAGGTGTTCGCTAGGGCTGCAGTTTCATCTGAGATTTAGAATCCTCATTCAGTCTCATGTAGTTGTTGGCAGAATTCATTTTCTTATAGTTTTAGAACTCATGGCAACTTGTTTTATTAAGGCTGGTGAGGGAGTGTCTCTCTAACCTCAGAGAGGGCACCAGTTATGTCAGCCCCATTAAGGATAATCTCTGTTAATTAACTCAAAGTCAACTAATTAGGGGCCTTAATTATGTCTGTAGTATCCTTTTAGCATTGCTATGTCATATAAAATAATCATGGGAGTGATACCCCATCTGACATAGAAGCCAGGCTATAGCATCTGGTATAAAGCCTTACCCATTTTAAAAATGTTTTGATTTGACGTAATTTTAGACTTACAGAATAATTGAAAAAAAAATACCATGAAGTGTTATATAGCTTTTAGCCAGATTTTCCAAATGTCAATGTATACTACATTTGTTTTTCCACCCTCCTCCCTCTCCTTCTTCTCCATATATTTATATATACTTACAGCATTTTGTAACCATTTCTGAGTTGCAGATATGATGCTCCTTTTACATTACATGCCTCTAAAATACTTCACTGTATCTTTCCTACAAATAAGACATTCTTTTACATAGTCAAATTACAGTTATAAAAATCAGAAGATTAATACTGATGGCAATACAGCAATACCTGCTAACCTCCAGGTCTTACTCGGTTTTCACCAATTGTCCCAATAATATCTTTTATAATAAAAGAAAATTGAGAATTATTTATTGCATTTATCATCTTTTGGGTTTTCCTCAATTTGGAATTGTTTCTTAGTCTTTATTTCATTTAATTGATATTTTTGAAAACTCAGGCCAGTTATTTTGTGTAATCTTCAGTTTGGGTTTGACTGAAGTTTCTCATGATTAGGTTCAAATTATGCACTTTTGACAGAAACTCCCAGATTTTCAGAAATTTTCTTAAGGATCTTTTGTAGAATCAGAGCTTTTTATAGGGGAGTTCTTATCAGGGTCTAAAATGGAAAAAATATTCCCCCAAATAAAAATTCCTGAAAACAATTCACAAACCCAGAGTTTTTAAAAATTATAACTGATCCTTTTCTAATACAGGGCCACTCAGAAAAGATTCTTTCTAAAATAATTGCAGATTATTGGGCTTTCAATACTACTAGGTAGTAAATTACAAATGTTTCTCATCTTAAGGATTGTCTAAGAAATTTGTTGGGAGAAGAAAACCCTCTATGAATAACATCAACCTCTCATGTAGCAATCAAAGGGGGGAAATTGTGAAAAAGGATTAAGGGGTCTCCTTTAGGAGAGAATTAGGTTTAGTATTTCCATTGTCACCTTTTTGAGCCCCAATATTTTTATCAATAAATAAGGATAAAAATACTTCATTGGACTTTTCTGAGGATCACATGAGACAATGCATACAAAGGACCTACAAATTCATTGGTATATAGTATATGTTCAATAAATGTTTATTTTTCTCTGGAGTCTCCCTTCAGCTAAACTATGATAAGAGTTCATGACATTGAATGCTTACTAGTTAAAATATAATTTATTTTGTCTGCTTGGATTCTATTTTAGTAGTTTAACAAATACACTGAAAGAGTTTAACAACATCTAAGAATTAAGTTCAAATTAGAAGATAACTATGCTTCAATATCTTGTAGTAACTCTGCAGATGCTGTATAAGCTAAAAACTTCAAAAGTGTTTGAAAAACAGAAGGTAGGAGAAGGAAAACCAACATGTGAAATTGTAGAGGAAGATCCATATGCCATTCAGATGATTTACTGGTGTCCAGAGAGCAGAATATTCTGTGTATCAGGAGTCTCTGCATATGTCATAATTTATAAATTCAGCAGACATGAAATTACAACAGAAATAGTGGTAAGTGATTTAAAATTTAATGTTCATAGCTAGAGTTATTAAAGCAATTATCATATATTTTGGCTAGTGCTTGATATGGTCTTAAGCCATCAAGACTGATGTATTTAGTCAGTAATCCAATTCATAGGATTTTAAATTATTCTTGTTACTTATATAACTTATTAAAAAATAGTTTGGCTTAAAATGATGAAAACAGTTCTGTATCAAAACCTTGTATTTTTAGATAGGATGTATTCTGTCTGTATAGAATTTATACAGACATTTGTAGCTTTATGCATAAATGTCAAATTAATGTGGGCTTTGTTGTATATCTTTATTAAAATTTTTTAGTTTGCCTTTTCTTGTCAATTTTTAATTTCTGTACAGCGACATTTTTATAGGATGGAAATAATTATGAGCTACCTTACCTAATCTTAATTTTAAACTAATCAAGTAATTTAATTGTTCTGATACTCTCGTGGGATAAATTAAATCTAAATTAAGGCATCTATAGATAATTGGCCATCCCTACTGAGTCCATTTTACCATTTTATCAGAAAATAAAGATTATCTACTAAACACCTGTGTATAACTTTTTACCTCAACAGCTAAAATTAAGTATTGCCCTGTTAAAGTATATTAGTTAAAATCCCAGCCTTTGGAGTCAGATAAGTCTATGTTTTAATTCTAGCTGTACCAGCGAATAGCTATACGATGCTGAGGTCACAAAGATCCAGTAGTCAGTAGTAGAGTCTGAGTAAGACCCAGTTTCATCACTCATGTAATTTTCTGTGCAAATAAAATAGAAAAATGGAAAGTAGTAATAAACTACAAATGATAATGAAATTTCATAAGGTTCTTATAAGGATTATATAATATCATTAGTATAGTGTCTAGGTATAGTTGACAATAATTGGTAATGGTTACTGTCACTAGAGAGTTTTTTAATTTTAAGATAATTATAACAGTCATTTTGATAATATTGCTATATTCACACCCCATAATGACATTTTATTAAGCAACTGTTTTCAGCCTCAAAGATCCTGATTTTTACATTGTAAAGCAAATGTTTGTTGTAAAATCGATTTTAATTAAAGCATAGAATGTAATCATAAAGTACTTAATTTTTAAACATTTTTAGATTTTAAAAAAAGGTTTTGGATCATCTTTTATTCCAATACAGTTTATCAAATGTTTTTTAATTAAGCAAGCTAATGAAATTAAGAGCTGAGCTAATGAAACAAAAATTAGAATTTATTTTGGGAATGTTTTACTGAATTTGAAGGCAAAATTGAATGGTTTTTTTAAAACTAAAATCCTTGTACAAATAATTTGTGTGTTATGTATGTGTGTGTAAACACATCCAGTTTATTTTATTTACTGGAATAACTGACCAATTTCTCCTTTTACTATATATGGAGTTGTAATTTATACCTTTATCTTAGGAGTATTTTT
This sequence comes from Panthera leo, assembly GCF_018350215.1. NCBI lineage: Eukaryota > Metazoa > Chordata > Mammalia > Carnivora > Felidae > Panthera > Panthera leo. The sequence continues at coordinate 66,706,137 of NC_056687.1, forward strand.
TATGTAAAAACTGTATCTTCACTAGTAGGTATTTTTCTTATAATTCTGAAGAATTAAGAAATATTTTACATTTTTTGTGAGTGCCAGTGACTGTTCCATGTATTTAAATACAAATACTGAAATACCAGTATTTAAATCAATTTGGGATATCTCAACTTTACTATAAATTGAAATTGAACTTATTAATCTGAATAAAACAATAATTACAAAAAAGTTGTCAGGTAATTTAATGTGGTTACTTATTGTTATGACTTAGGTTAAATTAAAACTTGATTTTTTTAAGTCATTAGAGGTACGACTTCAGTATGATATTGAAGATATTACAACCCCAGAACCAGAAACAAGTCCTCCGTTTCCAGATCTCTCATCTCAGCTTCCTTCAAGGAGTCTTTCTGGAAGTACTAACACTGTGGCTAGTGAAGGAGGAACAAAGGACAGTATCCCATGCCTCAAGTAAGAGTTGCTACCAAATTTTAAAACAATTTTACATATTAATCATATACTACTTTGAAACTGTACAAAATAAAATTATTCTTCTCTTTTATTAAGTTGTTGTCATTGATCTACACTCAACCAAGGAGTGCTGTGGTCTTTTCTTTGAATATCTATGAAGAGGGCACAATATTTTTATCCTTTATTATGAAGGCATTTATGTTCTTCCCAGAAAGATCATAAAGAAAATATGGCTTTAATAGAATGGGAACACATATGGCAGGGAAGAAACTTGGCCAGTTGCTTGGTATCTCCCAATTCTAAAATCTTTTAGGGAATTTCTTCAGCTTTCTTGGAATAAAAAAAAAACCCCAATCAACCAGACAAAAAACACTACAAGAATACTACTACAAGAACACTACTACAAGAATACTATGTTAGAAAAAAGGATTCCTCTCATGATTGCTATGATTTTGCTAAAATAATACTTTTTTTTACTTTTTAACTGATAAGAAGGTGAGATTTAAACAAAAAGTAGATGAGGGATTTACCTGAAATGTATCTTGTAGAAGAGTATTCCAGGCGGAAGGAATAGATAGAACAAAGGCTTAAAGTGCCTTGCATATGAAGAGGTCAGTGTAGCTAGGACAAGGAGAGCAAGCGGGGGTTGGGGGGGGGGGAATAGCAAGAGATGAAGTCAGATAAGTAATAGAGAGCCAATTATAGGCCACTGTAAGGCCATGGCTTTTATTCCTAATTAAATGGGGACTCATTACAGGGTTTTGAATAGAAAAAAGACATATCAGTTTTAAATTTTATTTTTCAAATTATTTTTTTACATACCATTTTATTTTTAATTTAAATTTTAGTTACTTAACATACAGTGCAACATTGGTTTCAGAAGAATTCAGTGATTCATCACTTACATTCAACATCCAGTGATTAAATTTTAAATTGATCACTTTGGTGGCTTTGTCGAAAATGGATCTTGGGATGGAAGGGAAAGGTAGAAGCTGGGAGACCAGTAAAGAGGCTATTAAATCTAAGCAGAGATGATGTTATGGGCTGACAGATTCAGCAAATAAAAATACAGGATACCCATTTAAATTTCAATTTCAAATAAACAACAAACATTTTTTAGTATCAGTATATTCCAGACACTGCATGGGACATATGTACAGTAAACAAAATAAACAAAACAAAACATAAAACCTATTTATTGTTTATTTGAAATTCAGATTTAAATGGGTGTCTTGTATTTTTATTTGTCAACTGTAACTAGGATGGTCACAATAGAGAATTAAAAAATGGTCAGATTCTGGGTATATTTTGAAGGTAACATCAACAGAATTTGATGATTGATTGATGTGAGGTACAAGAGAAGGATATTAGCATGACTTTTTTTTTTTTTAACTGAATAACTGGAAAGATACAAGTTGCTATAAACTAGAATAGATAAGGCTGCAGGTCAAGCAAATTTAGAAGGAATGAGCAGGAATTTGGGTTTTGGATATGTTCAACTCTTAATTTGGGTGGTAGATGAAGTCATTCATATTGTTATGCATTTATAACTTAATATATGTAACAAATATTTCATAAATATTTAAAAACTTTTGTTAAAAAAAGTAAATAATAAAAATAATTTAAAATACCATCCTCAAAAATTAAGAAAAGGAAGGGATAATGGCCATTTGAAGTTGTGGACTTGACTGGTTAAAAAGCTATTTAAAAAACTAAGCAATTTTAAATAATTTGGTATATTCTGAGAAAGCTAGAAGACACTGTCCACCTGTGTACTTCCCTCAATGTGTGGTATTGTATATTTCTGTAGAAAGATGCTATGTAAATTCTGAAGAGAAGCATGGGCATACTTATTTAAACTGTATGTGATAGAACTACTTTTTTCTCTTTTTTAGTGTTAAGACACGACCAGTGAGGATGCCTCCAGGGTACCAAGCGGAACTTGTTATTCAGTTGGTGTGGGTGGATGGTGAGCCTCCCCAACAGATTACAAGTCTTGCTGTAAGCTCAGCATATGGAATGTAAGTAGCTAAACATTCTAATTTGTATTATTTAATATGTTTGATATAGTGAGATGTTTCTTTTAAAATACTTAAGTCCTAAAAATGGAAAGAAGGCTTTACCTAGATTTTTACTTGATTGAAAATGGTATACGAAAAATAATAACTTATATACAAACTATGATTATTTGTTCTTGCTTGAAGTCAGACTTGTGCTAGCATTTCCACTTTTAATGTTTGGAGGTTGTTAGGATGTTATTACACATTCTTTTTTGTTTTTCTATTTTCTATCCTTTTTCTCCTTGTGTTTCAGTTTGGATGCTTTCTTCTGACTTGTCTTTTTGAATTCACTAATTCTCTCTTCAGTTGTTTATAATCTTATGGTAGATCCAGCCATGGAGTTCAATTTTAGTCATTTTGTTTTTCAGTTCTATACCTTTCATTTGATTCTTTTTAAAGCTTCTTGTTATCTTCCTAAATTATCACTCTTGTCCTTCATTTCCTTGAACATGTTGAATACAGTTCCCTCAATATGTGTTTGATAACTCCCTATCTCTATCTAGTTGATTTGTCTTGGATTTTGGTCATATTGTCCTCATGTAATCTAGATTTGCTTTTTGGTGTTCTTTCTGTTTTTATGGAACATATAAATTTATATACCATCATATATATACTTATATATTTATAAATAAACATTATAGAGATAATTTCAGGTTCTAAATGATGTTATCATCCTCCAAAAAGTATTCACATTTCCCCTAATAGGCTAAACTAAGAGACAATAGAAGGCTTAGAACAACATAATCCAGTCAGGCATTCTTTGAAAGTTGGATTATATTATACCCTTTAAAAGCTAATATAATTTTAATTATTCTTTATTTCTAGATTGTAGCCCTCCATAGAAGTTGTGCCAAATTATACCCCCTCAAAAATGTTTAAGAATACGTGATCTTGCACTACCTTTCTAACAATAGTGTAAACTTTTTATTCCCTGTCATTCTGTTGATAGGAAGTATGTAATTGTGTTAGTAGACTTTTCTCATATCTTAAGTGAAATGGAACATGTTTTCCTGTACTATGACATTTCTGTTTATATTCTGTCCATTTTTCTACAGAGTTGTTAGTATTTCTCTTATAGATTTGTGAAAACTATTTACATAGTAGGGAAGTTAGCTTTCTATCTGATGTAATTTGCTAGTATTTTCCCTGTTTTTGTTTACTTTATGAAATTGTTTACGATGGTTTTTTCCATGAATAAATTTTTAAAAATTGTTAAAGTAATTCTATTTTTTCTTTTATGTCTCTGGATTTTGTGTCATACTTAGAAAAGCTTCCCTCACTTCAAGATTAAAAATTATTACATTCTATTTTAATATATTTCTTAAATATATCTAAGTATTTAATCTATCTAGCATTAATTTAGATATAAATGGGGAATGAAATGGGGATTAAACTCTAGTTCTTTCCTGATGACTAAGAGTTGTACCAATACCACTTCCTGAATACTATATCTTTCCCTCCAAATTTGGAATCAATCACCATTTATCAAATAATACATGAAAAATATATATTTGGTTCTACTTCCATTCTTCCCAGTCTGCCCCTAAGCTAAGTTTGATGAGCTCAAAGAAAACTTTTTGAAGGCATCTGAAAGGAAGACTGCCTAAAAGAAAAAGAAAAATTTTATCTTGTGTTCCTGGAATTTTTGCAGTGTGGAGGTTCTATGTGAACATACATAAGGGGAACCTTTTCTTGACTGAAAAATTGTTTGGTAGATAAACTGGCAGGAACTCCCTTGAATGAAGGAAAGAGAGGAAGGAAGTGTGGGACAGTCAATAATCCCATTATCTGATATGACAAGAATATATGTTTGTCTTCTAACCCAAGTAGTTATGGCAGATGACTGAGCTCAAGCCATTTTCAGGGTTCTATACTCAAGAGATTGACCTATAAAGGCAAGGAATACCAAAATTAAGAGGGTATGAAGGTATATCACCAAGTTCAGGAGCTGAAGATTGTTAGAATAAGTCAGAGAGCATATTTTCCATGTAAAGTAACTGTGGGGGTAACAGTCACTATAGAGCCTCTGAAGAACTGACACTTGTAAGAGAAAGACAGCTTGGACACCTTGCTCGTAGACAGTTTCAACTGCCAAAAATTTCGAGCTCAAGTGGCTACTTCTGTAAATCCCAGCAAAATTTTAGGAAATAAGTAATACCGGTACTATATAAAAACTTTCTGAGAAAGCTGAGAAAGAAAAAGTCATATTCATCTCTTTATGGGACAATATAACTTGATGCCAAAACTTGAAAAGACCATTACAAAAAGCAGAACATGAGCATAGGTGCAAAAATCCCAGCCAAAATATAAATAAATCTGTCAATAAAATAATCACATATTAGAAACATGTTTAGTTTATACCAAGAATGCAAGGCTTGTTTAACATTTGAAATGAATTCGTGTAATTCATCACATTAACAGGATAAAATAGAAAACTATAAAAGTAAGCCATGGGATGCAAAAAGCAAAAACATTTAGTAAAATGTATCTTCTATTCATGAGTTAAAAAGAAACCATTAACTAAACCAAGAAGGAGATTTCCTTAATCTGATACATGGCAGCAAATATCATTCATACTTTACAGTAAAATGTTGAAAGCTTTACATCTGATATGAAAACAAAACAAGGATGACTGCTATCACTACCTCTATTCCCATTGTACTGAAGGACCTAGCCAGAGCAATACATAAAGGAAAATAAATCAAAGTTACATAGATTACAAAAGAAGGAAATGGAAAGAAATGATTATGTATGTACAACATTTAAATACTTTGCAGATAAATTATTAGATTGGAAGATTAGTAGATACAAAGTCGATGTAAAAATAAATGACATTTCCAGGGGTGCCTGGGTGGCTTACTTTGTTAAGCCTCTGACTCTTGATTTTTGGCTCAGGGCATGATCTCACAGTCGTGAGATCAAGATCCACCCCACATAGGGCTCCACGCTGGGCATGACAGCCTGTTTAATACTCTCTCCCTCTCTCTCTCTCTGCTCCTCTCCACTCACACATGCGCGTGTGCTCTCTCTCAAAATAAATAAATAAACAAACAAGCATTTCCATATACTGAAAAAATAGAAACTAAAGTTGTATAAAGATTCCACTTACAATAAAATAAAGTATCTAGGAAAACAATAAAAGATTATCAAGACCTCTACCAACATGCATGCGCGCGCGGCACACACACACACACACACACACAAAGACCTCTACACAGAAAACTATAAAAAGAGAAATTAACAAACCTATATCATGGAGTGGAAAATTCAATAATAGTGTAAAGATGTCAGGTTTTCACAAAATGATCTATTGATTTACCATAATACCAATATAAATTTTAGCATATTTTTTCCCTTGAAGTTTAAAACTGGTTCTAAAATGTATAGAGAAATGCAAAGGACCACAATTAACTAAGACAATACTAAAGAGAAATAGATTTAGAAGACTTGTTCTATGGGAAAGCAAGAGTTATTAAAGTTATGTTAGTCATGACAGTGTTCTATTGGCACAGGAGAAATAGACAAATAGACCAACTCGCAGAAGAGTGAAGAAAGAGATCCAAGCATATATAACCAAATTGGTTCTGCAGAGCAATAGAGGAAATGACAGGTTTTCCCCCAATAAATCTACAAAGCCAATTAAAAAATATATAGAGAAAAAATCTGACTGTTCTTTCCCACTATATACGAAGATTCTAGAAGGTATTATAGGAGAATATCTTCATTACACTTGTGTTAAGAAAATATTTCTTCAATGGGGCACCTGGGTGACTTAGTTAAGCGCCAGCTTAGGCTCAGGTCATGATCTCATAGTTTATGAGTTGGAGCCCTGCATCAGGCTGTGTGCTGACAGCTCAGAGCCTGGAGCCTGCTTTGGATCCTGTGTCTTCCTCTCTCTCTGCCCTTCCCCTGCTGGTGCTCTGCCTCTCTCTCTCTCTCAAAAATAAACATTAAAAATTTCTTTAAAAATATTTCTTCAACATGCTAAAAAATTATTAATCATAAAGAAAAACATTAAGAACTTCTTGGAAAAAAAGGCACCATTAGAGTAAAATGGTAGGGCAAGGAAGAGATATTTAGATTGTGTCTGACACTGGACTCATTCATATGCAGAGTGTAAAAAGAGTCTCATGAGTCCTCAATAATAAAAAGACAAATAATAGAAAAAAATGTGCAGGAAATTTGATCAAATATGTCACAAAGGAAGATATGTAAATGACAAACATATTTTCATATACATATGAGAAAGTACACAACCCCATTAGTAATATTGGTAATATTTGCAAAGATATTGGGTATAGGAACTCTCATACATTGCTGCAAAGAGGGTAAACTGTTGAATCTACTTTATAAAATGTTAGCATTATGTACTCCATTTTAGCATACTTATGTTAGCCCACCCTATAATCCAAAAGTTTCATTTCTAGGTATATAACCTAATGAAAAGCAAACACATATCTATCTTTTGATAAACATCTATCAAAAACAAGCAAAACTGCTTTTTTGGTGTAGGAAGTCCGATTTTGGAAGAGGAAAGAGTAGCAATAATTGTCAGGAACATGAATCAGCTGCTGGTAACATACTATTTCTTGACATAGTGGTGGTTATGTGGGATTGTTCACTTTTTGATAATCCACTGAAGTGTACAATTATGTACACTTATATTTATAAATGTTACATATGAATAAAAGTAAAATATAGAGTTTTGAAAATACTTGAGTAATTTAATTTCTAGAAATTTATCCCACAAATATACTCCACGTTTTAGTGCAAAGTAACTTATGAAGGATAGTCATTGTTGTATTGTTAATAGCAAAAGACTGGAAGCAATCTAATTGTCCATTAACAAAATTATAGGGGAATAAATTAGATTACATACAAATATTGTGAGTCATTTAAAAATTTTAAATCCTATGAATTTACATAGAATTAGCAAAATCTAATAAAGTTATAAAAATCAAGGTACAGCATATTACTTATATACTATGCAACATTGTCTTTCTATAATATGCTATAAACATCCACAATACAGTTTTTAAATTCCTACAAATTGATAAGAAAAAATAACCCAGTTAAAAATAAACTATATAAACAGGCAATTCACAGAAGAAATACAAATGGCAATAAACATGAAAGGATTTATAACTTCACTAGTAACAAGTAAAAAAATTGAAACAAGAGCAATTTTTATCCATTATATGAGAAAATTTTTAAAGATTGCTAACATCTTCATTAAGAATATGAGGAAATGGATTCTTTTTATATACCTTATTTTTTTTTTAAATAAAACTAAGGGGTACCTGGGTGGTTCAGTGGGTTAAACATCAGACTCTTGGTTTCTGCTCAGGTCATGATCTCACGGTTCTTGGGTTTGAGCCCTGCATCAAGCTCCACACTGACATTACACAGCCCTCTTGGGATTCTCTCTCTCCCTCTTGCTCTCTGCCCTTCTGATACTCATGCTCTCTCTCTGAAATAAATGAATAAACTTTAAAAATAAATAAAATAAAACTAAGCGTATCTTTTGACTCTGAAATTCTAGGCTTAGTGAAATATTTACAATTTCTGAAGGCTTTCACTTATGCACCGTTAGTAGAAGCATGTTCCTTGCATCATTCCATATAATAGCAAAATATCTGGAACCTATATAAATCTACATAAATAGGAAGATGCTCTCTTAAAAAACATGTTACTTTTGTACTAAGAATACAATGCAACAGTTAAAGAACACAGACAATGAAATATATCTTAGACATGTTTTAGTGAAAATAATAAAGTTATAGAACAAGTATAAGCTTGTTAAAACATAGAAAAAGGGCAAGAAGAATATAAAAACTGTTAATGGCAGTCATTTTTGAAAAGGAGATTGGCAAACAGTAGACCAAGTAAGGGGGCTTTCATCTTACTGTTTGAATTTTTTCTTAAATATTTATTCATTTTTGACAGTGTGAGCCAGGGAAGGGCACAGAGAGAGGAGGACAGAGGATCCAAAGTGGGCTCTGCAATGACTGCAGTGAGCCCAATGTGGGGCTTGAACTCATGAACCGTGAGATTGTGACCTGAACTGAAATCAGACACTCAACTGACTGAGCCACCCTGGTGCCCCTTGTTTGAATTTTTTAAAGTAAAAATAATTTTTAAGACTGAAAAAAAAAACTTTAAAGAAAACTATACTTTGTGCCTCTGAAATGCTCTTTCCTTAGGGACTTGGGGATGTGAGTTGTTGAGAATCATCAGACACCAGTAATGGTTAGAAAATCTAGGACCTATGGTATGTGACCAATGACTTAAAAGTCATTTGAAAGCATAAATATAGAAACTGATAGAGTGCAGCAAAGTAACTGAGAAGAAAATGTTGGAGAAAAAAGAAGGTGAGAAATCAGTCATTGACGAAATCTAGTAAGAAGATTAAATGTGAATATTTTACTTTTATTCCAAAGACGTAAAGAATTATGTTGAGTCAGCTCTTCTATTATTATCAGCTTTTCTTCCTCCCATTATTTCCAGAGGATAGAGAACCATACAATTTTGATGGCTTAGTGGTAGCTCTGTTTTTTAGTTACTGAGATAATCTAGTGCAGGGTTAAAGAGCATGAATGCTAGAGTCAGATTCTTTGGGATTCAAATCTTAATTCTGCTTTCTAGCTGTTGAATCTTAGAAAAGTTACTTAAAGTTTCTGTGCTCAATTTCCATATCTGTAACACAAGGATAAAATGTTGAAAGGATTAAATGTATGAACACATGTAAAATGTAACTTTTAAGGGCACCTGTTTGGCTCAGTTGGTGGAGTATGCAACTTCTGATCTCAAAACTGTGAGTTCAAGTTCCACTTTTGGTGTAAAGCTTACTTAAAAAATAAAAACAAAAATAAAATAAAATTTAACTTTTAGGTTCAGGGCAGAATACACATGACATATTCAAAAAGAACAATTGTGGAGCTTTTAATTAATGAATTACTTATGTAGGGTGTAGAGAAACGTGAAATAGTGTACTATCCCAGGGATAGGAAGAATAGTGATTTACTACCACCCATAAAATAATAACTTGAAGATATATTTACTTGAATAAACAAAGTAAACCAATAATAGAGTGATTTTATCTTACAAATACAAAAAGAATTTATAAATGAGGAGAGAATCAAGATGGCAGAATAGGAAGATTCTGAGTTTAAGTTCTCCATGGACACACCAAAATTACAACTACATATAGGACAACTCTCAGAATGACCCAAAGACTAGAAGAAGAGCTCTTACACAACTAAGGATAAGCCACATTGAGACAGGTAGGAGTGGAAGAGATGCAAGCTAGTCAGGATCTATATCCCCAGCATGGCAACCCACAAGCAGGAAGGATATCACATAAGTAGAGTACTCCCTAAGGAGGTAAGGGTTTAGGTACCACATCAAGCACCAATGCCCTAAGGACCTGCACTGGTAAAATGTGCCCCCATAACAACTGGATTTGCAAATCATTAGAGTTTAACTCTGGGAGAGCCACAGGGCTATAGGAAAATAAGACTCCACTCATAAAGAGCCTGGTTCACAAACACAAACTCATCTGCACCAAGACCCTACAGAGAGGCAGCAATTTAAAAGGAACCTGGGCCATACTTGAAGGAGACTTATTGACTAATTTTAGGCATGTTCTGGAGGGACAGGATCTGTAGCAACTTTATTCAGGAATATGTGCATATGTGGGTGCCAGTTTTCATGTTCCTCTATCAAGCTAGCCTGGTACTGGAAGGCACCGTTTCTAATACCCTCCATCTACCTGGTTAGCATTACTCATTCCACCCTGGTATTCCCCTATGGGTCCATTCTACCCAATTCATCTGCCCCAACAGCTCAAAGTGCCTCCTGCCCTAGGAGTTGCCAGGGGGTGTGTGTGTGTGGGGGTGTGGAATCCACCAATGTAGCTGCTATGGTCATGGCCAGACCTTGCAGCTAACCACAAGGGGGGCTGGCATAGCCCCCCCCCCCCAAGAACACACTGACAGAAGCTGTAGCCAGGCCTGTTAGCCAGCTGTGCCAAGGGCCACCCAACCTACCAATATACCTATAGCAGTTGCAGCCCAGCCACAATAAAAGGGAATACAGAACCCATATAGGGGACAGCCTGGAGCACCTGGTTCTGGTGAACAGTGGGGATTGCACTTCTGGGCCACACAGGAAATCTTCTACCTAAGGCCATTGCTTCACAACTGGGAGATATAGCTGATCTATGTAATATGTAGAAACACACAAAGTGAAGCAAAATGAGGAGATTGAGGAATATATTCCAAATGAAAAAACTGATAAACCTCAGAGAAAGAACTAAATGAAACTGAGATAAGGAATCTACCTGATAAAGAGTTCAAAATTACAGTCATAAAGTGTTCACCAAACTTGGGAGAAGAATGGATGAACACAGTGAAAACTGCAACAGAAAGATAAATATTAAAAAGAACCATTCAGAGCTGAAGAATACAATAACTGAAATGAAAAATACTTGAGGGAATCAACAGCAGATAAGATGATGCAAAAGTACAAATTAGTGATATAGAAGACAGGATACTGGAAATCACCCAGCTGAACATCAAAAAGAAATAATAAAGATCATAGCAGAAATAAATGAGGGAGGGAGGGAGAGAGGGAGGAAGGAAGGAAGGAAGGAACCAGGATCTGATTCCTTGAAAAGAGAAACAAAATTAATAAACCCTTAGGAAAACTCCTCAATAAAAAAAGAGAGAGGACTCAAATAAAGTCAGAAATGAAAGAGAAATAATAATTCACACTACAGAAGTACAAGGATTTTAAGACAGTACTGCAAAAAAAAAAAGTATGCCAGTAAATAAACAACACAGAAGAAATGGATAAATTCCTAGAAATATATAATTCCATGAGTAAATCTGAAAGAAATAGAAAATACAAACGGTCCAGATACTAGTATGCAATTAAATCAGTAGCCAACATAAGTCTAGACCAGATGGTTTCACAGGTGAATTCTACCAAACATTTAAAGAAGAGTTGATATCTATTTTTCCTCAAACTATTACAAAAAAATAGAAGAGGAAGGAAAATTTCCAAATTCATTCTATGAGGGTAACACTATCCTGATACCAAAACGAGAAAAACACTACCCAAAAAGAAATCTGCAAGCCAATATCTCTGCTAAACATAGATGCAAAACTCCTCAACAAAATAATAGCAAACAAAATTCAACAATACATTAAAAGGATCATTTACCACAATCAAGTGAGATTTATTCCTGTGGTGCAAGGATGGTTCAGGATTTGCAAATCAATCAACTTGATATACCACATTAACAAAATGAATAAAAACCATATGACTATCTCAATAGATGCAGAAAAAACATTTGACAAAATGACATCCATTTATGATAAAAACTCTCAACAAAGTAAGTTTAGAGAGAGTATACCTCAACATAATAAAAGCCATATATGAAAACCCACAGCCAACATCATGTTAACAGTCAAACACTGAGAACTTTTCCTCTAAGATATGGAACAGGACAAGGATGTCCACTCTCACTACTTTTATTCAACATAGTACTGGAAGTCCTAGCTGCAGCAATCAGACAAGAAAAAGAAATAAAATACATCCAAATAGGGAAGGAAGAAGTAAAACTTTCACTATTTCCAGATGACATGCTACTGTATATAGAATATCCAAGGGTGCCTGTGTGACTCAGTTAAACATCTAACTCTCGATTTTGGCTCAGGTCATGATATGGTCATGAGATCAAGCCTCACTTGGGGCTCTGTGCTGGGCATGGATTCTGCTTAACAGTCTCACTTTCCCTCTTCTTCTGCCCCTCCCCCACTCATGCTGTCTCATTCTTAGAAAACAAAAACCCTAAAAACTCCATTAAAAACCACTAGAGTAGATAAATGAATTAAGTATTAAGTTGTAGGAAATTAATATACAGAAATCAGTTGCATTTCTGTATACTAGTAACAAAATAGCAGAAAGAGAAATTAAGAAAATAATCCCATTTGCAATCACATCAAAAAGAATAAAATACCAGAGAATACAAAGAATAATTTAACCAAGGAGGTAAAACATTTGTACTTTGAGAATAATAAAACACTGATAAAAGAAATTGAAGACATCAAAGCAAATGTAAAGGCGTACCACACTCATGGATTGGAAGAGTTAACATCATTAAAATGTCCATACTACCCAAAGTAATCTACATATTCAATGTAATTCCTATCAAAATACCAGTATTATTTTTCACAGAACTAGAACATGTACTCGTAAAACTTGTATGTAAGCACAAAAGACCCCCAATAGCCAAAGAAGTCTTAAGAAGGAAGAACAAAACTTAAAAATATTACAGCTCTAGGTTTCAAGGTATACTATGAAAGCTATAATAGTCAAAACAATATGGTACTGGCATAAAAATAGACACATTCACCAACAGGATAGAGAGCCCAGAAATAAACCCATGCTTATAATGGTCAACTAATCTATAATAAAGGAGGCAAGAATACACAATGAGGAAAAGACAATCTCTTCAAAAAATGATATTAGGAAAACTGGATGGTTAAATTGAAAATAATAAAACTGGACTACTTTCTTATACCATACACAAGAATAAACTTACATGGATTAAAGACCTCAATGTGAGACCTGAAACTATAAAATTCCTAGATGAAAACAAAGGCAGTAATTTCTTTGATATCAACCTTAGCAACATTTTTCTGGATAAGTCTTCTCATGAAAGGGAAGCAAAAGCAAAAATAAACTATTGGGACTACAACAAAGTAAAAAGCTTTTTTAAGTCAAAGGAAACCATCAACAAAACTGAAAGGCAACTTACTGAATGGGAGAAGATATTTGCAAATGACATATCTGATAAGGGATTAATTTCCAAAATACATAAAGAACTTACATAACTCAATAGGAACGAGTCTAATTTAAAATGAGGCGAGGACCTGAAATGACATTTTTTCCAAAGACATACAGCTGGCCAACAAACACATAATTAGATGCTCAACAGCACTAGTCATCAGTGAAATGCAAATCAAAACCACAATGAGATACCACTTCATTCCTGTCAGAATGCCTGGTACCAAAAAGACAAGAAATAACAAGTGTTGGCAAGGATATGCAGAAAAGTGAGCCCTGGTGCACTGTTGATGTTAATGTAATTTGGTGTAGCCACTATGGAAAACAGCATGTAGGTTCCTCAAATAATTAAAAACATAAACATCATATGACCCACTAAGTCTACTGCTGGATATTTATCTAAAGGTAATGAGAATAAAAACACTAATTCAAAAAGATATATGCACCCTTAAGATTATTGCAGCATTATTTAAAATAGCCAAGATAGGGAAGCACTCTTAAGTATCCATCAATAGATGAATGCATAAAGAAGATGTGACACATATCATACATACACACATAATGGAATGTTACTTGGTCATGAAAAAGAATGAGATCTTGCTATTTGGGACAACATGGATGGAACATGGATGGAGGTTGAAATAAGTTTGAGAAAGACAAATACCATATGGTTCACTTATATGTAGAATCTACAAAACAAATCGAATGAATAAACAAACAAAAAAACAGAAACACAATTGTAAATACAAAGAAGACTAGTAGTTGCCAGAGGGGAGGGTGTTGGCAGGTGGAGCAAAATAGGTGAATGGGATTATTGGGCACAAACTTCCAGTTATAAAATAAATAAATCACAGGGAGGTAAAATAAATAAATCACATTTAAGATATGCATACCCTACAAAAGAATTGTGCAATAGGTCTTTCTGCAGTGATGGAAATGTATTATAATCTGAGCAGTCGAATATATTACTGCTAATCACAATGAGCACCTAAAATGAAGCTAGCACAACTAGGAACTGAATTTTTAACTCTAGGTATAATTAAATTTTCTTTTAAAATTTAAAAAAATTAAATTTAAACACAGACAGTTTTATGATTATTTTTACATGGTAGTATATCAAGGGAAAAAAAACAAAGCTATTTTTAAGACAGAATTATTAAATCAGTAATTTTCCAAAATGTATTTGTATTTGATTACAAATGTTATATGAGCTTTTTTCCCCAAGTTCATACCAGTAACAAAACTTTTAAGGTATTTAAAAGCAAAATTTTGCTTTTTTTCCAACCCATTGAACAAACATATTTAAACCTATTTTTCTGAGTTGCTTTTAGAAAGAAGAGCAATTTCTTAAAGCATCACCATATTCAAAGATATGAAATAGAAATGTGTTTTTAAAATATTTGACTTTTACTTTTTTTTATATTTATATGTGTCCATACATTAACATTGTTTATAAATGCCACATAGAACAGGATGCCTGTAGGATATTTAGGGACTTTTTAATGTGGACTTTTAATTTCTATATATAAATATATTTTGTACTTATAAAACAGAAAAGTTAATTAACTCTTAGACAATTGAGAATAGCTAATTTTTATATAAAGCAGTTTAAGATAGATGTTGAGTATTTAAAGAAACAAAGATGAAATTAATAAAAATTATTTTTATTATAAATTCTAAATCTTGAAAATATGTTCTTGTTGATTGATATTTTCTTTTGAATTTCCTTACCAACAAGATATTGGAAGAAAAAAAAAATCTCACCTTTTCTTCCCACCATGAAATCATTTTATCTTTCAGGTAGGTTAACTAAAATATCCAATTTTTTTTTAAATCTTTCCCGTATCATTCTCTTACTCTCCAGAACATTCTTAGGGACCAGAGTCCATAACTCTGTGTAATTCTCTTTTTTGTAGCAATTTAATTAACTAAATATTTATTAGTATTACAAATACTTTATTGAGGTATGTATATAAAATAAAAATCACCCATTTTAAGCATGAAATATTAATTTTGACAAACATGCAAGACAAATATAAGTCATGTAACCACCAACAAACTAATGATATAAAAAGTATCGATCACCTCAAAAGGGTCCTTCATGCTCCCTTGCATTCAATTTTTACCTCTTCCTCTAGCCCCTCAATTTGACTGCATTTACTGTAATTTTATATAGAGTCATAAATCATAAATAATTTTGTGTTTGTTTTCATTCACTTAGCATAATGCTTTTGTGTTTCATCCATATTGTATATGTATCTGTGGCTTGTTCCTTTTCATTGCTGCATTATCCATTATGTGGATACACAAAAAATGTGTTTATACGATGGAAACTTCAGTTGTTTCCAGTTTGAGGCTTTTATGAATAAATTTGCTATTAATGTTCAAGTACAAGTCTTTGTGTAATATTTGTTTACATTTTCTTGGGTAAGAAAGAATAGAATTACTGGGTCATATGGTGAATTTATTTGACCCTTGAACAATACAAGTTTGAATTGCATGGGTCCACTCATACATGAATTTTTTTTCAATACAATAATGTAAATATATTTCCCTTTCTTATGATTTTCTTAGTAACATTTTTTCTTTAGCTTATTTTATTGTAAAAATCTAATATATAATACATAGACAATATATGTGTTCATTGACTGTTTATGTTACCAGTAAGGCTTCCAGTCAACCGTAGGTTATTAATAGTTAAGTTTGGGGGGTATGAAGGAGTTAAAACTTATACATGGATTTTGATTGTGTGGGGGGGTAGGCACCTTTAACCCCTGTGTTGGTGAAGAGTTAACTATATATATTTATAAGGCAAACTATTTTTTAAAGAAGTTGTATTATTTGTAATACCAACAACAATGTATTCAAATTTCAGTTTTTCCACATAATTGTCAACACTTGATGTTACCAATCTTTTAATTCTATCTACTCTGATGGGATCAGTGGTTTTAATTTACATATTCCTGGTGACTAATGATGCTCAGCATCTTTTAAGTGCCTATTTCACATTTGTACATTTTGTTTGGTGAAATATCTGTTCAAATCTTTTGCCTATTTTTTGAAATCAAGTGTCTTATTAATTTTTCTGTACTATGGAAGGTAAAAATTTAAGGCTCAATTTTTTACTTATGGATATCTAATTGTTTCACATCATTTATTGAAGAATATCTTTCCTCTGAATTCCTATAATGCTTTTGTCAAATATCAGTTGACCATTTATGTTTGTTTATGGCCACTCGTTTCATTAAAATTTATTTTTATCTTTACTTCAATACCAGCCTGTCTTGATTCCTGTAACTTTAGAGTATGTTTTTCTCCACCTTCTTAAATATCTAGAATATATATTTTTAAGCATTTTTAATATCCTTGTTTGCTACTTTTATCATTTGTTTCATTTCTAGGTATGTTTCTTTTGATTTATTTTTTCCTTTGCTTATCAGTCATGTTTTCTGAATTCCTTATATGCCTGCTACTTTTTATATAGTGGACATTGTGAATTTTACATTATGGTGGTATTTTGTTTGATTCTTTTTAATAGTGTTGGTTATTTTTCTGGAAGGCAGTTATGTTACTTAGAATAATGTCTCTAAGCTTTTTTTAAGGTGGAATTCAGAAGAACTTTTAGATTATGGCTAAATGTGTTCCCCACTCCTAAAGTGATACTACTATATCTGCTTCTTTTTGTCTATTAGGAGATCTCAGCAGTTTGGTAGTAACATGAAATATTCTCAGCCTTTTGATAACTTTGTGAAATGTTCAGCTTTATCTCTTTAGTGGTTCTTTCCCAAGCCTGGGGGAGTTTTTTCACATGGATGCTCCAGAGAACCATTCTATGAGTCTGATATATTCTCCTTGTGTAGCTCTTTTCTCTCTAGTATTTTACCTCATAAATTCTGGCTGTTTTTGTAGCATCAGAGTCTGATCTATTTCTCCTCAATTCAGTGCGACCACTGATCTCTCTGTGTTAGTTTCCTGTGCTAGTCTAGTCTGGAAAGTCTCTCCTCCATTCACTAAATTAGAACATTAGTTTAAATTAGAATACCCAGATTCCGGTACTGAAATGTTCTAAAATGTGGTGATGATTACACAATTCTAAATACATTTTACTAGTAAGAACAAATATATTTAAAACCACAGAACTGTACACTTTATTTAAATCAGTGAATTTTATAATATGTGAAATATATCTCAATAAAACTGTAAATAAAAAACAAAACACAAGAAGAATACCTAGGTAAAGTTTACTTTGATTGTTATCCTTCTCTTATCCTATGTTGCCTGGTTGGTCAATCTGTGCAAACTGTGTCTTAATATATTTTGTATAGTTTTTTATTTAAGTTAGGAAATTAAACCCAGTATTCTAACTGACTTTTCAACAACCATTGCCTGACCTCCCCAACACTAAGGTATAACTTTCTAGTATTCTTATTTTTAATTCAAAGAGAAAAATAATCATTCTGGT
This sequence comes from Panthera leo, assembly GCF_018350215.1. Lineage (NCBI taxonomy): Eukaryota > Metazoa > Chordata > Mammalia > Carnivora > Felidae > Panthera > Panthera leo. Next base: position 66,723,966 of record NC_056687.1, read on the forward strand.
TGATGTAATACATTCTACTTTCCTATTTTTTTTCTTGTCAGTATTGAATTGGGGAACTCTATCATACCTGTATAAGTTTCGAGATATGAACTTTGTATAATATTGCATTTGCTTATTATAATATTAGAATCAGTTCTACTTATGTATGGAAATTTTTCAAAGTATTTTAATAAAAATTTTCTGATTTTCATGCTCATTAAAGCCCTGAAAAATAGATAAATCTAGTATTATAATTCTCATTATAAAGTAAAGAAACTAAAGCCTGACAAAGTTCATTAATTGTTTTCAAGGTCACATAACCTGTAAATGATAGAGATAGAATCTGCTGACTTTTAAAAAAAAATTTTTTTATGTTTATTTTTGAGAGACAGACAGAGATGAGTGGGAGGGAGGCAGAGAGAGAGGGAGACACAGAATCTGAAGCAGGTTTCAGGCTCTGAGCTGTCAGCACACAACCCGACACGGGGCTCAAACTCACAAACCGTGAGATCATGACCTGCGCCAAAGTCGGTGCTTAACTGACTGAGCCACCCAGGCGCCCCTCTGCTGACTTTTATAACAATAGTTTTTGTTTTTGGGTTTTTTTTTTAGTTTCCAAAGTCTGTCTTGTTGGAAGGTGTAGAACTCTATGTGAAATAGCAAAACATCTCATATGGTAGAACTTTTCATTTGTTGTAAGGAAGGAAGGCTATGTGGTGGAGTGGAAAGAATCAAACTGAGAGTAAACCAATGGTTTGTCAACCAGATTCAATCTAAGTAAGAAAACAACACAGAACTTACATGAAATGAGCAAAACAACAGTCATGTAACTAGTGTTTGTTTAGTTTAGGGAGCAAACAGCACAAATTTACAATTGTTTAGCTAGAAGGCATGTTGTAAATTCAGAAAAAGAGAATTTGTGTAAGCCTAATAAATATTAAGTCTGACCAAAATGCCTGCTTAGTGCTAAGAGCTGTTTTAATTTCTCAGGAGAAGTAAAAAAAATTAATCGAATGATGTTTGTCTTTTAATAGGACAAAAGTTAATAAGTAGGACAAAATAAAAAACAAGAGAGAAATTTTTAATTTTTTGTGAATGAAAATTGTATCTCTGTTTATATCTACTATGGTGTCGAAACCTTAGATATAGATAGTTATTTTTTATGTAAATTTTGTGTTAAATATATATTGTTTAAGAAGAGAAATAATTTAGGGGTGCCTGGATGGCTCAGTCTGCCAAGTATCCAACCTCGACCTCGGTCATGATCTCTCAGTTTGTTAGTTTGAGCCCAACATCAGGCTCTGGCTGACAGCTCAGAGCCTGGAGCCTGCTTCAGAATCTGTTCTCCCCCTCTTGCTCTGCCCCTCACCTGCTCATGCTCTATCTCTCTCTCAAAAATAAATAAATATTTTTACAATTTTTTAAGAAAGAAGAGAAATAATTTGGAGGTTAATAATTATAATTTTATTTTTAAAAGGCATCTAATTATATACCTAAGCATCTATAGCTATTACAGTATGCCATTTCTTGATCTATTTCCCCACTGCTAGCAAAAAGATTTTATATGATTCTATAAAAGGTAAGACCAAGTTAAAGAGCAGATTGGGTAATCACTACTTAAATAATAAAATTGATGATAAAATATGACTGTATAATATGCTATTATACAAGGTCACTCCATCCTGTGTAAAGGCATGGTATCCTTCCTGACGTTACACCAATCGCGACCTTACCTCTCCAACCCTAAGGCATTACTTTCCAATTATGTTTAATTCAGAGATTACAATAATAATGATTACTGTGATACATTCTAGCTGCATTTTTTTTTTCTCTCAGAGTTGCATTTGGGAACTGCAATGGGTTGGCTGTGGTGGATTTTATACAGAAGACAGTACTGTTAAGCATGGGGACCATTGACCTATATAGATCAAGTGACCTATACCAACGTCAACCACGGTCTCCTCGAAAAAACAAGCAGTTCATTGCAGGTAGGAGATAAAACAAAATGGTTATGAACTTGATTAGTTCATCTGTTTTCTTACCTTTAGATTTCTTATCTTTCTTCTGTAATGCTATTCAAATGCATGGCAATATGAAGTCAATATAACTTATAATACTATGTAAATAAAATTGGGCGGAAATACAGTGAGAATCTTTGAAAGGATAAAGGAAGTGTTTAAACTTCAATTTGCTGCCAAAGTTAGGGAACACCTCAAGTTTCATAGGTTGAATTCCTAAGAAATAAGAGAAAATAAGAATTTATTAAATACAAAACTGCTGTGAAAATCAGGCTCTGTATTTGAAAAAATTATTTGCAATAGTTGTATTTTAACAGGATAGTTTTCTTCTAATATCTCTTCTAATATTCAAAAATATAATTTTAAATATTCACTACTTTTAATTGTTTAAACTCCATATTCTAGCTGTCACCTTTCTTTATTGGAGGGTGATTTTCTTGGAGGTATTTTCACAAATGCAATAAACATTATTAACATTTTAAAATGCTATGAAAGATAACATTTTGCTTGACAGGACCAATAAATTTGTATAACTATAAAGGAAAAATATATAAGGTTAATTAATATATAAGCAGAAATACTTTCTATATAATGCCAAATTTTGGTATGCCAAATTATCCAAAGTTTACTGAAATTTCAGTATTTATCCAAATAGTTGGCTTTGTAAACACTGACAAAATTTTGCATATTTTCTGTCCACTGATATAGTTTAGTTGATAAAAAAAATCAGTTGAGCTCAAAGATTTGCAGATGGAAATACATCTATAGTATTATGTGTTTAGTTTATTAAATATACTCCTGTAAAGAATATTTTAAAATAAAAAGAGAACATTATGATAGGTGTTATTTACTAAATAGCAAATGTGCCAAATTTAACATCCAAATGTTATAATAAAAGAAGTTTCCCTTTGGACTAATGAAAAATTAACTTGATATACTGAAATTCTTCCCTTTGTTAATCTTTTTTCTTTTTTTTTAATGAACCTTAACCCTTTCTACATTGCTAATTTAGACCCTTTTCAGGAGCACAAAAGTTCTCCTTCAGAATATAGAAGTCTCTTTGTTTCCTGCTAGTGATCTCAGCTTTTAGCATAATTTTAGGAATGCTGGAAATTTCAAATTGTATAGGTTCTGCCTCTACCTTTTCTGGCTTTTGAAAGGAAGGCAGAATAAGAGATTGTGCATGCATGTTCCATAAGATTACCGCATGATTGGGAAAGAGAAGATTGATTTTTTAAAGTTTATGGACTCTAGGGTAGGAAAATATTAGGGTATAAGAGGCAATACTTGCATACTGAAAGCACAAATTGAATTTGAAAAACTGGATCCTATGCCAGTATCTAAGTTACTTACTCAGTTTATACAATGGTATGACAAGGTGTATATTGTGACAAACAGTATAACTGCTACTTAATTTAAATTTATTGAGACTCAATTATGATTAGAGCTTAGAATTTTGATGACTTTAAAATCTGGAAAAACTGTGATGAAGTCATAAACTTTGTTCATATTTAGTGTATAAAATGACTACAATGAATACTCATTTTATATTATAAAAATAAAATACCAAAGACTAAAATCCCTAAGCTGTCTTTTTAATACTGAGGATTGAAGACAACCATTTTGATTTTTATGAGGTAACATAAGTATTATTTACATGTGAAATAAGTTTACTACATAAAAATCATATGACAAATATGACATCTACTCTTATATTTGATTAAATAAAATTACTATAGCACTGTCATCATTCATCTATCACCTCTTACTTTCTAATTGATTTATTTTTTTAATATCTCCTTTCTAATTTGGTTACCTAAACTTGCTGCAATTTCTTCATCTTGGCTGTTCTAGATTCTGGTATGAATCACTTCCTTTCACTTTAGACTATTTTTCTCTCTTTCCCCTGCCTGCTGCTGATGCTGATGTTCTGGCATGTTCCAAAGACAACTTTTGCATGCGTGGCCTGTCTAACTTTTATCCTGATTTAACGAAACGGATCCGTACTTCCTATCAGAGTAAGTTCTATAAAGGTTAGGCAAATAGCTTTTCTAAGTTTTAATGCCTGATTTAAACCCATACATCTGTGCTTAGTAATGTGTTTTTTAAAACACATTCAGCATGCATGCAAATTTTTGTTTTGTTATGGAAGTGCAACCTGATAATTTTAATAATTATATAAATACTTCAAATAGCTAATATCATTTATCCATTTATTCACACCCATTATTTCAGTGTTTATTACAAACCATGCAGACCATATTCTGTTAGTTCCAGAGTCACTGTCTTTTGTTTTGAGGAGGAAGAGCCATGGTGCCCTTATAAATAGTAAACCAGTATCAATAATAGTAATGCCAGTATCAATAATAATTGAATACTTTCTTGTTTGGAAAACCTTATGCCATTGCTCATTTTTAAGAAGTATTATAACAAGGACCACAGTATTTTCCTAAGTAATTGGATTTCTTAGACTTAGCTAACTTTCCTAGTTTCTGTTGCTTTTTTTTTTAAATAGAAAACACAAACACACTGTGAAGTTGGGAAATTAAGGTCACAAACTAAAAATCCAATAATATTAACATTTACCATGGTAGAAAATGCAAATTTGAAGATGATGGAGTAAACAATTCTAAAAACTAGTTCAGAAAGAATGGAGAATGAAGGTATGATTGGAGGTGCAGATATTATTAGTGATATTATGGGCTAACATTCATTGACAAGAAGAGGTTTACAACATATTGATCAGTGTTATGTTAAAAAAGAAGGAACTGGAGAGTGTTATGCTACCTGAAATGTCATACAGAGAAAGACAGATACAATATGTTTTCACTCTTATGTGGATCCTGAGAAACTTAACAGAAGACCATGGGGGAGGGGAAGGGAAAAAAAAAAGTTAGCGAGGGAGGGAGCCAAACCATAAGAGTCTCTTAAAAGCTGAGAACAAACTGAGGGTTGATGGGTGGGGGGGTGATGGGTATTGAGGAGGGCACCTGTTGGGATGAGCACTGGGTGTTGTATGGAAACCAATTTGACAATAAATTTCATATTAAAAAAAAAGAAGGTTGCTTAACAATATATATGATGGCTTCATGTTTGTATAAAATAGGCATATACATGTATACACACACTTATTGTTTGTATTTTGAATTTCTTCAGACCTCGCCTCACCAGTTTGTAGATGATTAATCGGATCACATCATTAATAATAACCTAAAACATTGTCTTCCTCTAGCTAAAGGATGCCAATTCCTATGAAATCCTTAAAATTTTTCTGGGAATGCCCATAGGGTGACTTATTTTTCATCATAGGTATTCTCTAGTTTTCTATTCTAGTAGAACACCCCCTTTTTGGTTGCTTTTCACTGTCTTTTCTCCTGGTGACTTATGATAGAACACTGATATCTATGTTGGCTTCTGCTGATCCTAAAACAGAAACCAATTAGGTATTATAATATTTCTTGACACCTGAAAACTATGTAAAATTTCATTTCCCCAAAATAAAGCTTTATTGGAATGCAGTCAAACTCATAATTTACATATTATCTATGACTGCATCCATACTACAATGGCAGAGTTGAGCAGTTGCAGCAGAAAACATATGGCCCATGATACTCAAAATATCTACTCTCTTGCTCTTTATATAAAAAATTAGCTGACTCCTACCCTAATACTATTCTTTCACACCCACTCGCTTCCACATAAAATGTTTCAGCCAAAACTTTTCCTGTAAATAGTCTCCACATGGTTTAACACACATACTGGAGCTTCTGAATCCCAGTTTAGCCTTCTCAGGGTTGGATTCCCCCAAGACTGTGTGTGTGTGGTGTGAGAGAGAGAGAGAGAGAGAGAGAGAGAGAGAGAATGTATCCATCTATACGGATCAAAAAAGTTTCTAAACATGAGACTGTGGCTTTTACACATCTCTTCTTTTAGTTTTAATGTATTTTCTGACATTTCTATAATAAAAATGCAATGCATTTATAGTAAAAAGAGAAATCTTATGCTGAGGATAAGAAGCAGGAGCAGGTTCTTAATCATGATTCTACAGTATCAACCACAGTATAACAGTTAATGAAGTTCAGAGACATGCTCACTTATTCTGACCCTTCAATACTCTTATACAGCCTTCAGATTTAAAAAGCAAAGATTTTAAATCTTCATTCAGGGTACTCTAAAATATAATTCCTATCTATATTTTCAAATGAAATTTCTACTACTCTTCTATAAAAACACTCCCCTTAAGCCAAGGGTATTTATCTTGCTATCCTTATAATTTATGCATATTATCCCCCCTCTGAAAACACCCTGCTCAAATTTTACTTCCTATTGTAAACTTTTCCTCCTGCCATCAGAGCCCTGTTATGCCAATTCATTTAAATGCCTACAGTGCCTATAGTAGACATGGTAGAACGTGAACCAGTTGGTAGTTGGTGTAGATTCATTTGTATTTTATTTATTTTTATGCATGTGCTCTACCTTTCCAAATGCATGGGAAGAATGTGAAGAGTATATCTAAAATTCTTTATACCCTCTATACCTAGCACAAATATGTGCTCAGTAGTTAAATGATGATGGTAGTAAGATAGAGCATGACAGCAGGCTCTTTCTGCTCATATGAACAGCCAAGGGATTTTTCAGATTTGACAAGGAAGAACAGAAATAGCTTCTGCAGTTATTGGGTTCACTGGAATTTTGCAAAACAAATAGTTTTTTCTAAACAAAGATCTGAAGTGTCAAGACAGAAGTAAAACCAAGTCCTTAGGAGGCCATTAAGAGATCCTCCATGTCTCCCCCAGTGAGCTCCCTAGAAATTCAGACAAGCCATGGAATTTGAAATCAAATTTCTTTAAAGTCTTCTCTTGATAATCAACATCATACGGGACTGATTAATGACTTGAAGGTATATCCTGGAATATGCTTTTAAAAATAAATTTTATGAAAACTTGCTTTTAATTTATTGGATCATAAAACCTGGTTATGTTTCTGTAGTTCCATTTTATTACAATAGAGACTATTTGGCCTTTCATGAATTATTTCCTAGCTTTCAGGAAAGCATATCTGCATTGTTCCTACTTGGGGAAACTTAATCCACTTCCACTGAGTGTCTATTCTATTCGGGGATTGTGCTCGGCAGTTTGACTCAGTGTTATATTATTTAATGGTCATTGTAACCCTTTATGGCAGATAGATATTTATCTGTAGATTCCTCTATAGATGAAAAAAAAATGAAGACAAAGCATATTAAATTAGTTTCTCAAAGTTACGATGAGTGGGAATTAGGCCTATCTGATGCAAAACAGACTTCATATGCTTTCCATTGTATTATTCAGTGTCTCTAAGTGTCTCAAAGTTTCAGGGTCATTGGAAATCAATCCCATTATACTATAATTAGAAACCACTTTTTTACCCAGTTTTTACCCACAATCAATGAAATAATATATTCAAAAACAAAACAATTTAAAATTATTTTTCACAATTGAGGAGATTAGACATGGTGCTCTCTGAAATCCAGTTTTTATCTTTTATGTTTTATTATATCATGATTATATATTATATTTTATTACATCTCAAAGTGACACACATTCTATTTTGAACTTTATACTTTCATTTCTGGAGAAACACTTCAATACCAATCTTTTCCTGGGCTCTTTCACTGATCATTTTGTAAGATACTTTAGGTTCCAAGGAACTGCCTACACTAAATCTTTATTCCATCTGCAAATCTTTCACATCATAGAATAACAAAACTCTATGGCTCAAAGGAAATCTTTGTATTTGACAGATTATGATTTGTGGAACCAATAAAATGATTTGCAAAGAGCAGCAGGCATAGCAGTCAGAGGTTTATATCAAGTTCTACTTTTTCTACTTAAGAAGTACTCATTATATTGGTAATCTGTGGCTAGTCATTTAACTTCTCTGAGTTTCTTTTTCTCTAATATCAAGTAAAAATTATAATCCCTTAACTCCCTTAAAGACTTATGGAACTTTTCTTGGTTAATGTTTGTAAAAGTACTCTATAAATAGTAGACATTATTATTTTAATAAAAGATGAAACCAAGCCTCAGAGAGGTTAAATATCTTTTCCAGTATAACAACTGGTCTATGGAATGACTAACATCCAGTCAGCTGCCTCGTCAACTAGTGCTCCTTCTACTTGTGAAAATGACAGAAATTTTGCTAGTTAGAAAATAATAGTATGCTGTTTAAACCAAAGGAGTTGAGGAATAGGCTTAAGGTAGAACACTGTCAGACAAACTTGCTTGTGCATCAACTTCTTGTTATGCAATGGAAGATCCTTCAAAAAGTCTCAAGTCTATCTATAGATATTTTCCCACTCTCACTGCATGGCTTTTTCAGATTGTGGGGAATGGTAACAGATCCTGGGAACACAAAAAGAAGCATAAAGAAAAATTGAAAGAAGAATAAAAGAGAACTAGCAAAGAGAGGCACATGAATGTAAAATAAAATGAACTTGAGAATATAAAAAATGGAAAAGTAAAACAAAGAATAAGAAAGGAAAGAATGCCTCAATGAACAAAAATGAGCAAAAATCATGGTAAATAATAAATGGGAAGAGTTCATTTATTCAAAAAAATATTAAGCATCTTTTGTGTCAAACATTTTTCTAAGCACAAGATATACAGTGATGAATGAAATAATTATGGACTCTTTCCTCAGTTTAGAATAGAAAACATGTAAGGAATGCATATATGTAAAACATGTAAAGAATCCATAGATGTACTATTATAATTGAAAAAAGCAAAGCCATCAAGGAGAAAAGTGAGATAAGGGGGAAAAGGTGGACCTATTTTTGAGAGTGTTATGAGACAAGGGCCTATCTGAGGAGGAAATATTTAAGTGAAATTGTGTCAGATAAGAATGAAGCAGACAATGCCTTGGACTTACACTTCAGACCAAGATACAGACCAGATTAATGTCTTGCCTAAAATAAACAAACAAACAAAACAGATATAATAAATGAAACTATGGCTTTTTTTAAGATGCAGGACATCAGGCAATGAAATACAGTAATCTCTGAAAATGGGAAACAAAAGAAGTGAACCCTATAACCACACACATTCCTGCCCTGAGAGTTTGCAGACTGCAGCAAAAGAGGAGGGGAAACCCTAGAGAAACCCAGTTGACTCCCTAAGTTAATGAGATGGAGATGAGAAACCAGGAAAACCAGAGCAACTGCAGTTCACAAAGAAGATCCCAGAGATCTATAGTTTCCTCCTCACCAAAGTACTGATCAACACATACTATGATGAAACTAACTAGGAATACATAAAGAACCATCTGAAGGGATTAAAGGAAACAGTGCCTATTCCCAGCAGCCAGACTAGAAAAAACTTCGAATTCACATCCACTTCTAGTTAACATTGTACTAGAGATTCTAGTGAGTGTAGTCAGGCAAGAAAAAAAGTTATCTAAATTGGAAAAGAAGTTAAATCATCTTTTTTCATAGATGACATCATCATCCATAAAGAAAAAAATCTAAAGAATTCTACAGAGAGCTACTAAAACTAATAAGTGAGTTTAACAAAGTACAGGCCACAAAGTCAATGTATGAAATCAATTTTATTTCTATCTACCCAAAACAAACAACCTGAAATTAAAATTTGAAAATACCATTCATAATAGCATCAAAAATATGAAACAGCGATAAATAAGACAACGGATGTGAAAGACCCAGATTGAAAACCTGAAAACATTGCTAAGAGAAGTTAAAAAATACCCTTCAAAAATGAAGAATTACACCATGTTCATGTTTCACAAGACTCAGTGTTAAGATCTCATTTCTCCCCAAATTGATTTGTAATTCAATACAATTCCAATAAAACTCTAGCAGACTTTTAATAGAAACTGACAAACTGATTCTAGAGTCCACACAGAAATGCAAAAGATTTAGAGCCAAAAGAGCTTTTTTTTAAAAAAAGAGAAATGTTGGAAGACCAACACTACCTGATTTAAAGACTTTTTAAAAAATTAGTGTTATTGAACAGTTTAATGTCAGTCCAAACACAAATAGATCAACGGACCTTAATAGAGACTTCAGAAATATACCCACAAATATATTTGGACAACTAATTTTTGACAGAGGTGCAAAAGCAAATTAAGTAGAGAAAGGATTGTTTTTCCTACAAATGATACTTAAACAATTGAAAAAAGTTAACTTTGATCCATAATTGTGACAAATTTTTTCAAAAAATTAACTTATAAATAGATCATTAGCCTTAATATAAAACCTAAAATTTTTATAAATCTAGGAAAAGAGGAGATTTTTATCATACTGGGTTAGGCAAAAGTTTTTTAAATAACATGCTTCATATTAGAACATATGACTACACTGGACTTCTTCAAAAATAAAAATTTCTGCTCTTCAAAAGATAATGTTATGAGAATGAAAAGTTGAGCCACACACTAGGAGAAAATATTTACAAAGCATATATCTTATAAGGGATTTGTATGTAGAATAGATTGTTAAAATTCTAAAAACTATAATAAAGCATAGAACCCAATAAAAATATGGGCAAGAAATTTGAATAAATAGTTCACAAAGGAAGATATACTGATAACATATAAACATATGAACAGGGAAGGAAACAACCAACAGAACTGAATGGCAACCTTCGGAATGGGAGAACATATTTGCAAATGACATGTCTGATAAAGGGTTGGTATCCAAAATCTATAAAGAACTTATCAAACTCAGCACCCAAAAAATAATCCATTTAAAAAACGGTCAGAAGACATGAATAGATATTTTTCCTAAAAAGACATACAGATGGCTAACAGACAGATGAAAAACACTCAACAACACTCATCATCAGGTAAATACAAATCAAAACTGTAATGATTACGACAATGGCCAAATGATGGAAACAGCCCAAATGTTGATCAACTAATTAATGGATAAGGAAGATGTGGTGTATATATATATACACATGTGGTGTATACACACACACACACACACACACACACACACATACACACACACATATACATATATATGTGTATATATATATCTGCACACATACATACATATATACACATACATACACACACACAATGGAATATTACTCAGCCATTGAAAAGAATGAAATCTTGTCATTTGCAAAAATGTGGATGGAGCTAGAGAGTATTACGCCAAGCAAAGTAAGACAGTCAGAGAAAGAAAAATACCATATGATTTCACTCACATGGAATTTAAGAAAACAAACAGATGAATGTAGAGGGAAAAAGAAAAAAGAGGGGCAAAGCAGAAAACAGACTGTTAGCTATAGAGAACAAACTGAGAACTACAGCAGGGGAGGTAGGCAGGGGGATGGGTTAAATGGGTGATGAGTATTAAGGAGGGCTCTTGCGATGAGCACTGGGTGTTATATGTAAGTGATGAATCACTAAATTTTACTCCTGAAACTAATATTATACACAAAAAAAGAAAAGTTTTAGGAAATCAAATCCAGCTGAATATCAAAAATAATTAAATAGAGAATATTCCCGAAATATAATGATAGTCCTTTATTATAATTCAATCAATCAATAAATTAAAGAATTAAACAATAAAGAAAAGCATATGAAAAGATTCTCAACATTCATCATTAGGAAAATCAAATTAAAACTATAATGAGAGAGGTGCCTTGGTGGCTCAGTTGGTTATGTGTCCAACTCTTAGTTTGCCTCAGGTCATGATCTTATGGTTTGTGAGTTTTAGCTCCACGTGGGGCTCTGTGCTGGCAGCGCAGATTTTCTCTCTCCCTCTCTCTTTACTGGTCCCCAGCCTGCAATATCTCTGTCTCTCTCAAAATAAATTAATTAATTAAAAAAAACTACAATGACATATCATTGTACATCGGTTAGAGTGACTAAAATCAAAAATGTTGATCACACCAAGTATTGGCAAGAATGTGGAAGAAACAGAACTCTCCCACCCTACTGGTAGGAATGTACAATGGTATGATCAGTTGGCAGGTTATTAAAGATTTAAATATACATTTATAACATGATCTAGTCATTTTATATCGTTATTTAAACTAGACAAATGAAAGCAGAAAGCCTATATCAATACAAACACATGCATAGCAATCAAACACTGAAACATTTGTAGTAGTCAAAACCTGAAACAACTAAATTCTCCAATAAACAAATTCTGTTATATCTGTTCAGTGGTTTACTAAGCAATAAAAAGGTAAGCACTTTTTTTTTCCTTTTTTTAATGTTTCAAGTTTTTATTTAAATTTTAGTTAACATATAGTATAATATTAGTTTCAGGAGTAGAATTTAGTGATTCATCATTTACATACAACACTCAGTGCTCATCACAAGTGCCCTCCTTAATAGCCATCCCCCACTTAACCCATTCCCCCACCCACCTCCCCTCCAGCAACTCTCAGTTTGTTCTTTATAGATAAGAGTCTATTATGGTATGCCTCTCTTTTTTCCCCCCTAGGTATGCACTATTGATAAATGTTGCAACATCAATGAATCTCAAAATAATTACACTGAATAAAAGAATCCAGGCAAAAAAAGGTGTATATTCATATAAAATTCTAGGAAATGAAAACTAATGCATAGTGACAGAAAGCAGATTAGTGGTTGCCTGGGGGTAGGAAGGGGCACTTATGGGAAGGGCTGGAAGGAGGGTTACAAAAAGACACAAAGAAACTCTTGGGCATGAGGGATATGTTTATTATCTTGATCATGGAGATGGTTTCACAGGTGTATACGTATGTCAAAATTTATCAAATCATATACTTTATAAATATGTAAATTAAACCTTCATAAAGCTTTTTTTCAAGAAAAAACTAGCCACATGAGGCAGGAAATGGTGTATTCCAGGCAGAGTGAATAGCCTTATAAGAAGGTTCTAAAGGTAAAGGACTTAACTATCTTCTAGAAATAAAAAGAAGGCCAAGGAGGCTGGGAGTGCAATAGAAAAGGACTGAGAGGGAAAATGAGTTAAGATTTTGATGTCTAGATGAGCAGGAATAAGATTATACATGTCCTGAGGCAATTATAAGAAATCCCATTTTATTTCAAGGAGGAGAATGATATACTTTTATGTCTTAAAAATATCATCCACACACACTGCTGCATGAAGAAAATATCATGGGGGGGAAAAAGAGCAAAGAAAAGAAAAGAAGAAGAAAAAGAAAAGATGGCCATTATACCAGTTAGGAGGCCAGTGTGTACTCTATGCAAGAATTGAAGGTGGCTTTGACTAGGGTTTTAACAATGTTATTGTAGAAGAAAGGATAGGTCCAAATATCATTAGTACATTAGAGCTACTAATTATATTCAATGTGGAAGATCAGAGAGTGGAATCAAAAATTCTTCCCAGATTTAGGCTTGAGTCACTGATTGTGGTAGGGTTGGAGTAGGACATGGTAATAAGGAAAATAAACTTCAGTTTTAGACATGTTAGAATTTGGTATGTCTGTCATTTATCCAAGTGAAGATGTCACGTGGACAGCTAAACAAATCTGAATATCAATGCTGTTAGTTGAGTCTTTAGCATATAGATAATATGTAATGACATGGGAATAAATGAAATTACCTAGACAGGGGAGAAAGGGGAAACAGAGGGAGGGAAGAGGAGGATTATGGATAGAGACATTAGGAATTTCAACATTTACGTTTCAAAGAAGAGGAGCAGCTGGCCCAGAGGACTTGCCAGAGAAAAGAGAAAAAATGAGGAGACTGTTGCAGAAGCCAAAATAAAGGGGAATGTTTCAAGAAGCGATCAGCCATGTCAAATGCTAAAGATAGGATTAAGTAAAATAAGCTCAGAGAAGTGACTAGTGTGTCTTGCTCTGTGAAGGTTATTAGTGATTCTTTAAAAAGTAGTTTGTGAAAAGTATTGGGAGAGAAACCAAAATTACATTAGAGAGAAGAGTGGCAAATGAGGAAACAGAACAAGTAGATAACTCTTTCAAGATGTTTGGTTATGAAGGAGTGTAGAAAAAAGCAGTAACTTGACTGGAATAAAGTGTCAAGAGGAGGAATTTTTTGTCTTTCCATTTTAGATAAAGAACATATTTTAAAGTTAATGCAAATAGAGAGTGATCCATAGAGAAAGAGAGACTGGTGATAAGGGACAGAGGGGGTAACTAAAGGAGCAAAATCCTTAAGAAGGGGAGAAGGGATGGGAATCAGAACAATGTAAAAGATTAGTTAATAGGAGGTTTTCTCTACTGTAATAGGTACATAAAAGAAAAGGAGAGAGCTACATAATAAGAGGAATAAATTGAAAAATAGTATGATTTGGTTAAACAAATGGTTTTTTTATATATCTGATTTTCAGGTCTATATTTTACTTATTTTTTTTTTGAAATTAGTCTTAGAGTGTAAATTTTTTTACCTCAAAACTTTGTGTTAGAAAGCAACTACATTGAACTGTAATTAGTGGGTAAAATATAAAGTTTCATCTTTGAATTTAAACAAAATGCACAAGGAAATAAAAAGTAGGAGAGCTATTACTTAGTAATATGTGTGGGTTTTCTAGAGTTTAGTGAGTAATCTCAGTGTGAGTCAAACAAATAAAACAAGCTAATATAACTTATGGCAGTGGTCTCAACCAAGAATAATTTTGTTCCCGATGGGAAGTTTAGCAATGTCTGAAGACATTTTTGGCCCTCACAAGTAGAAGAGGGGTGCTCTACTGGCATCTAGTAAATAGAATGTAGGTAAATATCCTATAATATACTATCCCACAGAAAAAAATTATCTCACCAAAATGTCAATCAAATTGGAAAAAATTCAGACCAGAGCATTTTATATGATAAGTGATAATTTGGTAAGAAAATCCCCCAAAGTATAGACTATTTATATGTATGGAGACACTTGTGTCTTAGTCTCTAAAGAATACTAATATTTTATTTAACATTCACAAGTTGCTATTTCAAATACTATCTTAATTATATTATACACTAAGATACATTATAGGTATATACTTGACCCTTAAACACTGTGGGGTTAGAGGCACCAACCCTCTTCTGCAGTCAAAAATCTATGTTTAACTTTTGATTCCCCCAGAATTTAACTACCAAGAGCCAACTACTGACCAAAGGCCTTATGGATAACAGTCAGTTAACACATATTTTGTATGTTACTTGTATCATATACTGTATTCTTACAATAAAGTATGCTAAAGAAAATGTTATTAAGAAAATAAGGAAAAGAAAATACATTATACTACATTATATTGCACTATACTTATTTATTAAAAAAAATTTGTGTGTTAGTGGATTCATGCAGTTCATACTCTTATTGTGTGCAAGGGTCAACTGTACATGCTTAACATTTTTAAATAAAAGTTGATATAATTCACTGTACCCCAAAGGGGATTTGTCTTCTGATATTCAGTTGTTTATTTACCATAAAATTTCTATATCTGTTTTCAACCAGGATTTATTATATGTTTTCTTTTATATTATTATTATGCATTTTCTAATGAATCACTGTACAAATCTTCCAAATTTAGTCAATTTGCTTTACTCTATTTATATGTCAGACATAATTTTCTCCACCTAATCTCTGGGAGATCTCTTTGGAAATCTCAGTATAATCTTTGGGAAAAGCACAATTATCTGGAATGTACTCTGAGTACTTCATTGGATACTTACTAGTATCAGGAATAGATTAATCAATTTGACTAGTTACCATTCTCTTGGTCTTCCAGGTCTTCAGTCCAGCTTTCACAGTATTTCCAAGATATAAAATAAAACCGAGAGGAGCTTTCCATTTCTAGACAGGATGTCGAGATATGAAAGTTCATTCCTGTAGTAACAATAATGATCGCAACAGTAATAAAACCCTGTGATAAATACAATGATAAAGTTAAAATCATTCTTTTCTGTGGAGATATTAAAAAGTGGTAGATTCAAAGAAGGCTTGATTAAATGAATTCCAGAGTGAAAGAGACATTCATAGATGAGCAGAAAGCTGCAGCTGCTCCCATACTTGGTGCAAGTGACTGATCTGGGCACAGGTGCAGAAAGGAGTGGGCCTTCTATAGATGGATGGACTGCAAAGAGTAGGAAAAACTAGAATTGTACATCTAGCAAAAGTCTTATTTATTTATTTGTTTATTTAGAGTGCACATGTGCAAACATGAACAGAGAGAGGGAGACAGAGAATCCCAAGAATCTCATGACCTGTGAGATCATTACCTGAGCCAAAATCAAGAGTCAGATGCTTATGGGGTGCCCAGGTGGCTCAGTCGGTTAAGCTTCCAACTTCTGCTCATGATCTCATGGTTCATGAGTTCGAGCCCAGTATTGGGCTCTGTGCTGACAGCTCAGACCCCAGAGCCTATTTGAATTCTGTGTCTTCCTCTTTCTCTGCCACCCCTCCCCCACTCATGCTTTCTCTCTCTCTCTCTCTCTCTCTCTCAAAAATAAATAAACATTAAAAAAAAGAGAGAGATGCTTAGCCAACTGAGCCACCCAGGTACCCCTCTAGCAAAAATATTTTAAAATAAAGGTAAATAAATTTGTCATGGGCAGACTTGCACTACAAGATATGGTAAAGGTTGTTTTTGATTTTGTTTTTAATTTTTATTTGAGAGAGAGGAAGAGCAAGGGGGGGGGTTGGAGAGGGGCTGAGGGAGGGGAGAGAGAGAGAGAGAGAGAGAGAGAGAGAGAAGGAGAGAGAATCTTAAGCAGGTTTCATGTTTAGTGTGCAGTCCACTGTGGTATTTGATCCCATGACCCTGCTGGGGTCATGACCTGGACAGAAACCAAAGAGTTGGGTGTTCAACTGACTGGGCCACACATGTGCCCCAGTATAGGAGGTTTTTAAGCTGAGGGAAATAATACCAGATGGAGATTTAGATATACAGTAAGAATGAAAAGCATTAGAAGAATAAATATGTGGGTAAATATAAAAGATTATTTTGTCATTTCTTAAAATCCCTAGGAGTTTATCTAATTTTTAAATTAAAAACTAACTGTATTATGGGGTTTATAAAATGTAGAAGAAAAATAAATGACAATAGTAACAAAGGATGGGAGGGACATAAACAGAATCACGTTATAAGTTTCTTTCATCATAAGAGAAATTATGCAATAATAATTAAAAGTAGATTGTGATGAATTATAGATGCATATTATAATCCCTAGAACCACCACTAAAAAATAAATAAATAAATAAAACAGAAGTGTAGCTAAGTAGCCAAAGAGAAGATAAAATAGAATACTAAAAAATATTTGATTTTTTTCAACGGACGGAAAAGTGAAATAGTGGAAAAAAGCACAGAAGGACATGCTGAAAAAAAAATGATAGACGGAAACTTAACTCTAACAATGATTATATTATAGTAAGTGTAAATGGAGCAAATATCACACACACACACACCCAAGAAAAGGGCAGAAATTGTGAAACGAGATGGAAAAAAAAAAAAAAACAACTATATGCTGTTTATAAGAGATGCACTTTAATTACAAAAACATACAAATGATTAAAAATAAAAGAAGTGAAAAATAATTTTATCAAATTATTTATCAGTATTAACCTCAAGAGAGCTGATGGGGCTACATTATGAGATAAAGTAGACATTAAGAGAAGAAGAGAGGCAGTTCCAAATTATAAAAGAATCACTGTATCAGAAAGATATTAATAATCCTATACAAGTACAGACCTAATAAGAGGTATTCAAAGTATAGAAAGTAAACAAAAGAAAGAAAGAAAGAGACAAATATACAATCATAGCTGGGGATTCATTATTTCTCCTCAGTAATTGATAGAACAAATAAAGAAAAATTGGTAAGTATATTAAGAAAAAAATTAAGCAATCCTCTTAACCAAATTGGCCTGACCAAAATAGCCACCTACCACATACAAAGGGAAATATGCATTTTTTTCAAGTAGAAATGGAACATTCACAAATGTAGACTGAGTCAGGAAACAAGTTACAATGGATTATAGGGGACTGAAATCAAGCAGAGTATGTTCTCTGATCATAAGAGAAATTAAATTAGAAATCAATAACAGAAATATATCTTAAAATCCCCAAACATTTGGAAATTAAGACTGTGTCATGGTTTAAAAAACAAATCACAGGAAATTTTTTAAATATTTTTGAACTGAATGAAAGTATAAACACAAAATATCAAAATTTGTAAGCTGTTACTTAAGTAGTACTTAAAGGAAAAATTTAGAACATTATTGCTTATATTGGAAAAGAAAATATCAAATTAATAATCTAAACTTTGTTAAGACACCAAAAAAAAAAAAAAAAAAAAAAGAACAGTGTAACACAAAGTAAACAGAGGAAGGAAATAAAGACAGAAATCAATGAAATACAGGGCAAACAATAGAGTAGATCAATAAAACCACAAGGTGTGTCCTCAAAAAATTTACTAAATCTGTAAAACCCTAGTTAGATAGATCAAGAAGAAAAAAAATAACCAATATGATAAATTAAAAAGGGAACATCACTATGGATTCTACAGAAATTAAAAATAATAAAAGTAAAACTATGAACCATGTTATGCCTATAAATTGTATAGATGAAAGCAAGAGATGTCTTGAAAGAAAAAAATTATAAAAACTGACACCAAACACATTGGAAAATATAAATAGCCTCCTATCTTTAAAAAATTTTTGAATTCAAAATTAAATAACCACAACAAAGAAAACTACAGGCTTTGAATAATTTCACTGATTAATTCTATCAAACATAAATAACACTAATCTTATGCAAATGATTTCGGGGAATAGAAAAAAGAGTGAAATCTTCCCAACTGCTTATCTGAGGACAGCACAATGCTGAAACCAAAAACTTGACAAACTTAAAGGAAAGTTCAGGCCAGTCTCACTTACGAACATAGATTCAGAAATATTAGTAAATGGAAGACAGACATATGTAACAAAGATAAAATATAACCATGGTGGTTTTATCCCAAGAATAAGAGTTTAATATTTGAAAACCAATCAATGCAAAACAACTGATTAACATAATAAAGGAGAAAATTATATGATCATCTCAATACATGCAAAAAAAATCATAAACTAACACTTCTTTAGAATAATCACCAGAAAACTAGGAATAGAATATTTCCTCAAATGAATAAAGCCAATCTATAAAAACCTACAAATAACATCACACTTAATTGTGGAATATTGGATGTTTTTCCACTATAATTGGTAACAAGCCAATGATATACACTCTCATCACCTTTGTTCAACATTGTACTTGAAGACTTAGTAAGGGCAAAAGCAATATAAAAATAATATGCCTAGGGTTTAGCAAGAAAATATTAAAACTCACTTTATTTGCCAGTGATATTGTGGTGTATTAGGACACCCAAAGGAATCTACAAAAAAAAAAAAAAAATACAAAACAATATGTGAACTTAGCAACATCGAAGAGTACACAGTATACAAAATCAATCATCTTTCTATATAATAAAAGGAAACAATTGAGAAATTTATTTATTTTTGAAATACCAGGTACTGGATAGGGGCGTCTGAGTGGCTCAGTTAGTTAAACATCCGACTCTTGATTTTGATTCAGGTCATGATCTCATGGTTCATGAGATGGAGCCCTGTGTTGGGCTCTGCGCTGACAGCTCAGAGCCTGCTTGGGATTTTCTCTCTCCTTCTCCCTCTGCCCCTCCTTCACTCTCTCAAACAACAAAACAAAACAAAAATCAGGTACAGGATAGACTTCCAAATGGCATCTTGAGAAGCACCATGGACACATTCTCCAGAAAAAAAGTAAAACTGGTAAAAAGTATTTTTTAAAAACAGCAATCATTTAAAGCCTCTGGAAATTGTCCTAAAAGGATACAGAAAATAAAGAAACATTTATTCAAGAAAATCTACTGACACTTGGTAAAAAGCGTGTGTTTGATATTGAGCCACAACTTGCTGTATACCTCTCCTGCCTTCAGGTTGCCAGCATTTCTCATCCGTTCCAACTCCCAAGTTGCAAAGGACAAATTCCTGGTGAGTGTAGCCAAGAGGTCAAAGTCTTCTCTCCCCTGTCAGTCCCCCACTCATAGGACAAAATGTCTACCCCAGGCATAGCAAGCTAAAATGCTGAGGCCTTGACTGCTCTCACCCAGCTTGGTCATAGGGCAGAGGTTTCGTGCCAGAAAAGTAGAGCTGAGAAGGCCAGAGGTTACCGTCCCTGCCCCAGGTCCAGACTAGTGGCTCAGAAATTTTGCCCAGAGAAAGAGGCAATGAACTTTGAAGCTCTCCCCAAAGAAACTAGCTTATTTGAAACACAATTTGAGGAAGTTCAAGCCTAAGGATGCCCTCAAAACCAATGAAGTATTTGTTGGAAATCAAATAAGAGGCTGGCAGCTCCTCTTATTTAAGAGCAACCAGCTAGGCCAAAGGTGAGTTGGGATTTGAACAAACCTCAAATACTGGCTTCAAATATGACTTCTGTCTGAATTGGATTAGAATATTGAGTAATATATATCCTGGAGCATTGTCAAAAACAATAAAGCATTCACCTGGTTGTGACTGTGATAGCTAATAGCTGGATTTGATATCAATGAAGTGGTCAGGGAAAGAGACAAGGAGAACCCTGCTAAAACTACTGTCATCCCAGGGTGACAGTATACACACAGAAGGCTATACCCTCTGATAAGCAACATCAGAGTCTTCACAATGTAAGGGAAATAAACTTCACTAAAATAGTCTAGCCAAGTCACTAAACAAGCAAATAACAACAAAAAAACCAGAGAGAGGGAGGGAATTGCTATACAGTATTACCTAATATGTCTAGTTATCAACAAAATATTATAAGACCTACAATAAAACAGGAAAGTGTGACTTATTCACAGAAAAAACAAGGCAATACAAATGGTCTCTGAGAGGGCTCAAATGTTGGATTTAACAAAGACCTCATAACAGCCATGAAAAATCTTTAAAGAGCCAAAAGACACCATGTTTAAAGAAGGTAAACTATAATGATAATGTCTCATCAAATAAAGAATATTAACAAAGAGATTGAAGTTATAAAAAGCAAACAGAACTATCTGATAGCATACACAAGAATTAACTCAAAATAGATTAAAGACTGGACTATAAGATACAAAACCATAAAATCCTACAAGAAAATATAGGCAGTAAGCTCCTTCCTTGATCTGGGTCTTGGCAATAATTTTTTGGATTTGACACCAAAGCAAAGGCAGCAAAAACAAAAATATACAAGTAGGACTACATCAAACTAAAAAACTTCTGCAGAGCAAAGGAAACCATCAACAAAATGAAAAGACAATATGTGAAATGAGAGAAAATATTTGAAAATCATATATCTGTAACAGGTTAATATCCAAAATATGTAAAGAACTTATACAACTATAGCAAAAAAAATTTTCAATTAAAAAATTAGCAGAGCATCTGAATAGATATTTTTCAAAAAAAAAAGACATGCAGATAACCTGCAGGTACATGAAATTTGCCCAGCATCACTAATCATCAGAGAAATGCAAATCAAAACCACAATGAGATATCACCTCCTATTTGTTAGAATGGTTATTACCAAAAGAACAAGAAATAACAAGTGTTGGCAAGTATGTAGAGAAAAGGGAATCCTGTGTGCACTGATGGTAGGAATGTAAATTGGTGCAGATGCTTTGAAAAACAGTGTGAAATTTCCTCACAAACTAAAAATAGAACTACCATAAAATCCAGCAATTCTACTTCTGGGTATCTATACAGAAAAATAAAAAACTAACTCAAAAAGATATATGCCACTCCCATGTTCATTGCAGCATTATTTACATATTTTCCAAGATATAGAAACAACCTAAGTGTTATCAATGGATGGATGAATAAAGAAAATACGATTGAGTTACACACACACACACACACACACACACACACACACACACACAAACTGGATTATTATTCAGCCATAAAAAAGAAGGAAATCTTGCCATTTGCAAGAACATGGATGGACCTTGAGAGCATTACAGTGCCCAGTGAAATAAGACCCATGACATCACTTATATGTGGAATCTAAAAATGAACAAAGAGCAACAAAAATGAGCACATAGATCTGGGGAAGAGATTGGTGGTTTTCAGAGGCAGAGGGTGAAGCGTCAATGAAATGGGTGAATGAGGTCAAGGGAAAATAAGACCCAAATGGAAATTCTTATACAAAAGTACAGTACAAAAAGTACAGTAAATGAAAAGAAAAATTTGCTAGAGGGAGTCAACAGTAGATCTGAACTGGCAGAAATCAGAATCAGCAAACTTGAAGGAAACTTATAGAGACTGTGTATTCTGAGGGGAAAAAAATTAAGAAAAATTAACAAATCCTCAAAGAAGCTTAGGATACTGTAAATGTAGCAAACATGTCCATAATAAGAGTAGAAAAGAGAGAAGCAGGAAAATATTCAAAAAGATAATGGCTGAAAACTTCCAAAATTTGATGAAAACCATTAATGCATATGTCTAAAATGTCAGTGAACTCCAAACAGGATAAATGCAAAGATACCCACACCCAGAAACATCATAGTAAAAATGCTGAAAGGCAAAAAAATCTTGAAAACAGTAAGAGAAAAATGACTTGTCCCATACAACAGAACTGAAGTAGGATTAACAGTTCATTAGAAACAATGGAGGCCAGAAGCAGTAGGACAACATATTCAGAGTGCTCAAAGGAAAAACCTAAACCCAAAAATCTTATATCCAGCAAAACAATCTTTCAAAAATGTAGCTGAAATAAAGTCATTCCCCGATAAACAAAAAATGAGAGAATTTGTTGCTAGCATAGGCCACTTTATAAGAAATACTAAAGGAAGTTTTTCTCAGGCTGAAAAAAATTAATGCCAGATGATAATTTGAATTCACACAAGGGGAAAAAGAACACTACTAAGGTAACTATGTAATTATAAAATAATAATATAAATGTACATGACTTCTTCTCTTAACTGATTTAAAAAGCCATTTATGAAACAATATTATAAAATTGTCTTGATGGGCCTACAGTATGTAGAAATGTAATATATTTTCCAATAACAGCACAAAGGAAGTAGGTGGGAGCAAAGTTGTATTTGAGTAAGCAAACAAAACCAGGTGGATTGACTGGAACAAATGAAGAGAACTAGAAATGATAAATTGCAAAGTTAATATACAAACTATAAATATATTTTCTGCTTTCTTCTCTCAGGTTTTATAAAAACCCAAAGTTATATAAAGTAATCATTATAATAATATGTTGCTGGATTTGTAACACATATGGATATATTATGTATGCCAGTAATAGCACATAAAGGGGAAAGAGGAAATAGAAGTATGAAAGAATAACATTTCTACATCTCCCTGGAATTAAGTTAATATACATCTGAAGTAGATACTGAGAAGTTAAGATGTATATGTTATCTTAGAGCAAGGCCAAAAATATGATGACAAAATCATTAAAGAAATGAATGAGTTACACTAGAAAATATTTAATGCCAAACAAAGCAGTAAGGAAGATTAGAAGGACAAAAAGACATGAGACATACAGAAAAATAAAGTAGAATGACAGGTGTAACCTAACTGTATCAGTTATAACATTAAATGTGGATAGATTTAACAATTCAATCAGAAGACAAAGACTGTTGAGCCAGATTTTTTAAAAAACCAAGATTTAACTCCATGCTGTCAGAGGCCACACATAAAGATGTAAATCCGTTGAAAGTTAAAAGAGAAAAAAACCATGCAAACAGCAAGTACAGCTGTAGTTAATACCAGACAAAATAGATTTTAAAGCAAAAAAAAGTTACTATAAATAGGGACATCTAAAATGAAAAAATGGTTAACCCATCTAGAAGATATAACATCTGTGCATCTGACGACCGATCTACAAAGTACATGAAGCAATACTTGACAGAATCAAAGGGAGAGAGAGAGACAATCCAACAATAATTACTGGGAATTTCAGTACTTCACTTCGAATAATGATACAAGAAGTAGACAGAAAACCAAAAAGGAAATAAAGACTTGAAAAATGCCACATACAAAACCTCTATACTGAAATCTACAAACTCATGCAGAAAGAAAAAAAAATTTAAAACATCATTTAAATAGAGGAGAATACCATGTTTATAGGTTGGGAGACTGAATATTTTTAAAATGTTTATTCTATCAAAATTACTATGGATTTATTACAGTCCAGTAAAAATTTGGCATATCCTTTTGTAGCAATTGACAAATTGATTCTAAAACTTATTTAGAAATGCAAAAAATCTGAAGTAATTAAAACACTCTTGGAAAAGAACAAAGTTGGAGTATTTTACTACCTGACTTTAAGATGTACTATAGACCTGCATTAATGTGGTAGTCAAAAAAAGATAGACAAATAGACCAATGACTACAAAATACAAAGTCTAGAAGTAAACTTACACATATGTATCCGATTTATTTTTTACTAAGGCACTAATAAAAATCAATGAAAAAAGGAAAATCTTTTTAACAAATAATGATGGAAAAACTAGACAAACAACATATAGGGAAAAATGAACCTTAATCTCTACCTCACACCACAATCAAAATTTATTTGAGATGAATTATAGTCCTAAAACTGAAAGCTGAAAATTAAAAAAGCTTCTTGGAGAATACAATAATATCTTCATGAGCATTGAGTAGGCAAAGATTACTTAAACAGGAATTATAAAAAATTCACAATTAAAAAATTTCATAAAGGGTCCTTCAAGTAAACTAATCTCCTGAACATCAAAAGATTTCATTTTCATTAAGAAAATGACAAAAAAAAAAAAAAAGAAAATGACAAGATAAGTCACATACTGGAAGAAAATATTCACAGTACCTACTTCTAACAAAAGACTCTTAAGTATATAAATAATTCTATTCAAGATTTGGCACATACTTGGTTCTGTAACCTTAAATTGTTTAAACTCTTCAAACTCATAGTTTCTTATCTGTAAATCATAAGAGGTGGGCTAGAGTACCACAGCAGCCTTTTCCCAAATTCTATAATTTTTTGAACCATAGTAAGTTTATTGGTACAAATTATATCAAGAAAGGGGTGGTAGCAAGGAATATGGACAAAGATAGTTCTGGTAATTGACAATAGTTTTTAATAAGTACTTCTGGATATAAAGATTTACATTAAAGTAGGAACTCTGAATATTTTTTATAAGGAAGAAGTATATAAGAATCTCTAACAAGTATAGGAAAACCATAATTAAGGATATTTTATGAATGCCACAGGAATGCAGGCTGGCAGATAGCAAGAATTATAAAATATTTATTTATTGTGCCTATCCTTGTGTTTGTCAGTAGAGTTACATAACAGAGTATTAAAAATAAGAGAGGGGTGACTGAGTGGCTCAGTTGGTTGAACCTCTGACTCTTGGTTTCAGCTCAGATTGTGGTGTTGAAGTTCCTGAGATCAAGCTCTGTCAGCACAGAGCCTGCCTGGGATTCTCTCTCTCTGCCCCTCCCCCACTCACATGTGTGCTCTCTCTCTCTCTCTCTCTCTTAAAATACATAAAATTAAAAAAATTTTTTAAAAAGTAAGAGAAAAATGTAATGCTTATTATAAGAAGGAATTTGATATCATCAAATAAGTCACTTAATATGTATTATACAACACTGCATTTTTATAACTAAGAATAATATTTAGAATCTGTAGCATCCCTTAAAGTTCTTTTTAAAAGCCAATAAGCATTTATCTTGAAAGAAGATTTGATTAGGTCTTTTTAAAAACTCCTTATAAATTGTATTATTTTTGGTCTATTTTTAGATAAAACTAGGTCATTTATTAAAGTAGCTATTTCATGTTAAAAAGTAAGAAAGAAGATTTTATATTTTACTACCATTATGTTAATTACTCCTTGTATATATCTATTAGTTATTGCTCCTTATTGTTTCTGGTATCACTTACTGAAACAAATTTTCAGAATCATTGTCATAACACGAGAATAGAAAAGTTTCACAGGGAGAAGAAAAACCTTTTGAAAATTTTAGGAATGAATATATAAGAATTATCTACAATTGTTAGCGAAATTTATCTAATTTCTTGTCATTTCATTTTCAGGTTTAACTGAGCTAAATGATAGTCCCGTTCCCCTGGAACTTGAGCGCTGCAAGTCTCCCACTTCAGGTAAACATGAATGTTAACTTTCAGCCTTCTTGTAATTCACTGCAGTAATCTACTGCTTTATTTTCTTAATTCTTACAATGTAAAATTCATAATTTTAGTAATTGTTTCTAATTTAGTTTCTGAAATTTTACCATAAGCAAATATATACAAAATTCTTGGCCTCCCAAAAAATTAAGATCAGAGATATGAGTGTAGTACATTTAAAGACATTTTAAACAAAGGTTTTTCAAAAAAAGAAAAAATGATAATATGCTGGAAGTAAAGCATCAAGAAAGCATGAGCCTACCACAGTATATTAAAAATGTGAGTATAAAGATTCCTAGGAATAGGTCTTTTAAGGTGTACAAGAAATGTTAGTAGAAATTATTGGGTGGTGGGATTAGAAATGGTTAGCTTATATTTTTTCATTTATTTACCTGATTTTTCTCCAATACATATACAGTATATGTAAATTTTTGAACACCAAAAAATATTACGTATTTCTTTGACACTGAACTATATGTTTTCAGAGTATCAAAAAATTATAATTCCTTATAATTAATTTTTATTTTAACTTCATATAAATTTATAAACATTTAATGCCTTAAAAAGCAATTAATTTTGACTTTTGGAAATTCTTTTCTAACTGTGATATTTCTTTAATTTACTCTATCTCTTTTTTTATGTTTATTTTTGAGAGAGAGAGAGAGAGAGAGAGAGAGAGAAAGAGAGAGAGACCATGAACGAGGGAGGGGCAGAGAGAGGGGGAGACACAGAATCTGAAGCAGGCTCCAGGCTCTGAGCTGTCAGCACAGAGCCTGATGTGGGGCTCGAACTCATGCACTATGAAATCATGACCTGAGCTGAATGAAGTTGGATGTTTAACCTACTGAGCCACTCAGGCACCCCCAATTTATTCTATCTCTTAAGAGTTGCTAATTGTTTATCCTTATTCTTCAGGAATGTGAGGCAAAGTAGAATCTAGTGTCCTGTATAAAGTTTTCTTTTAACCCTATCTATTTAATCTTTATTTCATTGCTTTTATTTTAAATATGATCTCATACTTTTACCCTTTCTTTTGTATTTCTATCCTGTAGGCACCATCCTAATTTAGGCATTTAGTATCCTACATTTAGAGTATCACAAAAATGTTCTTAACAGGTGTCTCTGTGATCTCTCATCCTTACAATTCATTTTGCATATCATGTTGCAAAACTAATCTCCTTAAAATATTACTTTGATATTTTCTCATGTCATAAATCTTCAATATAAAATTCAATATCCTATATCAATTTAAATAACTTCACTTTAAATTCTCATCCATAAGCTAAATTTAAATTTTTAAATATTTTTTTTTTTTTAGAGAGAGAGAGAGAGAGTATGCATGCAAGCAGGGGAGGGCAGAGGGAGAGAATCCCAAGCAGGCTCCACACTCTCAGTGCAGAGCCCAGCACAGGGCTGGATCTCACAACCGCGAGATCATGACCTGAGCCAAAATCAAGATCAGGTGCTTAACCAACTGAACCACGCAGGCACCCCTGTAATCTGAATTTTAATAGTAATATAGGGTTCAAAAGTCAAAGAGAAGTGGTATTTAAAAATCTCCCTCCCACCCTTCCCCATACTTTGTTTCCATCCTTTTGAAAAATAAACATTGTTACTTTCTTATTTATCCTTTCAATTTGTATTTGTAAACAAGCCAAAAAGACATAGTATATTCATTTTTGCTTCCTGTTCTATACATTAGTATAGTATATACATTTCAATATACTTTGCTTGATTCACTGTACTGTGTATCTTGTCTTTCCATTTCATTACATAATCATTACAGTTGTATGTTATTGAAATGCATGCAGTTACTATAATTTATTTAGTATTTCACCAATTAAGGGACCCTTAGTTTGCTACCAGTGTTCTGCCATGTCAAACAATGCTGCAGTGACTAACCTTCATACCTTCCTCATTATAAACGTGTACAGGTAGGGGCGCCTGGGTGGCTTAGTCAATTAAACAGACTTTGGCTCAGGTCATGATCTCCTGGTTTGTGAGTTGGAGCCTGCATCAGGCTCTGTGTTGACAGCTCAGAGCTCAGAGCCTGGAGCCTGCTTTGGATTCTGTGTCCCGCCTCTCTCTCTGCCCCCTACCCTGCTTGTGTTCTGTCTGTCTCTCTCTCTCTCAAAAATAAACATTAAATAAATAAACAAACAAATGTGTACCAGTAGATCTGTAAATTCCTAAAATTGGAGCTTCTGAGTCAAAGAGTATATGCCTATCTAATTTTTATAAATTTTCCCAAATTGCTCTCCTTAGAGTTTGCAGCAATTTTCTCTCTTGCCATCAGTAACATACAAACAATGGTTATCTTTTTTTTTTAATTTTTGTAACGCTGGTAAGAAAAGGTCAATGTAGTTTCAATTTATCTTTCACATACGTGATATTGAATATCTTTTCAATTGTTTAAGACCTATTTATTTTTTTCTATAAATCATCTATTCATACAATTTGCCCATTTTCTACAGAGTTGTCATTTTCATATCAATTTTTATTGCCTCTTTATAAATTAAGATTACCCTTTTTTGACCTGAGATCCACATATTTTTCTCATTTTAACTTTGCTTGTGGTATCTCTTGCCTTACAGCAGTTTTTTGCATTCAGACATTTCCTTTGTGGACTTTTTTCTTTATGCTCATTAATTTAAATACAATTGTAATTATCTGCTTTTTAAAGTTTTGGTAGAATTCTCCCATCAAGTCACTTACCCTTTATAATTACTGATTTTGTATTTCATATTGTCTGTAAAGAAAACTATTTTCATCCTAGAAATTTTCTAACAATATTCAATGTAACATACACAAAGATTGTGGCTCTTTAATTAGGCTAGTTAATAGTCAATCTATTTTTCTGTTGTTGTTTTAATTTAGAGAAAGAATGTGTGTGTGTGTCTGTGTGTGTGTGTGTGTGTACACACGTGCAAGCTGGAGAGGGACAGAGAGAGAGAGAGAATCCCTCAGCAGTGCAGAGCCCAAGGTGGGGCTGGATCCCACAAACCATAAGATCATGACCTGAGTGGAAATCAAGAGTGGGACACTTTACCAACTGAGCTGCCCAGGTGCCCCTTTCTGTTTTGTTTTTTTAAACTTGAACAAAAGTTTTACTGGATTTTAGGGGTTTTAACTTAATTTCTGCTTTTAACTTTATTAGTTCCCTCCTCTGCTTTTCTAATTTTTCACTTTTCAATTTTTTTGTGGTAGGTGCTTAATTCATTTATTTCTTACATGTTGCTATACTAAGGTTAAATTTCCCATTGAACTCTGCATTGTATGTATCAGAGCTTTTGATAAATTGTGATTGCATTAATAGTAATTTCCATATGGTAGAGTTTTTTTTTCTTTTACCAGAGTTATTAATGTTAACTTGTAGCAGAATTAAGTAGCTATAAGTGCTGCTTCATTGTTATTTAAGTCTTTCATGTCTTTATATTTTAATTACTTGACTTGCCAAGGATGGAGAAAAGGAGAATTAAAATACTGTACTAATAATATGTTTCTATCTTTCCTTATATCTGCTGTGTTAAAAATATTCATGTGTAGATATTTTAAACTATATTGACAAAAAGTGCATCTTATACCATAAACCACCATTGTTCATGTCTTTTTACCTGAATTCCACTTTGTTTACTATTAATACTACAACTTTTCCTTTTTTGTTTGTTTCTTTGGAATTTTTCTTTTGTATACCTTGGTCTTACCTCTTTAGGAGTAAACTTTTTTAACTGAGGTATAATACAGAATGTCTGTAGAACACCAGAAACCTCCCTCCTGCCTCTCAGCCACTTACTCTCACAAAGGTACCCACTGTTCTGACTTTTAACCATAAATTAGTTTTGTGAGTTTTGGACTCTCATATGAATGGAAACATGCAGTATTTACTTCTTTTCTTTCTAATTTTGCTCAACATTACGTATATGATATTCAGTCACATTGAATGATTTTTAGTTCTGTGTGATACTCCATTAAATGAATATATCTATGCATTTTATTGTTGCTGCACATTTAGGTGGCTTTCAATTTGGGGTTATGTTATGACCAATCTTGTAAAATATTTATTGAAAATATAAACTCATTTTTGTTGTACATGTTTCTGGGAGTGAAGCCTGGGGGTCATAGGGTATGTTTATGTTCAGCTTCAGTAAATACTACTGAGTTTTCTAAAATGATTGCACCAATTTTACTTCCATTAACAGTATAAAAGTTTTATTTGTTCCACATACATCTTTCTCTCAGTAACATATTTAGTTTTCTTTTTAGAGGTCTTGCATACCTTTCATTAGATTTATTCCTTGGTATTTGGTGTTTTTATACGTCATAATTTTTTAATTTTTTTCTTATTGTTTGTGACTAGGTTATAAAAATACAATTAATTTGTGTATATTGATGTCATCCAGAAAACTTGATAAATTCCAATAATTTATAAATTCTTTTGGATTGTCTATCCAATTATGCCTACTGTTAAAAGAGCAGTTCTATTCTTATTTCTAAAGGAAGAAATTAACTTGGACCTCCAATATAATGTTGAATATATGTGGTATTAGCAAACATCTCTTATTTCCAGTCTCAGGCATGTCTTTCAATATCATAATTAATTATGGTAATTATTGTAGGCTTTTAGTAGACATCTTGCTTTTAGACTTTTGCCTCTGATGTTTTTTTATTATGTTAGGGTAGATCTGGAAACACCACCAAGACACTTTTTCTTTTTGTTTTGTTTTGTTTTGTTTGTTTGTTTTGCAAGGCAGAGTCAGGACTTTGCATGTCATAAGGTAGATTACTTCAAAGCAACAAGGCTTTGACTACTTTTGTATTAGGATACTTGGGACAGAAATGATTGGCTGTGATAAGATTCACTTATCACTTCAGTGCCTTATTTGAGACTGGTTTGCTGGGCAGGGCCCACTCTTCTTTAGTAGCAGCCTTAAATCATATTCACAGTTGAGGAATGATTTTTTTTTCCTTATAACAACTTTTTAGTCATTTTATGTTTGTTAAAATACATGAAATCTATCCTTCTGGGAACAGTGCCAACAAAGTTTATTTTATCTTAAGAAAATTAGAAATAATATTTGATTATTCCATTCATTTCCCATGAAAAAATAAAAATAATGGTGTTGCATTAAAGGGTCTTTCTAAGCCCACAAAGGAGAATGTACCCCATGCCATTCCTAGAATACCACAGCAACACATATACATAAAACTACATTCTGAAATCTCTTCCTATTGTAGGAATTGCTTTATTTAATCTAGATTATCAGGAGAGGTATTGTTAGGGTAAATGCAGACTTTTCAGTCCAATCTCATAAAACTAAAACGTAACCCAAAAAAGCACATTTAAGACTTTAATGGTAGTTTAAATCTCATGAAGCCTATTATCTCTAAAGGCAGAAAAGAATGAAAATATAAACAGTGAAAATGTTTAGATAACTTATAAAGGGCAGAATCAATATGTGTAATAAAGGGAAACCAGAAAATAATAATACATCTGACTTCTGAAAAATTAAGAAAAGCAGCCATGCCTTCTAATGTCTCCTTGATTCACATACTAAAAAAACTAGATCTGATTAATAATGTCAATTATTATGTTTGTATCTGGGTATATCTCCCCTTTTTCATATATATGTAGCATTTAAGAGCCAATACTATTCTTGTCTTTTTTTTTTCCTTAATGCAATGGTTCTCAAACATAAGCCTATATGAGAATGATGTGAACATTTTGTTAAAACACAGATTGCTGAGTGCCAAAGATTCTAATTGGGCACTGAGTGTCTAGAGTGGGGCCTGAAATTTTGCAAAGCAAGGTCCCAGGTGATGCCAATGCTTCTGGTCTCTGGACCACTTG
The DNA here is from genome assembly GCF_018350215.1 of Panthera leo. Classification (NCBI taxonomy): domain Eukaryota; kingdom Metazoa; phylum Chordata; class Mammalia; order Carnivora; family Felidae; genus Panthera; species Panthera leo. The sequence continues at coordinate 66,755,917 of NC_056687.1, forward strand.
AGAACTATGGCTCTGTGAAAAATTTTTAAATATTTTTTCAATAGTTACACTTACCCTCTCAGTATGTATTTTGTGATCTCAAACCTTAACCCCTTCAAAGTCTGATAAAAGTAGATTAGAACATTGATGCAAAGAGCTGAGTAATGATGGCTGGTAATTAGGCAAGCCAGAGACCAGTAATAATTTTATAATTCTGATTTTCTACATGGATCTCAAACTCCCTTTTAGCTCAATAAACTGCAAGTAAAATAGTGCAAAGTTTAAGTCTATTAAATATTTATTTGAGGACAATGAGAACAGAATAGGAATTCAGAGCTGAAAGAATCTCAGTGAGCCAACCAGAATGCTGATGTTCTTAACTTCCAGGATACTATAGCCATTTCATATTATTTATTCATTCACCCAACTATTTAACAGGTAATTTTCAGTATGTGTAGTTATGTAGATATTATGCTATCTATCCCTGGAGAATAAACTAATGAACAAAATAACATACTCCATGCCAAATAGACCTGACAGTGTATCTGCAGAAACCAACATTAAACTAATAATTTTACCAATAGTCAGCTGTTTTTCCTTAAAGCTGTGTAACCATTTTTCACTCACCAGGTAAGGCTGTGCAGTTTGTGTACTGCATAAACATACCTTCCAAGGGGATGAACAGGAACATTCAGCCCTAGCTCCACTTACCTGGAACAGAACTGCAATCCCTCAAGGAAATAGACGCCTTTTCTTTGGACAAAGAGTTGAAAACTACCCAAGCCTTCAACTGTAGGGTTATATCTGCCCACAAGATGTGCATTTGTCTAATTTTTATTCCTTAAAGGTGTGTCTTTAAAAATTACTTGCTCAGATGAACATCTTTTTCTAGGCTAGCATCGGGTTCTAATATTCCTGCTACCTCTACAGCCATCAATCCTCATAATTCTCACTGTCCACAGTATACAATAGACTTACTATGCTATCAAGTTCAAGTTAAGGCTAGGGTGATAGAATTATTTATCGTTATTAAAATATGTTACTTTAGGTTTCTTTAGTAAAGATATCTTTATCAAAATTTCATAGAGGCTAACATCACAAAAACTAACAAAGAAGCAACCAGCTCTGTTGTTCTCAAACTGGAGTTAGAACTAGGTCTTATAGCCTACATTGAATTCTTGTTCTGCACGGTTCTACATTTCTAGAAACCCAGTACATCCTCCAAAGAAGAAAGCTTCTTCCATTCAAATAGTCCTCTGTTAGGGCAGTGCCAAAACACCCAGATAAATGCACAAAATAGAGACCCTTCCAGATAGTTATCATGCAATTCACCCCTTAGATAAAACTTCTGGGTTCACCTGGGCTAAGAAATTATATGCCAATAGTTTTTATTCCCTTCCTTTAGGACTTGCTACCAGAACTCCTGAGGCAGCACCAGGCTTTTATAGGAATGAAATACCAGCTGTGAGACAGAGGAATCAAGTACATCACTTGCCAGGTGAAAGTGAAAATCTCTTTTGTGAACAAACAAGTTTTTCATATCTCTACAATTTTCTGGACTTCACAATTTGTCTCAAAAGCTTTATTCCTATCTGTGCTGAAAATACAGGTCCCTCGTGGTGAATGAAGACAAATTTCCCTGAAGTAATAAAACCATGGACACTGACTTCATTCAATACAAAACAGGAATTGTTAGGGCTTTTGTGAAAGACTTTGAAATGTTCTATAGAATTTTGATAATGTTGTTTTTCTGCTTTAAACCTGAATACTTTTATCATACCTATAAGAAAATATGAGGGGAGCAACAGAGAATTCAGGGAAACTTAAGAGCCAAAAGGTAGAGTGGTTTTGTAAAAATTCTCCTAATTCTTCATAATACAATTAAGTATTTTCTATGATCAGAAACTACTGTGATGAACCCTGAAACTCCACCAAAGAATTGCCTCAAAGGGGCAATGTTCTCTCAGAAATAGCAGAAAGGAAGGTCTTATAATCTGTTTTAAGCAGAGCCATTGAATATTTGATACTGCTCAGAGAGACCAAATCAAAATCAAACACAGGTTGTACAGCTTCCTTAAATTAGGCATTCATTACAAAATGGTTGTGACCAGATTTGCAATTTAAGAAGCATAAATTACTAATATTCTAGAATCCAAATAAGTCAGTAACCAAGGATCCTAAAAATAGTTGTAACCCATAATTTTCCAAACAGTAACTTACTTTTTTCTTATGTAATACAACACCCCTGTGATAGGCCTTTTTCTGAGGAGAAAACTGATGGTCAGAGTATTTAAGTAATTAGATCTGGAATTCTAATTTGGTTACATTTGGTTGTAAAGCCTATGTGTTTTCCTGGTTTCATTAATAAAATGAAAAAAAGAAATACGAAAATTGCAAAAAACTAATCACAACTGAAATTAAAATATAAGCAAGCAGTGACAAAATTGCTATGAAGAGAATGTTTTAACAAAGAAATTCAAAAGAACTTAAGAAATATACGTTGCATGAAACATTAGAAATATAGTTTACCATTTAAGTTCCAGGAAAAACTAGATACAAAAATGGTTTTTAGTTTTATAGTGCATAAAATCAACAAATTATCACATTTGAATTTATCAAGCCTTGTTTGCTAAAAATTGTAATCAATGTTGGTATAGTACTTTAAAGCAAACAAAGTATTTTTCATATGTATTATCTTATTCAATCCTACAGCAACTCTGAAGAAATTATGACTAAGGAAAAATTTCATAACTTGCTCAAGATAACCCTGCTAATAATAAATGACTTAGTCTAAACCAACTCATATCTTCAGACTTCAAGTTCCTCTGATCCCAAATTATTTGTCCTCCTATTATGTGCTTTTTAAAAAAGTATGTTGAAGAAACTAGTTCTCTCTGGGATTTATAATTCAAGGTAGATAAGAACAGAAGTAAAGTTTCCCAATCTTTTAACTCTCATTCATACAACACTAATAACAAGTTACTGATTCATTAACACTGTCCAGATAGAAATAGGATATATATATTGATATTGTAAGAAAAGTGAAGTCATGACGTTAAACATTTTTTTATGCTGAGGAAAATTCTAATAAAGATACTTCTTTGCCTGGATATGCCTTAGCAACTTCCTAAAAAGGTGAGGGCAGGGGGAGTAACATAGAGGCATGTAGGCCTTTCAGTGCTCTACCATGGATGGTGACTCCAACATTGTGCATATGTTTGAACTGTACCTATATACATAGCAGGTATTTTTGTTTTATCTGTTTCTGGCTTAGGGAAGATACAGACAAATGAAATTTGTTACTTTGTTCCAACTAGTCAGTGAATGAGTCAATACACAGATAAATTTTATAAACATTTCAATCTAAACAACTTTTAATTTATTATTAGATTTATTTATTTTGCAGAAGGCATCTAGGCCACACAAGTGGTATCTTCTGTATCATACATATATCATACATATTATGTTGCTTACTGGAAAGGGCATAGCTTTGGAGTCAGAGAAATTTGAACTTACCTGTCATTTCCTACCATGATATCTTTAGCCAACTTATCAAATAGAAATCTTTCATTGGAAATCAAAAAGTCAATCCAGTTGTTTCTAACCAAGAAACAACTAATCAAAATCTTTCAATTAGAAATTTCTAGCCTATCTCTGTATTTTATTTCCCATTAAAGTAGTAAGCCACATTCAGACTGACTCAGGGTTTGTTTTGTTCCAAAAATTTTGATTCAGCTGTGGAATTAAGGACCTGAGAGGTTCTTTTTTTTTTTTTTTTTAATTTTTTTTTAATGTTTATTTTTGAGAGAGAGAGAGAGAGACAGAGTGTAAACGGGCAAGGAGTGTAGAGAGAGGGAGACACAGATTCTGAAGCAGGCTTCAGGCTCCAAGCTGTCAACACAGAGCCTGACACGGACTGTGAGATCATGACCTGAGCCAAGTTGGATGCTTAACAAACTGAGCCACTCAGGCACCCCAAGAGGTTCTTTTTTTTTTATGTGTTATTTTTTCAAGTGTTTACTTAAATTCCATTTAGTTAATATATAGTATAATATTAGTTTCAGGTGTACAATATAGTGATTCAGCACTCCCATGCCACACTCATGCTCATCACAAGTGTATTTCTTAATCCCCATCACCTATTTTACCCATCCCCCTGCCCACCTTTCCTCTGGTAACCATCAGTTTGCTCTCTATAGTTAAGAGTTTGTTCTGAGAGTTGAGGCCAATACAACATATCTCTGATGAGCCAGGCTGCTCTTTCCATTGACTTTGACTTGAATTAGGAGTTAGGAAAAAAGCATGTGAATATAACAAGTGATTGAAGGATTTGATACATTAATGATGCATGAAGCCCCCTAGTTAAAATAGTATTGTAGTGCCTGAAGTTCTGTTCTTATTTAGGCCTGAACATACTACCTCATTCTGGCATAAGCTATCAGACTACTCCATGGTAAGCTATGGTAAGCTTACTCTATGGTAAGCTATCAGACTACTCCACCTATTATTGTAACTGAGCCTGGAGGCAGAAATTCTAGAATAGAGATAAATAGTCTTGCAAAAGTTTATAATCTGGTGCTGTTCTAGGCCATCACCTGAACTTTAGGGCTGAATTTATATATATTACTATGTATTTTGCCATCAGTCAATTATTTCATTCATTTGCATCGTCTTTGGTCTCTTATACCATCCTACCTGATATTTTCTAGGTAAGTCAGAGGTGATAGATGTGATTAGGTGAGTGAGTAACCCTTTCTGTGGGGATAATTTTCTATGAATTTTTTAAATTTAGTTTTATTGAGATATAATTTATATAGGATAAAATTCACTTTTTTAGTGTATATTCATGAATTTTCTGGGTTTTTTTTTCAAAAGTGTATGCCATAACATGTTAAAGGGACAAGAATTTCCTGGCAATTTGCCCAGAACCTAACAGAATTAAGATAATAAGAAATCAAACTGTTCTAAGTCTAACACTTGGTGCAGCAATAGTCCCTGCCCTGCAGGTGGATTACCTATGTCACTATTTGCTGTGCTACTGTCAGTGAGCCAAGATGAGCAGTTTTTCAAAGTGTGAAGGATTAAAAATAGTACTCTAGAAGAGAACGCACAACATGATTTAAAGAGATTTTCATGGAAAATAAGCCCATTATGAATTAAGTGTATGGCATTACTATTGAAAAGAGCAGTGGAGTCTTAGGAAGTACTACTGTGCAGAGCAAACAAATAATAGTGCTATATACAATTGGAGACTATCCCAATGTGCAATGTTTAATCCTAGGTACCAGATTTTAAATACGACACATTGCCCAGACAAGTCATTTCTGGTATAAAATACCACAGAGAAACAATATTTTCTTGTCAACTAATAATGAAATTAATAGCTAACACTGAATTCTTATTAGATACCACACCATGCTAAATGCATTACACATATTCACTTAATTAATGCTGATAGAGATCCCTATGAAGTAGGGACTATTATTATTTCCATTTTACAGAGAAAGTGAAACATACTCTTCCTGAGATTAAGTAACTACTACCCCAGCTTCACTCACTCACCTGGCAAATGGTTGAGTCATGATATGAATCCAGGTCACTTGTGTTCTGGATCACTGGGCTTTGCTTCATCTAAAAAACAGGAAACCTGCATAGGAGAAAAGCAAAAAGTCTTTATGGAGCTTTACAGAGGGGAAAAAAGACCAATTAAAATTTAGAAAATGTAAGATTGAAAATAGAGATGACAAAATTTGTTTTTTTTTTTTTTACTTAACTCAAAGGAACCAAAAGCACCGGTTAACTTGAAAATGAATATAATAATCAATTTTTAAAGATCATGAAAGTGTTATGAATATCTATGTATCTATCTGTAACTGTATATACATCTAATTTAACAACTAGGACAAATGGTGTCTCATATGAAAAATCTAGGGTGCATCTCAGGAAATACTTCTTGTGGAAGGTTCCTGAATAGGTTAATGTTCATAAAACCATAAAATGTTATTTCTCAAAATGTGATCTACCAACCTCTTTGCATCAGTATCACCATCTTAAAATAAAAATTCCTGCCTATCTGTTCGGAGTACCTGGAGATGGCCCCTAAGTCTCTGCAGAGGCTTTAAGATCTGACATATGAGAGCAAGAATCATTTATTCTTTATTGCTCTAGAGGCCGGAACTGGGACAATTATAAATGGTAAAGGAAAATAGTTTGAGCTCACATAGAAGGAAATTTTGTAGCAATATAGCAACCCCAAATTGGATTTTTTTTTCTACCTTTAAAGGTTTCAATCAGAACTATTCAAACAGATAGGATATCAAGAATGTTGTAGGAGAAATACTTTCATTGAATAGGATATTTGACTAGATGATCTCTAAGATTCCTGGGAGCCAAGATTCTCTTTCTCTCTTTTTTGTGTAATGTGCTAAGCCAGTGAGTCGTGAGAAGTTTCTATTTACCATTTTCTCCGCAGTGCATATGCTTTAGCTTAGAGAACAGTAAAAATGTACCAATTCAGAGAGGCACATTCCCAGGGGAACATTGCAAAGGTTTTTATCCTGTACATTTGCAAGACTAAAGGCCTGTTACTACCTCTTACCTTATTCATCTTCCGACCCAAATTCCTCAAATGTTCATGTGTAACATATTTCTCTAACACTTGAACATACTTTCTCTGCTTAGCCTTCTTCAGCGTAATTCTTCACCGCCTACCTTCTGACTTTATTGGCTTTTTTTCAACATTCATTCAGCAAACACTTATTGTACACCTACTCTATGTCAATAATTTATTAGGTATTGGGAATACAACCTCCCATCTTTGGAGAACTCAGTTTCAGGAAGTTAATGGATAGTAGCATTAAAAAAATCAAGTGTAATAAAATGTGTTAAGTGTTATAAAGGAAATGTGCACAAGATGCTATGAAAGTAAAGATAATGGCACCAGATGAAACCTTAAATTTGAGGCTGCATTCAAAAAGGAGGTGATTTCTGAGCTGTCTTGGAGGACAAGTAAGAATTTACTAGTTGTCTGGACACTAAGAGCCTGGACACTAAAGAGCCCCTCCCCCCACAAAAAAAGTTTATTTGGGCAAGTGAAGAGAATCATTCTGTGCATGAATAATTATTAACATTGTTATTAAACTTTCCTAATTAATCCCACCAAATCATTCCCTTTCACTCCTTCAGTTATACTATTGAAATTGGGGTTTGTGAACTCCAGTTTTCAGGCTTTCTACAGGAAACCAAAAAGACGGGTAATAAAATGGAGGGGGGAATCTAAAAACATGGAGGAGATTTGGAAGACAGACTAAGTTAGATACTAGAATATACAATTCACAATATACAAGTGAATTTTCCATCAAAAAGAAGAGTAGAAAGTGGGAAGGCATGTGACATTGTGGTCATTGTCCTCCTGTATGCATCTGGGCTTATGACCAATAAGCAGGGACTGTTCGACTTTTTGAAAACATCATTGTAATTTATTTAAAGTAATTAATACTATATAGATATGTTGAAATACCCTATTTAAAAATAAAATAGAAACAATTGACATAAATTATGAAACCAATCCTTACATTAGTTATTAAAAAATTAAATGAAAGAGTAGTGAACACACCCCACTCCTTCACTTCATCTGAATTAGGAATTTACAAAATATATTTGCAATCTCTTCTGAAGCATATTACATATATTTAGTTTGCCATATTTTGATATAAATAAATTTTTGCTTGTGCTAATTCTAAACCCAAATTACTAAAATTTGATTTACTGATTGCCCCTTAATCTCTTTATTTTTTATTTTTTGGAAAGAGAGTGAGAGAACACACGCATGCAAGTGGGGGGGAAGGGCAGAGGAAAAGAGAACCCCAAGCAGGCTCCTTGCTCAGCCCAGAGCTGGGCTGGATTCCATGACCCTGAAATCATCACCTGAGCAGAAATCAAGAGTGGGTTCCTGGGCCTCCAGGAGTCCCTGCCCCTTAATCTTAATAGAATTATTTTTAATGTTTTATCATAGCAACAATTGTCAGCTGCTATTATTTTTATTAAAATGATAATACTTAGATTTCCTTTTACAAGTAGTTCAACATGGCATCTAATAATAAGCAAACCACAGCCCAAGGGCCAAATCCAGCTTGCCACTTATTTTGTTATGACTTGTGAAATAAGAATGGGGTTTTAATTTTTGTTAAATTTTTTTTTTAATATTTATTTATTTTTGACAGAGAGACAGCATGAGTGGGGGAGGGGCAGAGAGAGAGGGAGACATAAAATCCGAAGCAGGCTCCAGGCTCTGAGCTGTCAGCACAGAGCCCGACACGGGGCTCAAACCCACAGACCAGGAGATCATGACCTGAGTTGAAGTCAGACACTCAACCGACTGAGCCACCCAGGCGCCCAAGAATGGGGTTTTAGTTTTTAAATGATTGGTTGAAAAAAAAATCAAGAGATAAATATTTCAGGACACATAAAGCACCGTTTTTATGTGTCTCTTAATAATAAGAGCAGTAAAAACCTCATACATTGTATATTAATGCAGTTAGAATCCTTAAGTAGTTAGCATTTTATGACATATCTGCCAGATTTCATGGCCAATTGCTTTACACCTAACATTTTTACATTTAATGAAAAGCTATCTTGTTTCTCATTTTTAACCAAAAATAGACCTTTCTCTTTCCTGACAATATTTTGAATTAAAAACTTAAAAATGGTGTGCCTGGGTGGCTCAGTCAGTTAAGCATCAGACTCTTGATAATGGCTCAGGTCGTGATCTCAGGATTTGTGAGATGGAGCTCTGTGTTAGCTTCTGCATTCACAACGCGGAGCCTGCTTGGGATTCTCTCTCCCTCTATCTCTACCCCTCTCCCACTCTCGCTCTCCCTGTCTCTCTCAAAATAAATAAATAAACATTTTTTTTAAACCTAAAAATGGGAGCACCTGGGTAGCTCACTTCATTGAGCATCCAACTTCCGCTCAGGTCATGATCTTGTGGTCCATAGGCTCAAGCTGGAGTCGGACTCTGTGCTGACAACCTAGAGCCTAGAGCCTGCTTTGGATTCTGTGTCTCCCTCTCTCTCTGCACCTCCCCTGCTTGCACTCTGTCCCTCTCTCTCAAAAATAAAATATACATTAAAAAAATTTTTTTAATTAAAACTAAAATTAAGAAAACCAAAAAATGAATTTTATAGAATTCAAGCCTTGAATGTACATAATTCAGGGACTGGCTGATAATATTATGAATATATTGTTGTATATGCACCATAGGATATTATAAATGAAACACAGGCCCCCATAAGCCCTTAAAAAATATCTACTACAAGATGATCTCCAGCCAATGAAAAGATGCACAGAGAGGCCATGCTCAAAGAAATATAGTGATTATTTAATTTATTTAGGTGTAAAGCTACAAACAACAGTGGCAAATTGGTGGTAATAGGAGAACAAAGACAAGTAGAGGAAGAAGCATTACACTAATTTCACTTTTCATAAGGGGAAATAAATTGTTATTATGCATAGATAACAACTTAAGAAGAAGAATAAATCCTCAAGATAACCACTAGAAAAAAGGTAAAATACCCTAAAATGTCAAAAATTAAAAGGATAAAACATATAAAACTAAACAAGAAAACACAGACAATATAGTAAAAGTGTCTACAAAAAGCAGCAGCAGAAGATACAACCCACTATAAAAGTGACAGAGTAGAACAGAGTCTGTTCTAATTCTCCATTTTGAGACCAGTGTCTTTTAATTCTCCATTTTGAGACTCAGGACTGCCCTGACCCTAGCTTTCTACCTTTTGAAAACATCAAGAATATTGTCTTTGCAACAACTTTTTACTAGAGCCAGTCATTTGTCATGCATGGAATGGGGGTCATACTCAGATTGTTCTTAACCAAAATAACCACAAAGTTTATATCTATAGGAAGAATGGGAGCCAGTGGGTAAACTGGCTCATGAACTCCAGGCACACAATAAACACATCGCAGATGCTTATTTGTCTTTCAAGAGTGACTACATTGGTATTTTCAGGAGCGAGAAAGATGGTGTCTGGAAGCTAACCCTGGTGAATTAATTATGCTGCCATTTTTGTGACGTGGTCCCCTCTAGAGAACAAATATGCTGTGGATAGTGAAGCACAGTTCATTTCTGTTTATTACTTGAGTATGAAAATGGCAAGTGAGTAAGCAAACATATTAGAAGCTAATTCATTCAATGGTCCTCAGTTTGGACTGGCATATCAACAATATTTTGCTGGCATCAGGATTATGTGACTTCAAATGCAGAGTGCTTCTGCATACATTGAAGATGTGAATGAAAACCAACAAGTAGCTAGAACAAACTCCTAAAATTTGTATGGAACCAGAAAAGACCCCAAATAGCCAAAGCAATCTTGAAAAAGAAAACCAAAGCAGGAGGCATCACAATCCCAAACTTCAAGCTATACTACAAAGCTGTAATCATCAAGACAGTATGGTACTGGCACAAAAACAGACACTCAGATCAATGGAACAGAATAGAGAACCCAGAAATGGATCCACAAACATATGGCCAACTAATCTTTGACAAAGCAGGAAAGAATATCCAATGGAATAAAGACAGTCTCTTCAAGTGGTGCTGGGAAAACTGGACAGCAACATGCAGAAAAATGAACCTGGATCACTTTCTTACACCATACACAAAAACTCAAAATGGATGAAATATCTGAATGTAAGACAGGAAGCCATCAAAATCCTCGAGGAGAAAGCAGGCAAAAACCTCTTCGACCTTGGCCACAGCAGCTTCTTACTCAACACATCTCTGGAGGCAAGGGAAACAAAAAAATGAACTATTGGGACCCCATCAAAATAAAAGCTTCTGCACAGGGAAGGAAACAATCAGCAAAACTAAAAGGCAACCGACAGAATGGGAGAAGATATTTGCAAATGACATATCAGATAAAGGGTTAGTATCCAAAATCTATAAAGAACTTACAGAACTCAACACCCAAAAAACAAATAATCCAGTGAAGACATGGGCAAAAGACAGGACTTTTCCAAAGAAGACATCCAGGTGGCCAACTGACACATGAAAAAATGCTCAACATCATTCGTCATCAGGAAAATACAAATCAAAACCACAATGAGATACCACCTCACACCTGTCAGAATGGCTAACATTAACAACTCAGGCAACAACAGGTGTTGGCGAGGATGCAGAGAAAGAGGATCTCTTTTGCATTGCTGGCAGGAATGCAAGCTGGTGCAGCCACTCTGGAAAACAGTATGGAGGTTTCCTCAAAAAATTAAAAATAGAACTACCCTACAACCCAGCAATTGCACTACTAGGTATTTACTCAAAGTATACAAAAATACTGATATGAAGGGACACATGCACCCTGATGTTTAAAGCATTATCAACAATAGCCACATTATGGAAACAGCCCAGATGTTCATCAACTGATGAATGCGTGAAGAAGATGTGGTATATATGTGCAATGGAATGTTACTTGGAGATCAAAATGAATGAAATCTTGCCATTTACGACAAAGTGGGTAGAGCTAGAGTGTATTATGTAAGTGAAAATAAGTCAGTCAGAGAAAGACAGATATCATATGATTTCACTTATATGTGGAATTTAAGAAACAAAACAGATGAACATATGGGAGAGGGGAAAAGAGAGAGGGGACCAACCATGAGAGACTCTTAAAGGTAGAGAACAAACAGGGTTGATACAGAGAGGTAGGTGGAAGGGTGGGCTAGATGGGTGATGGATATTAAGGAGGACTACTTGTTATGATGAGCACTGGGTACTGTACATAAGTGATGGATCACCGAATTCTACTCCTGAAACTAATATTGCAGTGTATGTAACTAACTGGAATTAAAAATTTGAAATAAAAAGAATCTTGGATAATAATGAACAGAGACCATCAATAAACAGAAATTATAAAAAGGAACCAAGTAGAAATTCTAGAGCTAAAATTACAATAGCTAAAATGAAAAACTCACCAGAAAGGTTCAACAGCAGATTTGAGTAGGCAGAGGAAACTGGCCAACTTGAATATAGCACAACTGAAATTATCAATTTGGAGAAGCAAAAAGAAAACAATGGAAAATGAACAGAGACTAAGGGACTTGTGAGACATCATTCAGCATGCCAACATATTATGGGAATACCAGAAGAAGAGAAGATAAAAGGGATAAAAAAGAATATTTGAAGAAATAATAGCTGAAAACTTCTCAAACTTGAAGAAAGATATAAGCTACACATGCAAGAAATCCTTTAAATCCCAAATATAATAAACTGAAACAGATTCACACAGGGGTGCATAATAATCACTTTACAAAGAGATTCAGATTCTGTGTCTCCGTCTCTCTCTGCCTCTCCCCACTCACACTCTGTCTCTCTCAAAAGTAAATAAAACATTTAAAAATTTAAAAAAAAGAAATTCTCAATAAGTTTAAAAGTCAAATCCACATTAGAAACCAAAGAGGCCAGAAGCAATGGGATGACATATTTAAAATTCTGGGAGGAAAAAAACTGTCAAAAAAGAATCTCAGATATATGGCAAAACTTTCCTTCAAAAATTAAAGAGAAATTAAGACATTGCCAGACACAAAAGCAAAGAAAGTTCATCACTAGTAGACCCACCCTATAAGAAATACCAAAGGGAGTCCTATAGGCTGAAATGAAAGGACATTTGACAGTAGCTTGAAGACATATAAAGAAATAAAGAACAATGGTAAAGGTAACTACATAGGTAGATATAAAAACCAATATTATTATATTTTTGGTTTTTAACTCCTTTTTATTTCTCACATGATTTAAGAGTCAAGCATATAAAACTAATTATAAATCTTTAATGTGCATGTAATGAATAAAGGTATGGAGACAACAATATAAGGGCAGGTGATGGACATTTATAGAAACAGAGTTTTGTATGCTATTGAAACTAAGTTGGAATCAATTCAAGAGACATTGGTATAAATTTGTAATCACTAGTATAACCATTAATAACTAAAAAAATATATAGAAAAGGAAATATGGAAGGAGATATACTGGGAAGAAATTAATGAAACATAATAGAAGGCAGTATGGGAGCAATTCATGAACAAAAGATATTCTGAAAAACAAATATAGAAAATTAGCAGAAGTGCTTCCTTATCAGTAATCAATTTAAATGTAAATGGATTAAACTTACCAATTAAAAGAGATTTGCAGAATACATTAAAAATATATAATCTAACTCTATATTATCTACAAGAGAGTCATTTTACATCCAGAAACACATATAGGTTGAAATTAAAAGGATGGAAAAAGACTCCATGCATAACCAAAAGAGAACTTGTATGGCAATGTTAATATTAGACAAAGTAGACCTTAAGTGAAAAAACTGTTACAAGAAACAAAGAAGAATAAAAGAATCATTTTGGTGAGAAGATATAACAATTGCAAACAAATGTGCACCAAACAGCAGAGTCCAAAATATATGAAGCAAACACTGACAGAATTGAAGGAGAAAATTAGATAGTTTTATAATAATAGTTGAAGAATTCAATAGTCTGCTTTCAATAGTGGATAGAAAATCTAGACAGGAGATCAGGAAATAGAGGACTCAAATAACACTATAAATCAACTAGCATTAACAGACACAGTAATCCACAAAGCAATAGAATACATACTCAAGTGCACATGGAACATTCTCAAGGATAGAACACATTTCAGGCCACAAAACAAGTCTCAATAAATTTACAAAGAATACAATTATACAAAATTTTTTTTCTCTAACCACAACGGGATGAAACTAGAAATCAGTAAAATTGGGAAATTCATTAAATTTGGAAATTAAACTGCAACTTTGTAAACAACCAATGGGTCACAAAGAGGAAATCACAAGTGAAATGTGAAATACTTTGAGACATATTAAAGTTAAAAGCAAAATTTGTAGTTTACACCAAAGACATAGATCAGAGGGAAATTTGTAGCTGTAATGCCTATGTTAAAAAAAGTAAGATCTCAAATCAATAACCCGTCTATATACTTCAACAAACTGGAAAAAAAGACCAAATTAAGCCCAAAGCTAGCAGAAGTAAGGAAATAATAAAGATTAAAGAGAAGACAAACTAAACAGAGAATAGAAAAACAATAATCAACAACACCAGAAACTGGTTCTTTGAAAACATCAACAAATTAACAAATCTTTACCTAGAAAAAAGAAGAGAAAATGCAAGTAATTAAAATCAAAATGAGAGTGGGTCCATTACTATCAACCTTACAGAAATGAGGGTAAGAGAATACTTTGAACAACTGTAAACCAACATTAACCTAGATGAAATTGGCAAATTCCTAGAAACACATGAATTATCAAAACTGACTCAAGAAGAAAATTTCAACATAGCTATAATACATAAAGACATTGAATCTGTACTCAAAAACTTGCTGACAAAGGAAAGTACAGCATGAGATGTCTTCACTGGTGAATTCTACCAAATATTTAGAGAATTGACACCAATCTTTCTCAAACTCTTCCAAAAAAAATACAAGAGAGGGGAACATTTCCTAATTCATTCTATGACACCAACATCACCCTAATTTCAAAGCTAGACAACACCACAATGAAATTAGAAACCAACTTCCCTTATGAATGTGCATACAAAAAATTTAACACCATATTAGCAAACAGAATTCAATAGCATGTTAAAAGGATTATGTACCATGACCAAGTGGGATTTATCCCAGAAATGCAAGGATGTTTCAACAGAAGAAAATAAAAGATGTAAAAACAGCATTAATAGAATAAAAGAAAAAAAATTACAGAGATACATCTCAATTGATACTGAAAAACCATTTCATAAAATTGAATATCCCCTCATGGTAAAAACATTCAGAAAACTAGAATTGGAAGGGAACTTCCTTAAAACAGCACAGGGAATTCCTGAAAAACTCAGACAAGATTCTACTCAATGATGAAAGATAAAAATTTTCCTCCTTAAGATCCGGAACAAGACAAAGATGCCTGTTTTTACCACCTGTATTCTATATTGCACTGGAAGTTCTAGCCAGAGAAATCAGGCAAGAAATAAGAGGCATTAAAAATGGAAAAGAAGTAAAACTATCCCTGTTGACAAATGGCATGATCCTGTATAGAAAATCCCAAAGAATCCACAAAAGAACAACTAGAATAAGTGAATTCAACAAAGTTGCAGGGTATAATATAAACTGCAAAATCAGTTGTGTTTCTATACACCAGCAATGAAATTTTTAAAAAAGAATTTAGTAAATTCTTACAAGTCTCTAAAAGAATAAAACGCTTTTAAATAAATTTAACCAAAGAGATATAAGACTTGTACACTGAAAACTACAAAACATTGCTAAAAAAAATTAAATAAGATCTAAAAAAGTGAAAAGACATCACCTGTTCATGGATTGAAAGCCTTAATATTATTTAAATATCAATACCACCCAAAGCAATCTAACAGATTAAATGCAGACCCTACCAAAATACTAGTAGCCTTTTGTACAAGATGGAAAAGCTTATCCTGAAATTCATGTGGAAAATGCTGAAGTAAGAATAGCCAAACCAATATTGAAAAAGAAGAGGGCTGGAAGATTCACACTTCCCCAATATCAAAACTTACAGCATAGCTATAGTAATCAAAACAGTCTGTACTGGCATAAAGATGGACATATAGACCAATGTAATAAAATTGAGAGTCTAGAAATAAAAACCATACATCTATGACCAACTGAGTTCCAATAAGTTGCCAGGATAATTCTGTGGGATAAAAAATAGTCTCTTCAACAAATGGTACTGAGACAACTAGAAATTGACATGTGAAAGAATGGAGGTGGCCTGTTACCTCACATCATATACAAAAAATAGATCAGTGACTTTAAGAGCTAAACTATAAAACTTTTAGAAGAAAGTATAGAGAAAAATCTTCATGACCTTGGATTTGGCAATAGTTTCTTAGGACACCAAAATTTAAGGAAAAAGAGAAAAATATTGGTAAATTGGCCTTTGTCAAAATTTACAACTTTTGCGCATCAAAGGATTTTATTAAGAAAATGAAAAGACATACTATACAGAAAGTATTTGAAAATCATCTAAGGGTTACTATCCAGAATATACAGAGAACTACTACAGTTCCACGACAAACAATTCAATTCAAAAACAGGCGAAAGATTTAGACGTTTCTCCAAAGAACATATAAAGATGGACAATAAGCACATGGAAAGATGTTCAACATCCCTAATCATTAGGGAAATGCAAATGAAAACTACAATGGGATGCCACCTCACACTTAATAGGTGATGCTTACCATCAATAACAACAACAACAGAAAATTACAAGGGTTAACAAGGATGTGGAGAAATTGGAACCCTTGTTCATTACTGTTGGTAATGTGTTATGGTACAACTGCTATGGAAAACACTATGGTGGTTCCTCAAAAAATTAAAATTATTACAATTATTGTATTATCTAGCAAATCTATTTCTGGGTATATACCCAAAAGAATTGAAAGCAGAGTCTCAAAGAGATATTTGTACATACATGTTCATAGCAGCATTATTGACAATAGCTAAAATGTGGAAGCAACCCAAGTGTCCATCAATGAGTGAATGGGTAAGCAAAACATGGTATATACATACAGAAATATATTCAGATTTTAAAAGGAAGGAAATTCTGACATATACCATAACATGCATGAACCTTGAGGACATTGGTAAAATAAACTAGTAACAAAAAGGCACAAAAAACTATATGATTGTAATTATACTAGGTACCCAGAGTAGTCAAATAAATAGATAAAGAGAGTTAAATGGTGGTTGCCAGGGACTGGGAGAGGAGGAAATGAGGAATTACTGTTTAATAAATAATGAGTTTCATTTTTACAAGATGAAAAGAATTCTGAAGATGGCTGGTGGTAACAATATGAATGTACCTAGTACCACTAAACTATACACTTAAAAATGGGTAATATGGTAAATTTTATGTTATATACATTTTACCACAATTTAAAAATACTTTACTGAAGAAGTACTGATGCATGCCACAATGTGGATGAACCTCAGAAACATTGTATTAACTGAAAGAAGCCAGGTGTAAAAGGCCACAAATTATATGATTCTATTTATAAGAAATATCCACAATGGTTAAGTCCCTAGAAACAGAAAGTAGGCTGATGGTCACCAGTGGCTGAGGAAGAGTAGAATGGGCAGTAAATTCTTAATGAGTCAGTGCTAGTCTTTGTGGTGATAAAAATGTTTGTGAACTATATAGTGGTGGTGGTTGCACAAATTGTGAATGCACTAAATGTCACATTCTTAAATGGTTACTTCTATATTATGTGAGTTTCACTTCAACAATGAGGTAAAAATAAACATTGCAAAGAACTGGTAAAATACAAATATAAAGTCTAGAATTTAGTGAATAGTAATGTACCAAGGTGAAAAAAATATGAGAAATTTATGTATTATATTTGCAACTTTCCTCTAAATCTAAAATTATTCTAAAAGACATTTATTTTTTAAAATGGGCAAAATACTTGAATAGACTCTTTACCAAAGAGGATATATAGATGGCAAGTAAGCACATGAAAAGATAACACTAGTTTCTGTATGCTGCTTGCCCACACACTCACAGCCTCCTCCATTATTAACAACCCCCCACACCAGAGTGGTGAATTTGTTATCAGTGACAAACCTATGTTAATACATAATTATCACCCAGAATTCATAGTTTACATTAGGGCTCATGTGACATTATATATAAGTCAAAACACTAAGCATATTCATCATTAAAATATAATACATAATATAAAAAGTCTATTCTAGGGGCACCTGGTGGCTCATTTTGTTAAGCATCTGACTCTTGATTTTGGCTCAGGGCATGATTTCATGGTGGTGAGATTGAGCCCCACTTTGGGGTCTGTGTTGGACATGGAGCCTGCTTTAAGATTCTCTCTCTCCCTCTTCCTCTGTCCCTTGTGCTCGCTTGCTTGTGCTTGCTCGTGTTCTCTATTAAAGAAAAATGCTCTAAAATTCTTCTGTGTCAACCTATCCATCACTCCCTCCCCTAAATTCCTGGCAATGACTGATATTTTTGCTGTCTTCATAGTTTGCCTTTTCCAGATTGTCATACAGTTGAAATCATATAGTATGCAGCCTTTTCAGATTGACTTCATTTACTAATATGCATTTAAGGTTTCTCTGTATGTTTTTTATGGATTCATTGCTCATTTCTTTTTAGAATTTTTCATTATCTAGATATACCACAGGTTATCCATTCATCTATTGAAGGACATCTTGGTTGCTTCCAGGTTTTGACAATTAATGAATAAAGCTGCCAAATATTCTTGTGCTGGTTTTTATATAGATTTAAGTTTTCCATTTTGGAAGGTAAATACCAAGGAGCACGATTGCTGAATCATATGATAGGAGTATGTTTAGTTTTTTAGGAAACTAACAAACTGTCTTCCAATGTGACTGTAGAATTTTTGTATTGCATAACAATGAATCAGAGTTCCTGTTGTTCCATATCCATTCTAGCATTTGGCCTTGACAATATTTGAGATTTTTACTATTCTACAAGGTATATAGTGGTTTCTCGTGGTTGTTTTAATTTGCATATGCTTATTTGCCATCTGTCCACCTTCTTTGGTGTAGTATATGTTCAGATCCTTTCCCCATTTTTTAGTTGGGTTGTTTATTTTCTTATTGTTGAGTTTTAAGTGTTTGTGTGTGTGTGTGTGTGTGTGTGTGTGTGTGTGTGTGTTTTGGATAACAGTCCTTAACCAGATATAACTTTTGCAATTGCTTTCTCCCAGTCTGGGTCTTGTCTTCTGATTCTCTTGACAGTGCCTTTCACAAGGCAGAAGTTTCTAATTTTAATTAAGTCCAACTTACCAATTTTTTCTTTCATGGATCATTCCTATGATGTTGTATCTAAAAAGTCATCACCAAACCCAAGGCCATCTAAATTTTCTGTTTTCTTCTAGTCATTTTCTAGTT
Source organism: Panthera leo (assembly GCF_018350215.1). Classification (NCBI taxonomy): domain Eukaryota; kingdom Metazoa; phylum Chordata; class Mammalia; order Carnivora; family Felidae; genus Panthera; species Panthera leo. The sequence continues at coordinate 66,774,887 of NC_056687.1, forward strand.
TTGAGTTTTATATTTAGGTCTATGATCCATTTTGAGTTAATTTTTTTGAAGATTGTAATGTCTGTGTCTAGATTTTTTTTAAATGCGAGTGTCCAGCTGTTTTGGCACCATTTGTTGAGAAGACTGTCTTTGCTCCATTGTATTGCCTTTGCTCCTTTGTCAAAGATCAGTTGACTACACATTTGTGTGGATATATTTTAGGGCTTTCCATTCTGTTCCCCATTGATCTATTTGTTTATTTTGTTGTCAATACCACACTGTCTTCATCACTTTAGCTTTATAGTAAGTCTTGAAGTTGAGTAGCACCAGTCCTTTGACATTGTTCTCCTCTTTAAATATTCTGTTATTATGGGTCTTTTGCTTCTCTATATAACTTTATAATAAATTTGTCAATATCTACAAAATAACCTGCTGGGATTTTGAGACTATTGAATCTATAGATCAAGTTGGGAAGAACTGACATCTTCACAATATTGAGTCCTCCTATCCATGAACATGGAATATCTTTTTATTTGTTCTTCAGTTTCTTTTATCAGTAAAGAATTTTTTTTATTGTTTTGTAGTTTCCTCATAGAGATCTCAAAAATGCTTTATTAGATTTATATCTAAGTACTTTATTTTTGAAGGTACTACTGTAAATGTTACTGTTTTTAATTTCAAATTCCATTGCTAGTATACAGGAAACTTTTTGTCCCATATGAATACTCACCAAAGAGTAACCTGAGCAGAGGAAACCGTTAACAATCAAGTGGGTAGAGTGACCCATTCTGTGGATACCAGTTGGTGTCCTTCCCAGTTGACCCTGTCAGCACCTAATGGGCTCATGAACAGAGTAACCATGGTGGTAGGGATAGAGGTTATGCATGGGGTCAGCAACATAGACTTTAACCAAAGCTGACCTGGCTACAACCACTGCTGAGTGCCCAATATAACAGCAGCAAAAACCAACACTTTCTCCAACTTGGCACCATTTCCGGGTGGTCAGCTGGTTATCTGGTGGTAGATTGGTTACATTAGACCATTTTCATCATGGAAGGGACAGGATATTGTTCTTACTTGAATAACCATTATTCTGGATATGGACTTGTCTTCCTTGCATACAATGCTTCTGCCAAAACTACCATCTATGGACTTACAGAATACCTTATCCACCATAATGGTAATCCTCACAGTATCAAGGAATTCATGTCATAGCAAATGAAGTGTGGCAGTGAGCCAATGCTTATGGAGTTCACTGGTCTTACCATGTTTTCCACCATCCTGAAGCAAGTGACTACATACACATATTTTATTATTAATCTTTTGATTAATGTTAGCATAATGTATCTTTCTCCATCCCTTTACTTTTAATCTATATATGCATTTATACTTAAATTGGGTTTCTTGTAGACAATATATAGCTGGGTCTTGTTTTTTGAACTACTCTGATAATCTCTTTTAGTTTAGATGATTCACGTTTAAAGTGATTATACAGTTGGATTAGTGTCTACCATAGTCATTGTTTTCTATTCATTACCCTTGTTCTTTGCTCCTATTTTCTTTTTGCATTTTTTCTTTTCTAGTTTAAACTGAGCATTTTATATGATTCATTTTCCTCTCTTCTTAGCATATCAATTATGCTTCTCTTTTTAACTTTTTTTTTAGTGGCTGCTCTTAGAGTTTGCAGTATACATTTATAACTGATCCAAGTCCAGCTTTAAATAGCATACTGATTCATGGGTAGTGCAAGTATCTTATAATAACAAAGCATTCCTAATTTCACCTTTTTATTCCTTCAATCGTTACTGTCATTTTACTTATCCATAAGTAAATACAGTATATCCATATATTATCTAATATACTTATCACCAACTTAGTGTGATTATATTATTATTTCCAAAATAAGAAGCAAAAAACTATACTGTTTCTAAAAAAACATTATTGTGCCCTGGAACAAAGCTCAAGAATACCTAAAGAATAGAAAACAAATAACACCTAATAACATTAAGATTCACAACGTCTGGCTTCCAGGCAATAATACCATATCAACAGGAAAATACAACCCATGATGAAGAGAAAATATCAATCAATGGAAACTGACCCAGAAGTTACAGGATTAAACCAACTATTATAAATATACTTCATATATTCAGAGAGATTGAAGAAAGCACAAGCATGTTAAGAAGAAAACAAAAAGACTCAAATTGAACTTTTAGAAATGAAAAATATAATGTATGAGATTACATAAATATACACTAGATGGGATTAACAGCAGAACTGACACTGAAAAAGAAAAATTACTAAACTCAAATTTTTACTCTCCAAAGTGAAAAAAAGGAATAAACCAAAATAAGTGACCTAGTGTTTAACTCCAACTTACATAAGAAGAGGAAAGAAAGGATGGGACAAGAAAAATATTTGAATAAGTCATGCCAAAAGTCTTCCTAATTTGATGAACACTGTAAATCCATAGATCCAAAGAGCTTAATGAACTTCAAGCAACTTCAAGCAAGAAACATGAAGAAAATTACGCCAAAGTACATCGCAATTGAAATTCTTAAAAACAGCCAGAGAGGAGGGAAAAGATATATTAACATAGAGAAGAACAAATATAAGAATAACAGCAGACTTATAAGCTAGAAGACAGTGGAAGAACATTTTTAAAGTGCTGAAAAAATCAATCTAGAATTCTCTACTCAGCAAAGTATCATTGAAACATGAGTGAAATAAATACTTTTACAGACATACAAAAGCTGAAAAGATCCAGCACTAAAATCTCAGGTCTACAAGAAACACCACAAGAAGTCTTTCTGGAAGAAATTCTAGATATACACAAGAATGAAGAGCCCTGGAAATGGTAAATATGTGGGTAAGTAAAATTAATTAGTTTTTAAGTTTCTTTAAAAAATAATTGATGACTGGAAACATCCTAAATAGGCATTAAGGAGTGAATGTTAAACAAATTGTGCCATACCTATACAGTGGAATACTCCTCAGCAATAAAAAGAAATGAGCTCTTCATACATAACACAACATGGCAGAATCTCAGACCAATCATGGTGAGTGAAAGAAGCAAGACAAAAACAAATATAAGCTGTGTGATTATTTTATATAAAAGTCCATGGAATGCAAACTAATATACAGTAACAAAGTACATCAGTGGTTTTTGAGGCTATAGGGCCAATGGGGAGAGGCAGGATGGAGGGGTTACAAATAAGAATGAGGCAACTGAGAGAGGTGATGGATATATTCATTATTTTGCTATGATACTGAAACAGAATAGTGTTATTCAATTTTAAACATGTGCAACTTATTGTATGTCAGTTATGTCTCAACCTATGCTGAGGAATGTAGTTGTCAAATAGGGATCTATCATCTAAGAATGAAGGAGAGCAATGGCTTTTTCAGACATCCAGAAACTAAGATTTACCATTTGTAGATATTTAGTTTGCTTTTAAAGTACTATCAAATGCAATTAAATAAATAAAATAAATATTATGTATATATATTCAAAAAATGTGATTGAATTATCATACTTACAGGGGATAAATTTTATACCTGAAATCTCAAGGGAATCAACTGAAAAACTAATAAACACATCATTAGAATTCAGTGGCATGGCTGGGTACAAAATTCACACATATAATACATACATGTATAATAAATATACAATTTTTGGTACGTATATATGAAAAGTTCAGTCAGTAGAACAATATAGAAAATTCAGAAAGAGACCAAATGTGTATATAAATTTTATAGTTGTAAATAAATAACATTTAAAATCAGTGAGATAAAGTAGGTCATTCAATAAATGTTATAGGGACAACTCACTAAGCATCTGAAAAAATAATTTCTTTATGCCAAAATAAGTTCTAGACAATAAAAATATAAATGTATAGAGAGAAACTATAAAAATGCTAGAATAAAGCATGGGAAAAGATATTTTTTTAAATGTTCTTAGGGTTAAGATATATTTGTGAAAGATGGCACAAAATTCAGTACCCATATAAAAACAAAACAAACAAAAACTGATGGTTGATAAATTTGATTATGTATGAATAATCAATATAGAAAAATGACATTCTGCAATAAATTTGCCAGATAAGACCAATTTCTACAATGTCCAAAGTACTCAGATATAAAAATAAGTTAAAGAACACACTAACAAAAATTTACAAAGTATTGGTAGTTCCCAAATAAAGAAATATAAGTGTCTTTAAAATTAATAAAAAGATATCCAACAATAATTATTAAAGAAATATTAAAACACTATTTTTTCCAATTAGATCAACAAATATCAAAGAATTGTATAATGTAACATATTGGTGAAGATGTGGGAAGACTGAAGTTCTTATACACTGTTGGAGGGAATGTAATTGGTTAAACCTTTTTGAAACTCATTTTGCAATCAAAATCTAAATTGCATATTCTTGTGCCAAGCAATTTCAATTCTGAGAATTTATCCTACAGATATAATCACGTATGTGTGTAAAGAAGTATTACTATTCTCATTAAAGTTTGTTTTCAAATAGTAAAAGATTGAAAGCCTAATAAGAAAATCGTTAAATCAATTATTATATAGCCCTAAAATGGAAAATTTGTCCCTATATAAACCATTATTCTATATTTACAAACAATTACATAGATCTATATAGAATGGTCGCCAGGACACTGTGAAATTTAAAAACAAAAAAAAAAGGTACAAAATATTGTTAATGTGCTTCCACTTCCAACGAAAAAATGTTTAGACTAATTGTGGAAGAATACTCAAAGAAAATGTTAACATTCTTTGTCTAAATGAAGGTGGAACTCTGAGGGAATTTTGAGCTTACATTTTAAAATTAAAAGTTATTTTAGAAGAAAAAATAAATTGAAGGTATAAGCTATAATACCCAGGGAACCCTGTTAGAACATTGCATAATATATAAAGTAGTAAAAGTCTTAATTTTCTTTTTTTTTTTTTTTTAATTTTTTTTTTAACGTTTATTTATTTTTGAGATAGAGAGACAGAGCATGAACAGGGGAGGAGCAGAGAGAGAGGGAGACACAGAATCGGAAGCAGACTCCAGGCTCTGAGCCATCAGCCCAGAGCCCGACGCGGGGCTCGAACTCACGGACCGCGAGATCGTGACCTGAGCTGAAGTCGGACACTCAACCCACTGAGTCACCCAGGCGCCCCAAGTCTTAATTTTCTTAACCAAATAATTTTAACTCAATATATTGAGATTTACCCCTCAAAAGCAGTTTCAACTTATTATAGGTTTTTATGTATGATTTAGAAAACACATACTGTATGTACAGCTCATTGTGAAAGATTCAGACACAAAAGCATTAAGAAAAAGTGATTATTGATTTGCAAGCCCATTAAATGAAGTTTAGATTTTGAAGAACTGACTCACTGAATATAAAACACAAACAGGTATGTCAAACGAAAAGTCCACAAGCTTTTCAAGGTTAAGGTAAATTTGTTCATATAGTGGGAGTGGGAGGCATTTTGCCCATATTATTATTATAGTCGTTAACATCAGTATTGCAAAAATCAGGGGTTAAAATTTTTTGTTAAGAAACATTAGAAAAAAGTAACCTAGCAACTCAAGATTTCATCTTTTTGGAGATGACAGCTAGATTAACTTTTTTCTTTTTAATTTATCTCAGAATACACTGTGTTGTTTTTTTTTTTTTTTTTTTTTTTCTCTTCCCACTCTTATGTGGGACTTGATATGGCTCAGGGCAAGGTATCAGTTTGCTTCTTCAGCATCAATCAGGATATAAGGGCATTTTAATGTTAAAATCTATTGTTATTTTGAGTTCTGGTCCAAGATGGCAATATAGGAGGCTGATGAATTCTTCTCCTTCCATGGACTCCACAGATCTACAACTACACATGCAGCAATTCCCTCTGAAGGAAATCCAGACTACCTGAGTGACTCCTACACACTGGATGAATGAGAAAATACCCATGTAGAAATGCAACTTTGCACACTCTCAATTAATGAGAGCCACTAAGAAAAACAAAAAACAAAACCTCTTGGACAACCACAAAGGATTCAGAAATCACCAAGAGCTTGGGCCAGGGTGAATCATAAGATTCATATGCTATATAAGACCAGTCCTTCAAATCTGGGAGAGGTGGCTATTTTATCTATAGTGTAGAAACCAACATAGAGTCAAGGAAAATAAAGAAACAGAGGAATATATTCCAAACAAATAAAGATAAAACTCCAGAGACAGATCTAATGAAATGAAGGTAAGTGACTTACCTGATAGAGTTCAAAATAATGGTAATAAAGATGCTCACCAAGGTCAGGAAAGAAATGCATGAACAAAATGAGAATTTAAACAAAGAGGCAAAATACATAAAAAGGTAGCAAACTTTCAGAAATCACATACCTGAAGAATACAATAATTGCACAGGAAAAATTAATAGAGAGGTTCAACAACAGACTGAACTGGAAGGAAGGATCAGTGGATTTGAAGGAAAGCAGATTCCATCCAATCAGAGAAGAAAAGGAAAAAAGAATGAACAAGAGTCAAGATAACTTAAGGTACGAATGGGACAACATCAAGTGGAACAATATTCACATTATAAGGACCTGAGAAGAAGAAGCATGAAAGGAAAAAAAAATTTGAAGAAATAAGGTCTGAGAAATTCTCTAATCTGGGAAATGATAAAGACATCCAGATCCAGGAAAACTAGAAACTATGAAATAAGATAAATCTAAAGAGACCAATACCAAGACACATAATTGTCAAAGGCAAGGAAGAATTTTAAAAACAAGAGAAAAACAATTTGTTACATACCAGGAAATCCCCATAAGACAACTGGCAGAGTTTCAACAGAAAATCCGCAGACCAGAATGGAGTGAAATGCTATATTCAAAGTGCTGAAAGAAAAAAAACCCTGCCAACTAAGAATGTTCTACACAGGAAAATTGTCCTTCAGAATTGAAGTAGAAATAAAGAGTTTTCTGGACAATCAAAAGCTGAAGGAGTTTATCACCACTATACTGACCTTTCCAAAATTGTTAAAGGGACTTGAAACAAAACAGTGCTAATTAGTAACAGGAAAACATATAAAAGTATAAATCTCACTGGTAAAGATAAATATATAATAAAATTCAGTACAATAAAATGTAATGGGGGTGAATAAATCACTTATAAATCTAGTATGAAAGCTAAAACACAAAAGTTGTAAAAACTATAACAACAATAATTTGCTAATAGATATGAAATAAGAATAAACTATGACATCAAATACAAAATGTGGGAAGGAGAATAAAAAGTAGAGCTTTAGAATACATTTGAACTAGTTATTATCAACTTAAAATAGACCATTATAAATCTGTTTGTACACCTAAAACTAATACAATATTTTATGTTCAAAAAGAATACAAGTTTTAAGCAACTTAAATAACATTTTATAGATTCATTGTAACCACAAAGCAAAAACCTATAGTGAATACATGTAAGAGAAAGAATCTAAGTATACCACAAGAAAAGCAACAAATAACAAAAAAAAAAGAGAAGGAACAAAGCAATTATAAAACCACCAAAAGCAATCAACAAAAAGGCAATGAATCCATACCTATCAATAGTTACCTTAAATGTAAGTAGACTAAATTCTCCAATAAAAAGCCAGAGTGGCTGAATGGATTTAACAAAAAACAACAAGGTGTAATTATATACTGTCTACAAGAGATTCACTTTAATTTTAAGAACACGTCAGACTGAAAGTGAAGGGATGGAAAAAGATATTCCATGCAAATGGTAAACAAAAGAGAGCCAAGGTAGCCATACTTATAATAGGTAAAATATCAAAAAAGAAAATTAAAAATATCTTGAGACAAATGAAAATCAAAATACAACATATCAAAATCTATGGGATACAGCCAAAGCAATAGTAAAAAGGGAAGCTTATAGTGATAAACACACATAAAGAAAAAAGAAGGATTTTTAAAATTTTTATTTATTTAAATTCAAGTTAGTTTGTATACAGTGTAGTATTGGTTTCAGGGATAGAAGCCAGTGATTCATCACTTAAATATAACACCCAGTGCTCATCCCAACAAGTGTGTTCCTTAAACCTCATCACCCATTTAACCCATCCCCCCCACCTCCCCTCCAGCAACCCTCAGTTTGTTCTCTGTATTAAACAGTCTCCTATGGTTTGACACCCTCTCTATTTTTATCTTATTTTTCCTTCCCTTTCCTTACGTTTATCTGTTCTATTTCTTAAAGTTCCACATATAAGTGAAATCATATGGTATTTTTCTTTCTCTGACTTATTTCGCTTAGCATAATATATTCGAGTTCCATCCACATTGTTGCAAATGGAAAGATTTCATTCTTTTTGATCACTGAATAATATTCCTGTGTGTGTGTGTGTGTGTGTGTGTGTGTGTGTGTGTGTGTGTGTGTGTGTCCTTTCTATCCAATCATCAGTTGATGGACATTTGGTCTCTTTCCATAATTTGGCTATTGTTGATAGTGCTGCTGTAAACATTGGGGTGCATGTACACGTTCAAATCAGCATTTTTGTATCCTTTGGAAAAATACCTAGTAATGCAATTATTGGATCATAGCATAGTTCTATTTTTAGTATTTTGAGGAACCTCCATACTATTTTTTTTCCAGAGTGATAACACCTGTTTGCATTCCCACCAATAGTGCAAAAGTGTTCCTCTTTCTATGCATCCTCACCAACATGTATTGTGTCCTGAGTTGTTAAGTTTAGCCATTCTGACAGGTGTGAGGTGGTCTCTCATTGTGGTTTTGTTTTGTATTTTCCTGATGATAAGTGATATTGAGCATCTTTTCATGAGTCTGTTAGCCATCTGTAGGTATTCTTTGGAAAAGTGTCTATTCACGTCTTCTGCCCATTTCTTCTCTGAATTGTTTTTTCGGTGTCGAGTTTGATAAGTTCTTTATAGATTTTGGGTACTAACACTTTATCTGATATGTCATTTGCAAATATCTTCTCCCATTCTATCCATTGCCTTTTAGTTTTGTTGATTGTTTATTTCACTGTGCAGAAGTTTATATCTTGATGAGGTTCAATAGTTCATGTTTGCTTTCATTTCCCTAGACTCCAGAGACAGGTCTAGTAAGAAGTTGCTGCAGGCGAAGTCAAAGAGGTTACTGTTTTCTCCTCTAGGATTTTGATGGTTTCCTGTCTTACATTTAGGTCTTTCATCCATTTTGAATTTATTTTTGTGTATGGTATAGAGGGTGGTCCACTTTCATTCTTCTGCATGTCTCTGTCCAGTTTTCCCAGCACCATTTGCTCAAGAGACTATCTTCCACTGGATACTCTTTCCTGCTTTGTTGAAGATTAATTGGCCATCGATTTGTGGGTCCATCTCTGTGTACTCTATTCTGTTCCATTGACCTATGTGTCTGTTTCTGTGCCAGTACCACACAGTCTTGATGATTATAGCTTTGTAATACAGCTTGAAGCCTGGAATTGTGATGCTTCCAGCCTTGGTTTTCTTTTCAAACATTATTTTGGCTATCTGGGATCTTTTCTGGTTCCATACAAATTTCAAGATTGTTTGTTCTAGCTCTGTGAAGAATGCTCATGTTATTTTGATAGGGATTGCACTGAATGTGTAGATTGCTTTGAGTAGTATTGGCATTTTAACAATATTTGTTCTTCTAATCCACAAAAGTAGAATGTTTTTCCATTTCTTCGGCTCTTCTTCAATTTCTTTCATAAGCTTTCTATAGTTTTCAGCATACAGATCTTTTACCTCTTTGGTGAGGTTTATTCCTAGGTATCTTATGGTTTTTGGTGTGATTGTAAATGGTATAAATTCCTTGATTTCTCTTTCTGCTGCTTTATTATTGGTATATACAAATACAACTGATTTATGTACATTGATTTTATATCCTCCAACTTTCCTAAATTCATGTATCAGTTCTAGCACTTTTGGTGGACTCTTTTGGGTTTTCCACATAGAATATCATGTCAGCTGCAAAGAGTGAAAGGTCGACTACTTTGCCAATTTTTATGCCTTTTATTTCTTTTTGTTGTCTGATTGCTGAGGCTAGGACTTCCAGTACTATGTTGAACAACAATGGTGAGAGTAGACATCCCTGTTGTGACCCTAACCTTAGGGGGAAAGCTCTTAGTTTTTCCCCACTGAGGATGATATTAGCTGCAGGCCTTTCATATATGGCTTTTATGATGTTGAGGTATGTTCCTTCTATCCTGACTTTCTTGAGGGTTTTTATCAAAAAAGGATGCTTTATTTTCTCAAATGCTTTTTCTACATCTATTCAAAGGATTATATGGTTCTTATCCTTTCTTTTATTAATGTGGTGTATCATGTTGATTGATTTGCAAATATTAAACCAGACCTGCAGCCCAGGAATAAATCCCACTTGATCATGGTGAATAATTCTTTTAGTGTACTATTGAATTCAATTTGCTAGTAACTTGTTGAGAATTTTTACATCCAGTTTCATCAGGGATACTGGTCTGTAATTCTTTTTAGAGGGGTCTTTGTCTGGTTTTGGAAACAAGGTAATACTAGCTTCATAGGATGAGTTTGGATGTTTTCCTACCATTTTATTTTTTGGAACAGTTTGAGAAGCAGAGGTATTAACTCTTTAAATGTCTGGTAGAATTCCTCTGGGAAGTTATCTGGCCCAGGACTCAGAGTCAGTCTTGCCCCAATTAATAAACAGTTGCCAGGCAAGGAAGGACAGGGTTTGGTGTAAGCAGCTCCCCCCTCTACTAGGGGCTGCTGTGTTGCTCTCTGAAATCCCACTATGTTGGTGTTGGGTGGGAAAATGGTGCCATCCCAATATCTCACCCCTGGACCAACCTCCACTATTCAAGCATCCCTTACAGAATAGCAAGGGCAGTCAGCTTGCTCTGCACCACAACCTTCTATGCCTTCTCCTTGGCACATGGCTGGGATTCAAACCCAACATCTTAAAGGACCCAGCATGGCATGGATCTACTCCCCTCCTTCAGAGTAGAGTCTCTCCACCCTGCTGATGGAAGGCCTTTGGCTGGCACCTGAGGGTCTTTTTTTCTTGGGGAGGCAATAAACCCTCTTCCAAAAGTACTCCAGAAAGAGGACTGTTCTCTTCCAGTGCACCCGGAGATGTCTACACCATGCTATGTATGTGATGGCCAGCTCCCTCCTCCCTAGGAACACGTATCCCACCACTCTGGAGAAAGTCACACACTTGCAAGACCTCAGAATTTGAGCTCCAAAAGCTGTTTGCAAAGGAGAACTGGGATACTCTGTACTTCTTGTTCCCCAGTCTATGGTCCAGAGAGGTTTTCCTCTTGTGCTAACTTGATGCCACACTTTTTCAACCCCTCTCATTTTCTTTCCCTTTTGTCTCTCCACAGAAAGAGTTCCCTCCCCTCTGCAGCTCTGCTGTTTTTCTCTCCCCCAATTCATATCCATGCACCTCCAGCCTGCCAAGCTTCTCCCCCCAACTGTGGAAATCCTTCTGACACTCCACAGATCTATTTCCTGGGTGTTCCAAGTAATCTGACCTCAATACAGCTGTGTTTAAAAGGCAAAGAAAGCCCAGGGCCCCCCTACTTCTCTGCTATCGTAACTCCTCCTAAGAATTTTTTTTAGATTTTTTTTCTTTAAGTTTTTATTTGAATTCCAGTTAACTTACAGTGTAACATTAGTTTCAGATGTAGAATCTAGTGATTCATCACTTACAGACAACACCCAGTACTCACTCATCACATGTGCCCTCCTTAATACCCATCACCCTTTTAACCTAACCCCTGCCCACCTCTCCTCCTGTAATCCTCAGTTTGTTCTCTATAGTTAAGAGTTTGTTTTCTGGTTTGTCTCTCTCCCCCCTCACCCAAGTTCATCTGTTTTGTTTCTTAAATTTCATATACGAATGAAATCATATGGTATTTTCTTTCTCTGACTTATTTCACTTAGCATAATACATTCTAGCTCCGTCCATGTCATTGCAAATGGCAAGATTTCATTCCTTTAATGGCTGAGTGATACTCCATTATATATATGTACATACCACCTCTTCTTTTTTCTTAATTTTTTAAATGTATGTTTATTTTTGAGACAGACAGAACATGATCAGGGGAGGGGCAGAGAGAGAGGGAGACACAAACTGAAGCAGACTCTGGGCTCTGAGTTGTCAGCACAGAGCCCAACATGGGGCTCAAACTCAGGAACTACAAGATCATGACCTGAGCCGAAGTTGGATGCTTAACCAACTGAGCCACCCAGGCGCCCTTAACCATACCACCTCCTCTTTTCCATTCATCACTCAAAGGACTGGACATTTGGACTCTTTCCATAATTTGGCTATTGTCAACAATGCTGCTTTAAACATTGGTATACAAGGGGTACCTGGGTGGCTCAGCTGGTTAAGCGTCCAACTTCAGCTCAGGTCGTGATCTCACAGTTCGTGGGTTCGAGCCCCGCATCAGGCTCTGTGCTGACAGCTCAGAGCCTGGAGCCTGCTTTGGATTCTGTGTCTCCCATTCTCTCTACCCCTCCCCTGCTCTCTCTCTCTCTCTCTTAAAAATAAACATTAAACAAAATTAAACATTAAAAAAAATTAAACATTGATGCACATGTATCCATTCCAATTAGTATTTTCGTATCCTTTGAGTAAATACCTAATAGTGCAATTGGTGAATACTAGAGTAGTTCTATTCTTAATTTTGGGGGAGCCTCCATACCGCTTTCCAAAGTGGCTGCACCAGTTTGTATTCTCACCAACAGTGGAAGAGGGTTCCCATTTCTTCACATCCTTTCTAACATCTTTTGTTTCCTGTGCTATTAATTTTAGCCATTCTGACAGGTGCGAGAGGATATCTCATTGCAGTTTTGATTTGTACTTCCCTCATAATGAGTGATGTTGAGCATCTTTTCAGGTGTCTGTTAGCCAGCTCGAGGTCTTCTTTGGAAAAATATCTATTCTTGTCTCCTGCCCATTTTTTAACTGGATTATTTATTTTTTGAATGTTGAGTTTGATAAGTTCTTTATAGATTTTGGGTATTAACCCTTTATCAGATATATCATTTGCTCTCCCATTCCAATATATTCTCCCGTTCCAAAGGTTGCCTCCCAGTTTAGTTGAATGTTTCCTTCACTAAACAGAAGGTTTTTATCTTGATGAAGTCCCAATAATTTATTTTTGCTTTTGTTTCCCTTGCCTAAGGGGACATATCTAGTAAGATGTTGCTGTGGCTGATATCAAAGGAGTTACTATCTGTGTTCTCTAGGATTTTGATGGTTTTGTGTCTCACAGGCTAAACAGCCAGTGTCCTGGTTAGTGGCCTTTAGCAGGTATCTCTACACCTATGCTGAGGGGTGGGAGGAGGAAATGGGGCTGGCTGGTTATTTTACCCCCAGAGAGGCAATGCCTCCTTTCACAGATGTGCTCCACAGGGAAGGAACAGGCTCTCCCTGTGCCCCTTAGGTGATCCTCACATCATGCAATCTGCCCTGGAGTTGTTTTCCTGCCTTTGCTCCAGGAATAGGGCAGCATCCTCAGGTCTCTATCCCAGAGAAGCCCACAGACCTCTAAAACTCCAGTCTTTCAGCCCCCTGGTTGCAAAATTTCACAAAATTCAGCCCCATTCATTTTCACAGCCAATGGCTTTGGGAAATTGTTCTCCTCATACTTATCCCTGTGCACTCTACTCTCTCTTGGCTTTCTCTGCAACCAGGACTCCTTCCTGTCCACAGCACCCATGTTCCATTTCTCCCCCAAACCTGGTCTCTGCACTTCCTACCTTCCTCAATAGTGGCCTCTTCTCTCCCTCTAGTTGTGCAGTTTATTCTGTCAGTTCTCAGACCAATTTGAGTATTCAGAATGATTTGACAGTTATCCAGCTCTGTTCAAGTGATGAGACAAGCCTGGGATCCTCCTTCTACACTGCCAACTTAGCTCCTTCACAAGAAAACAAAAAAGATCTCAAACAAAACAACCTACCTTTCTACCTCAAGGAACTAGAAAAAGGACAAATGAAACCCAAAATTAGTGGAAGAAAGTAAACAAAGATCAGAGCAGAAATAAATGAAATAGAGACTAACAACACAAATCAAAAAGATCAAGGAAACTAAGAGCTGATTTTTTAAAAAGGAGAAACAAAATAGACAAACCTTTAGCCAGATTCACCAAGACTGAAAATCACAAGTGAAAGAGACATTATAACTGATGCCACAGAAACACAAAGGATCATGACCACTATTAACAATTGAATGCCAAAAGATTGGAGATTCTAGAAGCAGATAAATTTCTAGAAAAATACAACCTACCAAGACAATCATGAAGAACTAGAAAATCAAACAGACCAATTACTAGCAAGGAGATTGAGTCACTAATTTAAAACCTCCCAACAAATAAAAGTTTAGGACCAGATGGCTCCACTGCTGAGTTCTACTAAACATTTAAAGAATTAATACAATCCTTTTCAAATTCTTCCAAAAAATCAGAGTAGGGAAAATTTCCTAACTCATTTTTTCAAGGACACTACAAGAAAAGAAAGTTATAGGCCAATATTTCTGCTAAACATAAATGTAAAACTCCTCAACAAAATATTAGCAAGCCAAATTCAATAGTACATTGAAAGGATCTTATGATCAAGGGTAATATTCAAGTCAATGTGATTCATCATAATAGCCAAATGAAAAATAAAAATCCATCATCTCAATAGATGAAGAAAAAGCATTTGACAAAACTCACTATCTGTTCATAACAAAAACTACAACCAAGTGGGAATAGAGGGAATGTGCCTCACATAATAAAGATCATATGTGACAAGGCACAGCTAACATCATATTCAATGGTGGAAAAGTGAAAGCTTTTACTCCAAGATCAGAAACAAGACAAGAAAGACTGCTGTCACCACTTTTATTCAACATAGTACTGAAATACTCTCCAGGGCATGAAAAATAAATAAAAGGCATCCAAATAAGAACACAAGAAGTAAAATTGTCTATCTGCAGAATATATATATATATCCATAAGGTCTCCACCAAAAAAATACTAAAACTAATAAATTCAGCAAAGTTACAGAATAGAAAATCAACATATAAAGCTCAGCTGCATTTCTATACACTAGCAACAAACTATTAGAGAAATTTTAAAAATCCTATTTAGTTGTATCAAAAAGAATAAAATACTTAGGAATAAATTTAACCAAGGAGGTAAAATATCTGTGCACTGAAAACTATAAGATATTAAGAATTAAAGACACAAATAAATGTAAAGATATTTCATACTCATGGGTTGCAAGAATTAATATTGTTAAAATGTCCATACTGCCCAAAGCAATTTATAGATTCAGGGAAATCCCCCTTAAAATTCCAATTACATTCTTCACCAAAATAGAATAATCCTAAAAATTTGCATAGAACCACTAACGACTCTAAATAGCCAAAGCAATCTTGAGAAGGAAGAGCAAAGAGGCATCACACTTTGTGATTTCAAACTATATTACAAAGCTATAGCAATCACAATAGTTTGGTATCAACACAAAAATAGACACAAATCAATGAAACAGGATAGAAAGCCCAGAAATACACACACACATACACACACACACACACACACACACACACAGACTCAATTAATTTACAACAAAGGAGCCAAGAATATACAATAAGGAAAGGATCATCTCTTCAATAAATGGTGCTAGAAAAACTGTACATCCACATGCAAAAGAATGAAACCAAACCACTATCTTACACCATGCACAAAAATCAACTCAAAATGGATTAAAGACTTGAACACAGACCTTTAACAATACAACTCCAAGAAGAAAACAGAGATGGTAAGCTCCTTGACATTGGTTTTGGCATTTTTTTATTTGAAACCAAAAACAAAGAAAATATATGCAAAATTAAGCAAAAATATGATGTAGTGAGACTACATAAAAATAAAAAGCTTCTGTATAGTAAAGGAAACCACCAACAAAATGAAAAGGCAATCTACTGAATGGGAGAAAGTGTTTGTAAAGTATATAACTGATAAAAGGTTAATATCCAAAATATATAAAGGATTCATATAACTTAATAGCAAAAAAACTCAGATTAAAAAAATGGGCAGAGGTGGGTGCCTGCCTGGCTCAGTCAATAGTGCATGCAACTCTTGATCTAGGGGTTGTGAGTCCAAGCCCCATGGTGGATGTAGAGCCTACTTTAAAAAAAAAAAAACATGGGCAGAGGAACTGAATAGACACTTTTCCAAAGACAACATATAAATGGCCAATAGGTACATGAAAAGGTGCTTAACATCACTAATCATAAGAGAAATGCAAATCAAAACCACAACGAGGTATCACCTCATACCTGCTATGGTATGTATCATCAAAAAGAATTAACAAGTGTGTTAAGAGTGTGGAGAAAAGGGAACCCTGTGTAGTGTTGGTAGGAATGTAAATTGGTGCAGCCACTATGGAAAACAGTATGGAGGTGTGTAATCACATTCCTGAAGACTCTAAGCCAATGGTGGGTGACAACCCAGCAAGACCAAAGGAATGACCCAGAAACAGTGATCGAGATCTAGGTTTATTGGGGGCACTTACATACAGGGAGCCCAGGAGTGGCCAACTGAACAAAGCATCTGCTGCTGGAAACTAAACACAGCAAAGTTTTATAGTGTAGCAATTATCCTAGGAATTCTCTGTAGCTTTGCCTTTCCTTGCACAGCAAATGTTCCAATGATATCAGAACCCACCACCTGGACATTTGCATTATCAAGGTGATACTCCAAGTTGGCCAGCCTAGAGCCCCTGACCTGGAATGCTGAACAACATGTTTTCTACATATCTTACTTATGGGAAATAACAGAGAAGACGGGATCTATACATTCTCAAGATAAAGATTAACAGCAGCATTAGGGTGTGCTTGTGCAAACCAGCCCTGGCCCTTAACACACAGGAGGTTCCTCAAAAATTAAAAATAGAACCACCATATAATCCAACAATCTCACTTTTGGGTATACATCCAAAGGAAATGAAAACAGGGTATTGAAGGGCTGTCTGCAGTCCTATGTTCATTTCAGCATTATTCACAATAGCTAAGATAGGGAAACAACCTAAGGGCCTATAAATGCATGAATGGATAAAGAAGACATGGTATATATACACAATGGATATTATTGAGCCATGAAAAAGATGGAAATCCTGCCATTTGCAAAAACATGGATGGACCTTGAGGGCATTACATGAAGTGAAATAAGCCAGGCAAAGACAAATACTGCATGGTATATCACTTATATGATGAATATTTTTTTTAAAAAGTTATAGAAACAGTAGAAAAGTGGTAACCAGTAGCTGAGGGTAGGGAAAATAGGGAAGGGTTTGTAAAAGGGTATAAACTTTCAGCTATAAGATGAGTAAGTTCTGAGAATCTAATGTAAAACATGATGACATGACAACGATGACTATCGTTGACAACCCAGGAATGTATAATTGAAATTTGCTAAGGGAGAACTTAATGTTCCACAAAAAATAAATAAAGTGATGGGCATGTTAATTAGATAGTGGGAATACATTCCCAGTTTGTATATATATCAGATAATGATGTACAATTTATTATTTTTTTAATGTCTACTTTTGAGAGAGAGAGAAAGACAGAGTGTGAGTGGGGGAGGGGCAGAGAGAAGAGGAGACACAGAATCCAAAGCAGGCTCCAGTCTCTGAGCTGTCAGCACAGAGCCTGACACGAGGCTCGAACTCATGAACTGTGAGATCATGACCTGAGCCAAAGTCAGATGCTTAACCAAAAGAGCCACCCAGGCACCCCTTGATGTATACTTTAAATGTTACGATTTTATATGTCAGTTTTACCTCAATGAAGCTGACATTTTAATAATAGTTATTTCAAGTTAAAGCATTCTATTCATCACCGACAAAGCCTAAGGCAATGGTTTCAGTAAGAAATTATTTTCCCTAAAACTGTAAAGTTAGTTTTAAACATCCACTTAAATGAACAAATTATAAGTTAAACTTTAAAAAACAAATGGTTAATTATTGAGAAATAAAGAGGAAGAAGCTCTTTGAAACTTTGCATTTCAGAGACTAACCATTAAACTCAAGGCATATAAACCTTTGCTCATTCAAAGCATTTTTAACTTTGACAACAAAAATATAGCCATGAAAATTTTGCTATAGAAGAATCAAATTAAAACTGGAGATAAAAATTAAGCTCATCAAGGGGAAGACTAAGATTCTGTTCATCCAGGTTTTCAGCTTAAAATTCTTCAGAAAAAATATTCTAAAAATAAGAGCTTAAAAACCTCAAAAAAAAAAGTCAGCAAAAAAGTAGAGAATGTTGACAGTCAAAAAACACTAAAATAAGACAAATTAAAAATGACATAAACCTTAGTTTTGGGATTATGATGGCAGAGATGTCCTGCTGAACCAGGCCAGCAATAGCACAGCTCCTAGCATGTAGCTCCAGGATCGTCAATGCTGAGTCACTGACTTTTTTTTTTTTTTTTTTAAGTAAAACATTAACTCCTGTGTGGTTGGACATTGTTTGGGGCTGCAAGCTTCTGAGTACACCTCATAGTTTCTCTCTGAGCTTCCGAACTTCCTAATATCCTTTAATAAATTCCTTTCCTGCTAAAACAAATTAATCAAGCGAACCAACATTAAGTCAATTAACAAAGCAACTTTTCCTCCAACCAACACATCGTGTCTGAGGAAGGGGCAACTCTTTCCAACAGATGTATGGCTTATTTTTGCAATTTATACCCCCAAAGTTGTCCTTTTTAATTCATTCTAGTTAGTGCCAGTGTTGTGTCAGATGTTGTTAGTGCCAGAAGTTGCTCTCAGTATTTTTGCTGTTTATAAGACTACATTTGATAGTGCAGGAGGGGTAGAGCTCTTGACTTCAGCTTCCCTACGGCTAACTCATCAAGGGATATTTCTGTCTTTCCATCTGGGAGATCTGGGATTTCTGAAATCTGTGTTAATACGGAAGATGACTGGCCCCAAAAGACTTGGATCTCAATACGCATTACACAGGCTGCTCCTAAACCCTACTATATGTGTCTTCAAAACTATCCCTTACCAAAATATTTTAAAGTGGCCCTGTGGCCCAGTTTTTAAGTATATACACAGTAAGTGAGAAAATCTGGATCCAAATTCTGCCCCCATGAATACTATTTATATATTATTAGATACTTTTCCAAAGTATCCAAACCCTTTTTTCTGAGCTTCAGTTTCCTCAGCTGCAAAATCAGGATAATAAAGGATCTACCCTGTAGGGCTGTTATTAACCTTAAATGGGTAGTGTTAGGGCACCTGGGTGGCTCAGTCAAGCAGCCAACTCTTGATTTCTGCTCAGGTCATTGTGTCACAATCACTGGGCATGGAGCCTGCTTAAGATTCTCTCTCCGCCTCTCCCATTTTTCACGCCCCCCCCCTCAAAAAAATTAAATGGGTAATGTTTATATAGTGTCTGGCATTTAAATATTTGATAAATGTTAACTCTTCTTTTTGAAAATAGTAAAAGAAACACTAATGTATATAAATGGTAAGACCTAATTGTCATGCTTGCACTAGTTCAAGGATATCCAGAAAATGGACACTTTTCAAATTCTATAATACAGAAAAGCTATAATGGAGTGGACACTTAGTACCACATGGACATTAAACATGATTCTTCTCCATTTAACTCTATTATCCTTTGAATGTCCAAAGCACATTTTAAAATGTATTCTGAATATTGCAGAACTATGAGATGATGTTTCAAATATTATATATCAGGATTGAAAAAATAAGACCTATTTTTAGTGCTATTATTTACAGGTTTTTAAGTTCTATCACAACGGAGCTAAACTCATGAGCTCTAAGTAAATAGTACTATTTGTCTGGAATGAGAATGACAATAATAATTTTTGTTCAGAATTTACCATATACTAAGAAGTGTTCTGGCATGTGACATGAATTATCGCAAAATATCCGTGAAGTAGATAATATTCCCAACTTACAGAAAAGGAGATTAAAGTATGGAGGACTACAATAATTTGTATATTTTGTAAATGGTAGAATTAGGATTTGAGCCCAGGCAGTCTGGCTTAAGAGTCATTATTCTTAAGTACCATTTTCAACTGCACAGTAAGATACTTCCATTCTATATTTTAAACTCCAAGCACTTGAGTTGCTTCCAAAACTTATATAAATAGGTGCATATTTAAATTATGCAAAAGAAAGTTGAATACTATAACCTATTTTGTACTGCCATTAAATGATAAAATACTTAATGGAGACAATAAATTTTAAACTATGTTAACAGTCAAATATTAAAAATGAACTTATGTTTAATAAAAATCGTATGAAGTTTTTGGCTAACTACTGAAAATGTGACTAACTCTTAAAATAGTGAGGACTTAGCCATCTTTGTATGTTTTGAAAAAAATGAATTATCACTCTTCATTTACTAATCTACACATTCAGATTCCTTTATATATGAAGATTTAATTATGGTATTTATGCTGCCTTCTTCCTCCTGGTACAGATCATGTAAACGGACACTGCACAAGTCCAACCTCTCAGAGTTGCAGTTCTGGAAAACGTCTGTCTAGTGCTGATGTTTCAAAAGTAAATCGCTGGGGTCCTGGAAGACCACCATTTCGGAAAGCACAATCAGCTGCTTGCATGGAAATTTCTTTACCAGTCACAGCAGAAGGTGAGTTAAACATACAAATTTTTGTGGATACAATTAAAATTTGATATACCATAATAATGGGAGCTAGAGGACAAGGGATGTAAATTACATGTAAAAGATATTTAAAACTATAGTCAGCTCTCAGCAATGAGTAACTGAGAGATTGGTCAAACTGTGGCCATGATTCCGAATCCATTCCTCGCTACACCTCCTTCTTCATCTCTAAAACCAGGATGGCTCTGCTTATTGGTAGACACCTTCTCTTGTACAAAGGAAGACCTATGCTTTAATTTGTTCTCAAGACCCCCAGCAACAGAGTTTCCTTCCATCTCAATGGTGAGCTTTTAGTGTCTCTATCTGTAGTTATTTAATGTCTTGCAACCCTAATTTCCTCAACTGTCAAGTGAATGTGACCAAGAAAAAGGCAAGATCTTAAGTTCTTAAGTTTGCAATCTTCATCTTCATATGTTTTTTAAACGATTAAGTGCTTATTAGTGGAATGAGTATTGGAGCAGAGATTAAAGTATAAGAGCTAGAAGGCCAGAAAGTTTTAGACAGGGAGGAAAAAAGGAATCTTCTAACTTAGTGGCTACTGTCTTGCTGACAACTTTAGGGAAAGATATGGAAAAAATAATCTTAGGAAGATTTTCTATGGTAATTCTAGTCTATAAAGTAATTCCCCATTTACCACCCCTCAATAAATTTGATAGAAATGACCTATATTATTATTCAAAAATTTTAATTTAAAAACTATTTTAATTATACCATACTAAATCTGGTTCATTGACATGCAAATAATGAATTTATCTCTCTCATAGGTGTCTGTGAGTAACAACCTTGAATGTTGATGCACTATGAATGAAAAAACTTTGAAAGCATTTTAGCTAGGATTTGTATAATAAAAGCAAAATGTAAAGGTTATAGAAATAGCACTCTTAATCACTGGCTTGAGAGTTGAGAATTTTGACTTTCAGACATTTCTGCCTCTAATTTGTACTGGATTCTGGGGAAATTGCTTAACTCTATATCTCGGTCTCTAAATCTATAAAGTTATATAGATTATATCCAAGCTCCCTCTCATCTCTAAATTCTATTACGAATAATTATTTTTACAAACTTGCTGAGGGATATAAGGGGGAAATTAGGAATACTATATTTGTCTTTCTAGAAAAAGGATAATCTAAGGAACTTATATTTAACTCTTTTTATAAAAATGAGTCACACTTGTACCTATAAAGGAAGGAGTGAATATGTAGAAAAAAAGGAATATGAGGAACTTGTATTCCAGAGCAATTATAAGAACAAAACCTGCCTCGAATTCCTTTAACTGAGGATGAGTTTATGCTTGTTGGAGTGTGCACATGTATGAGTGTTGATGAGCAGGAAAACTTGCAACTATCCTGCTTCCTGTAGGTGGGCTGAAGCCCCCTCAGAAAGATTACCATTAACAATGAGATGGCACGGTCTATAGCTTCTGATCTGGTCCTAGGAAAAGTTACAACTGGATTTGGATTCAAGGTAGGTAACCTGAAAGTAGTTCGGGGATACGACATTTGT
Source organism: Panthera leo (assembly GCF_018350215.1). Lineage (NCBI taxonomy): Eukaryota > Metazoa > Chordata > Mammalia > Carnivora > Felidae > Panthera > Panthera leo. The sequence goes on from NC_056687.1 coordinate 66,797,069, forward strand.
TCTTTGGCCTTGGTAAATACTCCAATTTTTACAACTATAGTTACTCCAAATATAGCAAAACCAAAAATTGTGTTAGTTAGGGACATGTATTCACCACAGAACATTTGTGACCTTTCAGGTAAGTAGTCATAATTTTGTCCGTAAGAGGGAATTGCCAAGAAATCATTAGGAATATTTTCAATAATTGAGGTACAGAAGCATAATTAAAATGGTACCAGAAATTCTTGTAACCTTTACTACTTAGACTAAATGTTTTTTCCCCAGATTAGAAAATTTCAACTAATAGAGGAGGTAATGTAGGGGAAAAAACATGGTGACCTGGAACTCTGGAGTCCCAAGTTCTGGTCCCAGCTCTGCCTAAGTTTATGATTTATACTTCTGGACTTCAGTCTCTTCATTATCAAAATAAGCTGGTGAATTGGACAAGCTGTCTTCCAGATCAGTTAACAAGGAACCAAATTCTACTTCCCTCTCATAATTTTGTTTTTCATGTATGAAGTCTGACTTTACTTCTTATAGAAATACACTAACTTAATTTTTGTTCTTCTAAACATCCATAGAAAGCCGAGAGAATTCCTATAATCGTTCTAGAAGTTCGAGCATCTCCAGTATTGACAAAGATTCTAAAGAAGCAATTACAGCACTATACTTCATGGAGTCTTTTGCTCGGAAAAATGACTCTACAGTCTCCCCTTGTTTGTTTGTTGGAACTAGCCTGGGAATGGTGTTAATCATCTCCCTGAACCTACCTTCAGCAGATGAGCAAAGATTTACAGAACCAGTCATGGTATTTCCAAGTGGTAAGAGTTCTTGTTTTATTCCTTAATTGCTATTTTTCACATTTTGACATAAGATAATGTATAACATTAATTTGTATTGATCTGGAAGACTATAAGTATTCTGTATGTTGGAAACTATTGAGAATTTCATAAATCATATACTATCCCAACATTTGTCATATAGCAACTTACCATTCATTAGGATAAAATAGTATAATCATTTCTATGGTAGTAAACTGTATAACTGTCCACCTAAACAATGCCTTGGGGAAAAAGTTTCTGAAAAGCACTAAGGAAAACCTTAATGCAAAAGTTAAAGTATTTAATGAAGTATTTCTCCAAAGTTCTAGGCCAGAGCAGAGCCTATATCATCCCTGACAAATTCAGAACAATTAAGCTAGAAGCACTACATAGCTTTCGAAAATCTTCAGTAAACTTTCCATCTTGTTTCAAAAGCATACCACACAATTTCTTTCCTTTTTATCCTAGTGCCTGAAAAATTTGACCTAAGTTATGAGTACTGTTGCTAAAGCATATGTTCTTCTTAAAGCAAAGTATCTTCTTCCTACTTGAATTATCTTTTTTTCTTTTCAAAGAGATGAATGTGATTCCTCACGCAATTCCTTTGAACATTTAAAATTTTGTTCTCAATAACTTTTGCTTTGTATTTCCTATGTATGATAAGAAATGTTTTTCAGACAGTTTTTAGGTAAAAAAATAAAAAAGGAATTTTATTAATATATAGGATAAGGAATTTTATTTTAAAAGAATAAATATATGTGGTATGCCATGTTAGAGAGAGTTTTGTTTTCTTTGTTAACTGGTGTACTAAATTCTTATAGATATTTACTTAATGTAGGTGGAATAGTCAGCTCTCTACTAGTCTGGCAAATTTAGATAAACGTATTTATGTGTATGTGTATGTGTTAAATAACAGAAGTTGATCTTCTCACACTTCTGGGGACTAGAGATCCAAGATTAAGGAGTCAACAGATTTGGTTTCTTCTGAGGCTTCTCTCATTGGCTTGCAGATCACCAAAGGTGCCATGTGTTCACATGGCTGTCCTTCAGTGTGCATGTACCCCTAGTGTCTCCCTGTGTATGCTAACTTTTTCTTAGACAGACACCAGTTTGGATTAGGGGCCACCCTAACAACTTCCTCTTAATCGCTTCTTTAAAGGTTGTACCTTCTGAGGTACTGGGTTCTAGGCCTTCAACACATGAATTTGGTGGAGACACAATTCAGCCCATAAAATGCATTGTATTTTAAAAGTTAATCTGCTAGGATCACTGTATTTTAATTGTAAACATATTTCACGATGAGAAAACATCTTTTACTACATTCCTTATTTTAAGGAAATATGCACAATTCTCTTATATTGGTTGAGTTAAAGCCAGATTAGTGAGGTCACAATGAATTATTAAACATTAATTCAATCCACTATTTAACTCAATAAATCGTTATACATATTGGACACCTAATATGTGCCAGGCATTCCTCACAAGTTTAAAGGTGAAAATTTATCTCTTGTGTACAAAAGTTTACAACCATAAGTGAAAGACAGTTTTTTAAGAGATATTCTAAAAAATGTGGTTTTCTATTTCACAAGCTTAGAAATAAACATTCTCTGGAACTGACTTAACAGATCTCTCAATATTGTAGGGAAGTCCTTTAGCATTCTTAGCAAACAGACATAGACTAAAAATGATGGCAAATTACAAAATAAGTATAGATTTAACTTAATAATGTGGTATCTAGTTAGTAAGTAGTTGCAAAGCTTTTCCTCATTTAAAGATATATAATGGGAACCTGTCTTCTCCAATTTTCTTCTATGTCATTATTCTTCTGTTCCTTCCAGACTTTAGTTAATATCAATACCAGCTCACCAATTGTAACAAATGTACCACATTAATACAAGATGTTAATAAAGGACAAAGGGGTCATATGGGAGCTCTCTGTACTACTTGCTCAATTTTCTGTAAACCTACAAGTGCTCTAAAAAAAAGTATTTTTTTAAAAAAGAGGTATACAATAGAGAAAACTATGAAGCTGGTTTCCAATGTGTTTTACAAATAACCATGGAAAAGAGAGAAAACCTAATTAGAAGATCATAAGAGACTACTATGAACAATTATATGCAAATAAGCCAGACAACCTAAAAGAAATGGATAAATTCCTGGAAACATATAACATACCAAGACTGAATCATAAAGAAATAAAAAGTCTGAGCAGATCTATAACTACTAAGGAGATTGAATCAGTAATCAAAAACCTCTCAATAAAGAAAAGCCAACTCTTTTTTTAAGGAATCTTTTCACTTTAATTTACTGTGGTTGTCTTGACAGCAAATTCTATTCAATGATATGGAAATTTGAACTGTACTCAATCATTGAATTTTAGAGTGGAAAAGCACCTTAAGGTTATCCATTCCCTGTAGTTATGCCTTAGCCTGTATCAGAATCACTTGGAAGGTTTGTTACAACACAGATTATTGGTCCCCACCCTCAGAGTTTCTAATTAAACAGGTCCGGGGTGGGGTCTGAGGATTTGCATTTTTAACAAGCTTCCAGGTGATGCTGATTCTACAAATGCCACTTTACATAGGCTAGGATGGAAAAATCTCCAATTCTTTACTCCTGTGCAGGGAAAAACACAGTGCTTCCTCCTTCTGTGTGTTTCTTCTGTGTGCCTCTTTCAAACTGCTTCCACACTCACAACACTTCTGACACCACATGTGGAGAGGTTTTTCCCCATAAGAAGCAGGTCTTTGCAACACCAGCTGAGTGTCCCACAGTTTAACTCAATCCTGACACTATCTGGAGATAATTGTCAGATTCCACAGGTTAAGAACTCATTCCCACAAAACTGCTCCCTCTCCTTCCTTTAGATGTCAATCACCAGTCTAGTTTGTCACCTGTGCTTCTGACACATTGGCTATAAATCTGAGGTTCCCACAACCCCCTCTTTGGGTTCATTCAATTAATTTGTTAGAGTGGCTTACAGAACTCAGGAAAACTGTTTACTTACCATTTACCAGTTTATTATGAAAGGATACAGATGAACATCCACGTGGAAGAGATGCGTGGGTAAGGTATATGGAAAAGAACACAGAGTTTCCATACCCTCTCCAGGAGCGTCAGTCTCCCTGCACTAACACCTGTTCACAAACCCGGAAGCTCTTCAAAGCCCTTCCTTTTGGGTTTTTATGGAGGCTTCATTACTTAGGCATGATTGACTAAATCATTGATCATTGGTTGAATTCAATCTCCAGGCCCCTCCTCTCCGGAGATTGGGAAGGGATGGGACTAAAGGTACCAACCCTCTAAACACAGCTGGTTCCTCTGGCAACCAGCCCCTATCCTTGGGTAAGATCCAAAAGTCACCTCATTAACATAATAAAAGACACCTGTGTTTTTCTCCTCCTTGAGGAAATTCCAAAGGTTTTAGCAGCTCAGTGCCAGATACAGAATAAAGACCAAAATGTTTATTATAAATCACAATATCACACATGCAAATTCAGCTTAATTACAATCCTGGTTAAATTTATTTCTCCCTGCTTATTTATATGCCTGTGCAGCTGACCATGGCTGGAGAAAAACATAACCACAATAAATAGTCTCATTTTGAAATAAATCACCAATAACTTCAAGTAGGTTCCTATGCTGCTGGGTAATATCCTCTCTTCCACACTCTCAAACAATCATATATTTTCTCCACTCTCCTCAAACCTCAAATACCTCCTCCACTATTTTCAATGTCAGCTAATGACCATGTGTCCTCTTTTACTGAGAAAATTGAAACAAGCAGATAACTTCAAACACCACATCTACCAACCTGTCTGCTTATATCTCCGTGGTCTCTGTATTCTCTCCTGTTATTATGACTAAACTGTGTAAGCTCCCAACGTGGCCAACTTCTCTACTTGTATACTCAAAGTCAATCCAGCAACTTTTCCTGTTTCCTTTATATAATTATATTTGCATTTATACCTAATTGTGTAATTATAGTGATAATAAATACTTATCTTTCTGCTAGATCAGCAAATAAACATGCTGTTCTTTCTCCCATTAAAGGAGAAAAACTTGGGGTGCTTGGCTGGCTCAGTCGGTACAGCATGCAACTCTTGATCTTGGGGTTGTGAGTTTGAGCCCCACAGTGGGTGTAGAGATTACTTAAAATCTAAAAGTAAGTGAGTAAATGAGTAAATAAAAGAGAGACACTCTGTCTTGAATCTATCCCTCTATAATGCTCCATTTCATTTCTTTTTCTTTAATGCAAAATCTTTGAAATGTTTTTTTATATTCACGATTTCCAATTTTATTCTTTCATTCTCTCTAGGCTCCATTCTAAACAAGCTTTCTCCCATACCAATCAATAAAAACCTTTGTCTGGTCACCACTGACCTCATGGCTCAATCCAATGGTCAGTTGTCAGGCCATGTATTACTTGACATATCAGCAACATATTACCAAGTTTACCGTTGTCCCTACCTTAAAAACACTTCACTTGGATTCCAGAACAGTATATTTGCCTACTTTTCCTCCTACCTTTGTAGCCATTCCTTCTCAGTCCACTTTACTGGTTTCTCCTCATTTCACTAGACTTAAAACATAAGAATGCCCAAAGACGGACTCAAATCTTTTCTGTTTTCTATTTACATTCGAGGACAAAATGACTTTAAACCTGCCTCATGACTTTAAATGCCATTGAAAATTTAATGGGCTATATATTTTTTATTTATAGTCTGGAATTGTCTCCAAATTTCTGACATAGATATCCAGTTACTTGACATCCACTTGGATTAATCGTCTCAAACTTACCATGTCCAAAATCGAGTTCCTGGTTTCCTATCCTTTCTCCCATATTCATTACCACATCTGTTCATGACAATTCCATCCTTCCAATTTCTCTCGTCAGTAACATTAGAATCATCCTGGACCACTGTTTCTTTCACACTCTGAATCTAATTTATTAGCAAATTCAGTTGGCTTGACTTTTATAGTATCCTCAGATTCTGACCATTGCTTACCACTTCTATTGTTACCACCTGATTGGAAGAAACTTTTATCCTTTCCTTGCCTTGATTTATTGTAGTAACCTCTTAACTGTTCTCCCTTTGGAATATGGCCAGCAGAAAGAGTGATCATGTTAAGTGAAAATTAGATTACATCACTCTATTCTCAGAATCTTCCTTATACCAAGTAAAAGTCTGAGTCTTTACTGTGTTCTACAAGACGCTTTATAACCTAGATCCATCTCTGATCTCTCTGATCTCATCATCTCTAAGTCTGCCCTTTGCTGCTCTAGAAAGTCAAGATCTGAAAAGAGTTTGAGATTCTACTTTATTTGCAAGCTGATAAAGTTAGGTTTCCAGTTTTATGAATGTTGATAGAAGATAAAAGACTCCTGGTTCAGAGATGAAAGATAATCAGATATCTGACCAGTAGTCAGTATATCAGCATTTTGTGCTGGTTTCCTGAGTCTTGATTCTCACAGTATGAAGCAAAGAAGCCTTCTCTTCTATATTAGTCTGCTCAAGACACCATAACAAAATACCACAGAGAGGGTGGCTTAAATAACAGAAATTTATTTTCTCACACTTCTGCAGACTGAAAATCCCAAACCAGTGTCCCAGCAGTGTTGGTATCTGGTGAGAGCTCTCTCTTTGAGTTGTAGAGAGCTGCCTGTACACTGTGTTCTCATAGTGTTTCTTCTGTGTCCAGAAAGAGTGAACAAACTCTGGTGTCTCTTGTTTTAAGGACACTAATTCTATCAGATCATGGCCCTACCCTATGGCCTCATTTAACCTTAGAGGCCCCATCTCCAAGTACATCCACACTGGGGGTTAAGTCTTCAACCTAAGAATTTGAGAGAGGGGAGAGGTAGAAACATTTAGTCCGTAACACCTTCTACTCTATTAAAATTTAATCATACCTTTCCCCTAGAGTTCTTATCTCCTTTCCTGCTTTATTTTTTTCCTTAGTATTTATCAGTGTCTAATATCTCATATATATACTTAGTTATCATATATGGTCTATCTCTATCATCTAAAATAAACTCTAGGAAAGTAGAGATTTATCTCTGTTTTATTCACTATTATATTCCCTAAAACAGAACCTAGAACACATAGTAAGTCCTCAATAAATATAAGTGAAGGTTGTAGTAGGGTAGGCTGCCATTGTGGAAAGCTGGAGTAAGGTATACTTCCAGCCAGTGAGACCTCCTTCAAGAGGAAAGTCCTAATTACTTGTGGGTGAATTATTTACCATAGACTGAACTGTGAAGATCTTATTATACAGGACCTTAAATTTAAGCTTACTTTGCAATGAAGTGTATTTCTGAAATAGTAGTGGCTTACAATTTGGACTTAAGTTTTTTTTTTTCTTTAAGTTAGGAAAGATTAATGGCAAGTCATAAAGATTAATAATACATATTTGAAAAAACTTAAACCCTGTATAAACCTAATGGACAGAATATAATCAAAGCATTTTTTTTATCACAAATTAGGAGACAAAGCAGCTGTTTTGGCAAGGGCAGATTATTGAGAAATTGTCATTTTGATGCTGACAGTTTGTAAGCATCAGGTATAAGTAAAATGGCTTCCAAAATGTAGATTTCTTATCTTTTTAACCTACCTTAGGGTATCTCTAAATTGAGGGTGCTAAGATATTTATAATTAGAAGAGTTATCCCATGACAGGTAATTAAGGAAATGTGGCTTTATAGAAGAATGAATCCTAGATGAATTCTAATTAAATCACTTGTCATAGCTTTGGAAATCCCCCCTGCCCCTCCCACCCCGCTTCCGGAACACTGGGAGAGCTGTTCTTATATTCCTTGATGAAGTGCCCAAACCCTGCTCTCCTAACTTCTTCAGTTCCCTTGTAGGACATTTGCAAGATTCTTCTTTTTAAAGTGGATTTTAAAACACAACTGGGATGTTAAATCATCTAAACACGTTATTTTAAATTTGATTAAGCACTTTAAATTATAAAGTACTTTAAATGGAATGTATTTTTATTTATTATCCTTCCTTTTACAATTGTCTGTCATATGTACACTTTTGAGGCAATATTAGCCTAGGTTAATCCCCTTACTCTCTCTACATGATGTCAGAGGACAAAAGAAAAAAAAAGGCTCTTGGGCGTTGCTTACAGGAGTCTGGTAATGTCCCAAAGTCAATCCGTCACAAGTTGCCTCCCAAGTTTTATAATATCCTGTTTATAATATTCTGGACTGGTTAAAAATAGCCCATAGGTAATAATTTGGCATGGATATTCAAACTTGGAGAATCCAGGTGAGTAAACTTCTTTTCTATATAAACATGCATAAGCCTGCATAAGAGCCAAAGGAAGTTTTTTTTTTTTTTTTTTATAATACAATCAAAATTGCTAGCATGAACTCTATATGTCAAAATTTCATGAAATTTATTCCAGGTGTTCAATTTCAGAAGGAGAAACCGTTTTCTAGTAAATGAGCCTAAGAAATAAGGAAATAGAATCAGATGGCATGAGTTTTTTCAGTTGGAGTTATTTCAATAAATGAAAATTATAAATGTTCTAAAATTTGCTTTTAAAAAAAGGATTTTAAGGGAGACTATATAGTATAGCAAAAGAATACTGGATTAGAAATTAGGAAATGTGAATTCTAGTCCAGGCTCAACAACCAACCTGCCGTCTGACATGGCCCAAATCTGGGCCTCCATCTTCTCATTAATAAAATGAAAGGATTTGGGTGCTTGGCTGGCTCAGTTGGTAGGGTGTATGTGACTCTTGATCTTGGTAAGTTTGAGCCTTACATTGGGTGTAGAGATTACTTAAAAATAAAATCTTAAAAGTAAATAAATAATAAAATGCAAGGATTTGACAAGTTGATGTCTTAGGCCCCTTTTAGATCTAACATTCTATGATTCCAAGTTATTGCAACTGATGAACTTGCAAATCTACTGATTTATGTATATTACTGCAATATTGTGGCACTATAAATTATAAATAATTATAATATAAAGCATTTATTGCCCATGAATAACAGCTGTTTTAGAAAGAATTTCACATGCCAGTGATATGAAATTGTTTTTATAGGCACATTCCTCTCACTGAAAGGAGCTGTGCTAACATTCTCCTGTATGGACCGAACTGGTGGATTAATGCAACCGCCATATGAAGTTTGGAGGGATCCAAACAACATAGATGAAAATGAAAAATCTTGGAGAAGGAAACTGATCATGAACTACCCCTCTCCATCCCAAGAAACAGGAGATCATCAGTATACAGTAATCTGCTCAGAAAAACAAGCCAAAGTCTTCTCACTGCCTTCTCAGACTTGTCTTTATGTTCATAACATCACGGAGACATCTTTTATACTGCAAGCAGACGTGGTGGTCATGTGTAACAGTGCCTGCTTGGCATGCTTTTGTGCCAATGGGCATATCATGATAATGAGGTACTTGCCTTCTTTATAAATTGTCTGGTAATCACAACAGTGTGAATAAGGTACAATTTTGAAAAGTATATGTGTAATGTGCAATCAAGAAGCAAACTGAGATCATTCTTTCATTATGTTTGTGAATGTTTTATTGTTTGACAATTTGAAGAAACTCTTTTTTTTTTTAATTTTTTTGTTAAAAATGCTTTGCATTCTGAATGAAATACATATATTTTAATTGATTTCAAGGAATCTAAGGAAAGACTGATTTTTCTGGTCATTCACACAATTCAAGCATTTATTGAACATATGTATCTCCCATATACTATGCTAGTCATGAAATATAAAAATGAATAAGCTCTAAGGAAAAGAAATTAACTTACTTTTACTATGTTTCATAGTCCACATAAGTATTTTACATACAGAATTTAATTTGATCCTTATGGTTTCTGTAGGACATAGGAAAACAAAGTATTATTTGCATCCTCCATTTTACATATGTTAATAAATTAAAGTTTAAATCACCTCAGGTTACAAGTCTAGGAAAAAGTGAGACCAGCACTGAACAGTATACTAAAAGTCATCACTACAACTGAAATATAACACTGTGTAAGTTTAAGGTATACAGCACAATGATTATACACACACACACACAATATATATATAATAGTAATTTCACTCTGTGTGTATGTGTGTGTATATATATATATATATATATACATATATATATGACTACCACAATAACATTAGTTGACACATCCATCACTTCACATAGTTACATTTGTGTGTGTGTGTGTGGTGAGAAGTTTAAGATCTAATCTTCTAGCAATCAAGTATACAATACAGTATTGTTAACTATGAGTCACCATGCTGTACATTAAACCCCCAGAAGGTATTAATCTTGTAACTGTAAGTTTATGCCCTTTGACAACCTTAGTGTGCTATCAGCTGAGAGATTTCATTATACTGTTAGTAAACTAGAATAAAATTCATGAGACACAAAATTAATTACCTAGTTATTTTATGAATTCAACAAATATTTAATAAATATAACCTATGTAGAAGTCACTGTCATTCATTTTAATACATCACCTGGTTCTAAAAATCACTGAGACAGTTAAGCATTATACTAGGCCTATGAAAGATATAAAAATTAGTAAAAACATAGTCCTAATCCTTAAAAAGCTTACTATCAAATTGGGGAGATAAGACAGATACACAAATAATGATAACACAATGAACATGTATATTCCAACAGAGGAAATATAGGATTGAATCTTCTAGTCACAAACTAAGTTCTCAGAATCAAAGTCATGAGATAGTTGGTATATGTTATTAAATACAAGATGTTGGGAGGAAAGTAAACTGGAGAGAAAGATTGGGGTAAATTATTGAGGACCTGTAATGGCAGGCTAATGAGTTTGATATTAATCAGTTAATAGGAAATACTGTTTTAAAGCTGAATTTAACTTGCTCTAGCTATACATCGGGAAATACATATAAAGGAAGAGCTTGAAATGGTCTTCTGAACTAAAGTTTTAGCTATCTCGAAAGCAAGGTGGAAACAGATGTGAGGGATAATTGAGGAAAACTTGCTAAATATAAAACTGATTGTGAAAGGTAATGGAGGCCATTAAATCACAGGATTAGAAGAGAATTTAACTGAAAATATTTAATGAACCTGGGTAGCAGCGATGTCATTAAAACAGGAAATAAGAGAATTTGGAAAAGCTGAAAATGAGAAATTTGAGAATGAATTCTTGGAATGTGAGGTGTTTTTAAGTGATCCCACAGAAGTTTGGCAAGCAATTTTAGGTTTGGACTGTTAGAAAAATATGGAAGATCCAGCTCTGTTAGTCATCTATATAAATGCATTAGTGAAAGTTACAGCAGTGAATGAGATCATCAAAGAAGATAGTATAAAAAGAACGGAGAAATAGACTGATCTGGGTACAAAAACTTGGGGATATCTCTATATTTATGTAGTAGAATAAAAGCAAAATCCAGCAGAGGATATTGAGAAGAAGTCATCAGAGATATAGGAAAAGGAGAAGAATAACTTCATGAAATAAAAAGGATAGAAGAGTATCCAAACAAAAATAGAAGACCACCAAGAAAACGTCAAGAGGTAGTCAGATATAGCAGAGAGGCCAAAGAATTTGAGTAGAAGAAAAAACACTAGGCCTGGCCTGGCAACTAGTAGGGTATTAGTGATCCTTGCAAAACAAATCTTAGAAGCATAGTGGAGGCAAAAACAAAATTTTCAATGGAGAAAGAGACAGTGGTATAGATCAAAAGTTGACAAACTACAGCCAACAGGCCGTATCTATCCTGCCCTTCCTGTAATCTGATATTGTACAGCTGGCAAGCTAAGAATGGATTTTACATTTTAAAATGTTGAAAAAAATCAAAGAGAATATTTCATAATATGTGAAAAGTACATGAAATTAAAATTTCAATGTTCATAAATAGTTTTTGGAACACAGCCACACCCATTTGTTTACATATAGTCTAGCTGCTTTTGCATGACAAGGCAGAGTTGAGTAGTTATAACAGACTATATGGCCTACAAAGCCTACAATATTTACTATCTGGCTCTTTAATAAATGTTTGCCAACCCCTGGTATAGATTATTTTTTCAGGAAACTGTGGTAAAAAGATAGATGAGGGACAGGAAAGTAGTTCAGAGCAAAACTTGGCTTTCGAGAGTGTTTTCATTGTTAGATTTTCTTTAATAGAGGAGACATGTAAGCCAAGGAAAAGTAGCTACATAAAGTTTAAAAAAAATAAAAAAAATCATTTACTGTCTACTCATTCTCTTAGATATTTCTGGTTCTGTCTGTTTCTCTGTTTCTGTTTCTCTTTCTCAAACTATTTTTCAGTATTTGTCATGAAAATCATTCCAGTCTTGTTTGAAAATGAGGACTTAACTCCTAGACATGCCTTAGTTTTGAGGGAAAAAAAAAATGTGTATCGCACATACCCTCTCCTCCCCAAGCTCACATTTAGTCACTCAAAATTTTTCTTTTAAGTTAAAAGACGTTAAACTGTTGTCACAATTGAAATTTTTAGTTTGATAGTGATTACTTACCTTGTTTTTGCAAAATTTTAGTGAGTCTCGTTTTCTCAAATGATACTGAGTATATCTGAAAATTAATTTCCATTTAAATAAATATGCGCTGCCATCTACATTTATGAGGAGGGAAATTGCTTGAAAAATGAAAAATAGAGAGTTTAAAAAACAGCAGGAATCATAGCAACAGGAGAATTAAGATGCTATCTCTGTCTTCCTCTGCTCTATGTAAAAACTGCTTTACATGGTAATGGCTACTTTAATATTAATTATGTCCTAGTGGAGAATCTTCATGTGTTCTTGAGGATCTCAAAAATATTTGGAAGGAAATTACCTTGGGATGATTTTAGTAATATATATAATATGTAGCTTGAAGAACTGAATCCTTCAAATTGGCATGCTCCTGACTTTGATCATCTTCCCATGCTAAGTATTTTCCTAGATATTTCCAGATCCTATCAGAAATTAACTCTACTGAGTCCATTCTTCTCAAGACCTAGTTTTCTGATAGTTGGCAGGTAGCTGATTGCTTACATGCTAATGTACCCAAACCTAGAAAGTAGTAGAAAGGGATACAAGAGTCTTATCTATAAATGTGTTCTCAAACTGGGCTTTTAGTGAAAACCATTGTTAGTTACGTGATACTATTTCCTTATAAAGTGTCCCTGCACAGAAAAAAATCTATTTTTTCAGCTTTAAAAGCACTTGGTTCCTGGTTCTTAGCAAGTAAATTACTTTTTGCCATTTCCAACCTAAGGTAATTAAACCATTTTTGTTTTCTTCGCTTACTTTTATTATGCTACATAAACAATGTAGCTTATCAGAAAAGTCCATTGGAATCCCTTCCCCACCGCCACCCATTAATTTGACAGACTCTAGCATGGAAGTCTGTTTAACCGGGTTTGTTTTGGCTCACAGCCTAAAGACCTCAATTACTTGAAATGTCATAACATACTAAGTCTTTGAAATCCAGTACATATTTTACACTTACAGAATACCTCAGTTCATGCAAACCACATATCAACTGCTCAATAACCATATGTAGCTAGTGGCTACCATATCGGACAACATAGTGCTAGAACCTCATGGAAAGCTTTTTCCAACTGTGCACATTTCAGATCCCATTCTATATTGTAAAGTTCTAGGGCTTAACTTGTAATAACAAACTACTTTCATAAGAGAAATAAGTACGTTTTTTTCAAGGTACTGGTTTTATCATCTGGGATAATTTAAAATCATCATGCACACCAGAATCAGTTGAACAATTTGAAAGCTGGAGATTTAATGACAAGTCTCTTTTTATCCTTTTGGTATTAGAGGTGTGATTTAAAAGCAATGAGACCAGTTTCTTCAGTAGTTTGCAAAACTGGCTCTTGTGGCCATATCCAAAGGGACATTCTGATGAATATTTAAGCAAAATTTTGGGCTACCACATAAGGATAAGATTATAGCTATTTGGTAAGACACTGGAGATGAGAGGTATTCATTTAGCTATGCCTAATTCTGATCTATTATTTATAACTTATTCTCATTCCCGTACAGCCCTAACCATGTTTATTTACTAAGCATGCCTTCAGTGCAGATGTCCTAAGTCATAGGTAATTTTTATTTCCTGTGTGTAGAGGGAGTAGAGGAATGGGGAGCAAAGCCACTCCGTGGCCAGGCACAGTGAACTGGATCCATTCCATGTCTTCATCAGTGCATAACCTCCTCAGACTCGGGAGTTTTGCCTTAAAAGGAGACAGTAGACCAAGTACTTTCTAGTGGTGATGTTTCTCCCATAACCAAAGACTGCAACCTTTGGTTGCAGGAACCTGTGAAATGCTGCAGAGTGTATTCTGAAATTGCTGGCCACTACATTTAATCCACCCTTCAAACATATTTGCTAAGTATCTGTGTGGATTAAGAGAAAGAACCAGGCCCATAATTTTTTGTGTGTATATAATTTTATGTGAGAGAATAAAAAGAAACAAACATTAAATAGTGGTATAAAAATAAATGTTTTTATGTAAGGAACTGTACATTTTACACAGAGAAATGAAAGCTTCTAACAACGTGAATATGAAATGTGGATTTGCTTTTTTCCATTCAGCCTACCTAGTCTTCGCCCAATGTTGGATGTTAATTATTTGCCACTGACAGACATGAGGATAGCACGGACATTTTGTTTTACCAATGAAGGCCAAGCGTTATACCTCGTCTCTCCTACTGAAATTCAGCGGTTAACATACAGCCAAGAGATGTGTGATAATCTACAGGTAGGTCAGGCACATTTATGAATACACATTGGATATGGTTGTAAAAAGAGAATGAGAGAGATATCTAATAGCTAAATATTATTGGGCCAGGCAATAAATATGCCTTCCCCAGATGTTTTGAATATATGTTCATCATTGTGACCCTGTCAAGTTTAGTGTGGGTGTAGTTATACACAGAAAAAAAAAAAGAAAGAAAGAGGGGGACTGACGGGGAATATGCAAAGATCATACATATTAATGGTTGAGTTTTTGTTTGGTCATTTTATTGGTTTTTTGTTGTTGTTGTTGGTTGTTTTTTTGTTTGTTTGTTTGTTTGTTTTTTTACTACGGAGAATCCCCTGTAAGATTATAAACTCTCCCTCCAAGGTGGGGACTATGCATGTGCACACAAAAATCTTGCGAACAATTCAGGGAGTTCATGGACTTTTTAAAAAAAGAAGTCTAAATTTTAAGAGCCATACAAAATAAATACATATCCTGTGGGTTAGTATTGGGCATTTGTGTTTTATCATAGCAGTGAGCAGAGCTTTGAAACAAAATAAATATAAAAGCTTATCAAAACCTTAGATAACTTAAAAGCGGTTACAAAAGAGCATCTTAGAGATTTAATTGGTTCAACCCCTTTATTTTACAAAACAGAAAACTAAAACCCATCCATTTTAATAGAGAGGTTGAAAGTATAAGCTCTGAACTATTTAAGTTGTATTTTGCCCACTTGTATAACTTTGGGAATTTTGCTTAACCGACCTGTATGCTCTGCCTTGGAGCACTGTCATGAGAATTAAGAACTGAGCCCAGTGCCTGGAATATAGTATGTTTTAAAAATAAATAATAATGTTCCTATTATTGTTATTCAGCAAATGCTTGTTGAGTGGTTACCATATGCCTGGTACTTGGCTAGGTTCTAATTAAGATACAAGTCTCTACCTGCTAGTGTGGAGGAAGATAAGTCAACAGACAAGTACCGCACTCTGTCTGACAGAAAAAGACTGTCTATATGTGGCTGTGCCAGCGCTGAGGAGACATGGAACAGGGGCCCCTGGGTTATGGGATAGCAAGGAGGGCTAGTTAGAACAAGGTTGTAAAGGATGAATAAGAGTCATCTATAGGGATGGGTGGCTGAGAATGGCAAAGGATATGATATTCTCGGCAGAGTAGTGTCATGCAAAAATTCCAGAGGTTCAGGAAACTGCCAATAAACTGCAGAATTAGACAGTGAAAAGGGTGGAGGAATAGTACTGGGGAATTATTCAAAAGTAGATCTTGGAGCACCCTGTAAGCTCCTTAAGGAATCTGGCATTTATCCCAAGGGGAACAGGAAGTCATGGAAAAGGTTTAGCAAATTTGTTTATTAAAACTAATATTCTGGTTACATATAGTTTTGAAGAATTTGAGAGAACAATTAGGAGGTGGTTTTTTTTAATAATTAAGGCCAAAAATAACAGTGGCTTAAAATAAGGGAGCTAGCAGTGAGAATGGAGAGAAGTTAGCGGATTTAATAGTAAGAGTGTAATCAGTTGGATTGGAAGGTTATTAGATATAGCAGTGAGGGAAAGGAAGGGATTAATAATTATCCCTGGGTTTCTGGCTAAGTAAATGTTGCTGCCACTTCCAAAGAGAAGGGATCCAGGAGGAAGAGTGCAGGTCTGGTGAGAAGAGGTGAGAGAGAGTCACACTGCAGTTCATGGACAAACTGATATTAGGTCACACATCTATTGACTTTTGGTTGAAGTTCCTTCCTCCATACCAATGATTCTCAAATTTTGGTCTGCTTCAGAAAGACCTGAAGAGCACACTAAAAATATAGATAACCAAAGAACATTTATGTAGGTTCTGATTTAGTATGTATGAAATGAAGCTCAAGCACCTGTATTTCTAACAAGGTATTTCTCCAGTCATTCTACAGCACATCAGATATTGAAAACAACTGTGTCTCACTATGCTGCCTATTTTGACTCATTTATCTTGAATCATTTCCTAATTTTGTACTTCATATAAAAATAAATCCAAACTTCCTCCACATACTCCCAAAGGCTTCCTACTTCATAGGTTAGTCCATGCTTAGTTCAGGAAGGGGGTTCAGACGGGAAAGAGGCTATAGTAATTGAAAAAGGAAAAGCAGTCCAGATTGTGAGTCACTGATCAGGTGGAGATTAATCCTAGGGTAAATATATTGCTTCTCATGCTTTCTAACTGTAAAGGGGAGAAGAGAAGAGGACATAAAAATGAAAATTTAAAGATGTCAATTACAGGAGAAGGGGAGGAAAAGGAGGTAGAGAAAGAAATGCCAGAGAGAAAACTGGGAGGAAAGCAAAAATCACCAGGAAAATATATGGAAAGCAGATTGTCTTTTCATTATGTGCTTTAACATTCCACAATGTTTTATTATTATTATTATTATTATTATTATTAATTTATTTTTAGTTACTCTAATGCTTTTTTGTTTGAATTTGATACAGGACATGCTAGGAGATTTGTTTATTCCCATAGAGACACCAGAAGCTCAAAATAGAGGCTTTCTCAAGGGACTCTTTGGCGGAAGTGGACAGACATTTGACAGAGAAGAGCTCTGTGAGTAAACTGATTATGAAGCTGTATCACAAAATAGAAGACCTGTTTCTGTGTGTGTGTGTGTGTGTGTGTGTGTAACTTAATATAATATGTGATCTCAAATTCTAGACTAGGGTTTTTTGCTTCTGTATCTTGAAAATTATTTTTTACCAAATATGAATAAAATCAGTTACTTAATATTAGGAAATAGTTTAATAAAAATACTGCATGCAATTCATACAAATAATTAGTAAGCTAATAAATATGTCATTTGCAAATAGATCATACCCACAAGGCAGGTGAAGATATTCAGTTACTGAATTCTGGAAAAAATGTTTATGGATCTGCTACCTTGAAACCACTGCTGGGAAACAGATTCTTTATCCAGAGAACACAAGGCTTATCAATGCTACAGAATAAATTACTTTAAATTCTTCCAGTGAAACTCTGACAAACAATAATTGAAAAGGAGTAGAAAGATACTAGGGAACATTTTCAGAAAGAAAAATGTGTTTTCCAGAATATCTCACCACTATTTAGTCTTGCAGATCAAAACTCCTTTTCTCTTGAACTTTTAACCAAGCAGAAGATCTAGATGCCTCCATATGATGGAATATTTTTCAGCCATAAAAACAAATGAAGTTTGATACATGCTACAACGTGAATGATACTTGAAAACACCATGTTAAGTTAAAGAAGGAAGACAAAAAAAAGACCACATATTATATGATTCCACTTACATGAAATGTCCAGAATAGGCAAACCCATACAGACAGAAAGCATATAGTGGTTGCCAGGCACTGGGACAAGGACGGATCAGGGAGTGACTGCTAATGGGCACAGAGTTGAAACTTTTTGGAGTAATGAAAATGTACTAAAATTAGATAGTAGTGGTAGCTGCATGACTCTGTCAGTACACTGAAAACCACTGAACTGTGGTATATAACGTATGTGAATTGTGTCTCAGTAAGTCTCTTATTTAAAAAACAATAGATCTTAATTCCATGCCTAATGTTACATCCTTGAGAATGTTCACCAAATTTCTACCAAGATAGCTGTCTTTCAATAAAAAACTTCCTTAAAATTCATTCAAATTAAACTGAACTTTGTAAATGGTAGAGAAACTATTATCCTTTTATAAAGGAACAGAATTTCAACATATGTATGCTCGTGTCCATCAGGCATAGACCCTGTTCTCTAGCATTTTACTTCCCCCCAACACACAATTTAAAACAGTAACAACTGAGGCCTACAGAGGATGACAGCAAGATGAGCAGAGATGGTAGGAATGAAGACTTGGGCAGAAGTTGAAACAAATGAACTGGCCTAAGATTGAAACTATCCTAATATGGGTTAAATATGAAATCGCCTATATTGTGAGCAACTGATTCAGCAATGTCAAGAAAGGCAGTGATGCCCTATTGCATGGAACCCGCATACACACATACACATACACACGAAGACAGGCAGTAACAACACAGTTACCTCGCAGTCTCAATGTCTTTCATAGGTGGGTAAATGCTAACATCTCCAAATACACGTCTGTGATAGAACCAAGTATACCTCTCTCTATATGAGAATTATGATGATAGAATTTAATGTAAGTACTTTGGTGATAAGCTTGATTATAATTATTTGAATTACTGACAATGTGTTTTTAATTACTATGGCTTGAATTCCCAGTTGGGGAAGCTTCAGCAGGAAAAGCATCGCGCAGCCTTGCACAACACATTCCTGGCCCAGGTGGTATAGAAGGGATGAAGGGTGCGGCCGGAGGGGTGATGGGAGAGCTGACTCGAGCCCGGATCGCACTTGATGAGAGAGGACAGAGGCTAGGAGAGCTGGAGGAGAAAACTGCAGGCATGATGACCAGTGCAGAAGCATTTTCCAAACATGCACATGAGGTAAACTGCTTAATATAGGCATCTTTACACAGCAATAGCTTTAAACATTCAGGTCCCCCGCAAGAAAACCCAAACAGATGGCACTGTAAGTAATCCTGTGTGAGAGCCAAGGTAGCTTGAATCTCATTATAAGTATTGTAATTCCCCCAGTATTTGGAAGAAATATGTTTTTAATTTTTTTTAACGTTTATTCATTTTTTGAGACAGAGAGAGACAGAGCATGAACGGGGGAGGGTCAGAGAGAGGGAGACACAGAATCTGAAACAGGCTCCAGGCTCTGAGCTGTCAGCACGGAGCCCGACGCGGGGCTCGAACTCACGGACCGCGAGATCATGACCCGAGCCGAAGTCGGCCTGCTTAACCGACTGAGCCACCCAGGCGCCCCAGAAATATGTTTTTAAATACTATAGTAATACTGCTTTGCCTTAGGAAATAATTTAAAAGAAAATTATTCATTGGCTCTGATACATCGTATCTGTATTGTGCACCTGCTACTAGAAAGGTGCTTAGGTACATTACATGATTCCTTCTCAAGCAAAAAAAGGTCAGGGGCACAAGAAGCAGGAATCCACACACTACTTTTTGCTTCAATCATTAAAAATCAGCTGAGTCTTTACAGCTTATTTTTAAAAAAATCTTTCTCATATGCACCTTATTTCAGAAAATGAAGTTATATAAATTTTGCAATTTAGTTAGATATGCATGATTAGCTCAGTATGAACTTGCTTTGATTAGTACTTTTAAAGACTTCTAAAAGCATTTTATTGTGACTATTTTTCTTTGCAGTTAATGCTGAAATATAAGGATAAGAAATGGTACCAATTCTAAACTTCTAAAGAAGCTGTTGACTGCTTTGAGAAACCATTATTCAGGGAAACCAAATTTATTCCCAGCATCACTATTCAACTTGCTAGAAGCCAGTTTCTTCTACAAAATGTTCCATTACAGTCCATCTGAAGTTATCACAAGGGAAATTTATTAGAGACACCGTATAACCCAAAGGCTGGAAACCTGGTTAAAATCCCAAGACATGGCTGAATTTGCCTTTTCCCAGCGTGGAATGGAGCTATCATCTTGGCATGTCATTTGCTAAGGATTTACATTTAGGAACTACGGGGAGTCCTGCTGATTTGAAAAAATCCTGTACAAACAAAAGCATTAATGCACTTAATGAAAAAAAATCTTTGCATGATAAATTAACATCTTAAGAGGAAAAGAAAAAAAAAAACAAGCATGTTGTGACAGAAGAAAAAAAGATTTATGGTAAACTATTTTTATAAATTGGGCCACACCTGACAATTTAAAAAATCTGCATTAGAAGATATCAGTGTATTTCAAGTACATTTGCCATACCCAACTGAAAAAGAAAAGAAAACCAGAATTTTCTTCTCATCTATAATTTTCATTATACTATGACATTATTGAATTCTTATGGCAAGAGTCTGATTAATGTTTCTCTCTCCATAATATTTTACATCATCATGGTTATCAGTCATAATTATTACCAGTATATTAAATTATTCCTAACACAATTATTTCCATTTCTATCATCTCCAGAACAAGTTGCTATTTTCAGTCATAAACCAGGTAGGGCTCGGTCACCTCAAAGCATTTTTTCAGTCTGGCTTGTGCTCTGTAGGGGAGTTGATGATAAGTTTGGGGAAACTAGATTATAGGAACAATGCAGTTAGCTTTGAGAACTGATTTCACACACTCTGGTTTCAGTTTCTAAAGTGATATATTTTTAAGGCTCCATTTGTATCTTTGCCAATTACACAGTATATTACTGTTCAAGCCCAGTGGGGTCTTCAATCCAAAGGTGCTCTTGCAGCCTGACACTCACAGACCAAACTGGTCATTTTCTTCAGTATGATTCAGTAAAACCTCAGTTAATGTTTTGGGAAAGGGATTCTGATTTATTTCATTTCTGACTAACAAGGGCTTTCATTAGTAAATACTTTTTGGTTCAATACTTACTATTGAAAATCTTTATAAAATTTTTGCTATCTTGGCCTTAGTCACCATCATGGACAACAGAAATACAGAGAGAGTTTAATTATACAAAAATCAATAATTTTGTCACTCACTAGGCTATAAGCCACAAACTGTCAGTAGACACCAAACACCTATTCCTTATTTAAAACTCTTTTAAAGGTGGAATAAAGAATATCCTTAATATGATAAACATTCTCTGTCATAACTCTAACAGTGAACTACTAGAGGCTAAATGAATACATTTGCCATCATTATTTAACATGATTCTGGAAGTTAAAAGTCATAGAAAATGAATGTATGCAGATTCCAGTACCCATCCTGTAATATGTTGTTCCTTTGAAAAGAATATTTTTAAAAAATTAATGGGTCTGTCTTACTGAATTTTTATTATTCCAGGTATTACTGGATTTGCGTTTGTGTTTAAGAATTCACATTTTCCTGAAGTGAAGTTATTTTAGTAGCCCAAAATAGTATTTATTTGTGGGGTTTTTTTAGATTTTTTTTATTATTAGTGGTTTTTTTTTTTTTGAAGTGGTACTTTCTTTAAATGCTCTCAGTAATTTTGAGAAGAGCAAAGATGATAGAGTCAGAAAATGTATACCAAGAAACCATTTCTCAGAGTCCTTGAATTCTCCTAATTTCTCAAAAAAGCTTCTCCATGAATCTCACCATTCCTGAGAACAGCCTTAGAGTAACAGAACTTGACTTGGAAATACAAACATGATACATAAGATTATACAGTAAAAATATTAAACCTGAGATCAGAGTTTAGAAAACATTGGCAGCCATATTGCAGTACACTATTTGTACCATCAGTTTTAAGAACTCACTTTTCTGATTTTCTGAACAGATACTTTATCATTTCTGTAACTTAAAAAAAAAACTAAAAGAGCAAAATATTATTTTAGGAACAATGAAATTCAGTCCAAAGTGGCATCAGATTCAATGACTGTCTCTGAAGGCCTCAGTAAGTTTGTATTTAACTTGTTCTACATCTGGGTTTCTCAACAATGTCACTATTAATGGAAAATTCTTTGTTGTGGGACTGCCCTTTACATTGTAGGATGGTTAGCAACAACCCTGGCCTCTATCCACTAGATGCCAGTAGCAACCCCAGAATAAAATAATGTCTCCAGCCATTGCCAAAATTGCTCCCAGTTGAGAGCCACTGTTCTACATTATTTAAAGACAGATTAAATGTGACTATGTAATGTATGTCTTGTATAAAATTAAATATCATAACTTAAGAAGATAAATTATTACACCCCAAATTACATGTGTGGTTCATATGCAATAAAATACTATTTTGAGAAAGCTTATATGAATCAGTGAAAAATAACAATTACAGAATATTTTAAGCATACAGAGAAAACACGAAAAAGAACAATATAGCATTTTACAGAAGTGCTTAAAACTCTGGTTCTAATGAATAAAGCGTTTATAATTAGCACATCAATTGGAAGTAAACAGGTGCTTCTAAATGCTTGAAATGAATAAATTCTTTTAAGTCGTTTAAATATGTCTTTCAATATAATTTTTATAAACCCTTTCTTAATGTAAGGGTAACTTCATCTCCCAAACTCCTGATTAGTGGAATACAAATCAATGAGGTTTTACTGCATCAGAATTATTTTTATAATTCAAAGAGACAGCAATAACAAGAATCTAATGTGGATGTGATTTTTCTCTTTGAATATTTCCGTTCTGTTACACTGACATGTGTGCGTGCGTGCGCACGTATACACACACACACACACACACACACACACACACACCATCACAACCACCACCGCAACCTTATCATCATCATCTTTGGAAAATGAGTACTGTTGATCCATGTAATTCTTTACACCTCTATTCTCTACTATTTAAATGTCTTGCCTCTATCTTGGAACACAAAAAAATACTCCTAGTAACTTGGACAATGATAGAAAAAATGACTGAGCCTTAGTAGTCATCAAAATTACATTATATCTGCTATGGGGGCATCAGAAGATAAAGTTTGAAAACCACAGCTTCTTAAGTTGACCTCATCTCCTTATGAATCCTTCAGAAGATAAGCCCTTCTTACTGTCCCACAAGAAAATGGGTCTTTGTGTTCTATTCATCAATAAGAAGCTATAAGTGTTTGTTTTCCTGGTTTTAATAATGTGAGCAATAACCCCTACCATGAAATCATCCATTAACCTTGTTGTATGGAGGGGAGGATGATTGATTTGTCATTTAATCCCCTACAAAAGCAGGACTACTGACTTTCCTTCTTATACTTGAGACTCAGACTCAGTGCCCCAATCACCATTGGGGTCATTATCTAACTTTGGAAGAATAGTGACAGAACTGAGGGAGATGTTTTCTTATACTTTAGTCACAAAGACAATTTGTCAAACCTTTTATATAGCCTTGGAGTGATTCTCAAGTTAATAAATCAGAATCCAGTTTTCTATTCCTCAAAGATCTTAAAGGATTATAAGAGGAAAAGGTTTACTGTTGGAGTCCCTTTTTATGTGACCCATGTGTCAAATATTAAATGTACCATCTATCTGTTATTTGTATTAAGGGATTACCAGGACTTTGAGAAAGAAAAAATAGATTATGCCCAAGGCTGGTTGAAGAAGATGAAGATGAGCTCTTTGAAATAGTTATAAAACGTTTGGCAGAAGGGAAAAATGAAGCAGGTCTAGAAAAGTAAGCTAAAAATACTCTCCTTGGTTTAGGATCATTGGGACAACCCACCAACATATCTGTGTGATTAAGTCTGGCCCAATGGAAAGACATTAGAACTTGACCACTTTCAGAGATGACAATGCCGAAAGGAGTCAGACACTTCTATCAGGGCTTGCTGTGATTCAGGAGAAAAGTGGTAGCCTTCACAGCTTCCTCACCTATATCCTCTATTACACCAACCCCATTACTGACTACATACTACTTCACATACACACTGATCCAAGTGCCAGAAACACTCTGGTAAGTCATGTATTCTGGATGGCTCATTCCAGGGAGTATAGTGGTTGTGTAGCAAGTTTAGTGTACATATTTGCATACAAAATAGCCCTAAAAGGACAGAATACAGAATACTTGGGAAAGTGAGAGGAAGTGCCAGTTTGGTACAAGAGGGTTGGGGTGGGGAGGGACATGGGAGCCAGAGTTAAGTGGAAGAAATTTTGATGAGAAACCAGAGGCACAGATGGCTGCTTTTATTTATGTATTTACATAGGGAACTGAGTCTCAACCTTGGCTGTACAACAGAATCACCTAAGGAGCTTTTAAAATTCCCAGTTATATCAAAATCTCTCAGAGTGGGAACCAAACGTGTAATTTTGAAAGCCCTCAACATGGTTCCAATGTTAGCCAACGTTGACAAACACAGCTTTATGGCCAATTAAGGAAGAAACATTTGTCTACCTTGGCTGGTATCCAAGCCCCACTTCTGATGGGCCAGGGAAGACAACATGTAAGAGATATAGTGTTGTCTGGATTGATAATTATTGTGTTGAAACCCAAAACAAATGTTCTGTGCAAATTTCTGACCAGGGAAGGCCCCATTAATTTTAAATAAGTCTGTCTTTGTGATTTTCTCCCATGTGACTTGGCCATTAATTATTCCAATTCAAACATCTAGGTTTTGATTGTCTTATACATGTGACATCACAAGACACCAGAAGAAAAATAAGAAATTCAACAGTATGTAAAGCTAAGTGGAAACTAATTCTTAGTAATAGGATAGTGGAAATTAAAACAATCATTTACTAAATCAGGTCCAAATTTATTATTCATTCTTCATTTGGAGGAGACATAGGTACTAGGTACCTTTTCTGCATAGTTGGACAAGATCTTAGCAAGAAGGAAGAGCAGTTCCTTTTTGATTGCTGGCTTAGCTCCCAGGGCCACTTGGATTTATTTTCTTGGTTATTGGATTCATGTTTAAAGGGAGAAGAGTGTCTGTAACTCACTATCTGTGCCCTGAAAGACTACTTTTACCTTTAAAAAGGGAGAGTCTGCCTATCCAAGGCAATAATACCTAATGAGAAAACTTGAGAGTTCTCTCCTCTCATACTGCTCCCTCTGGTATTGGCCTATGCTTCTTAACTGCAAAGCCAGAAAATAAACTAGGTGGTGGTTATGGACAAGTGTACACAGAATCAAAATCTCTAATAACCTATAATTTTTAGTACTTAATTATGTGATGTTTTATTCTAGGAAATAAGAAACAGATGACATCATTGATGTATCTTTCTTTCATCTTCAGAACTTTTGCATCTTTTCAGAAAATGACAAATTACTATTTTTCTGTTGCACTCAGCAATTGTGACTATACTTAAAATTCTTGTAGTCTGTAGAAATATCAATAAAATTGTATATGTTTGTACATAGATGCTCTTATGTTATGATGTCATGCACTACTAAACATTTTTGCCAAGATTAAATATGGACAGAGGTAAGACCTTCATTTGCAACACTTTGAGCCATGGTTTTGCAAAGTACAATTGTTTTAAAAAGGCAGAGAGGAGGAGCATGTACAACACATTTGTTTGAAGTAAAAAAACAAAAAGAAAAAAGACTAAACATAAGTTCTCCAAACTCATAGATTTTGCTAGAGTCTATAAATCCCAAAGGGTAGAATAGCCACCCCAAATTTCCCCAAATTTCAAACTGGGGAGTTGTGTAACTTTTTTATGGAAGACTCTACAGTCAATTTTTGAGGATGTTGATTAGACCTTTGGTGAATTACAAGTTAAACTAAGTTTGGTGAGGATGCAGAATAAAAAACCGAGGCTGAATAAGATGTATTTACAAACTGAACATTCATACCCTACTTCTTGACTTCATTAAAGCTCAGGCTTTAATCCCATTCAGGCAAAACCCATAAACATTATGGGTTTATATCACTACATTCATTAACTTCACAACCTCCAAAAGTCCCCTAGAAAGACAGTGCTCTCTTCCCCTTCTGGCTTTCATCTGCACAATTAATTCCTCTTCAGGCACTTTTTTATATTTATCTATACTGTGGCCTTAGCTGACTAATCTTATTCTTCCAAATACTGTCTAATTATCTCAAGAAAATTTTCCTATTACCACAACTTCCCTCCTAGTTTTGGCTCCATATAAAGATGGGAAAAAAAAGTCAACCAACCAACCAGAGGCTAAGAAGTGTTTTTCAATAAATAGTGAAAATGTAAAAACAGACCCTTTAACATCCAAATGTTGTATTTCCTTCAGAATTTTTTTAAATGTTTATTTATTTTGAGAGAGAGAGAGCATGCACAAGTGGGTGAGGGGCAGAGAGGGAGAGAGAGAGAATCCCAAACAGGCTCTGCACCATCAGCACAGAGCCCGACACTGGGCTTGATTTTAAGAATCGTGAGATAATGACTTGAACCGAAATCAAGAGTTGGTCATTCAGTCAAATGAGCCACCCAGGCACTCCCCCACCTTCAGAATTTTCTCAAAAGTATCCTTATCTTCTTTGAAATACAATCAGTCAAGGTTCACATATATGCATTCAATATTTAAAATACTGATTTGACTTCCTTCCTCCTTTCCTTTTTTTCCATTCATTCAGTCCAAAAGTCAACCAACCTAAGTTGTTGATGACAGCCCCATGCAAGGAGTGCACAGTAGCAGGTGAGTGTGACAATCCAGAGGAAGACAGAATCAGAGTGAGGTGGCTGACATGACAGTAATGATGGCCTGTGAGAGGTAGGCACAGGACAGAAGGCAGTCCAGCAGGTGGAGATAAAGGAGGGAGCAATTAAACAAATATATTGAGGCTTCAAGAGTCAGGTTTCTCAATGATGGAGAAGTACAAATAAAAGGGAATATGAGGGGTGCTTGGGTGGCTCAGTTGGTCAAGCACCCGACTTCAGCTCACGTCATGATCTCATGGTTTGTGAATTCTAACCCTGTGTTGGCCTCTGTGCTAACAGCTCAGAGCCTGAAGCCTACTTCAGATTCTGTGTCTCCTTCTCTCTCTGCCCCTTCCCGACCTGCATTTTGTCTCTTTCAAAAATAAATAAATATTAAAAAGGGGGGGGATGTGAAAATAAATCATGTAGTATTGGATTAGAATTGGAACTATCAGTGAGAATTTTATGTACAAACATACATACATACCTGTGATGTAAAGGTGTGTGTTGTGTGTGTGTGTGTGTGTGTGTGTATCCTAATTCTGAACACTGAGAGAACTAGGAACATCACCCCAGGAACATTGAACACATGTAGTACTTGGAATTTGATTTCTAAACACTATTCTCTGCTAAAAGGAACTGGGGCTTTGTCAAGAAATAGCTGATTTCAAGGCTGAAACATCTTTTTATTCCAGAAAATCAAGTATTCAAAGAATGATGGGGATGTGTCAAAAGGACACAGAAGCCAGCTTCAAAGGGGCCACACAGGTCAAACCTGGGATAATTTGAGTATCAAAACTAATAATACTATTTGAATAAAATAGCTACCCATGTGTCCACACTGATGTTAATTAATTAGAAGGGAAAGCTCTTCCTTACAATATAATGTCGACCAATAAATGTGACAGAATTTTAAAATCACTGTCAATCACTTTAAATTAGGGGCAACAAACCAGTGGATGCTATAACTAGTGGGTTAAAATGTAATGAAGGAACAAGATATTTACATAGTCTCAAAAGTATTTTCACAAAAACTACTTATTAATCATAAAGAAAAAATTAAATTTTAAACTATAGAAACCTGGATGGATATTCTAGATTCAAGGAGACTAGAGAGTCATGGTAACTGGGTATAACATGTAATCTTGGATTGGACCCTTTTGCTATGAAAAACATAATTGCAGCAATTCACAAAACTCACTTGAGTGGGATTCTTGGTACTATTCTTGAAAATTTTATTTAGGTTTGAAATTACTTCAAAATAAAACTATAAAAATAAAACTATTTCAATTATGTCAAATTATTTGTGTTTCAATGACATTGTCTTCTACCTTTCATAGCAAATGGGTAGCTGCTTTATGGGTTAGAATAGTTTTCTGAACCGGTTTGGGAAGCCAACCACTATTTAAAAAAAAATTTTAATGTGTTTTGGGGAGCCTGGGTGGCTCAGTTGGTTGAGTGCCTGACTTCAGCTCAAGTCATGATCTCACGGTTTGTGAGTTTGAGTCCTGTATCTGGCTCACTGCTGTCAGCACAGAGCCCACTTTGGATCCTTTCTCCCTCTCTCTTTGCCCCTCCCCACTCGTGCTCTCTCTTTCAAAATAAACATTAAAAAAATAAAAATGTGTTTTAGTTACACAAATGATACATGAATGTATATTTATAATCACACCAAATAATAAATAGACAAAAGAAAGTGAAAGTTTCCCTTGGTTACCGCCTACCTTTTTCTATAACAGTTATCATTAGTTTGTTGTTTCCTTCCAAATGTTTTTCTATGCTGCAACTTGCTTGCTTATGTACCTGTGTCTTAGATACCTTTCCATGTCAGTATTTATAGATATCACTCATTCTTTTTAACTTATATTATTCCATGGTGTCAATAAAGCATAATTTGTTACCATTCCTCTAATAGTAAACATTTAGATATTTTCCAATCCCTTGACACCATAAACAAGACCACAACAAACATTGTTGCACTTGCATTTTGCTATCTGCAAGCAGTTCTCTAGGGAAGATACTGTGGAATTACCTCAAAGGGCATGCTTATTCAAACCTCTTAAATAAATGTTTCCAATTAAACTATTCTTCACCAGTATGTAAGAATTACTGCTTGCCTACGTTTTCATCTATTCTCAATATTAATCTTATTTTTTCACAATCTAGAAGGTGAAATGGTATCTTACTCTTTTTATTAGAATTTCTCCGATTAGTGAAATTAAATATTTTTTTATGTGTTTAATTAGACACACTTATTCTGTCTTCTGTGACTTGTTTGTAATTTTGACTATATTCTCTGAATAGTTCTGTTGTGGCCACCCTACAGAAGACTGAAGTCCTCCCCAGCATTTGGTTTGGATGTTGAAACTGATGCCACCACACACACCCTAAGAGTGTATGAAAACGTTTATCACTCACATAAAGATTTCTGGGGAGATCAGTAGCTCCCAAACTGGTCAAAAATAGCTTCGGAGAATGAGAAAAAAAGATGGCTTGTGGTTTTTATGTGGTTAGAAGGTGGGGCCAGGGTTTGCAGAAAGGAGTTTGCACAGTAAAGAAGAGAGCACCCAGGCTTTCTGCTCAGCTTTACCCAGGTGTGGGGCAGAAGGGCAAGAGAGACTTAAAACTTGTCAGCAAATGGCAAAAGATGGAGTCAGACTCTTTATTATAGACCACTTTTCTATTATTTGTTTTTGTTACAACTCTGGAAATTAATTTATCCTGTTTATTTTATATAGCTGATTTTTCCTTGAGTCTTTCCAAAGGCCATTCAGACAATCTCTTCCTCTTCCTTTTTGCAAGACTGCCTTCTGGGTTTAAAGGAAGTCTTATGTGGCCTCATGGCAAGGGCAGAAGGGTGATGGTTCTTGTATTTCCTTGTGAGTCCTCTATCATTCATTCTAGAATAGTGGCTGGTCTGCTCCAGACACTTAAGCGCCTTTCACTGATTTGTGCTGAAGTACAATAGTGAATGTGTGGCTTCCTCTCCTGTTTGGAGAAGGGCTCTGTGGTCCTCACTTGCTACTCAGCCTCATCTAGGCTCTGGATGC
Organism: Panthera leo; assembly: GCF_018350215.1. Taxonomy (NCBI): domain Eukaryota; kingdom Metazoa; phylum Chordata; class Mammalia; order Carnivora; family Felidae; genus Panthera; species Panthera leo. Next base: position 66,826,729 of record NC_056687.1, read on the forward strand.
CTTTTGGGTTCTCTATCATGCCCTGGCCCTGGATTATACTGTTCTGGGTCTTGGATGTCTGTCATCCCTTTTTCATATTGAGGATTTTCTCTTAATGTAATAAAATTTTATAATTTCTTAGCTTTATGACTTTTGTACTTTGTTTTATAGGCCTTTATGTTTGTAAAATAATTCATAACTTCTTTAATTTCATAGTTTAGTTTTTACATTTAGGTTTTTAATCTATCTGGAGTTTTGAGATAAGAGATATTTTAACAAATGGATATCACTATACCCCTTCTTTTGAATGACATCCTTTACCACTAATTTGAAATGATATCTTAATAATTTCCCATCTACATTAAAGTCCGTTTTCTAAATTCTTTTTTTACTGTTTGTTTTTGACAGGGAGGGAGGGAGGGAGGGAAGGAGAAAGAGAGAGAGAGAGAGAGAGAGAGAGAGAGAGAAGGGGGAAAAGACAGAGAGAGAGGAAGAGAGAAAATTCCAACCAGGCTCAGCACTGTCAGCACAGAGCCTGACGTGAGGCTTAACCTCATGAACTGAGATCATGACCTGAGCTGAAATCAAGAGCTGGATACTTAACCGACTGAGCCACCGAGGTGCCTCATGTTTTCTAAATTCGTTAGTCTGCCCTAGTAATTTATGTCTATGTCTGCATCCCTAATAAGCTGTTAAATTATTTTATCCTTATAATCTGTCCTAATATCTGATAGATATCTTTGATATTTTTCAAGTTTGTAAGTATTGATTTTTTTTATTCTAGTTAAGCTTTAGGATAACACCTATCTAAAATAGAAATCCTCTTGAGATTTTCAATGGAATTACAGTAAATTTATACAAGTAATGATGTTTTCTGCTGTCATCACTTCTTCTAGAACATCTGTATCCTTTTTGTCACAACGATTTTCTTCGTTTATACTGATAATTTTGCCTTCACTAAATTTTTCAAGTTGCACATCTAGAGCATCTTGTATAGCATGAATATCGATATTTCCAGTCAGCTATTCTATAACTCTGTGTTTAATTTGCACTTCACTTCAAGTGTTGTCATTTTTCATTTCTCTGGTGTACTTGCATCTTCATTAGCCAATTTCCTCTTTTGATTACCCTTTTTTGTAAAATGTCACACTAATTCACACTGGGAGACAAGGAGTGAACACTGCTACATACTTTACTGTCTGTACCTAAAATCAGTGACAGACGTGCAGTGGCCAATCACAGACAGACTTTGAAAGAAGTGATGTAACTGGTAACTCATCATGATCATGTATTAATGTCCTATCAGTGCTATGACAAATCACCACAAACTTACTGGCTTAAAACAACACAAACTGAAGAATGGCATCAATAAGTCGGTGATATAGATCATTCCCAAGTGTACTCCCCCCTCACAAGAACAACTAACAAGTATCCACGGACAAGACACCAATGAGAAAATCCTCGAACACAGGGCTGAGACTGAAGCACCCCCTGCACCAAAGACTGAGGCAGACCACATTACAAAGGTAAAAGGAGTGGCTACATGGACCACACTGCTTCTCCTCCAGATCAGCACAGCATGACACCAAGAAGTCTCCTCTAAGCCTATGGTTTCTCCAATGGGAAAAGAGCCCATGGTGGACATCCAGCTCCCCTGGCAGCATGAGTTGCTTCTTGGCTCACTCCAGTCTTGTCTCAAGGGGATATCAGGGGAATCTGCAGGGCTTGATCACTGGAAATCAATTTGTGACAGAGAGGGAGGGAGGGACTTATAACAACCAGCACTCAGATCTTGGCAGACCAAGGTCCTACTTATAGCACTCAAGCAGAAGTCACAAATAGCATCTATGCTCATCTGCAGAGCCAGGACAGTGGTACAGTCTGACCAGGGAACTCAGAAGGATGCAGGCTTGCTTGCCTGATTTAGGACCTTAATCAAAGAGCCTTTCCAGCCCTGAAGCCTGGTCTACCCCTATCCCCCACCACTGTACCACTGTCCCCCACCACTACCAGGACAAGGATGCTGTGTCATAGTCCTACCCACTGTTCAATGTAGCTCCCAGCCCTGCCCAATGAGAAAGCCTGACCAGAAGAGTTAAAAGATGCATAGCCCAGCATGTTCAAGTGCAGAGTCCAGCAGGCGTATCTGATCATCCATAGAGCAAAGCCAGTGGCAACATTCTGCCAGAAAACTTGGCACAGATCACCAAGGAGCCTTGCCAGCCTTGGAGCCAATTACCCCTCTCTGCCCAATGAGGGGAGATGATTCATAACCCCACTCATGATGAGTGTGGTTCCCAGCCTCGTGCTACCAGAAAACCTGACCTCAACTCCTGGGAGGCTACTTGGATGCAGTTCCGCTGCTCTGTTCAAGTAGAGGAGCTAATTCATAGCTTCATTCACTGCTGAGTATAGCTCGTGGACTTGCCTAACGAGATAGCTGGAATAGATCATCTGGGACACTGTTTGGAGCTGGCTCTCCAGCCCTGCCTGGGCATGGGAGCTAATTCATAACCTTGCCCACTGCTGAGCATAGCTCCCAGCCCTGCCTGACCAGGAAGCCTGGCCTTAGCACTCGGGACACTCCATAGCCCAACCCACAGTCCTGATTACAACAGCACTTGAGTAAAGAACCTACAAGGAGCTCAGTAAAGAACCTGACCAGGAACTCCAGGTTCTTGAGTAAAGAACCAAGAGCAGGAGACCTGACCTTGGTCTCTTCAGAACCAAGACTATGTCCCCACTTGTCCAGGGAGCTTAGCATGCAGGTCTGTCTGATTTGATTCCTAAACAAGAACATTACCAGCCTTGGGGCACATATGAGGTCCTGTCTGGACAGGGAAACCACTTCCTGCCCCAGCTGCTGCTGTTCCAGCTTTCACCACCACCCCACCATCTCTGACCAGAGGATCTAACAGAGTACATACAAAGCTGTAGAGCCCATACTACACCCATACTTAAAGTGGTACTTGAAAAGAAAGCACAGATTTTGGCTTTCTCCAGGTGCATAGCAAAACCAATAGCCCTGTCTGGCCAGAAATTCAGTGTACAGTCTAGCCTGATCTGGGTCCCCAAACAATGAGCAGTGCAGGCCTTGGGGTACATTTTATTTACCTGCCAGGATGGTGAAGCTAATTCATGACCACACCTACTGCTGAGTAGAGTACCTAGACCCAATCATGTAGAAAACCTGAGTAGAGAACCCAGACAACTACCAAATCCATCCTACAGCCTCTTTAGAGCAGGGAACTAAACCAGTAGTCCTATCAACTGTTCTCAGCCAGCAGCATCCCCCTGCCCTTCAACCTCAAATCATAGGCAATGGCCTTCCCAAAGATAGACCCTGATAACAAGTCCTATTGGCCCAAGGACATTACCAGCGGACACGTCCAGAATACCAAACCATGTGGACTGGGGAAGAACTATCACTCCCAAAGGGAACCTCCAAAATGTAGAAAATAAAACAGCTTCCTAAATGCACAGAGACCAATGAACAGAATCAAGGATCACAAAAAATCAGGTAAATATGACATCACTAAAGGAAACTAATGAAGCTCTAATAACTAACCATAAATAAATGGAAATCAAAGAGTTCAGAATAATCCTCTTAAAAAAGTTTAATGAGCTACAAGAACACACAGATGACTGAACAAAACTAGAAAAACAATGCATGAACAAAACATGAAGTTCAACAAAGAAATATAAACTTTGAAAAAAAGATCCAGAAATCCAAGAGCTGAAAAATACAATGATTGGAGTGAGTAGTTCAATAGAGAGCTTCAACAACATGTATTTGACAATGGAAAAGAAAGAATCAGTGACCTGGAAGATAAGATACTTAAAGTTGTCCACTCAGAGGAACAAGAAGAAAAAAGAGTGGAAAAGAGTGAAGAAAGCCTATGAGAATGATGGGACACAACCCATATGTCCACATTATAAGAAAACCAGAAGAAAGGAAAGGAATAGAAAATACATTTAAAGAAATAATGGCTGAAAACTTCCCAAACTTGGGAAGAGAAATGGATATTCAGATCCATGGGATCCAATGAATCCCAAATAGGTTGAGTCTCAATAGGGCTACAGTGAGACAATTATTAGTCAAAAATCAAAGGCAAAAATTTTGAAAGCAGAAAGAGAAGAGACAAGTTATATACAAGGGAACACTTTTCTCAACATAAACTTTCCAGGATGGAAGACAATGGGATGATATATTCAAAGTATTGAAAGAAAAACCTGTCAAACAGCATTCTATGCCCAGCAAAGCTGTCCTTTATAAAATTAAGAAGAGATAAAGATTTTCCTGAACAAACAAAAGCTGAGGGAATTCATCACCCCCAGACCTGCCTTACAAGAAATCCTAGAGGGAGTTCTTTGAGTGGAAGTAAAAGGAAATTAATTTAACATTATAAAAACAAAAGAAGGTGGTGAAAAGATCACTGGTAATGGTAAATGCATAGTCAAAGTTAGGTTCCATAATATGGTAATAGAAGTACATAATTAACTTACAACTCTAGTTTAAAAGTTAAAAAAAAAATTAAACATACTAAAAATAACCCAAAGTACAATAATCTGTTATTGGATACAGAGTATAAAAATACATAAAGTATAAAATTAATAACCTTAAATGGGAGGGGAAGGAGAAGTAAAAGTATAAAGTTTAGGAATGCTATAGCAGCTAAGTTGTTATCACTTTAAAATAGAATGTTATAGTTTTGAGATATTTTATGTAAGCCTCATGGTAACCACAAGGGGACCTGTAGTAATTATACAAAAGAACATGATAAAGAAATCGAAGCATAGTGATACCAGAAGATAACAAAATAAAAATATAGCAAGATAAGAAGCAAGGAACAATAGATCTATAAAACAGAAAGCAATTACCAAAATGGCAATAGTTAGTCCTTACCTATTAATAGTTACATTAATGTAAATCAATTACATTTTCAGAAAAAGTTACAGAATGGCTGAATGGATAAAAAACAAGATCCAATGATATGCTGCTTCCAAGACACTCTTTAACCTTAAAGACACATACAGACTGAGAATAAAGGGATGAAAAAGGACATTTCAAGCAAATTATAAAAAAAAAAAAGTAGAGGTAGCTATACTTATCTCTTACTTACCCCAAATAGGCTTTAACGTAAAACTGAAAGAAGAGATGAAGGTCATTTTACAACAATAAAGGGGTCAATCCATTGAGGATATAATCATTGTAAATAAGCACCCAACAATGGAACACCTATATAGATATAATGCAAAAACTAACAGAACTGAAAGAAAAAATAAACAGCAATACAATAATAGTTGGGGGTTTTAGTACTCTGCTCTTAACAATGGATAGATAATCTGGATAGAAAATCAATCTGAAACAGTGGATTTGAGCAACACTATAAACTAAGCTAACTAAACCTAACAGACATATACAGAATATTCTATCCAACAACAGCAGAATATGCATTCTTCACAAACACAAATGGAACACTTTCTAGGATAGACCATAGGTTAGGCCACAAAACAAGTGTTAGCAAATTCAAGAAGACTGAAATCATACCACATATCTTCTATGACCAAAATGATATGAAACTGGAAATCAATAACAGGAGAAAACTTGGAAAAATCACAAATACATGGAAATCAAAAACACTCTTATGAACAACAAATGGATCATAGAAGAAATTACAGGGGGAAATAAAAGAGTTATTTGAGACAAAAAATAGAAGCTAAAACTTATGGGATTCAGTGAAAGTAGTTCTAAGAGGGAAGTTCATAACAATAAATATCTATATTAAAAAACAAGAAAGATTTTAAATAGTCACCCTAACTCTATGGCTCAAGAAACTAGAAAAAGAAGAAAAAACTAAGTTCAAAGTTAGCAAAAGGAAGAAAATAATAAAGATTAGAGCAGAAATAAATGAAATAGAGAACCAAAAAAGATTTAAAAAATTTTTGACAAATCTTTACCTAGGAAAAGAGAGAACCCACATCAACAAAATTACAAATGAAAGAGGAGACATTATAATGGATACCAAAGAAATACAAAGAATTATAAGAGGGCTACTATGAACAACTATATTCCAACAGACTGGACAACCTAGAAGAAATGGAAACATTATTAGAAACATACACCCTACCAACAGTGAATCAGAAAGAAGCTGAATATTTGAACAGAGCAATTACTATTAAGGAGATTGAATTACTAATCAAAAACTTCCCAACAAACAAAAAGCCCAGGACCAGATGGCTTTACTGGTAAATTTTACCAAACATTTAAAGAATGCCAATCCTCAAACTCTTCCAAAAAATCAAAGGGGAGGTAACACTCCCAAACTCATTTTACGAGACCAACATAATCCTGATACTAAAGCCAGAAAAGGACGCTGTAAGAAAAGAAAACTACATGTCAATATGCCTGATGAATATTGACACAAAATTCTCCATAAAATACTAGCCAAATTAATTCAACAGCACATTAAAAGGATCATTCACCATGATCAAGAGGGATTTATCCCTGGGATGTAAGGATGGTTCAATATACACAAATAAATACTGTGATACACCCCATTAACAGAATGAAAGAAAAAAAATCATATAGTTATCTCAGTGAGGCAGAGAAAGCATTTGACAAAATTCAACATATGTTCACAAATTAGGTATGGAAAGAAGGTACCTCAACATAACAAAGGTCATACATGACAAGCCCACAGCTAACATCATAGTCAATGGTGACAAGTTGAAAGCCTTTCTTCTGAGATTAGGAACAAGACAAAGATGCCTACTCTCACAATGGCCATTCAACAAAACACTGGAAGTCTTAGTGGGAGCAATCAAGCAAGAAAAAAAAAAAACAACAAAAAGTATCTAAACTGGAAAGGAAGAAGTAATATTGTCTCTATTTGTAGATGCCATGATTTTATATATAGAAAATCCTAAAGACCACCAAAAAAAAAAAAAACCCTTTAAACTACTCAATGAATAAAGTTGTAGCATACAAAACTAACATACATAAGTCAGTAGTGTTTCTATACACTAAAAATGAATTATCTGAAAAAAAAAAACCAATCCCATTTATAATAGCATCAAAACAATAAAATACTTGAGAATAAGCCTAATCAAGGAGGGAAAATATCTCTACACTGAAAACTACAATTGAGTAAAGAAATCAAAGATGACATAAATAAATAGAAAGGCATCACATGTTCATGGACTGGAAGACTTAGTAATGTTGAAATGTTTATGCAACCCCAAACTGTCAAGTTTCCAATGGCATTATTTATAGAAGTAGACAAAATAATCCTAAAATTTGAAACCATAAAAGACCCCAAATAGCTAACACAATCCTGAGAAAGAAGAATAAAGCTGGAGGCATCATACTTCCTGATTATAAGCTATATCAAAAAGCTAAAGTAATCAAAACATCATGTTATTGGCAAAAAACCAAACACACAGACCAATGGAACAGAATAAAGAACACAGGAATAAACCCACACAAATACAGTCAACTAATATTTGACAAGGGAGCCAAAAATACTCAATGAAGATAATCTCTTCAATAAATGGTGCTAGGAAAATTGGACACTACCTGTAAAAGAATGAAACTAAACCTCTATCTTACACCACTCACAAAAATTAATTTGAAATTGAAAGACTTAAATTTAAGGCCTGAAACCATAAAACTCCTTGAAGAAAACATAGGGAAAAAGCTCCTGACATTGGTCTTGGAAAAAATTTTTAATATGACACCTAAAACAACAAATCAAACCACATCAAACTAAAAACCTTCTGCACAGCAAAAGAAACAATCAACAAAATGAAAATATAACCTGTGAAATGAGAAAAAATACTTGTAAATCATACATCTGCTAAGGTGTTAATATCTAAAGCCTACTAAAGCTTCTATAACTCAATAGCAAAAAGAAAAAAACAAACCCAAAACCAAAAAACCAATCAAATTTAAAAAATGAGCAGAAGAACTGAATAGATATTTTTCCCAAGAAGATACACAAATGGCCAACAGGTATATGAAAAGGTGCATAAGATTAATCATCAGGGAAATACAAATCTAAACCACAGTGAGATAGTACCTCATACCCATTAGAATGGCTATCATGAAAAAGACAAGAACAAGTGTTGGCTAGGGTGTGGAGAAAAGGGAGCCCTTGTGACCTGTTGGTGGGATTGCAAACCGGTTCAGCCACTATAGAAAACAGTATGACATTTTTCCAAAAAATTAAGAATAGAACTACCATATGATCCAGCAATTCCACTTTTTGGTATTTACCTGAAGGAAATGAAGACACTTAACAAAGAGATATCTGTAAACCCCTGTTAACATTATTTGCAGCATTATTTACAATAGTCAAGACACAAAAACAACCTATGTGGCCATTGGTGGATGAATGCATAAAGAAGTTGTGGACTATATATTCAATGGAATATTTTTTAGTCATAAAAAGGAGGAAATTTTGCCATTTGAGACAACATGGATGGACCTTGAGGGCACTATGCTAAGTGCAATAAGTCAGACAGAGAAAGACAAATATTATATGTTCTCACTTACATATGGAATCTTTAAAAAACAAACTCAGAAAAAGAGATCAGAAATGTGGTTACCAGAGGCAGAGGGTAAGGGAAGGGGGCAATTGGATGAGGGTGATCAAAAGGTGCAAACCTCAGTTACAAGATAAATAAGTACTGGGGATGTAATGTACAACATGATGACTATGGTTAACACTCTTAGACTGTATATTTGAAAGTTGCTAAGAGGGGTGCCTGGGTGGCTTAGTTGGTTAAGCATCTAACTTTGGCTCAGGTCATGATCTCGCAGTTTGTGAGTTCAAGCCCTGCGTTGGGCTCTGTGCTGACAGCTTGGCGCCTGGAGCCTGCTTAGGATTCTGTGTCTCCATCTCTCTCCTCCCCTCCCCTGCTCACACTCTGTCTCTCTCAAAAATATATGAATGTTAAATAAATATATATATATATATATATATATATATTTATATATGCAATATATATATTAAAGTTGCTAAGAGTAAATTCTAAAAGTTTATATTCAAAAATATATGAATGTTTAATATATATATTAAAGTTGCTAAGAGTAAATTCTAAAAGTTCTTATCACAAGGACAAAACCTTTATTTATTTATTTATTTATTTATTTATTTATTTATTTAGGTAACCAAATGAGATGATGGATGTTAACTTATTTAAAAATTTTTTTAAGCTTTATCTATTTTTGAGAGAGAGAGAGAGAGAGAGAGAGAGACAGAGCGTGAGTCGGGGAGGAGCAGAGAGAGGGAGACAGAGACTGAAGCAGGCTCCAGGCTCTAAACTGTCAGCAAAGAGCCCGATGCGGGGCTCGAACTCACCAACGGCGAGATCATGACCTTAGCCGAAGTTGGACACCTAACCGACTGAGCCACCCAGGCACCCTGGATGTTAACTTATTTTGATAATCAGTTCACAGTATATGTCACTATGCTGTACACCTTAATCTTATACAATGCTCTGTCAAGTATATCTCAATAAAACTGAAAAACAAACAAACACAGATTATTATCTTACACTTTTGCAAGTCAGAACTCCGATATGGTCTTATTGGGTTAAAATCAGGGAATTGGCAGGGCTATATCCCTTCTGGTGGTTGTAGAGGAGAATCCATTTCTATTCCATTGCCTCTTCCGGCTTCTAGAGACTGCCTGCATTCCTTGGCTCATGGACCCTTCCTCCATCCTTAAAGTCAGCAGTGCAACGTCTTCAAATCTCAGTCTAACTCTGTTTCCATCTTCACAATCCTCCTCTTTGACCATCTGTCTTCCTCTTGTAAGGAGCTTGTGTTTATACTGGAATCACCCAGATAATCTTCCCATTTCAAGATCTCTAACTTAATCACATCAGCAATGTCCCTTTTAACATGTAATATAACATGTTCATAGGTTTGAGGGGTTAGGATGGGGATGGGGGGGCATTCTGCTTGCCACAGCGCTCATCTGTTGTTTACATAATGATTTATGGACTGAAAAGTGACGTTTGAACTTTATGAAATTACTCAGTTATAATACCATGGTAACGAAAATTTGAGTTGTGTTATTAGGGGCACTAGTGTTACTTAAGTAAACTATGTATGGTAAGTGGAATTTGTGCATAATTGAGTCATGCAAAGCAAGAACTGTTTGTTTTAAGTTCAGCTGATAAATCAAAAGGAAGAGAAAATGCATGTGACTACACATACGGAGCAAATGCTGCAGAAAATCAGGTGGAGATGACCTATATATCTGCACTCATATTTAGAGAATACTCACAAGTAAACAGAATGAGCCTTCTCTTGTGCCGCATCTCAAGGTCATCTGAACAATGACAGCATTACCACTTTTCTCTCTGAGAAAGATGGTGGAAGTGAATACAGAAGAAACTCAAGAATAATGCTGTAACTTCCCTCTTATCTGTGCCATCTTCTGCCCATTCCTTCTGACCCCCCAAAAGGCATATCTGAGTATTTTGTGTAATAGTATATTACACTTTGTTTATAAAGCAACTGTCTTTTAAAAAATTCTAGTTAATAAACATAAAAGAGCTCTTCTGATAACTGATTAAGAGAAACATTTCCTATGGGCATAGACATTGTTGAACAAACTCAACAATGCAAATCCTAGAATAAATACTAGGAACACAGGTTTCAGATACTCTTAGATGAAACACAATTTTAAAAACTGAGAGGCACCTGGGTTGCTCAGCTGGTGAAGCATCCGACTTTGGCTCAGGTCCTGATCTCACAGTTCGTGAGTTCAAGCCCTGCGTCGGGCTCTGTGCTGACACTCAGAGCCTGGAGCCTGCTTCAGATTCTGTGTTTCCCTCTCTCTCTGTCCCTCCCCCTGCTTGCCCTCTGCCTCTCAAAAATACATAAACGTTAAAAAAATTTTTTTGAATTAAAAATAAAACTACCGATATAAAGTTTCTTATAAATTCATTTTATTTCAACAGCAAAAAAGTCAGTTATACACCTCTGACTGATTAGAAAGTATAATGTCTTCAGCATGGGTATTCTCACCATGCCACAAACACAGAAAGAGACTGTAAGAGATGGATACAGGGGTGTCTTCTTTCTCTGGCAGTATTATATTAAACTGTAGTATAAACATCTGATTTTACAGAACAGGATGCCTCTTGAAGAGGTGTAGCTTATTTTATAATATCTAAGTATTGCAAACACATTCATTGAATGAATTGAGGAAGGAAAAGGAAGAAGAAACACCAATTCATGAAAATCCATTCCTAGACCGCACGCATATCGAGTCTACCTCTTTATAGAGTTCAGAATTTATTAGCCAATGCTGCATAGAAATACAGCTCCACTAGTCGTAAGTTGATATTGGAGAAAAATCACCAGAATGCCTAAGCATGGGGGTATATAAGAAACCAAATCCCTATCTGCCAATGGTTCCTGCTGGTGTCTACATCACAAGTGTCTGCATCCTGGACAGAGCTGAAAATGCCCCAGAGACAGCGGCCATTGAGCCATCATGCTCAACCAGACAGATGAGGACCCAAAGTGCTAAGTGCATGTTTCAGTCATGTGTTCTGAACCTGATTAGAGCCACACAGAACTATAAAAGGCAACTTCATACATTCTCTTTGAGAATAAATATAATTGTTAAACTTGGTATTCTTGCCTCAAAAAAGTTTTTTTATGCTACAGAGAATAAACTCTGATACACATTTTGAAACTCTCACTAAAATTACTATCCCAAGTCCATCAAGATTTGAGAGTTGGTTTTCCTGAAACAGGTGAAAGGGTAAGTTGTACCTACACCAGGCTTCCCCAGAGGACTTAGCCATACAATTACACATCAAAGTCCTTCAGCTCTCCCCAGCTCGCACCTATTTTCACTTTCACTTTCAGTTTCACAGAAAGTTTTATGGCATTTTCCATTTCATTCTTGACAATCTGAGCTACCTACAAAAAAAAAAAAAAAAAAAAAAAAAAAAAAAAAGAGGTTAACAAACTCTTTTCCCAATCAAAGAATGTTTCCCAACCCACCCATTGAGGCGATAAGCCAGACTAGAGCTCTTCATCTCATGGTGCTTAAAACTCAAAATCCAAAAAGAGCCAGCCATCCCAAACTGGTCTGCATTGAAGAGCAGGGCTCTACCAGTTTCTGTGGGAATGCTAAGTTTTTAAACCCTCATGGCAGAGCTCCAAACTCTCATCTAACTTCTCCCAAAGAAAAACAGCCCTGCATCAAAAGTTTCTTTTAAAAGGAGTATGAAGGGCACCTGGTGGCTCAGTCAGTTGAGCATCTGACTCTTGATTTCAGCTCAGGTCATGATCCCAGGGTCATGGGATGGATCCCTGAGTCGAGCTCTGTGTTAAGCATGGAGCTTGCTTAAGATTCATTCTCTCTCTCCCTCCCTCTCTCTCTCTCTCTTCACCCCTGCTCCTCTCCCCCTCTCACACACATACTCTCTCTCAAATTAAATAAATAAAAACAAAAATAAAAATAAAAATAAATAGGAGTATGAAACCGAGCACTCTTAGCTCTTTCTCAGCCCTGTAGGACTCAACATTTATATAGCTATATATATAGTCCCGTCCTGGGACTAAGGAAGGATTCCAGAAATCTCATGCATCTTAACCTGATCTACAGCATCTTAGCATTCTGTGAAATGGACACAAACACTGCAAAAATACCTGAACAACATCCTCTTCTGCCACTTCATATAAGAGCTCATCATGGAGTTGAAGGATGAAGAAGCCTCCTCTGATCGGACAGAACATCCCTTGCAGTTTTCTTTTTGGTAACAATCCTGTGCCACGAAAAAGGGATAAAACTGATCAGTGTGTCACTGTACCATAAAAGAATCATTTTTTACGGATTTTGAGAAACTCTGGGAATTTTTAATCAAGAGATTAAAACACATGAGATTTAGAACTATTAGGAAAATATCTACTTGCTGACTGCTGACCTATCAGGTAAACTCAAATCTCCATCAACTTCCTCCCATAAAGGAGGAATCTAACAGTCAGTAAATGGAGTTTGAAGAACTCTGCTCCAAATGCCATCTAATTTATTTCTTATAAAACAACCTACATCTTCACTTTCCATGGCACCCTGGTAATAGCACCAGAGTAGTATGGGCCCTGATCCATGCTCCAGGAAAGTGAACTGGTATTGTCATTAGGTAGTGTATTATAAGAAGAACATTTGCTGCCACATTTTTATGGCCAGAAGTGTCACTGTGGTAGAACTGGTGCTTTCCCAACTGGACCAAACACTGTAGACAAGTAATTCTAAACCTAGGGTTCAGATGAGGACTTCAGAGACTGTATGAATCCCTTGAAGTTATATGTAAGTCTATACCTGTACATTTTTCTGTGGAGATGATCTTTCAGTAGACTCTCAAAAGAACCTGTAACTCCACTATATCAGACTCAGTTACTATTTCCTAACAAGCTGAGCCTGGTGGTACAAATAATGTCCCAGTGTTCACTAAGATAAGGTCCCACAATAATACCTTTAGAGTAACTGCCTTTAATCATTTGCCCATAGCTCACAGCAGTCCTTCCTTTCTGCCACCCCAATTTCCTACTGATCCTTCTAGGCAGCACAAACACTATCTTCCTCATATCTTGTGCTTCTCTCAGAGAGGATTCTTTAGCTGTCACTGTCTGCAGCCCAAGTTTTCTCACAGGTGGCTCTTAGAGGGTAAGAGAACAAAGGTAGATGAGGCTGTGGCAAGATGCTTCCATATCAGGGCTGCAAGGCTGTGCATCTAACTGAAATCTGCTCTGCCCCACCGGGCCCACTTATCTCACATCACTGGTTGTCAGGATGCTTTTCTGCTTTCCAGTCACCATACCTTCCTTCTCTTGATTTCTCCTAGTTATTTGGCTTCTGACTCTGAATGCTACGATCTCCCTGTTCCTGGTGTGGTCTGCTTCCTCAGGTTCAGCTCCCTTTGATCCCACTAACCTACCACTACTTTTAACCCAGCATGGCATCAGGATGTATCCTCAGGGACATACCCACATTGCTTTCCACCCACTCTAAAGGCTGTTGTTCTTGTCTATATCCTCATTCAGATACTGCATCACTCTGCTGTGAAGAGTTACAGAAATATTTCAGTCAGGAATCATATCTTCCCTTCTTTTCTTTAGATTTTAAATGTAAAGAGGTTGATAACTTTTACTCCCAAATCCTGTAAAGCACATAGTACAGTGTTATTCTCTAAATAAGTTTGATCATATATTCTCTCTTTAAAGACAGAGAGAATGTGTGTGTGGTGTGTGTGTGCAGTATGTGTGCACATTGACTCCCACACACAAAATGTTGAACGAGTAGCCTTAGATATATGGGGGAGAGAGAAGACAATAAAATTAACAATCCGCATTTGGTAGGCAAGTCTTTATATCTATGTATTTTTTGTATGTAGAAATGAACATCTTTATTATCTGTGTAACTGACTATATTATTCTCTATAACATATTTATATGTCTCTCCTAGAAACAGCAAATTCCATCCTCAACAGCTGATCTCACATTTTCTGCCCCATCTCCAATAGAACTGATTCTTCTCCTTTATGCCCAAAACCTTAACTTCTTCCCAGGAAAATTTAAAACTTGGCTGCAGTCATGGTTTGGTAATCTCAATCACACTGAAATGGTATTTAAAGCAAAAGTATGGACATGGGACAAACAGAGAAAGGAATCTACTTGTTAGAATAAGAAATAATCTATCCAAGCAACAAGGAGAGAACTTAGGAAAATAAGAACAAGAAGAGACAACAATACTGGCAAAGAAATGTTGTGATAAGGAAGTCAGCTCAGAATATATTCCCAGACTTGAGAGAGAACATGGAAGGTGATGAATTGGAAAATCAACATATTCTTAAGGTGTTATCTAAGGACAAGAGGATCCCTAAGACACCTTCAAAGTATCTGCAAAGCCAAAACTATTTTCATAATAACACTCGGGTTATTTTCCTTTTCCAGCCTCCTTCTCTCATAAGTACAACAAAGGGACCAGTTATCCTGGATTTACCACTAAAAGTCCCATATCCTAGGAAACCCATCCGTCTCCCACAAACTGGGACATTATCACCCAAGACTATAGAGGGTTTTCCAGAGGTTACAGGGCAGGTGAGATTGCAACAAATCCAAATGTCTGAATCCAATGCAGAAATCCAAATGTCTTCTCTTAAGCCAGACATTAAAGAGACTTGCAGAAACATAAATATCACCAATTTTCTTTTGTTCTAAAACAAAAGAACAGTAGTTGTTTCTATGAAAATATATTACTTATGCTAACATGTAGTGAGTTTATTATTTGTTATTATTTTTAAACATTAATATATGTTTTTGAATTCCCTGTTAAAATTTCTAATATGGTAAATATTACTATATATAACCTACATAAAGTTCTTTGGGACCCTTAGTAATTCTAAGAGTGTAAAAACATCATGAGATCAAAATGTATGAAAAATGCTGAGAATTAATATATAAAAATACTTCCCTTTGTCTTTTCTGATACCGTTAATCTTAATGTTACAGCAGGGTCCTTGTTTGTGAACAAACCTGTTCTGTCTCTTTGGAGCATACCCTCCCGATGACCATGGGATTTGAAGGTTGAGTGCAAGGTCTCTAATTGCTTCTGAATGTTAACTGTGGCTATTTTGACGATATCAGCTGCTGAACCTTGGACTGTTGTGTTGATGGCCTGACGCTCAGCCTATGAAAAACAGTAACAATAACAGGCGCTCCATTAGATATATCAACATTGTTTCATACCTGCTTTCAGTGTCCACAGATCAGTGCTCACCTCTGTAACCAGACTGGAAATCTAGACCAAGATGTGACCCAAGACATCAACTATTAAACTGCATCTTGAGAATAGCAACTAGAATGACCCAGGGCTCTAGATTCTGGGCTATCGTCCCCATGAGAACAGACTAAACAGAAGAAGGTCAGATGGCTTCAGTTTAGAAATCTTCAACACTCAGGATCAAAAACTGCATTACACTTAAAATGTATTTAGCAACTCAAAATTATTTTATAAACATATATCATCAATGTTCTAGCTGTTCATTCTAAAAGACCTATTCCTTGAAAAGTAACTCCTCTTAATCTTAAACAGATATAAGTAGAATACATTCTTTGTGATGTGAGTTAGAATGTTCCAAGCACATTCCCCATATCAGTGGTTTGTTGGTCCTATGTAGGGTTTGGCCCCAGCAGGTCAGGAGCCCTCTGGTATGAATCAGAGCTTTTTAATGAGCTGCTGGAGCTAATCATTAGCTGCTAGTAAAAATGCAGACCCTAGATTCCTAGATATTAAGTTAGAACTTACCCAAAACTCTTGCTACCACAGCTGCTAAAAGTGATGATCCTAAGGCAGCAGGGATGGACATCTGGTTTAATATCCAAAGTAGAACCTATCCATGAATACCATGCCTACTGTCCCAAAAGGTCTCAGAAAGTGGGAAGGGTCTACACACTGGACGGATCTATGTAACTTGAGATGTATTCTCTAGTTCCCTGTTACCTGGACTACAACCAACTCCTAGTATAGTTAATACCTATTAAAGAGATAGACTTTTTTTTTAATGTTTATTCATTTTTGAGAGACAGCATGAGTAGGGGAGGGCCAGAGAGAGGGGGCAACAGAGGATCTGAAGCAGGTTCTGAGCTGACAGCAGCAAGACCAATTCAGGGCTTGAACTCATGAGCCACGAGATCATGACCTGAGCCGAAATCAGATGCTCAACCAATTGAGCCACCCAGGTGTCCATAAACATTTTTTTTAAATTATTTTTTCATCAGATGCTGACAAATCCACTCTAAACCCATTCAGTTGTCATTGTTTTAAGAATGATTAAATTTCAGAGTTCTACTGACTCCTCTCCTCTGTGTAGTGGACTGTGTTATTGTTGCTATTACTTGCTGCCCCACCCAATGCCATATAATTTCAAGTGTTGTTCACTCTAAACTGTTGACCTTGATTTATTTTGCTGAATGAAATGTGACTAAAATTGACATAAGCCCCATCTAAGAAGTTTTAAGAGCTACCCAACATTGTCACACACACGCAAAAAAGGCTTATCCCAGAGACTTTTCCTTCATTCTGAATTCCAGAATGAAGAAAATATGGAGTAAAGTCACAGTCAACCAAGA
Source organism: Panthera leo (assembly GCF_018350215.1). Taxonomy (NCBI): domain Eukaryota; kingdom Metazoa; phylum Chordata; class Mammalia; order Carnivora; family Felidae; genus Panthera; species Panthera leo. Next base: position 66,843,872 of record NC_056687.1, read on the forward strand.
GCTTAAGTCTAGCGTGAATTAAAAATAAAGCTTCTTATTATAAGCCATTGAAATTTTTGGGTGGTTTTTACTGTGACATAAGCAAGCATAAAAATAAAACTAAGATATATAATTCACTCTCATGATATTATACTTCCCTGATTCTCTTCTAAAATAAAAAAAAAAAAACTTGGCAGTCTTTGGCTTTGTGTCTTACAATCTCATTCCCCTCATGACCAAGGTTTTTTCATGTACATAAAAAATATAGGTTTCTGGTAATAGGAGATTAGTCCATTAGGACAAACCCTCCCACTAATAACAACCAGAAAAGCTGCATGGAGAACACCTATTTGAATCAGATGATTAAAAAGGAAATGAAAAATTATAGAACCTAGAGAGCTAAGAGAGAAAGAAAACCCTGGCGTTGGAGGCCACCATTTCTCTCAGGGGCATCAACAGGTTCCAGAAGAGGCAGCTGAAAGAATCTTTGAGCAGAGCTTAATGGTTTTGAGGGGTCTGGGGAACAAACAAGGGTCATGAAGTAGGAGGGCTAGTAAACCATCAACTTGCCACTCCAAAACTAACACCCTAAGAAAAAGATAAATTAGAAATAGTCTGGTCTTAACATCCTTGCTTCAAATCATTTCTATTCCTGAAATTAGATCAAAGTAACCCTATATTGTTGGTCATTCTAATCTCCTGCCAAAAGCAAATATGAATCTTCTGAATAAAGGTAACATTATCATACAAGCTTCAAATTATACCCACAGTCATTCATAAACAACATTTGACACTCAATAAAAAGCCACCAGGACAAAAAGGAGTTGAGACAATATAACTATTTTTGTAGAAAACTAAGAAAAACAAAGGGCAATAGGAACAGACTACAGGGATATAAGTTCAAGGCTTTAATTATACTATAAACTATTATCAAATTTATTAGACTATAAAGCAAAGTAAAATATATTCAACAAAAAAAAGATGAAATTGAATATTTCAGCAAAAAGTCAAAACCATAAAATAAGAGCAGAATGTAAACTCTATAACTGAAAAATAAAAATAACAGAACTTACTACAGCTTTGAAGTATTATCTTGAAATCTGGGATTGTGATACTTCCAGCTTGGTTCTTCTTTTGCAAGATTGCTTTAGCTATGTGGGGTCTTTTGTGGTTCCACACAAATTTTAGGATTGTTTAGATCTGTGAAAAATGCTATTAATATTTTGACAGGGATTGCATTGATCTGTAGATTGCTTTGAGTCGTATGGACATTTTAACAATATCTGTTCTTACAATCCATGAGCATGAAATATCTTTCCATTTGTTTGTGTCATCTTCAATTTCTTTCATCAACATTTTATAATTTTCAGAGTAAAGGTCTTTCATCTCCTTGGTTTAGTTTATTTTTAGGTATTTTATTATTTTTAGTGTAGTTGTAAATGGGATTATTTCCTTAATTTCTCTTTGTATTACTTCATTGTTAGTGTATTGAAATGCAACAGATTGCTGTAAATTAGTTTTGTATCTTGTGACTTCACTGAATTCATTTAACAGTTCCAGTACTTTTTTGGTGGAGTCTTTATAGTTTTCTATATACAGTATCATGTGATCTGCAAATAAGTTTTACTTCTTCCTTACCAATTTGGATGACTTTTATTTCTTTTTCTTGTCTGATTGCTGTGGCTAAGACTTCTAGTACTATGTTGAATAAACACGGTGAGAGTGGGCATCCTTGTTTTGTTCCTAATCTTAGAGGAAAAGTTCTCAGTTTTTCACCATTGAGTATGATGCTAGCTGTGGGTTTTTTCCACACATGGTTTTTATTATGCTGAGGTAAGTTCCCTCTAAATCCACTTTGTTGACAGTTTTTATTATGAATTGATGTTGCATTTTGTCAAAAAGACAAGAACAAGCATTGCTGAGAATGTGGAGAAAAAGGAATCCTCATGCACTGTTGGTGGGAATGCAAAATAGTGCAGCCACTGTGGAAAAGAGTATGGAGATTCCTCAAAACAACTAAAAATTGAACTACCATATAATCCAGTAATTCCACTACTGGGTATTTACCAAACGAAAACAAAAACACTAATTCAAAAAGATGTATGGGCCCTTATGTTTATTGCAGGATTATTTACAATAGCCGACATATGGAAGCAATCCAAGTGCCCATCCATAGTTGAATGGATAAAGAAGATGTGGTAATGTATACAATAGAATATCACGTAGCCATAAAAAAGAAGAATGAAATCTTGCCATTTGCAACAACATAGATGGACCTAGAGGGTATAATACAAGGTGAAGTAAGTGAATCAGAGAAAGACAAATACTGTATGATTTTACCCATATGTGGAATTTAAGAAACAAAACAAAGAAAAATCAGAACAAACTGGTGGTTGCCGGGGGCAGAGGGGAGGGTGTGAGGATGAAATACATAAAGGGGATTAAGAGTACACTTAGGTTGATGAGCACTGAGAAATGCATAGAATTGTTGAATCATTATATCATACACCTGAGACTAATATAATACTATATATTAATTATACTCCAACAAAAAAAAAAAAATCAATCTGAGCCAGGAAAAAAAAAACAGAACTTAAAGCACTTAAATAGTACCTTTCCTGTAGTTGGGTGTGTGTGTATGGAAGGGTAGGGGGAGGGGGATGGTATTGATGTGGAGGGAGAATAAAGAAGCCTTATGGAGTTGTGGAAAAGTTCTATATCACTTTGAATAGAAAAGCTTAATAGTTGGGTTCAATAGCAAATTGAAGAGGAAAATCAGTAAATTGAAAGATAAGTTTGAAGAAAAAATCCAGAATTAAGCATGATGAAATATAAACATGGAAAGAGCCAAACAGAGGAAATGAAACATGAGGAATTTTTAAAAAAGGTTTAAAATTTTTATAATAGGAGTCCCAGAAAAAGAGGAGAGAATGTAATGAAGCAATAATTAAAGAAGAACTGACTAAAAATCTTCTAAAATCAACAAAAGATATCAAGCCACAGATTGAAAAAGTCCTAACACTCTTAATGGATCAATCAAACACACATATCCACAGAGAAACACGTAAATTAAAAACACACATGCAATTTAGGTACATCACAGAAAATCTACTGTAAACCAGACAGAAAGAAAAATATTGTATGGAAATCAGCCTGGAGAAGAAAGGCAGATTACATCAAAGACAGTTAGACCAGGGCTGAGCAAACTACAGCCTGCAGGCCAAATGTGGCCTAGCTTCTATTTCTGTAAATAAAGTTTTATTGGAACACAACCACACAGTCACCCATTTATGTATTGTCTATGACTGTATTTGCACTATAAGAGCAGAAGTGAGCAGGTATGACAGAACCTCTATGCCCTGCACGCAAATATATAAGGGAGCTTACTTTATCTGACAAAGGCACTAATAAACCTAAAGGAAAGTTCTACATAGCAGTGAATGTTTAAAATTCCCCTCTGAGATCAGAAAAGAGGTAAAGATGCTCACTATCACTACTTGTATTCAACACTGTCCTGGCTTATAAGTCAAACAAAAGTAATAAAAGGAACAAAGTTTAGAAAAGTAGTTATAAAAACTACTTTGCAGATAATAATTGGGAAGATAGAGTTTCTAAAAGTATCTACAGATAAATTATTAGAATTAGTAATTACAATATTTGCAAGGCTTCTAGACAAAAGAACAACAATAAAAACAACTATTTCTATGTACCAGCAACAAAGGCTTAGAAAATGTAAAAAAAGGAAGGAAAAGAGCAAAAATAGATACAACTTGCAACAGCATCAAAAATTTTCAAATACCTAGACAAATCTAATTCCCCAAAATTATACATCGAGAGAATTTAAAAACTACAGACCTAAATAAATGGACAGATATATCATGTTCATGGGCTGGAAAACTGAAGTGTATAAATATATCCATCAAGCTCATCTTGATCTATGAACTTGAGGCAATCTCAAAAAAGTCCCAACAGGATTTTGTGTTTATATAGAAATTTACAAGCTGCTTGTGCAAGTTATATGGAAATGCAGAGAACCAAGAAAAGGCAAAGCTGCATCACTAAGATGGTGTGGCACTGTCTAAAGGATGAACAAATACAACAGACAAAAATAATGTGTCCAAAAACAGACACATCCATATATAGAAATTTCATTTGTGGCAAAGGTGGCACTGAAGAACAGTAGGGGGAAAGCTCCGTTTTTCCAATAAATAGTTAGGGACAACTGTATATCCTTGAGGTGAGGGGAGATGGAAGACCTTGACCCTCAGTCTCTCATAATACATCAAAACCAATTTCTGGTTGATTGTAGATATAAATGTATATGGCAAAACCAAAAATTCCTAGCGAAAATTATCTTGACATTGGGGTAGTGAAAGCTTTCTTAAACAGATCAAGGAAAGCACTATAATAATATAAAAGACTGATAAGTCCATGTAACCAAAGAGCTCATATCTGGAATATATAAAGGACTCTCATAAATCAGTTAAAAGAGAGACAACTCAAAACAAATAAACAAACAAAGACAAAAGATTTAAACAGACCCTCCACAAAAGAAGACATCCAAATAGCCATAAACAAAAAAGGAGCTAAACATCATTAGTCATCAGAAAAAGGCAAATTGAAAGCACAATGAGGTACCATTACACAGTTACCAGAATAGCTAAAATTAAAAAGACCAATGATATCAACCAAGGCAAGAACGTAGATAAACAAAGCTGGTGGCAACGTTAATGGGGATAACTGCTCTGTAAAACTGTTAGGCAGTATATACTAAAGTATAGACGTGCTTAATCTATGACTCACCAATTCCACTCTAAAAGTAATGAAATTAGGTACATATGTTCACCAAAAGACATATGTGAGAATGTTCATAGCAGCTTTATTAATGATAAGCAAAACCTGGAAAGAGTCCAAATGTCTGCCAATGGAGAAATGAAATGTTAGAATGGATAAATTGTTGGTATGTTTCTACTATGTCAGCTAAATAAAGACATGAACTATAGCTGCACATGAAACTCAAGAATCTCACAGACCTATATTTGAATGAAAAAAGTCAGATCCAAGAGTACATATGGTACGATTGCATTTAAATAAAAATCAAGTTCATACAAAACTAACCTATAGTTTTATGTGTGTGCTGGGGTGGGAGGTGGATAGTACTGATTTGGAGGGAACATAAAGAAGCCTTCTAGGGTGTTGGAAAAGTTCCATATCATGACAGGATGGTGGTTATACGTGTATAAACATGTAAAACTTTACATGTTAAGATTTGTACCCTTTACTACACATGTTATTTCTCAATTAAAATTTAAAGGCTAATCCAAATTATTACCCTCTCCTCATCTAAAGTTACTAGTAAGAATGAAAAGGCAAGATACAGTGTGGAAGAGACTATTTTCCCAACATGTAATCAATATGTCTTTCCTACATATAAGAAAAAGACAGACAACTCAACAATAAAAAAAAAAAATGAAAAAGAAGACTTGAAAAACCACTTTTCCAAGAAAGAATTAAGTAATGGCTAATAAATATTTGTTAAGTTACTTACCTCATTAATATTCAAGGAAATGCAAAGTAAAACTACAAGATACTACCTTAAACCCAACAGAATAGCTAAAATTATATCACCTTAATAGCAAATGTTGGTAAGAACACAGAGCAGTGAGAACTTGCACACACTTCTGAAAGGAGGACAGATTGCTGCAACCACCATCAAAAACAATTTGGCTTTATCTACTAAAGTTGAAGATAAGCAGCAATTCTAAGACTAGTTCTTTACCAAACATAAATTGAAACATATGTGCACCAAGAACATTGGACAAGAATTTTCAAATCAGCAATATCCATAATAACTCCAAACTGGAAACCTAAATTCCCATCAATGGAAAAATGGATAAACTGTGGTATAATCATAAACATACTATCATAAAGTAAAACAGCTACCTTTATGTAAGACGACATGAATGACTCGTCTATGCAGTTTTGAGTGAAAGAAGCTATAGGCAGAAGAATACATACATATGATGTACATAGAGATCAAAAATATATAAAACTATAGGGCTAGATTATAATAGTGATTATTTCTAGGAAGCAGTGGGTAGTGAGTAGGAGTCATCAAGGGACCTTCTAAGGTGCTGACAATATTCTATTTGACTTGAGTGGTAGTTACACAGGTGTAGTTCTGTGATAATTTACTAAAATTTACATTTGTTTCCTGTACTTTCTCTATGTATATTTTTCAATACAATAAAATTTTAAACAAAAAGTGAAGCCAAACCAAAGCAAACCAAAAATTAAATCTGGTTATATCTATTCGTAATTCTGAGGGTTGGAATTTTCTTTTTTCTCAGCAACAACATAATGAATCAGTTAGAACTTTAACTCCTAAGGATTTGGCATGTAAAGTCTTACCCTCACATCTTTAGGTACAAAAATATTAGTTTTCAAAAACTTGTATGGTTTATTTACATCAATAAATCTATCCTCCATTTTTAATCATGTAAATCCCAAGAAATATAACTCCTCTTAGATCAAGTCTAAAATTTTCAGCCTGCCATTAAAGCCTTCCACTAGCTGGCTCCATCTGACCAGTAGAAAATTATCTACTCCTAAGGGACAACTCATTTAGAGAGATGGTAAAAGCCTGATAAATATTTGATGTCTGTGTATATGGTAGGCTACAGAGTGAAGAAGTAACAAAAAGCCATCTATTCTTCCACGGTCCTTAAGAACATTAGTGCTCTGAAGGTTTCTAGCTCCAGACAGAAGTCTAGCACTGTGGGGGGGCTGGGTATTTTCATTACATACAATGTATAGTGGGCACTGACATGCAGAAGTATTGGAGAAGATAAAATATAACCAGTTGAAATAGGAAGATGTGGACTATAATAGAAATTTAAATGTTCAGATGCATAGAATACTTTTGTGGGTCCCAAAGATTTCAGAGACTTTAAATCATAATTTTAGTAAATACCATCAATAAATATTTTAAATGGTGTTAAAAATAGCCTTTTTCAATATTTTGAATATCCTAATAACTTTGGGTGAGCCAGTGTTATTAAAATAAATAAACAAGGGGAGCCTGGGTGGCTCAATCGGTTAAGTGTCTAACTTAATTTCTGCTCAGGGCATGATGGGGCTTCCCGCTAGGCATGGAACCTGCTTAAGATTCAATCTCTCCCTCTCCCTCTGCCTTTTCACTGCATGTGTGCATGTGTGCTATCACTCTCTCTCTCTCAAAAAAATAAAAAAATAAACAAGTAGAATGAGCCAAAAATGAATGAACCACAATTTAATGATGGGCTAATCTGAAAAAATCGGAAACTTTGTGTGATATGACAAATTGGTATACAATATCTGAAACAAAGAACAATTAGCAAATGTAAGAATTACATTTATAATTTATTAGCAAAACTAAAAAAATAACTGGCTTACTGAAACAGAACGTCTTTAAAGTATTTGAAGTATTATTAAGTGAACTCATATTTACATTGGTCTCTAAGGACTACATTCAGCAAATACTGGCATGTGCCATTATTTCAAAGTCCTTAGTGAAACAGAAGATCCAATTAATAGGCTACTGATTCCTAAAAGGAAAATTAGCAGTGTTTAGTCTTGGTTGAAAAGTATATGTCATTAAAATATTAAGTTAAAAATCCAGAGAAATCTCAACATACGTGAGCTTTATGATAAGGGTTGTTGTCGTTGATTCCTGGTAAATATCTACGTCTTCCCAAAATGGTCTGAACAAATCCATCTCTTTTACAATTCTTCACTGTCTCTCTCATGAAATGATTAATCCCTACAAAGAAAATACAAAAATAATTATAACCAAAGTCCATTCTTAATCTCATTCACTAGCTTCAATATAATGAAATATACCAAAACCCTACCATGATTCTTAACACTATATCACATCATCAAATCTTTGCATATAAACTTTCATTCACTTTTTGTAGACTCAGAAAGTTAGGAACAAAATGACTTTAGAACATAATCAAGAAACCCAAAGCAGGAGGCATCACAATCCCAGACTTCAAGCTATACTATAAAGCTGTAATCATCGAGACAGTATGGTACTGGCACAAGAACAGACACTCAGATCAAGGGAACAGAATAGAGGATCCAGAAACAGACTCACAAAAGCATGGCCAACTAATCTTTGACAAAGCAGGAAAGAATATCCAATGGAATAAAGACAGTCTCTTCAGCAAGTGGTGCTGGGAAAACTGGACAGGGACATGCAGAAGAATGATCCTGGACCACTTTCTTAAACCAGACAAAAAAATAAACTCAAAATGGATGTAAGACCTAAATGTAAAACAGGAAGCCGTCAAAATCCTCAAGGAGAAATCGGGAAAAAACCTCTTTGATCTTGGCCACAGCAACTTCTTACTCAACATGTCTCCAGAGGCAAGGGAAACAAAAGCAAAAATGAACTACTGGGACCCCATCAAAATAAAAAGCTTCTGCACAGCGAAGGAAACAATCAGCAAAACTAAAACACAACCAACAGAATGGGAGAAGATATTTGCAAATGACCTATCAGATAAAGGGTTAGTATCCAAAATCTACAAAGAACTTATCAAACTGAACACCCAAAAAACAAATAATCCAGTGAAGAAATGGGCAAAAGATATGAATAGACACTTCTCCAAAGAAGACATCCAGATGGCCAATTGACACATGAAAAAATGCTCAATATCACTCATCATCAGGGAAATACAAATCAAAACCACAATGAGATACCACCTCACACTTGTCAGGATGGCTAACATTAACAACTCAGGCAACAACAGGTGTTGGCGAGGATGCTGAGAAAGAGGATCTCTTTTGCATTGCTGGCGGGAATGCAAGCTGGTGCAGCCACTCTGGAAAACAGTATGGAGGTTTCCTCAAAAAACTAAAAATAGAACTACCCTACAACCCAGCAACTGCACTACTAGGCATTTATCCAAGGGATGCAGGTGTGCAGTTTTGAAGGGACACATGCACCCCCATGTGTCCCTTCATGTTTATAGCAGTACTATCACTAATAGCCAAAGTATGGAAAGAGCCCAAATGTCCATTGATGGATTAATGGATAAAGAAAATGTAAGAAAATGTGGTATTATATACAATGGAGTATTACTTGGCAATCAAAAAGAATGAAATCTTGCCATTTGCAACTACATGGATGGAACTTCAGGGTATTATGCTAAGTGAAATTAGTCAGAGAAAGACAAAAATCATGTGACTTCACTCATATGAGGACTTTAAGAGACAAAATAGATGAACATAAGGGAAGGGAAACAAAAAAAAAAACAGGGAGGGGGACAAAACAGAAGAGACTCTTAACTATGGAGAACAAACTGAGGGTTGCTAGAGGAGTTGTGGGAGAGGGGATGGGCTAAACGGTAAGGGGCACTAAGGAATCTATTCCTGAAATCATTGTTGCACTATATGCTAATTTGGATGTAAATTTAAAAAAAATAAAAAATTAAATTAAAAAAAAAAAAAGAACTAACATAATCAGGGCACCTGGGTGGCTCAGTTGGTTAAGCATTTGACTCTTGATTTCAGCTCAGGTCATGAGCTCACTATTCGTGAGTTTGAGTCTTGCATTGGGCTCTGTGCTGACAGCACAAGCCTGCTTGGTATTCTCCCTCTCTCCCTCTCTCTTTGCCCTTCCCCCACGCTCGCTCACTGTCTCAAAATAAATAAACATTAAAAAAAAAAAGAAATGACATAATCTAACTCTATCACCAACAAAAAATATGAAACCAAACTCCAGAACAGAGCAGGTACTAAAACCTAGGATCTTAAGATTATTCCATGCTACTTTTCATCAGCTTCTTCTGCTCTTTCTGATTGTGTTAATCAATCCTCTTTTACTGTTTGGTCTTATCACTTCCAGGCTTAAAACATTCTAATAGCTCCTTGTTAGCATCTAAGCTATAGTCAAAATAGGACCTAAATGAAATCAATACAAGAATAATAAAAACTTCATTAGGAATATACACGACTCACTTCTTACAATTTAAAAAAATATGTACGGTGTACTTTTCAAACGCATTCATATTCCCTATACCAGGATTCATCCTCTGCTATATAGGCTCATTATTACATCTTACAGATCTCCAGATTGAATTTGTTGCTCCAGGTAGGCCAACTGTTCATTCCTATTTCTGAGCTAGAGAGGTCTTCTCTCCTCAACATCCTTTCTCCGTGCTATTTTAAACACAATCAGGTATACAGACTGTGCTGATATATCTTTATTCATACATGCAATCTCTGCTTTCTCACAGCTCTGCTTATCCTAAATAATTAACATTAATGTCTCCTAACTAAAACCCCTCATCTGAAGATTTCTGCTGTGTGGCTGGTACAGGAGAGACATTTGAGGGGACTGTGGGTGAAAGGAAGGGATAAAATCCTGCCAAGTGAAGCTGTTGGTGATATTCAACCACCAGCATAAGAATTTCAGAAAGCAGTAAGGCTCTCCCCTTTTCCTCTTTAAAAATTACTATGGTATTGTTGAGTGAAGAGCAAAAAAAGGATAAGACTGAAGACACTGCACCTGTACAAATTCTCTTAACTGACCCCTGTCAGAGGCTCTCAAATATTCAGAGATGGAAAGAACTACTTTAAAAAAAAAAACAAGCAAAGGGGAAAAAAAGAGAGAGGCAAGTCAAGAAGCAGACACTTAGCTATAGAGAACTAATGGTTACCAGAGGGTAGGTGAATGTAGGGATGGGTTAAATAGGTGATAGGGATTAAGGAGTGCACTTGCCATGATGAGCACAGGGTGATGTATGGAAGTGTTGAATCGCTGTACTGTACACCTAAAATTAATCTAACACTATGTGTTAGCCAACTGAAATTTAAATAAAAATTAAAAAAATCAATTTTGAGGTATAGTTTATATACAGTAGAAGGAACCCACTTAATTTTTAAAATTTGTATATTAATTTTATTTCATTTTATTTTATTTTAATTTACATCCAAGTTAGTCAGCATATAGTGCAACAATGATTTCAGGAGTAGAATCCAGCGATTCATCGCCTACATATAACACCCAGTGCTCATCCCAACAAGTGTCCTCCTTAATGCCCTTGTCCATTTAGCACACCCCCGCAACCCAAAACCCCTCCAACAACCCTCAGTTTGTTCTCTGTATTTAAGAGTCTCTTATGTTTTGTCCCTCTCCCTGTTTTTATATTATTTTTGCTTCTCTTCCAAATATGCTTCTCTTCCAGATATGTTCATCTGTTTTGTATCTTAAATTCCACATGAGTGAAGTCATGATATTTGTCTTTCTTTGACTAATTTGACTTAGCATAATACACTCTAGTTCCATCCACATTGTTGCAAATTCTTTTTGATCACCGAGTAATATTTCAGTGTGTGTGTGTGTGTGTGTGTGTGTGTGTGTGTGTGTGTACACACACTACATCTTCGTTATCCATTCATCAGTCAGTGGACAGTTGGGCTCTTTCCACACTGGCTATTGTCGCTAGCACTGCTATAAACATTGGAGTGCATGTGCCCAGAAGGAACGCACTTTAGGTGAACAATTGGATGTATTTTAACAAATTAATGCACACTACAAGATATGAAACATTTATATCACCTTTATAGTTAGATCCCCATTATCAGCCAAAAAACTCATTGATCTGCTTTATGATACCATATCTTGGTTTTTCATATTCTTAAAAATTCATAAAAATTGAATTGTACTGTATGTTCTTATTTGAATTTGCCTTCTTTTGCTAAATAGTATTCCATTGCAGAGATATACCAAAATTTGTTTATCCATAATCCTGTTCATAGACAATTTGGTTGTTAGGAATAAAACTGCTGTAACATTCACATAGCAGTCTTTCTCTTGCTGTTTTCATTTTTCTTGGGCAAATACCCAATAGTAGAATTGCCGGATCACATAATTATCTGTATGTTTAACTATGAAAGAGCCATACTGTTTTCCAAAGTGGTTGTACCATTTGACAATCCTACCAGCAATGTAAAAGGGATACAGTGTTTTTAATTTTGGCCATTGTAGTGTTTTTGTAATGGTGTCTCTTTGTGGTTTTCATTTGCTTTTCCCTGATGACTAATAACAATAATATTTGATGTTGTCATTCATATATTTTCTTTTGAGAAAAGTCTTTCAAATCTTTTGACCTTTATTTTATTGGATTGTTTGCTTTCTCACTATTGGTTGTAAGAATTTTTACATATTCTGGATGCAAGTTCTTTGTTGGATAATAGGAACTGCAAATATTTTCTCTTCTGTGGTTTGCCTTACATTTTCTTTTATTATTTAAAAAAATGTTTTTTAATGTTTATTTATTTTTGAGAGAGAGAGATAGAGTGTGAGCTGGGGAGGGGCAGAGAGAGAGAGAGAGAGAGAGAGAGAGAGAGAATCTGAAGCAGGCTCCAGGTTCTGAGCTGTCAGCACAGAGCCCAACATGGGGCTCGAACCCATGAACTACAAGATCATGACTTTGGCTTACCAAAGTCGGACGCTTAACCAACTGAGCCACCGAGGCACCATGCCTTACATTTTCTTAATGGTATCGTCTATCAATGTTTATCTTTTATGGTTAATTCAGTGTAATTATCACCTAAGAAATCTTTGCCTACCTCAATGTCACAAAGAATTTTCCCCCTATTTTTTCCTTCTGAAGATTTGTAGTTTTAAATTTTACTTTTAAGTCTATGCTCCATATCAAGGTAATTTTTGAATAAAGTATGGGATAAAAGTTGAAGTCACTTTTTTTCCATATTAGTATTCAGTTGTTCTAGAACCAATTGTTGACAAGATCATCTTTCCTACATTGAATTACCATGGCAACCTAATTGAAAATCAAACCACCACATATATATATATACACTTATGCCTATATTGATTATTGTAGTTTTATCATAAATTTTGAACTCAGGGGGTGTTAGTATTCAACATTATACTTTTCCTCCCAAAATTTTTCTCATTATTCCAGGCCCTTTGAATTTCCAGATAAATTTAGAATAAGCTTGTCAAATTCTACACAAAAGTCTAATGGAATTTTGATTGGAACTAAATTGAATCCATAGAACAATTTATAGAGAACTGTCATCACAACAATATTGTACCTTTTAATAAATTAACATGGTAACCCTCACATTTATCTAAGTATTCTTAAATTTCTCTCAGGATTGTTTCAGAGTTTTCAATAAAGTCTTGCACATACTGTTAGATTTATCCCAACTATTTCATGTATTTTGATGTGATTGAAATGGTTTTATTTTTACTTCATTCACTAATTATTGCTCATAAACAAAGATACAACTGAATTTTACAAATTGACCTTGTATGATGGGAACTTTCTAAATTTAGTTATTTGTTCTAGTAGTTGTTTTTGTAGAATTCATATGATTTTCTATGTACAAGATCATGTCATATGTGAATAAATTCTTTTTGGGGATTGAGGACAAGGTTGACTATAAAGGACTATGAAATAGCTTTCTGGGGTGAAAGGCTAATGGTTCCATATCTTGGTTGTGATGCAGATTATATAACTCTGTGTATTTGTCAGAATTCATACAAATACACATCTAAAAGGAATGAATTTTACTGTATGTAAATTGTACCCCAATAAATGCCAAAAGAAAAGATAATTTAAAATGGTAATACTCAAACTGCTCTATAACAGTAATTGTTCTTTCATAGTGTCTGGTACATTTAATCAATGGTTTACTGTTTTGAATTAAAGCTATCTAAACCTACAGCACAGGACAATTCCAGGGCTTTATGAGATATTCACAATGACATAGTAGCATATACATCAACTGGATTTTGTTATTCCATTTCTGATCCTACTTTTATTTAAAAAAAAAAAAAAAAGCCCATCTTAGTAATGATAAGGTTAATGTTATTTAATTAACAATACCTAACAAAAACTTTTGAGTAATAGAAACGTTAACAGAAAATTTTCTAACACTAATTTTTTTCAATTAATATGGCAAGATAGTTGAAGGATAGCATCTAGAAGATAATTGGCACTCCAGGTTTATCTACCTGTATATCTGGATTTGAATGAATCAATGTAGCAGGCAGCATCATTTTCTTTAATGCCCATCTGCTCTCCCAAAGATTTAGCTCCCATTCCATAAATGATTCCATAGCAAATCTGAAAAGAAGTCATTACACTCAGTGAGTAAATTAAAGGTGATAACTACATAACATGCAAATATAAAAAGTTCATGAGGCTTGAAATTTGGTCCACTTTTTATTTCATAGTGAGTCAAAAATGATTAGATCTGTTTTTGGTAGGTTAAATTCATAGAACCTGACATCCAGTGAACATCTTTTCTCTTTTCTGCCTTTTAGGAATACTTTCGGGTAGGGAGGAAGGGGGAAATACGAATAAATGTGAATATGTGTGTGTTTTAAGAAAATAATACTAGTGATTTAAAAGGGAAGATTTATTCCTGTCATTTAACCAGTAGTCTTCAGAGCGGCTTTCTGCTCCCATAATACCATATTAACTTCTGCTTAAAGAAGTGTCCAGGAGTCAAAAAAGAGAAGCATTACAAACATTCGTCTCCTGGCCCTTACATAGGACTAATAGAGTAGGAAGTGATGGCTTCATGGTTGGAAAATAGGGAAGACTTCACTGGAAATGAATATGCTTTCCGCTTCACCACCACCTTAAATCCCACAATTGCAGAATTCTTTTGGGTTAAATGAATTCCTGAGGAAATTTTGGGAGTAATGGAAGGAGGTGGTCTAAATAGGTCAGTAAGGACACTATAATTTAATAATGAATATTGCCTGGGTTCAAATCCCAATTCCAGCATTTACACAAGCTACCTAAAGTCTTGTAACTTGATTTATTCATCCATAAAATGAAGATAGTAATACCTGTATCATGAATTGTGAAGATTATGGAGTTATTATTTATAAGTGTTTAGGAAAATTCCTGATATAAAGCAAGCTCATATAAATGTCATTAAATACAATTCAGAAGATAACTTGCAAAAAATGATTATCAGAATTCCAAAATACTTTTAATGTGATAGGATGGCTAGAAGTTTTTGTTTTTTACATTTTTTAAATGTTTATTTATTTTTGAGAGAAAGAGAGAGCAAGCAGGCAAGACGTAAAGAGAGAGGGAGACACAGAATCCAAAGTGGGCTACAGGCTATGAGCTATCAGCACAGAGCCCAATGCAGGGCTTGAACTCGTGAACCATGAGATCATGACCTGAGCCAAAGTCAGACGCTTAACTGACTGAGCCACCTAGGTGCCCTGTAATGTTTATTTATTTACTGAAAGAGAGAGAGAGAGAAAGAGAACAGGGGAGGGGCAGAGAGAGAGGGAGAGCAAGAGAATCCCAAGCAGGCTTGCACTGTCAGTGCAGAGCCCTGATGCAGGGCTCAAACTCACGAACTATAAGATCATGACCTGAGCCGAAATCAAAGAGTTGGACACTTAACTGACTGAGTCACTCAGGCATCCCCCTATCTTTTTAAATACATTGAGAGAGTTTTTTTTTTTTACCTTCTTTTTTCTTTCCCTTTTTGGTGTTTTTACATTTTATTTTGTGACTCCTACCTTTTTTTTTTTTTTTTTTAAACTCAGAAAGTACACAGCACTTTCTGAGATCTCAGCCAGAGCCAAGGAGTTCAGTGCATGGTGACTTAGGAAGAAAAATTGACATAGCATAAACACCATTAAGTCATGTAAGAACTTATTAAATAGAGGCAGATATCATCAGTGCATGAGTGTTTATATGGAGACAGAATGTCTAAGTTCTGGCATTCTGAACTTATCTTGGCTCCACCACTTACAGCTGTATGACTTTAAGCAAATGACTAACTTTTGGTGACTTTGTTTACTCCTATATAAAATGGGAATAATAATAATACCTATTTTATGGGTTTATTAATATTAAATACTGGAACATTACCTATTTTACTTAGGGTTTGATTCTTGCTGAATGCAGAACCCCAGAAGAGATTCTTAAATAGAAAGGGCAAAGGTGGCTTTCTAAACAGTGGAAGAGGGGCACCTGGGTAGCTTAGTCAGTTAAGCATCTGACTTCAGCTCAGGTCATGATCTCACAGTTCGTGAGTTTGAGCCCCGCATCAGCCTCTGTGCTGACAGCTCAGCCCGGAGCCTGCTTCAGATTCTGTGTCTCCCTCTCTCTCTGTCCCTCCCCTGCTTGCACTCTCTCTCTCTCAAAAACAAATAATAAACATTAAAAAAAAAATTTTTAAAGTGGAAGAAACAAGTGCTGGTGCTAAATAGGCAATGTTGAGAGGAAGTGTTTCATGTCTAATGAGTGAGTCAAGAATTATAGTTGCGAGTAACTAGAAGTATAAATGTAAAACTAACACATAGGATCTTAAAGTGGGAGTAATGTTCGTTTGCCTCAGCCAGCAATCCTGTTCTCTCAAAAATGGCATCAGATTTCCCACAGGCCATGAGGTAAAAAAAAAAAAAAAAAAAAAAAAAAAAAGTATCAATGTTAATCCAGGCCAGGAACTAATACGGACCCACTTGAAAAGTCCAAGGGCAGTATAAAATTTCACATGTGGATTAGCTAACCAAAGGCCTCAAAAAGCTATCAGTTATTAATTATAATCTACAGCTCAGTCAATTTTTATTTTTCAGGAAACATTTAGAAAGCACCTGTGAAAATAAAGATGAAAATATGAATGCTTATAGACTAGAAAGAAATTTTTAAAACACACACACAGGGACACCTGGGTGGTTCAGTTGGTTAAGCATCTCTTGATTTTGGCTCTAGTCATGATCCCAAGGTCATGGGAGTGAGCCCACATCATGCTCTGGGCTAAGTGCAGAGTCTGCTTAAGCTTCTCTTTCTCAGGGGCACCTGGGTGGCTCAGTTGGTTGAGCGTCCGACTTCGGCTCAGGTCGTGATCTTACAGTTCATGAGTTTGAGCCCCGCATCAGGCTCTGTGCTAACAGAGCCTGGAGCCTGCTTTGGATTCTGTGTCTCCCTCTCTCTCTGCCCCTCCTCTGCTCATGCTCTGTCTCTCTTTCTCTCTGCTCTCAAAAAGAAATAAACATTAAAAAAAAATAAAAGATTCTCTTTCTCTCCCTGCCCCCTACCCTGCTCTCCCACTCACGATTCCTCTCTCTCTCTAAAAGAAACCCCCCCCAAACACAGATATACATAAATAACAACTACCACCACCACCACAATATCTACCACTAATGCAGATGGCTTTCCTCACACTAAGTTGCCTCAGACTAAATCTACCTGATTCTTTTTACTGACTCTATTGAGGAAAGTATAATGAATACCATGAGATAGGCTCAGGTGAATGTGATTTCAAAGATCCAAAGATGGAGAAATCATTCCTCCACTGCAAATGATCAAGGCAATTTTTAAATTTTTTTAATCATTAAAATTCCCATTTATGTTCAACATGCTAAGATCACCTGCTTTGCTTGTTGCCTCAGATCATCCCCAACAGACTCTGGCTCAATCATTTTCCACTCAGCGGCAATACTCCTGAAAACATCAGTTCCAGTGTTTAACACTTGAATGAGACGCCGATCATGAGATAAATGAGCCAAGATCCTCAGTTCAAGTTGAGAGTAATCAGCAGCTAATATTAAGCCACCTGAAACAGAAATGATTTTAGAAAAGCTGGTACAAAGATAAATCCAGGTTTTATAGAATTGAGCGGGAAGACAGAAATTTAGTTCTAACCTAGAACCATAAGATATGTGTCCAAAGGTTAAAATCTTGCTTTTAACATGATGCAATTCAGTTCTGTGACTTAGATCATAATTTTTCTGTTTGGCTTTCAAGTATATGTATTATGTGTAAAGCCACCCCTGACCTCTGCCACTTAACCACTATAGTAGTGCTTTCTTCAGTGTTTCCACAGCACCTGATACACAATCTAAAATGGTTCTTCCATGCCTCTCCCACGTAGCACAGAGCCATTAGAGATGGGATACTTATTTTTCCTTTTCATTCTATAGAAAATCCTTTAAATGAGGGGAAAAATATATTTTCTATTCTTTTAGATTGCTTGCAAAAACTGACATATCTCAAGTTTTACAACAAAACAAAAGATCAAATATTTGCTTCAATAAATTTTTTTAATTCTCATTTCAAAATTAAAAAAAAAAAGAACATCCTTTAAATGGTTGTTGAATGAATGAATGAATGAAGAAACTGATTTGTAATATGTGCACATTTTAAGTGGGCTGGAGAGAAACATTCAATGGAAACAATCCTCTATGACTTGGAGGATTCAGAAAGTTTACCTATGAAATAGAAATAACTGGATTAGACACACATGGCAAAAACAAAATTTAAAAAATAGTGGTAAAGTGGCACCTGGGTGGCTCAGTCAGTTAAGCGTCTGGCTTTGGCTCAGGTCATGATACCATGGTTCATGAGTTTGAGCCCCTCATCAGGTTTCAGATCTTCTGTCCCCTTTCTCTCTATCCCTGCCCTGCTTATGCTCTCTCTCTCAAAAATAAACTTTTTTTAAAAATCATGGTAAAAAAAAGTAGGAAAAATATTTACAACTGATATCACAAAAGATTCATTGTCATATTATAAAAAAGACATGCTACAAATCAAGAACAAGATAATATATAAACAAGCAGTTCACAGAAATAATCAGAAGAACCTTAAACATACTAAAGAATGCTTGACTTCATTCACAATAAAAGAAATGCAATTTAAAACTATAGCAAGGAATAATTTTTCTCTACTTAAATTGCAAAAATCCAGAAGTCAGACAGTACGTTCTGTGGCAAGGCTAAGAAAGGAACACTCAGATATCGTTACTGGGAACTAAATGGCTATTCTCCCCCATTAGATTGCAATTCAACAATACCTACCAATTAAACAGATTTACTCTATGATTCAGCAAACAAACCCACAGTTTGCTGCTACACAGATTACCTGCACAGAGATTAAACTGATTTATGTTCAAAATTATTTACTGATCATCACAATTCTTCAGTATAAAAACATTAAGTGAAGAAAGGCATACAACAGTGTATATGGAATCCTTGTTTTTGTGTAAGAATAGGGGAAGGAATTATATATTCACATTTGCTTATATCTGCATAAAAAATACAATGAGGACATGTAAGAAACATATATGAATGAGGTTATCTAGAAGAGCTGCAGACAATAGGACAACTAGGACAGGGAAGGAAATAAAACTTCTCAATATATTTTGATTTTATACATTTTTATTTCTGAACTATGGTAAATAAATAAACAATTCAAAAGTATATAAGTAATAATTTAAAACAAATGACCACAACTTTTATAGCCTTCCTGCCATAAATAAGATAAACTCACAAAATATATGAAATAAGTGTTTTCAGATGTTGGACATAGTACAGGACTACAATCCTTAAGAAGTAGGGAGGAGGGAAAAGATGAGGTGAGTCATGCAAGTGTCTTAGGGTTCTGAAAAGAGGAATTTACCAGAATGCATTGCAGGGAAGGAAAGATGAAACAAAGCACTATGATCTCTCTGAGATGAGGAAGCAGAGACTAGAGTTTGTGCCTACTGAGGGAGCTAGAATTTGTGGAAATTTGGAGAAAGGAGTTGTACATAAGAGGAGCACCACAAATATGCATAGTAATCCCTTTGGACTTTTAACCAAATACTAAAGAAGGGAGATAGTTCAGGAAACCAGGCAAAGAACCAATACTAAAGGAGTAACTATTACTGAAGAAACAACCACCATCACATAGCTGTCAGCTGAACAACTACTTGAACAACATCCTCTTGAATGTTGAGAGATGTTCAAGCTGTGATCAGTCTGAGTGGACAGACCTTGTTAACCCCTTGAGCACCAAGTACAGACCCTAGCAAGGCAGCACCTTACAATCAGGACTAATCTAGCCCTGGGGTAAAGGCCACTCTAAACATTTGCTAACAAAGCTTAAAAAACATCTCAAAATGATCAAGCTGAATGTGAAAGTAAATTAAGTGTCTGCCAGAGAAAATGTTATTAATGAAGACTACAAAATCCCAAGAGTCAATAATGTAGCAACCGTAATGTCCAATATATAATAATAATAATCATAATAAAATACCAGACATATGAAGATCCAGAAAAATGTAACTGACCAGGAGAGTCTTTAATCAATAGCAAAATGACCCAGAAATTACAGAGATGATGGAATTTTAAATAGCTACCATAGATAATGTTCAGGAATTTAAAGACACATGAACATAATGATGTAACAAATAATGAAATGCAATAAGGTAATAAAAACTAGACAAAGAAATCAAATAAAAATTCTAAAGCTAAAAATATCTGAAATGTAAAACCCACCAGAAGGATGTGACAGTAATTAGACACTGTAGAAGAGAAGATCCATGAACATTAAAACAGCCAATAGAAAATATGCATTGTAGCACAGGATTGGGAGGAAAAAAAAAAAAGGAAAGGGAAATAAAAAAGAAGAAAGCTTCAGGGAATTGTGGGGCAATACCAAGTGGTATTACATATGTATATTTGGAGTAATAGAAAGGAAGGAGAGAGAGATATGAACAAAAAACATTACAAGAAATAATGGTTGAAAATGTTCCAAATTTACTGAAAAATATAAGCACATAGATTAAAAAAAAAGCAAAATGATGCCAACTGAGGAAATTCAGCAAATTCAAAAGTCTTACAAGCAAAGCATGAAAAACTACCCAGAGACTTGCGCCCAAATCAAATTGCTAAAATTGAATAACAAATAAAATTGAAAAAGCATCCAAGGAAAAGTTTTATTATGCTTAGAAAAAGAGCAAGAAAAATGGTGGAGTACTTCTCATCAGAAATAATGCAACCAGAAACTAGTGGAAATATATAAAGTGATGAAAGAGAAGGACTGTAAACCAATAAATCTATGTTGAATAAAATTATCATTCGGGCACCTGGGTGGCTCAGCTGACTGAGCATTGGACTCTTGATTTTGGTTCAGGTCATGTTCCCAGAGTCGTGGGATTGAACCCTGCATCAGGCTATGTGATGAGTGTGGAGTCTGCTTAAGATTATCTCTCTCTCTTCCTCTGCCCCTATCCCTGACTCACTTTCTCTCTCTCTCTCAAATAAAATTAAAAAAATAAATAAAATAAATTATCTTTCAAAAGTGAGGATAAAATAAAGACACCTAGAGACATGGGAATGCTGAGATAAGTCGTTGTCAGTAGATCTGCACTACAAGAAACCTTAAAGGAAGTATTCTGGAGGAAGTACTTTAAGATTCCTTGAATTACTCCAAGAAATGAAAAGTGCAAGAAATGGTAAAAATGGACAGATAAGAGAGATGCTTTTTTATTTGATTTCTTTGAAAGATTATAGACTGTTTCAAGCAAGAATAACAGCTATATAGTAGAATTTATATGTCATAGAAATAAAACCTATTATAAAAGAGGGGAAATGGAAAAAATTCCTTATATTACAGGTGAAGTAGTATAAGGTTATTTGAAGATAGTTTGTGATGGGATGCATATTGTAAACTTTAGAATATATAGGATAGTTAATAAGACAGTAGAGAAAATAAAAAGAATAAAAAGTAGTCACTTAAATCTTTAAAAAAGAATAAAAAACAGATAAATAAAACACAAATAACAAGAGAGTAGACTTAAACCAACCATATGCCAATTTTTTTTTTTTTTTTTTGAGAGTTAGAGAGAGTGAGTGAGCACAAGCAGGGGAGGGGAAGAGGGAGTAGGAACGAGAGAAGCTTACACCAGCTTGACGCTTAGCTTAGATATAGGGCTCGATCTCATGCCCCTGAGGTCATGACCTGGGCCCAAATCAAGACAGACGCTCAACTGACTGAGCCACTCAGGTGCCACACCAATAATTACTTTAGATGTAAATGGACTAAACACTAAATATATGTGATAGAAATTTTCAGATTTAATCGATATATCTTTAATTTCAATAAACTTAAAAAATGTAAACAAAAGCAGTATAAAATAAGGTCATGTTAACACAATTTTATTGTTTAGCTAAGAATAAATTGATGAACAAATAAACAAAATGAAGCATATACATACAATCAAATATTATTCAGCCTTAAAAAGAAAGGAAATTCTGACATATACTACAACATGGATGAGTCTTAAAGACATTATGCTAAGTGAAATAACCAGACACCAAAAGACTAATACTGTATAATTTCACATAGATGAGATAGCTAGACTAGTCAAATTCACAGAGACAGAAAGTAGAATGGTGGCTGCCAGGGGCTGGGGAGTGGGTGGGAAGAGTTATTTTTTAATAGATGTAGAGTTTCAGTTGTGGAAGATGAAAAAGTTCTGGAGATGGATGGTGGTAATGGCTATACAACAAGGCAAATGTACTTAATGTCACAGAGCTAAATACTTAAAAAAAAAAATACTTAAAATACTTAAAAATGGTTACAATGATATAATGCTGATAGTTTATACTTAAAGCAAAACTGAAAATTACCAAGCAGGTTATGTTATCATAGACCTGAATTCACCATTGGAACATTAAGTTTCTGACAGAATTAAAATAAATTCAGAATGCACTCACCCAGACCCAACAGCTGGCAAAAGATAAAAGAGCAAATATGTATACAAATATTAGGGATGTTTAGGAGTTAGATCGTGACTTTCAAATGTTTTATGACTCGAGTTTATAGCCAGAGTTAAACCTTTTATGAAAAGTATATGACTAGAGTACTGAGGAGAGGTCAGGCACTGGGAGGACAGCCTTGGGGACTAGCCCCTGCACTAGGAAGCAGCGGTGTGGAGAAGAGGAGGAGAAACAGAATAGCAAAGCAACTCAGAAAGACAAAAAAAAAAAAAAAAAAAATGTGCCTTCAAGATAAAGGGAGGACAGAAATTGAGGAAAGTAAGGGTTAATCGAACAGTACAAAAGCTGTACAGAAGTCAAAGAGGACAAGGACTAATGGTATCTGCTGGACTTTGCCAAAAGGTCTACAATGACCTTGGAAAACATGGTTTCAGCAGACTGCTGCCCATAAGCTTACACCACAGAAGTTTCCCACAGAGCAGATCATGAAGACAATGATGACTGACAACCTTGCAACACAAAGGGGAAAAACAGGCTACACTGAAGAGAGGAAAGGGGAAGCGACCAATGCATCCTTCTGAGTCTTATTCATAATGCAGGCTTTATCAGTGCTTTGAAAACCATTCCCACAGCAATGAGGAGTTCAGAAAACCATCAGCCACCTTACCTGGGAAAGGTACAAAGGCATGTCGCATGCTGACTGAAAAGGGCATTCCTCTGTCTGAGGCTCTCTCCTCCATCTGTGCCTGGTGTCCAGAGTTCAGGCTGCAACTTGTCTTCTTTCTTCCTCTGTCATGAAAACATCATCAGCAGCTGGACATGAAGCAGTCTCAAATATATGAAAAAGGTCTCATTTTTCAGTAAAGTCAATAGTTCTATCTAAGAAACTTAAAAATCTTATCATTTGAAACGCACTTTAAAGCTTAACAAAGCTGGGAGTAAAGAAGATGGCGGCGTAGGAGGACGCGGGGCTCACAGCGCGTCCTGCCGATCACTTAGATTCCACCTACACCTGCCTAAAGAACACAGAAAACCGCCAGAGGATTAGCAGAAGGGAGTCTCCGGAGTCAAGTGCAGACCAGAGGCCCACGGAAGAGGGTAGGAAGGGCGGCGAGGCGGTGCGCGCTCCACGGACTGGCGGGAGGGAGCCGGGGCGGAGGGGCGGCTCGCCGGCCAAGCAGAGCCCCCGAGTCTGGCTGGCAAAAGCGGAGGGGCCGGACGGACTGTGTTCCGACAGCAAGCGCGACTTAGCGTCTGGGAGGTCATAAGTTAACAGCTCTGCTCGGAAAGCGGGAAGGCTGGAGGACAAAGGGAGGGAGAGCTGCTGAGCCCCCGGACGGCAGAGCTCAGCTTGGCGGGGAACAAAGGCGCCAGCGCCATCTCCCCCGCCCATCCCCCAGCCAAAATCCCAAAGGGAACCAGTTCCTGCCAGGGAACTTGCTCGCTCCGCGCAAACACCCAACTCTGTGCTTCTGCGGAGCCAAACCTCCGGCAGCGGATCTGACTCCCTCCCGCTGCCACAGGGCTCCTCCTGAAGTGGATCACCTAAGGAGAAGCGAGCTAAGCCTGCCCCTCCAGCCCCCGTGCACCTTGCCCACCCACCCCAGCTAATACGCCAGATCCCCAGCAACACAAGCCTGGCAGTGTGCAAGTAGCCCAGACGGGACACGCCACCCCACAGTGAATCCCACCCCTAGGAGAGGGGAAGAGAAGGCACACACCAGTCTGACTGTGGCCCCAGCAGTGGGCTGGGGGCAGACATCGGGTCGGACTGCGGCCCCACCCACTAACTCCAGTTATACACCACAGCACAGGGGAAGTGCACTGCAGGTCCTCACCACGCCAGGGACTCTCCAAAATGACCAAACGGAAGAATTCCCCTCAGAAGAATCTCCAGGAAATAACAACAGCTAATGAACTGATCAAAAAGGATTTAAATAATATAACAGAAAGTGAATTTAGAATAATAGTCATAAAATTAATCGCTGGGCTTGAAAACAGTATACAGGACAGCAGAGAATCTCTTGCCACAAAGATCGAGGGACTAAGGAACAGTCACGAGGAGTTGAAAAACGCTTTAAACGAATTGCAAAACAAAATGGAATCCACGATGGCTCGGCTTGAAGAGGCAGAGGAGAGAATAGGTGAACTAGAAGATAAAGTTATGGAGAAAGAGGAAGCTGAAAGAAAGAGAGATAAAAAAATCCAGGAGTATGAGGGGAAAATTAGAGAACTAAGTGATACACTAAAAAAAAATAATATACGCATAATTGGTATCCCAGAGGAGGAAGAGAGAGGGAAGGGTGCTGAAGGGGTACTTGAACAAATTATAGCTGAGAACTTCCCTGAACTGGGGAAGGAAAAAGGCATTGAAATCCAAGAGGCACAGAGAACTCCCTTCAGACGTAACTTGAATCGATCTTCTGCACGACATATCATAGTGAAACTGGCAAAATACAAGGACAAAGAGAAAATTCTGAAAGCAGCAAGGGATAAACGTGCCCTCACATATAAAGGGAGACCTATAAGACTCGTGACTGATCTCTCCTTTGAAACTTGGCAGGCCAGAAAGGCTTGGCACGATATCTACAGTGTGCTAAACAGGAAAAATATGCAGCCGAGAATCCTTTATCCAGCAAGTCTGTCATTTAGAATAGAAGGAGAGATAAAGGTCTTCCCAAACAAACAAAAACTGAAGGAATTTGTCACCACGAAACCAGCCCTACAAGAGATCCTAAGGGGGATCCTGTGAGACAAAGTACCAGAGACATCACTACAAGCATAAAACATACAGACATCACAATGACTCTAAACCCGTATCTTTCTATAATAACACTGAATGTAAATGGATTAAATGCGCCAACTAAAAGACAGAGGGTATCAGAATGGATAAAAAAACAAGACCCATCTATTTGCTGTCTACAAGAGACTCATTTTAGACCTGAGGACACCTTTAGATTGAGAGTGAGGGGATGGAGAACTATTTATCATGCTCCTGGAAGCCAAAAGAAAGCTGGAGTAGCCATACTTATATCAGACAAACTAGACTTTAAATTAAAGGCTGTAACAAGAGATGAAGAAGGGCATTATATAATAATCACAGGGTCTATCCACCAGGAAGAGCTAACTATTATAAATGTCTATGCGCCAAATACCCGAGCCCCCAGATATATAAAACAATTACTCATAAACATAAGCAACCTTATTGATAAGAATGTGGTCATTGCAGGGGACTTTAACACCCCACTTACAGAAATGGATAGATCATCTAGACACACAGTCAATAAAGAAACAAGGGCCCTGAATGATACATTGGATCAGATGGACTTGACAGATATATTTAGAACTCTGCATCCCAAAGCAACAGAATATACTTTCTTCTCGAGTGCACATGGAACATTCTCCAAGATAGATCATATACTGGGTCACAAAACAGCCCTTCATAAGTTTACAAGAATTGAAATTATACCATGCATACTTTCAGACCACAATGCTATGAAGCTTGAAATCAACCACAGGAAAAAGTCTGGAAAACCTCCAAAAGCATGGAGGTTAAAGAACACCCTACTAACGAATGAGTGGGTCAACCAGGCAATTAGAGAAGAAATTAAAACATATATGGAAACAAACGAAAATGAAAATACAACAATCCAAACGCTTTGGGATGCAGCGAAGGCAGTCCTGAGAGGAAAATACATTGCAATCCAGGCCTATCTCAAGAAACAAGAAAAATCCCAAATACAAAATCTAACAGCACACCTAAAGGAAATAGAAGCAGAACAGCAAAGGCAGCCTAAACCCAGTAGAAGAAGAGAAATCATAAAGATCAGAGCAGAAATAAACAATATAGAATCTAAAAAAACTGTAGAGCAGATCAACGAAACCAAGAGTTGGTTTTTTGAAAAAATAAACAAAATTGACAAACCTCTAGCCAGGCTTCTCAAAAAGAAAAGGGAGATGACCCAAATAGATAAAATCATGAATGAAAATGGAATGATTACAACCAATCCCTCAGAGATACAAACAATTATCAGGGAATACTATGAAAAATTATATGCCAGCAAATTGGACAACCTGGAAGAAATGGACAAATTTCTAAACACCCACACTCTTCCAAAACTCAATCAGGAGGAAATAGAAAGCTTGAACAGACCCATAACCAGCGAAGAAATTGAATCGGTTATCAAAAATCTCCCAACAAATAAGAGTCCAGGACCAGATGGCTTCCCAGGGGAGTTCTACCAGACATTTAAAGCAGAGATAATACCTATCCTTCTCAAGCTATTCCAAGAAATAGAAAGGGAAGGAAAACTTCCAGACTCATTCTATGAAGCCAGTATTACTTTGATTCCTAAACCAGACAGAGACCCAGTAAAAAAAGAGAACTACAGGCCAATATCCCTGATGAATATGGATGCAAAAATTCTTAATAAGATACTAGCAAATCGAATTCAACAGCATATAAAAAGAATTATTCACCATGATCAAGTGGGATTCATTCCTGGGATGCAGGGCTGGTTCAACATTCGCAAATCGATCAACGTGATACATCACATTAACAAAAAAAAAGAGAAGAACCATATGATCCTGTCAATCGATGCAGAAAAGGCCTTTGACAAAATCCAGCACCCTTTCTTAATAAAAACCCTTGAGAAAGTCGGGATAGAAGGAACATACTTAAAGATCATAAAGGCCATTTATGAAAAGCCCACAGCTAACATCATCCTCAACGGGGAAAAACTGAGAGCTTTTTCCCTGAGATCAGGAACACGACAGGGATGCCCACTGTCACCGCTGCTATTTAATATAGTGCTGGAAGTTCTAGCATCAGCAATCAGAAAACAAAAGGAAATCAAAGGCATCAAAATTGGCAAAGATGAAGTCAAGCTTTCGCTTTTTGCAGATGACATGATATTATACATGGAAAATCCGATAGACTCCACCAAAAGTCTGCTAGAACTGATACATGAATTCAGCAAAGTTGCAGGATACAAAATCAATGTGCAGAAATCAGTTGCATTCTTATACACTAACAATGAAGCAACAGAAAGACAAATGAAGAAACTGATCCCATTCACAATTGCACCAAGAAGCATAAAATACCTAGGAATAAATCTAACCAAAGATGTAAAAGATCTGTATGCTGAAAACTATAGAAAGCTTATGCAGGTAATTGAAGAAGATATAAAGAAATGGAAAGACATTCCCTGCTCATGGATTGGAAGAATAAATATTGTCAAAATGTCAATACTACCCAAAGCTATCTACACATTCAATGCAATCCCAATCAAAATTGCACCAGCATTCTTCTCGAAACTAGAACAAGCAATCCTAAAATTCATATGGAACCACAAAAGGCCCCGAATAGCCAAAGTAATTTTGAAGAAGAAGACCAAAGCAGGAGGCATCACAATCCCAGACTTTAGCCTCTACTACAAAGCTGTCATCATCAAGACAGCATGGTATTGGCATAAAAACAGACACATAGACCAATGGAATAGAATAGAAACCCCAGAACTAGACCCACAAACGTATGGCCAACTCATCTTTGACAAAGCAGGAAAGAACATCCAATGGAAAAAAGACAGTCTCTTTAACAAATGGTGCTGGGAGAACTGGACAGCAACATGCAGAAGGTTGAAACTAGACCACTTTCTCACACCATTCACAAAAATAAACTCAAAATGGATAAAGGACCT
This sequence comes from Panthera leo, assembly GCF_018350215.1. Classification (NCBI taxonomy): domain Eukaryota; kingdom Metazoa; phylum Chordata; class Mammalia; order Carnivora; family Felidae; genus Panthera; species Panthera leo. The sequence goes on from NC_056687.1 coordinate 66,872,096, forward strand.
GAATGTGAGACAGGAAACCATCAAAACCTTAGAGGAGAAAGCAGGAAAAGACCTCTCTGACCTCAGCCGTAGCAATCTCTTACTCGGCACATCCCCAAAGGCAAGGGAATTAAAAGCAAAAGTGAATTACTGGGACCTTATGAAGATAAAAAGCTTCTGCACAGCAAAGGAAACAACCAACAAAACTAAAAGGCAACCAACGGAATGGGAAAAGATATTTGCAAATGACACATCGGACAAAGGGCTAGTATCCAAAATCTATAAAGAGCTCATCAAACTCCACACCCGAAAAACAAATAACCCAGTGAAGAAATGGGCAGAAAACATGAATAGACACTTCTCTAAAGAAGACATCCGGATGGCCAACAGGCACATGAAAAGATGTTCAACGTCGCTCCTTATCAGGGAAATACAAATCAAAACCACACTCAGATACCACCTCACGCCAGTCAGAGTGGCCAAAATGAAGAAATCAGGAGACTATAGATGCTGGAGAGGATGTGGAGAAACGGGAACCCTCTTGCACTGTTGGTGGGAATGCAAATTGGTGCAGCCGCTCTGGAAAGCAGTGTGGAGGTTCCTCAGAAAATTAAAAATAGACCTACCCTATGACCCAGCAATAGCACTGCTAGGAATTTATCCAAGGGATACAGGAGTACTGATGCATAGGGGCACCTGTACCCCAATGTTTATAGCGGCACTCTCAACAATAGCCAAATTATGGAAAGAGCCTAAATGTCCATCAACTGATGAATGGATAAAGAAATTGTGGTTTATATACACAATGGAATACTACGTGGCAATGAGAAAAAATGAAATATGGCCTTTTGTAGCAACATGGATGGAACTGGAGAGTGTGATGCTAAGTGAAATAAGCCATACAGAGAAAGACAGATACCATATGGTTTCACTCTTATGTGGATCCTGAGAAACATAACAGAAACCCATGGGGGAGGGGAAGGAAAAAAAAAAAAAAAAAGAGGTTAGAGTGGGAGAGAGCCAAAGCATAAGAGACTGTTAAAAACTGAGAACAAACTGAGGGTTGATGGGGGGTGGGAGGGAGGGCAGGGTGGGAGGGAGGGCAGGGTGGGTGATGGGTATTGAGGAGGGCACCTTTTGGGATGAGCACTGGGTGTTGTATGGAAACCAATTTGACAGTAAATTTCATATATTAAAAAATAAAAAAAAATAAAAAAAAATAAAAAAAAATAAAAAAAAAAAAAAAAGACATCTGGTAGGATTCCAGTCGGATTCCTCACTTATTATATTTGAATAAATAATCTTCAAACTTAAAAAAAAAAAAAAAAAAAAAAAAAAAGCTTAACAAAGCTACTAGATTTTCTTTTTTAGCAAACATTCAATTAAACAGGAAGTAAGACATTTCTGTAACAGCTTCTGCCACAAACTGCTTCTGAAACAATTCCTGATATTTAGCTCAAATCAACAAATCCTTTTGACCATATGTAATTATCTATGCTTTTTCTTTCCATCAGGTGTATATGGCGAGGGCAGGAGGGGATGTTCCTGACATAATTAAAAAACTCTTCCCTTTAGCGACTGAGTTAATAAAGCACGTCATGCCGATTGATTTAATTAGTGGCCTAGGTTTTCAGCCTTTCACCATCAACTAGCATCTTTATAGACAGACTCAGGATGTTAAACGAATAGCACCTAGAATAGAAATATATATGCCCAAGGGTGCCTGGGTGGCTTAGTCGATTAAGCCACCAACTCTTGATTTCAGCTTAAGTCATAATTTCAGGGGTTGTGAGTTTGAGCCCCCACTAAGGGCTCTGTCTCTGGCTCCTCAACGGACTTGGGGCTCCACACAACATGGAGCCTGCTTGGGATTCTCTCTCTTCCTCTTTCTCTGTCCCTCCCTGTGCACACGCACACTCTCTCTCCCTCAAAAATAAACTTAAAAAAAAAAAAAAAAAAGAAATATGTATGCCCAGAACAAAAAATTCATTATTTCATTATTTTGTCCAATAAAATAACTAATTTCATTATTTTGTCCAAACGGCTGTTTTTGAACCATTCATACTCACAAAAGTATATTAACACAAATACAGAGAAATAACGTCTACCTGTATGTGGGAAGTAGACCTTTGCCTAGGGCTTGGGAAGGTGGGCTTTCCCCTACTAGTGTTGGCATTTCGATCTCAAAATCTCTTGGCACGTTCTGAATATTTGGTTCTGTAAAGGTTATTCGTCCTAAAATCAAGCAGAATGAAGACATAAAATTGAGGGGAGTGGGAGGGATCTGACATTTATTTCACAGTAATGGCATTACTGAATTATCTTTAAAATGCATGTTCTATTATTGCTACGCTAAAATAAATTTGTATTTAAATATTTTTCATTATGTTCATGTGTCTGACAATGATAAAACAAGTATAAGACCAATCCCAATGTAGGTGAAGATATGAGTCAACAATAGAATATTTTACATTAACCTAGCTCTCTAGAAAACAATCCTATAAGCCATAATTTGATAAGTTGAACTATTCCCATGCTAAAGTGAATACCAGGTGTCAGCACTATACAATGTTAGTGGTGGTATTAATGAGTAATCAAATGGACTAATCAAATGGATCCTAGGAGAAATGACTGTCAAAGCTTTCAAAACCCAGGAATGCACAAAACAGAATCTGAAGCAGAAGAGCAACTGAATGCTGAAGAGGGACAACTGGGGCCCAAGGAGTTAGCTAATGTGGAAAATGCAGGAGTGAGAAGCGGTGACTGGAAAATCACTTTCTAGATATCAGCTGGCTGCTTTTCTTCATCACCATCCTTAATCATTAAGAGAATCAACGGTAGCATTGATAAAGTTGGAGACTAGAATCAGGTGGTTACTGAATTTTCTAGGAAAGAGAAAGCAATTTGTTTTAATGTTTATAGCCTTTATTTCCCAAAAAATATTTTACACTTGTTTACTTATTGATTGAATTTTTCTAAAACACATAAGCATAGTTCAAAAAAAGTCTGGGTAACTGATTGTGTTATTGTAGTTTTTATAACACATATATAGTGATACAAAATCTTCTGTTTTAAATTGTACTCTTCTTTGTAACTGGCTGTCTACTAGCTACTATATATAATTTCATCTTCTTTTGATGAGTCAGGCATTTTAAGTACCTCAGATATTCTTTTACTGAATAAATCCCTGATATATGTCCTTGTTATTTACCTTTTAGCAAAAATTAGTGCTCAATTAATGGTAGATATTAATGTACTTACTATCATTAAATGGCCTGTTCAATGTTACAAAACCAGCCAAAACCAGAAGAAGGAATCTAAGTCTCTTGCTGCCTCAGCACACTGTCTTCTTTTCTATAATGGCACTTACTATTCAGGCCTATTGTTTAAATTAATGAGGTTAACACTGGCAGACAAACAAGATGGCAAAAATAAATGAAAACATGAATGTAGCTTCATGGAGATGAATTCTAATAACTAAATGGCTTTGCTATGCTTAGGTAAGCTTGTATTTCTAAAATAGTCTTTATTTATTTATTTATTTATTTACTTATTTTTATTAATTAAATATAATTTATTGTCAAATTGGTTTCCATACAATACCCATACAAACTGACTGAAAAACAAAAGGAACTGATTACTTTCTGCTTTATAAACAATGAATAAATGCAACACCTTTAAAACTCTACATTGATTTTGATATGTTGATATGTCTTAGCATATGTCTCAAAATGAAATTTAAATACCAATAGGGCAAGAAATGGCTAGGATGAAGGCAGATGTTAGCTAAATAGGGGAGAAGGGAAAAGACTTTATTTAGAACAGAGAATAAGCAAGCGAAGAGAAGAGCAGCTCCTCATGGTGCCTCCATCTGTAATAACAGCAACAACTGATAACTAGCCATGCACAAAGTGCCATGAACTAAACACTTTAAATGTATTAACCTACTTAATCCTCAGAATGACCTGGTGAAGTAGACTATTAACACTGTGTTTTACACATGAGGACACGTGGGCACCAAGCTACCTTGTCTAAAGATTCACAGCACCAGAATTCAAAACATGTAAAAATTAGATATTAAAGTCCAATTCTATACCACCAACCTAAACTATCTCCCCAATGAAAGAATTAATCCTGCCCTTTCTTCAAATGCACTTTGCAGTTGGCAAATATTTAGTTTTGTACGGCTTAGCCTAAGAATGCTTTTTTCCTTACCTATCCCAAGAGTCATACAAGACACTCAAAGTACTCCACAGCTCTTTTCTGATTCAGTAAAATAAGACACTCATTTATTATACAGATGTTCCACAGCACTATTTAGATTCAACTTGGAGAGAATCTTAAGAGGTTCAGGAGAGGGCTAGGACTGAAATTAGATAAGATCACTGGCTCAAATAAATATTAATCCAAAGCACAGCCTCAGACATCCCAGTTACTCTATATAGTACTTGAAAGTAGGAACTCTATCTTACTAAATCTCATCTCTGTAGCTAGTATCCATCCATGCTTTGGTGTAGTATGTGTTTCATAAATGTTTATGAAACTTCACAGTATCTAATAATCAACACTTGAATTCCTTGGTCATCATAAGCAAATATTATATATGAAAAGTTTTTCTTTCAAAATTGGCTATTATCTACAATTAAGATTTCTCATTACCTGTAGCAGTGTGTGATTGTGATATAGGATAGATTCTTTCCATTCCAAGAAAAGGATTTAGACGCTTTTCCCGCTGCAGAGGAAAGACCACTTTGGTAATAGCATTAGTGATTCTTCTCCACTCTAATATCAAGCCTGGTAAAGGATGCAATGCCTTTAATTTATTTAAAACATCCTGCCAAAGAAATATAAAAAGGTAAGATCAGATTCTTGTCCAAATTCCATAGCAAACTAGACTTTCTTAAATCTCAAAATTAATTTTGTTAACTCCTGTATCTACAACTCAAAATTAACTGTTTGGGGTTTTTTGACAATCACTGTGATAAAACTATAACAACTATAGATTATAAAATGCAAATACGTCAATGCTGAGTAATATCAATTTAGATCTACCTTAAAAATAAAATCAATGAGATGTCAACTTAGCAAGGTATTAGAACTGCATTCCCTCGCCCCACCCCAAGAATCCTTTCTCTGTATTTTCCTTCTCTATTCTTCATGTGATTGGAAGTTTCTTATGTTTTGTTTTTTTTTTTTTCCTTTTGCCCTAATACTTTCATGGTTTCCATGTCAAGAAAGTTAGAAGACGTTTATCTTCAAAACTGTGAATTTTCCATGCTACAGAATTTTGGTAAACTGCTAAGAAATAGGAACTTGGAAGGTTAGAGGGCCAGTGAGATAAAACAAAAAGTTTTGTTACAGAATGAAACAGTGGAAACTTCCCTAGGGCAGGTTAGTCATAGTTAATGATATTAGGGTCAAAATTCTACAGAATGGCAACTGGGGACTTCTTTTTCCTTGGCTGTTGTGGCTGTATTTCCTACCCCTTATTATTCCATTGAAAATTTGTTCAGCAAAACTGTAAAATTAAGCCTTTTCTCTTCTCTCTTAAGCATAAAGTTTCCATGGATTGTGATTTGTACTTTTACTTTGAAATTAGCAGAGTAGAGGGGTCTCTGGGTGGCTCAGTTGGTTATCCGACTCTTGGTTTTGGCTCACGTCATGATCTCACGGTTCATGAGTTCCAACCCTGCAGTGGGTTCTGCTCTGACAGCGTGGAGACTGCTTTGGATCAATTCTCTTCCCCCTCTCTGCCCCTCTCACATTCACTCTCTCTCTCAAAACAAATAAGTAAACTTAAAAAAAAAAAAAAGAACTTAGTAGACTAGATTCTTAAAAGAAGTTCATGGAAAACTTACTATTTTGCCTTAAAATTGCCCCTAAACTATTTTATTTGTAATGGCTGGACTTTTTTTCTTTTTTAATTCTTCCGCACCTTTGTTCATATACCTATAACTATATAAATTATGTTACACTAGAAGTCCAAGAGTAGTGGATGTCAATGACTAAATAATGTCTACAGATCTAAGTTTATAAACCATTATACTGTCTTAATGATAGGAAGGACACAACTGCTAAATCAGATTATGGTCCAGATTTTCCATGATGGAATGTCTCCAGTTTTTGCAGGCAGTTGAACCACAAATCAATTTGTTTTTATCTGGATAAGTTCAAATATTGGGCTATGCTGGATCTTGCTTTCATCAGCATTCTTTCAAGACACTAAAATGCTAAAAGTAATTCAATTTCTGCCCTGTGACTGCCCCATAGAGCACCTTACTGGTGCTGAGCTGTTTTCCCAGCCTTAGCTTGCGTCCATTGTCATTCACTCTTCTAGTAGAACCCAAAGTCTTCTTGCTGCCTTGATTTTTTCTCTCTCCATTTGGTGGCAATTTTAATTCCAAAAATAAAACCTGCAAGAAATTAATGCTTCTTTAGTCAAGAATTAAATCCCAAGCATTGACATTCACAAACATTTTTTAAAGTTATTTAAGAAAATCTATATAATTCACTATGGCTTCAGAGATTTTCTTATAACATCTTAAATTATCACATTTAATAAATAATGGCAATAAAAATCTGTACGTCAAGTATGTCTATACCCTAATTTAGGCACTATCAGATTAATACCAATGCCAGGCTTTTAAACAGTCAAGAACACGGGAATGTATACTCTGTGCTGAACAAGTGATAAATAAGCTATTGACATTGAGACTAGCAATTGCTCTGACAACTGTGAACTCTCCTAAATACCCCTTGATGTGGTAACCAACGTGGCTACTCAACCATTTAGGCCTCATAGAGGGTCAATATGGGAGGCTCTGTGGCTATCATATGATCACAAAAATCAGAGAACACTAAGGTAGAAAGGGATCCAAAAAGTCATCTACTTCCACCACCATAAGGCTAGACTCAGAATCCTTGGGCACAAAAGTCAGGAGAAGGTGGCTAACCCAACGTAGCAATAATGATAGCTAGAGTGGCTCATAAGCACCCATTGAAGAAACTAGGCCTATACAGAGCAGGGATTTTTTTTTTTAATTTAAAGTAACAATAAATCAACAATTCCAGGAGGAAAGACCTACCATAATTAAAACAATTCAAAGATCTCAAGTTACGTTTTTAAAGGTTCTTTATCTTGCATTTCTGTTTTTGGTGAAACCCTCAGAATTGAGTGCGGAAACTTCATAAATTACCTCTCCACGTCTCAATGAATATATCTGTGAAATGAGGTAGTTGAACTAGATGAGAGCAAGAGGCACTAATATTTATTGAGGACTTACTTTGTGTCGGCCATTATGCTAGATGCTTTAACACGTATCATCACATGTAATATATGTAACAATTCTTTGACACATTTGAAAAGTTTACACAGTTGGAGAAACTTGCTTAACATTACATGGCCAAAAAGCAGAAAAATTAAGAATTAGAACCCATAGTCTTCTGACTCCAAAGTCCTTTTTCTTTCCTCTAACCCATGCTTCCCTCTAGACTAGGAATCAACAACCATTTCCAAAAATGGGCCAGATAACAGATATTTTCAGCCAATTGTGCCATTATAGACCAAAAGCAGCCAAAGACAATAAGTAAATGAACAACAGGTGTGGCTGTGCTCCAATAAAATTTTATTTACAAAAACAGGTGGCAGACCAGATCTAGCCCACAAGACGTAGTTTGCTGATCCCCACTCTACACCAGTGCCATCCAAAAGAACTTTTTTGCAATAATGAAAATGTTCTATATTTGCATTCCCCATTACGATAGTCACTTGCCACATGTGGCTATAGAACATTTGAAACGTGTCTAGCACAAGTAAGGAACTGAATTAATATATTTTATTTAATTTTAATCAAATTAAATATAAATAGCCACAAGTGGCTAGTGGCTCCTGTATTGGACAGTGCAGCTCTAGATGATTAGTAATATCCTTCCCAGGTCAAAGATTCAACTTCAGATCACTAAGGATTAAACAGTCAATGTGTGAAACTGTCAGATTACCTTAAATATAATTTCCATTTTAACATGAAGACCTAAGAACAAGCCATTAACATCAAAGGTCTTTTATTCTGGCCTAGAGTTTAGTCTAGGCCTATGGCCTTAGTACCCATCTGAATCACAAGGGCACAGATTCCTGTCTTTGCCCCAAGCCTACTTATGCTGAAATCCAGAGATCCTATGTTTTTGATAAGTCTTCTATGTAATTTTATGTGCAGTCAGTTTGGGAGTTCTAAGCTAAAGAACTCAAAAGAGGGGTGCCTGGGTGGCTCAGTCCATTGGGCAGCCAACTTTGGCTCATGTCATGATCTCATAGCTCATGAGTTTGAGCCCTGTATCAGGCTCTGTGCTGACAGCCAGATTCTGTGTCTCCCTCTCTCTCTGCCCTTCCCCTGCTCATGCTTTGTCTCTGTCTCTCTCTCTCAAAAATAAATAAACATTAAAAAAAAACTCAAAAGAAAAAAATTAAAAAAATAAACAAAAAAAGGCACCACTAATTCAATACAAATGTACCCTGTGGTTAGGAGAAACAAAATTCCTCTTATTTTAAAAACATAACCCTGTGGCTTAAAAAGGGGGCATTTATATGAGTATATATAACATTTATTGAATATTTACTATGAGATGAGCACTATTCTAAGTGTTTTACTTTCATCATTTACTCCTCACAACAAATCTGTGAGGTATTTCTATCATAACCCATTTTACTGATGTAGAAATTGAGATATAAAGAGTTAATGTATTGGCCCAAGGTTCAGAGTTAATTACTAAGTGGAGGAGACAGGATTCAAATTCAAGAAGACTGGCTTGAAAGCCTGTGATCTTTACAATATGCTGTATTACTGAATTGCATCTGTAAGACACCTGAACCTCAATGCTATCGAGTATAAGCACCCACCCTGTACTTGTAACCCCTCTACAACACCCCAACCACCCTTTGCGGAGTGTGAGGAGACAAAAGAATAGAATGTCAAACTTTGAAAATAAAAAAAAGGATAAACTCTGTCAAAACGTATGTAAGTTTATAAAAATCTTATGTAGGTTTAAAAAAAGCAAATAGTCACAAAATACCCTTTTTCATTAACAACTGAGAAAAATATCTAATTTTGTTCTCCAAAAAAAAATTGGGGGGAAGGAAGGAGTGAGACTTCATGAAATGTCTAACTTCATGGAGAAACAACTACACTGTTATGTAACATCACTATAGATCTTTTGTTTAATAAATATTTACTGAGCCTCCTCTGTTCTAGGTAAATCTCATGGAGCATACATTCTAAGTTTCTTTACTAACTTCCAAACTCATAAATACAGACATAATTTATAAATTAGACACTAGAATACTCTATTTCCAAAGTTCTGTGCTGGACTAAAATTTTTAAAATTGATCTTTGTCATTTAGGCAAACACATTTAGGAAATACACACACATACACAAACACACACATCATTTTTAACTCTAAAATTCTGCATTCCCATGATACAACCTCAGCAATATCATCTGAACTGGTGAAGGAAAAACTGTGCCCGGCTAGTTGATAGGCCTGAGTCTCAATGGCATCCAGCTTGGCTTGCATTATGTGTTTCTGACTTTCACACTCTGCAGTACTAAATCCAATTCCATTTAGTTCTAACAAGGCCAAGCAGTACTGAGAGGGCATTTCCACTTTACAGAAAACATCTGGAAGAAAAAACAAGAAAACTAAGACATTAATTCACCAGCTAAACGATTGGATTAGCATCATCACCTAAAAACACATGGAATTTTTCTAGGCAAATTCAGAGGTGCTACCCAAGCAACTCTTCAGGATCCAGTCTCCAAAGCAGCACTCTCAGGCCAACAATGAAAGGCATAAAAGTACTTCCCACTTTTCTACTTCAGCACTAGACCACTATCTTTGTCTACACAGAGGGCAGAAAAACTGGCAATCTTGTGAATAGTCTATATTATAATAAACTGCATTTCTCCCAAGATAATGTTTTTGTTTCTACCCTTGGCAAGAGCAAGAGAGCCAAACTTATTTGCTAAACTGACTAGAAAGAGTTAATCTCCTGAAATTATTTCCAATGTTCCTGGTTCCATGATATGCACATTTGCACAAAGAACTAAAAATGGATGCTTCTTACCAAAGAAGCCAATGCTCTTACCAAAGAGTAAAGAAAAAGTTTTCTAAAGTAAGAATCAGAGTATTTTTCTATCTACTGATGCTTCTCAACAGAGTAGTCATTCTACATCATTTTTTTCCAGTATGCTTTCTGGAATATTAGTGTCAAAGATACTCTATGAAAAGAGTACAGTTGAGAGACACTGTATTGGGAGTTCCAGCATTTATATACTGCTTTTGGATATTCATGATGCCTGTTAATTTAGTAAAGGCTCTGAGAAGCCCTGAAGCAAAGACTATTTAATTTTGTATTAAGTGAAAGTCTGAAATTATTTGACCACAATACCTTGTATCTTATGCAATACTTATTAACATCCTGAAAAGTAAAAATATTTAATGTCTCACCTTTTAAGGAAAGTTTGTTGACCCCTGTGCTGGACAATCCAGACATAGAATTTGCATTAAAAGTGATAAAGAGGGATGCCTGGGTGGCTTAGTCCTTTAAGCCTCTGGCTCTTGAAAACAACTAGGTCGTGATTTCAAGGATTTGTGAGAGGGAGCCCCCCATGGTGGCAGCTGTGCTGACAGCACAGAGCCTGCTTGGGATTCTCTCTCTTCCCCTCTCTCTCTCTGCCCTTCCTCCTTGCTGTCTCTCTCTCAAATAAATAAAGTTTAAAAAAGGTGTGATAAAGAGTGATAAAGACCTGTGATAAAGTGTCTAAATATAAAACCAACACCAGTCTGTAATAGCACAAAAATGCCAGCAACATCGTTTTAACCTTGAAGGTTTTCCTTCTTCAACAAAGAATTGAGTTGATTCATAGCGTTGAAGATGAGAATCGACTCCATCGAGGCTCTGTATCTCCCAGAATGTTCAGTGTTGACATTCAGCCCCAGACTCTGAACTCCTTGGCCAGTCTCTATCCCTTCGAGGAGTGGAAGCTCATGAGGAAGAAAACTGGAAACTATGCTGTGAAGAGTTGGCTCCTTAGAATCTGGATCTAGTAACCAGCATGCCACCTGGGAGGGTTCAAGACATTTGTGCGCACTTAAATCAAAAGGGGAAAATGCTCATTTCTAATCTCACTCATTTTCATGTAATACCAATTCAGTGGCCTTTCTAGAAGAGGAGGAAAGGATAATTATAAATTGTCCCAGGACTCATTTTTGGTACTAATTCGAGCAATTTTCAAAGAAGGAAAACTTACAACTTTTCATCACTACATTGATGATACAGCTCCTGCTGATATAGTTCTGAAATAGGCTTGAAATCTTAGCACCCTTCAGATAATTAAAACTTTGTTTCTGAAAATGTAGACAGGCTCTTCTCCACTAAGGGTTGATTTTGGCTAAGCTACTCTAGTAAAGATAGGCCTATACAGTTTTAGGTTTTTAAAAATTCTTTCAACATCATAAGAAGTGAGACATAAATGTTTTACCATTAAAACTTCATACTCAAAGTTTTAGAAAGCCTCTGGGGGCTTTCCCCTCAGGATGAGGGCCTGTCACTAGGACCATCCAACAAATCATGACTGCTATTTTTAGCTCTCCTATGAGACTAGACTTGTATTTTCTAATGCTATGTGATCTAGCAGATCAAAACTAAATTAGAATTAGGAAATATAAGCCCTATTCATAATTCTGACAATTACTACCTGACTCATTTACTTCTTCTGTAGCTTAAGAATGTAGTTTGATAGGGGAGTGTGATACTGTGAATTATAATAAGAAATTTAAAATCGGTCTCTGTCTCATTTCTAGGACAGAACTTCTAAAACCTTTGACATTTCCTTAACTATGAGATGAAGGTGTCTCTTGTTATGTTAATGAGGTGACTTTCGGAATGCCCCTAGGTTACCTAAGGATGGGAGCTGGCTGCCAGAGGAAACAACTCTGTGATTGGAGGGTGAGTACTTTCAGTCTCACCCCTGACCAGCTGGGAGGCGCCTGGAAGGCCAATGGCTAATGATTTAATCAATCGTGCCTATGTAATGAAGGCTCCATAAAATCCCCAAATGACAGGATTTGGAGAGCTTGGAAGAGCTTGGAACATGGAGGTGTTGGCGAGTGTGGTGTGCTCGGACAGAGGATGGAAGCTTCCTTTCCCTTCCCACATACCTTACTCTGCATCTCTCTTCCGTCCGGATGTTCATCTGTATCATTTATCATATCCTTTTATAATAAACTGATAAATGTTACTAAATGTTTCCCTGAGTTTTGTGAGTCACTGTACTTAATTTATTGAATCTGAAGAGGGTGGAGTTCACAGGAACCTCTCATTTACAGCCAGTTGGTCAGACTACAGGTAACAACCTGGATTTACAACTGGCACCTGAAGTCCTTGCCAGATGTCCTCGGAAAGGGGGGTCCTTGGAATCTCCAGTCTGTAGTCAGTTGGTCAGGAGCATATGTGTTAATTTGGGCTTGCAACTGGCCTCAAAATAGTGGGCAGTCTGTGGCACTGACCCTTAACCTGTGGAATTTGATGCTATTTCCAGGTAGATACTGTCAGAATTGAGTTGTAGAATACCCAGCTGGTGTTTCCAGCATTGCTTGATGGTGTGGGGGAAAACCCTACAAACACATCAGAACTGGTCTCAGTAGGGGCGTTTGGGTGACTCAGTCTGTTAAGCCTCTGACTTCGGCTCAGGTCATGATCTTTCAGTTTGTGAGTTCAAGCCCTGCATTGGGCTCTTCTGACAGCTCAGAGCCTAGAGCCTGCTTTGGATTCTGTGTCTTCCTCTCCTGCTTGCTCTCTCAAAAATCAGTAAACATTAAAAAAAAAATTAAAAAAAAAAAACGGGGCGCCTGGGTGGCTTGGTCGGTTAAGCGTCCGACTTCGGCTCAGGTCATGATCTCGCGGCCCGTGAGTTCAAACCCCGCGTCGGGCTCTGTGCTGACCGCTCAGAGCCTGGAGCCTGTTTCAGATTCTGTGTCTCCCTCTCTCTCTGCCCCTCCCCTGTTCATGCTCTGTCTCTGTCTCAAAAATAAATAAACGTTAAAAAAAATTATTAAAAAAAAAAAAAAAGAATTGGTCTCAGAACACTTTTTTTGTTTTTTTTTTTTGGTTTTTTTGGTGTCAGAGAAGCAGAACTTGCTAGAAGGGCCTGGCTCACAGAAACATATGGTTTATGAAGAGAAAAGATAAAAGGGTGGAGATTATGATCCTTTGATCGCTGGATGCTACCTAGTGACCCATGATGTGAAACTGCAGTTACACTATAGTTACTAAAGGTAAAAGCTACCAATGCAATTTAGAAATGGTAGACCTAACCCCCAAGGAGTTGGCTCATTAGATATATAAGGAAATAAAAAATAATAATCACACTAAACATACAATCTCCTGGTTACTGTTATCTGTAATAGCTAAATAAAAGTAAAGTGCTGGGTCTCGCCCTGATGATAAACCAAGTTCAGATTTGGGTCAGTCTGAGCTCTAGCCAGTAGCCTCAAAGTCATCTGTACAGGGGCAACACAAAGTAGCCCTAAGACCTCTGGTCATCGTTAAGGTAATCAATGTAGGAGGGCAATACCTACAAACTACCAAAACTAGGGGATACAGTGTGAAGAAGCTGTTTCCCTTTGCGGATCAGTATAATCAGTCTTTTTTTTTTTAAGTTTATTTATTTATTTTGAGAGACAGAGTGAGTGGGGGAGGGGCAGAGAGAGAGAGGAAGAGAGAAGAAGAGAGAGGGAGAGAAAGGGGGAGAGAGAGAGAGAGAGAGAGAGAGAGAGAGAGAGAGAGAATCCAAGCAGGTTCAGCACTGTCAGTGCAGAGCCCTTTGCAGGGTTTGAACTCACAAACCATGAGATCATGGCCTAAATTGAAGTCAAACATTTAACCAACTGGGCCACCCAGGCACCCTACCTACTATCATCAGCCTCTTGAGGAACCTTTACTAAAATGGATTAGGAGAGTAATTTAGGAGGAGGGTCTGGTCTTGGATGCTGCAGAACAAAAGGCAGAGGGTTGATGCAAGACCCCACAGCTCACTATAGTATAATAAGAGTTGAGTGTATGTGATCCAGACACATGCGAGGTTGTTGCCAAGGAAACAGCTGGCCTGGTACACCGGATAAAAGCCACTGTAAGGTCTGTTTACCCTGAGAGGGAGACTGTCCCTTTTCTCTTATAAATGCCAAGTGGAACACCCCAGATAAAGGAGCTGATATTCTTCATATGCAAGCCATATGGGACTGCTTTATGATAACTGGGATATTTACCCACTGAAATCAGTACATTATCCAGGTCACAGTAAATGCTTTGGTTTAAGGGGGACCTTTAACCATATAACTGTACTGTTGCAAAACTGAGGGACAGTTTGGGAAGCCTTGTCAAAATTACCACCTCACTTCCTCTCATAGGCCTTAGAGATGATAATAAAAACTTGAGATTTATTAACAAGAGAATGAGAAGAGGCAGGGCCAGAGTCAAGAGACTTCCCAACAGGGTGGAAAATTTTAAAAGGTTATTAACAAATAAGGGGAATAAAGCAAATATTGACAGGAGCAAGAGAAAGAGGAAACAGAAAGGGGAGAGTTACAGGACTCACCCCAGAAGGCTGGAAATCTTTAGATGGTTATTAAGAAATGTGATGAATAAAATGGGTAATGATGGATTAAATAAAAGGTTTTAATAAAGCACCACCAAAGGTTGGGTGGGTCAAAGCAACCCCCCCTCCGTTAGTCCCCCAACATTAAAGGGCCTCAAACAAGACTGCTCTATTCACCACAATTTGGAGAAATTTTAAAAGCTTGAAGGCAAAAGGTACAATGAGAAACCTGACCAGTGGTTAGGCAGATTAATCAAGTTAATAAAAGGGCCAGGGTACCTTGGTTCAACCCGTCCCTCAGGACTCAAAGCCTTTAGGACAAGCGTAGGTAAAACTGTCAGGAGGTGGAAAAGAGAAGTTTCCAGAACTCTTTGATGGAAGATCCAGGAACTCTGGTACCAAAACCCATTGGTAAAGCCCTTATTTGGGCTACAATTAGATTAAGAGAAATGTAAAAATGTAATCGTTGATAGGCTTATGTAAATTGGAATGTTTAATTATGTGAAGAAGTTGTATCTCCTTTACCTGAATATTTTATGGTAATGAGTTGTTATGCCTGGTTGGGGAACACTTTCCCTACCTAGTTTTGTAAAACCAAAGCCTTTTGATGAAGTCCTAATGGAGATTATGATTAGAAATGTAAGGGTTGATGGAATTAAGGAAAAAGTCTGTAGGAGAACTGGTATGTTTGAAATGGCTTTAGATGAGGTGGTTGGATTCTTACCTGATTGCATTTTGGGAATGGACATTATGTCAAACAGGGGAACATGTCCCATAATTAGTATTGTAAAACAGAAGGCATCTAAATTCACTCTTCAAGCAATGTTAAATAGACATGCTCAGTGCGAACCAGCAAGATTGCCTAATCCCGCACAGTGTGGAATAAAGCTCAAGTGCTGGTAAAGACAAACTGTGCAATCGCCCTATGTGGAGACTGGGGCTAATGGCAGAGCTTGTGAGCATCTCATGACAATGACTACTGGAACTTTAAACAAGAGAATTTCCATTTGAGGGTATTTATTGCCTTCTTATCTGACATTATTAATTGATGCTATTTCTATTACTAAAGGATATAATACGATCCTGAAACCTGAAATACCCACAAAGTGTTGGGTGATATCTGAGAACTGCTCTAATGGAGATGGCAGTGCCCAGTAGAGTTCCATAATAAAATGGAAACAGTTTATACAGGATCCTGCTGCCTGGGGAATGAAAAGAAGAGATACTCAAGAGCAGGGAGCCTCTTTTCTCCTAGGCTTGACTCTGGAATTGTGTGAGGAGAAGCTGCTGGATTCCATTGTCACTTGGACAGTGCTCTAGAAACAGTCCTTGACTGACTGATAAAGAGCTGCTAGGTTTGTGGATGGCAGTTCCGAAGTGAATGGACAATATCCTGCTTTGGAAGGCCATCATTCTAATTAAAGAAGATAGAAAAGATCATCCTGGTGTGCTGAATTTCATGTTGTTTTCCTAGCAGTGATGAAAGAATTGAACAGAGCTAGGGAAAAGCTCTGTTTGGGTTTTCACTGGCTCATAAATAATGCCCAATAACTTTGCCAAAATGTCAGTCAGGAAGGTCCTCTTCTGGGACACAGTCCTTATAGAAATTTGAAGGGGTGCATCAAAATAGGACACATTAATGCCTTTCAGAAGAATTCCCTTCTAGGCTAGGAAGGTGACTAGAATCATCAAGCCAATGTCCCTGTATGACCCTGGAAGATGGACACCTGGATCTGTGAAATGAGTGGGCCTGGTTCACTGCAGCAATGCAGAGATGGGCTGAATCTAGACATATTCCTCTTGCACCCTCTGAGGCACAGAGTGCCAAAACAAACTATTCTATCTGCCAACAAGAGGGACCAAGACTGCAGATGGTTATTTAGCAGATTCCCTGTTAGGAAGGTCATGAATATAGCTGGCAGGTGAAATTAATGCTAGTAGCCTTGGAGGGCTACAAATGGGTCCAATAGGAACAGACATTGACTCTGGACTGTGCTTTGCTTACCTGATTGTAGGGGCAAATGCTCTGGGTACTATTAAAAGAACAGAAGAAGAAATTGCACCAGTTTGAATGGCTAACTGTTATTTCTTCAGACTAAAGAACACACTTTACAGTCCATAATGTTCAACAATGGGCAAAGAGATATCCTCCTCAGTACTAGTTTGATAGAGAACTGAAATAGGCAATTAAAACATTGGTTGTCGTAAATGGGGGAAGAGAAAGGCAGGAAGAGATGGCTTTTATGCCTTCATGGTATGTGAGTATATGCTCACACTCAACATGAACATGAGTGGGGCTAAAGGAGTCCCCACTGGATATATTTGTCTGTTTGGATCTGAGGAACTAAGGTGGGGGGCGGGGGGAAGGTGCTAACATACTTTCTTTCCCACATCACCTCAACTTTTTTCCTCTTAGCTGATAATAGGGGTCACAGGACCAGGACTACGGGTATAAGGGCTGGAAATGAATGATTCCTAAGCAAGAAACTGTAACTATTCCAAAAGGGGTGAAGGCACATCCTGCCCCATCAGGCCCTTAGGAATTGTAACATAAAGGTTAAAGCATTGAAGGAAAAATAGTAGTTATGGCTAAGTAAATGAATAAATGGGCTTTGTAAGGAGGAAAATCCAATATTAACATCTTAAAAGCCGCTCCAAGCAAGAAATGATATTGTCTTTTAGTTTGATTATGTCAGATACCTGAAAGGGTGAAGCCATATATTGCTGACACAACTCTTACTTTTGGAACCTGGTAAGCCTGCAAAGCTGGGAGACATTTCATATCCTGCCATCCACATTAGAAACTGGTGAACAGAAACCTTTTAGAGAATATCAAATACGGTAGTTTGATGTAAAAGTTGGCAAATGTTTCTTATAAAAGTGAGCTTTTTAAAATTAATTATCTTCTTACATCAAAAGTGTTGTGACTGACAAAACTGATTGTGCAATCTTTCAAATAGTTTATGTAAAAAGTACTACAATAAATCTGAGATGCTACAGTAGTTTTAATGAGAAGCTCATATTACCCATATTCTCCTTTTGGACTCTGGAACATCAAAATTAAGTGACAACTTTTTATATCCAGTAAATGTCAGTTTAAAAACTACATGGAATTTATCACATGTAAACCAAGCCCAGCCTGAACTGCAGAAAAGGCCAGTATCTTCAGTTTATTTGATATTGCCTTTGAAAATCTTTCCCTAAAAAAGCTAAAGAAACTAAGAAATTTATCCTATTGATTTATCCTATTATTGATTATATTGCTAATAACAACCAAGTAGTATCATATATCAATTCAAAATTAATATTCTACATACCTCATGTATTCAGTATCAATAGGGGGAAAATGATATTCCTTTGAAAGCTATGATACTGTAAATAAATGTCTTATGAAAATGCATTATACTGTTTATGTTACAATAATGTAAGTTACCCTTTCCTTGATAACTCAGAGTCATCATTATGAAAAGCATATCATGCTTTGCTATTATTATAAGCAAAGTTCACAGGGGCTAATAAGGTGATTTGTCCCTATGCTAAATGGCCCTAAATGTTGTCCTTTCAGATGGCTTATTATCTACACATTTTTCCTATTTTCTGCCTCTATAGTCATGGACATCTGAAACAACCTGCTACCATATATTTAAATCTGACAGTTCTCACTTCATTTCTAATTTACTATGAGACAGAAAACTTAAAACATAACCAAAATAAAATTTTTTTAAATCTCTGAGGAAAGATATGAATTTTAGTGCTTATAATTTGTGGAATCACTGTTTTTATCTACATAGAGGTATTTTGGTGCCTAATATTCTGTTCTGGGTGGATGAAATTACTGGATAAAGGAATGACTACTCTGAAAAATGTAAGCTTCATTGTTGGAGTTAAATAAATACCAAGTCATTTAAGAATTAACACTACACATTAAAAAAGTTTTTTTAAGTATAGTAAAAATTAAATAAGACATGAAACCTTAGGATCTTCATAACTTTGTTCCAAGGAGATACCACAAGACAGAAGAAGAATTTTATAGCTCTGGATGAAGTCATAGATGATAATAGAACGTTCTTTATCGGATTCGTCTTGAAAGCAAGACAGAAGATACCACATTCTGTCTTTCACAGTCAGGCTTGGATCCAGAGAAGGTGGGACCAAACTGGAACTAATTTCTTTAAAAAACAAACAAACAAAAAGGCTTAAGGCAAAAATTACATGCATTCATTTGAAGCAGCAATCTTTAATAAAAAGACTGAAAAAAGACTCAGAAATCTAAGGGTTTACTTCCATGTAACCAATAACTCAGCATGACCTTATTCAGGTTATGTTGATCATATAGATGAAGTGCTTCATATTCTAGTGTGTATGCTGCCGAAGCAAGCACAAAGCTTCATATTCTAAAAATTAAGGCTTATGCTATGTAATTTATATTGTTCTATTTAATTAGGTGGGAGACAATTCTAAATATGAATATTTCTAAAAATAAATTTACATTTCCCAGAATAAGGAGTTAAAGACAGAAAAGGGTGTTTTGAAATGAATTTTAAATGAACTCCTTTAAAAAGGTTTAGTATGAACGTATAGTGTTACATCTTAAAAAAAAAAAAAAGTACTCAACATAACACATTTTCCCTCAAAACAACTGAAAAAAATTTCAAGCTTACTCAGGAACACATACATTATATGGCATTCTTTAAAATGCTTACTTATTAATTTTGCTCCTGTCTAAAACCAATTATGTCAGGTATGTAATGCAGCAACTGTAATCAGATCACAAGGTATTTCTAGATCATATCCTCTCTATTCCAAAGGCTTCTACAAAGGCTGTATGATTCAACTATTGTATATGTTCAGCTCATCAGTGTCACTAGATAAGTTCCAGACACAGTCAATGACAGGAAAAAAGTCTGAAAAGAAACTGGTATGATCCAATCTTCAGAGCAATCCCCTAAGATATCCAGGGAGTCCCTAAGGCTCCACTCCACTACCTCCAAGAAGAAAAGATAGTATTAGTAGCCTATGTGATAGGTAGAGGGGAGTAAGAATAGTACTTAAGACATTCATTCTAATGAATATATGAAATAATGTACAAATGTGCCACTTCCCCCCCTCCCCATTTTTTTAATCCTAAAAATAAATTCTAGGAAAACATCAGGAAATTATTCTCAACAAAAAAGCCACTATCCTAATAGAGATTATCTTAAAAATTATATGGTGACTTAATCAAATAGTGATTACTTACCAGGATGCTTTTGTTCCTTCTGCAGTGAAAAATAATAGGCATCTCTTCCACCCCAGCACACTGCCAAACCAACCACCAAGATGTCATCACAACCTTTAACAGGAACTCCATCATCTCTAATAGGGGTTTCCTGAGGTAGGCTGACTAAATAAATCAAAAGTGAAATAGTTAAAAATCTCAAAATAAAGCCATTAAACTGAATGTTAAAACAATGATAATGATAAAAAAAAAACTATTTGATTGGCAAAATTTCCAGATCCCCATAATATGCATTATTTGGATGGTCTTTTTAAGGTATATGTAAGATCTTTCTAGGCTTCCCATCAATTTAGATAACTGTCACTTTGAAAAATTTATCAAAGATATCTTAAAATATATCCATAATAATAACTAAAGTGGGTATTAACTAAATTTTTTCAAGCTACATTTTGAATTGCTATAACTGAAACAAATAAAGACCACTGGTATACTATAAAAATTTTGTAGTGAACTCAGCAATTCTTTTTTTCTTTTTTTAATGTTTATTTTTGAGAGAGAGAGACAGAGACACAGAATCTGCAGCAGGCTCCAGGCTCTGAGACGTCAGCACAGAGCCCAACACAGGGCTCAAACCCATGAGGTGTGAGATCATGACCTGAGCCAAAGTCAGACACTCAACTGACTGAGCCAACATAGGCACTCCTGAACTCAGAAATTCTTAACACTAAGAAACTCCAAAAAAATCAAGTATCTTACTTCTTGGTGAAGAATCAGGTATAATTTTGTATCCAGAGTCAACATTTTTTCTGAAATAATGGATCTCCAACTTTACAAATACAGATCAAGAACCAGTCTAATAACTGGCACACAGTTGTTAAATTTAAGTGAACAATTTTACCCCTCTACCTGCTCAAAGAATGTGCTCAATTTTATATTTGTTGAATGAAAAATGGAAAGTACTAGTCAACACAAAACATATATAAAACTTGTCATTAACACATTTGCTCCATGACCTAAGTGTTCATCTACAGACAAATGAATAGGAAGATGTGGTATACATATACAATGAAATATTATGGTGCCATAAAAAGGGATGAGAACTTGCCGTTTGAAACATGGATGGACCTACAGGGTATTACACTAAGTGAAATAAGTCAGACTGAGAAAGGCAAATACCATATGATTTCATAAATAGAATCTAAAACAAAAACACATAAATGAATAAACAAACAAGCAGAATCAGACCTATAAATACAGAGAACAAACTGATGGTTACTAGAAGGAAGGGGAGGTGGGGGGTTGGGCAAAATGGCTAAAGAGAATGGGAGATACAGGCTTCTAGTTATGTAATGAATAAGTCATGGGAATAAAAGGCACAGCATAAAGAATATATATAGTCAATGATATTGTAATAGCAATGTATGGGGACAGATGGTAGCTATACTCATGGTGAACATGGTATAATGTATAAACTTCTCATATCATTATGTTGTACACCTAAAACTAATATAACATTGACTGTCAATTATACTCAAATAAAAAAATTAAAAAGAAAAACATGTGTTCCATGAATTGAAGATCAGACAAATACTCAAACTTTTATGAACAAATTCATTCATAAATACAGAGATTTAAGAAATCTGATCAAATCTTTGATTTCCACAGCAGGTCGTCAAGCTGACTACAGCTATTCCCCAAGATACAGAATCCTTACTGTCATGAAGTAAGACAGGAATATACATGCATGGCATTATTTGGTTCAATTCTCTTAAAATGTGGAAGGGCTCTGTGAGGATTTGGGATCAACATTTTGGTATAGAATTCATGAATATCAGTAAAGGTTATAAGTCTACTTGAGGTAAGTATTGAAAAATATAGTTAACATACATTGTTAAAAATATAGTGCCAATTTTCTATGTACTTTTGTGATTATCTAAGTAGATTATATAATACAAATTAATTATTTTAATTAATTAATAGAAAATAATTCATAAGCACTGATGATTAATAAAAAATGAGATACCAAAAATGGTGATCCATATTCAAAATATATTTGTTTTTACAAAATTATATTCTAACATTTATATATTATATAAAATATTATATTATGTATTAAATATACATATTTATATGATTTTTTAAAAGAAACATTGCGTTTAATGGTAAAGCTTAGCACACTACAGCACCAGATATGGGCTGGAGTTGAAGCAGCAGAGACAGGTAGATGACCTCCATGAAGCCTCGTAAAGTGAAAAGAATAAGAAAGGCAACAATTAGCACCATGGCCTGACACATGGCAAAACCCAGAATAGAACTGAAGAAATGCTGCTGTTTGAGAGCCAGGTTCCTGATACACCCAATGATCAAGCTGCCAAAAACTATCCCAGTGCTGGCCCATGTACCAGCCACAACAACTGGGATGGCTGTAGCAGCAATAAGCTTGGGTACTATGTCCATGTCCTGAGAGACAAGACTGCTATAGAACTCCCTTTGGACCACCTAGTGTGGGGAGCTACTGTGGCAAGGCTGTTTAGGGATTTCTGGCTTTTGAAGAAAAGAGGCAGACACAGGCCTGATTAGACCAGAGCTATAACAGCGGATCAGGGCCACAGTAATAAGTAGTGCCTTAGAGGTCTGCATTATTTCAGTATCCCAGCTTGACCTTTTTTCTCAGTGCTCAGTTCTGACACCCTGGAGTCGCCCATCACTTATACCAGATGGCAACTATTATTAATCTAGTTGCACTGAACAATAAGCTGTTCTACAGGTAAACCCATATAGAAGAAATTTTAATTAAATTGGAATAAATTTAGTACATTCATCCCAATTCACTATTTTACATATAAACATGAAAATATGAAAAATTAAAGAAAAAATTCTTACCTTGCTTAAACCTACCACCAATAGCAGCATTTTTAGAAGACCTCAAATTACTGATCTTTTCACAAGCCAGTGAGATGGAAAATCTCTTTTTGCACTGCCACTCCTTAATGAATGTTTGAAAGAGAATTTGGTCACTTGCTACATCAATTATGGCCAAGCTTTCTGGGCTGCATGAGGCTGCAGTTAACTGCGATCCATCCTGTGACAACTGCAGTGAAAAACTTGTGTCTCTAATAGGTCTATCCTTTTTTAAACCATCTCTACTCTCTGAACTTAAATCTTGGTTTTTAATAGCTGAAGATGAGCCAAATGAGTAACTTTTACCAAGCTGTAAAACACTATGCATTTTCTGGAGTTTTACAGAAGATGTTCCAAGAATACTTGGAACCACTAGCTTAGAAGCAGATGCTGGGATGGGTGTAGGAGGAATGAGTCCGTTATCATCAACTATACAGCTCTCTTTCCAAGGCAAGAGGGATGAGGTTTTACCATGATGGGCCCCGTTCTCCAGTGCTCCAATCTTGCTCTTTATTTCAACATTAGGGAAAAATGAAATTCCCGGAACTTGATTTGGCTCCAAATTTGAAATCACTTGTTTGCCATTTAACTCCATATTTTCCCCTTTTAAACTAGACAAGTTTGTAGTGGCTAATTTTTGCTTTTCATTTTCTAGAGGACTGGACACTTCATCTAAAATTCTTTGCAGTCCTGGACTTAAATCAAACGATGCCCCTGACCATATGAGCGATTTATTTTGCCCTATCTCAGTTAATTTGGACTTTTTAGACTTTTCATCTTTATCTCTTCCAATTATTTCTCTTTGTGAATAATCATTATTGACAGTTCCTGGATCACTTAGTTCTAATGCTGTAAGAGACACTGAGGTATTATGTTTTTCTTGGACAGGAAATATATCTACATTGTCCAAAGCTTCAACCATCTGAGCAGAATCCAACTCTGAAAATATAAGAGACTCCTCACTGAAACAAGTCAACTGTTGCTGATTATCTTGATTCTCATTTATATTTGATTTTCTAAGTTGGCCCTCTGGTTGTAGACACAGAGAATGACTGAAACAGTTTGACATTAGTTCAGAAGAAAGCGGTTCTTTTGCTTGTGTATCAGGTGGTTGTTCTTTCACTAGGTAATCTTCACTGAAACTGTCAAATAGTAAGCTATCACTCAAATTCAAAGTTGTTTCAGGAGCTGGCAGACATTCTACTTCTACACCAGTGGGAGGCGGTAGTATAACTGGTTTCAAAGCTTCTTGTGTTTGATAACCTTGAAGAAAACTATTTAATTGAGAGTCAGTGACAGAAAGTTCATTCCTTTTAAAACAAGGGCCATTTTCCCTCAAGAGTATTGGAGAATGAAAAATTGAGCTTTCTGGAGTCAGGACATCAACTCCATGTGAATCGGTGCTTTGTTTCACAGTATCTACAGTCTTATCCTCCAAATGATCTATATTTGTCACTCCTGGAGAATGTCGTTCACCAGGAAAAGTAATATGAATCTCATTCTGAAAAGAGATCACCGAGCTCTGTTTGTCTAAACTCTTCGGCATTGTCTCTGTTGCCAGGTTGGCATCCTTTGCTCCTTCTTGTTTGGCATTTTCAGTTGCCATCTGTTGTATAATTTTCTCTGACTGAGTATCCAGGTACAAACTATCTTCAAATTCACAAAGAACTAAACCTAAGTCAGAAACGCAATTATTTTTAGTTTTGTTTGCTGCATAAGCTTCCGTTTTTTCTTGTATTTTAGAGGGATTTAGAAAATCCTCATGCTGGCCTCCTGATTTACCAAATGCTCCAGTTGGGGGATGTATTCTACTGAGTATCTCAGTGCTGTTTATATTATCTCCTGATACCTGAAAATTATTTGATTTATTTTCCTCACCATTAAACTTCATAATTCCACACTTGATAATACCATTTGAGTCTTTATTCATATAACTACTGCCTGTCTCACAGGGCATTTGTCTCTCTAATATTTTTTTCTGTTTGGTATAAGTGTTTGTTTGTTTATCAGACTGTTTTTCTGCACACTGGTTAATTGAATGGGTGTCATGGTGTTTTACATAAACATTCTGGGTTTTTGAATCACTTTGTATCATCAGTACTTTGTTTATTTTTTCTGACTGAACAAAAGCTAGTGCTCTTCCGTTTTCACTAACTGTACTAGTGGGATGACAAGTCACTTTTTTACTCTGGGATTCTGTGATAAAATGTTCCACAAGAATATTGTTAGTTTTTGTTTTGTTCTTTGAACTTTGTTCTGTTTGTGATGAGAATGATGCTTTGCTATATTTTCCCTCAGCACAGTAAGATACATTTTTAGCAAACGGCTCTGGACTTCTAAATTCCATATTCTTCTCATCTAAGGTAATTGAGTCTTCACAATAAACAGGATTAGACATAGCTTGTTCCTGTAAATCAATTCTATACATCCCAGTGTCTTTCACAGGGCTACTATCTCTGGATTGTGTTAGATGCTTACCACGTTTCCAAGATCGAGAGGCAGTACTCATCTTTTCTGAACTGAAACTCAAAGATTCTTTTTTTGTTTTCTCAAATAAGAGAGTTTGAACAACATTCTTAGTGCTTTTTTTCCTCTCATTCAGAGAGGTTACTAGCTTTTCTTTACTTCTGTTCAAAGAAGCCCGTTTTCTTGCTCTGGAAATGGAATGTACTTGGGATTCTTGATTCCCATTCCGTAACTTGTAATAAAAGGAATTTCTATTCTCTCCACATTTAACTAAATCTTGCACTGTAGTTGGTGAATGCTTAGCAAAAGAATCATTAAACACTGAGCTACTTTTTTTCTTTGATATTAATCTTTTACAAGATCTCTTAGTTTGGGGTGTAAGTTTCTGTTCCTTTACTTCTGGCTCACTGCTGGTCAATGAGTGTGTATTAGAATTTAAAAGGGAATATGGATTCCATTGCACTCCCATTTCAGCTAAATCCTGCTGCAGAATCCTTTTGGCTTCTTCTACTATAAGGGCTGCTGCTTCCCTTTCAGTTAAACCTTTTCTGCCAGTCACCCAAATATTTCGCATATTCCGACGTTCTTCAACTGCTTCCTCTTCCTCATCCACGGCCTTTCGGGCACTAAACAAGGATATAGAAAAAGAAATAAATTAATGCATTGATTCATTCATGCATACAGAAATATTTATTAACCACTAAACTGATCTGTTCTAGGAAGTGAAGAAATAGCACTGAACAAGAGAGAAATACATCTGCTTTCTAAGAGCTTACATTTTAGTTGGAGAAACCAGAAAACAAATGTTAGAATGCATTCCATATCAACTGATGATAAGAGTTGTGAACAAAAACGAAGCACCAGGAGGGGATGGCTGGTTCTGCAATTTTCAGATAGCAAAATTAGGGAAGGCCTCACTAAAACAGATGTAGCAGAAACTTTTTTAAAATAGTGTCATAAAACTTTCATTGAAACAAATCCTCCTATGTAATATTAACTCTAGACAAAATAGTTGAAGGAAATGGAGAGTGACCAAAAGAAAGGAGAAACTGAAAGAGGGTAACTAAAAACTTGGATAAAAGCCTGGAGTTTATTAATTGACAGAATTTGAAAAAGAGCTCAGAATAATTACAGGAGGTATAAAATGAATGGAGAAAGTCCAGAAATGAGATCCAGAGAAGGAAAACCCAAAATTCTCCATATAAATCTGTTCAAATATCTAGCTGACCTCTAATCTATGCAAGTATGGGATGACTCTAAGCAGCCAGTTAAAAGTCTAAACTGAACAGAGATTTGAGTTACTGTCCACTATAGGAAGACAAAGTTTAGAGTTTGAGTTCAGCCAAGCTCACTGATAAAATATCAATGTTCTTTAGCGTAAAATAATAGATTCTACACCCTAAAATGCCAAACATATACATAATTGAAGTACCATGAAAAGAAAAAATACAGCATGAATCATAAAAACTATGAAAGAAATAATGGTCAAGAGACTTCTGTTTCCAACAAGACTGGTGTAAGAGGGACCAAGTTAGCCACTCACCCAAAACAACTAAAATACCAAGGCTAGCTCCTAAAAGATGTTGCAGCTTCCATTTTGCTCTTTTATATCACTTAGTCTAGAGAAAGCCAATCATCATGGCATAAGGACAACAACAGCTCTATGGAGAAGGTCACATGGAGAATTGAGCACCAGCTGGGCAGTATGTGTGTGCCATCTTAAAAGCAGATGCAACTCAACCCTTCAGATAATTATAGTCCCAGCCAACAGCTTTACTACAACCTCAAACCAGACCACCAACAAAGATGCTCCCAAGCTTATGACTCATAGAAACTTTGCGTTAATAATTATTTCTGTTGCTTTTAAGCCACAGAGTTCTTCTTTTAAAACATATTTTTCAAGTGTCTTTATTTAAGGACTCTCTACACCCAATGTGGGGCTTGAACTCACAACCCCAAGATCAAGAGTGACATGATCTCCTAAGCCAGCCAGGTGCCCCTAAGTCACTAAGCTCTTAAAGTAATTTGTTTCACAGCAATAGTTAATTAATTAGCCTATTAAAACTATCCAACTTCAAAGATATAAAAATCTCAAGGTCTACATATTTAGAAGGAAAAAAAAAGAATTATATCACCATCAGAATTCTCAAAAACAGCATGCACAGCAAAGAAATCATTTTCCTAAAACTTAATAAAAGAAAAGGTGGACCAAAAGTCTATATCTAGTCAAGATGTGCTTTAATTATTAAGGTTATAGAAAAGCAGTTTTACACATACAAGAACTTAGGGAATTCTATACGATATTAGCCCTCAAGAAATCTATTAGCAGGTAAGTGTAATCCAACCAAGAGAGGACTAAGAGTACTTCAGCACTAAGACTGATGGTAAGAATATGAATAAATAAAAACGTAGATTATATTAGTTTTCATCTCTACATCCTACAAGGGTAGGGACAAGGGTGGAAAATTAATGTATAAATGTTATACATTGAGACAAACAGAACTAATGCACTTTTTAAACGGAGGGAAAAGGAGAGGGAAAAAGAAAACTAAAGTAAGCTCAATGTCAATGACTATTGTTCAGGCAATAGGTAGGTGCTACAGGATACCATTAAAATCTTGACAAACCAGGGATGCCTGGCTGGCTCAGTTGGAAGAGCATATGACTCTTGATCTCAGAATTGTGAGTTTGAGCCCCACGTTGGGTGTAGAGACTACTGAAAAATAAAATCTTAAAAAAAATGTTTACAAGCCAGATAATAAAAAGTACACAGGTACGCGCTAGAACAAAATACACACCTGTCTAAATTTAAAAGTAAAACTCCAAAGAGTACCCTTAAAGGTAGACAAAGAAACATAGTAAATACACAATACACATAATTATAAAATAATTTAAGAATTGAAATGGAACATTTTAGTTATATCAATAAATGTGATGGGATTAAATCATCTATTAAAAGAAAGACTTCAATTTGGTTCAGAAAGTAAAACACAATTACAACTCAGTGTGGTACATAAAAATCATACCTAAAACCAAGTGATTCTAAAAGACTAAAACTAAAGGGATGGACAAAAAATATCCTAGAAAAATGGAGCAAGAAGAAAGCAGTGAGGGCTATTTTGCATTAAATATAACAAAAAGAGGAAAATTTAATGCTAAAAACAACAATCATAGTAAATATAACATTACCAGTCATATTTACTATGAGTATTTACACACCAAATAATAAGCAACCATTTTTATGAAGCAAATATAAGAGATACAAGGAGACACAGAAAGAAGTGTACTAATAATTAGTAGACTTTAATAAACCATTCTCATTAAAACACAGATCAAATGTTGAGGAGGGTAATAAATAAGAATAAAGAAGACCTAATGAACATAAGCAATGAGGGCGACTTTTTATGAATATATCTCAAACACTTTACCTTTGTAATACAGAACACATCTAGTTTGTATTGATCATATATTAGAGCACCAAGAAAACATCAGTGAGTTCCATGAAGTATATGTGTTATAAATAACATGTTAGATTGATGTGCAATAAGACTAGAAATTATTTTAAAAAATAAAAAAACAAAAAGCACTTCCACCTGGGCAAAAGAAGGAAACCATGCAAATTACATTTCTAACAAATAAAAACAAAATCTCTACATATCATAATCTATGGGTTATATTTAAAATAAAAACCACAGGAAAACTCACAGTACTAAGTTCATAGTTCTACACTAAGAATACAGTATTTTATTTATCAATAAAAATATAAAAGTCAACAAATTCCTGGTTCAACAACAAAATTAGAAAAAGTACAAAAGAAAACAAAAGAAAGCAGGAAGAAGGAAATGTAAAATTAAAAGAAGAGATTAATAAGGTACATTACTTTAAAAAAAAGCCATAGACCTAGACCTAGGTCTAGATCTAACTGATTTTTAATCAATTTAAAAAATAGATAAACCACTAGCTAACCTAATCAAGAAAAAATAGAGATAAAGTAAAATTTATAAAATAGTAAATGACAAGGAAGGAATAACCATTGAAATAGAAGAAATACTTAAAATTCCTAAGAAACTAATTTACAAATCTCTATAAAAATGTATTTGAAAATCCAAATGCAACAAATAATTTTCTAAGGAAATACAGATTACCAAAATTGACCCCATTCAAGATAGAAAGCTTAGAGAGACTAATTTCTGAAAAAATAAAGTAGACAAAGTGATCAGGAAACTAACCCATTGAAAGGCACCATTCAACATGGTTTCCATACAATAATCATATAAAAACTTCTAGCAGTCCCAAGCCTCCCTAAATTATTGCAAAGCACTGAAAACAAAAAATGCTTCATAATTCTTTTTCATGAGGCAAGTCTGATACCAAAACTGATAGCAAAACTTGAATAAAAATAGTGCAAAAAAACCACACAATGCAAGAAAACAATAGGCCAATATTATTTGTAAATAACAATGCAAAAGTATACTATATCAAATATTAGCAAATAGAATCTAACATCATATAATAAAATAAGATGACCAAATTAAATTTATTCCATAAGATTGATTCAATATTAGGAAACCTATTAATATAATGTACCATGCTAATAGATGAAGGAGGAGGAAGAAAAAACTATGATAATCTTCAGGAATACTGGAAAATGCTTTGACAAAATTCAATACCCAATCATGACAAAAATATTCAAGAATTATGTATTTCTTACATAAATACACACACACACACACACACACACACACACACACACACACACACACACCATAGTTCTGAAACCAGTATCCTATTGAAGCAACACCAGAGGCATTTCCCCTAACAAACAAAGCAAAAATGCTTGTTTCCCCTAACAAAATAAAGAAAATTATTTACAAATAATATTGGCCTATTGTTTTCTTGTTTCCCCTAACAAAACAAAAATGTTTGTTTCCCCTAACAAACAAAGCAAAAATGCCCAATATCTATTACTACTATCCTTACTACTACTACTACTACATATTAGAGATATCAGCTAATACAATTAGATAAATCAATTAAAAGCATACAAATTCTTACAGAAGTAAAATAACTATTTGTAGATGATGTGCCAACATACCTGGAAAATTCTAGAGAATCAATGATAAAAGTAATTCAAACAATAAAAGAATTTAGAAAATAGGATAAAAAATTATACAAAACAGCCTTCATATACCCTAATAATAACTATGTAGAAGACATAATAAAAGAGAGCAACCAATTAAAATAACAATAAATATTAAGTAGGAATAACTTTAACAAGAAATGTATAAAACCTGTGTGAGCAAAACTTAAAACTTTTGAAAACCTATATGAGGAAATCTTTTGAAAACTCTTAAAAATCACAAAGACTAGATCAAATTCAAAGATGTTACCTATCCTTGGATAGGTTGACACAAAATATAAAGATATCAATTCTAAGTTAAATTTCAATACAATTCCTATAAAATATCAACAAGCACTTTAACTTTCATATGGCAAATATGCAAGAATAGCCAAAAAAAAAAAAATACTGGAAAACTATGAGAGGAAGTGTCCTTCCAGAGATTAATAATTTATAATTTATAATTAAAAGTATTTACTGGCTCATGAATTGACAAAAAGAATAGTATATAAAATAGAAACTACAGAAATAGACCTAATTATTTATGGATATTTGGTAGATGACAAAGATGGCATCTCAAATCACTAAGTCAAAAATAAACATTTTTATAAATGGGAGCCATTGGATAAAAGACAAAATTTGATCCAGACTTTATACTATACACAAAATTAAATTCTAAATACATCAGGAATCTAGATGCAAATCTACAAATACTAGGAGAAGACATGAATGAATTCCTTTTTAATTTCAGTAGACAAAAGTTTTCTAACTATGACAATTCCAAAGCAAAAAAAAAAAAAAAAAAATTGACAAAAAAATCAATAGAAAAGTTAAAATTCTGCATGGCAAAAACAATGTAGTAAAAGCCAAAAGACAATTTATAAATTTTGAGAAAATATTTGAAATATACATATAAAATAAACAGCTAAGAACTCTAATCAATTTAAGAAGAAAAGATTCTTTTAAAAGGAGAAAGAAGGGCACCTGGGTGGCCCAGTAGATTAAGCATCTGACTCTTGATTTAGGCTCAGGTCATGATCTCAGGGTCCCTGTGATAGAGCCCTCTGCACTGACAGCATGCAGTCTGCTTGGGATTCTCTCTCTGCCACTCCCTTGTTCTTTCTCTCTCTATTAAAGTATATAAACATTTTAAAAAAATAAATAAATAAAAAGGAGAGGGAAAAGACCAAACTCAGTAGAAACAAGAAAAGACATAACCAGATAATTCACAAGGATACAAAAAAATGATCCTGAAACATATGAAAAGATATCTTTTAAAAAAATAAATAAATAAAAAGGAGAGGGAAAAGACCAAACTCAGTAGAAACAAGAAAAGACATAACCAGATAATTCACAAGGATACAAAAAAATGATCCTGAAACATATGAAAAGATATCCACCATCATTCACAATTGGAGAAATACACATTAAAACCATACTGAGATACTATTTCCTATCTATCAGACTGGTGAAATGAAAACTGTAACAATGGATTCTGTTTGCAAGGCTGTGGCGTAATAGGCCAGTGAGAATGTAACCTGGTACAACCCTTCTGCAGGGTAATCTGGAACTAATAAACCTACATAAGCACTTACCTTTTGAAATCCCACATCCAAGAATTTACTCTGAAGAAACATTACCAACAATGGAAAATACATATGCTTGGGTAATTTATTGTGAATTTTTGTTAATGGCAAACTGAGACAATAAAAATGGATTTTCTGGCTCTCATGTACCAAGTACTAAAAGGAAAGGGTGGCCAGGTGTCAGATATACCAGTTTCCATTCAGAAAATTAACATTAATACAATGCTATCTCTTATCTATACACCTTATTCAAATTTTATCAATTGTTCCACTTATATCCTTGTTCTAATCTAATCTAGAATAAGGTGGTACATTTGGTTGTCATGTCTCTTTATTTCCTTTAATTAGAAAGAGTTCCTCAGTTATTGTTTTTCATGACCTTGATATTTTTGAAGAGTATTAGACAATTATTTTGTATAATATCTCCCAATTTAGGTTTGTCTGATGTTTCCTTACAATTAAATTTATGTTAGACATTTTTGATAAGAATACTCCAGGAGTAATGCTGTGTCTTTCTCACTGTGTCACATGAGGAGGTATGTGACGTAGATCTGTCCTAATACTGATGTTAGTAATATTGATCAATAAAGTTCTGGGCATTCAGAAAAGGCATAATCACAGAAATAGTAGCCTTAGCATAATACATAAGTACAAATAGCAACTAGAATGTAAAGAGAAACTAGACCTAGAACTTTGCCAAATGGTGGGGGAGCTGCCGGAACCCTTTCCATGTCAGGAGGGGCTGCAAGTGCCACAGTTTATGCTCCCTCTCCACCTTGATAGCCCAGAGAGAAGCAGGGTTCAGGTTCCCTAGCTGGCCTACCACTTCAGTAAGTTCCAGACCCCTAGCCCACACCAGCCCCAGCCCCACCAAAGTAGCACCAGTGTGGTGCCCGCCAGAACACCCCTGAGCAGTACTCACTGTAACTCCAGCCATTACAGCAAGGTGGCACAGGCGTAAAGCACCCCAGACCCAGGTCCACACTACTTTGGCTCCACACAGTTTACTAACATACTCCATGACTCCTTGGCCCACATCCACCTTAGTTCCAGCCACCCCGACAGTGCATCCCTTGTGTTAAGTGTCCCCAGAACACCCCAACTTGTAGCTTTAGCTGTCCTCCCAGGGCATCCTGTGGGTGGAGAGTCCCTAGACAGCCCTGGCCCATGCTCACTTCAGCTTCAGCTATCCTGCCAGGGATCCTCTCATGGAGAGCCCAGGGAATGCTCCAACCTGTGCCAACTTCAGCTATGGCTCTCCTGCCAGAGCACCCTCTCTATGGAGAGCTCTGGGACCACCTGGCCCAAGCCCACTTTAGCTCAAGCCATCCTACCAGGGCAGCCCAAACATGGAGTACCTGGGACTCTGTGCCCATGCCAGCCACAGTTCCAGCCAGCCAAAGTTATCCAGCATACACAGAATACACAGGAAATGACATACATAATACCTTTCTTTTAAGTTTAGAAGTAGCTATTCTACTCAATTCAAAGGAACAAACACAGAAAGTCAAGCAAGATGGGAAGACAGAGGAATATGCTCCAAACACAAGAACAAGACAAAACCTTAGGAAAAGGACCAAATGAAACCTAGAGAAACAATATGCTTGATAAGCAGTTTGAAATAATGATCTTAAAGATCTTCACTGGACTGGAGACAAGGGTGGAAGAACTCAGTGAAAACTTCAACAAAGAGTTAGAAAATATAAGAAAGAATCAAAGCTGAAGAATACAATAACTGATATGAAAAATACACTAGAAGGAATCAACAATAGGGGACGAGAAGAGATGATTAGCAATCTAGAAGACAAGGTAATAAAAAGCACTCAGCTGAACAGCAAATAGAAAAAAATTTTTTTTAATGAGAATAGGTTAAGGATAGGTTAAGCAATCTCTGGGATGACATCAAGAGAACAAATATTCACATTAGAGGGGTCCCAGAAGAGAATAGAGAAAGTAGGAGGCAGAAAATTCATTTGAAGAAATAACAGCTGAAAATTTCCTTAACCTGGGGGAAGAAAACAAACATCTAGGTTCAGGAAGGACAGAGAGTTCCAAACAAGATGAACTCAAGGAGTTCCACACCATGATACATAATTAAAATGTCAAAGGTTAAAGATAAAGAGAAAATTTCAAAAGGAGCAAGAGAGAAACAAAAAGTTACATAGAAGGGAAACCACTTATGGCTATCAGCAGATTTTTCAGCACAAATGTTGTGAGCCAAAAGAGAGTGGCATGATATATTCAAAGAGCTGAAAGGAAGAAAACCTACAACCAAGAATACGCTCCATGGCCATGTTATCATTCACAACCGAAGGAGAAATTTAAAAAAGTTAAAGTTCATCATCACTAGGCTACCCTTAAAAAAAATGTTAAAGGGACTTCTTTATGTTAAAAAGAAAAGGTCATAATCAGAACTAAGAAAATTATGAATACAAAGATGTAAAATATGAGAATACATACCTAAAACGGAGGTGAAAAAATTTTTAGAATGTGTTCAAATTTAAGTAACTGACTTAATATAGACTGCTATATAATTAACATGTTATATATAAACCTCATCGTAAAGACAAAACCAAAATCTATAATGGGTATACAAAAAATAAAGACAATCAACTAATACAACAGAAAGTCATCAAAGGAAAGAGAGCAAAAGAAGAAGAAAAAAACTGAGAACTACAAAACAACCAGAAAACAATTAACAAAAGGGCAATAAGTACATACCTATCAATAATTACTTTAAATGTAAAAGTAGGTCTAATGCTCCCATCAAGACATAGCGTGGTGGAATAGATTAAAAAACAAGACCCATTTGTATGCTGCCTACAAAAGACTCATGTCAGACCTAAAGACACACAGAAATTAAGAATGAAAGAATAGGAAAAGATATTCCATGCAAATAAAAGCAAAATTAAAAAAAAGCCAAGGTAGCAATACTTATATCAGACAAAACAGACTTTAAACAAAGGTTGTAATAAGAGACAAAGGGCATTATATAATGATAATGGGGTTAATCCAACAAGAAGATATAACATTTGTAAATCTCTATGCACCCAACATTAGAGCACCTAAATACATAAAGGAAATATTAACAGACCTAAATGGAGAAACTGACAGTAATTCAGTAATAGTAGAGGTCTATAACATCCCATTTACATCAATGGATAGATCATCCAGACAGAAAACAAAGGAAACAGTGGCTTTGAATGACACATTAGACCAGATGTACTTAAAATATCCATGCACAACATTCCATCCAAAAACAACAGAATATACCTTCAATTCAAGTGTACATAAGACATCCTCCAGAACAGATCACACATTAGACCATAAAACAAGTCCCAGGAAATTTAAGAAAATTGAAATCATATCAAGTATCTTTTCTAACCACAATAGCATAGAACTATCAATCACAAGAAAAAAACTGGTAAAAAGAAAAACACGTGTAGGCTAAACAGCATGCTACTAAATACCATGCTACTAAACACCCAATGGGTCAATGAAGAGATCAAAGAGAAAATCAAAAGATACAGGAAGACAAATGAAAATGAAAAGACAACAGTCCAAAATCTTTGGGATTCAGTGAAAACAATTCTGAGAGAAATTCATACAGATACAGGCCTACCTCAAGAAACAAGAAAATTCTCAAATAAACAATCTAACCTTATATGTAAAGGAAATTGAAAAAGAGAATGAAGCCAAGGTCCATAAAAGGAAGGAAATTAAGATCACAGTGGAAATAAATGAAATAGAGATTTAAAAAAATAGAAAAGATCAAGGAAACCAAGAGCTTGTTCTTTGAAAAGATAAAATTAATAAACCTTTAGCTAGACTCATCAAGAAAAAAAGAAGAGGACACAAATCAATAAAATCAGAAATGAAAGAGGAAAATTAATAGCCAACACCACAGAAATACAAAGACTTACACGAGAACATTACAAAAAATTATGTCAATAAATTAGAATAAATGGATAAATTCCTAGAAACATATAATCTTCCAAAACCAAATCAGGAAGAAACAGCAGCTGAACAGACAAGACACTAGTAATGAAACTGAATGAGTAACCAAAAAACTCTCAAAAAACAAAAGTCCTTGACCAAATGGCTTCACAGGTAAATTCTACCAAACTTTTAAAGACAAGTTAATATCTATTCTCCTCAAACTATTCCAAAAAATAGAAGAGAAAGGAAAACTCCCAAAAACATTATAAATGTATTCTACAAAGCCAGTATTACCCTGATACCAAAACCAAAAACACTATAAAAAAAGAAAATTACAGGCCAATGCCCCTGATAAACATAGATGCAAAAATCCTCAACAAAATATTAACAAATCACATTCAACAGTATATTAAATGGATTATCCACCACGACTAAATGGGATTTACTCTGGGGATGCAAGGATAATTCAACGTTCACAAATCAAAACAAAGGTTAAATATCATATGATCATCTCAATAGATGCAGAAGAAGCATTTGACAAAATTCAACTTGAGTTCATAATTAAAACTCTCAAAGTGGGTTTAGAGAGAACATACCTCAGTATAATAAAGGCCATATGTGAAAAACCCACAGTTAACATTATACTCAATGGTGAAAAATTGAGAGCTTTTCCCCTAAGATCAGGAACAAGACAAGAACATCCACCTTCCCCACGTTTATTCGGCATAGTACTGGAAAGCACAGCCAGAGCAATCAGACCAAAAAAGAAATACAAGACATCTAAACTGTTTAGGAAGAAGTAAAACCATCACTATTTGTAGATGATATGATACTATACATAGAAAACCCTAAAGATCCATCACAAGTCTATTAGAATAAATAAATTCAGTGAAGTTGTAGCATAAAAAGTTAATACACAGAAATCTGTTGCATTTTTATACACTAATAGCAAAGTAAAAACAGAAATTAAGAAAACAAACCATTTACAGTTACACCAAAAATCTTGTACTCTGAAAACTATAAAACATTAATGAAAGAAACTGAAGATAGAAAAAAGAAATGGAATGATATTACCATGCTCATAGACTAGAAGAATTAACATTGTTGAAAATGTCCATACTACCCAAGCCATCTACAGATTCAATGCAATCCCTACCAAAATACCAACAGCATTTTTCTCAAAACTAGAATAAATAATACTACAATTTGTATGGAACCACAAAAGACCTAAAAGCCGAAGCAATCTTGAGAAAGAACAAAGCTGGAGGTATCACAATCCTAGATTTCAAGATAAACTACAAAGCTGTAATAATCAAAATAGTATGGTACTGGCACAAAAACATGTAGTAGATCAGTGAAACAGAACACAGAGTCCAGAAATAAACCCATGCTTAATGGACAATTAATCTATGACAAGGAGGCAAGAATATGCAATGGGAAAGTCTCTTCAGTAAATGACGCTGGGTAAACTGAACATCTATGTGCAAAAGAATGAAAGGGTATCACTTCTTATACCATACAAAAATAAATTCAAAATGGATTAAAGACCTAAATGTGAGACCTGAAACCATAAACTCCTAGAAGAAAATGCAGGCAGTAATTTCTTTGACATAAGCTTTAGCAACATTTTTCTGGATATGTCTCCTCTTGGAACAGGAACAAAAGCAAAATAAACTATTGGGATTTCACCAAAATAAAAAGCTTTTGCACAGTGAATGAAACAATCAACAAAACGAAAAGGTAACCTATTGAATGGGGGAAGATATTTGCAGATGATATATCCAATAACAGATTAATAGCAAAAATATGTAAAGAACTTATATGACTCAACACCAAAAACAAACAAACAAATAATTAAATGGGCATTAAGTCCAATTAAAAATGGGCAGAGGACCTGAATAGACACATTTCCAAAGAAAATATATAGATGGCAAACTGACACACGAAGTTATTCAACATCACCAATCATCAGGGAAATCAAATCAAAACCATGAGATATCAGTTACACCTGTCAGGTCACCTGGAATCAAAGACAAGAAATAACAAGTGTTGGTGAGGATGTGGAGAAGCAGGAATGCTTGTGCACTGTTGGTGGGAATGTAAATTGGACCAACCACTGTGGAAAACAGCATGGAGGTTTTTCAAAAAATTAAAATGAAAATACCATACGATTCAGTAACTCTATTACTGAATATTGACCCAAAGAAAATGAAAACGCTAATTGGAAAAGATATATGCACCTCTATGTTCATTGCGGCATTATTTACAGTAGCCAGGGTATAGGAACAACCCAAGTGTCCATGGATAGATGAAGGAATATAGATGTCATATATATATATATATATATATGTATCACATATCATGTATCATAAATATGTGATAGAATATTACTCGTCCGTAAAAATGATTGAGATCTTGCTATTTTTGACAACATGGATAGA
Source organism: Panthera leo (assembly GCF_018350215.1). NCBI lineage: Eukaryota > Metazoa > Chordata > Mammalia > Carnivora > Felidae > Panthera > Panthera leo. The sequence goes on from NC_056687.1 coordinate 66,910,394, forward strand.
CCCAGAGGATATTATGCCAAATGAAATCAGTCAGACTAAGAAAGACAAATATCATATGATTTCACTTAGATGTGGACTCTGAAAAAACAAAAAAGAAAAAATAAACCCATAAATACAAAGAACAAACTGATTGTTGCTGGAGGGGAGATGTAGGGGGATAGGCAAAATGGTTGAAGGGGAGTGAGAGATAAAGGCTTTCAATTATGGAATGATTAAGTCACAGGCATAAAATGTACAGCATGGGGAATATAATCAATGGTATTTAATAGCATTTTATGGCAAAAGATAGTAGTTACACTTGTGGTGAGCAGGGCATAACATATAGACCTTTCAAATCACTATGTGTACACCTGAAACTAATGTACCACTGTGTGTCACCTATACTTCAATTTAAAAATATATACATACACACAGGCAGGCACACACACACACACACACACACACACACACACACACACGATAGTAATTCTAAAGGGGGAAAAAAGCAGTCTCATTTTCTTCCAGTGACCCCATGTACGTCATGATACTATCAAAGAAAAAAATATTTTAGTACATTTTCTATTATTTACAAATAGACATAATTTTTCATTTAATAACTACTGGTCAGGAGGACTCTCTTACCTTTTAAAGGGCACAGCATTTTTCAGAACAGTCTCCACTTCCACAATATTTGCTCTGGCAAGATCTGCCACAGTAAGATAGCCAGAAGCATAGAAGAACCTGGCTCGCTGTGCATTAAGTAAGGACACCCGGACCAGGTCACACAACTCCCTCTGGATGCCAAATGTAAGACGCTTCTGAAATTGGGAAAGTAGTAGTTCCATGTTGTGCCAGCCGAGGCGGTTGGAAAATACTGTAATCATCCCTACAATAATCATAGAATATTTATGAAATTAAAAATTCTTGGGCTGCCTGGATGGCTCAGTTGGTTGAGCGCCTGACTTCACTCCGGTCACAATCTCTCAGTTTGTGGGTTCTAGCCCCACATGGGGCTCTGTGCTGACAGCCTGGAGCCTGGATCTTGCTTCGGATTCTGTCTCCTCTCTTTGCCCCTCCCCCATTCACACTGTCTCTCTCTCTCTCAAAAATAAACATTAAAAAAACGTTCAAAATTCTTTTAAAAATTCTTTAGAAATAATTCTCTATTTCTTTAGATACTTTTGTCTTGCTGTATCTTTTGTTTTGTTTTACCAGCAGAATCGTAAACTTTAAGAGGCACAAAGGCACAAAGTGTACGTTAACAGGCGAGTAGACACATGTTCAGGGCCTAGCTAATTGGTCAATAAAAGGGGTAAACACATTGTCATCTCATTTATTCTTAATCACGAACTTGATATTTGAAAAAACTGAGGCAGAGCATGTTAACACAAAGTACACAAAAAGCCCTCACTCTAGTTCATTCCTCTCATTCTCTCTTCCTTCCTTTCTTTTTTTTAAGGAAGAGAGAACTCTTTAAAACAGGTGAAAGACTCTTTCATCTAGAGCAAAATAAGAAAATAAGAGAGATGATTTAAATATTCAAGTGCTGAGAGGAGTACAAAAAGTGAAGCTCCTATTGATACTTTCTTCAAGGAAAGGTTGCCCAGCTTAATAGCTATTCCCTCATGAGATAAAGAGGCCAGAAGAGCCAATGTCAAGGCATTAATATAATCACTTCCCTATGAGAACATTAATCCTACAGGCAATTTGAGATCCTTCATGCCAGTGAGTTGAAGTCTCCAGCCCCTCCTACAATCTTTCCCTCAGTACTCTCATATATGCACACACCTTCACAATGAAACCTCCTACACACACAAATCCACACTCTCTCCAGCAGCCCAGGGTTTCCTTCCTAAGAGTTTGTAAGGATTTCTTGGTAAAATCAGACCCAGAACTTCCCTATTTGCCTAGCTTACAGATAGGGGTTTAATTTTATTAAGGGCAGACCAGTGTTTCCTTAGAGGAGAGATACTTAGAACAGTCTACCAGATATACAGAAATCCCTCTGTAGTTGCCATCCTCCTACTCAATAACAAATATTAATCAGCAACTTGATGAGAAAGAGGAGGCCATTGAGAACTTTGGGTCTACTTCCTGCAACAGTGAAAACATAAAAACTAAAAAAAAAATAAAAAGGAGGATGCTTAGCAGGTGGCTAAGCAATGGAGGGAGACTAAGATCCAGACACTCAGCTAGCTGCCAGCTGCCAATCCTCTGGAGCAGGGTGAGAAGCCATAGTTTTAGGGGTTCTTATGAGGACAAACATACACAATTATGACTTTACATGATCCCCTCATTTTTAGAGAAGCCTAAAATAAATGGAATATGAAAAAAAGTAATTTTAACTTGATCTCAAACTGCAGAGTCTCAAATAAATGTGGAAACCCTTGTTTAACTGACCTGCATAAACAGCTGCTGACTGTTGTAAGGATTGAATCTGTCCACGACTGCATCCATATTTCTGATTTATTTCCTTTAAGGGAACTTCACTGATTAAGTCTAATAGCACAAGACTGGTAAAAAACCTGGAAAGTAAATCACCGAAAGTGTGGTAAGAGATTACTTATGCCTACAATGAAGATATAACATATGCTGGGAAACAAGAAAGAATCAAAAAGGCAAGTGAAGATTTATACACTGTGAGAAGATTCCTAATAGGATATAGGATTAGTGGACAAAGACTGAGCTCAATGTTGGTCAAATAAATCCTGACATACATTAGTACTATAGCATAGCAAGGAACCTAATACCTATATAACAAAAAGAGCTCCTCCATATTTCAATACTGCTAACTAATTTTAAGAAATAAGACTTGGTTCAAGAAATATAATGGCACAATAATTTAAAAGAACATCTGATACACAGTTACATGATCATCTATTCATATTTCAAAAAAATGACATAATTTGATAATAAAAACCAGTTTTGACTTGAAAGGTCCTAGTGCCACAAATAATCCAAGTATATAAATCCTTACAAAATTCACACTTGATTATGTTGTAAATAATATACTAGATACTAGCACTAAGAAAAATAATTTTATTAGATTTTAAAGAAGCTAAATGATTCAATTTCCCCATCTGAATTTTTTAATGGCTCTTCCCCAGAGCCATTATGATATTGTTTTATAATAATGATACAAAGCACAACCTCACATGAAGCTACACTAAGTTGGCAATTCTAATTCACATCTTTAAGTAAAGGAAGTAATTAAATGTTCTACTTTAAAAGGTCTTCATCTACAATGACTTCTAAACTATAAATAGCAAGAGAGAAATATCAATCAATTCAGTAAATACAGGAAAGTGAAACTTTTTACCATACTCAGCCAAAAATTTGATTTTAATGATAATGAAAGTGACTACAATAAACTGAACATCTACTATATATCCAAAAACTGTGTTAAATACTGGATAGTGTAGACTCCTTGATATTTACCTTTTATGGATGGCCATCTGGCGATGCTGTCTCTCAGTTCTGGCTACTACTTTTCCTTTCACACAGCGAGCCAAGAACGCTTCTTCGACTCCCACTAGCTCTGCCACCCGTTTCATAGAAATTGGCAGCTTCTCCCATAAACAGAAAAATCGATACCAGTCAATAGTGGTCCAATCCTCAAACATAGGTGTAACCTAAAAGAAAGAAATATCATTCATTAGCTAAACAAATGTATTACAAAAGGAACAAAACTATAAATGTAAACTTTGTATTAAAAATAAAGGACTCAGCATTTGGAAAAATTTCTAAATGTGGTAATACCTCACTTATATGGAAACTTCATTTATTTACAAACGAGTCACAACCAAAAGAAAGAGACCACTGAGCATACAAACTGGATTTTACCAAATCCAAGAACTTTAATCATAGACACTTTTAATTTCAATGTCCTTACATTAAGTACAATCCTAAGTATTTTCTATGATTTCCAAGAAAGAATCAGGAGAATAGAAAGAGTGGGGAAGGAAAGAAGGAATCAATATTCACAAATGCTACAATATATTATCTAAAATATCCAGGGTTCAACAACAATAAAAACTATGAGACATGCAAAGAAACAGGAAAGTGTGTCCCAAACACAAGGGAAAAACATGCAAAAGAACTTTGATAGGTTCCAGATTTGGGAATGCCAGACTTCGAGGTATACAAATACAGTCAAAGAACAAAAGAAAACTATGCTAAATGAAGTAAAGGAAGGTATGATGACAATGTCTCAGCAAGAAGAGAATAAGAGTAAAGAGAAAGAAATGATTAAAAAAAAAAGAGCTAAATGGAAATTCTGAAAGTAAAGAGTGCAATAACTGAAATAAATAATTTACTACAGAGCTAAATACTACATGCAAGCTGTCAGAAGAATCAGCAAACATGAAGATATACCAATAGAGACTATGCAATCTGAGAGGACAGAAAAAAGGGAAGGAAAAATTAACAGAGCCTCAGAGAAATGTGGGAACTATTATGTGCAACAAGAGACTAAGTGAACTCCAAGTAGGATAAACATAAAAATATCCATACCCAGATGCATCATAGTAAAAATGTAAAAAAACAAGAGAAAATCTTGAAAGCAGCAGCAGAAAAACAATGCATCATATACAAGAGAAACCAATAAGATTAAGAGCTGACTTCTTAACAAAACAATGAAAGCTAGAATGCAATGAAATGATATATTCTAACAGCTGAAAGAAAAAAAAAAAAACCATCAACCCAGAATATTACATGAAGGAAACTATCTTTCTAAAGTAAAGGCATCATAAAGGCATTTTCACTGAAACAAAAACTAAAAACATTCTTTTCTAGCAGATTTTCCTTATAAGAAATACTAGAGAAAATTCTTCAGGTTGGAAAACAAGTGACCCAAAACAGTATTTTAATTCCACACACAAAAAAACAAAAAGTGCCAATAGAAGTAGTTATGTAGATACTTATAAAGACAGTATTATTGCATATTTCCTCTCCTTCCCTCTCCTGATTTAAAAAGCAACTGTATAAAATGACATGTATGTAACATATAAAAATGCATTACATTTGGCAATAACAGCCCAAAGGTTGACATGCGGGAGTTGTGAAACTAAATAAAGAAAACCTCCCTTACCATGGATCAGGGAAGCCCTGAAGGGAGAGCTGTTAAGCCCATACCACTCATTGTAGCCTACATAACCAGCAGGAAGAAGGAAGAATTATTTCAACAAGGGAGAGCACTTTTCAAATCGGAATTGTATCTCCTGTCTTTAAAAATAGGAAGGAAGATCCCTCTCTGCTCTAGTGACAACATACTAACTACCATTTACAGCCAATCAGAAACCACCACAAACTCAAACTCTTGTTCTTCTCCAGTACACTTTTGTTCTAAACAAAACACTCCCTAATTTCCTCCTAAAACATAATAAAAGCTGACCCTCCTTTGTCTTTTCAGACTTGCTTATGGTTCACCATAGCTTGCTTGTCCCAAATTGCAATTCCTCTGCTATTCCTGAATGAAATTCATTTTTTACTTAAATAAAATTTCTCTTTGCTCTGTTTAGAGTTAACAGAGCAAAACTGTATTGGAGTAAGGAAATGACAAAAGATAGTAACTAAAAACAATAAGAATAAAGAAAAACACAAATCTTAAATACGAATTTTAATGTAACAATAAATATACATTTTTCTCTCATCTTACCTTCTTTAAAGACATAAAATTGGGGTGCCTAGGTGGCCCAGTTGGTTAAGCATCCAACTCTTATTTTGGCTCAGGTCATGATCTCATGGTTCACAGGTTCAAGCCTGCATGGGGTTCTGCACTGATAGTGTGGAGCCTGCTTAGGATTTTCTCTCTCTCTCTCTCTCTCTCTCTCTCTCTCTCTCTCTCTCCCCCCCTTCTCTGCCCCTCCCCTGTTCGCTCACTTTCTCTCTCAAAATAAGTAAATAAACATTTAAAAAGACATAAAATTACATAAATTATAACTATAACAATGTATTACTGGGTTTGTAACACATATAGATATACACATATAACAGTAATAGCACATCAAAATAACACCATACCAGAATAATGTTTCTATATCTCACTGGAACTAAGTTAGTATAAATTTTAAGCTATATTATAACTCCTTGAGTAACCACTGGGAATAATTAAAAAAAAAAAAAGAGAAAAATTAATTAAAGAAATTAAAATGTTATACTAGGAAATATTCAATTAAAAGAAATCAGTAAAAGAAGTACAGAGGACATAAAAAGACATAAGATATATAGAAAATAAAGAGACAAAACATAGATGTTACCCCAACTATATCAATAATAACATTAAATGTGAATGGGTTAAATAATAAAAATTAGCAGACTGGATAAGAAGCCAGAATCCAACTATATGTTGTCTGTAGAAGACAGATACAAAAATACAAAAAGGTCAAAAGTAAAAGGCAGAGAAAATATAATGCAAACCACAACCATAATAAACCAGAGTGGCCATACTAATATCAGATAAAATAGACTGTTCAAAAACATTAATAAAAACAAAAGGATCATTCTATAATGATAAAAGGATTAACCCATCAAGTATATATAAACAACTATAAATATATACAGGGTGCTGAAATACAGGAACAAAACTTGTCATAAATGAAAAGAGAAATTAAAAAATAATAGCTTAAGACTTAAATACCCTAACTTTCAACTGGATAGAACAACTAAGCAGAAGATCAACTTAGTCTTCTAAGACAATATTCTAAATCAACTAGACCTAACAGACATCTGTAGAACTCCATCTAACAAGAGAAGAGTGCACATTGTTCTTGAATTCACATAGAACATTCTCCAGGATAGACCATATGCAGGCAATAAAACAAGCCTCAATGTATAAAAGTATAGGGGTGCCTAGCTGCCTCAGTCAGTGGAACATGCAACTCATGATCTCAAGGTTGTGGGTTTGAGTCCCATGTTGTGTGTAGAAATTGCTTAAAAATAAAGTCTTAAAATATATATATATATTTTTTAAATATTATATTTAAAATATATATATATAAAATCTTAAAATCTTAAAATATATATATATACACACATCCATATATATACATACACACACATATATAATATATATAAATATATATTTATAAAATATATAAATATATATATATACACACACACACATCCATATATATACATACACACACTAAATTACACAAAGTATGTTTCCTAAGAATGGAATAAAATTCAAAATGAATAACAAATAATGTTTGAGATTCATAATGTGGGAATTAAACAAGAAACTACTAAATGACATGGGTTAGGGAAAAAATCACAATAGAAATTACAAAGTACCTTAAAATTAATGAATATAAAAAATGAAAACATAACGTACCGAACTTAGAAGATGCAGTGAAAGTAGTATTTTGAGAGAAATGTATAGCTATAAATGCTTCTATTAAAAAAATAAAGGTTTGAAACTAATACCCTAATCTTCAACTTTAGACAATTGCAAATTGAAGAACAACGTAAAGCCAAAATAAGAAGGAAGAAAATAATAAAGAGCAGAAATTAATGAAATAGCCAAAAATAATAAAAGAAAAATCAACTAAACAAAAATTGGTTCTGGTAAAAGACAAACTTGAGACACATAAAATTTTTCAAGATTTTATTTGAGCATAAATTGATTTCAATTGGGCAGTGCCAAACCAAAGGTGGTTAGAAGCCCCCCACTAACAGGGGGAGGAGCAAAGTTTTTATAGAGAAGATGCTGAAGCAAAGCAAAGCAATTATTTGACTGGTTATAGCTTAAGCACTTGCCTTACTTGGGAAAGCCTCAATGGCTGTTTGTGATTGGTTGTTCTCAAGTTTCAATTTCTTGGATTTGAGTGCACTGCTTCTGGCTTATGTTTTGTCTTGCTTATGTAAGCTACCAAGGCATTACAGCCACCTCAATCTAATGGCTTCCTTGTTTAAATACTTTTAACAGTGCTTTGAAAAGATGAATGAAATTGAAAAACTTTACCTAGGCTGATTCAGAAATGAAGAGAGAGGACTTAAATTACTAAAGTCAGGAATGAAAGAAGGGATAACATTACTGAATGTACAGAGAAAAAAGGGGGGGGGGTTATAAGAAAATAATGTGAAATGAATACCAACAAATTAGAGAAGCTATATAAAATGAACAAATTCCTGGAAACACACAAACTACCAAACTTGATTCAGGAAAAAACAGGAAATATGAATAGACCTATAAGAAGTCAACTGATTGAATTAGTAATAAATTTACTCCAAAGAAAAGTCTGGGCCCAAATGGCTTGACTGGTAAAATTTATCAAATATTTACATAAGAAACATAAATCTTTCACAAATTGTTCCTTAAAACCACACAAAGTCATATTGAGAGAAGAGAACTACAGACCAATATATCTAGTAAGTATAGATGCAACAATCCTCAGTAAACCAAATCTAGCAACAGATAAATAGTATTATACAAATAACCAAGTGGGATTTACCCAGAAAATCCAAGATCAATATCTCAAAATCAATTAACATAATACACTATATCAATAAGATGGACAAAAAAAAAACCACATGATGATCTCAACAGATGCAGAAACAGCACCTGACAAAATCTAACACTCTCTCATGATAAAAGCATTCAACAAAGCCATCTGCAAAAAACCCACAACTAACATCAAGATTGATGGTGAAAGACTGAATACTTCTGCCCCAAGATAAGGGACAAGGCAAAGATGTATGTGGTTGCTATGCCTATTCCATATTTTATTGGATTCCAGCCAGGTAAATTAGAGAAGAAAGGAAAGGAAAGGAAAGGAAAGGAAAGGAAAGGAAAGGAAAAAGAAAAGAGAAGGGAAGAAAGGGGAAGGGAAGTGAAGAGAAAGAAAGGGAAGGGAAAGGAGGAAGAGGAAGGATGGATGGAAGGAATGAAGGAAGGAAGGAAGGAAAAGATAGAAAAGGAAAGACATCCAGACTGAAAGGAAGAAGCAAAACCATATTTGCAGATGGCATGGTCTTGTATATAAAAAATCCTCAAGAATTCACAAAAGTACTGTAAGAATGAATAAACAAGCTTAATAGATTACGGGATATAAGACCCATGTACAAAAACCAGTTTTTTCTGTATACTTTAATAAATAATCTGTAAATGTCATTAAGAAATAAATTCAATTTACAATAGCATCAAAAAGAATAAAATGCTTAGGAATAAGCTTAACAACAACAACAACAAAAAACTTGTACTCTGAAAACTGTAAAAATTGTTGAAAGATATTAATGAACTATCTGCATCGACCATAAGGCTTAATATTATTAAGATGAAAATATTTCCCAAAATGACCAACAACTTCAGACAATCCCTATCAAAACTCAGCAGGCTTCTTTGCAGAAATTGGCAAGATGATCCTAAAATTTATAAGGAAATGCAAGTGACCTAGAATGATCAAAATTTTTTTCAAAGTAAACAAATTTAGAGGGCTCACATTTCCTGATTTCAAAACTTACTACCAAACTACAGTGATCAAAACAATACAATATCAGGGCACCTGGGTGGCTCAGTTTGGTTAAGCATCTGGCTTTTTATTTCGACTTAGGTCATGGTTTAGGTCTCATGGTTTGTGCAGGTCATGATCTCGTGGTTTGTGGGATTGAGCCCCATACTGTCAGCACAGAACCTACTTGGGATTCTCTCTCTCCCTCTCTCTCTGTCCCTCCCCCACTCAAGTGTGCTCTCTCTGTGCTCTTTCTCTCTCTCAAAATAAATAAACATTTTTTTCAAGTACAGTATCAGCATAAGGATAAATATATATCATTGAAACAGAATTGAAAGCCCAGAAAGAAACCCTCACATTTGTGGTCACCTGATTTTTGACAAATGGTGCAGAGACACCTGGATATGCACATGCAAAGGAATGAAGTTAGATTCCCAACTTACATCAGTCACAAAAGTCCAAGTAGATCATATGTCTCAATGTAAGATAAAACTATAGAACTCAAGAAAACAGGAGTACATCCTTGTGACACTGAGTTATACAGTGGATTCCCAGATATGACAGCAAAAGAAAAAAATTGATAAATTTATCAAAATCCATAGCTTCTGTGCTTCGAAAATCATCATCAAAAACATGAAAAGATAACCCACAGATTGGAAGAAAATATTTCCAAATCTTATGTCTGATAAGAGACGTATCTAGTATATATAAAGAATACTTACCTCAATAATAAAAACTAGCAATACTTTAAATAATTTAAAATAGCAAATAATTTAAAAATAGCAAAAGATCTGAATATTTTTCTAAGATATTCATATGATCAATAAACACATGAAAAGATGCTCAACGTCATTAGCCATTAGGGAAATGCAGTCCAAACTATAATGAGATAGCACTGGACACTCATAAGGATATATTAAAAAAGATAAAAACAAGCATTGGAGAAGATGTGAAGGATAGGAATTCATATACATTGCTAGTGGGAATGTAATATTACGCAGATGCTTTTGAGGAGTTTGAAAAATCTCAAAATGTTAAAAATAAAGTTACCACATAATTCAGCAATTCTACTCCTAGGGATATACTTGTACATGCATGTTCACAGCAGGATTATTAATAATAGCCAAAAAGCAAAAACATACCAAATGTCCATTAATTGATGAATGGATAGAAATGTAGTATATCCATACAATGGAATATTATTCTCCAATATAAAGAACTTAAGAACTGATACATGCTTTACTGCAGCATTATTTACAATAGCCAAGAAATGGAAGTACTCCAAGTGTTCATCAATAGATGAATGTATAAAGAAGATGTGGTATATACACAATGAAATACTACTTAGCCATAAAAAGTATGAGACCTTGCCACTTGCAACAACATGCATGGACCTAGAGGGTATTATGCTAAGCAAAATAAGTCAGTCAAAGATAAATATCCTATGATTTCACCTATATCTAGATTCTAAAAAACATGAATAAACAAACAAAAAGCAAGATCATATCTATAAAAACAGAATACAAACTTATGGTTGCCAGAGGCAAAGGGGGAGAGGGACAGGCAAAATAAGTGAAGGGGAGTGGGAGATACAAGCTTCCAGTTATGAAATAAGTCACAGGAATAAAAGGTACAGCATAAGGAATGTAATCGATGGTACTGTAATAGCATTGTATGGTGACGGATGGTAGCTACATTTGTGGTGATCGTAACAAAACATACAGAGCTATTGAATCACTATGTTCTATACCTAAAACTAATGTAACATCATGTGTCAACTACACTCAATTTTTTTTTAAAAATAGAAAAAATGGGAATATATGTTATACCATGGATGAAACTTGAAAATATTATGCTAAGTGAAAGAAACCAGTCATAAAAGACCACATATTATATGATCCCATTTATATGAAATTTCCAGAATACGAAAGTCTATAAAACAGAAGGCACACTATTGCATTAGTGGTTGCTTAGGACTAAGGGAGAATGAGGAGACTAGAGGAAATTTGAGAGTAACTGCTAATGCAACCAGGGTTTTTCTAGGGTGATGAAAATGTTCTGAAATTAGATATTGGTGATAATTGCACAACTCTGTGAATATACTAAAACCCACTAACTTATACTTTAAATGGTATGCTATATAAACCATATTACACAAAGCTATTTTCAAAATATATACTCAACTTCTACATGAGAAAATTTTCAGAACATTCTTGGAAGCCCAAAAATAGACTTAAAGAAATAGAGAAACATGTCTCTTCATGAATAAGACCAATCAGTCTAAAAAAGAAGGATGTCAATTCTCCTACATGACAATGTGTAAATTTAACAATACCAATGAAAATACCAAGTTAATTCTAAGCATTACATTAAAAAGCAAGCAAGCAAGAATGCGTATGAACACTGAAAAAGGACAGCAATGAAGGAAACTAGCCCCATTAGATAAAACATACAAGAAAAGCTTTTAATTAAAACAGGGTAACTCGTGTACAAATTGGTAAAATTGGTCTGTTGTCAGATTGACAAATGAGGCAGATATACATCCAAAACCAAATGTAAGTTTAAAATATCCAAATAAGAAATGCAAATTAGTACATAAAACATGGGGAAAAAAGTAAAGATAAAAGCTAAAGAAATTTTTTCATTCGTTGTGTGTAAATAAACCTTTTAATAAATGAAATTGTGACTGCAGAATGTCACCATGAAAGAAAGGTGAAATTGAAAAGCCATATACAGTAGGTCTCCCCTGCTGCTTATCTGTTGGTTTCACTTCCCATGGTTTTAGTTACCCACAGTTAACCATGGTCCATAACAGATGATATATCATCAGAAGGTCAATAGTGGCTTCACACTACATCATAATGTCTATGGTATTCACCTCACTTCATCTCATTACATAGGCAATTTATCATCTCACATCATCACAAGAAGGGTACATACAGTAAATAATTTGAGAGAAAGATCACATTCACAAAAGATTTATAACATTACATAATTGTTCTATTTTGTTATGTTGTTGTTATTAATCTCTTACTGTGCCTAATTTATAAATTAAAATTTATCAAAGGTATGTAGGTATGGGAAAAACATAATATACATAGGGTTCGGTACTATCTGGGTTTCAGGCATCCACTGATGGTATTGGAATGCATCCCCCATTTTTTCCCTCCATGAATTGTCATGTGTTTTATTTTTCTATTGTGTTTTGTTCTTTTTCTTAAGTTTTTATGGTTGTTTTATATATTAGGGAGAGTAGTGCCCCATGGCACATAGAATGTATCCCCCATGGATAAGGGGTGACTACTGTACTAGAATAAACTTCTAATGGAACACAGCTCAAAAGAAGGGAATCATAATCAGACAATTACATGAAGAACAATGTTAGGGAATTCCTTTATAATCTCAGATCAAGAAAAGCATTTCTTGCCAATACAGAAGTTCATAAATTCAACGACATTTTTTAAAAATGTGAGGTAAAACACAGAATAAACACAGCCAAAGCCAACTAAAAAACTAGATAAAAATACTTTCAACTTATACTACAAAGCACTATTCTCCCTAATATATAAAACAACCTTAAAAACTTAAGAAAAAGAACAAAACACAATAGAAAAATAAAAGACATGGACAATTCATGGAGGGAAAAAAGCATACTGTCCTTAAACAAATGGAAAAAATGTTCAAATGTATTCATAACTTAAAAATATAAATTAAAAATACACTAAAAAGTATAAAAGCTTATCAATATATATACTCTATTCATCAGGTTGTGGAAAAATAACTACCCTAATATAGCACTGGTAAAATTGAAAAGTGATACAAATCTTATGGAGGGCAATCTTACAAAACCAAAATCACATGTGCCTTTATACTTTATCAAACAATTGTTCTTTAGGGAGTCTTTCCTAAAGATATACCTCCCTCAAAACTAAATAATATATGCACCAAAGTTATTCACTGTAGCATCATTTGCCATAACAAAATATTGGAAACAACCCAACTGTCCATCAACAGAGAACTGAATAAATAATGGTATACACACACAATGGAGTTATACAGATATTTTAAAAAAGAATTGAAAATCTCCATAAACTGACAGAGTGATTTCCAAGATATATTGTTAAGGAAAAAAGATGGTGCAAAAAAAATGTATACAGTGCACTTACAGTAAGGTAAAGTAAGAATACATATATGTGCTTGCTAGTATTTATAAAACAAAAGAGATATAGTACTTTCTTATTTTATATACTTTATTACATTTCACAGATATTGTCTTTTTTTTTTTTTTTTAATACAAATTAAAGGTTTGTGACGGTCTTGCTTTGAGCAAGTCTACTGGCACCATTTTTCCAACAGCATTTGCTCACTTTGTGTCTCTGGGTCATATTTTGTAATTCTCACAGTTTATTTCAAATTTTTTCATTATTTTATGTGCTACGATAATCGGATCAATTATCTTTGATGTTACTATTGTAATTGTTTTAAGGTCTCATTAACCACACCCATATAAAACAGTGAACTTGATAAATATTGTGTGTCTTCTGACTGCTCCACTGACCAGCCATTACCCTATCTCTCTCTCTCTCCTAGGGCTTTCCTACTCCCTGAGATATAACGATATTGAAATTAGGCCAATTAGTAACCCTACAATGGCCTCCACATGTTGAAATGAAAAGGAAGAGTCCCAAATCTCTCAAATCAAAAGCTAGAAATGATTAAGCTTAGTGAGGAAAGCATATAGAAAGCTGAAACAAGCTGAAAGCTAGGCCTTTTCCACCAAGCAGCTCCGTTGTGAAAGCAAAGGAAAAGTTCTTGAACTTTTAAATTAAAAGTTCTACTCCAGTAAACACTCAAATGATAAGAAGGTGAAACATTCTTATTGCTGATATGTAGAAAGAGTGAGTGACCTTGATAGAAGATCCAAATAGCCACAACACTCCCTTAAGCCAAAGCCTAAACCAGAGCAAGGCTCTAACTCTTCAATTCTGAGAGGCCAAGAGAGGAGAGGAAGCTGTACAAGAAAAACTGGAAACTGGCAGAGGCTGGTTTGTGAGGTTTAAGGAAAGAAGCCGTCCCCATAATGTAAAAGTGCAAGGTTAAGCAGCAGGTGCTGATATAGAAGCTGCAGCAAGTTATCCAGAAGATCTAGCTAAAATCATTAATAAACATAGCTACATTAAACAAAAAATTTTCAATGGAGACAAAATAGTTTACTATTAGAAGAAGATGCCATCTAGGATTTTTCATAGCTAAAGACAAGTCAATGCCTGGCTTCAAAGTTTCAAAGGACACGATGATTCTTATTAGGTACTTATGCAGCTGGTGACTTGAAGTTGAAGCCAGTGCTCATTTACCATTCCAAAATCCTAAGGTCCTTAGTAATTGTGCTAAATCTACTCTCCCTGTGCTCTGTAAATGGAATAGCAAAGCCTGGATGACAGCACATCTGTTTACAACATGGTTTACTGAGTATTTTAAACCTACTATTGAGACCTATTCAGAAAAAGAAAGATTCCTTTCCAATTACTGCAGACAATGTAGTCACTCATGAGCTCTGATGGAGATGTACAAGATAAATGTTGTTTTCCTATCTCCTAATGGAATATCCGTTCTACAGTCCATGGATCTTGAAGTATAGATAATACTTGAACAATGTGGGGGTTGGGGCACCAACCCCAATGCAGTGGAAAAATCTGTGTACAACTTTTGACTCTCCCCAAATCTTAACTGCTCATAGTCTACTGTTGACGGAAAGCTTTACCAATAACAGAAACAGTCAATTAACACATATTTTATGCTATATTATATACTGTATTCTTATGATATAGCTAGAAAAATGAAAATGTTAAGAAAATCATAAGGAAAATACACAGTACCGTGCTATATTTATTTTTTAAAAATCCATGTATAAGTGGACCTGCAAAGTTCAAACCCATTTTGTTCAAGAGCCAACTGTAATTTTGACTTTCAAGTCTTTTTATTGAAGAACTGTATTTCATAAGGCTATAGCTGTTAAAGACAGTAATTCCTCTGATGGGTCCAGGCAAAGTACATTGAAAACTTTCTGGAAAGGATTCCACCATTCTAGATGCCATAAGAACATTTATGATTCATGGGAAGAGGTCAAAACTTTAATATCAATGGGAGTTTAAGAGAAGTGACTTCCAACCCTCATGGATGAATGTATGGGTCCAAGATTCCCATGGAGGAAGTAACTGCACTTGTGGTGGAAACAGCAAGAGAACCTGAATCAGAAGTGGAGACTGAAGATGTGACTGAATTGCTGCAATCTCATGATAAAACTTGAATATATAAGCAGTTGCCTCTTACGGATGAGCAAAGAAAGTGGTTTCTTGAGATGTAATCTACTCCTGGTGCAGATGCTGTGAGAACCATCAAAATGACAACAATGGATTTAGAATGTGACATAAACTTAGTTGATAAAGAAAGCAGCAGCGGAGTTTGAGAGGATTGACTCCAATTTTGAAAGAAGCTCTACTGTCGGTAAAATGCTATCAAACAGCATCGCATGCTACAGAGAAATTGCTTGTGAAAGAGTCAAATTTCATTGGCAAATTTCATTGTTGTCTTATTCTTAAGAAATTGCCACAGCCACCTCCAACTTTAGCAATCACCACCTGGATCAGTTAGCAGACATCAACATCCAGGCAAGAACTTCTACCAGCAAAATGATTATGGCTTGCTGAAAGCTTAGATGATGCTTAACATTTTTTAGCAATAAAGTATTTTTAAATTAAGGTATGCACATTTTTTAGACAATGCTATTACACACTTAATAGACTATAGTGACTATAGTATAGTATAAACTTATATATACTGGGAAACCAAAAAAGTCATTTGGCTCACTTACTGCATTATTTGCTTTGTTACAGTGGTCTGGAACCAAACCTGCAATATTGCCAAGGTGTGTCTGTGTATTAAAAACTAATGAAAATAGTTATCTATGAAGGTCAGTAGAGGTACATCCTTTTGATGTACTTCTGACTTTTGAATCACATAAATGTTTTAAATATTCAAAAAATAAAATAGTATATGAAAACTACATGTTTTATTTAACTTAAAACATAAATGTATATTAACTTGCCACATTTTGAGCTAAGGTCAAGGCCTTTTGTTTTGAGTCTAAGTCTACTGATTAGAATTTATCACTGCTTTCTTATGTAGACCACATCCACAATACACTGAAATTCAATTTGTTTTGGCCAAGTGTAGTTAGATATTAAAGAGAAATGCAAAATAATCTGTGAGCAGTATCCTTCTAGTTCTTTCCCATATTGACTTTTATAACTTTTTTACAGTTTTTACAGTTGTCTCACATATTTCATTAGCAATTATTTTAATGACTTATATTCAATCTGATTTTCATGGAAGTAAACTGGCAGTCTGACCCTAGAACTGATAATCTTATCCACTGTATGATAAATGAGACAGTTTTAAGACCGTGGCAGGTAACTTATAACACTGGCTTTGAGATTCTTCCTAGCCACATTCTCAGGCACAGAACTTTGAGCATATTATCACCCATGTATTACAATTGTTCACTAGAAGAAAAAATGGCCTTGTTCTGGCATTTCCCCTCTGTTCACCTCAACACTGTTTTTTATTTAAATGCATTTCCTGATAAGCCTTCCTAATTCTATTTAACTTTGTTTTTAAGATTTATTTTATTTTTTTAAAGTATTCTCTAGGCCCAACGTAGGGCTTGAACTCACAACCCCAAGATCAAGAGTTGCATGCTCCATCAAATGAGCTGGCTAGGCACCCCAACCTTCCTAATTCTCTGATAATTTCAGTTTTATGCTCCCACCACTCACTTGCTTATCGAAATATATGTATCTGCCCCTTTCCCCCAAGCTTTATCAAAGTATAATTGGCAAATGAAATTGGATATATTGAAGATGTATAATATGATGATTTGATACATGTGTTCCTGTGTAATGAATACGACAATCAAGTTAATTAACACATCCATCACCTGACACAGTTACCACTCTGTGTGTGTTTGTGGTAAGAACAGATTTACTCTCTAAACAAATTCCAAGTATACAATACAGTGTTATTAGTTATAATTACCATTTTGTACATTAGATTCCTACAACTTATCCATATTATAAGTGAAAGTTTGTACTCTTTGACCAACATCTACCTATGTTCCCCATGCCCTGGCACCAGGCAACTGCCATTTAACAATATTTCTGAGTTCAACTTTTTCAAATTCCACATGTGAGTGATATCATATTATATGTGCCTTCTTCTCTCTGGCTTACTGCACTGAACATGATACCCTCCCAGGATAATCCATGTTGTCACAAATGGCACGATTTCCTTCTTTTTGATAGCTGAATGATGTTCCATTGTATATAGTTATAACATCCTATTCTAAGCTGATAACAACTTAACTTTGATTACATACACAAACTCAAAAATTTTACTTCTCTATCCCCTTATGTTTTAGGTCATTGATGTTACCATTTACATCTTTTATTTTGTGTATCCATTAACTCATTATTTTGTTTTTTTTTTTAATATAGTAGACACATTACATTAGTTTCAGGTATACAACTTAGTGATTTAACAACTTTACACATTATACTATGTTCACCACAAGTATAGTTAACATGTCTTATTATATCACTATTACAATATCATTGACTGTATTCCTTATGCTCTACATTTTATTCCTGTGACTTAATCATTCCACAACTGGAGGCCTGTGTCTTCTTCTCCTCTTCTCCCAATTTGCTCATCTCCCTACCCTACCCCCTCAGTTTGCTTTCTTTAATTAGGATCTATTTCTGCTTTTTTGTTTGCTTATTCTTTTTTTTTTCCATTTATGAGTGGCATCATATGATACTTGTCTTTCTCATTCTGACATATCACTTAGCATAATATCTTTGAGTTCACAGATTTTTTCTTTTCCTTGACTGAATCCACTTTTGAAGCTACTGAATTTTTCACATCACCCACTGTATTCTTCAGCTCTAGGATTCATGTTTGGTTTTACTTTTTGATGGTTTCTATTTCTTTGTTGAATTTCTCATTCTGGTCATGTACTGTTTTCCTAATTTTGTTTGGTTGACTATCTGTGTTTTATTGTAGTTCACTGAAATTCATTAAGAGGATTATTCTGAATTCTTGGTCAGTCAGTTCACAGATCTCCATTTGTTTAGGTTTGGTTACTGGAGCTTTACTAGTTTCTTTGGTGGTGCCATATTTCCTTGATTCTTCATTATTCTTGTATCCTTGTGTTGGTATGTGTGCATTTGAGGAAGCAGTCACTTCTTCTAGTCTTTACAGGTTTGGTTCAATAGGGAAAGATTTTCACTAGTCAGTCCAAACTAGGTTCTCAAAGGCCAGCTGGTAGAGCCCACAGGAGGGTGGGCAAGGTTTGATGCCAGAGTTTCTGGTTGGGTGGGGCCACTGGCTCAGCCCTGCATTCAGGCAAGACCACTCCCTGGGCTGCCTGATCAGGTGGGACTGTTAGCTGGTCTCTGCAGACAGGCATGGCCACTGGCTGGGCTCTCTGACCAGACAGGACCAGAGACTAGACTCCTTGGATAGGTGGTGCCATTAACTGAACTTTGTGTTCAGGTGTGGCCAGAGGTTATGCTCCATAGTTGGATGGGGCTGCAGGATGGACCCTGTGATCATGCAGGACTTCTGGCTGTGTTCTACAGTTCAGAGTCCCTGCTCCAGCAGGGCCACAAGATGAGCTCTGCAGTTGGGTAGGGGTGTCAGACTGGTTACCTGCAAGGGCAGAGGTACAGGCTGGGCTCTGCAGTCAGGCCTTTGCCTGGGAATCTTAGCTGGGCTTAACTGTTCACCCTGCTTTCTGGTCAAACAGGCAGCAATCTGGCACAAGTGGGTGGAGCCATTTGCTGGGCTCTCTGATTGGGCAAGGTGGCCAGGAGGGATGCAGTGCCATCACTAATCCACACACAAATCCCTGTGAGCCCTACCTCCCATATTGTTCCTCAGGTAATCTAGCCTTGCCTATTTCCCTAGCATTCCCCATAAGGTAAGACAGAAGTGGACTTCCCAGGGAACACTCCAGACTGCTGAGGAAGCTAGATGTCAACCCCAAGCTCTCTTTTTCTCACTGGAGAAACTGTAGGCCCAGAGAATTCCTCCCAGTGTGGTACAGTGCTGGATTAGGGAGGCGCAACACTGTCAAAGCAAAACCACTGCTCTTAGCCTTCTAATGTGGCTTTTCTCAGTTTTTGTGCTCCATGAATGTGTTTCAGCCTAACTGCCAGGTTCTGGGATTTTTAGAAAGGTGTTTTTGTCTGTAAATAGTTGCTAATTCATATTTCTGTTATGGAGACTAGAGCCAGGGGCCTCTTATTCTGCCATCTTGCTTATGTCAGTTCCTACGACTGCTCTTAATTGACAAAATATTTTTAGCCAGGTTCTTTCCAGAGAATACAATCTCAAACCCTATTTTATTCAATTTTTATCAAAATCTTTGTTATAAGAAATAGTTATAAAAGACTATCTAATATATACAAGCCTTTAAAATTCCTTATTGCATTTATTATAGAGATTTTCTCAAGAATATAAGACCCTGGGTGTCTTTTTAGGACTAAATTTCTCTTATGCAATAAAATGCAACATTTTTCCTAATTATTTTTTTAAAGATTTTACTTTTTTAAGTAATCTTTACACCCAACATGGGTCTCGAACTTACAACCCAGAGATCAAAAGTCACATGCTTTACTGACTGAGACAGCCAGGTACCCCTTTTCCTCATTTTTTTGGTTTTGTTTATCTTATCAATATTGAGACTAATCAAGCTTTCCTGTTTGCTGTAGTTGCTAGAAAACTCAGAACCAAAGTTGGCTACAGGAACTGTACATGACTTAAAGGCATGCATGTTTATGTACAAACCTTTGAATTTTATATGATGATCTTATTTTCAACTTCCTGATATTTCATTATACTTTACTATTCTTTTATATATTGTAAAACATGTTTTTTATAAAACACCTCAAATGCTTTTTTGAAAGGTTAGAGAAAAAAGCAGACAAATAAATTAAAATGTCACTATAACATTTAGCTTATTACTTTATTTTATTTTATTTTTTTTTTAATTTTTTTTTTCAACTTTTTTTATTTATTTGTGGGACAGAGAGAGACAGAGCATGAACGGGGGAGGGACAGAGAGAGAGGGAGACACAGAATCGGAAACAGGCTCCAGGCTCTGAGCCATCAGCCCAGAGCCTGACGCGGGGCTCGAACTCACGGACCGTGAGATCATGACCTGGCTGAAGTCGGACGCTTAACCGACTGCGCCACCCAGGTGCCCCTAGCTTATTACTTTAAAACAACTCTCTTCTTACCTGTACTCTATTTCCACCACTGCTACCCTAAAGAAGACAAACAAGATGTTCCCAAGATGTTCAGGATTCTATATAAGTATTTTCTCCCCATTTTCACAAACTTAATAGTGAAGAAAACAGAACTTACCAGATAAACAATATGCAAATCATTCTCTAAAACAAAGCCCTTCATTGCTCTTTGGAGGTCAGCAAAAATATCTAAAGTATCAGTTGGAGAAAGTGAAGAAGACAGAGTTGCTGAACCAAGATGTGTTGGATGATACACTTTTCCTGGTTGGGGGCAGGTGAAGGGAAATAAAGTATCAAATGTTAAAGATTAAATAAAACACTGTCTTTCTGTACTCTATAATTTACGTTTTAGCCTCTGATAAATTTTACAAACAGAATTTTGCCCAATGTATGCATATTTATGAGCAGATTCTATGCTAAATGTCTGATGTTGCTAAATCCAACACTAAGTACTAAAAATGAGTTTATATACCACTCGAAAAACCGGTTTCCTTTTATAGTGTTTGAAAAGTCAATTTCCTTTTACTAAGCAGTATAAAGTCAGCAAAGATGAAAAAGTGTATACTGTAATTAAGTCACACTTACCTTCTGTTCCATCACTAGCTTCAGTAATCTGGATGAATTCGTTTTCTAGCAGCCACATTACACAGGCTTCAATTGCTCCAAGTTGAACAGAATCTTGATTCTTCTGAATTCCCAGCTTCCCTTCTCTCATACTCGCAGCCAAAAATGTGCAAGAAGCATAAGTCTGCATATCTTGTGATGTACTTGCCATTCCACCAACTATTATCTGATATAAGAGGTTTGAAATTTTCTGTAACTTTTTAATAAGACATGCAGGCCCTTATGATATAAAAGAAATGAAGTGATTTTGTTCTCTTAAAGTATTCTCAGCATCTTAACGTAGAGATTTTTTATTAATTCTTCCATTATCACTCGTTATACATGTAGATAACACCTAATGACAACATCAAAAGTTTCCTTAAAAGTAGATACATTTTCTCATAAATGAAAATAAATGAATCACTATCTATCTGAAATGTAGGAACTAACAACATAGCCTTCCTTCTGAAACATATGGGCATATAGGAATGCTAGTATTGAATATTCCCCACCCAGAAAGGGGATGGGAATGGGTGTAGAAAAAGTGAAGTGAGTTGTGTTTTGTGGATATCATCTTCCTACAACTATATTAAATATACTAATTAAGTGTACTAATTTTCCCTTTGACTTCTTCCATTTAATACAGATTGAAAACATACTAAATCAACCTAAACAGAGCTTACTCCTTTTAATGACCCCAATGCATAGTTTTACCAAGATTTATTTAGTATTTGTGGTATTTTGGTTGTTTCCAGTTTTTTCTTATTGCCAATAATGCCATAATAACCATTCTTGTACATTTAATTTTATGCAATTTCACAAATACATCCCTAAGTAAAACTCTTAGTTGTGAATCTACTGGTAAATGGCTATGTGTTCTGTTTTGGCAGTGTTGTTGTTTTTATCTTAGTGGATATGTCCAAGTTGCCCTCCCAAAAGAGTTTCAGCAGTATATGAGAATGCCTACTTTCTATATCCTTACCAACCCTATGTTATCAGTTACTTTCCTTTTTTAGTGTGTTTTCGTTTTTGTTTTCAAATGGAGAGCGAAAGGGGAGGAAAAAAAGTATGAGCACAGGTACCAGAACCCCCTAGCACCAGTACTAAAGCCAAGAGCAAGGCATGCTGGTATATGAACAGAAAAATTTCTGGATGAATACACAAAACACTTAAAAGGAGATTCGTTACCTTTGAGGACCCAGAATAGAAAGTTTTTTCACTTTAGATCTTTCCATGTTGTTTAAAACTTCTAATCATGTCTATTTGTAATTTGATTTTATTTTAATGTCAATAGGTATTATCTGTATGTAAGAACTATGGTCCATTTTTGTCACCTTTTTTAAAAATTCAAAAAATAATAAAGTATACCTAAAAAAGAAAAAGAATCATCTGGCATTTGGGTTTTAATCCACTGTTCTGAAATACGCTGACATAGAACTAGCTGTATTAAACTCCAGGAAATAACTATATAAAATAGAAGACATTCAGACTTGGGAACACTATAAACAATCTCACAATGAAACACAAAGCTAAGATTTTTCTTCACATCATTA
This sequence comes from Panthera leo, assembly GCF_018350215.1. Classification (NCBI taxonomy): domain Eukaryota; kingdom Metazoa; phylum Chordata; class Mammalia; order Carnivora; family Felidae; genus Panthera; species Panthera leo. The sequence continues at coordinate 66,933,347 of NC_056687.1, forward strand.
AGTTCTATCATCATATTATAGGCTTCAAAGAGCAAATAATTTAGTGAACTCTTCCTTACCTCCAGAATAGCTCTTATCATGCTTGCAGTTACTTCTTCTCCTTCTCGTCTTTGCAAACAGCTACAAACAGGTTTTAGAGATCCCTGAAGTAGAGCTATGCCTTTTGATTTCTCAGAGTTCTTACAAACTAAGATACTCTCACCTATAACCAAAAAAATGCACATTTGCAAAACCCCAACATATTTCCATAATATACCTGCCAAAGAGAATTTAAGTTGTCTTACTTATTTAAAAAGAAGGTAATAGATGATAGCGGTTATTACGATCATAAAATTATTGCTGATGCTTTAATTTTCTGAATTTTGGATTGAAGGGGATCAGAATATGCCATACCAAAACATGCCACTTTGGCATAAGATTATTTTGACCTGAAGGCACTTAGGAAGTAGCAAACACAGTAAGAGCTCCTGGCCCTCACCCTGTTTGCCTAGATGTAAGACATAAATTTCTCTTTGTGAAGGTGTTCCACTTATCACTTATCGCTGGATGCAGAAAGGCAGCACCAAGATGGGTCTGCATAAACCTTACTAAATAATCCTTAACTTCTGTTAGTTTCCAGTATATATTTACTTTCCCACAATTTACCACTTCTAGAAACTCAAACCCCTTTTCCTTGGTCTTGTCACTTCACAATTCTATTACCTTTTGTTAAAAGGGTATAAAGCCCCTAACATCTAACTGCTTCTTTGGGTCTTTACTGGTTCTCTATGAAGTCCTCTGTCTATGCAAAAAATTAAAATATTAATATCAAATAAAATATGTATGCCTTTTCTCCTGTTAATCTGCCATCTGTCAGTCTAATTTGCAGGCACTAGCCATAGAAGCTAAGCAGGCACAGGAAAAGTTTATTTCCTTCCACATAGGAGCAACTGTTTTTACTGAATAATTAAGTATATAATAATAATAATAGAGGTATTTTGAAAATCATAAAGGAAAATGCAAATACAAATTATTACTGGTTACATATGAAAACACGAATTCAAAAATATTTACAGAAACCTAGAAATTACATTATAACTCACTAATCAAAAAGCTTTAGGTTACTGTGACAATCAAATGAATAAAAATGTGATAGCACTTACACATTATAAACATATATAAAGGTACAATTTATACAAACATAAACTATTATTACAGTAATTAAGACTAGAAAAAAGATAATTTTTTTTTTCAAAAATGAATCCAATAGTAGGGGAAAGGAAGCAAGTAGATGTGTAAGGGGGAAAATGAAGGCAACTTGCATTAGAGAAAACTAAAAATGGCATTGTGGTGGAGTATATTAATCATTCTAGGGAGAGAGAAGCCTTTCCTAAAGCTGATTGCTAAACTGAGAACCAAGATAGGATAAAGATAAAGGACTATAAACTTGATGACTGTTGTTGTTTATCCTAGATATAATTACAAAAAGATAGATGCCATCAAACAAAACAATAGCAGCAACAAAAACAGCTGGATAAAATGCATCACCTGGCTCTTATAAACACTACAAAATAGCCCAACTTAAGATAAAAAATTATCTACAAAATGGATCAACTAGCATTAGTGGCAAATACAAAAAGCCACTTTGGGCTATTCAAACTACTTTCAGCTTTTAATCCTTCAGCAAGATGGACAACCCTTTTTCAAAGTGAGCAAGATTTATGAAAATTAATGCCAATATATACAGTCCAAGTCCCTGCTCCCATCTGTCTGAGGAGGTTGTATCCATACTACAATAGACAAGTCAATTAGAATCAAATCAATTATTATATTTGACTTGTAAATCACTATTTTTGCACAAAGTACCAACCTCTTATACTGGAAGGTTCCAAGAAATCCACAGAAAGATTAAAATGTTATCTAAATAAAACACCATTAACTGTCTAGGAACATTAACATAATTTATAAAATGTAAAGAAGTTATAAAGATGCTACATAATCTAAAAAGCATGACCAAGTATGCATATCTTCATAATTGATATGAAACACTATATTCACACATTCTCCATTTGCTGGAAGTTCTGAGCAAGCATATGTCATCCTGAAATGGAGCATTATGCAAAGTCAAAACTTCAGAAGTTTCCAAGACCTCAAATACAAAGTTACTGTGGTACATTTTAGTTTTGTTTAAATGTTAATCTGATTTAAGGCTTGATAATTTGGCCAGGGTACCAACCTTCCAATTATTCTTCCCTACAAGAAAGAGAAGTATAAGCTAAGAATATAGCAGGGCAAATAAAATCTCCTTATCTTCTATATTACCTTAAAGACCCTCTGACCCTAAAAGAAGAGTAGCTGTGTAAAATGAACTTAGACTCCACCCTCCAAAGTTTGAGCCTGCTAAGAAATTAGAGTTGGAAGGAAGGGCAGAGGGAAGAGCAAATAGGAATAGGAAGGGAGTGTTTTTGTCTCTTCCCCCAACCTTTTCTAAATGTGTGTAATCTGCACATTTTATAGGTAAAGTAAGAGACAGAGCAGGATAAACTTCTTTGATGCCTATAATAGGGGAAATCCAAGGAGTTGGATGTTTTTTTTTTAATCATTAGTATGTTTAGGGCTTAAAAGAGAGGCAGGCCAATAGCCCTTCAGGGATTACAGAGAAGTCATTTGTTACTGGGGCTGAGACACATAGCCATTCTCTCATTTTTCCTTTAATAAAACTCCTACATGTTGGATGGGCACATGGCCACACAGCTAAAGGTTATATTTCCCAGCCTCTCTTGCAGTTGGGAAATGTAACCATGTGACTAAGTTCTGGCCGACTGGATGTGAGGAGAAATACTTAGTGCAACTTCTGAGAAGTGCCCTTAAGGGATAAGTTGTGTCCTTTACTTCCTCATCGCCCCTTCCTGATGGTTGAAATGCAGATGTGATGACAGACAAATCAAGTTATTCTAATAGTCACTTCCTTGTATACTACCTAGGTTTTTGCACCCAGACTATCCCACTTATTTTCCCATTAAGACTTTCCCTTTTCTCCTGGATATCCTAATGTTCTTCAGCAACCATAGAACTATTTTTTTACATACAGTATAATATTAGTCAATAAAATACATCCTAGAGAAGAAAGATGAGATGACAGAGAACTTCCTCCCAAAGCTCTTTAATGTTGTAAGACTTATAACAATTTTGTCACACCCATAATTATCTACCAAGTTAGTAATAACATTTGCTGCTACCTCAATATTTAATTCAAACAAGACTCTTCCTCATTGCTTAAGACATAACTTCTGCTTAGTTTCTGTTAATGTTACCATTACTTGCTGACAGAAGAAACTAAAAAGGTGTTTTCAGAACCAGCACCATTTTAGAGAGAAAATAATGGTATGTGAAATTCCTATTCCTAAATGTAAGAGTACTTTCCAGCTCTCAGTATCCCTCCTTTGAAGTCTTAGGTCAGTCACCTAAGCAGAACTAAAACCCCATGAAAATTACTCCCTTCATTAGCACTAAATAGATTATACTGGAAATTAAAAATCATCTTCTAGCTAATATGATAAATCATTTTGATTAGAATAATACTGAATCATTTCACCACATATAAAAGAAAATCTTAATTTTACATTAAGAGAAAATCAATGGCTAATGATATATGAAAATTATAACTTACATTCATTATAAATATTAAGCAAATCAAAAACATGACATTAGTGCTTTGGATAACAAAGAAATACAGCATGATGAGAAATCAATTGGCAGGCATCAGTCAGATTTCAAGTAGACTGACACTGTCCTTCACCAATGCTATTACAATTAAAATCAAACTCACTTACCTACTGTGTCTACCCCTTTCCTGCCAGCACGACCAACCATCTGCTTATAAGTAAGAATATCTAGAGGTCGACCACTGAAAATCGGAGTACGAATAATTACACGACGTGCTGGTAAATTCACCCCAGATGAAAGAGTAGAAGTTGCTGCCAAAACCCGAATCTGACCTTGACGGAAGGCTCCTTCAATGATATCCCTCTCCTCAAAAGTAAGACCTAACAAAAGGAAGTTACAATAACATATATTTATTAATGAATATATGAAATAATGAATATAATGAAAATACTGTACTTGATTACTTACAAATGGATCTGGGAATCTACTAGAAACTTCTAAAGATTTTTACAAGCTATTGTTATGACCGTAAAAACATCTTTATGTCACCACAGTCTATCTTTAAGAGTATAATCTGCCTCCCCTAGTATACTTTTTTTTTTAAATATGAAATTTATTGTAAATTGGTTTCCATACAACACCCAGTGCTCATCCCAACAGATGCCCTCCTCAATACACATCACCCACCCTCCCCGCCCTCCCACCCCCCATTAACCCTCAGTTTGTCCTCAGTTTTTAAGTCTCTTATGCTTTGGCTCTCTCCCACTCTAACCTTTTTTTTTTTTTTTTCCTTCCCCTCCCCCATGGTCTTCTGTTAAGTTTCTCAGGATCCAAATAAAAGTGAAAACATATGATATATGTCTTTCTCTGTATGGCTTATTTCCCTTAGCATAACACTCTCCAGTTCCATCCACGTTGCTACAATAGAACATATTTCATTCTTTCTCATTGCCACATAGTATTCCATTGTGTATATAAACCACAATTTCTTTATCCATTCATCAGTTGATGGACATTTAGGCTCTTTCCATAATTTGGCTATTGTTGAAAGTGCTGCTATAAATATTGGGGTACAAGTGCCCTGATGCATCAGCACTCCTGTATCCCTTGGGTAAATTGCTAGCAGTGCTATTGCTGGGTCATAGGATAGGTCTATTTTTAATTTTTTGAGGAACCTCCACATTGTTTTCCAGCGTGGCTGCACCAGTTTGCATTCCCACCAACAGTACAAGAGGGTTCCCATTTCTCCACATCCTCTCCAGCATCTATAGTCTCCTGATTTGTTCATTTTAGCCACTCTGACTGGCGTGAGGTGATATCTGAGTGTGGTTTTGATTTGTATCTCCCTGATGAGGAGTGACGTTGAGCATCTTTTCATGTGCCTGTTGGCCATCTGGATGTCTTCTTTAGAGAAGTGTCAGTTCATGTTTTCTGCCCATTTCTTCACCAGATTATTTGTTTTTCGGGTGTGGAGCTTGGTGAGTTCTTTATAGATTTTGGATACTAGCCCTTTGTCTGATATGTCATTTACAAATATCTTTTCCCATTCTGTTGGTTGCATTTTAGTTTTGTTGATTGTTTCCTTTGCAGTGCAGAAGTTATCTTCATGAGGTCCCAATAGTTCATTTTTGCTTTTAATTCCCTTGCCTTTGGGGATGTGTCAAGTAAGAAATTGCTGCGGCTGAGGTCAGAGAGATTTTTTTCCTGCTTTCTCCTCTAGGGTTTTGATGGTTTCCTGTCCCACATTCAGGTCCTTTATCCATTTTGAGTTTGTTTTTGTGAATGGTATAGAAAGTGGTCTAGTTTCATCCTTCTGCATGTTGCTGTCCAGTTCTCCCAGCACCATTTGTTAAAGAGACTGTCTTTTTTCCATTGGATGGTCTTTCCTGCTTTGTCAAAGATTAGTTGGCCATACGTTTGTGGGTCCAGTTCTGGGGTTTCTATTCTATTCCATTGGTCCATGTGTCTGTTTTTGTGCTAATACCATGCTGTCTTGATGATGACAGCTTTGTAGTAGAGGCTACAGTCTGGGATTGTGATGCCTCCTGCTTTGGTCTTCTTCTTCAAAATTACTTTGACTATTCGGGGCCTTTGTGGTTCCATAAAAATTTTAGGATTGCTTGTTCTAGCTTCAAGAAGAATGCTGGTGCAATTTCGATTGGGATTGCATTGAATGTGTAGAAAGCTTTGGGTAGTATTGACATTTTAACAATATTTATTCTTCCAATCCATGAGCATGGAAAGTTTTTCCATTTCTTTATATCTTCTTCAATTTCCTTCATAAGCTTTCTATAGTTTTCAGCATACAGATCTTTTTTTTACATCTTTGGTTAGGTTTATTCCTAGGTATTTTATGCTTCTCGGTGCAATTGTGAATGGGATCAGTTCCTTTATTTGTCTTTCTGTTGTTTCATTATTAGTGTATAAGAATGCAACTGATTTATGTACATTGATTTTGTATCCTGCAACTTTGCTGAATTCATGTATCAGTTCTAACAGACTTTTGGTGGAGTCTATCTGGTTTTCCATGTATAATATCATGTCATATGCAAAAAGTGAAAGCTTGACTTCTTCATTGCCAATTTTGATGCCTTTGATTTCCTTTTGTTGTCTAATTGCTGATGCTAGCACTTCCAACACTACGTTAAACAACAGCAGTGAGAGTGGACATCTCTGTCATGTTCCTGATCTCAGGGAGAAAGCTGTCAGTTTTTCCCCATAGAGGATGATATTAGCTGTGGGCTTTACATAAATGGCTTTTTTGATGTTTAAGTATGTTCCTTCTATCCTGACTTTCTCGAGGGTTTTTATTAAGAAAGGATGCTGAATTTTGTCAAATGCTTTTTCTGCATCGATTGATGGGATCATATGGTTCTTATCTTTTCTTTCATTAATGCGATGTATCACATTGATTGACTTGCGAATGTTGAACCAGCCCTACAGCCCAGGAATGAATCCCACTTGATCATGGTGTATAATTCTTTTTATATGCTGTTGAATTCAATTTGCTAGTATCTTATTGAGAATTTTTGCATCCATCCATCATCACCATCAGGGATACTGGCCTGTAGTTCTCTTTTTTTGCTGGGTCTCTGTCTGGTTTAGGAATCAAAGTACTGCTGGCTTCATAGAATGAGTCTGGAAGTTTTCCTTCCCTTTCTAGTTTTTGGAATAGCTTGAGAAGGATAGGTATTATCTCTGCTTTAAATGTCTGGTAGAATTCCCCTGGGAAGTCATCTGGTCCTGGACTCTTACTTGTTGGGAGATTTTTGATAACTGATTCAATTTCTTTGCTGGTTATGGGTCTGTTCAAGTTTTCTATTTCTTCCTGATTGAGTTTTGGAAGTGTGTGGGTGTTTAGGAATTTGTCCATTTCTTCCAGGTTGTCCAGTTTATTGGCATATAATTTTTTATAGTATTCCCTGATAATTGCTTGTATTTCTGAGGGATTGGTTGTAATAATTCCATTTTCATTCATGATTTTATCCATTTGGACCATCTCCCTTTTCTTTTTGAGAAGCTTGGCTAGAGGTTTATCAATTTTGTTTATTTTTTCAAAAAACCAACTCTTGGTTTCATTGATCTGCTCTACAGTTCTTTTAGATTCTATATTGTTTATTTTGACTCTGATCTTTATTATTTCTCTTCTTCTGCTGGGTTTGGGGTGTCTTTGCTGTTCTGCTTCTATTTCCTTTAGGTGTGCTGTTAGATTTTGTAATTGGGGTTTTTTTTGTTTCTTGAGATAGGCCTGGATTGCAATGTATTTTCCTCTCAGGACTGCTTTTGCTGCATCCCAAAGCGTTTGGATTGTTGTATTTTCATTTTCGTTTGTTTCCATATATTTTTTAATTTCTCTTCTAATTGCCTGGTTGACCCACTCATTCTTTAGTAGGATGTTCTTTAACCTCCATGCTTGTGGAGGTTTTCCAGACTTTTTCTGTGGTTGATTTCAAGCTTCATAGCATTGTCGTCTGAAAATATGCATGGTATGATCTCAATTCTTTTATACTTAAGAAGGGCTGTTTTGTGATCCAGTATGTGATCTATCTTGGAGAATGTTCCATGTGCACTCGAGAAGAAAGTATATTCTGTTGCTTTGGGATGCAGAGTTCTCAATATATCTGTCAAGTCCATCTGATCCAATGTATCATTCAGGACCCCTGTTTCTTTATTGATCCTGTGTCTAGATGATCTATCCATTGTTGTAAGTGAAGTATTAAAGTCCCCTGCAATTACCACATTCTTATCAATAAGGTTGCTTATGTTTGTGAGTAATGGTTTTATATATTTGGGGGCTCCGGTATTCGGCGCATAGACATTTATAATTGTTAGCTCTTCCTGATGGATAGACCCTGTGATTATTATATAATGCTCTTCTTCATCTCTTGTTACAGCCTTTAATTTAAAGTCTAGCTTGTCTGATATAAGTATGGCTACTCCAGCTTTCTTCTGACTTCCAGTAGCATGATAGATAGTTCTCTATCCCCTCACTTTCAATCTGAAGGTGTCCTCAGGTCTAAAACGAGTCTCTTGTAAACAGCAAATAGAAGGGTCTTGTTTTTTTCCATTCCTTTACCTTATGTCTTTTGATTGGAGCATTTAGTCCATTTACATTCAGTGTTATTATAGAAAGATGCGGGTTTAGAGTCATTGTGATGTCTGTAGGTCTCATGCTTGTAGTGATGTCTCTGGTACTTTGTGGTCCTTGCAACATTTCACTCACAGAATCCCCCTTAGGATCTCTTTGTAGGGCTGGTTTAGTGGTGATGAATTCCTTCAGTTTTTGTTTGTTTGGGAAGACGTTTATCTCTCCTTCTATTCTGAATGACAGACTTGCTGGATAAAGGATTCTTGGCTGCATATTTTTTTTCTGTTCATCACATTGAAGATTTCCTGCCATTCCTTTCTGGCTTGCCAAGTTTCAGTAGATAGATCTGTCACTAATCTTATCGGTCTCCCTTTATATGTTAGAGTGTGTTTATCCCTAGCTGCTTTCAGAATTTTCTCTTTATCCTTGTATTTTGCCAGTTTCACTATGCTATGTCCTGCAGAAGATTGATTCAAGTTACATCTGAAGGGAGTTCTCTGTGCCTCTTGGATTTCAATGCCTTTTTCCTTCCCCAGATCAGGGAAGTTCTCAGCTATGATTTGTTCAAGTACACTTTCAGCCTCTTTCTCTCTCTCGTCCTCCTCTAGAATTCCTATTATACGGCTATTGTTGTGTCTCATTGCATCATTTAGTTCTCTAATTCTACCCTCATACTCCTGAATTTTTTTTAATCTTTTTCTCAGCTTCCTCTTTTTCCATAATTTTATCTTCTAATTCACCTATTCTCTCCTCTGCCTCTTCAATCTGAGCTATGGTCACCTCCATTTTATTTTATACTTCATTTATAGCATTTTTTAGCTCCTCCTGACTGTTTCTTAGTCCCTTGATCTCTATAGCAATAGATTCTCTGCCATCCTCTATACTTTTTTCAAGCCCAACGATTAATTTTATGACTATTATTTTAAATTTATGTTCCGTTATATTGCTTAAATCATTTTTGATCAATTCGTTAGCTGTCGCTACTTCCTGGAGTTTCTTTTGAGGAGAATTCTTCCGTTTTATCATTTTGGATAGTCCCTGGAGTGGGGCAGAACTGCGGGGCACTTCCCTTGTGCTGTCTAGAATAACTTGTGTTGGTGGGCGGGGCCGCAGTCAGACCTGATGTCTGTCCCCAGCCCACAGCTTGGGCCACAGTCAGACTGGTGTGTACCTTATCTTCCCCTCTCCCAGGGGCAGGACTCACTGTGGAGTGGTATGGCCCCTATGGGGGCTACTTGCACACTGCCAGGCTTGTGGTGCTGCTTCTATGGGATCTGCAGTATTAGCCGAGGTGGATCCGCAAGGTGCACAGGGGCAGGAGGGGCAGGCTTAGCTTGCTTTGCCATGGGTGGTCCCCTGCGGAAGGGGCCCTGCAGCACCGGGAGGGAGACAGGCAGACCTGTCGGAGGGATGGATCCACAGAAGCACAGCATTGGGTGTTTGTGCAGTGCAAGCAAGTTCGGTGACAGAAACTGGTTCCCTTTGGGATTTTGGCTGGGGGATGGGAGAGGGAGATGATGCTGGCCAGCGCCTTTGTTCCCTGCCGAGCTGAGGTCTGTCTTCTGCGGCTCAACACCTCTCCCTCCCATTGTCCTCTCGCCCTCCCACTCTCCAAGCAGAGCTGTTGACTTATAACATTCCAGATATTAAGTCCCGCTGGCTGTCAGAACTCAGGCAGTCTGGCCCCTCCACTTTTACAAGCCAGACTCAGGGCTCTGCCTTGCCAGGTGGGCTGCCCCTCCACCCCACCGGCTCCCTCCCGCCAGTCCATGTAGTGCGCACCACCCCTCCGCCCTTCCTACCCTCTTCCATGGGCCTCTTGTCTACGCTTGGCTCTGGAGAATCCATTCTGCTAGACCTCTGGCAGTTTTCTGGGTTATTTAGGCAGATGTGGGTGGAATCTAAGTGATCAGCAGGACACGATGGGCCCAGCGTCCTCCTACACTGCCATCTTCTCCTGCATTCCCCTCTAGTATACTTCTATCTCATCTTCTAGACCAGGGTGGGCAAACTTTTTCTGTATACATTTTAGGCTTTGCAAGACAGATGCTCTGTGTCAACCCTACCACCGTCAAATGAAAGCAGCCACAGAACAAATGAGCATGACTGTGTTCCAATACAACTTTACGAAAATAAATGGTGTGCTGGATTTGACCAGCAGACTGCAGTTTGTTGACCTCTGTTCTAGAAAATGAACTCACTGAGCATAGAGACATTGCTTATGCATCACACTATCTTCAGGGTCTATCCAACACAGTGGTCAGGCACAGTTTTGACATAAATAAATGCTAAAGAATATATATACAAGTAAATGAAAAAAGTATATACAATATATACTTATCTAGATTATTTTTAATTTTATTTAAAAAATCAAAAGGATTGGGTGCTTGGGTGGCTCAGTTAGTTGAGCGTCAAACTTCGGCTCAGGTCAAGAGTTCACTGTTCATGAGTTCAAGCCCCGTGTTGGGCTCTGTGCTATAGTTCAGAGCCTGGAGCCTACTTCCAATTCTATGTCTCCGTCTCTCTCTACCTCTCCCTTGCTCACACTCTGTCCCCCTCTCTCTCTCAAAAAAAAAATAATAATAATAATTTAAAAAATATCAAAAAGATTGAGGTTCTAGTTTATAAATTAAGTAGTGGGTCCACAGGTATTCATTTTATTAATATGCATAAGTTAAATATAATAAAAATATCTTGTATGCTTATATATACACACATATATTTTAAAATTTATTTATGTACATGTAATGAAAATTTTAAATAAATTAAAAAGGTTAAATTCCTAATTTTAGGAACTATATATTCTTAATCATATTCTTAGTACATATAATCATGGACAAACCACCCTCTGAAAGAAGTTATTTAGTTCAGTGACTGTATAATCCTTGCAATTTTGACCTGTTTTATTTTTAAACACTTCTAGTGCTCTCAAAATACAATATGACAATTTCTAAAATTAATTTGATTTTTATATATTTGTAAGTATATTTCAATACCCCTTAAGATAAAAGGAAACACTCAGAGTAGCATAAAATTAGGGTAGCAAATACCTGTCTAACCTAAATTTTAAGGAAACAAAATGTAGAAAGGTAACAATTATAGAATTCACTTCTCCAAGGGAACAAAAAAGCCTTTATGTAGTTTTATATACTATACAGATAAGTAAACTAAACGTGTTTTATTCTTGTTTAATCTTGATCACACAATTTCTTAAAATGAAATCTAAGAGTATTAGACTGACAAGAAATCAAATGCACACAAATATAAATGTGAAGGAATTATGAGGATATTTGGAGGGGGCTTCTTAATAACAGATTACAAATATGGATACCTGCATGATGAAATGCTACTCCCCATGGTATAGTTTTTTGCAATACAGAGTCCAATCCTGAAGGTGAACGTTTTAACTGATCCATCACTTCTAGGAGACTCTTTTGTTCCAGTACCACTGGTAGAAGTTCAGATGATCTTACCAATCCTGTCACAGAAAAATTATCAACACTGTTCACCTCTGGATAGACCTCCTTAAGTGCTATCTGCCTAAGTCAGGACAGAGGTAAATATCAGGGCAATGGTTCTAAAATTACCATATATAATAATTAGCTGAACATCTTTTAAAAATACTGATGGCTGGCTCTCACTCTTGGCCATTGTGATGTAATAGGATGCAACCTGGACATAAGGAATTTTTAAATCTCCTAGGTGATTCTAATGTGCACCAAAGTTTAGAAAGCACTGTAGTAGAGTGAGGCCAAGCCCACAAGAGGGGACAAAGGACCCAGCTAAGGAAGGAGAGGATTACAGATACTACCACTCAGAGCCTAAAAATCAAAATCCTTGCTCATCAGTATACTCTCACACAATAGGCGTCCTTGAGTCTCAAGTAGGAGCCCAAGAAATGGCATTCCAAATAGGAAATGGTCATAGAGGAAATGATGGGAGAGAGAAAAAACAAACTTAACAGAACTCCAATAGACTTAATACTGACCAATAATAATTGTAGATTCTCCACTTATAATTCTAGTAACGACAGCCTTTAAATTCTCTGAAAATCATTTTATATACCAGTTTTTGCAAGGATGTGGATCACCTTGTGCATAATTGCCTCCATGCAAAAGTCAGATATATTAAATGGCAAAACAGAAAATTCAGCAGACCATTTGGCATAGGTATAGGTATATAAAATCTAGTTTTAAATAACTGTAAGTGTTTGTATATGGTAGAGAATACTCAGAAATGTCATTTTCTTTGTGAGAAGGCGCTAAGCCTTTGAAACCAGCATCACTTGATATCAGACTAAATGTCTTGTTTGAATAAAAAGACTGAAAGGAAGGATGAATAAAAAGCAAATATACAATGTCCCCCTAAAGGTTCAGAAAAATGGAAGTGCCAGTGCTCAATAAAAATGATTAAAATGTGTGCAAAAAAAAAAAAAAAAAATCCTTGCTCAAAGTGTGTCCCATCAACCAGCAGTGTCAGAACCACCTAGGAACCTATTTCTGTGTGACAATTTTTCTAGCCTATTTGCCACTAATGTGGTAATTAATCACATATTACCTTCTGTTTTTGTCTCTCTGTGTAACCTGCTCCCTTAGTAAGCAAGACCTCAACTTTTTTAGGTGTAGGAACTATGTTTTCTTTAAAGAATCTCCCAAACTTTTGGATTTCTGAACTAGCAAATTTCTCATAAGATATATTTTTAATATAGCTTCTATTTCCTAATTAAAAAAATATTTTAGGTAAACTTTTCTTAAAATTTTAAAGACTCAGAGGGGCGCCTAGGTGGCTCAGTTGGCTGGGCATCCAACTTCAGCTCAGGACATGATCTTGTGGTCCGTGAGTTCAAGCCCCACATTGGGCTCCGTGCTGACAGCTCAGAGCGTGGAGCCTGCTTTGGATTCTGTGTCTCCCTTTCTCTGGCCCTCCCCCACTCACACTCTGTCTCACTCTCTCTCTCAAAAATAAATAAACATTAAAAAAAAATTGGGGGGCACTGGGTGGCTCAGTCGGTGGAGCGTCCGACTTTGGCTCCTGTCATGATCTCACAGTTTGTGAGTTTGAGCCCCACGTTGGGCTCTGTGCTGACAGCTCAGAGCCTGGAACCTGCTTTGGATTCTGTGTCCTCCCTCTCTCTCTGCCCCTAACCCACTCACATTCTGTTTCTGTCTCTCTCAAAAATAAATAAACATTTAAAAAAAACGTTTTTTTTAATTAAAAAAAATTTTAAAGACTCAGAGAGGCTTGTCAATGTTTTATTATGCTAAGTACAATTAAACATTTTTTTTAAACTACCATTGATTGATACCTTTATTTCCGAAGAAAAGTCATTTTAACATAAAAGAAATTAGTAGGGATAATTTCAGAATTTAAACTTCAGCTTTACAAAAAATGTGCTGCCTTGTCTTTACTTTTCTAGTGAAAAGTTCATCATAGCCCAGGCTCCAATTTAAGCACCAGGATTTGGGAACCCTTGTGATAAATCAAAATGACAGAATCTCAAGCAAAGAAGGTAATAATAATATTTCTGGCTATCAAAGGAATTTAAGTTATTATGGTACAACATAAAGAATATAAATGGCATAGTATAGGAAACATCAATCAGGAGGGAAATAAAAGCAGTATTATAATGTTGGGCTGGAGTCTTCCCAAAATAAACTTCAAGCAAAGTTTACTTGTTAGATCTAAGCTTGAGGTATCTATCACCTATCCTCATGACTGCAGTAGCATAATGAATTCATAAAATATCCTAATATTCTGTGACCAGAACTGGTTGGTCTCTGTCTTCTCTACACCTATCTTGGACCCCAAGGGACCACAGGTTAGCAAAAGTGGTGAGGGAACAGTGCTCATCCTAGAATCAGTAAAATATATACTAATAGTCATAGCTATACACTAAATTATTACTCAGCAATAAAAAAGAATCAGTTTGATAGATTTAACAACCTGGATGAATCTTAAAAATACCATGCTGAAAGAAGCCAAACATAAAACACACAAACATACTATATAATTTCATTTATATGAAATTCTTAGAAAAGTCACAACTAATCTAGAGAAACAGAAAGCAGATCAGAGGTTGCCTGGGGCTAACAATAGAGAGGAGATTGATAGCTAAAGAGCAAAGATTACATTTTAGGATGATAAAATGTTCTATATGTTCATTAGAGTAGGGATTAAACAAATGTATACAATTGTTAAAATTCATTAAATTATGTAATTCAAATGGGTACCTTGTATTGTGTATAAATTAAACCTTAATTAAAGCTGCTTTTAAAATACATATGTGTTTATATACATACATATGTATATGTGTGTGATTCTTTCTTAGAGTTTGGAAATATAAAGAGAGAGATGTCTGATTTCTCCAGAAAAATGTGCATATGAAATTTTATATATAATTTAGGAGCTTCAAAGATATCTCTCAAAGCCCATGGACCCCAGATGAAGAATCTTGTATGTTTAGTAGTATGCACCTGTATAAATCCAGTATTACAAAAATCTGAAGGTTAGCCTGAGTGTATGTATACATTGTCTATAATGAGGATAAGGAGAGGAGCATAGTTTTGTAAAGGAGTGTCCAGTGGGCAGGTGGAGGCAATGATCAAAGAGAACTATACTTTATTTATATAATCATTAACATTACTTTTAAGCAAATATACTGAAAATAGAGGCTTTCATTTCCATCAGTAACTTACCCTCAGCTTGATGGTGTAGGTTACAAAACTCACGGGCAATGATATCTGCCAACTTCTCACACCATTTCTTTGATGGACAGAAAAGTAATACTGAATGGTTATCACAAATGGTCTCATAACATAAACTAACAACATGGTCCTCATCTCCCTAAAAAAGAAAGAGAAATAGTCATTTTAGTGGTCTTTCAAAACATTTCACATCAGTTTCAAGTCACTCATTTTGCTTATTGGGGAAGGTTTTTTTTTCTACTGAAAGGTATAATAAAAACCCGTTACAAAGTCAGTAACAAAGAAAAAGCAAGAGAAAAAAAAGAAATAAGCTTCCTTATGATGCAAGGTAATTTCAGGTAGAACAAAGTATATGTAAATGTCTAGTAGCCCAGTGAGTTCTCAAAACTGGAAGGTCAGTGTGTTTAACTGGATTAATTCATTCATTCATTCACTTGATGAACAAACATTTACTACATACCAGATACTGTTCTAGGTACTGGAGATAAAGAACAAAGCAGAAAAAAAGCTCTGCCCTCAGAATTTTACTACTCCAGTAAGAAGGGATTGATAATAACAAAAACAAGCTAAGTAAAACGCACAGAATTTTGAAGAGTGCTAAAAATAAAATGGAAAATAGGGACCAGGAAAGGGAGGACATTATAATTTAGATGAGTTAGCCAGGGAAGGTCTCAGAAAGTGACATTTGAGTAAAGGTCCAAAGGTGAAAGAGTAAACCATGCTGATGAGTGGGGGGAAAGCATTCCAGACAGAGAGAACCTGAGGTAGAAGATTCTTGGTATATCATAGAACAGCAATGTGGCTGTGGTGGGAGTGAGAAGGAATGTAGTAGGTGAGCTCAGAGCACTAAGGGGCTGGGGACAGATCACATAGGGCATTATAGGCTACCAAAAAGAGGCTGGCCTTCATTCGAAATGAAACAAGGAAGCATTCCAAGTTTGGGAACATAATGGTTATGTGATCGGATGCTCATTTAAAAAGAAAATTTTTTTAATGTTTTTATTTATTTTGGAGACAGAGAGAGAGTATGAGCAGGGGCGGGGCAGAGAGAGAGGGAGACACAGAATCTGAAGCAGGCTCCAGGCTCTGACCTGTCAGCACAGAGCCCGACACGGGGCTCAAACTCAGAGACTGTGAGATCATGACCTGAGCTGAAGTCAGATGCTCAACCGACTGAGCCACCCAGGCACCCCTCGGATGCTCATTTTAAATAGATCACTAGCCCCTGATTTAAGCATAGACTGAAAGGGAGAAGGTGGGAAATAGAAAGATCAATTTGGAGACTATTTCAATAATCCAAATAAGGGTCAAGTGATTCAAATAGGGTGGAGGCATAGACATAATAATAGAAAGAGATTAATAGGACAGTAAATAAATGTGTTTACATATATATTTCATTGAGGTAACCAAGGCACAGTCTGCTGCAGTTTGGGGTACTGAGCAAAACAACTGAATAAGATTCCATGCCAGGCATACAGAGGCTACAAATGCAGACCTATGAGAGTACTGAAACGCGAATTTACTCCTAGTACCAACTCCAGCTGTTTCAGTACTCAGAGGCACAGCTCTTTATAAAATGTGAAGATGCCCCACTCCACAGATGATGAATCAGTTTTTTAATGTCAGGATTGAAAAATCAGACCTAAAAAAATACTGTGAACTAAAATTTTTTAACTGTATTTATCGGTGTGTGAGGAAATTTATCATTCATCAAACACTTCCTAGATGCCAGTTTTTTAAAACCATACTTCATTCTTACAATAAGTGTTACATCGCATTTTATAGAGGAAGACAGTATGTTCAGAGAGGTTTTGTGATTCAACTAATATCAGTCATATCAAGAATCTCTATGGAATACCAGAAATAGGTCTGACTCCAAAAATGTTTTTCCCCGTTACTATATAATTACTACTTAACAAAAGTTTCATTTTCCACATTAGTATTTAGTAAGTAAACTAAACCATAAGAAAATCTTTTCCCAGTTAAAAAGAAAAATCTACAAAATTAGTTATTACTTATTATTTATATTATTTTCTATTACTTATACTTACTGGAAATGATAATTTTTTTTTAAGTTTGACAGAGTATGAGTGGGGGAGGGGGAGGGGCAGAGAGAGAGGAAGAGAGAGAATCTCAAGCAGACCTTGCACCGTGAACAGAGCCTGATGCAGGGCTCAAACCCAGCAACTGTGAGATCATGACCTGAACTGAAACTAAGAGTCGGACGCTTAACCACCTGAGCCACCCAGGTGCCCCACAAAACGATAATCATTTAAATTCAAGGCACAACTACATTTCCTCTCTCACCATCACCACCAGTTATTTAAGATGAAACCAATTAGCTTAATATTAAGTAATCCTTCTGGGGCACCTGGGTGGCTCAGTCGATTGAGCAATCGACTTCGGCTCAGGTCATGATCTTGCGGTTCACAGGTTCGACCTTTGGGCTCTGTGCTGACAGCTTGGAGCCTGCTTTGGATTCTGTGTCTCCCTCTCTCTCTGCCCCTCCCCGATCACACTCTGTCTCTCTCTCTCAAAAATAAATAAAAAAAATTTTTTTAAATAAAAAAAAATATTAATAATCCTTCTGATGGTGATGTAAAGCATATTCAACTACTTTGCAACCACTAACTTATATAACTCAAAAATTGTTAACAACTTGCTAGAAAATGCAGTCAAACACTGGGAATACTTATCGAAGAATACTGACTTACCTTTACTTGTAGACGGGGCTGAAATTCCCTCACAAGTTTCATTGAAGAATCATATATAGAATTTCCAATTTTTACTGACTCCAACAGTGGTACAGGACGAAAGTTGGTGTGGTAGAGTTCAGCATTTAACCAGGAAGCCACAAGCTCCAAATTAGGAAGAGTAGCACTCATGCCAACAATCTGCACGGCATTAGACAGAGGACTGGCTAAATCTGTCTGGCTGTAAAAAATAAACGAAAATGATGTTAAAAGACACATAGTATTAATTACAAATAGTGTTGCTAACAATATTTTTGTTCATGTCCTTCAGGACATACACCAAGTCATTTTTAAGGTACACACCTAGAAATAAAATTACTGGGTTATAACTTATCTTCAATTTTATTAATGTCAAACTGGTTTCCAGAGACGGTACCAAAGTATCTCCATAATCCATGTGTGTTTTATTGTTCCACATCTTGTCACCACTTAGTTAAAAAAAAAAAAAAAAAAGATGCCAATCTTTTTTTTCTTTTTTAATTTATTGTCAAGTTAGCTAACATACAGTGTAGTCTTGGCTTCAGGAGTGGATTCCATGATTCATCACTTACATATAACACCCAGTGCTCATCCCAACATGTACCCCCCTTAATGCCCATCACCCATATTCTCCAACCTCCAAACCCCCATCCCATCAACCCTTAGTTTGTTCTCTGTATTTAAGAGTCTCTTATGGTTTTCCTCCCTGTTTGTAACTTATTTTTCCTTCCCTTCCCCTATATTCATCTGTTGTGTTTCTCAAATTCCACATATGAGTGAAACCATATGATATCTTTCTCTAACTGACTTATTTCACTTAGCATAATACCCTCCAGTTCCATCCACGTTGGTGCAAATGCCAATCTTTTTAATGTTAGCCATTTTGGAAAGTGTGTGGTAATATCCCCTTGAGGAAGTAGTTTACATTTCCTTGATTAGTAATGGTATTAAGACCATTTCATGTTTATGGACCATTTGGATACCATCTTATAAATGCCTGTTGAAGGTGCTTGCCCATTGACGTATTGGGTTTTTTCTTCTTGATCATAGAAGTGTGTGAATGTTCTAGATAATAACTTTCCTCTTTCAATAAGTTTTTCTCTTGTCTTTATTTATTTCCTTCTACTTTCTGTGGCATTATTTTACTATTCTTTTTCTAAGTTCTTGAGATGAATAATGCATTAATTTTTCAGTCTCTCTTCTTTAATAATATATGCACTTTATACTATCAAGTTCCCTTTAAACTTTAGCTACATTTCAAAAGTTTTGTTAGGAGATATGCCTTCAAACTATCTTCCAATTTCTACTGTGATTACTTTTTTGACCCAAAAATGGGTCAAAATGTTTTTCCCAATTTCCAGTGTGAATTTTCTAGTCATGCCTCTCCTATATTTATTTCTAGTTGAATCCCATTTGTCAGAGAATACATTTTAAGTGACTTAAACCCTTTAAAATATATTGCTTTATGGCTCAGCATTAGTACAAATTTACTATGTTCATTGAAAGGAACATTCTGCTTTTATTTGGTAATTCTTCTACATACATCCATTAGGTCAAATTTGGTAATTGTATTAGTCACATCTTCTATATCCCTACTGCTTTAGGACATAGATGATTATCTCCATGTTTTCTCATATACTGCAAAAGGTGTTAAAATCTCCCTAGACTGAAACATAAGAGCTCCCAGATTGAAAGAATCTATTGAGTACTGAGTACAATGAACAAAAATGGAACACCAAGACACATCAGCATGAAATTTCACAACACTGAGAAATAAAAGGAGCCCTAAAAACTCCCAGAGAGAATTAAAACATTTTATACAAAGGACAAAGGATAAGCATGGCATGGGATTTCTCAACACTAACAAGAAAATGAAGTAATGTCTTAAAAACTCTAAAGTTTTTAAGTAATAAGTAGTAAGTAAGTAGTAAGTAGTAAGTAACTTAAGTAAGTAACTTAAGTAGTAAGTAAGTTTTTAATGAAGTAATGTCTTAAAAACTCTAAAGGAAATCTTGACTTTTATACCTGGACAATCTATGAGATAGCTATAAAACATTTCAGACATGAAAATTTTCAAAAAAAATCACATGCGTAATAGCCTGTACACTAAAATAAAGTGGATTTTCCTGAAAGATGTCCTCACCAAAATGAGGAAAACATAAATTATCCAAAAAAGGGGTGCTCTGATTCAAGCAAAAAGTAATAGGAATGAATGATAATGATAAAGAAAGATCCTAAAATAAGTGCTGTGCAGCACATACATATGTAGTTTACCCACCTATCCAGATTGGAACAGTTCAGAAGGCTTTTGGAGAAACTTCAAGAAGATGAATTTGGTATAATAGCAAATGTGTTAAAACATATTGGATGAAAATTTACATAAGTGGGAAAGAGGCTGGAGGTCAATCAGTGATAAGGACATAGAAAAACAAACCAGTAGGGTGCTCGGGTGGCTCAGTCGGTTGAGCGTCCCACTCTTGATTTCAGTTCAGGTCATAATCCCAGGACTGTGGGATGGAGTCCTGCATCAGATTCCATGCTGAGCATGGAGTCTGCTTAAGATTCCCTCTCTCCCTCCCTCTCCTCTTCTCTCCAGTTCACACACTCACATAATAAATACAAAATAAAAGAAAAACAACAACAACAAAACACAGGCCATCAAACAAATAAACAAAAAAACATTTATTAATTTCAGAGAAAATAAAACATTATTTAGAAAGTAAAAGTAGTCACAATATATACTACATGGCTCAGTTGGCAATGGCATGTATAGTCCTAACAGCATAACACTAAATATTGATCTGAGCAAAATTATGACATAACAGTATTTGGAGAATGGGAAGGTGATGAGAAGACAGAGACTGTGGGGTGGAGGGGAGGTGATGGGAGACTCGGTTGGGTAAGTAAAGAATATAAAAAAGAGCTAGGATTTGAAGGGGCACATGTACCCCAATGTTTATAACAGCACTATCAACAATAGCCAAATTATGGAAAGAGCCCAAATGTCCATCGACCGACAAATGAATAAAAAAGATGTGTTATATATATATACAATGGAATATTACTTGGTGATCAAAAAGAATGAAATCTTGCCATTTACAACAACAGTATGCTAAATGAAATAAATCAGGCAGAAAAAAAACTATCATATGATTTCACTCATATGTAGGATTTAAGAAACAAAACAGATGAACATAGGGGAAGGAAGGAAAAATAAGATAAAAATAGGGAGGCAAACCATAAGAGACTCTTAAATATAGAAAACAAACTGAAAGTTGCTGGAGGGGAGGTAGGTCGGGAGACGGGCTAAATGGGTAACGGGCATTAAGGAGGGCACTTGTTGGAATGAGCACTGGGGGCTATATATAAGTGATGAATCACTAAATTCTATTTCTGAAACCATTCTTATACTATATGTTAACTAACTTGGATTTAAAGAAAAGTAAAAAATAAATACATACATACATACTGAAATGAGAAAAAAAGAGCTAGATCTTCATCTTCCACAGTAAGTAATCAATATAAACTGTAAAACTAAAAACTCAAGTGGTTACATTTAGAGATAACACTATAAATAATTGTTTTTAAAGCTATGAGAGTTGAAAGTAGTTACCTCTGGTAAGTGGAGGATGAAGAAATGCTATTTTTCAAAATTAGCTTTGACTACTTAAATACAATGAATGTATAACTGACAAATACAAAAACTGGATTTTTAAAATTTTATCATAAAAATGGTGAGTAGTCAGAAATTTTTAAATGTTTACAAAATAAAATCACTCTCAGTCTTATGTACTTCTTTTGGAATAAAAACTAACTGCTATACATGAGTTTGTTCTAAATAGGCACTATTCTACTTCTTTAATTTATTTAATTCATACCTATTTTGCAGACATTTTCTCAACATTTCTTTCTCAACATTGCTAGAATCTCAGGAACTCAGTTATTTCAGGTACTTACCAAGATGCTGACTTATGAGTAATATAGCAAATCTTAGTCAGCAAAAGTTCCAGCAGATACCCTCGGTGAGAGTCTCCCAGCATATGCAATTCATCCACAACCACCATTCCTAGATTTTACAAAATTTCACAATTTCAAGAAAAATTTTAAAAGACCCAATATCTTATACAGTAAGTAGCTGTCATTACTATAATATATTGCAGGTGATACAAATTTCTAACCCTAACACAAAAATTAGATTTCACATAGTAGATGATCCTTTTTCAAGACATTTCAGGCATCATAAGTGGTCCTACTATAAGTATTCTGGATCTAAAAATCAATGATTAGCTAAATCAGGGCTAACTCAGAGAAAACTGCCTCTTATTACTCAGACACTTCTTTATTGGCAACCTTGTAGAAATGTATGTACAATGAGACATCAAATACATTTATGACAGTTATTCAGTGTATTGACTTTTCTATGGGGGAAAACAGCCAGGGCAACCATACTGATGTTAGGAAGTTGCTTAGAAAAACAAGATCAGATCAAGAAGAAAGAAGTGATTTTAAGAGATGTTTTTGTTGGAAGTGATAGGCTAGTGAATCACCCTACTACAAAACATAAATATGACCGTAATTCCCTTCTCCACTACTTAGTGAATTAAACCAGTCTGTGCACTTGGAATAGTGCTCAAGAATAATTGAAAATTTAGTATCAACCAACACCTCCTTTAAAGGTCATCATGTCATGGTTTTCACAGGCGGTGGTATCCTCCCTACAAATCTTGCCCACCAAAATCAAGATCTTTCAGGTCTATTTCCTAATGGCATGATGTTCCTTTTTCTCATTGGTAAGCTATCTCAAAATCATATGGCATGATAAGTTATTTCAACATTTATTCACTCACTCATTCAAAAAATATTTATTCTCCCTAGTGTGCCAGGCACTGTGCTCAATATATTAGATATAAGACTTAATAAGATTCTATTGCAATCCTCAACGTATTTATAATCCAATTGGATCACAAGTAATAAGACAATTCTGATACAAATTGGTGAATGTGATTTCTCTAAGCTTTATAGAGCAGAGCCATGTCTTATTAATCTTTGATTTCACTCCTCACTCCTAACCTACTCCTACTTTACCATTTAAGTTCACCAGGATCTCAATGAATGGCTAACTGATATTCCTGCTGCTTCTGTTGCTGCTACAACCATTCTCTTCCTGTTGCTATCTCTACATAGACTTTCCTAAGAGGTTATTAAAGAAAAAAAAAGTATTAAGGTAGAAAATCTTCCTAGAGTCCTAAGTTCAAATACAGTATCAGCTTCTATAGCTCCCTACAATTTCCCTGCTAAATGGTAGCCTCTGAGAAGAAGCCAAATCTAGATATCTTAGCATTAGAACATGATAATGAATATACATACACAGTAACTGTGGATATGACAGAACCAGCCCCAGCATGCTTCCTTCTATTCTTGGTAAAGTTTAGACAGAAGAGAAATAATGAGAAATGACTTGAGGGCTCAAGGATATCCTCTATGTTTTGTAAAGTATATACAAGGAAATAGTCAATTAACAGCAGCAGGACACAATTTTTTTTTTTAAACAGAGTTCCTAACATTACAGATGCCAATTCTCAACTTCAGAAATAGATGACAAGACAGTAAGAAAAAACATGGGACACGTAGAAATCACAAAAGCTTCACTCCATTCCAACAAAAAATAGCAACAGAAAGTATTTGCTTATTTCCTACTTTTCTTACCTAATAGGTCCATCTTATTTTCCTCTATAAGGCGATTGATTAGACCATTGGCTCTCTCAATGGTGCAGACAGCAATATCCAAGGAAGAGAAATGCCTTGTGGGGGAGGCGCTGCCCATATAACCGTCCACATTTATTCCTACTTCCTGAAACAGACTCTGAATTGAGTAAAAAGGAACAATACAGGTAAAAATATTTGAAATTCATGAATTGTAGATTGGTTCTATTCCACGACACAGACATAAGTATCAAAAGATATTTATTAGATTACTGTTGGTTGTTCCTAGCCAGGATACACTGGTTCTTTTTAGAATCATATACTAAAAATATGAAGTTTAGAACTGACAAAACTCAGAACAGAGATTTTCTGTTAAGACAAAGCCAAATAAAATTAAGTATGCCATTTTAATGATAGTATTAAAGCAGCATTTCCTAGAGCTATTTATAGAAATTAAAATTGGGGGAAAAAACTACCTTAAGCACTAAATTTTTATTCTAAAAACATGCAAGATACTAGGTCTTTTTTTAAACACTAATGTAACACTTTAAGAAACAAATTTATACTTCATGAAAAAAATATTCTTACTATACCACTAATTTTTTATACAATGGAAGTTTTCAAAAGTCAAATGCAGTGGGACTTTGATGTTAATTTTCTTTTAGTTTAAATTGTAACTAACATACCTTCTTAATAAAAAGGATCCTTTCATCATTTTGTTACTTTGGTCTAAGTTGAGAGGATGTGGGACCAGCTTTGTTGGCTATTTGGCCTCTGAAATAACTGTTAAAAAGATTTATAGAACCATTGAACTTGAGAGCTGTTCATTCAATAAAATGTTTCTGAGTGTTTATTGAGTTAACCCATAGTTTGAGGGTTAACATCCTCATTTTAAGAATGAAAATACTGATGCCCAGGAGATTATGTGCCTGGTCTGAAAACATAGTTAATGGCAAAACTGGGACTAGAATCCAGATTTTCTGGACCACCAGTACAATAGTCTTGCCATTCCAACACGGCATTTTTTCACTGCAGAAATCACAATAGTAACTTTATTCTACTTAATGAAACACTGTATTTGTAAAAATGGCTTAAAAACCAGTGAGTATCATACAAATAAAAAACATTACTCACTTTTGCAGAATAGAACAGACCACAGGCTTGAAGTGGTATATGATTCTACCTAAGCACCAATGGATTTTGTTCTTCTTCCCTTAAATATTCCTGAACGGCTCTCAGGATAGGATATGTTTCTGTAAATACCCTTTCCTTTCCACGTTTCTCTCTAATCCTACTATTCAGCTAAAATGCTGATTTTTAATTTATGACTCAATCAGCATGAGTATTATGTTTACTTCCTAAGGGAAAGTTTATAAATTTTAACACAATTTCCAATCATTCTTTTGATTTGATGACCCTTTCTCTTTTATGCAATATTTTTAAAGTTTCTCTTTGGGGCGCCTGGGTGGCTCAGTCGGTTGAGCGTCTGACTTCAGCTCAGGTCATAATCTCGCAGTTTGTGAATTCAAGCCCCGCATCGGGCTCTGTGCTGATAGCTCAGAGCCTGAAGCCTGCTTCGCATTCTGTGTCTCCCCGTCTCTCTGCCCCTTCCCTGCTCATACTCAGTGTCTCTCTGTCTCTCAATAATAAGTAAATGTTAAAAAAAAATTTTTTAATAAAAAAAAAAGTTTCTCTTCATAAATGGTCAACTTTCAAAGCAACACTGGGATGCAATAAAAGAAACTTATTATTAACACAGCCCCAATAACAGGTCTTATCACAATAATGTTCTTAGTACAAGAACATTACCTGGAGATAGTATTTCTTCTCTTTAGCCACAGAGACAAAGGGCAAAATAAACAAAGCTTTCTTCCGCATTTCCAAAACCCTCTTCAACATAAGTAGTTCAGCAACAAGAGTCTTTCCAGCACTTGTCGGAGCTAAAACATATTATTCCATAAGGTTATCATAAAGAGAAGTAATATTTGACATACTGCACAAATAAATGTTTTAAACCACATCCAGTAACTACAGGGCCTAAGACTAACCTATCATTAAGGCCCCTACTAGCATTTGAAAACTTTACATGCTTAAACCCCACTGACTTCAAACCAGGGTTCTAGATAGCCTCACACAGAAGAGAATTATTAAACAAATCCTTTTTGGAACAATAAATGATGAATATTGAGTCCCTAGTTTGTATCTAAAGATCCTTTAAGTACTGAATGGTTAAAAGCCCTGCTTTGAGGAAGGAGATAAACAACTTTAATATATTGTGATAGGAACTATGATAGAAGCTGAGAGAGAAGAGCTGTAACAAAGTTTATGGAAAGGAAATAGAAGTTATGAGAAGACAATGGAAGAGGAAAGGAATGTCAAGCAAAAGAAACAGCATGTGCAAAGGCCTGGAGGAAAACCTGGTGAATTCAGATGACAGTAATTTAGTAAGCCTGAAATAAAATCAGTAGGAGTAAGAGAAGATAAATGAATGTGCCACATGAAAAAGAATTTTATAATCCCACCACATAAGGACTTTAGAATTTATCCTGAAAGCAACACAGAATGATGAGTTTCATAAAAAGGAGTGGCAAGATCATGTACTTTATAAAGACCACTTTGGGTGCAGAGGCAGAACAAAACCAGAGAGAAAAGATAAACTAGTTATAAGGCTACTCCATAATCTAGAAGATGATAGCATAATCTACAAGAGAGAGGATAATAAGCTAGGTTATGTACCTAAAAACAGAGAGTAGTCAGAATCAAGCTATTTGGGATAATACACACTGGACTTGGTAATTAATTGATATAAGTTGGTGACCAGAGATATGAATGACACTCAAGTTTTGGTTTAAGCAGTGGAAATGGTCAGGCCATTCTACCACTGTCACCAGTTAGCATTTATTGTGTACCTTCTACATGCCAAGAACTCTTCTAAGCATTCTCTCATGCTTTCTATTAATATGCTCTCTATTAAATGCCACAGGCGGCAAGTGTTAGTTTTCAAACCCAACCAATCTGATTCCACACGCTGAACTTATTTCTAATGATAACTCTGTATTTGCTGCAGCCATAAGGAAAGACCTGGATCACTCAACTTCAGAGAAAACTGATACAAAGAAAGTGCATCTTACCAAGTAAGTTCTAAAGTCAGCACAGTAAAAAAATTAAGTAGTATGAATGCCAGAGTTGCTCTTGAAAGCCTATATATATCTTCTATAAAGCAAATTACACCCAGTTTTGTGTATGCAACCCTGTAAAGCGAGTCAATTTATAAATAAATAATGTATAATGTTCATACACCGTAAGGCAACTGAGATCAACGGGGCAGGGGCAGGGGCAGGGGCTGGGGGGGGGCGGGCAGGGAGAACAGATTTACATTTCCCTTGCACACTCATCCTGGGACATGTTTGTTGAGAGGAATGGCAAGCAGAACAGCTCTCCTCAAATTGTCTGCTTTTGGGGGCACCCGCGTGGCTCAATCTGTTGAGCGTCCGACTATGGCTCAGGTCATGATCTTGCAGTTTCTGAGTTCAGCCCCACATCAGGCTCTGTGCTGACAGTTCAGAGCCTGGAGCCTGCTTCGGATTCTGTGTCTCATTCTCTCTCAAGCCCCTCCC
This sequence comes from Panthera leo, assembly GCF_018350215.1. Classification (NCBI taxonomy): domain Eukaryota; kingdom Metazoa; phylum Chordata; class Mammalia; order Carnivora; family Felidae; genus Panthera; species Panthera leo. The sequence goes on from NC_056687.1 coordinate 66,960,336, forward strand.
CCACTTGTGCTTTGTCTCTCTCTGTCTCTCCAAAAGCAATGTAAAAAAAAATTTTAATTGTCTGTTTTGCTCTCTACCAACCACCAATATAATGGAATTTGCATAATTTAAGTATGTATATGAGACTCCACTTTTCATATTTTAAGACTTAAGACTTTCTCTAGTTATAAATCACTCTCATTCACTTTTTAAAACTACCTCATAACTACTACCTTTTAACTACTTCATAACCACCTCAATAGAGTATCCTTTACATTCATGTCTTTAAAGTAATAAAGAAATTAATTTGCACAAATTTTAATACCTGAATAGACTAAATTCTTTCCTTCCAGGACTTGTCCAAGCAAAAGGCACTCTGCCTGCCACTCAAACATCTTTTTTACACCAAAACTGTGATATTTCTCCAGAACCGCTGCAGGAAGTCCCCAGTTTGCCAACAGCAACTTGTCCATTTGATCGTCAGAAACTGTCTGCTTGCATTCCCCTTTCAGGAAAGAAAAAAGTAATTAAGAGTTGAATCTAATTCTAATATATGACTTCAGTAGTCCTCCACCGTGTTTTGGAATCCCTGTGTGTTGGAGTGAGGCTATATAGAGCATATCCTGACATAAAGCATTTTCCCATATAAGGATCTGTAAGGAGTCCTGGGCACTATTAGGCGTTGAGCCTCCCACAGATGATTAGACTGGCCACTAGGAAGTTGTTTCTGTAAAGGTCGAATGACCCACAAACCACTTGAATATTATCACGAGGCTGTTGCCCAATATGCACGTCCATGTCCTAACAGAAAGTGACCTTCCACACCAGTCAGGAGTCACAAACTGAGAAAGGGAGTAGAAGCCTAGCAGGCTGTGCAAACAAGCAAGCTCTGTGCTGTAATTACGTACACCTTCTGACACGTGGCTGGGCAGAGCTGCCCACCTCACCCGCCGCCCCCAGAGGGCCCGAGAGTACCTGCAGCTGCTGCTGGCGGGCGACCGAGGTCCTTCAAGCAGCGCCCCAGGCCTGGGGGAGGACTCAGCACCGGCCCTGAGGGGAGCAGGGGGCTGTCATTACTGTCACAGCAGCTTCCCGAGAAGGAGTCCGAGCCTGATGCTGAACGTCGCCGTTTCCCACTCCAGCGCGGAAGATTCATCGCGAACTCTTCTTGGCCATTCAGGGAAAGCCACAGTCCCAGCGTCTTCCCACACGGTAGAAACAGGGCCTGGTGACAGGTGTAGTCACCATCTTCCCGCCACGGTTTTCAAACAGACCTCCCAACCCGCGCCGGAACCATAGAGTTCTCAGTGGTGAGAGTATCCTGAAAAACCATAGAATCGTGGGGAAGGAGCGTCTCTCAGTGGTGTCCTAGACCTCCAGTCTCTAACCTTCTTTGTGGGTTAGGGTCAGAGAAGCTAAACTGGGCCTGGTTGGGGGGCGGGGAGGGGGGAGACTCGGTGTATATAACCTGCACTTATAATCGGGTTAGCCTAAGCACTTTTTTGGGTCCATTTCTGATTTGAATAGCAAGATTTACTAACTTCAAAAAGTGAGTTGCCCTTTATAGGTAGATCAGGGAAATAACTCTTCTTAAAGTGTTGTATTAAAAAATTATAGCAGATTATGTGTGCAAAATATTATACAAGTGAAACCTCGGATTTCTAGTGGAGCATAATCAGCCGCTCTCGTAGTGTATGATGGTGTGGCAGAGGCTATTTCTGCAGTTCCTGCTGTGGCCATCACACTCTGACGAATACGTGACGGCGAGTCGGGGACTGCTGGCAGATAGACCCCTTCGAAGTCTGTATTAACGCTGCAAAGAATGGGCTCTGAATGTGCCTGGGTGATCGTTCTAAGCCAAGAGCTTGTTGATGGACCTGTGCTCTACCTTTTGGCAAGGTAGAAGCAAACGCATTCTGGACGTAAACTGTGGCTAATTACCTAGTTGCATAATTAGTTTCACCAAGCAAATCTAGTAGGAGAAAGGCCTGTCCGTAAGAGGCTGCGCTATTCTATAGCACTAACGATCTCAAAAGGGCTGGTCCAGTAGAAAAGATTGGTTAGACGCCTGGAAAATAGGCACTTTAGAATTCTATGAAAACCTACCTTATTAAAAAATGTTTTTTAATGACAATATTCTAAAGTTCCACAAGATGGAGACATTACTCCACGAAGGAAACATTTTTCCTCGTTCTCTTTTATGCAAGTTCCCTGAATTCATTCTCTCAACCATTTATTGAGTACCTTCTGTGTATGTGGCAGGGAAAAGGCAGGAAATGGTTCCTGCTCTCAAAGAGAAAGAGCCTAGAGAAAGAGACAGACATTAAACAAATTAATAATTTTAAGTTGTACTAATGTTCAGGCAGAAATGAGCAGTGTTATCAAAGAAGTAGAAAGAATCCTAATTTACATTGTAGTCATGGAAGAACTTTATGAAATGTCCTATAGCATAGAGGTCAAGAGTGCGATTCTGGAGCCAATCAGTCTAAGTATGAAGACTTTGTAACTGATTTGGGGCAACTTGCTTAACCTCTTTGTGCATCCATTATTTCATGTATATGACAGTGATAATAATAGTAAACTGTTTGGTTTTTATGAACATTAAATAAGTCAATATGGGTAAAGTGCTTAGAACAGTGCCTCCCACATAATAAACGTTCTAATATTTCTCCCAATATAAACCCAGCATTTTAAGGAAGGTAATAAACCAAAAAAAAAAAATTCTCACAAATCTCACATTATTTTTATTATATGAACTATGATCAAATGAGGAAAATAATTAGGAAGGAAATGCAAGAAATAGTTCATGTCATCCCAGTAAAAAGCTTAGAGAATATTTTCAAATTTTCAAACATTCAACAACTGTTTCTAATTTTTAAAAAAAATCTTAAAAAAGAAAGCTACTTCTCAAAACTATTTTTTTAAATATTTAAAAAAATTTTTTGTGCTAACAGGTATTGTAATAATGTTAATACACCAGAAGTATTTCCCATCTGTCTTTTAATTGCATCTGAGCTTGTGTTCCTTAGGATTTTTATTTGTGGTAATTCTTCCAGGTCTGAATTAAAATCTTCCACAGGGAATGCCTGGGTGTCTCAGTCAGTAGAACATGGGACTCTTGATCTCAGAGTCATAAATTCAAGCCCCCCGTGTGGTATAGATTTTATTTACAACAAATAAAAAATAAATAAAATCTCCCAGAAAAAAAAAAACAAAACATCTGCACATATTTCTGGCAGTTTCTGGGAGACATCCAATTCTGGACCACTTTAAACTTAATCTCTGGGTTGATTTTTTTTTTTTTAAATATATGGAAGTAGGAGAATGATGTTAGACACTCAGACCCAGATTTGGACAGACTTCCATCCTCACCATATCAATCTGCAGATCAGACATTTCTCTCCTTTACTTACTAAGGGTGCTTCTTCTTGGGTTTTGACTTTATTTTCTTAGATCTTATCTCTCACCTGTTAGGAGCCCCAGACTCCTATCCCAGAATACATAATCCATTAAAATCCACACTCTAGATCACCATGGATCAGCAGACACCACTATGGAAAACTTTGGTTCTAGAGTTTCATTTGCTCATTTAGAATGTTTGAGTATTTGATTGATATTTATGTCCTACAAGGAATTCTCTGATTTTTACAATTTTACTCAGGAATTTTATTAAATATATTTCTTATATAACATCCAGAATTTTAAGAAGTGTGCTACACTAGAAGTGGTTTCTTGTTCAGCCTAATATTTCTGAAAACAAAAGCAAAGGAAACTCAAATGACAATTGATATACATTCAAATATGTCATCTGATTATTTTAGCCTGTACAAATAATAAAGTGATTTTTCCATTGAAATTGCAGAGGTTATATAAAAAATAAAATTTATGCAAACTACATTTGTGAGTTAATTAAAACAAAGTCATCTACCCAAACTGAATAAATTCTGTGCTTCTCATGTGGATGGAAGTGATTTGCAAAAAAAGGAGGAACCAGAAAATATCCAAGATCATAAATGGGATGCAAGTGGTGCTAATTGGAGCTAATGTGCTCAGACTAAAGGAGATGCTAATTAAGAGGATTTTCTATTTGAAGTGCAGTGGTTCTCAACTGGACAAGGGCAGTGGCTGCACATTAGTATCCCCTGGGGAGCTTTAGAACTATTATCCTATGCCTAAAGACTCTGATGTAATTGGTCTGGGATAGAACCTTAAAAGCTCCCCAGGTGTTCTTAAAATGTTGCTGGAATTGAGAACCCCTGGTATAATCCAAGGGGTGCTGCAGACTTGAATTCAGGTAGCTTCTGTGAAGGTTTAATAAGAGGCTTAGCTGAACAAGAAACTCTGAAAAAGACCTATTTCTCCACAGTGTCCAAAGAACTAGTAGAAATAGCTCGCTTATGGATGGGGTTGGAAGCAAAATTGAAATAACTTCAAAGGTCTAGGTTAAAACATCAGAAAGCCAACTTAAAGATAGTAAAATGAAACTGTGAATGCCTGAAAGAAATTGAATTACAGAAATATGCAAGAACACGAACCTATAACTTCCAAATTTACATGTAGGCTGTTCTCCCACTTCTCACATGGCAATACTATCGATTGCTTATGTAGTAAATACCAAGCAGACACTATAAGCAAGAGGGATAAGGAGTAAAACTAGGAATCCTAAGGATGTGATTTTTGGAGTAGAAATAGCCTTTGATTAGATGGGGAAAGGGGTGAGTACTCTGCTGGGGAAAAGTTACCAAAAGGAACCCTGGTGGATCAAGCTCCTGATTGGTTTGGTTGGGGTGGGGGGAGTCAGATCATACCTAAGCTAACACCCCAGGGCTACCACTTGAGTCTCTGAGTGTACAGTTTTAAAATCAGCCTTTTTTTTTTTTTTGCCTGCAAACTTTTAATTTATTTTTTATTTTTTAATATAACTTATTGTTAAATTGGCTAACATACAGTGTGTAAAGTGTGCTCTTGGTGTTGGGGGTAGATTCCCATGGTTCATTGCTTACATACAACACCCAGTGCTCATCCCAACAAGTGCCCTCCTCAATGCCCATCACCCATTTTCCCTTCTCCCCCACCCACATCAACCCTCAGTTTGTTCTCTGTATTTAAGAGTCTCTTATGGTTTGCCTCCCTCCCTCTGTTTGTAACTATTTTTCCCCTTCCCTTCTGTTAACTTTCTCAAGATCCAAATATGAGTGAAAACATATCTGTCTTTCTCTGACTGACTTATTTCACTTAGCATAATACCCTCCAATTACATCCATGTTGCTGCAAATGGCAGGGTTTCATTCTTTCTCATTGCCAAGTAGTACTCCATTGTATATATAAACCACAGCCGATGGACATTTAGGCTCTTTCCATAATTTGGCTATTGTTGGAAGTGCTGCTATAAACATTGGGGTACATGTGCCCCTATGAATCAGCACTCCTGCATTCTTTGGATAAATTCCTAGTAGTGCTATTGCTGGGTCATAGGGTAGTTCTAGTTTTAATTTTTTAAGGAAACTCCACACTGTTTTCCAGAGTGGCTGTACCAGTTTGCATTCCCACCAACAGTGCAAGAGGGTTCCCTTTCTCCACATCCTCTCCAACATCTGTCATTTCCTGAGTTGTTAATTTTAGTCACTCTGGCTAGTATGAGATGATATCTCAGTGTGGTTTTGATTTGGATTTCCCTGATGATGAATGACATTGAGCATCTTTTCATGTGTCTGTTGGCCATCTAGATGTCTTCTTTGGAAAAGTGTCTATTTGTGTCTTTTGCCCATTTCTTCACTGGATTTATTTGGAAAACCCAAAAGAAAGACTCCACCAAAAGGCTGCTAGAACTGATACATGAATTCAGGAAATTCACAGGGTACAAATCAATGTACAAATATTGGTTGTATTTTATACACCAATAATGAAGCTACAGAAAGAGAAATCAAGAAATTGACCCCATTTACAATTCCACCAACAAACATAAAATACCCAGGAATAAACCTAACCAAAGATATAAAAGATCTGTATGCTGAAAACTATAGAAAACTTATGAAGGAAATTGAAGAAGACACAAAGAAATGGAAAAACATTCCATGCTCATGGATTGGAAGAATAAATATTGTTAAAACATCAATACTACCCAAAGCAATCTACATATTCAATGCAATCCCAATCAAAATTGCACCGGCATTCTTCTTAAAAATCAGCTTTTTGATTCCGAGGATTTCTCTAGATGTGACTTTATTTTTTTCTTTTATACTCTCAACCCCACCCTTTTTCTTATTTAGATGAAATCTTCCCCCAAATCAACAGCAACAAACAGGAAGAATGAGTGGAGACTTGCTTATAGCCAGCTGCTTTGGTGTAGGGTAGAGGATGCAGGCCTATTTGGGTTGAATTTGTGTTCCTGTCTTCTTTTTGCATTTCCCCATTGCCTCTTTCCCTAATTATCTCTCCTCATTTTCACTTTATTTGCCTTTCTACCCTTCTCTTCCTGTTTACATTTGATCACTATGAAGATAGTATACCCTTATGCATAATGCAAGGAAAAAATTTATCTTTAATAAACTCGGAATCCTCCATGGAAAGACTTCCTTTATGATAAAGGGGACCTTACAGTTACCTATAATTCTCATGTTAATAAAATGGCCCTTAAAGCGATTCACAGTTGTCCTCAAGTGTAATTTTTATATAGATTAGACAATCTTTTGAGCATGAATTGGTAAATAAATATATTTCAAGATTCCATCTTTCTTCTCTAAAGTGGGACCAACTTACAAAGATCACATCTTCACCGCCCATTTTGATGGTGTGCACATCCTGGGTTACGTCAATGGTAACTCTAGAGGACAAGGACACAGACATTCCTCTCCTATATCACCTCACCTGCAAGGGTAAAGTAAGACTGTTTATTTTGGTTCAATGGTGTCATGAGTATCTCATTATCTGCCAGACTCAGAACATACTGGAAAATCTCTGGAGCATATGACCTGGATTGGACCATTCTCTAAGGCAAGTGACATATCATTGAGGTGTAGGTGTTTTAGCCAGTTCAGGCTGCTATAACAAAACACAGGGATAACATAAATTTTTCTCACAGTTCTGGATACCGGAAGTTCAAGATCAGGGTGCCAGCATGTTTGGGTTCTGGTGAGAGCCCTCTTCTGGGTTGCAGAATGCTGCTTGTTGTATCCTCAAATAGCAG